>NC_135371.1:60702500-61952500 GCF_049243985.1 Paroedura picta | reverse complement strand
CAGATCAAGGATAAGGGCAGGCCTGTGCAGACCAAGTTGCAGAGGTGACTGTTGCATGGATCACTGTGTTCTGGTGCCAAGTAGGGCGCTAGTAGCTTGGCTTGGCATAGACAGTAGAAGGCCTGCCGCACTACTCTTGTGACCTGTGCCTCCATGGAGAGGGAGACGTCGAGGATCACACCCAGGTTTCCGGCGGAATGGGCTATTGCTAGTCGCACTCCATCCAGGTTGGGTAAGCACGCTTCCTTGTTTGGTCCCTTCTTACCCAACCACAGGACCTCCAATTTTGAAGAGTCAAGCTTCAGATGACTCAGACCAGGCTTCTAAAAACGTTTGCTTCTCTATCCAATGTTTACCAACCTCCAGGTGGGACTTGGAGCTCTCCCAGAATTACAACTGATCTCCAGATTACAGAGATGAATTCTGCAATGCAGGGGGTCCAGATCAGCCCAAAAGAGTAGGTGGACTTAGATTTGGTGCTGAGGTACACCACAAGGCCTCAGAACAGCCCAGAAACAGGAACAAGCAACTCCCCTGCCCTGGCTGCCCAGTGATATTCCTCAGAAATTATGAACTAGGCCACTAGGTGGCAATAACGACTGAGCATTTAAATTCCCCTTGGAGGATGGATTGTGTGGCATCACACGCAGACTCCTCTCCCTTCCCCATGCATCGCTCTTCACTCTCCCGAGGCTGGTGCTGCCAGTCCACTAGGCTTGGAAGTTATGTTACCCTAGTGCAAAAATAGGCATATTTTTAAAGCATTTGCACGGAACCTGGGAGTGGAGCCCATCCCCCTGCATCTTCCCAGCCCTGACACAGATTACCATGGCAGTTTAGCCCAGTGTTGGCAGGCCCAGGACTGAAAATGACTGGAGATCTGACAGTGGAACATGTGAAGGGCAGGGTCTGAGGAGGGGAGAGACCTTAGCTGGATATAATGCCACAGAGTCCGCCCTCCAAAGCAACCATTTTCTCCAGAGGGACAGATCTTTGTTGTCTGGAGTCCAGTTGTAATTTTGGGAAATCTCCATTTCCCACCTGGAGGCTGGCAACCTTAGGCCTGGCAGCAACCTCTGGGTGACTCGCTATCACTTGTCTGCATGACTCACCTAGGCAGGCCTTTTTTCAGGTTCAGCAGACCAGAGGAAGGAAAAAATTGCACAGCAAAAGCTGTGCCCTTGGGGAACACTCTGCTCCCTGTGGGCACAGCTAATTCTGGGCTGACTTCTCTTGCATCTCCGTGCCAAGCTGAGGTGAGAGGAAGCTCCCATCTCCCCTGCCTATCCTGGGCTGACCTCTTGCAGCTCATCTAATACTGAGGGGCTAGAGTAGGCAGTCCAAGCTGTGGCTGATCTTGGACTGACTTTTCTTGCAGCCCGGTTTACACCAGGTTGCAGGAGAAGCCAGCCAGCTCAAGCCAAGCTAGTGGGGGCTATCTCCTGCATCCTTTTTAAAGTTTAAAGGAACTGTAGAAGCCCAATAAACAACTGAGAGGCAGGAGCAATCTGCTCTTGTTTCTTCTTGTTGAATCTACTGGTAATTCATCAATATAGCCAGGATTTTCTACGGTGTGTATGTTTTTTCCCCCCAATGAAACTCGAATACATTTGAGATGCTGAAATATAGCAAGAATATACCAATAAGGTACTTTTGGGTATATTTTTGGCTTGGGTAGATCCAAATGCACTTCCCTATTGGACTCTAAAACATAATAACCTGTGAAGTTACTTTCCTCCGCAAGTCTCGCCTTCCCACAGCTCCACCCCCAAATCTCCCAGAGCTGGCAACCCTAAGGGGGAAGTGATCTCCGTAGTTGGGAGATCTGTTCTGATGCTAGGAGATCTCCAGGATCCATCTGGAGACTGGCATCCCTAGAAGAAGAGGCAGGCAGGCAAAGAGGAGAGGCCCTAGGGGCTTTCAAGAAAGAGGAAGCAATAGGGAGGGAGAAATGAGATGCCTCCCGCAAGTCTTTACGGTTTCCTACTTGTCCTTTTCTGTTCATAGAATTCAATTCCTATCTACCAAACCCTGAAGGATGCTATGACCTTTTCTCCCCCGCCCTGCACTCTCCATTTGTGGCTTCTACCCTAACCCAGCACAGCCATTCCATCCCAGATTTATACCAGTGCTATGCTGGCAGATCTCCATCTCATGCTGATGAAACCATTGAGATGGCCACCTCCTCTAGATGGGACCCTTCTCTAAGCAGCAACCCTGGGAAATATGGCTGCAGTGAGGGGATTTTGAGTTGGGTAGGGGTGGGATTGTTTTTTTAGTTGTTTTTAGACTTGTATTTTTAATGTATTCATGTTGTTAACCAAATGTTGTGAGATGGTTAGGAACGGCCATCTACAAATGTGATTAATACATAAATAAAATAAACCTTCTGCTTCCAGAATGGCCTTATAATTGTGCCCATTGATAATATTTATATGCATACCACTGGTTCATGTTGAGGGCTGGACTTTTTAGTCTTCAGAACGACTGACTGCCATTGTGCAAATAACAGGAAGAGACAGACCCAATTTGCCTGGAGCCCAGTTGCTCCATTGCAACAAAATCACACAAACAAGCTTCAGCTCCCCAAGCAAAGCCCCTAACATCAGTGCTAGCCCTTATGAAGTACCCTGAGGGACAAACAGTGCAGGCAGAGCTCCCTTTCCGAGCTGATGATGAAGTCAGGGCGCGCTCCTCTCACTGCATGCAGACCCCGGCCATCCTTTCAGTACCCGCTTGAGGACACTATGAATGACTGGGGCTCCACTTCTGCATTGCCAGGGGAGTGGGGAGGCAGTGAATTAGGAGGAAGGGTTTTTCCTCTGATTGTTTTTTTAATCCTCCCCCCCAAGGCTTCAAAGTTGCCAGCCCTCTTTAAAACTTAGCATTCCAGACTAGTGACGAAGAAGGAAGGAGGCAGGTCTTAATCAGCCCTCCCACTAGCATATGACACAGTATTTGGGGCTCTTGCTGGCCAGTTTGCCTTCACCCCGTTTCCTTTTCTTGACTTCTCGCTAACTAGCCAATGTTTTATCACCCTCAGCCTTTAGTAGCTCCTGGGGGATGAGCATGCTCCCTGCTTGGTACCACTAGCTGTGGGGAGGGGAGCCTCTGTGCTCATAGGCACTAGTAAATGTTGCTGTGTTGGGGGAGCATTATTGCCTTGAGGCCTTGCTAGTGGTCTGACAGCACCTCGTTGGCCACTGTGGGAAACAGGATGCTGCATGATATGGGCCCTGGATCCGATCCAGGAGGGTTCTGCTTTCTTAAAATTGTTTTAAAGTTGCAAGGGAGAGGAAATGCCACTTCTTCCTGTAGTTCTTTTCTCCACATTGTTGTGCCCCCTCCTTTCCCCTACCGCTCCTTCCTGCCCTGCTGCCTTTCTTCCCTTTCTCACAGCACTGCTGATCCCGACTCACCCCCTCCTTCCCCTGCGCCACTGGCACAGCCAGCGCCTCACTCCCTCTTCCATCCACCTGCCCCACATGGCAGCACAGCCTCCCTGTTCTTCCCACCGCCTTGCCTGGTTATTGTGCTGCTAAGCAATCCTCAACATGGTAGCCAGAATCTGCTAATATCCCATCAGGACACCTCATTTTCTCCTCTCTGAAAGACAACATTTTAAAAAATTAGCCAATTTTTTTTCTTTTGGAGGGCGGGACTTTTTGTATAAATTTGGGGACTGTTCTACCCAATATAGCCTTAGTCTGCAGATTTATTTTACAACATTCTGCCCTCACAAAGGGCATTTGGGGACCATTGTTTCAGAAATGCATACAGGATATGCCAAAAAAGTCCTATGTTTTTTCTCACAGTAGAAAACAGCCAGAGGGTGAGAGGTGACCACACAATACATTAAGCTGCCTTATACTACATCAGAGCATTGGTCCTTCAAGGTCAATACTGGCCTATAAAACTGGCAGTTGTTCTACAGGGTCTCAAGCAGAGGTCTTTTGTATCACCTACTTCCTGAGCATTTTTAAGCCAAGATGCCAGAAATTAAGCCTGGGACCTTCTGCATGCCAAACAGATGCTTTACTGCTTAGGCATGGCCCATCCATGCCTGTGATTGGCCCCCTCACCATCTGCTGCAGTCATTTTGCAGTTGTCAGAATTTGAAAGCAGCCCAGGGCTCAAAAAGATGGAGAACCCTTCCCTAGCCACTATCTTTCCTCCCAATAGCATTTGGTTCACACTTAGTCTGAACACCCTCAGCTCCAGTTTGTCATTTTATGGAACGGCGATGTAGAAAGCAAATATGATTTAAAGGTAAAGGTAAAGGTATCCCCTGTGCAAGCACCGAGTCATGTCTGACCCTTGGGGTGACGCCCTCTAGCGTTTTCATGGCAGACTCAATACGGGGTGGTTTGCCAGTGCCTTCCCCAGTCATGACCGTTTACCCCCCAGCAAGCTGGGTACTCATTTTACCGACCTCGGAAGGATGGAAGGCTGAGTCAACCTTGAGCCGGCTGCTGGGATCGAACTCCCAACCTCATGAGCAAAGCTTTCAGGCGGCTGCCTTACCACTCTGCGCCACAAGAGGCTCTTTAATATGATTTAGTCACTTGCATACTGGGAAATGCCATACATTTTGGCTTCGGAAACTGTTTGGCTACATGCAGTGAATGTCATCTAATTTCGCACATTTCTCCAGTTGCTTAGAGGAATTTGCGGAAGGATTAAAAGCAGCAGGAGCCTCAAGAGGGAACTTTGGCTGTTCCATAGCTATTAAAGCACTCAGACCTTCCACACAAATGCGGATCCCTCTATTCATTACAGGCATTAGGGCATCACTCTTCCATTGACATGTTTGCTGCTGCTGCTGCTGCTGCCACCTGAGGAATCTGCACTGATAAGAGAAGATATTCCAAGAGCCCTTCCCTGTGCTGGTACTATATCTATGTTTTGATGGGGAAGTGTGTATGTGCATCAGCTTCGAGAGGTATTTATGTGAAATAGTCCCTGACAGGTGCAAACTGTGTAGGCTTTGAGATACACTAACTTCAGTCACTGAAGCAGTTGGTGTGAGCTTAAATGGACTCCGGGGAATAGTAGGGAACAGGAAGGCCTGGAGGATCATTGTCCATGGGGTCGCGATGGGTCGGACACGACTTCGCAACTAACAACAACAACTTCAGTAAAGGACAGGTCTAGAAATGGGAGAAGGTGGCAGGTAGGCAGGCATTTTTCGATTGATGGTGCTGCACTTACTATACTAGCCAATGAATGCTTAGAAAAAGAATGATGCGCTTCCCTCCTGCTTCCTCCTCCTGCAGGGGCTCATGGGAATTGTAGTCCATGGACATCTGGAGGGCCGCAGTTTGACTACCCCTGTTCTAGATGGTTGTGGAACTTTGCAATGCAAGCCAAGAACATACCTCAATGCAAACTGCAAATGAAAGTTACTAGAGTACGTAATTTCAAACACAAGTATATATTATTGCTTTATATATTTTCTTATGCAGTATGAGTTAGGTGTGGGTAGAGTATTGCACTGTCTTGGTTAAAAAGCTCTCACTTCTCTTGGTATATATATAGCCTTGTGAGTGGAAAGTAGTGTTCCGGAGGAAGTCAAGTGTGCATCTGCAGTATGCACATGTGTGCATGAATGCTCACATGTTGCCTGGTATATGCAGTTAATGTGACAAGACTGATGTGCTGCATGCTTGTTACATGTGCTGCTCATGAGGAAATAAGTCTATGCCCTGTAGGACTGTTTTCTGCTTTCAGATAAAGTGTGCAAATATCTGCATATATGAACACTCATGGAATTCATATTCTTTGAAGAGTTCCATTGATTCTAGAATATGTTTTTGTTGCATCGTGGGCCCTCCCAACCACTATAACATCGGCACCTAAATTCTTCTGCCATCTTGACTTGCTCCTCCTTGGGCATGTTACCACTGATGATGAAGCGTGGCTCTGCAGGATGTCTCTTAATAGTAAAGCTGGTAGGACTGAGGTGCAGAAAGGCTTCCGGGTGGCTGTCCTGCCGCATGCAACGTCCATGGCCGAAACACACCACCTGGCTGCACAACCTGGCACTGCTGGTTACATTTATGATGTAATAGCCAAGGAGAGTGTCCATGTACTTCTTCACATGAAGACAAGCTTCCTGAAAGGAGTCCAGAAAGAATTAGATTGGAAAAGAGAAATGCTATACTAGTCTGCAGGAGTCATATCGCTTTGACATTAGTAGGGCAAACTGGATAAGAGCATCAATGGGAGAATTTCTGTTCCCATTTCCTGATTTGCAAGCCTCGGCCTCAAGAGTCACTCACAACATCAGATGCACACGGGATCACAGTTATAACCACAAATCTGGCCTGACGGTGCAGAAGGATAACCACGATGTTATCCACTTGGGAATAAGCAAGTGTTCACAGTGACAATGCCAGTCTTTAAGCACTGTCTCCTCTACTCTATTTTTCTTTCTTTCTTTTTTTTTTTTGGGGGGGGGACGGATGATGCAAATCCAGTCTGATAATGAATTCAGGGGAACAATGCTCCTTGCTCACAATTTCATGACATTTGTGTTCCTAATGAAAGGTGCTATACTGCTGCTGTTTTGGCACAAAGTTTCACTGTATTGGGCAATGAGAAGAAACTGAAATATGTCAGAACAAAGACCTCAGCAGTTCTGAAAGAGTACGCTGCATCATCCCCATATTTTAGAGACAACATGCTTTTATGTACATGAATTTGAAACTTGATAATATTCAAGTTACATTTTCAGTTAATTCTTCTACTTAAGCAAACATGTATTGATTATTTAGAATCAGTGTTAGTCCTTGAGTTTATTTAGTGATCATAAAAGAAAACGGTGCAACTTCCTCCATATATAAATAGCAAGGGGTACATTGGTCTTTCCCAGGGCTAGTATATCCATATCTTTAAACTGCTCCTGTGGAGCGGTATAAATAAAAGCCTAAGGGGTAAAGGGGAGGAGAAGGGGCGGGCCGAGTCCATGATAAAAACTCGGAGGGGCCAATCAGGAGCCGCAAAGCAGCTCCTGATTGGCCCCTCCGAGTGTCACTCCAGGGCTAAGCGGCCAATTGGGAGCCGCGCGAAGCGTGGCTCTGCATTGTCTGCTTGGCCTGTCCTCAGCTGGCCTGGTGGGGGAGTTGCCGCGGCAAGGGAAAAGGCTTCCCTGGAGGTAAGTACGCTGGCCAGGGTCCCTTCGCGCTGGGGAAAGGAGCAGGGACGCCGCGTCTTCGATGCAGCTTGCCTGCTCGTTTCCCGCCCACAAGTCACTGCCCATGGGCTGGGAGTGTGGCCACGTGACGCCAGGGACGCGAGGCCTTCGCCGCGCCATGAAGACCGGGCCTGCTGTGTCCCCAACTCGCCAGCCATGGTCTTCTCCCTGCACCGAGCCCCGCCGGGGGGGGGAGCGCGGCATGTCCGGCAGCGGGACTGCCAGGCCCCGGGAAGCCTTCGCCCGCTAAGGTTTTGCTGGGGAGGGGGCCTAGTGCCCATTTTAGTTTTAAATAAAATGGGCTTTCGCCCTAGTCAAGCTATAAAATCAACTGAATCAACTCCCAGGAAAAAAGGTTAACCTTCCTACATAATCCACTCCTTTCATGCCTACAAACTCCTCTATGTTTTTGATCGGCCTTTTGGTTGAAACCAAGACTGGTAGTGGAACATCTTGGAATCTTTTCTATATTTATTCAGATCCCTACTCTTCCACAGGGTTGATTACTGATGAACAGACTGAAACATTGCCTAGAGGAATACAAGGGAGCTACAGCCAGCCGGTAAACAGAATCTAGGTTTGCTGTTTTCTAGGTCTCATTCAAATTTCTAAACAACTGTTCTAGCTTCAGGGGTACTCACATAGTTGTAGATATCAGGTTCCAAATATAGTAGACTGTCCTAAGCAGATATACACAGAAGTAAGTTCCATTGGCGCTAATGGGATTTTTGTTGTTGTTGTTAGGTGCGAAGTCGTGTCCGACCCATCGCAACCCCATGGACAATGATCCTCCAGGCCTTCCTGTCCTCTACCATTCCCCGGAATCCTACTGCTTCAGTGACTCCATCCAGCCACCTCATTCTCTGTCGTCCCCTTCTTCTTTTGTCCTCGATCTCTCCCAGCATTAGGCTCTTCTCCAGGGAGTCCTTCCTTCTCATGAGGTGGCCAAAGTATTTGAGTTTCATCTTCATAATGGGACTTACTCCATAGTAATTGTGTTTAGGATTACAAACTGTGGGTCTTCATGACCCTGATCTTCTGTCTCATTTACCTGTGAGCAGCTGTAATTTTCACTCCCCCACAAGATGACCCCAGCAGCGCCTTGGGAAGCACTCTCTCCAATAGTGTGCACCAAGTCCTCCTGCAGGATAAGCAGAAGCCAAGACCACAGTCATAATGATGGTAATTAAGACAGAAAGGAATCACAATTTTCTGATCTAAAGCGGAGAAGTCTATACAATTCTAACTCCACTGAAATCTTAGACAAGACTACCACTAATGGGCAGAGGCAGCAGTCCTTTGAGAGCCATTACCATGGCCAAGAGGCTCCATCACAATTTTAAAATTGTCTGTTAAATCTATTTGCTTCCCACCATTTGTATGGAAGCTTCTTCCCTGCAGGTCTAAGTGAAATGAGCTCACATGCTTGCCTTTTAATGGGCTTGATTTCTTTTACTGAGTTTTAACCATGTACTCATTAGAGTGCTTATCATTTGCTTCAAGATGTCTTACCACTGTTGTCATAATTTGCACTTTTCTTCCAGGTAGGCAAAATTTTGGAGCCACCCTCAGTTCTTCTTTTTACACACACACAAACACACACACCCTTCCCATCCAGCTATGGCCAACTGCTGGTAACCCTTCAGCATTTTCAAGAAGAGTTGGTTTTTATATCCCATTTTTCACTACCCAAAGTAGTCTCAAAGTGGTTTACAATTGCCTTTCCTTCCTCTCCTCACAACAGACACCCTGTGAGGTAGGTGGGGCAGAGAGACCTCTGAGAGAAACTGCTCTGTGTTCAGTGCAAACGTTATTACAATTGTTCAGACCAAATCATATATAGACAGAAGCATAAGAGATCAATATGGTCATTAAATGTAATACAATTTAAAACAGATATGTGAAAACAGTTCTAACAGGACTGTGACTAGCTCAAGGTCACCCAGCTGGCTGTATGTGGAGAAGTTGGGAATCAAACCTGGCTCAACAGACTATAAGTCACCTCTCTTAACCACTACACCATGTTGGCAGAAAGGCCACCCGTTCTTCTTTCCCCCCTTTGCCTTGTTCAACTTTGGGGTTGGACCCAATGATTTGCTATGCCAGGATTATGGCTCTTCCCCCTCCCCCGAGCAGTCCTTCCAACCCTGAGAAAGTTGATTCCTGGAGTCATAGGACCAGTGTGAAGTAATAGCCATGTCAGTTCATGGGCGGCTCTAGAAAGAAGGAAGAGAGCAAATGATCCCCCCGTCCCCTTCTCTCAGCAGAGGTCTGCCGACAGCCCGCTCTACTGATGAAAAAGCTCTTACTATGAGGCTATTACTCCACATGGGTTCCATAATCTTGAGAATCAACATGGATGGAAATAGATTTTGAGAGAAGAGAGAGGCAGAGAAGATTAGTAATCAACAGCACCTTCTGCTGATGAATTGCAGGATCCAACCCCTTTTGCTTGTTTCATTTATTGACTTCATTTATATCCTGCTTTCCCCCCTAAGCATCTTACATTGTTCTCCATTTTATCCTCACACAAATCTGCAAGGTAGGTTAGGCTCAGAGTGTGTGACTGACTCCAAGCTTCCATGGTAGAGTGCAGAATTCAAACTTGGGAGTCCTAGGTCCATCCTAACCACAACCTATCGCTAACTGAGGCACATCCTTCTGCTTATCTTCCTCCTTCTCAGCCAGCAGGGAAAGGCAGTGCTACAATAATGACCCCTTCTCGCTAGGATGCCATCACCTTCCCTGAAAATTTCATCAGGGTTCCCTTAGAAATTTCTGTAACCACTTAAAGCCATGAAGTCCTTATATTTTAAGCAAAGCAACAATGCTCCTTGTTCAAACCACTTTCTTATTTTTCCTCTCACCCTTTCTAACCTTCCCTTACCACACACACTTTTGCTTTCATTCTTTACCTTCCCCTTCTTCCACACTACTGCCTGTGAATGGAGCAGGCTCTCCACTGTTGTGATGTCATGTCCCCTGTTCTCTTTTAAGGTGGTTTCTATGAGGGACAGGCTTGCATTATATCTCTGTTGCTGCTACAACTGCCAGAACAGTGCAGTGGCAAGAGAGCTTCTACATGGCAGTTCTGTGCACCAGGATCCTCTGATTTCTCAGCTTTCATGTTTTTAAAACAAAGTTTCTAGTATTTTTCATAGCAACCAAAAGGAGAAAAGTATACCTCTACAACGAAAGTCTTAATAAAAAATCAAATACAAGGGTCAAAAAATCAACTTTTAAAATGATTTTAACCTTGCAAAATGCTACTGAAATTAATATACTAAAGAAGAATTGTTTCCAGAAAAAATATTTGTTATATCTACCACTTATTTAGAAAAGTATTAGCAAAATTTTAAGCCTGTTGGCATGCAGAAGAGAAGAGAGTTCCTAAGTACACCTAGAGGCATGTTCCCCTGAAGTCCACAGAAAATGTTTGTGGGTTGAATGTTCATTGGTGAGCATCTCTCACACACTACATTGGAATACAGAGAATAGTAGTTTACCTGTGACAGAAAATCCATCCGGGTATGTTCATATACAATGGAAGCATAAGGTAACACTGGCATGCTGCCATTCCTTGTCTGGTTCACCATCCTAAATGCTTCCTGGACACGATGATGGATAAACTCCAGACTTTTGTTGAGAAGTCTAATCTCCTTGGGGAGATAAATGCTTGGATAGAGAGCCTGACTATGGTTCCAGAGCCATTGCAGTTCTTCATTTCTCTGCTTCTCAATCTCAGGACATTCCCCCGTGTAATTGTCCTGTTTGTTTTCATAGTTGTAGCAGTTGGGGAAGCCATAGAATCCCCAGAAACCCCCAGGCCTCAAAGTTTTGCCCAGTACCAAAGTCTGCTCCATGAACGCCTGGCTACTTTGCTCAAAATCCAGCTGGGCTTTCTTAGCCACTTTGTCAGCGGGCCAGTCTGGGTGCAGTTCCTTCACCAGATCCAGAGACTTATTCCTGTAGATTTCCATGAAGTCCCAGTTCCGAACCCACAAAGGACGCCAACTCTCCCAGTCAATTACTGCCAGGCCTTTGAAGCTGGACTCTAAGATAGCTTTTTTAATATCTTGCTGAGCCTTCCAGAGATGATCTTCTAGACTGGCATTCTGTGGAACACCCCCGTAGACTGCAGTTCCATTCTTGGTATAATACGGGTAATATCCTAACCTGTTGCTGTAGAAAAGGGTCATTTCCTTGCCCATGAATGATTCATTCTGGTTTACCACCACGTCAAAAATCCCTAGGTCAAGAGACACATTGTATTTCTCTTGGCATTCCTGACTTGGAGCATTCCAGACTGTGATGAATGGGAGATCCTCCAGCAAGTGGCCTCCTCTAGCTATTCCATGGGTCCAAGCCATTGGTAAAATATTCCACAAGCACACCCAAACTGTTACGCATGCCATGTTCATAGCCTTTTATGCCCTCTTTCTCGAAATACCTGGAAACAGTGCTGTTGTCTTCAAAACCACCAGCTTCTAGTAGAATTCTGCAAATGAAAGAATAATCCAGTTCCAGTATATGTGGAAGTGAACAAAGGGGAAAGGAAAGAATAACTCAGCCGTCCCCTTCCTTAACTCATCTCTAAGATGAGGAAGCTGTGATGGAGGAGACTGCAAATACTTGCTTCTTCTTTACTCCTCCCCCTCTATTTCTGTATTCTTTCTGGGTTAAAGCAAACAGCAACTGCTGAATTCCGCAAGGATGTCAAAAAGTCAATATTGACCGAAGCCTTTGATTGTAGCTGTCTCAGTGACTGTGCTGGACTTGACAACGGACTTTTCCCTATCCAGGACGAACAGTTACATTCCTAGTCCCTTTGACAAGGTTTGTTCATTCCTTTTCTTCCGACGGATCACTGGCACCTCATACTGTATTGATGCCGGGTTCGTATCCAGAACAACACCGCCCAAAACAATCATCTTAAATATTCATGTCCTGTATGAAAAAAGGATAAAAGCCACAGTGAGCGTGTAGCTAAAGTAACAGTTATCTATTGCCGCAATATTGGGATCAAGGTGTTTGCATACTCTTCGCGTCCATCATTTTGGTAATCCTCACAATAGCCCTGTATGGTAGGCCAGTGTCATTATCCCTCTAGAACAGTGGCTTTGCTAAAGGCCTCTTAGTGAGCCAAAGCAAACTGATTCCCACATCTCATGACCATACCAGCAATAGCAACCTGAAAAACAGAATTTGGATTGGTGTCTCAAGCAGACCCTTATTATCCTAACAAGGTTAGGATAACAGGACACTAATACATACTTGGTTCCCAGTAGCTGCCTGGTACTGATATTTTTCTGATACACCTATATCCAGAAACATTCCACATATCTGTACCTCAACTGTACACATGTGTGCACACACAAAAAGCTGTCCTATACTACTGAGTGTATTGGTCCATCAAGGTCAGTATTGTCATCTCACACTGGCAACAGCTCTCCAGAGTCTCAGGCTGAGTTTATTCGACATTGCCTCCTTACCTGAAGGTTTTTGTTTTTTTTTAATGGAGGTGATGGGCACTGAAACTGAGACCTGCTGTAATGCCAAGCAGATGAACTTCATCAGGACACCACTATTGCTCTGCCATGTCCTGGGCCTTATTTGGCTCTCAGGTTAGGCTTCGCACTCAAGACTGGTCAACTTCCTGCATCACAGACATCTCAGTCCCTTTTTATCCTCAGCTGGACTCAGATACTATCTAAGCAGGTGACTGACCTTGAAAGTGCGATGGATGCAATCACACCACAGTACATGGTGGCCCAAGAAAAACACAGCAACCTCACAGTAATCAATGGTTATTGGCCTAAAAATGGCACCGCTGCATAACAGTTGGACTGGGTATTCATGGCAACAGATAAAACATATTTAAATAGAAGACATGAACTGGAACCTCCATACACTTTTACATCTGTGAACTTCAAATAGTTAAAGTTCTACAGTACAAGTCACAGCCTTGTGAGATGCCTTGAGCACAACTAGGAGCCAGTTTGGCAGAGTAGCTAGAATAGGAATTAGGAGGCTGCCACAGAAGCTTTCTGGGTGATTTTGGATCAGTCACACACTCTCATAGCCTAGCCTAGCTAACAGGGTTGCTGTTGAGGATAAAATGGAGGAGAGGGAAACAATGTAAGGCACTCCGGCTGCCCACTAGGGAGAAATGCAGGCTGCCAGTAAATAAAATAAACCCAATGTTGTGAAACCATGGGAGTCCATTATTCTGCACATTCTGTAATTAACACTCCCCCCCCCCCGCTTGAGTTTGAGGCCCAACTGAATGTGCAATTCTAACAAACGTACAAGGTCACACATCATTTTTTACAAGTTATCTGTGGGCATTGGCCATTTGTTTGCACAAAGTGCAACAGTGAACAGAGAACAACAGAAGCATAGGTGCAAGCAACAAAGAGAGACAGAAAGGCAAGCTAAAGTCTTATTAGCCAACCACTGGAAACTCCAATCTGAAATATGATGATGGTTCCTGATAAGCAGGCACCAAATCCAATTGCTTCCATTGTTAATCTTTCCAGAGAATTTATCTCACTGACAAGCCACTTTTCTCTCACTTCATTTAATCCATTCTTTCAAATTCTCCTCCCCTTCTACAGACTACTCAAGCACTTAATCCCGTCTGTTAATATTCACCATCACAAGACCAACTCAAGTGAAATCATCTGGCCCTGTTTCCCATAAGACTGTTAATCATTAACAATTGCTGACCATCCATCATTCTGAGAACCGGATTTGCATCACTGGAAGTCTATGAAAAAACAAACACCATTGATATTATCACTAACAAAATGGCCCACTAATACACCTATGTAAAGAAAAGCAGGGCAGAGTTACAAAGTTGGCTTTGGCCATCAAGATGAATAAACAATAGCAGTTTGGGGGTACTCTCAGACTTGGACCTACAGATGAATCCCCGCCCTCCAACTTTGTCCATGGGGCCGTTGGTCAACTTACTACCTGCCACCTTTCCCGGAGAGGCATGATCAAGCAAGAGTTATTCACACTTTGATCACATCCAGAATAGATTACTGTAACAGTTCAGAAGCTATAGCAGGTACAAAAACACAAAAGCCACATTGCTGATCATCCAAAATTATAAAGTGTGACCCTTGCCAATTTTAAGAGAACTACACTGGCTGCCAGATTTTAAAAATGGCTTGGGACCAGAATATTCAAAGGATCACCTGCTCCCATATTTACCTGCACATCAATTGTGGTTTCTTTGGAGGCCAAGAACATAAGAGAAATCATACTGGATCAGGAAAATGAACTGCTCAGCTCATTACACAAACAGTGGCCAAAATCCAGGTGACATCAGCAGGTCCACCTGCAGGGCCAGAACTCCAGAAGCCCTTGCACTGTTGCTCTCCAAGCACCAAGAATAAAGAGCATAATTGTTCCCTCTATACCTTGCGTCTAATATTCATTGATTACATTTATATACTGCCCTCCCATAAGGCTCACTGAAGGGCCTCTGCTCCATGTGTTTAATGATCCCCTCTAGAAGCTGTCTTTGCTTGTGAATTCCTTGTAGAAGTGTGCAAGCTTATACTTTAGTCTTAAAAGTGCCACTGGGCTCACACTTTGTTTTTCTGCAAAAGGTAAAGCCTTTTCTTTATACTCAGGCAAAGTCACCTCTGCCGCCCCTCAAAACTCTTCTCCTTGTATTTGGTTGTCACATATGCAGAGACTGCATTTTGTTTTTTAGTGATCTGTTTTTGAAAACACGGTATTAGCATTTTATGCTTAATTAACAGGCGAAAGGTTCTGGTACACCTTTATGGCCATACACTCAAGGCCCAGTGTACCTGAGGGACCACCTCTCTGCCTATGCCCCCCCAAGAGCTCTAAGCTCCGCTGCCACCAATCGGCTAATGGTCCCTGGCCCTAAAGAAGCCCGCCTGGCCTCAACCAGGTCCAGAGCCTTCTCTGTTGTGGCCCCCACCTGGTGGAATGAGCTCCCGGAGGAGATCAGGGCCCTGACAGAGCTTAAACCAGGGGTAGTCAAACTGCGGCCCTCCAGATGTCCATGGACTACAATTCCCAAGAGCCCCCTGCCAGCATTCGCTGGCAGGGGGCTCATGGGAATTGTAGTCCATGGACATCTGGAGGGCCGCAGTTTGACTACCCCTGGCTTAAACAGTTCCACAGGGCCTGCAAAAGGGAGCTCTGCCACCAGGCATTTGGTTGTGAGCAAGTGACCAGCAAGATATACAGGGCCCCTGCCCCCTCCCTCCCTCCCTCCCTCCCGGAGATCCACCCGTGCGTTCTGCTCCACAGCTGTTGTTATATTCTGTTACTTTTGTTAAAGCTTAATGTTATTGATATGTGAAAAGCTGAGTTCCATGTACTGCTTTCTGCCTTTTTATGTAAATTACCCTGAGCCTCAGGGGAGGGCGGTATATAAATACAACCAATAAATAAAATGTGCCTTTTGCAAACTAAATGACCATTTGCAAAACTGTCTCTGGGAAACGCTTCAGCCTTTTCAGGCCAACCGACCGGACAAAGTCCCCGCCCCCCCCCCCCTTGCCTGGGGCTCCCAAGAAGAGGCGGAAGACGGGGAGAGGGATCCAGGCACAATGGCCAGGAGATATGCCGGAGACCCTACTCACCGGCTCCGGGGAAGCGGACTTTGCCCCAACACCGCCTCTTTCCCCAGCTTCTGGCCTTCGGGAACGGAGGGAAGACGTCACTTCCATTCCAACCCGGGATGGCTGGGCTGCCAACACAGTCCACCTGCCCGCCTCCTAACGAGTTGCGCCAAAGGAATCGGGGGGGGGGGGGTGGAGAGAGAGCTCTAAAAAGTTTCCCAAATTCTAGGTGGTCCGCCGGTAGCGACAAGGAAGCCAGGGAAGGCGCGAGTGCGTCGCCGCTGGGCACTCGTCTCCCGAGTCAAGCTTTGCCCCGGAGTGAGGAGGGGGGCAGCCGGGAGTAAGCTCCGGTCTGATTTATTCCTGTTCTGGACCCGCTTTCGGGGTCCGCCGCCCTTGGAGACCGGGGCCTCGCGTGGGGTATCGGTCGGCAGCTGGCAGCAGAAATCCCACGCATGCCTCCCGCCTCCGTTTGTCGCTCATTAGGAAAGCAGCTGGCCAAAAACCTGGGCGGGGGGGGGGGGGGAGAACAAATCCCTTTTCCTTCGAAAGTCTGCTTTCTATTATGCAGCCAGCCGGGCTTGCTTGGACGAAGAGGAGGGGGCGGGCGGGATCCTGCAAGAGGAAACAATTAAACGCTGCGGCTTCTGGAGACGGACTCGGAGCTCGACTGGAGACCGCGGACGCTTAACTCTTGGCCATCCGGGAGGGGGTATTGGCCTTCAACCACTTCTCCGCTCCGCTGGCAGCGATCTCGACTAGGCCTCGGCTGCCAGGCGGGGTCTTTGGGGCATCAGGAGGCAATGCTTAGCTGCCAGAGATTTAAAGGATCGTATATCCAGAACTAGAGGCACTATGCCTCTGCATCCCGAGCCAGGAGGCAACATCAGGGGATGTTCCTCTCTGCCCTCCAGAGGAACTGGTTGGCCACTGTGTGAGACAGCTTGCTGGACGAGATGGACCTCTGGACTGACCCCACAGGACTGTCATGTTTCTAAAAAAAGTGTTTGGTATTCCTGAAATTGAAGTGTGGAGTGGATACAATGCTGTACTTAAGACTTCAAATAATATGTTAACTGCTTGTCTCAGCAATGGATTTTTTTTTCCACATAAGGTATCCCCTGTGCAAGCACCAGGTCATGTCTGACCCTTGGGGTGACGCCCTCTAGCATTTTCATGGCAGACTCAATACAGGGTGGTTTGCCAGTGCCTTCCCCAGTAGTTTACCCCCCAGCAAACTGGGTACTCATTTTACCGACCTCGGAAAGATGGAAGGCTGAGTCAACCTTTTAAAAAAATACTGTGCCTTAATTGTTGCATGACAGGCACTGAAAAGGCACAGGTTCTGCCAGCATGTGGCAATGATGAAGGGAATCTGCTTGGGTTTTTGTCTCTTTGTCATGCAATTGTGAAGGTGTCTTTCCAGAAACCGAAATGGCACCTTGAGTGCCAGCATCACAAGATGGTGCTCCCTGGCTCAATTCAAATGGGAAGCCCTGTTAGTCTGAAGCAGCAGAGCAAAGTTGGAGTCCACTGGCACCTTTAAGAACAACAAAAATTTATTCAAGACATAAGCTTTTGTGTATTAGTGTGCTGATCAAAGCACATCAAAGCTGATATATATCTTGAATAAAATTATGTTGGTCTTAAAGGTGCCACTGGACTCCAACTATTCTGCTTAATTTAACCAGGTTCCTCCCATGGCGCAAGCCTCAAACGTGTAAATACCTCTAATCATGACAAATTTTTGAGCACAGAAATTAGTAACCCCTTTTCTTTTTATACTAATACCAATTTCATTGCCTCACTTAAACTGGAACAGCTAATCCAAGTCAGCAAATTAGTGTCCATTTTGGCTCAGTTATATTCTGAGAACAGCTGGCCTTGATTTACCAAAATTAATTCAGTCTTGTTGTTTTTTTTTTTTTTTTTGTAATCCAGTTTCCTAAAAAATGTCAGATCAGAATCATAAGATGCCATCCGTGGTTGTACAATATTCTAGTAAACATCTGTTCATTCCAACAGCACATGACTCCCATCATAAAGCATAATCTACACACTGCACCCAATAGCAGTCTCCATATATATACTAGGGAACGAGCCCGTTGCATTCAGGAATACAACAGGCACTAGATTGGAGGTGGGGGGAGAACTCTGCAGACGGCCTCTCCCTCCCCCCAGGACCTGGGAAGGCTGCAGGCAGCTGTTATGGAACTCACGGGCAGGGGCAGCTCTCACGCAGCAGGGATCTGCAGCCTCCAGGCCTCAGAGGGAAGTGGAAGGAGGAGGGGAGGTCAGGTAGGGGACAGAAGGCGATTGACTGGCCACTGGTTGGAGGAGGAGGCCCTCAGCTGTCCTGAGTGGGCGTTAAGCACTGAGTGGCACTTAAGCCATGAGGCATGCTCCTCCTTACCAGAAGTATATTATGTGGAATAGATATATAGATATATACATCTCCCTGCTCTTCATGGGCCTAGCTTCCAACTTGGCCTTCAAGAGTTTGGACATACCTATGTACACAGGCACTTACTAAGTACCTACTCATTTGAGTTGCCCCTCACTCCCCTGTATGGTTTCCCATCATATGCTTCAAAGGAGCACTATTTCGTGCACACACGTGCACACACACACACACACAATATGGCTAATGGCAGCTTCAGACTAGTGCAAGATCAAACACTCTATAACCATGTGTTTTAAAAGTTCACAAAATTAGGCACACATGAGAAGCAGGGAGATTGTGTCACTTACCATTGCTAATGTCACATGCAACAGTCAACAAATCAGACCACAGAAAAGAACTAAAGGAGAAGGGAACTTGCTTCATGTCCTGTTTTGATGTTCCAAACCCACTGTTGCCAGGGAGATATTTCTTGCAAAATGGTCGTTAAAATATTCAGACACTTCTGATACCCATAAATTATTACTATTGCTGAGTGGCTTTTGTAAAGCATGGGCAGTTGATGGGGCTGTTGTTTTCCTGGTGTCTGGCTTATAGGTTGTTAAACTCTAAAGAAAGCATGTCCTCCAGGATGAAATGGGGCACTCCCTCATTAGGAAAGGGAATTCTCAGCACCAGCCCTGCCTTTTGCTGCCTGCCCAGCCCCCGCCCCCACCACTTCGGGTTTCTCTGCTTCACTTCCCCTGCAAGCTTCTCCCCAAGAAAAGTCTTGCCAAGTTGTGCAGTGCCAGCTGCTGGACTAGGCCGAGTTGCATAGCGGGGAATCAGCAAAGGAACCTCACTTTCATCCATAAGCCTTCCCATTATTTTCTCTTTCATTCCACCCAGCAACCCCCGTATTCTCATCTTTCCATGCTTCTTTCTCAACAATGGACACTGGGATATTCTTTCTTAAAAGTACAGAAACAGCTTCTATTATTTGGGTTTTATTTAAGGGGGGGAATTTCAGTTTTTTCTGCAAACCTGGGGCTTCTTTCAGGTTTGTGGAAAGAATTGTCATGTATAATCATGGCTCCACTTTATAGATTTAGGGGCATTTTTGCACATTAGTAAAAATAGTGTCATGCCTATGGAATGGCAAAGTGCGACATTATATTGCGCACCCCCTGGCCCTCTTCACCTTTTTGCTGTTCCGTTTTTGTCTGCTTTTTTTTTTGCGTATCTTACCCTCCTCACCTGCTGCTGGAAGAGGTGGAAGAGAGCAACACACCTTATATGCATCATGCTTCCGCCTGTCAGTCATTTCAGGCAACCAATCCCCTTCTTCCATATTCTGATGCAGTTTAAAGGTCCCGCGATGCCCACTAATTTTTTTTAAATCATACTTCTCTGTCGCAATGCCTATGCATAGAATCATAGATGCATAGTGCTTTTGAACACCACCCCTTATGGGATCACGAGTAGGCTTGTGCATGAAGGGCCCGATTCAGCCACTTTGGGGATTGAGATGACTCTCCATTGGATATAATGGAGGGATAGGGGCATCCTCTTCAGGAGCCCCTAGACGTGGACCCCTTGGATCATTTTGAAATTTGGAGGGGAGTCGGGGAAGAGCCTCCCAGAGCTACCCTGAAAATTTGGAGGCTGTCCCTAAAAAAACAAAAAACCTGGCCCTGGGAAAGGCAGGATCACCGACAATCCCATTATAGTCTATGGTGCCATTAACTTCCATGAGAGCCAAAGCTAAAGAAGCCGAATCAGTCTACTCGTGATCCCATAAGGGGTGACGTTCAAAAGCACTATGCACCTGTGATTCTATGCATAGGCATTGCAACAGAGAAGTATGGTTTTAAAAAAATAATTAGCATCACGGGGTCTTTAAATTGCGTCGGAATATGGAAGAAGGGGATTGGTTGCCTGAATTGATTGACAGGAGGAAGCACGATGCATATAAGGCACATTGCTCTTTTCTGCCTCTTCCAGCAGCTGGTGAGGGTAAGATGCACAAAAATAAATCAGACAAAGGCGAGTCAGCAAATATATGAGGAGGGCCAAGGGCATGATATAATGTTGCATTTTGCCATTCCATGTGCAGGCATGATGCTATTTTTATTAATATGTGGAAATTCCCTTGGGATTCCCAGAGAAACATTTTAAATTGAGGATGTAGCGAGCAGTCAGTGGGCCAGACACTGGATGTGGGTGATGTCATGTGAAGGGGCCAGAATATTCAGCTTGCATTTGACAAGCAAGACACTACATTTAAAAGGTGCGGAACCACCCTAAGTGCCCACAGATACTTTTAAACTCTCTTGGTTATTCCATATAGGTAACTCTATGCAATAGTTTTGTACTTTTCTAAAGGCTAATGAATTACTTTGGCAACAACAGCAAATTGCCCATCTGGAAAATATGAACAAAGGTTGTAATTTCCTTAAGATGTCAATGATGTTTAAGAAACCTAACACACACTGAAAATTTAAGTATCACTTTTAGGGGAGGCTGTATATATTTTGCAGTATCCCAAGATGAGAAGAAAATATAGCGAAATACAACAGCCTCTCTTAAAAGTTATATTTCTGTATTCTAGATATGTTGTATATCTACCAAAGCTGTCTACCAATGGTCTCAGGCCATTGCCTCTAAAATTAAATCCATAGGCATTGACCTTGATTCTCTAGCTAACTCTGGAGAGGATCATATTTTTCAAACCATCCAAAGAAGAATCCTGGATATTGATCTCCAGATAATTTATGCTGGTGCAGGGGGGCCATGCTCCCCATGAGCTCTTGGTCTTTCCTATTCCCCAAACTCTATGGCACATTATTTTTCCAACATTATAATACCTTTGAATCACAGAGCATTTATGTTAGCCAGACTAAACGTATTTCTTTCTGCAATAGTTGAAGGCAGGTATAGGAGAATTCCCCGCAATGAAAGAATTTGCAGGTATTGCCATATAGAACCAGACTCAATTTGCCATATCATTCTGTGATGTGAGTTGTATAACAACCAATGTTCTGACCTGATCTCCCCACTTTTATCTTTTCCTAAGATCACAGATGGTAGGGCTCTTGAACTGCTTATTGATAATTGTTTGGAGACCAGTGAACAGGTAGCCAAGTTTTTATCTCTGGTAATGACCCACAGGGTAAAGAAATAAACATCACTGGTTTTATCTTTTTGTATTTGCTGCTCCCTTGCCTGCTGTAATTTTTCTTATAGCTTTATAGATCTGTATTACAGAACTGTTTTGTATACTGTTTTATTATGGAGGCCATGAAAGGTTTTTGTATTGTACTGTATCTACCAAAGCTTTTTGGGCATACTGAATGATATAGCACAGTGACACCCACAGCTCCCTATGCACATTTGCCAAATATTACTAGACTCACAGTGCCATCCTGTGCCCATTTACTTAATGGGACCACTCCCAGGAATGTGTCATTAATAGTTTGCTTGCAAACATCATAGTCATTTATGATCCATATAGATTCTTTTAGTGGAGCAGAGTGGAACAGTATGGACATCTAGTGATCTGGGTGTGGGTGAGGGGGTAGGTAGGTAGACTAAACTGTAGCCCATAACATTACAGTCAGGCATTGTAGAAAAACAAAGAGGCTTACAATCCTTGTCTTCCTGAAATGATAAAGGCTAGGGTGGGTGGAGGGTGGAGAGTGATTTTCACTGTACTCCTCTGATGAAAGAGCTTGTAAATTGAGGTGGGTGGAAAGACAGCAACATTCTTGGCAAGCTCATAAGAGGAAAAAGAAAGCCAATATTCTGCGTGGGGTTAACCTCTCCTTTCCTCCACACCACTACAGAATAATGATGGAGAGGACTTTCCAAATGCATTTTAGCAAACACACTCTTCTCTTAATGCTAAAGTCACATTAGTGCCAATCCACTACCAACGATAGTATATCCTTTCCCCAGGAATCTTTTTACTGGAATGGAATACTAGCAGCCATATTCCATAGGTATGAAGAAGCGGGAGAGATGCTCCAGTACTAAAGAGAGGGGCGCCCAGAGCCAGCCAAGAACAAATGCAGTTTCAGTTTTGAAAAGGGGGGGGGGCTGAGCCTTGCTAGTGTTCACAACCTTTTTTAAAAGGAAAAGAGGTTTGTCTTCTAAAGAAGCAAGGAGAACAAATTGAGTAACAATTTTCAATACAACCATCTGGAAAGACTTTAATCAGACTGAGGCATAACAAGTTCTTTGTCAGCAGATTTTTTTGTGGTAGCCAGTTGCAGCGGGGTCTCTAGAGAGTCACCGCCATCGCCCCAGGTAGCACAAGCCATGTAGGTGGTGTGGTGCTTCTCCAAGTTCCCGGCTGTAGCTCTCGTCCTCAAGCTTCAGCTGGAATCAACTTTACAGAGACCATTAGATGAACAGCGGGTCAGCCACAACAAGGCATGAGGGAGCAAGGGAGACTCACAAGATTCCCACCTGCTATATGGATGGGCTGTGACTTCTTTTATTCCATACAGAGGCCTTCCACCCCCCTCAACCCCACCCCAATTTGTTGGAAGAGAAGAGCCTTCCGAGGGAGTTTCAAGGATAGGCTAGTGTCCAAGCACCCTCTTTAACTCTACTATTATTGTTGTCCCTTTTGATCTGTACTCTCAGGGAATTTCCCTTGCTTCCAGGCTTCTTTTACAGCCCTCTCTTGCACATGCAACCTGAGATTCCACCTTTGGCAACATAAGAGAAGGCATGGATTCCTGCATCTCTCTGCAGATTATGTCCCTTTCATATTTTCTATACAGAAATGTAGTCCTAATAATAAACTGAACATTACTTTGAATAGGCAAAGAAGTCTATTGGTCAGACCCCACCTGGAGTACTGTGTGATGTTCTGGAGGCCTTACTCCAAAAAGCTGACAAAATTAGGAGTGTGCAGAGGAGAGTGATAAGGACCAATGGGATCAAGCCCTATGAGGAGGCTGAGAGGGGACGTGATTGCTGTATTTACATATTTGAAAGATTGTCAGAGGGGGGCAAGGAAAGGTTCCTGTTGGCAGCAGAGGATAGGACCCACATTAGTGGTCCCCAACTCCCCGTCCGGGGACTGGTACCAGTCCGTGCATCAGTTGGTACCGGGCTGCAGCTAATCCTTGTCCTCCTCGGCTGCTGCCTATTTATTATTATTATCATTCGATTTATTCCCCGCCACTCCCTTGCAGCTCGTGGCGGGTTACCTTGGGGGCTGCCTTGGGGGCTGCCCTGCTATTCTGCTGCTGGGTCACCTTTGGTGCTCTCCGGCAGCTGCCAGGGCTGGGGCTCCCCCTCAGTGTAGCACTGCACAGCTGCTGCTGGCAGCGCCCCCCAGCGGATGGCGGGAAGTCGGGGCGGTGGGGGGAAAGCAAGTGGAGCAGGGGCTCAGGTGGCAACGATGTGTCTCGGCAAAAGACTACCCCCCCCCCGGGGCCTCAGTAAAATTGTCAAGCGTTGACCAGTCTCTGGTGATAAAAAGGTTGGGGACCACTGGTTTAAAGTACATGTAGAACAATATTGACTAGATATCAGGAAAAAAATGTTCGCAGCCCCAGTAGTTCAGCTGTGGAATTGGCTGCCTAAGGAGGTGGTGAGCTCCCCCTCATTGGCAGTTTTTAAGCAGTGGCTGGACAGATCCTTATCCTGGATGCTTTGGGCTGATCCTGCACTGAACAGGGGGTTGGACTAGATTGTCTGTATGGCCCCTTATAACTCTGTGATTCTATGATTCAGCTTGTTATTATTTTCTCCTTTGCATACACAAAATGCTTCTCCTGCTGCTTAAGCCATTAACACACTCTGAGAATATAGCCCAGAAAACATATATTCAAATACAACTGACTTTTCCGCCATCTGCAGTTTCAGCCCTAAAGATTTAAAATCAGGAGTTAGCAACATTTTCTTTAATAAGAGATAATTTCAGAATGATGGGAAATGGCAGGCTACCCCTGCTGCGTTACCAAATTTTGTTCTGCGTCATAGAAATAGAGCACAGATTAGGAAGAGCTTCGGAAAATGAAGCTACCAGTTAAAAAGCACAACGAAAAATCCTGTGGAATAAAAGTAGTTTTTTAAAAGGCCAGAACAGCAATTACCACAGTCTTTTCTTGGGTCATCTAGGATAGCGATCCCCAACCTGTGGGCCGCAGACCACATGTGGTCTTTCGACTAATTGGAGGTCCGCCCCGAAGGACGCCTTCTCCCCCCCCCAGCCCTTTACAACACACTTTATTGTTGTGGTGTGTCTGTATCTTATTTTGAAGGGATGTTTAAACATTACCATAGCGATTAGAGAGCGCTAGGGCAGTGGCTGAGAGTAGAGGAGTAAACTACCCCCCCCACCGGGCCTCAGTAAAAGGCGTTGAGTGGTCCCCGGTGATAAAAAGGTTGGGGACCACTGATCTAGGGGATGCGTGAGCTATTTATTTATTTGTTTACTAGCAATAAAGCCCATTGCAACCAGGAAAACAATGGGCGCTAGGACCCAGAGGACATCGGGAGGTGCAGATCTCTCTCTCTCTGTGTCTTTCCCTCTCCCTCTCCCTCTTGCTGCTTGTCTTTGTGTGCCTCCCAGCAGAAGGCATAGCAGGTAATTAGGGCTGGTTTTTAGGAGGGAAGGAGGGCTGGTGTGCAGTTTGGGGCAGTTCTCTCTGTCTGTGTCTCTCTCCCTCCGTCACAGCAGGGATGGCTCTCTCTGTGTCTCTGTCAGCAGCTTGGGGAAGCTCTCTCTGTGTCTCCCTCGCAGCAGGAGCGATAGGAGGGAATGAGGGCTCATGTTCGGTCTGGCAGGACTCTGTGTGTCTCTGTCTCTGGAGCGTCTGAGAGGAATGTGGCTAGTGTCCAGGGTGTTAAGGCGGGAGCTGTAGGGGCAGGGCCATCAGGGTGCAGCCATCTTTGCTGGCTTCACCCTAATTGGCCCTATTCCAACTTGGACAGCCGGACACATTCCACCCCTAAGGCTGTTTCACAAATATATAGAAGAACCATGGATAAGGATTAGATATTTAACCTACCACTCTCTGGAGACACATGACTGGATACAATATATAAAATCCCCTTAAAACATAATAAAAATCCACAGACAAACATGGGCTAAAACAAGATTGGCAACATGATCCTCTTCTCCCCCCCTCCCCCCGCGAGGTACACTAGATGCTGCCGCATAGCCTGAAGATCTCTATTTTGCAGGTCCTCCAGAACTCTGATAGCTCCGTCGGGGCCCTCAGCTCTCCCAGGAGCTCATTCCACCAGATCAGGGCCAGGACCAAGTAGGCCCTTACTAGGAACCTCCATCAAATTAGCACCCACAGAGTAGAGAGCCCCGTGGGAGGCATAGACAGCCATCAAGCTACCTATTGGAGACTGCTGCCTTAGTTAGCATTGCTGGCCATAAAAACACTTTCCTGCATATATAAGAATCCAGGACCTGTATACAAGGCACAAGTCCATTTACACTCTTGTAAGCAAATATAAGAGAATTCATAGACTTGTTCAGTGCAGGCTTGTTCAGTTGGGTGGCCTGGGAGCTGATCCAAGTTTAGCCACCAAATTTCAGGCAAGAGTAACAGCGGAAGAATATTGCTAGAATATGGCAGGAGGGCAGGTTTTTCTCTGCTTTACTTCAGTTGTTACCTTAGACATGGCTAGCTTGCTGTACTAAGGAGAGTCCAGGTCAAGCACTAGAAAGTAAGCAGATGAAGCAGTGGGTCCCCCCCCCAACACTTATCACATTTTTAAAGGTGGGTTGTAGACTGCTTCCATCTCCGACAGTGCCATCTGAGAAGTTAAGTGAAAGGAGGCAGAGGAGGGAACTATCTCCCTTTGAATTACTTATTATGTAAGGACCATATGCCTGGGGGTTTCTGTCACCTGAGTTAGGAAGGGAAGATCTTGAAGAAACATCGCTGCATTGCTGACTGCCAATGGAGTGGCCATGTTGGTCTCTTACAAACAAAAGTTCACTGGCACTTGAAAGACTACCAGGATTTATTTAAATGCAGACTTCTGTGAGTAACAGCTTTCTTCTTCAGACATGTGGAAGAAAATATAAACTGGGAATTCTGCTTAAGGGTAAGATTCCCCCCCCCCACCCAATTTGGAGTGTCCCCCTTGAACAGAGTTTCCAGTTTGATGTCTATGCTCATAGCTGAGGTAGTGAGCTGTGACTCAAGAAAGCTGTGGCTCCTTATCCATTGTTCCTCTATATATTTGTGAAACAGCCTGGGGGATGGAACGTGTCCGGCTGTCCAAGTTGGAATAGGGTCAATCAGGGTGAAGCCAGCAAAGTTGGCTGCACCATGATTGACCCTGCCCCTGCAGCTCCTGCCTTCTGTCCCTGGACTCTAGCCTCTTTGCTCCCAGACAAACCTCAGTGCCTGGAGCCAGCAGCAGGTAAGGGGAGAGGGCCCTGGGCAAAGGGTCGTGGTGGAGGGCCTGCTAACGAGGGCTTCTTGGCCTGCTAATGAGGGCCTCCCAGTCTGCTGACTGCCTGCTAAGGATCTCTGTCTCGGGCCTCCTAATGAGCTGGCCAGCCCCTGCCCGCCCACACTTGATCCGGCTGTGAACTACAGGCCAAAGCCACCTTAAGCTGCCTGGCCGGAAGCCAGGGGAGGGGGCCCTTTCAAGGCCCGTTCGTAGGAATGGGCTTTGAAGCTAGTTGAAATAATAATGCTGGTTATTTTTTAGGTGCCAGTAGGCATTTATTTAGTTGTATCAATCACAGTTGCTTTTCCTGGACTGCTACTGTGTGTTGCAGGAGTGGAGGAACATAGCACGTTTGGAAACATCTGCTTCTCACCGGTATGAGAATTCTGAGCATTTTGAGGTTTTGTGATGAGTGGGCCCATGCACTCCTTTCTTGATCTTCTCAGAACAGTTTTTTCTGTATTAGAATCAAAGCCGTGAGTAGTCATGGCCATGAGTGGATAGCTGCATCCTGGTGTGAGGGCGTGCCTCCATACCCAGGGCTACCAAGCCCCAAAAGTGGGGTGAGCACTACAGTGAGGGACAGAGCTGTCTCATCCAGCTGGGGGAAAGGGCTACCCTGCCCATCCTTACCACAGCAAAAGATGCGTAAGAGCTGCCTTGCTAAGGCTTCCTTTGCCTGTGAGACACAGGACGGGGCCACACTGACTGGTTTCCCCTTGCCCAGCAAGAGACACGATGGCACCACTGGGCCTTCTCTCTCCCAGAAAGGGGTGGGACCTCTCCTGGTGAGGGACGAGATGGTGCTGCCTGGCCCAGCTTCACTGCCTTGGGTGACAGGGCTGCGGTGTAGTCTCACGGTCATGAGGAATGGGGCTATTTCATCACACAATTTCTTACGAAAACCAGAGTTGTTATTGGATGAATCACTTAACCTTAGTGAAGATTGAGAATTTTTTTTTAAAGAAAGACATTTAGGAACAGAGCAAATAAGTGAACAGTCTATCTAGTCGTCTTGGTCCATTTGACAAAGATGGCTCCTCATGATAAAATAGAGCAAAGTTGTTGATAGACATCCCTGCTCTGCTGGCGGGAAGACAGGCCAGGCAAACAAATCTGGGTCTTGCCAATACCTGGTGAATGAAAAGGCAGCAGTGTGGTGCTGCCAGCAGGGCACAGGGAAAGGCCAAAGCACGTGCTGCAGGAAAGGCAGGCTTGGCAAAGGACCACAGTGAGGACCTCCTACTGCGAGGGGACCCCTCCCTATCCTCTGGAAGCCTATCAGGACCTCCTTCCCCACTTGCAGCCCTCAAATTCCTCCCTCCAGTCTGTCTTCTGGAAAAGGAAAAGAAATTAGTTGAAATGTTTCTTAAAAGCCAAGTCTGTCTGTGCCTGAGCTTAGTTAATAATGTGCAGTTCACCTCCCACATATTATTCAATCAATGTTTGCCTTAGCCTGAAACCTCACCTTTCCCATGGTATTTCAGGGTAATGGTGCTTGCAGGGGGGACAGAATGGCTTACCTTGCTCTTTGTGGCCCAGAAGTCCCCCCTTCTTTTGCCCTCCTTCCCTCAGCTTCCATATCCTACATCCCAGGGCTTCTCCTGGCTCTCTTTCTCTCTCCATGCTGCAGACAAGGAATTCATTCTTCAACTAGTAATAAACTGCCAGAGGCTGCCCACCAGCTGACCAGCCTTCACCTCTGGCCTTAGCTCAGCCTTTTCAGAATCATTATTTATGAGAGAAAACGGCAGCAACTCATCCTGCATGGAACACACCTAGCAAAGTGCATATATTCCAACAACTACCTAAGGGCCATCTTTAGGGGTTTGCCTCAAATGTTTTTACTGTGGCTACAGAAAGTCCAAGGGAGGCACACTGTCATCTCCTTAAGGAAGAAAATCATCATGAATCATATAGCTGGTCTTTTGCATGTCAGATGAGAGAAAGCAGGAAGGACAGAACCTTGGGGGGGGGGAATCTTCTGTCTGTCCTTCCTTTCTTCCTGCTACAGAACCTGGGGGTCTTTCTGCTCACACATACTCTGTGGCCGACTAATACTTGACATGGAGAACTGAAAACTCAGAGCTGTATTCTTAGTGGAGTTTTTATAAAAATTACATTAAATGTCTAGAATGTTATTTAAAGCATTCATGTTATGTGAACAAAACCCTTTTAACATGCCATAAAAGAAGTCATCAGGGATCAGCACTTTGCCTAGTCAGGATATGCTTAGTGCAGACACTCCAAGTTAATTAGTATCATATCTTCTGAACTCTGGAGATGTATTCATATAGTTATTCAGTAAATATCAGTGTTGAAGCAGAGGTCTGAAAGTTATATCAGTGACGATATGCACCAGTCAGTTATACACCCCATCTAAAATACAGATTCTCTTTCTCTCTACTATTAATTGTGAAAATGTCATGATCAGATCTTATTGAGCCATAATTAGAAACATATGTAGGTGATACAGTTGCTCTGGTAGAACTAGAAGTATTAGCTTATCCAGTTACTTATAAGTATTGGGAACTACTAAGTAATATTTTTGATGGGCAGGAAATGAAAGAAAGCAGAAAGTTTTTAAAAACTTTCAAAATTGTTCCTTCATGAAGATGGACAATATTACTCAAATAAAACTCTTTGTAGCATACAACATCCTTAAAGTCTGAAATTGTACAGAAAAAAGATAGTAATAATCCAGCCTAGAATTTATACCTTTTCACTCCCATATGAACATATGATTTGCCTTTTACAGCATCTGAGAACTGAACCATCTAGCCCAATGGTTTTCCAGGGCATGCTAACCTCCTGTAAATTGGAGGTGCCAGTGGTTTCAATCTGGGACTGTACAAAGTTGGTGCTCTACCTGAGAACCATGTTGACCCCCTCTGCCATTTCTGTAACAGGCTCAGTACCATGTAAGGAGATTACAATCCTCTACTTTGCCGATCCTCAGGGCTTGAGCCTGTCCCACGCAGACAGCCTTAGAATGTGGTATATCCCCGTCACAAAGACGAATCCTGAGTCTGATCAAGAATGAAAATTCCATAAACATGTACAGGATACTTTAGTCTGTGTAAGTCCTTTTGTCTAGCCATTCTCAATGGTGGCCCTGGCACATTTAGGGGGGGGGCACAGACTGAAAAGTGTCAGAAGAAAAGCCCAAAGGGTTTATGAAGGGCCTCGTAACTGAACCAATGAAGTACCCTGTTTATCATGTACAATGTCCATAATTGCTAGAATGTTCAAACTTCGTCAAAGAAAAGAAATAGAAATCACGTAATCTTCCTTTGTGTGTGCCTAAATTAATACATTCAAGAAAAAAATGAACACACATGCTTCTCTTGGTCAAATGTTCTAGAAATCTGCCTTGTCTGTCAAGTACAGTTCTTCACTTTTAGCTTAGGTTGTTTTTAGCCTAGCTCATTGCACAAGTGACCAGCCTACTGCAGGGGATCCTGGAACCTGAGAAGAGCTCCTAAAAGGGCCATGTCCCCCCCCAAAAAAGCTTGAGAATGGCTGCTTTAGTCTTTTAGCCAACCACCATGCTTTCTCAGTAAGCATGAAATACAGCTTTTCTTTCAAAATCAGGGTAGCTAAAGAGTGGTAACAGTCAAATTATGCTATTTTTTCAGTGTATGCCTGTGAACAGAATGAGAATGCTAACTCATGGTGGTACCAAAATAGGAGCAATAGTTCATCTTGACCTACAAATCTAAAATAAGTGAGATTTGAAGCATACAAAATGGACTGGCTGGTCCTTACAATTTGTTCCTTAAAGCACTTTTATGCATTCATACCATGCTTCCAAGAATTTCACAGGACTTCCAAAAGTTTTCTTTCAGAAATAGTATTTTTAAAAGGTTCTCCTGCTGGAGCTGGCATGGCCTTAAACAAAGGCAGACTCTAGCCGAGTACCATGTGACAGCAAACCAAAGATGGGACTTGACAGAACAAAGCAGACTACAGACCCAGAGAGGGGTAACCATGCAATCAGTATGACCAAAGAGAGAATAAAACAGGGGAACTCTTTCTACTTCAGTGTCTTGAATATATGGAAATGTGTGCGAAAAAAACTTTCCCTCAAGCCCCAAGATAGTCTGAAAAACTTTGCACCTAAAAATAAGGGGGGGGTATGTGTCTACTCCTGGGAAAAAGGTTCAAGAGGAAAGAAGCCATGGCATTGTGCCACAGTGGAACCCACCATCAGATCATCAATGGGCTGCAATAGAAGTAAGGGAATCAAATACATCTGGAACAGGCCTGCATACTCTGTAGCTGTTGGCAGATACTAGTAATACCGGAACATCAGTATGATGACATTTGGCAGACTCACTACCCTCCTAGTGAGAAATCACTGCATTTTTATTTGTTGGCTCTTCGCATGGCACTAGGGGGTGTTCTCCTAAAGCAGCCTTTTAAAGCTTTTTAATCATTGAGGAAGCCCTGAAATGTTCTTCTGGCTCTGAGAAACCCCAGAAGTGGCACAATCATGCAGAATGTGGTTGGGAAGCATAGCTCTGTACACAACCATCTGGGGGCCCTCCCCTTCCCACCCCCTCATTGGCCATTTTGGGAGAGGGTGGGTGAGTCAACATATATCCAAAAATTAATTAATTCCCACCCATTTGGGAAACCCTTCAAGGCCTGTCCTAAAGGATGTTGAGGAGCCACAGAATAGTCCACCCCCTGAGTCAACAACACTGACCCTGGAACAACAGAAGTTATTAAAAACTAGCTCATTTTAAAAACTAGCAGTGGCAGGTAAGGGGAAATATGCCCATATTTGTCCAGAGACGCCAGCAGACAACTATTAAATTTGCCTTAAAAAATAACATCCTCAGACTCTCTTCCAATTGTCTTATCTGAGTAGGCTTGAATTTCTAGCCTCAGCAAGCTGGGAGGCAGGGGGAACAAAAGGACAGCACAATCCCACCTTCAAGACAGAAAGGAGCCTGGTCTTGGCAAACCAAACATGGCCTAAATTTTGCTCTTGGACTTCCTGTTATCAGCTACCATTACAGATCTAAATGAGTAGCCTTGTTGGTCTGAAGTAGCACAATAAAATTATAGAGAGCTGGCACTCGAAAGCTCACGCTCTTGAATAAATCTTTGTTGGTCTTAAAGGTGCTACTGGACTCTGATTTTATTGCATTACAGATCTGCTATTCTTTTCCTAACAGCTCCAACAGAGAGGTTTAACAGATCCAGTTTTTCAAACTGTTTATGATTTTAAAAGGCCCTAGTACCTTTCTTGTTACATAAGTATCTTTATGCCTCTTAAAAGGGCAGCACAGGGAAAAACAAAACTTAGGGGGAAAACATATCTGACAAAAGCACCCTGCATTGGCCTTGGCTAGCTTAGGAACTCTTCTCCTGTAGAAGCAAAGACATGCACATTCCTGGAGCTCTGGTGTTTTAGATGGCTCGTATTACTTTTCACTGTTTTCCTGAATTTCTGCAGGGGAATTGTGCTGCACTGTGAAGCATAGCAGCAGTAGCCACATCCAAGTTGAGTGACAACTGCCTTCTTCCATACCCAGAACTTTCTCTTTTTGTATACAACATTTAAGGCCCAGAGTTGTTCATAGAGCAGCAGGCTATTTTCATCTTTTAGTTTATTCAGGAATGCTCATGAAGAATATTTAATGGTTTGAAGAATGTGTACCTGCCCATTCCCACTTTGCTAACCAGCATCCCTAGAGCACACGACATGGCCTCCAGCCACCTCTAACTGGTGCTGGGGATTAGAGACAGAGATCTGTCGTATAGATGAAATATCAAGAGGTGGTTACAAAAAGCACTCTGCTATTTCTTATGCAGCAGATTCCCATCCCAGGCAACAGCAATGGATTTCTGAAGTATTCCCCCCTTCTTTGCACAATGAGTTTATTTTGAAAAACCCTTGCCCTTGACAGAGAATCACAGAACAGGCTAAAGAGCACTAAAGCTTATATGTCGCATTTGGTAGCCAGACTACATACAATTCTGGCTGAGAATATAAAAATGGCTATTGGTGACTGCACTGTGTAGAAAGAACCTTTTGGTCAGCTAGGCCAAATAGAGTTTCCTGTATCCTCAATGATTATGGGCTTTAAGAAGAACAGGAAAACCACAGACTTTATTGGAGCCCTGCATTCTGAGGCATCTCAGGTATCCAGCAGTTTTTTCTCCTGCTTAAGCATTCACCCTACTTCCATAGTAGCCCCAGCAGGAAAGACCACATCTGGTTCAGTACCTCAGCTAAAGCTTCAGGTTGTACTTCTATAACCCCCGAGGCTGTTGCAATATTGGAAATCACTAAAGCAGCATCAGCTCAGAAAGCTGCAGCCAGTGGAAACATTCCTTAAACTATCTCAATGGAGAGAAAATTCAAAGAAGAAACATACCATTAAAGGTTCTATTTAAAAAAAAAAACTTGGGCCTACAGTAGAATCCTAAAAAGACTAAAACCCACTGAACAGGCCCAGATAAGATTGAGTTGACTTGCTTAGGATTGCTCTCCTAGTGCTGGGCAAACTGAAAAACATTAGCAAAGAGTAAAAAGGCAGGCAATCCCTGTCTTTAGCTCTCCTGTGCCACAAGCCTAGTGACAGCAGAGACATTCAATTGAACCTGCTCACTTTGGCAACAGCCTGGCCACGCCAACCAACATCCACGGACTGAATTACAAGGAGCAGGAGGTGCTGATAAAGCACCAGCTCCTTCCTTTTCCAGAAAGGAAGGGTTTTAGAGAGTGAGCAGAAGGCCAGGCAGGAGACGGCATCTCTGTGAACCTTGGGTGAGGAGGAAGACTGAACAATCCTGCTTTTATTTGGTCTCCAGTTTCCAGTAACACACTGGAAGAGTCAGAGACTTGTCAGGCAAAGGGAACAATTTGAACCAAACCAATGAGGATTCTCTCCAGACATTAACCAACACCCATGTAAGCCACAGCTCTGACAGAACAAGAAGCCACTCAAAGGGGCAGTAATGTCAAAACATGACTGTAGTCTGAAGGCAAACAATGCTGAAGTCAGAACCTCCAGCTCTCTCTGGAGATGGCAACAGGAAAGAGGAACCCTCAGGACAATTATCAGGCACACAATGCAAGACACCAACCATTCTCTCACGTGTCTTTAATTCTGAGGTAAAACTTTTTGGTTTTTCCTGCAATATTCAGAGCACGGACTCAGCACCAGCCATATAAAGATAGGGCACAGCATTCCCAATCCCCGGTAACATCAGCCGGCAATATTATCCAGCCCACCCCCACCTTCAGCAAAGCATATGTCCCATCACAGATCACATGGATCTCCAGAATAATCCCCAATGGCTGAACAGCATCCCTCCCCTTCTCTACCCTAAAGGGAAACTCTCAAGAGTCACTCCACACAGCAGCAACTTTTCCTCACTACAGCAGCTCCACCAAACCCACCACACTTCTTTCTAGGCCTATGTATGCTCTAGGACTCCAGCCTTATAACTAACTATGTCTTCCCCCTCCTGACACCAGAAGAGCCAGGCACTTGCTTCCTAGTCCTGGAAGCCAAGGCTAAAACCAGTCTCAAATGCAGGCATTTAGTCCCTTCCCACCTGCCACCCTCAACGTCCTGCTTTGCTTTGGGCAGCTAACCCAAGGCACGCTTATTGTGGTTGCACATTCAGACCACCCAAGACAAGGGCAGCAGAAGTCACCACATCAGCAGTAGGAAAGGGAGGCCACATCTCATGCCCGACTCCTGCCAGCCCTTAACACTGTTCCCTCTGCCAGTATTCCACCTGTCTGTCAACAGAAAGGAAAAACAAAACACACTATTAGTGGGGAGAAGGATCTTTTTCCTTTCGCCGCTTAAAGGGCCAGTGGCAAGACGGGAGAGGTAGGACAGTCACTTAAATAGGAGATCTGCTACATCACTGCTAAATAAGATACAAAAGAGAGGCTGGTGGCTCCTATTTCTTCCTTTCTGGCTACTCTCACTCCCTATCGCAAACCCTTCTCTCACACTATGCCCCAGGAACTAGTTTGCAGCCATAGAGGTTCCTATTAGAGGCAGTCTAATGCACAAAGGCCAGAAGAGAGAGCATTGTGAGCAACAGGAGTCCCAGGTTACTGCAAAAGCAGAGGCCACCTCCTGGAGGGTTCAGCTGCCCCTCACATCCTTTTCCATGCCATCCCTGGTAGCAGTGGCACAGGAAGTGGGTCCGTAGGAAGGCAGCGTCTGCCTGAGAGAGCTTCCCTTCGGCCACCAGCTTGTTGTCTTCATTGGGATGAATCTCGAAGCTGGCTGGGTTGAGGTGCAGGAAGACGCTGGAATTGCTGACTTGGCGCAGGCAACGCCCATGACCATTGCACAGAGTCTGGCTGCAGAGTTCGGCTGCCGTTGTCACATTGATGATATAAGGACCAAGATCATTCTCTAAATAATTTTTAATCATCTGGCAGATTTCCTGCAGAAGAGACAATACAAAATGAATAGGGAGCAGAGAACATATCAAACGGATAAAAAAAAACAGACTGACACACTACGGCACAGTCAAATGGCCTGGCAAAATTTCTTCCCATGCAACCACAATAAGGAGCCTGTGAAAGTAAGAAGAGATCTAGGGTATGGCCCCAAATCTTATTCCTCTCAAATACATTTGTCCAGATTTCTTCCTCAGTCTCTATCCTTCACTTGCTTACTCAGTAACGGAGAAGCATTACTTAGCTTAGAAAGGCAGATAAAACACATTTTAGTTCAAAGACCTTCAATAACAATTTCCTTGCAAGTCTCTATTGTTGTTTCACATCCTGTAGGAAGCTTCCACAAAATGCTGGCCAGAGAGTCCTGCTTCTAATACAACTCTGCACAAATCACCTGGCAGCAAGGAACTGTAGCAGTGAGTCCATGTCAGTAGTCATATTAGTCTAACCTTGTACCTCCCTGATGACAGCTCTGTGTACCTGACATTGGGATCAGAATGGTAACAAATTCAGTTTAACACCTTTGCCTGGGAATATGATCCCTTAAACCAGACTAACATAGCTCCTCCTCCTTCCTTCACAAACAAAAGACCAGTCAATCAACAACAAGCCTTTAATAGCATATAAAAGTACAATATAAGAAGGGAAAGTGCAAAAGGATCCACTGCTAGTGAGAACAAATGCAAAGATTATGCTTTAGACATAATACATTCACGATTTCTCATGGCAAGATATAAAAACTTTGCTACTGGTTCAATTATATCAGGGTTCTGGGATGTCAAAAGAAACTGAGTCTTTTGTTCATCCAAATGCAGTTCTCTTTTACGCAGCAGTGAGTTAAGAAATTTGGCTCAGATCAAAGAATAAAATGGACAATGGAAGAAAACGTGTGTAATTGATTCTATACAGCATTGTCCACATGGGCACAACCTAGCTGAATACGGGATCTGTTGAAATCTCCCATATAGCACAGCAGAAGGCGGAGCATTAGTTCTAGCTAACATGAATGCTCTACGCTGTTGTGGGATGATTAGATGGTAGAAGTACGCAGCTAGGGGCTGAGAGCTTGGTGAGAGCCCCAAGCTCAATGGCGAACAAACGTTTCTAGCTTTACTGCTAAGTTCCTGCAGTTCTATGTCTAACAGTCTGCGTTTAATTAAATTAAATGCAGTCTTTTCAGATATCAGATACAAGGAGTCTAAAGATATCCCTATAGATTTAATTTTTCCCTCAATGTGTCCTAACCAAGTAGATGACTCATGTTCAGATAGCATGAGGGAAATTAGGGGTCAAATCTAAAATGAATGCGAAGCCAGAACTTGATTGTTAACAACCATGCTCTGGTTTCCAATAGTCTTTGGCTGGTTTCTAGACATAGGACTGGACAAAAGACCAATGAAGAATATTTTTTTTAATTACCCTTCCATGAATGGGAGGTCTCTACGTCCTAACTGACTGTGCCTACATGTGATGGTTTAGCTTCATAGCAGACAATCTTATTCTCCAGGAGTCTGTTTAGAAAACTCCTAGTTGTTAAACAGAATGTGTTGGGAAAGCCTCACTAAACTCTTGATAAGGAAAGAGGAAAACCATTAGATTAAGGGCCCCATGGAAACCAGCATAGTCTATGCTCATCTCTGCATGAGAACCTAGTGGGCAAAAGGAAGGTTATACATACCCGACTTTTAGTGTAGTCAGCATCTCCCCAGAAGATAGCACCAGCTGCCCCCAGTGCAGCGCTCTCACCAATGGTGGAGACCAAGTCCATCTGTAGAGAAATATGCAGCCAGAGCTATAGTTAGCTTAGATGCCCAACCTCTGAAGACTCTCCTCTTTCTACTACTCTTCCTTCGCAAGGAACATAAGAGCCCTTAGAAATGTTACAACACAAAATCAGAGTACTTTCTGAAGACATGTCAGATGGAAACTATGCTCTTTTCAGACTGCTCAGTCAAGCAGGTAAGAGATTTGCCAGGCCAGCATGTAGATGGGAGATTTTTCATGATGCTATACCAAGGGACAATTAGTGTTGTATGTAAGATGCTTTACATTACTGCAGGGTGTTTGGCAACTATGTTTACAAAGAAGATTGGAGAGGAGAAAGCACCGCCTGTAACTAGATCAATGCATTGCAGGACAATAAATCAGGTAAGGTTTCAATATGTTACGGTGCTGCTTGTCTGCATACATGGATCTCATTTGCATACACAAAGGTGCATGTACACAATCATCCTATGTGATGCAAACTCATTCATCTACTTAGCCATGTGCCAAGCCCAGGTTGATGGCAGGTTCCCACGGAATGTACATCCAGCAAAACTGATACTTGTGTACATTACATATACCTTCAAGGTAGATGCAGTTTCCTACACAGAATTGAAGCATTTATTTATTTGTTTCCTTCTGTTATACCATGCTTCTCTATCAAGTGGGGACCCAAAGCAGCTTATGTAATTTCTTCCACTTTATGCTCACAACTACCCTGTGAGGTAGGCTAGGTTGTGAGCATGTGATTGGCCCAAAGTCACCCAGTGAATTTCCACTGGAAAGTGAGGATTCAAACCTGGATCTCACAACTGCTAGTGCAACACTCTAACCTCTACAACACACCTTTGTAACATGAATACTGGAAATCTCATTTCTGTACTCATATCAGGCATGACAAAGGGCCAAACTACACATTCAGGTTTTTAAGAACCTGGATCCAGGTTCCCACACTGCCACACGGCAGCGGCAGGGAATGGGCTTTTAAAAACAAAGGAGAGCTCAAGCAGTCCTGGAATGCCATCACAGGGAGAAGAAAAGATTCCTGCCTTCTCACCCACACCCAAGCCACTTTCCTCGGCAGAAACAGCAGTGTCTGTGTGTGTGTGTGTGTGTGTGTGTTATTTTCCCATTTATGCTGCTTCATGCTCACACAGAGAAACAAAAAAAGGTGAAACAACTCATCTCCAGTTCTGTTATGGGAAAAGGACAGGGGAGGGGGAGCAGAAGGCTGTTGGGGAACAGCTTCCATGACAGCAGCTGTTGGGGAATGCAAACTCAGCTCTCTAAGAATGTGAATGTGCAGTTTGGTGCTTAGTGGTGTTTACTAGGGGGTGGGGTGGGAGGTCAATCCTTCAATCCCTTGGGTGTGCGATCCAGTAGGAGATGTCCTTATAATGGAGAGGTGATGGCAGAAACTCCAAGAAAGTGGCCTTTGGTAACGCACACCACCCACCTGCTGCAACCCATCTGCCTTGTGGTAAAAAGAGGAGGTGGAGCCCCCGCGTGCATCCTAGTCAGGCCCACAGACATATCCCAGGTTTGGGCCTAGCAACAACTGTTATCGCAAGAGGAAAAAGAAAAACCTTGATCAACAAGTGCTAGAAATAGAGGGGGCTCACGAAACAATTCAGAGAAGCTGCCAACAAAAAGAAAGGCCAGGAAACAACTCGAAGACAAAGGACTGGAGGGCTGGACTCTTTGCTCCATGAGAGTCTCTGAACTAATAGGGTCAGCTAAACCACTACTTTCTCTTAATTGCAGTTCAAGCCTGATATCCCTGATTGAGTGTGGGGGGGGGAGGTGGGGGGGGGAGTGTGGGGGGGGGCAGCGTGTTCTCTCTCTCTCTCTCTCTCCCTCTCTCGCTCTCCCTCTCCCTCTGTGTGTGTGTGTGTGTGTTCTTGCTCGAGGGACAGAACTTATTAACTGGTTCAGACTTGTGGGCTGCTGTGACTCAGTCACCTAGTGCTGCTGGACCAGAAAGCATATCTGATTCATAGAACCATAGATTTGGAGGGGACCATACAGGTCATCAACGTCAACCCCCGGTCAATGCAGGATCAGCCTAAAGCATCCATGATAAGTATCTGTCCAGCTGCTGTTGAAAGGAGGGAGCTCCTTCTTAAGGTGCAGATTCCACTGCTGAACTATTCTGACTTTGATTCTCTCCTCCGCCCCTCCCAATATCCAGACAGAACCATTCTACACATAGTTTAAACAGGTCCTATCTGGTGCTGCCAAAAGGAACCATTCCTTGCCCTCCTCGGAGTAACAACCTTTCAAATACTTAAAGACAGAAATCATGTCCCCTCTCAATCTCCTCTTCTCCAGGCTGAACATTCCCAAGACCCGCAGCCTTTTTTCACAGCATCCTTGTCACTCTCCCCTGAACTGTCTCAACTTTGTCCATGTCTTTTTTAAAGCGAGGTCTCCAGAACTGTATACATTACTCCAGGTGGGGTCTGACCAAGTTGAGATACAGCCGGACTACGACTTTTGATGTGATACCTCTGTCAATACAGCCCAAGACTGCATTCGCCTTTTTTATTACCGCCTCCCACTTTACAACTGAGAAAGTGCCCCATCAAGTTCTTACAGTTGTCTGACATTTGCAGTTTCTGGACACATGTTAATTCAGAAAGTCACAATGAAGATTGGAGGGCAAACAATCAAATTCTAACCACTCATCACAAAAACAAGTGCCCTGAAGTCAGCAGGTTTGGGGGGGGGGAGCGGAAAGAACACAAACAGGGCCCAGTGCTGTTATCTAGCACATTTTAATCCCAGTCTTTCTCCAAATGGCTATCACACATCATTCGCTTTTCCCCATTTTATTCTCACAACAACCCTGAGAGATAGATTAGGATGACAGACAATGACTGGCCCAAGGTTATTCAGTGGATTTCATGGTTGAGTGGACATTTGAACCCAGATCTCAGTCCAGTGTTCTAACCACTTTACCATATTGGCTCCGAGTATTAATGAAAGAAATTTGGTTGCTTCCATAGCTGCAGTGAAGAATGATATGATTCCCATAGCTTTTCCCACACATACTGACCATGAGTATTGAAACAGTATTTGTACATATGAGGGTAAGTCAAAAAGTATTGCCATAAAATAATAGAAACATTTATTAGGCAAAAATATCTAATTGTGAAATCATTGTTTCTCGACATATCCTTCATCTAGATCTATACTCCTCTGAATTCGCTGTTTCCTTTTTTCTAACCCTTCCTCAAAGTGTTCTGTGCTGCTTGATTTAGACCACGTCAAAATGGCAGGGATGGCATCCTCAAGGGACTCAAATTGTGTTCCTTTTAATTGTTCTCTGGAAACAAAAAGAAGTATGAAAGGGAAAGATAAAGGTGTAGGGTGGGTGGGGGTAAGGTTTCCCAACAGAATTCTCATAGGATCCCCCTCAAAGAATGAGCCAGTGCATTGTTGTGATTGGAAAAAAAAAACCTCAGTGCAACTTTCCTGGCTTTTTTCCCATCAATGCAGTTAAAAAATTTTTGAAGGGCCCCCTAACGGAATGATGACAAGTGTTTAACTCAGAAAACTTCTCTGCAGCTGTCCTCTGATTGCAGAGACATGTTTAAATATGTTTTGTCTGGAACAAACCCATGCATGCATGAACTGAAACCCCAGTAGCAATACTTTTTGTCTTACCCTCATACACACCCCTGCTTGCAGGCAAAGTAAGACCTTCTCATCACTTTAGTCAAGGGGATCTTTCTCATGTTACTGATTTCCATCTCTCAGGGAGGCACTTCAGATTTTGGATCTGGCTGCATGTGTAGACAAGTGCAGGCCCCACAGGCACAAACAAGGCAGACAGATACAACCCTAATGTTGCATCCTTGCAATCATGCATTCCCGACTACTGAGATTTGCATCACTCAACTTTAGGACAAAAAAATCCCTGCCTTGTTTTGGGGGTCCCCCTCCCCCAAGGAAGGAAGCATATTGCTGCAATCTGGAAGTTTCTTTTCTTAGTTCCATCGCCATGCTAACCTATAGTAATTTTAAAATTTAGCAGAGCATCCAGGAATAGTCCCGTTTATTCAGTTGTTAGTGCGTGGGCTATACAAGGTCCTTTTCCTTACTGCTTTCCACACTTCAGGCTGTAGCTGAGCAAGGCTGGGAACCTGTCAGAGCCACCTGTGAGAACCTGGAAGGAGCCACACCTCAAAAGCCAAACTTCCCAGCCAGCCCACATAACGATATTACAAGGTGTCAGCCAGGCAGCCGATAGACGGCATTGCCTCTAAGTGTTCCTCAAAAAGGTTCCTCTCTGCATATACCCAGCCCTTGATTAACACAATATGCAATTCTGAATGAGGGACAGAAAACTGTGTCCTGTTATGAGCAGGGAAGGCAAGAGGCATGCTGCTTAGGATGCCAGGAGCAAACCCTAAGCGAAAGAGAAAATGTGCAATGCCTGTTCTTCCACTGCTTTTAATGACACAGCGGATAGTTTGTATTCAGAGACTGCTACAGAAGCAAGTCACTCTGCCGGGCTTTTATGATCATAAAGGTTTTCTCCCACTTCCAAAAATATCCCTAAAGCAGTTATTTTAGCCTTTGTTTGCACTGCTTACCTTCATAAGTTTCGGTTAAGCAGGATAAGTTTCATGTATTAGGAATGAAACAAAAATTGCTCCCCTCGTGTCTGTCCGTGGGGAAAGCCAGCCACAAGAGAGCAAGGGCAGCATTTTGGAGGCCTCATTTGCTCACCCCAGCCACTTTTTAAAAAATGCTCAGCAGTGAAGGCCAAGCAGGAAACTAAAAGAGGCATGGATGGGAAATAAGTCGTGTTTCCCACCAAATCTTGTTCCGGTGTTACACCTACCTCTGCTACACCAGAACAGCTTTAAAATAGAAACTGCAGCTGTCGAAGTGGGACTGGAAGGGATGATGACAGCTTCAGCATCTCCCCATACCTTCACACAACTTTCCGGGCAAGACTGCAAGGGCATTGTAATCATCCAAGTGATCTCAGGGCGCCTTTCCTGCAGGATTTCAATAGCCCATCTAGGAGGATGAATTCCCCACCATTCTTCCAGCCTCCTCTACAAACAACATCATTTACAGGGAGAGCTCAACTTTTCCAAATAATTTGGGCTACCTCAAAGCAACTCCCTAGTTTGCAGAAATGCAAGACACGAGAAAAGGCAATATTAATTTTTGTTTAAACATACTCCATCATATCAATGCAGAAACTACACCCTGCTGTATTAAAGCCTAGGGGTAATCCTATGGGAGCCTGCTCCTCCTTAAGAGTTAGCAAGGAGTTGCCTTGTGGTACTGTGGAAAACACCTTGGCAGATGGAAGGACACCTGGCATAGAATAGGTCATCAATGGTTTCCGTGAAGCATATGAGCTTGTATAGTCTCAGCAATGGAACTCGGGACAGTAGGAAAGGCCCTGTTCCATCTTCTGTGTGCCTCTGCAAATGAGCAATGAGGCTTCTCACAAGCACCATTTGGAGGCTCGCATACAACTTTTCCAGGTTTCTGTACTCAGCTGTCCTAATTGATTCAACATGTATGCAACCCAGAGGCTTAGTATCTTTTAGGAAAGACCTTGGCAAAACGCCAAGCTAATGATTCTCTGTCGGAGAATTAAAAAGCCATTAATAGCAGCATTTTCCTGCAGAGGACTGCCACAGCCAGACAGCTGACTAGAGAGACACAGGAGCAACAGGCGCCACAAACTTATGGTTAGGGTGCACTGATGTCAGTCTTAAACCTACTGACTCAAAACTCCAGTCCAACATCCTACTGCATATATCCCTGGTGGGAGCAGTTCCAGGACTAGTTTCATCACTGTGGTTCAGCACTGGGTTGCTCAGGGCTTTGCTGCCCATCAGAAGCCCAGAGAACGCTTCTCCGTAATGGCCAGGGTAGGTTTGCAAGACCAAGCTGAGAGCGGCCCACTAGCCAGCCATGTGCTTAAGAACCCTGCCCCATCCCATTTGGGCAGTCTTAGACTAGCGACAAATTACCTCTTGGCCAGCTGCCACACAATGGCTACCAAGCTGAATTTGAGTTAGCAAGGAACAAGTTGTGCAGGTTTGTGCTCTGATGGGACCAACTGCCCCCATTTCTCTGGCTCTCTTCCCCAATTCCAACGTGCAAAGCTTTCTTACCTCACTCAACACGACCAGTTTGCGGATATAAGTGGGCCTAGTGTAGACAAAGACTGGTAAGGTATAGTCCTCGTGATGGCGCTGGGAGATACGCAAGGCCTCTTTTACCCGAGATCTCACAAACTTCCGCCCGTTTGCAGAGGAGGCTAGTACCTGGTCCAAATATATGGAAGGGTAAAGGGCAGTGCTCTCTCTCCAGAGCCAAGCTAGATGGTCATTGCGTGTCTCTTCTACATCAGGACAACGACCAGTGTAACTGTCCTGGTTCTTGCTGTAGTCATGGTTGTAGCAATCTGGGAAGAGGTAGAAGCCCCACAGTTGCCGAGGCCTGAAGTTCTTGGCATATTGTAGGGTCCCAACCATGAACTCACGAGCTGCTGACTCAAACTCATACTGGGCTAGTTTGTTCACTTGGTCCTCTGGCAGTTCTGGCTGTCGAGCCAATACAAGTTGCCGAGAGGCATTGCGATAAATGTCTTTCGTCTGCCAATTCCGGATCCAGATGGGTCTCCATTCTTCCCAGTCAATGACAGCAAGTCCCTCCTTTTTCTCAGAGCGTATGTACCTACGGATCCCTTCCGGCAGTCGATCCAGGTGCAACAGCAGACTACTGTTTTGTGGGACACCCCCGTTCACTGCCACTTTCTGCCCATTATAATAGGGATAGAGGCCCAAACGCTCTTTATAGAATATGGTCAGATTCTGGTCCACAAAGCCTTCATTGGGTGAGGCCAGAACGTCAAAAATCCTGAAATCCAGCTGGACCTTGAAGCGGGGCTTGCAGTCCTGGGTTGGCACATTCCAGGCCACAATGAAAGGCCTACCAGTGAAGATGGGGGTAAAGGCTGGCTTCTCATACTGCTCTGGGACACCACCAGCAGCAAGGACCACCAGCCATGTCAGTGCCAATGCAGAGCCTCCCTGCATCCTCTCTCTCCAAACTGCTTGTGAACAAGACAATGGAGGATTACAGAAGAGAGGCTGCAAAAGAAAACATATGCAGTTATAGTAAAGCAAAGTAAGGCACCATTTCATTCTTGTCCAGTAAACAGCAAACACTGCTACCCTGGATAAAGCTCTCTTCCTTTCCTTTCTGTCAGGACACTCAGCACATTTCAGCAGATGGAATGCTGGTCTAGGACCTGAGAGATCAGCATTCAGGTCCCGACACAATGAAGCTTGTAGGGCGACATTAGACCAGTCACCTTCTTGCAACAAAACCCACTTCATGAGCATCACAGGGGTGTTCTACAGATTAAAAGGGGAATCACGAGCCATCCTTCCCCCCCCTCCTGAGTTGTTTTGGGGGAAGGGAGGATACAACTGTACATTGGGGAAGAAACGGATTAAAGAACAAAAATTGATGCAACCACCTAAGTTGATAGACAGCGGTGACGGAGCAACACACAGCTAATTGTGCCTTCCTTTGCAGCACAAGGACAGCACACTCCAGCTTGCAGTAGCTGAAGTGGCAGGACCGTGAGCAGAGGGCGAAGTCACTCCAACACAACAAAAGCACGGGAGGCACAATCACAGCAGCAGCAAGAGCACAGCAAACCCTGGTAGAGAAGCAGACCACACAGGCGTGCTCGACTGGGGCCTAATGAGTTGGCATGGAGCAACATGCGGCTGGGAAACCAGAAGCATTGCCTTAAGAGCTTCAGGCCTACCAATATTGGATCCAGTTCTGGATCTCCATCTTCCCAGTCAATGACAGCCATGCCCTCCTTTTTCTCAGAGCATGTTTACCACAGGGCCCTTTCTTAGAATGGACCCTTTTAAAAGAGCAACTTTAAGGAGAGCCCATGTCAACTTTGTCCGCTGAATCCTAATTTAATGTGTGGCCCCGAAGCAAGACAAGGCCACCATACAAGCATCCTGGTTGGCCAGAAGCTCCAGGACCAGATTTGACGGATAAATAAGAGTACCCACAGTTAGTCCCTACGGCTCTGGTGGGAGAAGCTGTTCACAAGATGAACTGGACAAACAGGAGGACCTCACCTCAGTAGAGACCAGTCTTGACAGGCCATCTGGTCCAGGAGACTGTGGGTATTTTAAAGATTAAAGTCCAATTTAACCAGTTTTCCTTCCCTCTTGCCAGAATCTCAAACAAAACTTACAAATTCAAGTTTGCTGGTTGGTTTTTAAAAGGTCATCTTTTGTTCGTAAATGTTACTTTTCTACACAAGCCAACTGGCTGTTCCTGAAAGAAGACCACAACTTTTAGCTTGTCTTCCACTGAAAGAATTCGCGAGGTGAAAGAAAGGATCCCGTATCAAATAGCGCTGGGGAGGAGGAAGGGGAAAGTGTGGGTGTCAGCAACTGCAGGAATAACAAAGCCGCACCAAAAGGGAGCCGCAAAAGGCCCCAGCCGACCGCCGGCGCAGACAGCACCTTCGGAGGGGCTGGAAGGACCCCATGGGGGAAGTGACTGGGGCCAGGGCAGCGGGACAGAGGGAAGCGCTCTTCCACGTGCTTAAACAAACACCAAGTCAGATCTGCCCAGTTCCGAGCGAGCGCGATCCTCCCAGCCAAAGAGTCTCGCCGGAACCCGGAATGTTCAGCCAAGATGCAAACCAGGATCCTCACCGCAAAACAGTCAAGCGGTGCGCATAGGAAAGGGGCCCCGAGTGGGGATGGATGGGGGGGGGGGAGAGAAAAAAATATATGAGTTCAAGAACAACATTTTTTCCAGTCCCTGGCTCGGCTTCCTCAAAGGGCATTTCACCAACTAGGAGACCTGCCAAGCCAAGCAAGGGGAAAGATCTGCAGCTTTGCAGGAAAACTTCTCCTTGAACGGATGCGCAAGCAGACCCGAGAGAGAAGCATAGCCACGCAGAGAGCAGAGAACCACGTTCAAAGTACTTAAAAAAAAAAGAAAGTAAAATCAACTCCGCCCAGACTCCAGATCAGACTAATCTTGCCAAACGTTCATCCAAAGCGAAGCGTTTCCAGCGCCGGTTTGCAACCTTGAAGGAAAAAGCCAACTACCCTTTCCCTACAAGAACTCACCTGGATATTTAACTCATCACCCCCCTTGCCAGCTTAAGTACAATATCCTCCCGGGCACGCAGAAACCCGTTCTTAAAGGGCACATGAGCCCAGTACCACCCACTCTCTTGTCCGGCTACTCAGCTTTTCCTTTAAAAGATCAGAGTGAAGGATGGTCCGATGCCATATGAGAAAAGGGGGGAGAAAGTAGTTCCTCCAAGAAAAAAATAGCCGCGCTTAAATGCTGAGTATATTATTTGAACCCAAAAAGAAATCTGAGATGTAAGGTATTTTAAGTTTCAATTTCAGAGCAGTTATTCGAGGTTCTGCGGATGTTTTATGAGACCGCTGCATCTCACTACTCCCCCGTCTTTACGAGCTCACTTGGTACAATCCATGGGCTTTTTTGTATGCCAAGAGAGGCTTGCCTCTTAAAGCAACGGGAACACTTTTCAACAGTTTGAAAGAATGGTATGTAATATGGTCGTGGGCAAAACGCCAGCAAGCTCGCAGATTCAGCCGACTGCTCGCAGTTGGCCGCCGCAGCCTCAGCAGCTTGTGAACTTCCACTTACCCGTAGCTGTTCTTAGCGGGGCATGTTCCACGCTTAATTTGAGCCAGGAATCGCCGTGGCATAGGTCTGAAACTTCTTTGCAAGGTCAGGAACCTGTGAGAATGGTGCCTCTTAGCATGTACAGAGTGCATTTCCTTCAAAACTGAACAATAGCTGCTCCTAAAACATGCTATATTGAACTGTTGCACTTTAAAATTCTGTCAAGTGCTTTACGGATAATATACATGAACCAGCTCTGTAAAATAGTTTAAAATTATTATCTCAGTTTTGCTGAGGGGAAGGTATTGATGTTTGCCTGTGCCTGCTTAGGGAATTCATGGCAGAGAAGGATTTAAACTGAGGACACAGTGGTCCCAAATTCAGATCAAGTCAATACTCTAATTCAGTCTTTCAGCCTTTTGACCCTGAGGGAACCCCTGAAATAAATTTTCAGACTTGGAAGTGATGTCAGCTGGCCACACCTCCCTGCCATGCCCCCTAGACTGACACAACCACCCACACTCTTCACCCTCCTTTTGCTCCCCCCCTTTACTACTACTAATGTGGCTCTGCCTCATGTCAGCTGGAAAAGGCAGGAGTTGAGAAGACAGCATGGACTCCCATACCATGCCACAGCCACTCCGCCCCCTTAGATTTTTATACGCAGGTGGCCAACTCCCTAGCTTGTGGCCAAGTCCATTAAGGCAGAAGGGGAAAGGCTGCAGCCCCCCTCCGGAGCTCCTGTGGACCCCCAGTGGCCTGCAGACCCTTGGCTGGGAATCCCTGCTTTAATTCCAGACTTAAATCTCAGCACCACTAATTGTAGAAATTAAGCTCTAAGTGTAGATAGTAAGAAATCCAGCATTTTCCTAGAATGGGCTCTTAGTGAAGATGGGCAGGATTGTTGGAGAATTACCACCGTCTCCATTTTTCAAGAGAAGGAACTATTCATGATTGCTAAATGAAGGTCCCAGCCTTTTGTTCTGGACAAAAGTGTGTTGGTAGAATATTTCTTTTTTTCTAAACAAAAAGTTGCTGGAGGCCAAATGGCTCAGTGCCCTCCTTCCCACCCCATCTCTCAGTGCAATTGGTATAAAGATTGACTTGGGAGCACTGGCTCTATTATCAGGACACAAAACGGTTGTTATGTCCACAACTTGGAATCCCTCAGAGCATTCATTTGATTATAGACTGGGGATAAGCATCTGCCGAGGGAGCCCGGTCACTTTCACTGAATGGCCATTGTCTTGGAAGGGGAGTCTTCCTCCCAGGAATGTGAGGGCCACTTCCCTGGGTGGGTCCAGCAGCAGCCCTGCATCTTAGCAACAGAGGCCCTAATGCCAGATTCCAGCATTTCAAAGAACTGGCACATTCCAGTCCACCAGTGCTCTGGAGTTTTTCCAAAGCACCACTAGAAATTAGGAGGAAAACTAGTCTTTTAGTACCAAATGGTTGGATTTTGTTCAACAATTAAACTTGGATTCTTTACTCACATGCTGTCTTACTTTGCACATTATCAGAAAACATATCCAAAGGCTAGGTCAATGGGAATTGTCTGATTCTAGAAGCAACAGAAATTGTCCCTTTTATTGTGAGTGATTAGGCATGGATCGGAATTCAGTGCTTCCAGAATAATGCTGAAGACTAGCATTTTTAACCGCTCCTGTGGAGTGGAATAAATAAAAGAGTAAGCCCTAAGGGGGAGGAGAAAGGGTGGGTTCTGTCCGGGATAAAAACTCAGAGGGCCCAGTCAGGAGCCGCAAAGCGGCTCCTGATTGGGCCCTCCGAGTGTCACTCCAGGGCCAAGCAGCCCACGGCTCCCCATTGGCTACTTAGCCCACCCTCACCTTGGTTGGCCGGGGACTCGACGCACACAAGGAGAAGCAGCCTTCTCCGACAGTGAGTACTCCTGCCGGATTCCCCTACCCCTCGCCAAAGGAGCAGGGACGCCGCGTCGCACATGCGGCGTCCCTGCTCCTTTCCCGCCTGGGGTCCCTTCCCGATGGCCATTGCACCGCCGCCGCTTTCCCCCCCCCACACAACCCCCCTGGCCGCCACCCCATCGCACCGCCGCCGCTTCCCTGGGCCCAGACACACACACACACACACCCTCACCAGCCAAACCCCTCTTGCTGCCCCGCCGCTGCTTCCCCGTGCTCAGAGACACACACACACACAGCCACCCACCCACTGCGCTCTCCCACACTTTCCCCCACACCAAACACCCATGCACACACCCCTCTCTACCCCCTCTTCCTTCGCCACCTCCCCCTCCCGATTTGCCCCCTCGCAATTCCCCCCCACCCTTCACACACACCCTGTCCCCTCTCATTTCACCTACCTCGCTGCCTGCCTTCCTTTCTTCCTTCTTACTTCCTGACTTCCTTTATTTCTCCATCTCCTTCCTGTCTCTCCCTCTCACTTGCTTCCTGTCTTTCTCCTCTACTTCCTTTCTGCCTTCCTTTCTTTCTCCCTTCTACCCATCCCTTCAACCACCCCTTGCCCTTTTTTCTCCCTCCCATACCTCCTTTCCTCTTCTTCCTTCCTTTCCTACAGTCTGCCTCCCCATCCGCTAGCGCCCGCTGTATTTCTTCTACAGCGGGCTTAATTTCTAGTTTAACTATATTGGGCAGCAGGGTTATACCTAGAAGTTTGGGTCCAAAACAGCTGCTTTTATATATTATCTAGCTCAGTCGCCTTGCAAAACCATTTCATATCCAAAATAAAAGTACACCTGCCATGAGGGTATTACTGAGGGTGAAAGCAAGTGCTGGGCACAGGAGGCAAGCAGTATGGCAACAAGAGAAGCTCAATCACTGGACTCCTTCTGACCGTCATGCGGTCAGAAGGAGTCCAGGTACAGGAGCCCTGGAAAACAGGTGGCAATGCTATCTCACAGTCTGGTATGTTACAGCATGAGGGTTTTTGCCAGAAATAGGACTAGCTCATTCTGGCATTGTTTGCCAAAAGACTTAGCTCACACCTTTTCCCCTGCTGTCAATCTCATCTCAGACTGTGATAGTGATTAATGTTGGAGATTTTCTGTGGGCCTTAGAATGGCTGAGTGTTGCCACCTTCAAGCTAAGAATACGACAGTCTTACAGTATATTGCTTTGCAGGATACAACCAGTAGGGAGATAAGGGTGTTTCTTGCATGATGATGATGTTATCTGTTCAGTCGTGTTCAACCCTCGGTGATTCTATAGGGAAGTCTTTGCCATGCGCCCCTGTCTCTGACTGCTTCTTTTAGTTGGTTTCTTGCATACGCTCTTCCATTTCCAGGTACCACAGAATTACAAGCAACTATGGTATCTTATTTTAAGCAGCCAAGGAACTTCCCTTTCCTTCCTGTAGGGTGGTTCTCTCCTTAGGCATTACATTAGGAAAACCTTTTAAGAACTGTTTGCCAGAATTAATGTGATACTTCAAAGTAATATTTGTAGTACAATATCATGAGTGACGGACAGGAAGACCGAATACTGTGCAGCAGAGTACAATCACATCAAGATTAACAGATTCCCCAGTTGGGGTGTGTTTCCAGAGGGACAAAGCATATTCAAATAGTTCAGCAGCTCTGCTCAGAGAGATATGCTAGTACCACAGTGACCAGGTTGCTGTGCCTCTTATAGTAGATTTCTTTTTACCGTATTGCAATACAATTCTTTAATAAGGGTAATTTAAAGTTTTTAAAAAGTATCTCACAAAATTCTCTTCCGCTGCTGAGGGGAGACTGTGGGAAGATGACTGCCACCATGTATGATCCTCACTAGTGTTTCCCTGAATGCTGGGTATGGCTGGGGCACAAGCTGAAGGGCTCCTGACATTTGGCTTTTAGCACCCAAAGCCTATGACCCACAGGGACTGCCTGGGTGAACATGAGCCTAGAATGGCTTGTTTTTAAATACTTTTTATTTAAATTGAATATGTTTCTCTATGATGTTTTGTGCCCCCATTGTGCAGAAAAACAGAACCAGGACTACACTAATAAACAGTAAATGTCAAGGCCACATGTGGTCTGAGCCCAGTGTACCTGAGAGACCGCCTTTCTGCCTATGCCCCCCAAAGATCATTACGCTCTGCCACCACCAACTGACTGGTGGTCCCTGGCCCCAAAGAAGCACATCTGGCCTCAACCAGGGCCAGAGCCTTCTCTGTCCTGGCCCCCACCTGGTGAGCTCCCAGAAGAGGTCAGGGTCCTGTAAAACAGTGGTCCCCAACCTTTTTATCACCAGAGACCGGTCAACGCTTGACAATTTTACTGAGGCCCGGGGATGGGGTAGACTTTTGCTGAGGAACGTCACCGCTGCCTGAGCCCCTGCTCCACTTGCTTTCCCTGAGAGTTGAAAGTGTACATTGCTCCCTCCCATCTTCTTCACTCCATCTCATACTGATAGTGATCAGGACGGGGGTTTTGCCATCTTGTTGGTAGTTTAATGTTTTTAATGGGTATTTTAATAGGATTGAGATTGATGTGACCCGCCTCGAGTCTATTGGGAGAGGCGGGAAATAAATACAACAACAACAACAACAATAATGAAGCTGGTTTTATTTTGTTTCAATGTAAAAATCATATGAATGAATGAGGATCAGTTTGAAATAATCTAGATCCGACTGAGAACCTGCCTGTGATGGGACAGTCTCTCTTTGCTGCCCGCCCGGACCCGGGTTAACTGCAGCTGCAGAGCAAACTGGAGGAGAGGAGGGTGGGACCGGTCACCAGCCAGTGTTCAGCCAGGTTCTCTGGAGCCACAGCCACCTGTTCAGCAGGGCAGCCACTGTCCCCCCCCCCCATCCCTCTCCCCCGCTGCTCAAGGCGGCTCTCGAGGAAGGAACAAAAGGCAGCCCATCTGCAATCTGATCACAGCTCTCCCGCCGGGGGCGTGGCTACAAGGGTCGTCCGAGGCTTGAACTCTCCCCACTTCACTCGGGGATAAATTCCCAGCGGGCGGGAAGGACTTGAATGGATGCACTTCAGCAAAGGCTGCAAATCTCCTCAGATAAAAGGAGTTGTCATCGCTGGTCCTCGCGGTGGGGCTCTCGAAGGGGGTGGCTAGACTGAGAAGAATCCCACAGCTTTGTCCCATACAAAAGGGCTGGGACGCTTCACAATCCAGGCTGATAAGCACTAAGTAAAGAGGTGGCGGGAGGGAGCTCTTATTATCTCGATCTTTGCATACCTTAGACTTTTCCAGCAGTCTTTTCATTTGCATTTCTAGTGCTTAGCTTATCGTTTGAATGCAAAACCTGCTGTCGCCAGCAACATCTGTAAATCAGGCATTCCAACCTCGGGAAATGCCCTGATGTATTTGAGGCACCCTGTTCCCCACCCATGGGACAGGGTCAGTCCAAGACACAGTGGGACATGAGGAAGAGCTGCCTTTTAGACTCGTTCTTATCTCCAAGCTTTTCCGTACAAGTCAACTGGCCTCCCTGATGTGGGTAAATTTGTGTCTGGGCTGTCCTAGATAAGACTGTAAATCACATACATTAACATTTCCCCAGACAACCCCCACCCCACCCCCAGTAAACCAGCATGCCGGGAGTTTGCATAAACTTTCCTGACATCTAGCCTCCTGTGTGAAGGGCATTTTTTTTTCTGTATGGGGATGTGTTCAACATGTAGGTCTCCAACCTGCAGCCTGAGGTGGCGCAGTCCGGACACAGGTTTACCACTTCAGTGATAACTAGACCAAAGTACGTTTCAATGCATGCTTTCAAAACAGACCCTTTCAATACTGCAAATATTAACCTGAAGATTGGGCAGTATTCTTCAGCTGAAGATATCCACATTCATTCCCCCACTCCTTTAAATCTAGAGAGAGAGTGCTGCACTGACAGAGAGGTTGCATAATTTCCAAAATGAATTAAAACTGAGCAGATAGTAAAACAACAAAAACAGCTGCAGAATGGCAAATGGCCAATCATTGCTATGCTTGTATGTGGCACGTATAGCACAGCCTTGCTCACTAGGACCATTTATGTACTGGAGGTTTCCTGCCAGGCTGCAGGCTGGAGTTTTAGTCGTGGCAGGTTGCCCCACCTCTTCCTGCACCCACATGGGGGAGCATTTGGGCCAGTGTGCCTCATCCATCCCCGATTTGTGCACCTACACTGGAGCTGGGGCAGTGAAGTTCCCAGTGCATAAACTAGAACAATATAAGAACAATAAGAGTCCTGCCGGATCAGACTAACGGTCCATCTCGTCCAGCATCCTGCCTCACACTGTGGCCACGTTGAACAACAGCAGGTTGAACAGCAGCAGAATATGTATTAAATATTAAAATGCAAATATTTATTTAAATACATCTGCACATAAGGTAAAGGTATCCCCTGTGCAAGCACCGAGTCATGTCTGACCCTTCGGGTGACGCCCTCTAGCATTTTCTTGGCAGATTCAATACAGGGTGGTTTGCCATTCCCTTCCCCAGTCATTACCATTTTACCCCCCAGCAAGCTGGGTACTCATTTTACCAACCTCGGAAAGATGGAAGGCTGAGTCAACCTTGAGCCGACTGCTGGGATCTAACTCCCAGCCTCATGGTCAGAGCTTCAGACAGCATGTCGGCTGCCTTACCACCCTGCGCCAGAAGACGCTTTTTGCACATCTGCACATATAAAACTTAAAAACATCAACATATATCAAGCAAGTATCCAAATATATCTCTTGGAGCCCCCTAGTTAACATGTTTATTCTTCAAAGCGCCATCCTCTTAGAAGTCTTCTCTGAGCCTGAGTGTATATTTGGATACTTTTCATTAGTGCGGGAGCATAGATCGCAGAATCAGAGTTGGAAGGGGCCATACAGGCCATCTAGTCCAACCCCCTGCTCAACGCAGGATCAGCCCAAAGCATCTCCATTCACCTATAGTCCCCATTATTACATCACATGAGTGCATTTAAATATTAGACCACTGAAGAAGACCCCAAGGGTGGCTGAAACATATTTGGTTATCTGTTTTGTCATTTATCCGTGCATCAAAATGTTTTGGATTTGTGCAATAGTGTTTGATATATGATGATGTTTTTAAGTTTTATATGTGCACATATATCAAAATAAGTATTTGCATTTTAATATTTAATACATATTGTGCCGCTGCTCAACCTTTTAGGTTCCTAGCTTGTGTAAACAGGTTGGGTCACTTTGTTCCCTCTTTTCTTGTTTTATCATACTGTGGTCAGTCAGTTCTTCTAGAATAGGTGGCCAGCAACAGGGCATAGAGGCTGAAGCCTTCCCCTGATGTTGCCTCCTGGCTCTGGGATTCAGAGGATTAGTGCCTTTGAATGTGGAGGGTCCCCTCAGTCCCCATGGCTAGTAAACTGATCCTCTGTCACTGCATCCTCTGACATCAATCTCTATGTGGGCTGCCTTTCCTTTTGTCTATCCTGAGCCTACTGCCCATTGTTCAAATACTGCAGTTGTTCACAACACATCTTTCGAAAATTTAAACACGAAAATAAGGCATTCAAAATGACTCGGTGCTCATGGAATGGAGCTAGGGTTGCCAGCCTCAATCCCCAGAAGACAGAAATCAGTTCTGCTGGAGAAAATGAAAACTTTGCAGGGTGGACTCTGGCATCACTTCCCTGCTGAGGAGTGTACCACGCTCCGTTACCTCAGATCCCACAGTATCTGTTGCACCACCAAAACCTGCACTGTATTGCTGAGCCCTTGTCCCACTTTAGGAGCCACTGTAACTTTCTGACTTGGTTCAAGTGGGTAGCCGTGTTGGTCTGGAGCAGCACAGTAAAATCAGAGTCCAGTAGCACCTTTAAGACCAACAAAGATTTATTCAAGGCGTGAGCTTTCGAGGGCTTCCTAGTCTGAGGAAGAATGCTTGCACTCGAAAGCTCACGCCTTGTTGGTCTTAATGGTGCTACTGGACTCGATTCTGACTTGGGTTAGATTGACAAATGGTAGCCACCACTATAGGTGAGATATATAATAAAACCGTCCTTTGCCTCACTTTACAAAACAAGGTAGCGCATGACACTGAGATAACATACAGTTTTATCCGGTTTCTTGACAGGGCAGGAAACCCACATGTGCCTGAGCTGAAGGAAAATGCTGATGAAACGCAGGAAACTGGGCTCATTACAGTCAGGAAACACAAGAATACTTGCTGACATTCCAGAATAGGGAGTGAATCAGCTCCAGCTAATCCTTGAAGCCAGAGCTCCGGGCCTACAGAGTTGTTCCCATCTATCTATGCAGCAAGGGGCTTGCTGCAAGCCCCCCACCCCCACACACATTGCTTCTGGTCATTTGTAAAGCTTTAGTGGAGATGTGAGCAACCCTATCACGATTTCTGGTTCCACTAAGTTCATGGTACGGGAGAAGAGCTGGGGCTGGGATACCTGGGATAGCCCTTCAGCGTCTGATCTCCTCTCTCCAGAGCCAGACACAGAGGGTTGCTGTGGGGGAAGAGTTGTGCCCCTTTCAACTCCCTTGTGGGGTTCCACAGGGGGTGATTCTCTCCCCCACGTTGTTTAACATCTTGGTTAACAGTTGGTCCACAGCTCCGGCTGGGTTGCCACCAATATGTGGATGACACCCAGCTCTATCCCATGATGGATGGCTGCCTGGACTCCTCTCAGATACATCTGCCAGATGTTTGGAAGCCATAGCTGGACGGTTAAGAGCAGAGATATCTGAAACTCCGTTTTTCACCATCGGGAAGAGATAGTCTTTATTCCATTTTACTGGGGGGGTGTTATTAGGGGGTATTTTATCATGTTACCTGCCACAAACCAGCCTGTATGGAAAAGGCAGGCTATAAATATAATAATAATATAAAAACGATAATAACTACTTTTCAGTCAACATGTTTGCCACATATCATATGGCACTTCTAACATTCAGTATCATTGATGAGCTGCGCCATATATGCATTGGAGCATGTCGATGGCAAAAATTTGCTTCTGGTTTGTATCAATATTGCAATTTGTATGACTGAATGCTTCTTCATACCAAAAATCAACACCCAAAAACTGGATATCAGAGAGAAAAAATCTGCTTATCTTTTTAGACATGCTAGTTTTATATGTGCTAGTTTTATATTATTTTATTTATTTTAATTCTTCACATTTATATATCGGCCTCCCCAAAGGCTCAGGGCGTTTTACATAGAACTGAGAACTATACAAAGAACCATACATATAAATAACTGTAACATTAATAACTAGAATTAAAGCCCATTTATAAAAATGGGCAGAGCAGGGGCAGCCAGCAGAGGCCGCTCCCCGCTCATAGGGAGGGGTGGGCGAAGGTTGGTGGCCAGCAGCATGGGTAGGGCTGGGGGGTGGCGCTGGGGGGGGGGCGATGGCGAGGGGAACCAGGCATGCGCGGAACTACGTGCATGCATGGTGTCTCGTGTCGGCTAGGGCTGGGGGGCGGGGCAGCTGTGGGAGATCTCAACCAGGCATGCACGGAACCCCACACATGCGTGGTTCATTTGGGCATCGTGCCGCCAGCCGCTCAAGCCGCGCAGCCTGTGGGTGCCGGTGCCCGGGAGTGGATTGCAGGGGCAGCAAAGGGGTCGACGCGTTAAGGGTAAGTAGGGGTGGGTTGGAGGGGTGGGGGGAGATGGCGAAGAATGGGTTGGTGGCCGGGGGAATCCGGGGAAGGGGGTGGGGAGTGTAAAGCATTTGGTGGGTGGGGGGAGAAGGCGATGGGCTGGTTGTAGGGAGGGGGGAAACGTGTGGCGAGCGGCGTCAGTGGGGGGGTGAGTGGGGGGACTCCGGAGCTGGGACGGTGGGTGTTGGGTAGGTGGTGCGGCGGGGAGGGGCTTACCTTGTCCGTTGCTGTGGCAGAAGGCCTCCTGAGAGGCTGGCAAGGGGCGCAAGGTGCCCCTCTGTGGGTGCCGGCGCCGTGGCCTGGCACCTCCTTGCAGGCGGCAGGCTGCGGTAACGGCGGGCAGGGCAGCAAGCGTAGCCTGGGTGGGAGGCTTGCGGGGAAGCTTGGGAAGGCTCCTTTCCTGGCCTCGCCCTCCCCAAGCAAGGTCCATGGTTCGCCGGCAGGAAAGGAACAGGGCCATCACGTCAAAGATGCGGCGTCCCCGCTCATTTCCCTGTGGCGAACCATCCGCGCGGCCAGTCCAGGGCGGACCAAGTGGTATGCCTCCCCATTCACCACTTGGCTCCCGAGTGGCACTTGGAGGGGCCAATCAGGAGCCAGTTCGCGGCTCCTGATTGGCCCCTCCGAGTTTTTATCATGGACAGGCCCCGCCCTTTCTCCACCCACACAGCTCTTACAGTTTTATTTTATCGGCTCCGCAGGAGCAGTTAAAGATACTAACTGATAACAGGGTAACAGAACAACATTAAACAGTAATAATACAACAGGTCTAGCATCAGAATGCCTTGATGGATTTCTGGGGGTGAGGAGGGGGGCGGGGGCCCTGCAGATGTTTTTGGTTGTGCCTGCTCTCAACCAAATGCGTGGTGGCCGAGCTCCCTTTTGCAGGCCCTGCGGAACTGTTTTAGCTCCCTCAGGGGCTTGATCCCTCAGGGCCTTTAGCTCCCTCAGGGCCTCTGGAAGCTCATTCCACCAGGTGGGGGCCAGGACAGAGAAGGCTCTGGCCCTGGTTGAGGCCAGGCGGACTTCTTTAGGGCCAGGGACCATTAGCCGGTTGGTGGTGGTGGTGGAATGTAGTTCTGTTTGGGGGGCACCTGCTTGATGGGTGGGGCCAACAACAAACTGCGAGAGCCCTAGTGTTGCCATGGTCGACACCAGGTCCTGCCCAGTTCTAGAGGACGACAGCTTAGCATGGACGTTAAGTTCCCCTAGAACTAATAGTCTGGAGAACTGTAACATCTAGGCCGCCATCACCTCCAGCAGGGCTGGCTGGTCATCTGGTGGTACGTTCTGTCGGCAGTACACTAACCAGATGGCCACGCTCTCAATTGATCCCCATCCGAGGCCAACACATTCAATGCCTGGTATTGACAGCTCAGGGAGGGCCCTGAAGTAGAAAACCTCTCAGGTCAGGATTGACTAGCATTCAAGCCATTGCATCTAGGAATGCAATGGGTGCTAGCGACGATCCCCCCCCAACAAGTGCGCAGCAAGTAACTTACACTGTATTCCTGCTGGTGGGCGGGAAGATGGAGCTGCAGGTGGAAATGCGGGCGGGCAGCGGTCGAGTTGGAGGTTCTGCAGTGTTCTGGTGGGATGGGCGCACAGGTGGATCACATGGCACAGGCAGGGGCTGGCAGGTCGTTGGGAGGGTGATGCGTGGTTGCGCAGGAGTGGACACCTCAGCGGGGAGTGAGGGGCTGGTCGCGAAGCTTGGCGAGTGCCTCGTGGCCAGCCAAGGTGTGCACGGCTCCTGATGGCAGTGGGCTACCTCTTGTTAATGATGGCTGCTGGGGTAAGCGTGTGGCAGCCAGCTGCCCTGGTGCACGCCGGGCGAGGTGGGAGGCATGCTGGCAGGCTTGGTGATGGCTGGGCAGCAAGTGGACATGTGGCAGCCGATAGAGTCTGCATTGTTCAACTGGCGAGGCAGGGCAGGAGCGCCTTGCCTGGCTGCCAGAGGCAGGAGGCATGATGCCGTTCTGGGGCGATGGGCAGCAAGTGGACATGTGGCAGCCGAGGCAGGGCAGCAGCACCCTCCTTAGTAGCTAGGCAGGCTCTGGGAGCAAGGCTGCCAGAGTGCCTCGCAGCCGGCTTCTGAAGGCAGGCGCTCCAGGGGCAGGCCCAATCTAGTGGCGCCCAGCTTTGCTGGGTGCATCTAGATTGGCCCACGTGGGCGGAAGTATAGTCCGGACATTGGATGTGGTGCAGGACGGTGTGCCTCCCAGAGGGGCATTTCACAGATATTAAGGAGAACAATGGTAAGGATGGGGCCTTGGTACCAAAGCCAAAAATAAAAGGTATTGGAATATGCTGACCCAGACTATCTCCAGATCCCACCCCCTCATGTTATTTACAGTGGAAGCTAAGCTTGTGTAGTGCTTAAAGCGATGGACTAGGATCTGAGAAACCCATGTTTGAATCCCCACCCTGTCATGGAAGCTTGCTAGGTTACTTTGGGTCTGTCACATACTCTCAGCTTAATGATAGATGAATGGCAAATCATGAAAGGAAGACAACAAAACAAAGGAGGAGAAAAATGTGGAAGAGAGTTAGAGAAATATAGTAGAAGACAACTAAATTCCTTCTATATTATTTTAGCCTATTGAACAGAGTGAACCCCAAACCAAAAACTTTTAAACAAGAGATCGGAAATAGCTGTTCAACACTGTCAAATGCTTTCTCAACATCTAGGAAAAACAGCAGTTTTAAAGGTATTTTTACATGAATAATCAAATTACAAAGCTTTCTGATATTTATCATTAATGGCCATCAGTGTAACTGGTTAATAAGATCTAATCCAAGTTGTAGAATCCAGTAGAACAAACACTTGGTAATTCTTCTGGGGTGCTTGTCAACCGGGGGGGAGGGAGGAAGCACCAAGTAAGTACAGAAGATTAGATTTGCCACACATATTGAAGGGCACGACATGAAAGGAGTCTGCAGAATTATAAATGCTGTTAAAAATGAATTGTGTAGAACAAAACATCTTTGAACATTCAAATATTGAGAAAGGACATTGATATGGAAACTACAAGAGGGTAGTAAAGTAATACAGATAATGTAGCTATCCCTAAGCAATCTATAAATTCTAATCAATGTAAAAGCCATGATGTATCATTGGCAAAAAATAGAAAAATATCTTAGGAAACAAAATTTACTTAGGATTACGGAAGAACAAAGATGGATTGTGTTGGTCCTATAACAATAATGGAAGGTGTTGGGAGCTGTAAAGAGAATTAAACCAGAAAAAGTGTCTGGATCAGATGGTTTACCAGAATTTTATTATAAATGTTTAATTGCTGGATTTTTACACAATGACACAAACAGGAAACTCTCAGAGACTCCTTTTGACCTCCCTGAGAAGCTATGGAACCCCAGAGCAACCCCGTATAACGACTACGTTAGGTAAAGTTGTACAATGCCCTGCCCCACAGGGTTGGTTTTTAGCATCAGAATTAATTCATTTCATTATTTTATTTGCTCCTTGATTGGATACACAGTGGAGAGGGAACAAAGGCAGAGATGTTTTTCACATGTTGGAATGTGTTAACTGAGTCAAACTGCGAACTGTGACCAGTTGTCACAAGCTAGGGGAAGGCCATTTTTTGATTGGTGAAACGACTTTGGGACAAAAGTTAATTGCTTCCCCTTTCTCCATTTCCATGGCCCAGGCCACATCAGATCCCCCTTAGCTGCCTTTGAGAGCAAAATTATTGAGTTGGTGTTCTAATCACAAGATCTTCCCTAGCATGTAGATCTAGTTCTCAGTGAGATGGTGATCCTCCATGTGGCTTACCATGGCAGACTGCAAGTGAGAGCTCAGACGACTGAAGGCTTCCTTGTACACAAAAATACCACTGCATAGAAAATCTCTGCCCTGGAATTAAGATCACAGGGAGAGGCCTGGCTGACTGTCCCGTAACCTAAGAAGCTCATTTGGTGGATACATGAAAAAAGGCCTTTTCAGTGGCAGCCCCACAATTGTGAAACAATCTCCTTTGGGTTGTACACCTGAACCTCCCACTTTCGATCCTTACTAAGCAGCTGACAGCTTTACTTAGGATTGCATCGGATTAAAGTAGTCCTACATTGTGATTCTAAAATTTGCTTTTTGTTATATTTTATGTATTTTATTTATAGTGTGAATCTCCTTGGGCACCCACCCTCCAAAAATAAATCAGTCAACTCAGAGGCTCTCACGTCGCTGACTGTATACAGCTAGCAGCTCTCAGGCTCTGTGTATCAGGGGGCAAAGGCTACAGTAAGCCACAATCACACTCCCTGCCATTTCGGGAGGGGGGGTGGAACCTAACCAGCCCTTTTCTTTCTGGCATATGTGAGCTATTCAGTAGGAAAACTGGCTGAGCAATTCCTTAGAAAGCCAGATCATACAGGCTGCGAGCCATATACACTCCAATGCCACAATTACTGGACTAACAACATCACCTACACCATCAAAGGCTTAAACAATTGCGCATCTACCAACATTGTATATGCCATCAAGTGCGAACATGCCCCTCTGTTCTCTACATAGGGTGGCAAAAAGCTCAAACCTTCTGCCAAAGAGTTAATGGACACAAGTCTGACATCAAAAACCACAGAATTGAAAAATCTGTAGGGGAACACTTCAACCTTCTAGGACATTCAATAAGGGACCTGAAAGTAGCCATTTTATTGCAAAGGAAATTCAAGAACAGGCTAGAGAGGGAGATTGCAGAAATGCAAGTTATTACAACACTCAAAACTATGACGTACCCTGGATTCAACAAGGACATCGTTTTTTTTATCTCACTATTCATGCTAATCTTGTTCAACACGTGTATCCATATTTCTCACAATTTATTTTATTTGTGAGAATGTGACAAGTAATAGTAATGTAATAGAATTTTGAGTTTAACTGCCTGGTCTTGGGATGAGATAACTGCCAGCAATTCCCTTTCAGGAATGTTTCAAACTTGTATGGTGACAGATGGGGCAAACAGCAAATGGGGAGGGGGGGTGAACTACAACTGAATTCCAGGGGATTGAATGGCTGTTTTGGCAAAGAATTATCATATGGCTGTATTTGGATGCATGACACAGTTTACTAATTTAACAGAATTAATTTTTGCTATATATTCCCACTGTCATGTAGGGAATTTTTAATGTGAGGAAGAATGCTTGCACTTGAAAGCTCACATCTTAAATAAATCTTTGTTGGTTTTAAAGGTGCTACTGGACTCTGATTTTATTGTGCTACTTCAGACCAACACAGCTACCCATTTGAACCAAGGTCATGTAATAATCCTTTTTGGGTATTCTTAAAGAAAGAGGAAATACTGAAGTTCTACTCTGATTCCATTGGTTGCATATTGGATCAAAATAGTTCCAAAAATGCATATCTCACCGTGAACAGCAAGTGAAAAAACATAATCTAGATGCAAGCTGAACTATTGGTTTACAAAAGAATTTCTGAGGTGTCAGCTCAGTGAGAGGCAGGCCTTGCAGCTGGGCTTAACAAACTAAAACAGAAGCCCTCAGACTTGTTCTTGGAACAGTACTGAAGTTCCTGAAGACCTGGCAGAAATATAACGATTGCTCTGGCTTGGGTCCTTTTTTCCAGTGGCAAAATCTAATAAAGGAAGCTATATAAATATAACTATATTTTCCATCATTTGCTTGGAAATAAATTGTCATTGATTGGGCACTGACATGATTTAAAATATTTATACCATAGTTTATGATAAACAGTCTATATTCAGAAGCCGTTCAGTACAAACTGAGATGATAGAGAGACCAGGGCATGAAGTCCAGAGCTGACTTAAGGAACTGGTGATTCTTGCTTGAGGTGCATGGCTTTTCTGCAGACAGGAGGTAAAAGCAATCTTTACTGAGAAGGGTTTTCAAACACAACTTGATGATGAATGATGATTGGGGCTATGGAGTTCTAATGCTAATCTTTGGCTTTCTGATTTAGTTAAAGTCATAAAATCTCGGAAGCAATTATTCAGAAGGAATAATCAATTGCTCATTTACAAAGTCTAAGATTAAGGAAGAGAACAAATCATGTGGAAGATAACTATTTTAAACAAGACATTTCTTTTTATGGTGTATACATTTGTTTCCTAGAAATTTCCCAGAAATAGATCAAATGTACAGAATAAACTCAAGATCAAGATTTTTGGAATGTAACAAATTACCATGGGAGATCTTATTTTCCTTTGCACACACAAAAATGAAAGAGATAATCTTGAACAAATACAGAAAGGAACCACCCAGGTGGACGGAAAAACACTACAAATATTTCAAGATCTACTTTCTGACACAATTAAGAAACTGATTTAGAGATCTAACATAAGTTTTGATAGCAAGACAGATAAGATATCACTGGAAAATACCCCATGCAATAGAATTTTTTTCTGGATAAAAAGAAGAGAACAATAATGACAATGGACCAAGCTGAAATTTTCCTACAAAACAGATATGAAAATTTCAAGCTCAGACTCAGAAGATGTCTCTGAAAGAGAAAAAAAGAAAGACGAAGAATCTGATTCTTATAGCTCCAAAGATCAACATTACCTCTATACCAGCAGAAGGAGCTGCTGATGAAAAGGGAAAAGGAAGAAAAAGGAACAGAAACTATGATGGACTTAAAAAATTATCAGCTAATCTGAACAGACTGAACTCACCAGCTAAATGGACAAAAATCTTCAATCAGCTACAGAAAAAAGGGCTGGATATTTTGTGTGTAGAGGAAACCCATATATTAAAAATAAACATGAAAAAGTATTAAATTGTAAACATTTGGGTACAGTCTTCTTGGCATCTGCAAAGAACAAAAATCCAAATTTGAAGCAATTTTCGCACATCAGTAAAAGTGTTTGTCCACCTATTCGTTGTTCCAGGATGTTAGTCATTTTTTTTTAATTCCTTCACTAGGAACAAGGGAGAGGTAGGTGGGTGCGAGGGCAGGACGAGGCAGATGCCTTAACACATTTTAGCCTCCTTAATTTCCCTCTGCTGGTTGCCTGCTGGTTGCTCTCCAGTAGCTTGCACTAAATAAGTTGGTGAATCCACTTATGCGATTCCCCAACTAGTGCTTTAAAATGGAGGATGTAGCCAGCCATTTACTGCCAAGATACTGGATGTTGCCGATATCATATGGAGAGGCCAGAATGTAATGACTACGATAGGTAAGCATTTCACTACATTTAACAAGTGCAGAAATGCCCTGAAAGTACTAGAACAACTAAAAGACCTGAAGGGGCTTTTAAAGATTAAATCATTGGAACGTACAAATATGGACTTTAGAACAATCTATGCCCCTACTAATGGTCAAAATATTGTATGAAAAAGTATTTCAAGCTATGACTTTCATGAAGGTGAAATATTCAGAATGGGGGCTATAAATGGTGTATTAGAGATCAAAATGTTAAATCTAAAACCAGTGGTGTGAAATTGCCAGAAAATGTTTTAAAATATATGAAGATATTGGACTTGGAAGGAGGATATATAATCCAAACAAAATATTGCATTTTTTATTCTGTTAGACATCATTTGAGAATTGATATGTATTGGATCTCTAAAATTCTTATCTCAAAAATCAAGAAGATAGAAATTCTACCAAGAACATTAGCAGATCATAACCGAATAGAGGTTTTTATGACAGGAGAAAACAAGGGAAAAAGCAGCTGAAGATTAAATGATACATTACTATCACAAGTACTCCAGAAACGCAAAAAAGGATTTGGCAGCAGTTTTTGCTATCAATATTACAAATAATGTCACTGCAATGATGGTTGGGAAACCAAAGCCTATATCAGAGAATCATTGATAGGAATAGCAGTCAAAAAGAAGAAGAAAAAGTTAGTAAATAATTTAACAGATAACTAAAAAAAGTACAACAAGAACATAAAGCAACTGGGGGGGGAGAAATTGGGGTTGAGATAATTAAGAGATCAATGAGATTGAGCAGAAGTACATGTGCAATTTAAAAAAATTTTTAAAGCAAAGACACTTTGAAAATGCAGATAAACCTGGCAAGTATTTGGCATATTGTTTAAGATAAGGAAAGGAAAAAAGGATAACAGGAGTCAGAGAAGGCCAACAGACTGTACAAAGAAATACAGGTAGAGTTAAATATTCACATTATTAAACTAGGGGTGTGCTCTTCAAAAATTATAATTTTAATTCTATGTCAGAAAGTCAGGAAGTCATAATTTTCACTAAATTTCTGGAGCATTGGTATCATATGATAAAGTCATGCTGGGAAATATTAGTTTTCCTCAAAACTGGGAAAATATCAATACTCCCAGAACTGAGTGAAAACCATAATCGTGTACTTTCAAAAATTACAAATGAAATTAAAATGTAATTTTGAAGTGCCTACAGGCAGCAGGAACCATGTATAATATTTAGAACCCCTCTCCATGGGGTTTTCAGGGCACCACAATAAATGAAGGAAGGAAGGAAGGAAGGAAGGAAGGAAGGAAGGAAGGAAGGAAGGAAGGAAGGAAGGAAGGAAGGAAGGAAGGAAGGAAGGAAGGAAGGAGGAGCAATTCAAGACTAGGCTTTACTCAGGGCTCAGGGCAAACTGGCCAGGGAAACTGCTATGAAGGAGTCTGTTACGCCTTGTGTTCCTGCGTTTATTGGGCATAAAGTTATACTATGCATACTTTAGAAGATCTCACCATCTTCCTGAGCAATTGCAGCATATTACTGTGGGAGGAAGTGCAATGTCACTTGTATGTTGTTCTGGTTGCCAACTCTGGGCTGGAAAATTCCTGGAGAATTGGGGGTAGAACTTGAGGATGCTGGAATTTAAGGGAGGGAGGGAGCCCAATTAGGCATAATGCCACAGAGTCCACCCCTCTCAAAGCAGCCAGGGATCTGATCTCTTACATCTGGAGATCTCCAGGCTCTACCTCAAGGCTGTCAGCCCTACCTATAGTGCAACATTCAGCTAAGGCTGGCTTTAGGTCCAGAAGGGTAGACAGAAGTGACAGTTTAACTACACAGTCTGCTGCTACACTTCTAATCCAGATTTTTTTTGCCATACTGTTTCTTTTCAAAACAGTTGTGATGATTTAAAGTGGTTTAGACATCTGCACAGTCAATGAAATAAGTTCACTTTAAGTCCCTGTATTTTATGTAATTGCGTGGCTGTCTGCCTACATCTTGATAACATATGTGTATTGGGCAGTATTGCAATGGAGATCCCCAGCATCTTTCACTAATAAAGTCTGAGGAAGTGACAATTCTTACATCCTTTAGTGAGGAGTTGTTATAAACCATTCTCAATCAATCTCGGCCGTCATCTGAAATGTGGAGCCCATCATGCAAGGTGCAGGGCCAGCCCACCCATGTTGACCATTGCCTAGGTTGTCAGACATTGAAAGGTGCTGGTGCCACTCCAGGCCATCATGGCACCCACCTCTGCTGAGTCAGCACAGGGCAAAGCTGTTGTGAGAGAGGTGATTCTAACCGGGCATGCAGCTGTGGGGATTTTCAGGACAAAGCACTCTGAAAGAGAAGACATGCGTTGAGCAGCAGCAGCAGCGACTCTGTGCTGGCCTTTCAGGTCAGTGGTTTTCTGAATTTGCAGGTAGTAAGAGGGGGAGACAGGTTGGACTTGCCTTGAGACAGCTTCCTCCCCTGGAGGTATTTTGCATGGAGCCAAATAAAACAGTTTAAAAAACAACCAGTATAGACCACTTTATTATACTACAATAGTTGTTCTGCATTGAATATAGTCTGTTGAAAAACTACGCTGCAATGATTTCTGCATGGAACAATTCATAGCTCTGCCCACTGTAGTTTTGCCAACTCCACTTGCTAGACTCTATTAGAAACTCAGTGATATGCTTTGTTCTCTAATGCAGTCACTAATCTGTATAACCAAAGAGCTTCCCTGCAGCACGGGAATCTCTCTTCCTTACCCAGTGACAACGGAGTTTTTACCAGTGAGATTGGTGAAGGTAAAATGCAGCTCTGCGGCTCATTGAAAACATAAAAAGCACCAAAGGTTATACAGAGCACAGGATCAGGCATCAATCACGCTGTCCCACAAAGGGTAGGCATTCAATTCAGTCCCTGAGGCTATTTCCTTGTTTGAAAGAATCAAAGTGTGCATATAGGGTGAAAAGCAGCTACCCTTTTTTCTCATTGTCAGGGAATGGAGTGGGGGGCATTACCCATTGATGCGCGTTGACACAAGGGAGGAGACGAATAACAGGTCTGAAGCTCTGCATGACTAATAGAGCGCTTGAGACAGACAGGAGAGAAATAAATCGTTGAAAGCCTCTTTCAGAAATGATGATGAAGAGATGCTGTCAGTGGTCCCCAACCTTTTAATCACTGGGGACCGGTCAACACTTTTTTTTTACTGAGGAGGTAGTGTTTTGCTGAGGGATATCGCCACTGCCTGAGCCCCTGCTCCACTTGTTTCCCGCCGGCACCACTGACTGCCCGCTGCCTGCTGGGGGGCACTGCCAGCAGCAGCTGCACAGTGCCACACCGAGGGGGAGCCCCAGCAATGGTGGCCGCCGGAGAGTACCTAAGGTGAGCCAGTGGCAGAGTGGCAGGGCAGCCCCCGAGGCAGCAGCTGGGGAGGAGGACGAGGTACCGACTGATCCACGGACCGGTACCGGTCTCCGGGCCGGAGATTGGAGACCACTTCTGTAAGCAAAAAGACATGGTTGACCAAGCAGAGCAAAATCAGTTTTGCGGCGTAAATTCACTCTCCTGTGCAGAGATCAGAAAAACTACAATGTTTTTAGTGAGATTTCATCAGCTTCATCAGTTTTCATTAAATAGTAAGAAGTGGCAGAAATGGGGGGATGGTGGTGGATATGACAGGCTTTCCTTCACTGCAACACTGTGAGTGAACTGTCCTTTTCCCTGTCTTGGCTCCTCTGTCTCAAAATCCTAACTGAACACCAACTTTTACCCCTTTCTCTGCCTTTTTCATAACGGTTTTGTATTTTGTTTCAAAGAAAAGAAATGCCATTCAGAGCATTTATGCTTTTAAACGGACAATCTCTAGCCTTTGTTAGTTTCAGATCATAACTGCAGTGGTGGAAGGAAGACTCTGGGATTATATTCAGATGCAAATCCCATTTTACTTAACGGACTTTGCTTCCAAGAAGCTGTTTTCTTGGATCACAGCCTTTGAGTTATCTAATGCAGAATCCTTGATATACAAACTCAAGAGACAGTTGAGATCTTCTGTGGCTGATTAGTAAGAGCATTGGCAGATATTTTATGAACGACTAGCAGGAAAGCCCATTCTATGAAAAATACAATGGGTGCTGGCCTCCCCACTGACCCAGGAAGGTCCACCGAGGCCTGTTGAGGCTGTGGTGGAGCTGCTCGGGGTGTGGGGGGGTGCTAGTGGGGCAGACTCCCTCCCTCCTCCTCCCCAACCTAGGAAGCCCTACCAAGGCCTGGTGAGGCTGTAGCTGGGGCTGCTTGGGGCAAGGGGAGTGCTGGTGGGGCGGTCTCCCTCCTCCCCGACGCAGGCAGCCCTGCTGGGCCTGCCAGGGCTGCAGCTAGGGCTGCTGGGGGGGGGGAGTGCTGGCCAGGGAGCACTGCCAGGGGCAGGCTCACTTCCTCATTCCCCCCTTCAGGCAGCCCTGCCGAGATCTGGCAAGGCCACAGCCAGGGCTGCTCAGTGTGGGGGGAGCACTGACAGAGGCTGCCCCCCTCTCCCTGCCCCGGGCCCATAGTCCCAGGTCCTCCCTCCCTGAGACACAAATGACACGAAGACTAAAGCTTTAAACAACCAGCTCTTTACCAAGAACAAGAAATACTGAATTACTGAACACAAAGCAATGTAACTTATATACAGTTTTGGGACTCCCACTATGACACATGATTTATCCTTAATGGAGGCTTGTGATTGGACATTAAGTCTGGCCCTTAACTGATCAATAAGTCTTTCCCTTCATTGGCCCATTGGGAATCCCAAGCAAGGGCTCAGGAACCAAGCTTCAGGTCCAAGCTCACAGTCTTTTATAAATCTCTTGAATTCTACATACACAACACTTGGGGTGCTACCAATGCTTATTAAACTCTTCTAAGCCTATTGGAGTTAATAGGATTTGGAGGGTATAACTCTGCTTAGGATGGCAGCATTAGTTTGCCTGCACTTTGGGGTTAACAACAGCAATGGATTATACCTCCATATTCGGTTCAAGCTCATCACTGCTGAACAACCCAGATATTCCATGCTGCAATCACAACTCACATCAATTTGTGATCCAAAAGGAAGGAAGGAAGGAAGGAAGGAAGGAAGGAAGGAAGGAAGGAAGGAAGGAAGGAAGGAAGGAAGGAAGGAAGGAAGGAAGGAAGGAAGGAAGGAAGGAAGAAAGAAAGAAAGAAAGAAAGAAAGAAAGAAAGAAAGAAAGAAAGAAAGAAAGAAAGAAAGAAAGAAAGAAAGAAAGAAAGAAAGAAATCTTGAATGCATTTGTTCTCTTCATCATCAATTGTTATTGTGACATGTCTGTTTTTGGAGTGGCCATTATTTTTGTCTTTTTAGTGTTTAAAAAATGTCTCAGGCATAAACATTATCACCACGGGGGTATCTGGCTATATGGACTCTGTTCTAAGGCCCTATGCCATCAAGGCATGTTTGAGACACCTAAGACTTCCTGAGGAAAATACAATCTTTGAACAACCTTCCAGAGAACACCATTTTAGCCACCATGGATGTGGCGTCCCTATATACCAACATCCCACACAAAGATGGATTACAAGCCATTCGGAATACAATTTCTAACAACACCATAGCTGACCCAGCCACCAAACTGTGCCAATTTGTTCTCACCCATAACCACTTCAGATCTGGTGATGACTTGTTCCTTCAGATCAATGGCACAGCCATGGGCACCCCATGGCACCTCAATATGCAAACATCTTCATGGCAGACCTGGAGCAACGCTTCCTGAATACTCACTCACTCGCACCTCTCGTATACCTGCGATTCATTGATGACATTTTAATTGTCTGGACACATGGTAAAGAAGCCCTGGATACTTTCCACCAGGCATACAATGACTTTCACCCCACTATCAACCTGACAATGAACCAATCTATGCAAGAAATATATTTTCTGGACACTACTGTAAAAATAAACAATGGATGCCTAGAGACTACCTTATACCAAAAGCCTACTGACCGACAAATGTACCGGCATGCCTCCAGCTACCATCCTGAACATAGCAAACAATCCATTGTATACAGCCAGGCCCTACGTTACAATCACATCTGCTCCAATCCCAAAGACAGAGATTCCCATCTAAATGATCTACAGCAAACCTTTTGGGAAATAAAATACACAGCCAGTGAGGTCAAGGAACAGATTAACAAATCCAGAAGGATACCAGGAGAAAACCTGTTAGAAGACTGACCCAAAAGAGAAAACAACAGAACACCACTAGTGGTTACATATAGCTCTCAGCTCAAGACAGTACAACACATCATCAGTGACTTACAACCTGTACTGTGTCATGACAGTTCTCTTTCCCAAGCACTGGGGGGTAAACCTTTTATTTCGCACAGACAGCCCCCCAATCTCAAACAACTCCTCACCCACACCAATGCAGCATCTCATGTGAACATGGACACTGGTACTAGACCTTGCATCAAACCCAGATGCCAACTTTGCAGCCATATACACTCCAGTGTCACAATTACTGGACCTAACAACATCACCTATACCATCAAAGCCCTATATACCTGCTTGTTTTCCAACTTAGTATATGCCATCAAGTGCCAACAATGCCCCCTGTTCTCTACATAGGGCAAACAGGGCAAACCCTATGCCAAAGAATGAATGGGCACAAGTCTGACATCAAAACCCTCAAAATTGAAAAACCTGTAGGGGAACACTTCAACCTTCCAGGACATTCAATAACAGACCTGAGAGTAGCTGCTGTATTGCAAAGGAACTTCAAGAACAGGCTACAAAGGGAGATTGCAGAAATGCAAGTTATTATAATACTCAATACTATGACATACCCAGGACTCATCAAGGACATTGGGCTTTTTATCTCACTATTCATGCTAACCTTGTTCAACTTGTGTATCCATATTCCTCACTATTTATTTTATTTGTGATAATGTGACTGTAAGATATGGCATTGTAATGGAATTTTGAGTTTGACTCCCTGGCCTTGGGATAGTTACCAGCAATTCCCTGGGAGGAATGTCTCACAGTAGTATGGACACAGATGGAGCAGGCAACATATGGGGAGGTAAGAACGTTTGATCACTAATAAAAGGCAGTTTGGTTTCTCCCTGTGTTTTTGTAAAGTACACTGAATTCTAGGGGATTGATTGGCTGTTTTGACAAAGGATTATCATTGGCTGTATTTGGTTGTGACACAGTCTACTGATGTAACAGAATTTATTTTTGCTTTATATTTCCTGTCATGTAAGAAGATCACAGTCTGAGGAAGAGTGCTTGCACTCGAAAGCTCACGCCCTGAATAAATCTTTGTTGGTCTTAAAGGTGCTACTGGACTCTGATTTTATTGTGCTATTTCTGATTACAGTAAGCTTCAGTGTCTATTCTTGCTGCCCTTTGAATATCCACATTTAATTTTCTTGTTTCCTCCTTTTTGCATGAAGCTTTTGCTGCTTTTCTACATTAAGCTATTCTTATAGTTTCATCTGATAGCCATTTTGATCTTTTTTCTGGTTTCTTATGTGGCATGTGTTTAACTGCTGTTTCAACAACAATTGATTGAATTTCTTGTCACAATTCATCAGGCATCTTGTCTGTTGTGTCCAATAGTTGAAATTGATCTTTCGCCTCTACTGGATATGTGAGTGGAATTTTATGTATATCAAACTTCCTTAATGTGATGTTCTCTTGATGTTGAGGAGTTTTGTTTTGATCTTAACCAGTAACAGTTCATAGTCTGAACCACAATCAGTGTCTGCATATGTTTCGACAGCAAGGACTGAACTACAAGGTATTGGTTTTAACCTTTAAGGCTATATGCGGCTTGGGCCCTACCTATCTGCGGGACTGCTTATCTGCCTATGCCCCCTGCAGGGCCCTCCGCTCTGCAGGTATGAACGTACTGGCTATCCCGGACCCCCAAGACATTAGTCTGGCCTCAACCAGGGACAGGGCTTTTTTGGCCCTGGCCCCAGCCTGGTGTAATGAGCTCCTAGAGGAGCTATGGGCCCTGTCAGAGTTGTAAGCTTTTCGCAGGGCCTATAAGATGGAGTTCTTCCACCAGGCTTATGGTTGAGGCTGGGACGGGTGTCTTGGTGATTCCAGCAGAGCATCCCTTAGAGATGGTTAGCTGCCCTCGCTCCTGCTGAATGAGATCTTTTGACCTTTTGCTGAACAGGGGGTGGAGGAGTTATTGGGATTATGTCGCCATCTGAACATTTTAAATGTTATTGTTGTATTTTTAAGGGTTTTAGGAGTATTATATTTTATCAAGTCACTGTAAACTGCTGTGAGACTATGGTAAGCGGTGGTATATAAATGCCAAAATAAATAAAATAAAAATAAACGGGACCATCGTCGGCTGCATAAAATATAGTCAATATGGTTCCTGTAGTCCATTTCGTGATGTCCAAGTGTATAGGCAATGTTTATGCTGTTTGAATCAAACGTCCATGATGTGAAACTGATTTTCTTGACAGAATTGTTCCAGGTGATCACCTACATCATTCCTTTCTCTAAGCCTGAACCTGCCAGTAAAGTCTCTCTCTGCTTGTGTGCTAACTTTTGCATTAGTCACCCATTATATAAATGACATCCTTCTTGGGTACTTGTTTTAAAGTGTGTTGAATGATGATGTAGAAGTTTTCAATTTCCACCTCTCTTGCATCAGTTGTCAGAGCATATACTTGGACAGCTGTGATATTTATTGCCTTGGCACAAAATTTCAAATTGTCATGAATCAGGGTTTTTTGCCAATAAAACCCTATGGTCCATCTCTCAAACAATTTTGACATGGTGACCAATAGTGAGCCCCTCAGTCTGTAACATGAGATCATATTGAGGTCCATTCCGCACGACTTTAATGTAGCAGAAGGCTTGCAAATTGTAAACACTACTAATTTGCAGTTCCGCAAGATGTCACACACAATCTGCAACACTCCTGCAACAGTTCCGCGAAAAGCGACTTGTTGTAGCGCTTCTAGGGAAATCGAGAAAAGTGGATTCAGCCTCCGAAAAGCGCTACACTCTTGCGAACAATCTGCAACACTAGCGAAAAAGACCTGTGCATTCCCATTGTTGCGGTTCCAACAAAGTCCCTCCCCCTGGCTCTCTCCTCCAAACTTCCGGCGAAGCGATCACCATTTTTTTTCCTCGGAGCAAGCGGAAAGCAAGAAACCAGCGAGGCTTCATTCACCCAGCGAGGCTTCTCCGGCTACAGTCCCTCCACAGAAGTGCTTTAAAGCTCCCCTAAGTCCCCAAGCACAACACATCCCTGTTTGCAAGTTCCCTTTATTTTTGGCCGAAAATTGCACCTGTGCAGGGGAGGATTTTTTTTTCACATGTGGGAGCGTGGTAATGATGACTCGCCAGCTCACATGCCAGCTAGATGGGTCTCTAAATTAGGAAGAATCAAGGCATATTCGTTGCAACGTGTGTGTGTTTTTTAACTGTGCTTAAAGGGAAAGGGGCTTTTCCGGAGTATGATAACAACCGCCCATTGGCTGTTTGTTTGATTGACGGCCAGGGGCGGGACCAAGCACAGAAAAAATCGCTTCCTTTCTAGCGATTTTTGCGAGACCGGAAACCTGTGGGAAATGAATGAAACGCTACTGGATTCCACTACAAATGCAGGTATGCATAATGCCAAAATTGAACTTTTTAAAATAGCGTTTCTGCTTTGTGGAAACAATTAGCAACATTGGTCCTTGTGCGGAAACACTCTGACTATTCCCTTAACACAGTGGTCCCCAACCTTTTTATCACCGGGGACAGGTCAACGCTTGAAATTTTACTGAGGCCCGGGGGGAGAGGTCTTTTGCATAGGGACGTTGCTGCCACCTGAGCCCCTGCTCCACTTGCTTTCCCACCGGTGCCCCTGATTCCCCACTGTCTGCTGGGGGGTGCTGCCAGCAGCAGCTGCGCAGTGCCATGCTGAGGGGGAGCCCCAGCCATGGCGGCCGCTGGAGAGCACCAAAGATGAGCTGGTGGCAGAGTGGAAGGCAGCTCCTGAGGCAGCAGCCAGGGAGGAGGACGAGGAGGAGCCACGGCCTGGTAGCAACTGAACTACGGACCGGCACCGGTCTCCGGATCGGGTGTTGGGGACCACTGCCCTAACACATACATTTTCCAGCACAATTTTTAAGAATGCTAAAAAATCACACACAGGAGGACCAGCCTTGGAACGACTATGAACTTCTGTCTTTTCTTCTTCCTCTTCTTTTTTGGGTAGGAAGTGAGTAGGAACAGCATGATCCTGCCAGTTCATTGCAATAAAACATCCTGGATTTCTTCATTGTCTCATAGGAGCAGCTGTCACTTCTACTACTACAATGAAAGATCATCATGACTTCTAAAGTAATCAGGAAACACCATCAGTAGACAAAAAAGAATAGTCTGCTCCTTTTTTTACATGGATTCAGAGTGGCAGGAATTTTCAAATAAGCCACCTACCCAGCTCACTACTGTATGTCGTCCATGGATTGCTGAGCACTGTTCACTCAACTCAACAGACCTCACAGACTCTATGTGATGTGTCTCAGTTTTATCTGGGCTAAAAGGGAGATGACCCATTTCTGAGTCCAGCTTGTGCCATTGCCCGCTGATTCTTTTTCAACTCATCTAGAGGATCCATGGTATCTTGTGACTTCACTTTGGGATAAAACGCCTTGGAAATATAAACAAGGCACACCAAAGTTAAAGCATATCAAAGTGCCACTATCTCAAAATGCACTCACAAGACCTTGTGGATCCTATTGGTGTAACTAAATTCTCTAATTAACTGAGGCACATGAGAACATTTGGACTTTGCAATTCCAAAGATCTTCATCTGAAGGCAAGAATGTATTTTCATACTATGACAACAGGATTTCCTTTGCTTGTCAAAGGGCTCGTGGTCAGCATTTAAGCCTCTGGTTCTTCCTGTCCCAAAGATTTAACTTTGCAATGTCAGAAGACAACTTAGGAAATGTAAGCTGCCAGAAGGTTCTTCCTGACTGTGGTTATCTACTGTGTTGCAGATTCACCAAAAATTTTCCCAAAGGAAAAGTGAGTTCTTAGTAAAGATAATAGGGCTGGAGAAATGCTCAGGGGAGGAAATGTGCAGAACTAGTGACATGGGAAAAGTTGAATGAGAAGTACCACAACAAATTACGGTCTGTACTGGCAAGTGAGAAAAGGGTGAAATTGAATTTGCGAAGAAGAGCTGACAATTAAGTCATTGTGTTACAGGGTCTCTTGGTTGCTGATCTTGGATCAAGGAGAGCAGGATTCAGGTTCAGTCATGCTTCTATATGCAGTTTGGGCAATTTGTGCACTCTCAATTTCTCATCTATGATACAAGAACACTTGCTTCCCATAGAAAAATACGGAGCAGTCTTATGTAACGTTCAAATGTAATGAAGAAAATACAGCTATTATTCACAACAGCAATGCTCATCTCTATTTTTCTTCATTATATTTGAATTTCACATATCTACAGCTCATCCTGTATTTCAGACATTTCATAGTCCTTTGACCTTGCACTTCAATTATTCTCCTTCATAACCTCTTGTATAAACGTTTGCCTAGTGGGGACCCATAATGCGTATGACAATGTGGACTCTAGTCTGCAAAAAACTTGGTGCTAGAATAAACGTCTATTCTCATTTAGGGCGCATAAACAGGCACTGTTGCCAGGGTGCTGGGCGCGGCTTATGCTGTTAATGCTCTCAGCCCTTTCAACTTGGATGGAAAGTGCTGCTGTGCTGGGTGAGTCTCCGGTTGGCCTCAGCAGGAGAGGGAAGCAACAGCAGAGCACAGCCATTGGGAGCAGCCCAGAGCTTCCACGCTTGGTAGAAAGACAGGCCTGTCTTCTGGCTGTGGCAGGTGAGGGGAAGGGGAAGTTCCAGGAAGTGCTGAGGTAAGGATTTTTCATTAAGGGCTAGAAGAAAACAACCCTTCATATCTCTTTTTGTATATGATTGCTGGGACTCAAAGCACCATACAAAATGTGCTCTGTGAGCTCTGAATGGTTCTAACATAAATCTCTGAATATTAGTGCACTAGAAATCAAGCCAGCTGTACGCCAAATACAGTGGGTGCCAACAGGCCACTAGGCAGGGCCCCCCTCCGCATGTCGATGCCTGCCCCCCCTTTCCCCGAGACCCAGGCTTCGGTGCAGGGAAAGGAGCAGGGTCCCTGGGGCTCTCCCTGCGGCGAAGCCTTGTCCCCCGCCCCCGTCCCGCCCCGGGCCTCCCCCCCCGGCCCAGCTCCCAGCTCCCCAATTTGGGGGCTTCGGGGCGGGCAAAGGAGCAGCCCTGCCACGTCAGTGACGCGGCGGGTCTGTCCCTGTGGCCGCCCCAAAGCATCCCCCCCGGCTGCCTCCTGCTGGACTCTAGGGCTTAGGGGCGGGCAAAGGGACAGCCCCTCTGTGTCTGTGATGCAGATGCGGTGGGGTTCTCCCTTTGCTGGCCCCAACGCCTCCCCCCCACCGCATGGCAGGCTGCCCCAGATGGCCGCCTACATGGCGTGTCAGCGGGCAGCCGCATAATGGCAGCCTGAAGGCAGCCCACGTTGAGGGGTGGGTGGGTCAGGAGGCGCCTTGTGCCTCCCAACTCATCAGTCCAAAGCCAAGGGGTTAATCGGCAGCCACGCTGCACGTGGCTGCTGATTAGCCCCTTGGCCCCGGACTGACGAGTTGGGAGGGCCCTCCGCTTGTCAGTCCAGGGCGAAGGGGGCAATGGGCACCGTTCTGCATCCCGGACATGGCCCACCCCCCTTACCCTTACTGCTTTATTTATACTGTTCCCAGAGTGGTTTACAGATTTGCAAGCTAGTGCTTGCCTTGATACTTGGTCATCTGTGGGCATAAACCTCTGTGTGCAAATGGCCGGAGGAAGACATCTTTATAGATTCAAAGGTGTATGGCACACACACATGTTTTGTCAAGAATCCATTTTAGAAGAAAGTATCAGCTAAACATTTCTTTCTCTGTACTCTGACTTCTCTGCAGGTGTCACCTACACTTCCCCCACCCCCAACTGATGATTTCTAGTCAAGGTCATCTCCCTGGGTCTGTTAATTAGCTGAGCTGTGAATCTGGTAAGGAAGGGGGGGGGGAGATTGCTCCTGACCAGAATATACAGTGGAGACAGCCCTGTGACTGGTCGGCAAAGGTCAGGAGGCTATGGCAGGTCTTCTATAAAGTATAGACTCTGATGGGAGAAGAGGGAAGGTGGGGTGGTATAGCCCCATCTTGTCAGTTCTTGTCAGCTAAGCAGGGTGGGTACTTGGAAGGAGTACCAAGGAGACTCTGGAGAGGAAGCCAGTGGCAAACCATCTCTGCTTCTCACTTGCCTTGAGAGCCCCTTGTGGGGGTTACTGTAAATCAGTTGTGACTTGCCAACACTTGATAAAAGAGAATGCCCCTTTTATCTCTTTTCCTTTAGGATTTCTTTCCATTCCTCCACTTACCCCACCCATGCCAGAAGATACATGTTGTTTGTTCTGGAACAGTATGCTTCAGCTATAAGAGCCAACCCCTCTGCTGTAAAGATTGAATAATTGGTCAGGTAGTTTAGCATAGCTATTTTGCCACTGAATTCTATGAACAGTCTTTAAAATCATTTCTTGAATTTCTTCAGTAAAGCCTTTCTCACTTTATGGTGTGTGTTACTGGAGAGGGTCTTAGAATTGCAATCAGCAAATAATTTGGTGAAGTCAACCTTTAAGGGTTGTTGTTAAGCAGAAAAGTTGCACCTATGTTGCACTATCAATGCTGAAAAGGCAGACAATTCTAGCCACATGCTCAAGAATTTTCACTCCTCGTAGCTGGATGAGCCCTTTGTTTAAGGGAGTTACTGCCCACTTCCAGTTCTTCAGGAAGAGAAAGATATTGGCTTGCAAGGAGGAAGGATTCTCTATTTTAGGCTCTCCATTCTCTCCATCTACTGATGTATGGCCATTTAGTCCTGATTGCAACCCAGATGGGACTTGCAATATGTTGTTTTTGTAACTGTCTTCTAAGCTTTTGTATACTTCTTCAGTAAGGAGACTGAAGCAGATAAATATGGTATACATTCATGTATAACCTTTCTAGTAAAGATTATTCTTTTTAAACCTCAAAGCGCTGTGAGTCTAGATAAAACAATTAACAGGCACAACTAGATAAGTGCTGTGCCTTATCCACAAAAGATAACCCATAACAACAAATGTTCTGCAAAAATTCTGCAACTCAATTTCTCTGGAGGGACTTAGGGCCAAGTCTAGCCCAAAAGTCCCAACACTGGATTAAGCTTGGTTATAACACATTGTATAGATTTCCTACACTTCTTGTTCAGTTCATTCTCATAAAGGGGTGCCGCCTATTCTAGCAAAGAAGTGTCCAGCTATTAATATTTCAATTTAGGAAATGTAAAGTGAATCCCTTCCCAATAGTCATGTAGTATATGTATGTTACAATATACTGTTTCCTTTGGATATAGAAAAATAAATAAAAATGTTAGAGGAGGCCCTTCTTCTTAAACCTCAAGAACAGTCATGCATTTAGAGTCTATCTTTTCTTCTCTGTGTTGCTTGGGGACAACAGGGGCCTAGCAATCTCTTCCCTTGCATCAGTTTGCACTAGGAATAGATGGTACAGCCACATATAGAAATAAAATAAAAGCCGTTCACTAGTGCTGCCCAAGCAGCAGTAATGATTTTCTATAAAACTGTACTCTCACAGATCAGCGATCTTGAGTTTTAAATACTGTATTCTGATTTGTCAATTTTATTTTGGTATTATGTAAGAGCCTTTTGTTTATTATTGGTCAGCTGAGACAGAAGGAACAGCTGTAACTTGTTCCAACTGGACAAGACAATTCCCTTAGTCAACCTTCTTGAAATTGTTACCAGTTTTACAGCACAATCCAATGTAGAATTGCTCCAGTCTAAAGGCACTGAAATTAATAGGATTTGATCAGAATAACTCTGCATAGAATTACACCAGGCTTTCTCAAACCCTGGGGTTTCTTGATGGCCCTGGAAGGGTTTCCCGGATGAGTGAGAGTAAATTATTTTTAAAATATATTTTAAAGATTTGATCAACATTTTTGGGGTGATATGACCATATGGTCATGTTGACCTGTTCCTGCCCTCCCAAAATGGCCAATGCTGGGAATGGGGTGGTGAGAAGAGAAGGGACACCTGGTGGGTGTTTACACAGCTATGCTTCCCAACCATATTCTGCACAATTGTGCTGCTTCTGGGGTTTCTCAAAGCCTGAAGAATGTTCAGGTGAAAGAGATGAAAAAGGCTGGATGACACCGTTAGAAACTGATCCCACTCATTGAGAAGGGTTCAATTCTCATACTGTGGTTGGTGGGAAAATCCATCCTGATATTAAATTAATAGAAAGTGAAGGGAGGGACTTTGATGAGAGGAATGAAGGAGACCTTGATTTTTCTTCTTAAAACGATGTCAGTGGAGGCTTGCAAATTCTGAATTGGGAAATTCTAGGAGATTCTAGGGCAGTGGTTCTCAGCCTGGGGTCGGGACCCCTTTGGGGGTCGAATGACCCTTTCACAGGGGTTGTGGCAGGTCAAGCAGCTTGGCCAGGGAGGCACCATCCACACAACAGCCTTGCGGGGTAGATCGAGATAGAGTGTTCATCTATTTGGAACAGCAGAAAAGAGTGAGATCAGAATGGTGGGACAAGAGGCAGAACTGAACTGAGAAACCTCAGGAAAAAAACAATTTATATACAATCATGAACAATGGATCTTCACGCCATTGGTCAGTTTCGGTTTTATTTCTGTGAAAGAACCTTTGCATAATTTTATGGTTGGGGGTCACCACAACATGAGGAACTGTATTAAAGGGTTGTGGCATTAGGAAGGTTGAGAACCACTGTTCAAGGGGATTAGCAGGTAGAAGCAGAGAATACTGGGGTCTGTGGAAGAAATGGACCACAGTGGGGTTAATGTCATCAACTTCATCTAGAGTTTGGCAACCCTCTGTCAATATAATGTTTTATAGATATCTTTAGGGCTGAAGTTTGATTTGGAGAAGTTTTTGTCATTTATTTGGAAATTGGCATACATTACCTAGCAAGTAATAGTTGGTGAGAATCCCTGCGGGAGCTTGAAGAAAACCAACGTTCAGGACGAACCCTCTAGAAGAAGGTGGGCTGGAAAGGGAGGAAGGACTTTTGAGAGATTTTGCAGTATAATAGCAGAAAGATGGAAAGAAATGGTGGAAGGGGAACAGTGTGTTTCTGCATTAGGGGTGATACCTTGTTTTAGTCTTGCATTGGAGTTCCTTTGGATGCTGCGTGTCGACTCCAGTGTTTCTGCATTAGGGCTTTCCTCACCTTATTTCCCAGGCTGAAATTCATGACACGCTTTCTGCACTGAGTCCAATGGAGAAGGTGACCAGAACTTGACGGAGGTAAAGCGGGATACCGGGGGCGGTGGCAGCAGCCCTCCCTCCAACTGGGCGAAAAGGGTGTCCCCCGGCATTCTTCTCTGCAAGGGGGCCTCCCCTACCGCTGCACCCCCCTTTCCTCCGGGCCCAGAAAAGGCGGTGGCCTTGCAATGAAGCCGAGCCAAAGCTGCAAGCCAGGCTCCCCTTGCGCCCTACCATCAGCCCTCCAACTGCTTCCTGGTCCGGGGAGGGAGCTCCTTCATATCTCCTGCCCCCTACTCCCCTGCCCCCCAGGAGGCTTGACCTGGCCTTGGCTGAACGCTCGTCGCTGCTGCTGCTGCTGCTCCCGCCACCACTGCTCCCGCTGCCACCTCCTCTTCCAGCCATCTCAGTGCTACCGCCAGCCTGCAGCTTGAGTCCAGGCTGAGGAAGTGGGACTTTTAAGGACCCAGGCGGGACACGGGCAATGTCCTCAAAGGCGTGATTGTCCCATGGAAGTTGGGATGGATGGGCAACTTACCAATGGAGGCAGCCTCCCATCATGCTTTACTCACTTCCCCTTTTCGAAAAATGTGTCTTTTGCAAAATGGTGACTGTTTGCACCTTTGTTTTCATTGTGCCCCTTAATTCCACCATTTTGCACCCTTGATCATCTCCCTTACCCCAAAAGTGTCTTCAATGCAATTTAAAACAAACACCTTGGGTTTCAGTGTTTTAATATCATAACACTGCTGTGTAAAACTAATAGACTGCTTTTTAAAAAACTCAGAAACTTTGTTAGAATGCGATCACCCCTTTTTTAAAAAAAGGTTTTTCAGAATGGAGGAAGGGAGTGGGAGGGAGGATGGTGACGAAACAGGCGTTCCCAAATGACTTAAAATAACGGGCACGGGGGGAAAACCTGATTGCACGCATTTCCGCACTGGGCTGCCCTGAATTAGACCCCGTTAGACCCTGCTTGAAAAGATGAAATCTAGTTTTCTGGGGATTCATTTGCTGCGGGGCAAGTGATAAGGCAATTTGGGACTGAGTCTGAAGCAGCACATTTTAGTGCGGAAATGGACAAAAAAGTTGACCCTTTAAAAATGCAAATCCAAACGATATTGCTAGTGTGGAAACAGTCCTAGAGAAAGAGCATTTTAAAGTCAGGGGCATCTGTCCGATGCTTGGACCTTCTCAGTGCCAGAGCATCTGAATTATGAGATGCTTATGTGGGCCTGGAATGGTACTCAGGAAAGGAAACAGTCAGTGAGTCACCCCTTCAGAAGGTCTAAGAAAGAACAGAAAAACCAGCTGTTTAAACTCAGATCACTGCCAGCTCTGTGGGTAATGTAGAGAGAGAAGACTGGACAACATATACTAGGACCAGACACAAAGCCAAGGAGGGGGAAATTAGCAATATCATAACAATGCCAGCTTTGTTAGGTTTTAAACCAAACTTTTAATCAGGTGAGACATTAAAAATTAAGGGAATTCCCCCCTCCCAGAGTACATGATGTTAATCCCTGACTTTAGTTTGTTCTAGAATTAATATCCTGCTTTTCAGTACTGATTTCCAAGGTAGCTCATTTATATTGACAGGCAATTGTGTGTGTGTAGGGATTGGAATGGTTTCTTGTACAGCTCTCAAGGACATGCTGGAACACAAACTATAGAAGCCAGCAATTATTTACTTTTGCCTTTAGCTCTAATTTGAATTCATACTTCCCAGCTATGAAGCAGAAACAAGGAAAACAGCAGAAGAAAGGAAAGGTCCTTGTAGTGTTGTGTAAGCAGTCTTCTGCAAATGTGTTTCAGTGTAAGATGCAACAGTTATGTTTTCCCCACTACCAGATGTAAAATGAATATAGTACTAAAAACTTCATGATAGTTCAAAAAATTGTAGGCCTTCCCATGGACACTAAGGGCCTTCTTAATCAGGGTACTTGATTTGGAGGACCCATGGGCGATACTGTATAAAACACCAGTGAGTGAATTCAGATGAAAAGTCTCAAGGGACAGGCCACACTTTCAATGTGTATTTTTGATACTTGGAAGTCAGAAAATCCAGAAATGACTGCTGGAAATTGGAGAAAAACATGTGAACTTGCAAGACTGAATATTTGACATATAAACACCAGAACATGATGTGGGCTAACTCCTGCAGAACAGTTTAATTTACTAATATTACAAAGAACCATTATAGCAAGCTGTACAATGGAATGAATCAACACAGTAAGCATTAATAATAACAACACAGAAAATATCTCTGCATGTAAATCTAGCACTGTGTCTTGAGGAGTTAGGGACTAAATTTGGATCTTTAAAAAATGGACGCATTGCCCATCCCTGCTTTGACTCAACAGTAGCCATGTGAGACCACCAATTTAGTTCCCCTCTTCTACCCTGTGGTTAGCTGAGATTTTGTAAAACTTTTTGGAATAGGGAACACAAAGTGCTTGGAACACACTGATGACCTTCAGAGACTCAGGTGTGGGAAGGGGCACACATCACATCAACCATATCTGTCAGTGGTGTTTCCTTTGTCCAAATACAATGATTCCTCATCTACATAATGCAAACCTTGGCATGTGCATGTTCTTATCACAATTTTGGGTACACATACCAATGGTCCTTATCATTAGAAGCTGAACTCCAAAGGCATCACACTTTTGATGATGTATCCTCAGAGCGTTTGAACACAATGAAAAGGTTCACTGTAGGTACAAGCAAGCTTGATAACACAGAAAATGTCCTTCCCTCTGGGAACCAAATAAGTGGTTTCCTTCTGTTTTAGCTTCCTGTTCTCTGCTACTTTCCAATGATGAAAGGCGGATCCTGACAGGCAGTTAGGAAGTGACATAATTGCCTCCTAGCCCCGGGGGACAGGACAGGACAGCATGACACATAATGACGAGGAAACTTCTTCCACAGGCCCCAATGCTTTAAAAATGGGTCAAAATTGCCATTGATGTTGCCTCTAAAAATTTTTGCCAGTTTCCAACAACAACAACAAAAAGCCAATGCAAACAAAACAACAAAGTCTTAGGGCACCTTTAATACTAACACAGATATTGTGGTGTAACCTCACACAGTATGTTCGACAAGAGAGGCTTGACTCACACAAGCTTATGCCACAATAAACTCATTAGTCTTTAAGGTACCACAAGACTTTATTTCGACTACTGAGGCCACTTCCTCTAGAATTTGACTTGCAAAAGGATTCTGATTGAAAACTCTTAGTTATGCTTTGCACCATATGTTTGGTTTTAATTGGGGGGGGCAGTGAAAAAAATAAATATATCAGAATTGTATGTGTAAATGTACTCTTCCTAATTGTGGAATGCTGAGAATAAATAATGGAGACCCTGTTGTTATGCTGCGTCCACCTCCCATCTTAACACAGCCCGCGGGCAGACTAAATAAAAGGGTAAGGGCTTGGGAGGCGGGATGTGTCCGTGATGAGGAAGGGTGCCGATTGGCCCCTTCCTCTGGACAGACTACTGGAGGGACCAATTGGCAGGCGCGAAGCGCCTGCCGATTGGTCCCTCTGAGTCCCTTATGGAGCAACTGTGAGCTGTGCGCAGAGCGGCTCGCAGTTGCTCCTTTCCCGGTGGCCTGATGCGGCAAGAGGCGCAAAGCGCCTCTCGCCGTGTCAGACCACTGCCCGAGGGAGCCCCTGGCAGTCACGCGGAGTGCGGCTGCCGGGGGCTCCCTCTGCCCGGTGGCCTGACGCGGCGAGAGGCGCTTCGCGCCTCTCACTGCGTTAGGCCGGGGGCTCCTATGCCTAGCGCCTGCTGTATTTATTTTACAGTGGCTTGCTTACTAGTATTGTTATAGTTTGATGTTACCTGCCCTGAGCCTGCAGGAAATGGTGAGCTATAAGATTAAAGTTATTGTTGTTGTTTTCTTTAAGGTGGGGTGATTGGTTGTGCAGTGTTATGTCTGCTCTGTCACCAGACCAGAGAAATACACTACAATCTACCCTTTTCCTGTATGCATAAGGGTAATTCCTTCATGACTTTGTCTAGTTCATGTTGTATTCCTGTGTGGGGTCTGAGGATAGCTGTTTGCAAAAAGCAGTGTTTGTCTTTGAATCTCCTGGATGTTGTTTGATCTATATAGTACAACAACAGCTTCACCCTTTTCAGCTTCTTTAATTATAATATCTCCCAAGACTGCCTCTGGCATTTCTTTCAGCATGGTTGAGATTCTGTTGCATGTGATAGTGTGTGCTGATCACATCAGGGGGGCTCTATGGTGAAAGCATTCAGTGTAGAGATCCAGTGTGGCACTGCGATCATCAGGAGGCGCTCCATGTTGAGTGTCTTTTTTATGGAGTGTTGTTTTCTTGTCTACTGGTGGGTTGGAGGGATGGCAGCTGTTCTACAGTAGATGGCGTGATGGTACGTTGTGAATGTATGGTATCTGTTGGTATGTTATCTGTTCTTTCTTGTCCTGTTCCTGGGTATGTTGAAAGTATTCCCTCAGGTGTAGGCAGTGGAGAAAGGCTTCTAGCAAGTCTCTGCAAAACTTAATCATCTGTGTGGATTTGGTGAGGCAGAATGACAGTCCACATGAAAGAACTGATTCTTCTGCTGGGCTGAGTCTGTGCCCTGAAAGGTTGATGATATTACTGGAGCTCTTGTTGATTTGATTAGTAGCATGCCAGTGAGGTTGTTTTTTTCTCTTTCTGTTTTTTTCAGCAAAACTAGTTGGGAGCAATACCTTTTCTTGTGGAAATTTTGCCAAGTGACTTGGGCTTTTTTATAGAGATGTCCAGATCAGTGAGTTTACCTTTGATCGGCTTTTGTTTGGAGTGACAGGGCACTGATCAACATTTGATCAGATGTTTGAATAACTTTTTGGAGAATATGAGACATAGATTTTCTGCATCATTCATAGGATAAGTAAATTGTAGTGGATTCCTAATTCTCCCTTGGATATAATGGCCAGATTTTTGCATTTTGTAAGAAAATTGATGTAAATGTTGTCAAAGAAAGGTAGACTTTGGAAGAGAAATCAAATGTACACTCTAGCCAAGAACAAGACAAAGAAGAGCTGGTTTTCTTTTACCCTGTTTTTTACTGCCCATAGGAGTCTCAAAGCACCTTCCATTCCTTCCCTCTCAACAGACACCCTGTGTGGTAGGTGGGGTTGAGAGAGCTCTGACAGAACTGTGACTGGCCCAGAGTCACCCAGCTGCCTACATGCAGAGGAGTGGGGAACCAAACTTGAGTCTCCAGATTAGAGGCTGCCACTCTTAACTTCTGCACCAAGATGGCTCTCCAAGTCATGCATTCTCATTCTATAGCGATATAAGCTTCACGGGTGGCAAAAAATATATTTTAGTATATTTATTAATGTAATCCAGAAAGTACAATAAACAGGAAAAGTGTCATTTTCATCAAAGTGATGAACTGACCTTAAAGTAAATGGTTTTCTGTTCAATCTGTAATTTACATTCAGTTATCAGAGCAATGACAACACCTGTATTCAGAAATCATCCTTTAGAAATAAAAACAGGTATTTGCCACTCCGTCACAGACAACGGCAGGGCAGGAACTCTGCCCACTGACATAATCGGAACATGTTTTCTTTACATATTGTCTTTGCGGGCCTGGCCTTCCTCCAGGCAACCAGAGCAGCACGCAAACTGCTTCCCCCCACATTGTGCTCCCTTCGCCCCTGTGAAGTAAGTCAAGTTGAGAGACAGAGGTGGGGTTCGGAAATATCCCCTTCTTCTCATAAGGAAAATAGACGCTGCGTGTTCCTGCGACTACTGACGTGGGTGTGATGCTATGGATATCCCGTCAGAAAGTGAATGGCCTGTGGCTGGACTTGGACAGCAAAAGATACCCATCCTTGGAGAGGAGACGCTGCAGGGGGAGCTGGGGAAGGAAGGAAATGAGCTAGGGAGAGGTGAGGCAATGGGGTGAGGAACAAGCTAATCAAAGCGGATAGGGAACAGGACTGCTGCCAGGAGAATCTGGGCGGCCTGACTTCTATTGTTTAGAGTTCAAGATAGGTGGAATAACCCAGAAAGGGGGAAATAACACAGTATGTGAGGTTTGGAGATTGGGTCTGAAAACAGATCCCCACCCCAATCATAAAAAGCCCTTTTCCTTTCCTTCCATTCCTCTGCTTTTACAGGGATCTGGGCTCGTTTCCCAATGTTCAGCACGCAGAGGAACATGAGCAAGGCGGGACTAATGAACTCTGCAAGGCAGCATAGCAGAGGGGCTCTCAGTATTTAGTGCAGAGTTAGGGGATTAGATGGAGCACTCCTAGTGAGGTGTGTGAAAGCGCTTAGCTAGGCAGATCATAATTAATTTGGAAATGTATCTCCATTAGGCAACTTGGCAACATTATTTATTTATGGTATTTATATACCGCCCTCCCCTGAGGCTCAGGGTGGAGGGAGGATGCACAAGGATAGTTGTGCTGGCTGAACAGGTAACCAGCAGCAATGGCTTCCGCAGTCCTAAAACACATAACAAATGGCCCTTGAAAAAAAGGCATATATCACTTCTGCAAACTAATCTCTTGAGCCCCATTGGTGTTTCTATACAAAGATACATTCTGTCGCCATCACAATATAGTGTGACCAAGGGATAGAATCTAGATGTGTACAGGGATGGGGCTATGCAGTCACGTAAACAGTTTAGTTTGCAAATGGTCTGTTACTGATTTATAAGGTATAAAAGTAGTCTACAATCTGGGACATGGTTGGGGATATGAAAGCTGCTCTTGTCTCAGACTGGGGCCATTTCGTGCGGAGGCATACAATGTGCACCACCTCCTGCTCCTAAATGCGCAATTGTAAACTGTGCGTTTGGCCGCTTCCTGATGGGAGGCCTTTCCCGTGTTATCCCACTGTCTTATTGTGGCTTTTCCCTTCCCAATGAGGTAGCAGAGAAGATGGAAAAGTGGACAATCCACAGGTTCCCCCCCTCCCACTCCTCGGGTTGTCAATCAATGCAAGCCACCAATCCCCTCACAGCGGTGGCTTTGGGGACTAAAATTTCCTACCTTTCCCCCGAGTCCCAAAAGTAATAATTAAAAAAACATTTCCATGATGATTGTGCGTTCACAATAAAGATTAAAAATACGGGACACAGACGCCATGCTAATAGGGAGATATCTGCTTCATCACATGTCCCCTACTCTTTCCCCATTCATGCCCTACCACCTGAAAACAAAAACATGAACGTGTTTTAGATAGGGTTGCTGTCCGCTCCCAATATTAATGTGTACACTGACAAGAACACGGCAGTACATTTTATTTCCACTGATAAACCGGCATGTAGCTTTGCGGTTCCATAGCAATGTGGACCGCGTCACTTAATTTTTTTATTTTATTTTTAGCAACCTGGAAATAAAGAGGGGAGGTGTGAGGGTGGGCAAAATGCTAGCGAGACTGTTGGACATTTCTTCTTTCAGACATGTTTGCCCCTTTTTGTGCCTCGTTGAATAACACAACAAGAAAGGGGTAGTAGATTCTCCCACATTCCCTCATCATGAGGCAGTCTGGATGATAACTTGCACCAAACACTGGAGAGCCATGGGTTGCTGCTGATGTCATAAGGAAGCAGCATTAAAACACCAAAACAATGAGAGGCTGGGAAGGAGCAAATTGCTCATGTGGAAATGGTCTCAGAGTCACTAGAGTTGGGATTCCCAACCTGGGGGTGCATGGGAACTCCAGAGGGGGTCCACAGCTTTTCTCCTCCTGCCTAAATGGACTTGGCTACAAAATAGGGAACTGACTGCCTCCACCTGGTAGGCCCGTGAGTGTAAAAGGGGGGGAGTCAGTTGTGGCATGGGATGGAGGGGCGGGGGTCCAGGTTGTCTTCTCAGCTCCTGCCCTTCAATCTGGGCTACATGAGACAAAGCCCCCATAGTAGTAGTAAAGGTGCGGGGAGGGAGTGAAAGAAAGGTGATGGGTACAGATGGTTATGCCACTTCCAGGGAGTGAGGCAGGGAGGCATGGCCAGCTGACATCACTTCCAGGGGTCCCCGAAGCCTAAAAATGTATCTCAGGTGCTCCTCCATGGTCAAAAAGTTGAAAATGCCTGCATTAGAGGCCTCTAGGACTCCCACCTCAGTGATGTCCTGAAGGCCATTGTGTTATATTTCCCTTTATAAAAAGGACTGTACGTGGAAAAAATGTTTCAGCATATGTTTGTGTGCACATGTATGTAAGTGGGGGAATTTCTACTCCTCCTCAACCACCCTGTTATCAAGATGAGTGTGCTGCATGCACTGGACTTGTGTGTGCAGAGGTATAAATACATTACATTTCTCGAGGGGGCCCTGCTATATAAAGATCCTCCCCTCTACATATCCATGCCATGATTCTTGGAACTTGGCTAGAACATATGACTTGCCTGACGTGGATGGTACGAGGTTGGGTGGGCAATTCAGGAAGCTAGTCTATTGTTTCTTCTTCTCTGGCAACATTATTACTGGATGTGATAACAACATCTATACTAGCAGTAAGTTCATTCACTGGCACATTTTTTGAACGCTGTGCCTGCCATAACCAGAAAGCAAATGCTTTTGCTTACTGTGCACTACTCAGACATGTTTGATCATTTTAAGAGAACGAATGGGGAAAAAAATCTGGATTTAATGTGTGCTCAGAAAGGCAACAGCTATTCTACTACTTGCAGAGAGGGCTTCTATATAGGTAGGAAAAATGGTTGCCAACTCCCAGATGGCAGCTCGAGATCTCCTGAGATTACAACTGACCAGTTCAGCTGCAGAAACTGGTTGCTTTGGAGGGTGGAATCTATGGCATTATACCCCACTGAAGTCCTTCCCCTCTCCAACCCCATTCTCCTTGGGCTCCACCCTCAGAATCTCCAGGTTTTCCCAATCCAGAGCTGGCAATTTCCCCAACCCATCCTTGAAAAAGCCAGGGGGAAAGTGAAAGGAAGCAAGGGACCAAGCCATCAAAATGAGTCACATAATGGGTCTCAGGTTAGACAACAAAGACCAGGACATCTTAGGCTATAAAGAGTTAAGAAGGCAGAAATTCTCTAATCCCCAGGAGAGCTGCTCCTCAGAAAGATTGCAGGGAGAGTAAGATACTCAGCTGTGGACATAGAAACCAGAAATTTTGGACAGGTATCCAAGAAAAATGATCAGAAGTGATCTAGGGCATGGAAGAGCTGACTAAAAAGGCAAGATGAAAAGAAGGAAACACACATAACATGTTTGAACAATCACTACAGGGTGGGGGCGGATAACTGGCTCCAAGCACCAGCTGAGTGTAAAGACCACAAAGGCAGAGGAAGTGTTTTGGGGAGGGAACCAGAGCACTGAACTAGACCCAATGTGGAGAGAAAAATAGATGCTCAATCTCAGGAAAACATACTGGACAATAAACTCAGAAAGCAGCAGCACCAACACCACCCCACAGAAAAGGGAGGGGTCACACTCCCATATATGAGATGTAACCAAGTACTGTATTGCAATCCTTTCAAAAAACTTAACTACGACTGAAGCCACAGTATGTTGGATTTACAGCAGACACAAATTGGGAGGAGGGGGACTGAAGCACCAAGGATCTTTTCCTCATTCAGTGGTCTGGACCGAAGCCGCTCCGCCGGACAGGAGAAGGCTGGCCGGCCCACCCCCCCACCCGAGGCTCTCTGGAGCCTTCCCCTGGCCAGCGTCGTAGACGCTGCGAAGCCGCTCCGCCGGCCAGGGGAAGGCTCCAGAGAGCCTCGGGTGGGGGGTGGGCTGGCCAGCCTTCTCCCGGCCGGTGGGGGAAGGCTCCAGAGATCCTCGGGTGGGGGGTCGCCTGGGCAGCCAAAAAACCTTCCCTCCGAGGAGACACCGACAGAAAAAAGAAAAAAACCCCACAGCCAACAAGCGGCCTCATCCCCGCAGAAAACCATACCTCCCAGGAGCCAGCGACAGACAAAAAAAAAACGCCGAGCCCCCAAGGAGCACCCATCAGGAGCCGCCGCCAGCCTCCTCTAACAGGTAGCCTTCCGCCCCTCGCCTGCCCCCGTCTGCTAGCGCCCATTGTCTTCTTTATACAATGGGCTTTTTTTACTAGTATGAAATAAAACCTGGGAAAGCAGTAAAACTGCAGAAATGACCCCCTCCTTTGAACATGGTGCCTAGACATGATGCAGCAAGCTGCAGGCACCAACCCACCTCAGACATTTTCCTTCAAGAAGCAGTGGAAAAGAACCCCTATGGATGTCAGTCTCCAGGTGCAACCTGGGAATCCCTGGTATTACAGCTCATAGAGAAGATGTAAGTGTCCATGGAGAAAATGGGTGCTTATGAGGGTGGACTTCCTCTATGACACTGTTCCCCACTTCGGTCTCTGTCCTACCAAGGCGCCACCCACAAATTTCCAGGTGTTTCCCAAGTTGGAGCTGGCCATCCTACCCCCCCCCCCACACACACACCCTGTCAGTGGCCAGTGGGTACCTGGCAACTCTACTCCAGATGGGGCTAAAGCCTATCTGGTCAAGTCAGTACCAGAGGAAAGGAGGCGATCCACACTCGACTAGCATCCCAATCTCCAGATGGTGGCTAGAGATCTGTCACTATTACAACTGATCTCCAGGCAACACTTGGCCTGGAGAAAATGGCTGCTTTGGAAGATGGACTCTACAGCATTATGCCTTGTTGAAATCCCACCCCTCCCCAAACCCTGCTCTCCTCAGGCTCCATTCCCAAAATCTCCAGGCGTTTCCCAACCCAGAGCAGACAAACCTATGCCTCACTGAAAACTGGGGAGAGGAAAAAGGAGAAAGAAAAGGAGAAAGAAAGCCCCACTGAGGAATGCCCCTCAAATGTCTCCTTGAATCAGGCATACATAAACGTGCACACACCCATACTACACTCGCCACACACTGCATAGCCAATGTACTTTCACAAACCAACACTCCACACAGAAATCATGTCACTCCATGGCAGAAAATGTGTGTGTGTGCATGTGCATAAAGTGCCATCAGGTCAAAGCTGATATATGGTGATCCCACAGGGTATTCGAGGCAGGAGACTTCAGAAGTGGTTTACCATTGTCTGCCTCTGGGTAGCAACCCTGGACTTCATTGGTACTCTGCTATCCAAGCAGTAACTAAGGCCAAACCTGCTGAGCTTCTGAGATCTGAATATCTGCGTTGGAAGAGTACAGTTCACTTAAATAGCTACCACGGCTACCTCCCAATTGTCTGGACACACACACACAAGATTCTCCCCCTCTCATGCTCCATGGCCCAACAAAACATAATATCAGAAGGCACAGAAAGAAAACGGTACGAGATGGTGAGTTCACAGTTTATGTAGCTCCATTTATGCATCACCAACCACTTTGTTCACATTGCATAGGATCCAGGCCCAGATGTTAAGCACAGGAAGCATCTAGAAGCTATGCTCTGGCCGCGTTTCATTTCCCCTGCTGCCTTCATTTCTGCCACTTATGCTGTTCCCCTTGCCCATGTGCTCTTGTTCCTAGTGTTTTTCTATCAGTAGTACTACAGCTATATAAAAAAATGTTAGCTGCAGCATTTGGTATCCTTTGACCAGTGAGAACTCCTTCCTGCAATGCCCCCCCCCCCAATGTCATATTCTGGCAAAAATTTAAGTGCGACACTGCCTTGTCTTACCTTTGCCAAGCCACAACCTGGGCTATTCCATCCTCCCTTGAATGCCGATATTGTTTCTACTGTAGTTTCACATCCATCAGACCCTCCTGTCAGCCTGGTAATACTGATAAGCCCAGCAGTTGATAGAGGACACCCCCACTTCTGTCTTCAACAGCAAGAAGAACCTGCCCTAAACACGGCATTTTGCCAAGCAAAATCTATCACTGCTTTTAGAACTTATCTGTGAACAGCATGTGTGTGTCTGGCTTCAGTGACTTGGACCACATTTGGCAGGTAAAGGCCATCATTCATCAGAGGCTTTCTGCATGTCTAGTTTCTATACACAGCCAAGTCCTCAAAGTACAATTGTTATGTAGCTGGGCAAATGAGATACTCCCTCCAGATTGCAAATTTGTTCATTTTGTTGTTGCTATGTAGACTGCGATTGCTAGAGCTATGCACTTAATAGTTAGGAGCATTGGTGCTTCGGTCAGTGTATCATACTAGGATCTGAGAGACCGAGGTTGTTCACTCTGCCGCAAAATGTGATGGACGAGCTTTTAAAAAAATTCTATTGCAAGCCATCAGGGCCTTTTTAGTTTTTAAAAATGGTAATAGCCTCATCAGTATAACCCTATAATGTTATAATCTCTTTATTACAGCCTCTGAATTTTCAGTTTCCATTTTTTAAAGATAGCCAGCCACTAGCCTCTTTCATTGTGAAGATCAAGGGGAAAGACGTATCCTGAAAATGTAAACGTTTTGTAATATATTTTAAAAGCTAGCAATTCAGAGGATCTAACAGGTTGCTTCAGCATTCTTATAATAATCAATCTACTGATGAGAAAAGGCCCCGCAGTGTCACAAGGGAAGAAACGGCAACTGCAAGGGAGTGCAACAGCAAACGGGACACTAAAGTGGGTGGCACCTTTTGAAGAGCAGCATGCCTTCCACACAGAAGGCAAACATGTTTTGGCTACATACTAACAGGCAACCATCAGGTCAAAGATTGTCCGGGAAAGCATGGAAAAGCAACATACGCCAATGATGCTGTGCAGAAGCTTAGAAATAACCGACTGTGGTCGGAAGCAAAAAACCCATGTGAAAGTCCCATAAATAAAAAGTAAACCACGTACGTGCTTTGTTTTAAAGATCTTTTTATTTCAGCTTGGCACAGATCTGAGGTTCACTGGGGCCAGGAAGGTAATAGAATTCCAATCTTCCCTGGGCGTCATGAACTGCCACAACTATAGGCCAGATTAGGCAATTTGGAATTGCACCCTAAACAGTTTCCCTTGGGAAGAGGAAGTGGTTGCTACTGGCATGTTTTTTACCCTAAATTTGCACCATAACAGGAGGGGAGGGACTGATACAAAACAGATGTGCATGGTCAATTAAAATTTTGAAGCCAGGAAGCAACCAAGCAATGCCCTTTCGGTGCTGGTTCTCATGAGATCTAGAACTACTGCCTCATCTTCCAGCTGTAGCATATCCATATTTAGTACCCAAAGGCACAACCAGAGCTTTTTTCAGTAGTACTTCTTGAAAAAAACACAGCAAAAACAAAAACAGAAGTAATATACTGCTGCAAGCCCATAAACAGGGATAAATGAGCTTTGAATTTGATGGCAATGGGATCTGAAAGGAATCCACAACCTTTTTGATCCTGTGAACACTTTTGGAATTCAAGATAAAACGGCTGCCAGTGTTGGAATTGCAAGCAAGTAATTTGATAAATCCAGCCTTGAAGGGCTGTCGTTAAGCTATTTCAGCAACTAAGCTGCACCTGTGTGCTCCCTAGTGGTGCTGGGTGGTCAGTGCTGGGAATAGCACCCATGAGCAGTGGAAAGTCCCCAGCATGTGTTCTGGGGATTCCTTTGTTTAAGGGGGGTCTCTCACACACTTCCTGCTTCTTCAGGAAGAAAGGGATCAGTGTGTGTGCTTTTGCAGAAGCAAACAGCAACCTTTAGGGCTCTCAGGTCTTTGTGTAGGATGTCATCTGCCTGCAGCTTAGCCATAAGAAGCTTGCAATGTGCTGTTTTTGTAATTACTCTTTAAAGTTTTGTACTCTGCTTCAGGAAGGAGAATGAAGCAGATGAATATGATATATATTTGTAAATAATCTTTCCCACCAGAGCACAGTTCATAGGCACAATGGTGCTCTCAGAAAAAGAGTTGGTTCTTATATGCCACTTTTCTCTCCCCGAAGGAGTCTCAAAGCAGCTTGCCGTCGCCTCCACTTTCCTCTCCCCACAACAGACACCCTGTGAGGTGGGTGAGGCTGAGAGAGCCCTGATATTACTGCTCAAGGACACCCAGCTGGATGCATGTGGGGAAGCAGGAAATCAAACTGGCTCACCAAATTAGAATTCCATGCTCCTAACCACTATACCAAGCTGGCAAACCAAGGACCAGGAATAATATCACAATATATTTTCTCATATCCCGCCCCCCCCCCCGCCAAAAAAAAATTAGTTTTGATCCCACAGAAAATCTCCACCAAAAGTTTTTATTCATTTATCAGACTAACCAATGGAAAGCTTCTAGGGAAATTAAAGGATGCCCATGATTTAATTCAGTGGTCCGCAACCTTTTCTAGGCTGCGGATTGGTGGCGGCGGGGAGGGCGATTGCCCGGCCGCGCATGCGCAGCCAGGTTGCACACGCATGTTTGTGCCACGTGTGGCCACAAACGCATATGCGCGCACTCCCGTGCATTCGCGCATGCGCAGCACTCACGCACATGTGTGCATGCATGCATGCATGGGGGTGCCATGCATGCGCATTTGCGGCCCACTGCCAGCTTGAATAAATCCCTGACATCTACATTGAATTCGATTTCCACTTTGATATGGGGCACTTTAATTTTTCCTTCTGCAACATGCATGATTGATCCAAATTGATTCTACCTTTCCCCTGCAACATCCAAAAGTGGATATAACCCTCAATATTTCAAAAATTGGCATCAATAAATGTGTAGATCTGTTTTTTTGTGAATTAACTTTCTGCCTGGTGCCTCCAACGCTGTAGCAGTCTTCCCTGATTGGCCAGGATGTCAGTTCAAAGAATACCTGGCTCCCGGTTGCAAGGCTTGTCTTAAAGTGACTGCGCTCCAGAAGCCCTAACTTCTCTCAGCAGAGATTGGCCTCTTGGATTTATTCCCCCCCCCCCCGCTGTCTCTAATCCTCCCCAACCCTTCAAGAAAGAGACTCCTGCTGTGCTTGGCTTCCCTTCCTGCTCTGAGTTTTCCCAATCGAGTGCAGAACACTTTCTATTTCAATTTGTGTGTGTGTGTGGGGGGGGGGGGAATAGAGGAATACCCAAGTTCAAATCGATCTGAATTCAACAGGATCCACAACGGAAAAAACAAAGTAAGTACAGAATCAGCCCTGGATCCAAAGAAACTTGTCAAGACCTGTCATGGGTAGTTTAAAGTGAGATAATGCAAATTCATTAAGAATAGATCCATCAACAGCCATTTGTCATAATAGCTAAATGGATCCTCCATGTTCAAGGGTTACTCTATCAGTGACAGTCACTGAAGAGAAGAAATAGCAGAGAGGATTTGACCTCTGCATTTGGGCTTTCCAAGACAACTGAATGCCATAAGAAACCAGAAGCTGGAGCAGATGGATCACTGGTCTGATCAAGCAGGTGTTCCACGTAGTTAAAAAGATGCTCCAGGACACAGGAAGTCACAACCCTACAATTGGCAGTACTTTTAAAATGGATCCTAGCAGATTTTGCAGAAAGGATATAGAAATACAGCCTGGTTGAAAAAAGATACTGCACCTGATGCCTGCCCTAACTGTAAGTAAAAGAACCGTTTGTTCAATTGGAGGAAAAGGAAAGATCTTTTGAATAGGCACAGATATACTCTTTACTATATTGCTTTAATATTAGGCCTTAATAATAGGCCTTTGCCCTGTAAACTGGTTTGCAACGGTCCCAAACCAGACGTTTGATGCCCTCCCTATTCTCATTTGCCCCCTCCCTCAGGGAAAAAATTCTGGTTATGTGCCTGGTACTAAATTAGCTGATCTCAATTCCAGGGACAAATTTTCTAAAGCTCAAAACACTTCCTTCCATTGCAGATGTAACATACTCTGGAGCTCTCCTTTAGCAACTTCCTTTGAATTTGCAACACAGCATGTGCCCTTTGGGAGTGAATAACCTTTTGTCATTCAAAAAGACCACAAGTGCATCACTGCTGAAACTGGGGAGGTCTTCAGTATTCATAGCAGGAAACTTGCCAAACCCTTTTTCTTTCCTGCCGTTTTAAGCAAGGCGGGAAAGGATGGAGTGGGATTTTGAAATTTTTAAAGCTGGTTCCTGGAAAGCCTTGCCCTTTGACCTTGGCAAGCACTTTCCAGTCTTCCTTTCTCCATTTAACTGGTCTTGAGGGTAAAGAGAGTTGCAGACTTCAAAATTTTAAAGCGAATAGATTTTTAGCTGTAAGCAAAAAACACATTTGGGGATGAGAGGCAGGGCCAAGATTATCCTCCAAGGGGGAGATGTCTACATCTCAGGATATTTGTGCTTGGCTAGCCATAGAAACACAGTAGACAAAGGCTTTCCTCTAGTGATTTTGACACATAATTAATGGAATCAAAGCAACACCATGATGTCACTAATAGTAGATGAACTGGCTTAATCATGAAAGAGATTAATCACAGAACAATAGGAAAGAGCCAAGTCAGCTTAATATTAGAAAGAGTCTTATTTCTTTACGACACCTTAAAGCAGAAGGATCAGTCCCAGCCTACTGAAGGGTATCCTGGTGAAATTAACACAGGAGAGGGTCACAGTGCAAGGGTCACAGCTTTCCCCAAGGTCCCCTCCCCCTAGCAGTCCTTTCCAACCCTAATGAAAATGTATTGTGAAGAGACAAAACCTGCCTCTTCTATCCTGAAAGCTCCACTGACTGAGGCAGGACTCATTCCCACCCCCCTTTCCCACTGTAGCTTGCAAACCAAGGTGCCTATTATTCCACAAAGCTTCTGCAGATTTGGGAATAAACTTCCCTGGATTGGACAGGGCTGCTAAGGGGAAAGTAGGGAAGATCTGCAACCATCGTCTTCCATTGAGTGATTACTGGGTCCAACCCACTAATTTTAAAGGATCAGGCCACCTGAGTATTCTAATCGTTGGCTCACAGCATCCCTACAAAGTCCATAAAGTACCCGCAAGTAGATCACAGAAAAGGTTTTGCTATTCAACTATTTTCTGAAAGTAACTGCAATTTGACAAACATCACAACCTGTTGTCAACTTATAAGTGCCTTCTGCCTAATAAAGAAGCCTAACCCTAAAGCTTCTCCCAAAGTTGGCCAAATAAAAAGCATGATTCCTGCTTTTGTCTTTGAATGAACTGGGAACATCATGGGAAATGGATCTTATACTAATAAGACATTTGGACTACTAGAAATCCCATGAATATGCATACAGCATGGAACCCATCTCAATAAGCACATCTATTTGGTGTGTGGAACAAAAGCTTCACATGGCTATTTGCCGTCATGCAGAAGGCATTTTCTTTATATGCTTACCCCCTAGCTATTATTGTGTTCTGTTCCTGAGACGTTAGCCAGAAATTTGATTATAGAACTTACTTGGCCACAGCAGCCAGAACCTGATGGCTTTGGTTAGCAGAAGCTGGTCATGTTTCACAATTCCAAGCAAACCTCTCAGCAGAGGGTGAAATACCACAGGACACAGCAAAGTTGGAACAAATCGCTCATTGTCTGGGGTGAATGGGCCAAACCACAACCCCTTGCTCTTTACCATAATCCAGAAAGTAAACTTAAAATCAGCTAGGGCTGTTTGACTAAGAAAGGGGCATGAGATAAAGCTAGAGATTGCCCTCTCCTGGACAGCAGTAGAAATGTCAACTGCACAGGGTGCATGTCCCATCCTTCTTGCAGCTCAGTCCCATTCTGTGCCAAGACCTTTGGAGAAATCATTCATAGCCTTAGAACTGGTTGACACTGATATGATGGATGCCACCCAGTTCTGTATCTCTGTATCCAAACTTCCTGGCAATGTGGCGGAAGTCTTGAGCCACTGCCTTACTGCTGCGGTCAAAGGGCTGAGAGGACAAATGGAAACTGAATCCTGACAAAATGAAGTTAGTGGTGGTTGGGAAAGGTGAGGTGCTGAAGGGCAAACTATTTCTACATCGTCTGCTTTCTACATGATGTCTAATACTTTTTCCTTGTTGCAGATTCTATAATCCCAATCCTACTGTGCTATTATTGTCTTGTCCTATTGATTGCATCAATTTATACTGAATCTGTGAGGAAGGCAGACTTAATATGAAAACAACTTCCCTGCAGGGAAACTGATTAAATCATGGATTACTTAGCCTTTCAGATCTGCCAAATCTAAATACATAGTCCTAATTTAGATGCCATCAACTGGTTTGGTTAGTTTCAAGAACTGGACTGCTCCCTCTGGTTCATCTTGTCCACCTCCAGGAACACAGAAATTAATTCCTAAGGAGCAGCTGTGTCAGTCTGTAACAGGGGGAAAAAAAACATACAGGACTGAAAAACACACTTTACTCCAATGTAAGCCGAGTACAGCATTTGTCCGTGTAAATTTATGCAGGAATAAAATTTTGTTCTCTAAAGTGCCATTAGACTTTCTTTTCACTGCAGAGATTCCCTACAGTATTTCCAGCCAGAACTGGGTATTCAAATGTGGAATTTGCTGCCAGAGGATGTAGTGATGGCCACAGGAATAGCTTTAAAATGTTATTCATGGCAGGTTAGTCTGTCAACGGCTACTAGCCATGGGGACTGAGGGGAGCCTCCACATTCAAAGGCACTATCTCTCTGAATCCCAGAGCCAGGAGGCAACATCAGGGGAAGGCCTCAGCCTCTATGCCCAGTTGTTGACCCTCAAGATTATCAGGTTGGATAATGTGAGAGACAGGATGCTGGACTAGATGGATTGGTCGTCTGATAAAGCAGGGCCCTTCTTAAGTTCTTATAAACTGCATGCCTACTATTTCATTGTACAGACAAATTTTGGTGGTTGGTATATATCTACTTGGAATATATTTAGAGTAAAAAGCTTCTTTAAATTCAAGAACACAATGACATGCAAATTTATCTCCAGCATTAAAACTCAAGATTTGCTAAAATCTACTGATAAAAGTTAAGACTGCATCAAATAACAAGCAATTATTACCTTGGGAAGGGACTTCAGCTTCAATTTGAGCAACTGTGTTACATTTAATCAATAGTTTAAAGAAATTTCAAAACACTTGTTTTCTAACACTTTCTCCAATTCTATAGGACACCTGAAATCAAGATTACCAAATTAAGCCAGGAGACAGTTTGATATCTTTGGAAGACAAAAATTGTACTCGGCTTTGCAGCTTTTCATGTACTGATGGCCCAGATGGGTAGACTTTGATTAACAAGAGGATCAATTTAAATCTGCTGCAATAGGATGACTAAGCTGGGAAAGCAGTTCTGCTTACATATTAGCTTGCAAGCATAATTCAGTAGTTTGGACTTGAAGCCTGTAATATTCAGGCCCATGAGAGACACTGGTTCAGATCCTCTGAAGCAGACATGCACCTCTTATCCTACAATTCCCAGAAGCTGGGTTTTCAGAAAGAATAAGGCCAAGCCTCAGATGAGATTAGCTGGGCTCTTCCAGGCTGAGGTGGCTTGCTTAGAAGTGTATGAGGACAGCAGACAAGAGAGGCAACAATTAAGCTTCTGGGACCTACAAATAATTTTATTGAAATATAACAAAATTAGACAAATGCACTTCAAGGCAGAGGAAAAGGACCATAAATATTTTACACATTTGTCTCCAATCCATATGCTACAGGAGCAAAAAATGAAGTGCTAGTGGGTTCCAGTCTTTTACATAACCACACATTTGCACAGAAGTCATAAAAAAGGAAAACTTTTTGCTCGCTCCAACAATAGTGATAATATATAAATATATATATATATTTACACCGAGTTTCACATTATTACTGCCCCTTATCAAGTGGTCTCCACAAGCCCTCTCCCTGCTCAACGGCTCCTACTCCCAAAAGGAGCAGGGCTGCTGGAAAGCACTGTAAGGACAGCACGGGTGGGATTGCAGAACTCAAGCAGTCTAATTGCACAGCTGCAGTCCCAATGGGCAAGCCAGCCTCTTTGAGAGAAAGGGGCTGAGAGCAGCCAAGGAGCCTCTGCTGCATCTTGGGCGGCTTCAAGCTACGCAGAAGTGAAGCTCCTTTGGGTAGAGGCTCCATTTAGGTTCCGGTGGGAGCGAGGTCCTCAGCATGATGCATACAAGCACTAGAAGGGGGAAGGAAAATGAAAATGTTGCGCGACAGTTTGCTGATCACATGATAGTTGATTGCTCAAAAAAAGGGCCAACTAAAGAAAAAAATTAGGTAGTTCGGGGGGGGGGGAGATTGCTGATTCTGGGGAGGGAAGTTGCTATCATGTTTTTCAGTCTCAAGATCTTTCAGGGCTCTTCATCCCAACCACAGTGGAGAGTAGACTACTCCAGTGGGAACATGTGATGCGCAGAGAAGAAGGCGCTTCTGCCAACTTTACACGGGGCAAGTTTTAATCAGCAAGCTTCTTGGTAAACAGGCTCCTATATACTTTCAATAATTCTTCTTTAGAATAAGCTGTTCCCTCCAGGTTTCAGCCAGGGACCCACTGTGATAATAATTCTGAGGTGGAGTTTTACTGGCTAAAGAAGCATTGAGAGTATCTCTGTCCCAAATATACTCATTTTTGTGATTCAGGATATTTCCTTTTACAGTGAAGGGTGAGGATGACTTCAGAGCTTCCCAACCACATCTAGTTAGAAGGGAACAAAAAAATAAGCCACACTGGGGTGGGAGTATGGAAATAGGAAGGAAGAAGATGTGATACATTATGCACTTCACATTTACTGTCAAGGTATCATGACAAGAATTCTGACATGGGAAAGCAGGTTCCAGTTGCCACTTGAAAAGCCACCCGGGAAAGCCCTTCTTTCTGTGCTTTAAGGGCCAACCCCAGCATCAACACTGGGGCCAAATATGCAGCTGACAGAGGCTGTGCAAGAGGCAAAAGGGGGCGTCCAATTGAACAGTGACCTTCTTTGTCAACCCGGCTCCTGACACCCCACATCCTTCTTAATCTATTTCGTTATGCTTATAAAGATTCCCTTGCAGGTGCATACTTAGAGACAAACACAACACAGATGTATGGATGTTCCAGAGCAACTTTATACCAGCTGATTAAATTAAACTTTGAGGTAGAAAACTTAGGCAACGACATGTTCTGGGAAGGAAAATAAGTGTGCAATGAGCCAACTGGTACAGCCAACCTACCTATAATCCAGTTTTAAAGCTTTATTAAAGTTCTGAGGGGTTGGTGGAAAAGGCAGGCAGGCTCAGGTCTCCTGGCTTCACACTGCATACAGAACGTCCTTAAATGCAATAACTGCCCCAACAGGATTGCGCCTGTTCAGTCTCAGCAGCTTTAAGTCTTAAAAATCAGACAGTTTGGATCTTGAGGCAGGGGTACCATTTCAGTGTCATGCTTGCCAATGGAAGGAGCTCTGCTAATCTAACATTTCATTAGCACAAGGTCCTCCTGAAGGAGAGATAACACTTTCCTTTAAAGTGCACTGCATTTTCCCTCACTAGGTAAGCCTGGCTCAAATCCTATAAATCAAAGAAACTGGTAAAGGAAGATGACAGTACTTCATGATTATTTGGAGAAGGAATCAAATGAACTGGGATTAAGCAGATCACTACCTGGATCTGAGTAAAAAGGTACCTTAGCCTTGACAGCAAAACTTAAGGGATCAAGTTACCAAGAATTATATTCAGAGGGGGGGGGGGAAGCAAGTGTGTGTGGAACATAGCCCATCCAACACTGCAACTGGATGTAAAGTTAAAAGAACATTCTGGAATGGAACTGCAGCCTGCTTAGACACATTGACTCCAAGGAAGTTTCCCCTTTGATACACTTTAACAGAAAATCTACGGGCAGCTGCCAGCAGGCTCCGTTAATGTGCTACAGCATAGGCACGAGTCCACAGAATTTTCTGAGTAGCAATGTTGAAAAGACATTGCTAGCAAAACAAAACAGTGTAGTGCATGAAGAAGCTATTACAAGGCCCACATATCAGCCCATTTCAATGGGGACCTCAAAATTAAGTGCATCTCAGAAAGCTATCCTTCATGAACTGCAATATTTGACACTATCCGCCCAAGGACGCAGTACAACATTAGGTGTCTTATGGAGGGAGGGAAGTGGCAGGGCAGGAAGAGACATAAGAATTTGCTGCTCACCTGCCAACCTTTACTCTCCTATGCTGCATATAAACAGAAATGCCATGGTCAGCTCCTGTAGAAGCTGACAGGGGTACTCAGAGAGTAGGACATCTGGTCAGTAAGAGGTGCAGGTTGGTTCAAGACTCTTGGAATCTGTTGCCATCTACACATCACCTAGTGGCTGATAAAAAGATTTCACTTTTGACTCAGTGGAGGGAATTTTGAGCAGACTACTAAACAAGGCCACACATCTCATGTGACACAGGTCCTATTAATATGTTTGCCTAGCCAACCCTATTCCAAAGAACTATCCAATCCTGAGATATTCCCAATGCCGCCGCTGCCGCCGCTGCCTCCTCCAAGCAGAGGAGCTTAAAGGCAACCGTGTGTCCGTTCTCCAGATCCATCACTCTGCAGAGATGCGTGGCTGCCTAGTGTGGTTTACGTGAGGTACGGTAGAACTGGGCAAAGGAGGTGCTGTGACAGCACACAGTGACTGTTCACATTGCCCTGTGGCTCAGGCCTCACAGATGATAACAGGGAAGTCCACATGGATCCGAGGGTGCTCCAGTTTCACTATGCCCTGCAATGAGAAGGAGGGGACAAGGATGAGATTAGGTTACATACAAAGCTTTCGAGAATTAGGCTACAAATGATCCATTCACTTCAAGGGACATTGAATAGAGGCACATGATAGTTCCTCACTGTTATGTGTCTAAAATTCACTATGAACAACTAAACTATCAAAAAAATGGATTTGAGGATTTGATTCTCACAATTTTATGTGGAGACATCTTGGCTGGGGGGGGGGGACTTTGGGCAGCTAGGTTGCCACCCACCAGGTGGGAAGGAGAGAGAAGAAACAAAGCAAGCAAAGCAGGAGGCGGAGGGAGGGAGGGAGGGAGGGAGGGAGGGAGGAAGGAAGGAATGCCATAGCCTGCAGTCATGAAACATTTCTGAGCACAATGGAAGTTAGCATTGAAGCAAATGCACAGAATGCTAGCAAAAACACTGGAGGAGATAATTTTAAAATCATCAGGAAGATCTCATCCTATCTATGTTACATATACATCTCTCCTCTGATGCTGCCTGCAGGACATCCTTTATATTCTGCTCAATTATGCACAAAAATCACGGTTCTTTGGGGGAGGGGGGGCGAACTTAATTTATACTGGGTCCCTGGTGCTGGGAAAAAGTTATATTTAGGGATGCTGGGTACTCTTGCAGAAAATGGGTACAGCAAGCAAACATGCCATGCTGGACAACCACAATCACTTGTGGGTCAATACCCACCAACACATCTCACTTGGCTCTTACAATACAACCCTAAATATATTTACTCAGAAGTTAGTGGCATTAATTGTTGGGTTTACCTTCCAGTACGAGCTCTTCACCACTGCACACTACAGAAGGGACCAGATATTTCTCAATCTGGCACAGATAGTGTGTAAACTATTTTCTGTTACTAGAGATGTCAGCGGGAGCAACTAATGCTGCAGATGTTTCAGTGGTTCAGAACCCCCCCCCCAAACAATGTCAGTAGTTTTACAATTGCACCCCTGAAGTGCCAAGTTGCTCTGTGGCTTTGGCCTCCCTGGAGCCACACTGACAATGTAAGACAGGGGTAGTCAACCTGTGGTCCTCCAGATGCCCATGAACTACAATTCCCATGAGCCCCTGTTGGCATTTGCTGGCAGGGGCTCATGGGAATTGTAGTCCATGAACAACTGGAGGACCACAGGTTGATTATCCCTGCTGTAAGACACTCCTCTAACCACAATACCAGATTTTTAATTCACATCTAGAACAGAATTAAAGGGACAGTTCTTTTTTTAATCCAAGAACTGCAATACAAGTGGCTAGCAAATTAAATGCCGGCCAGCCAGGCAGTGTGTGGATGATGGGGGGAATCACTCAGGCAAGCTGGTGAGAGAAGAGGGCTCCGAGCGAGGAAAGCAGAACTGCGATATGCAAGAGAGGTTTGGGGGAAGGATGGGGGCACATGTGGGTGGAATGCGTGGCTGGTGAGGGACACAGGGAAGGGCACATCAGGCACTGCAGAAAGGTGAGTGGGTGGGGAGGGGGCTGCGCACCAGAGGGCCAGGCTTGCTCAGAGGCATCCATCGCAGCCAGCTAGTGAAGGGCTTAAAGTGCAGGAAGGAGTGGTCAGGGGCACAGAAAGGGGATGATAGAGAAGACAGCGGGAGTACCATTGAAGGGGCGTCCAAAGGGACTGCTGAGGTCCTGCAGGATGAGGCACCAGAAGAGCTTGGGGCCTGGCATCCAACAGCCATGCTGGTACTGTGCAGCAACCACCCTTGGCTCGGCTCAAAGGCGAAGATGCAAGGATGCCAGGACTGTGGGCAGGAGCACGCTTGGAGGGGCGCCCTGGGCAGACGGCCTGTCACTCACCCAGTTCAGGGTGTCCTGAAGGGGCTTCAGCACTGGGTCTGCCCAGCCACTGCCTGTCTTTCGCATACCACCAGCCCCCCGCAGTGGGGAGACCACATGGAGATAGCCATAGCCCATGCTGGCGACTATGCTGCTGGCTGGGCAGGCTTTTATGTGTCTTCTTCTGTGCCCTTCCCCCCACTAGGGAGACACAGGAAAAGCCGCCTGTCCGGCATCCAGCATGGGCTTTGGCCACTCCTCCGAGTGCTCTCCCAACTGCAGGGGAGGGGGGCAGAAGATGGGTGGCAGCAAAGCCAGGGGGCTCAGCACCAGGCCTGGAAAGTTGCCACTGTGCCCATTTCTCCTGCACGCAAGCCAGGTAACAAGGGAAAAGCCATGGCCCCTGGTCCCCTTCTTCCAGCTTCATGCAATATAGCTACCTCAGCCTCCCTGCTGTGCTGATCACTTGTGGGGGCAGGGGTGATTGAGTGTAACATCACACAGACTTCTGTTGCACTCCTCCCCTGTCCCACAGCTAGAGATGTTTCTAGTAGGCTTGTGCACCAGGGGCCCGATTGAGCCCAATCCGGCTTCAGCGCCTATTAAAGTCAATATTGCCATTGACTTTAATGGAAATTCAGGCATTCCCGCCTTTCCTGGGGCCTAGGGTGGTGGGGGTTTCAGTTACAGCCTCCAAACTTTCAAGGTAACTCGGGAGGCTCTTCCCTCTCCAAATTTCACAACAATTGCACAGTAGGGTCCATTTCCCTGGGGTTCTGAAAGAGGGTGCTTCCATCGCTCCATTGGAGAGTCTGTCCCATGAAAACCATGATTTTCCCATGAAAACCACCACCAATATGTTACAGTTAAATGGATGTTCTCAACATGTCTGTTCCATTATTTTATTGTTCTTCTGTTATGATTGTATTGCTCTTGTTCAGTTTATCATGTTATTTATACTGTTTTTCTCCAATTCCATGTAAACTGCCCTGAGCATCAGGGGAGGGCAATATATAAACAATAAAAATAATAATAAATAATAAATAAGTGCCAAAGGTAAGAAGAGCACTGTTTTGGTACACAAGTACTCTGACCACTGAGTAAAGCAAGGCCAGTGAGTATATGAACTGAATTCCACCAAATGACAAACCTCAGACATCTTATAAGGTTTCCAAGAAGAAAAGTGAAAGGCATAATCCTTTCAACTGCTTTCACTGAGAACATGGCAGTCCCACATCTTTCATTGGAAGAAAATTTGCAAGGCGGCAAAGCCCAAAATATCAAAGCACTTGAATGATCAAGGGAATCTACTTTGCAATGCCCATTTTATAACAACAATATCAAGAGGGAAGCATTCATAGTTTCTGAGGAACAGTCACCACTTTGACAGCCATTTATCTGCTATAAAGGTCACTGGATGACCAAGGCCTGCATCTTCTGAGAATCTACATCTTGCTAACAATAATGCACACTTGTTTCTTGGTGTGCCAGCTGCAGGAGCCACTGAAATAGCAATCTTCAATATCTGCCTGCAACTATCACACACACAAAAAAGTATTGTCATCAGGGCAAATCCAGTTACCATAGCCTCTACAACAAGGAGAGTCCTAGGTTGCACACACACAAACTATGTTTAGGTGCTGCCTCAACAATGAAAAAGCAGCTTCTATCCTGAATATGTTAGTACTCATCAAAAGTTGGCAGAAAGGTCTGAGAGAATGGTAGGAAAGGAAGAGAAAGCCTTCTCATTCATCTTGGGGGTTTTGTTTAAGAGAGTCCATATCTAGCACAGAAATATATTCAGCATCAACTACAGCACACTTTTGAGACAACCATCAGACAGACACTGGATTGATTAGTTTTATGTCACTAAAATGTTACAATAATTACGTTAGCTGGTCGTCAGAAGATAGTCATTGCACTGTGTTGCTTATTGTTATCGTATTTCCTATTCCACTTGCTGTTTAATCTCTCTGCAAAGGCCTGTGTGAGAAATCATTCATAGATTTGGAACTGGGTTTCATCTATATGCTGATGACACCCAACTCTCTATTCAAATACCACTGGACACAGTGATCTAATGCAGTGGTCCCAACCTTTTTATCACTGGAGACTGGTCAACGCTTGACATTTTTAACCACAAAGATGTGAGAGAAATTTTTCCTCACGATGATTGCCCTCAAGCTATGAGATGACTTCCCTGAAATCTGGAGTTTGTCTTCCTTGTCCAGATTTTGTAGGGGTTTGTTGTTGTTGTTGTTAGGTGCAAAGTCGTGTCCGACCCAGCGCGACCCCATGGACAATGATCCTCCAGGCCTTCCTGTCCTCTACCATTCCCCAGAGTCCATTTAAAGTTTGCACTGACTGCTTCAGGGCATTTTTAATCTGTTATTACTAGCTAGGTGAAAGTTGATGATTTTAGTAGTGTTTCTCTTTTACTGCCCTGAACATGGGTAGGATATTTGCTACTATTCCTTTAATTCATTAGGTAAACCTTTAGAAACCAGCAAAAATTGTTATAAAACCAAGACTGCTTTTCATATTTGCCACTAGTTATGTACCAAACTTTTAGAAATACATTACCTGAAGCTTTGATAATATTTTGAGGGACAGGTCATGACTGAAATCATTAATAGTCCTAATTCCGTTATTTAAAAATGTCACTGATATAAATTGGAGGTTTATCTTGAAACAAGTGTTTTGAGATCTCAGTCACTGCCAAAGGAGTCCCTGATGAGAAAGTAGACTGCTATAGATTAACTCTTCATTTTAACTGATTGTAACACACCCATGTACACACATACTCCAGATGGCCACTGTAAGCACGCCATCTTCTGTATCAGGGGGACTACATATTTCCACCAAACAACCAAGTTCTCCAGCATACTCTGTATACAGATTATCCAGTTTACAAGGTATGAAATAATTCCTTAAAATATAAATATTCTTGGCTTGTTCAAAGCGTGAATGCTGGAAACCAAACTAGACTCCCCAGATTTCTTCTGATTGTATTACCTGAGGTATCAGGTTCTTGTGGATTCTTTTCAGCTTGGCACGCTTTCTCCCATTCTTGGTGACTATTGTCTCCTCGTAAAACTCATGAGCAAGATCACCATCTTCATCATAATACATAGAACTGCAAAAGAATGAATAACCATAAAAGTATCAAACATAAACATAAGAATATAAGTAGAGCCTACTAGATGAGAGTTGGATACAGTGGCTGACGAGTTGCCCTGGAGGGCAAAATATAGAAGACACAGAGGCCAGGGCTTTCCCTTGCTATTGCCTTTTGACACTGGCATTCAGTCCCTATGGCGAAGAGAAACTGGTGAGAAGTCTGACATTAGAAACTACAACGTGCAAAAACCGTGCAGGGGAACATTTTAGCCTTCCAGGACATTCAGTTGCTGCCTCTTTCAAAGGGAGATAAGAAAAAGAGACTGTTGAATTGTGATTTATGATGAAACTCAAGAAAATGCATCCTCCTGGACTGAGTAAAGACCTAGGTTTCTTGTCTCATTACTACTGCTGACTTCCCCAGACCTACTACACCTTTACATATGACACCTAATCCAATGAGACCTGCTATTGCCATTTGCCTGCTACTGTCATTTGGCATCTGAAATCACCCCACTCTCAGGACAGGTAGACTCTAGTATCACAAGAAGTGAGTCATAACTCATGCAGGCTCATACCATGCCACAAATGTTGTTAATCTAAGGTATCACTGGACCTTTTCTACTGCTACAGACATACTAACATAGCTACCTGCCTTTTGAAGAACAATTATTGAATTATTAAATCTATATTCCCGATCTAAGTGCTAGCAAGAGAATTATGGCATCCACGTGCATTTTATGAATACCTGCATGTTAGGGAGACTACACGACCAATTAGAATCTCATCTACTAGGTGATGAATTTGAGTTACTTGCACTTTGGGTACAGCAGATATTCATGACAAATTAAATATGGCAGAAAAACAAAAATAAATATCAAAATCCCTGACCTGGATAGCCCAGATTTCATCAGATCTCATAAACCATGGCAGGGTTGGCCCAGGCTAGTATTTGGATGGGGAAAAGAATCACAGAGTTGGAAAGGACCTCCAGGTTCATCTAGTTCAACCCCCTGCACAATGCAGGAACTCACAACTACCAGCCCACCTACAGTGACCCCAATTTCTTGCCCAAGTGATTCCTGCACCAAAAATCTCCAGAATCCAACCTGGCCAAGAAGAAATTCACCTACCATCCCACAGAAGCAATTCCCTGGGTATGCAAGGAAGGGCCAGAAGAGACAAACATTGGCACATCCCTTCCTGCTCACCCACTCACAATCTGCCTAAGTTCATAACATCAGGATTTCTGTCAGATGACATGGGGCAGGGTGTAAATTTGAAAAGTGTGGCTTGTTGGCACTTTCCATCACTATCAAAAGATAACTACTTCTGCAGAATCCACAATCTGTTTTTGCAAAGAAAAAGAAAGTAAAAAACTTAGTTAAATACAAGCCAATTTAAATTGTTACATACCTTCTGTTAATAACTGAAGTTTACATAACAAATTTCACTTACAGAAGAATGTATGACTGTCACAGTTGAATGAGCATTAAAAACAGCTATAATTGTGCATTTTAGTTTCTTGATAATTTTGAAGATGAAATATTGACTGAATTGGATCATCACTTCTACATAAAAAGTATGTTTAAAGTAGATATGTTTTCCATTTTTATGCAGCTACCACGGGAGTACAAAAGAGATATCTGCCAAACAGATGAGTCATTCATCACTAATCTTAGTTCAGAAAGAACTAAAGACTTTAGCATTTCTGTTGTTTCCAGTTCACAAATCTCTGTAGAAATGCTCAATATACACCAGTTTGGTGTTGAGGTTAAGAGCAGCAGACTCTGGAGAACCAAGAATGATTCCCCATTTCTCCACATGCAGTCAGCTGGGTGACCTTGGGCCAGTCACATTTATCTCAGCCTCAACCTATGCCACATGGTACCTGTTGTAGGGAGATGAGGGGTAGGTGATTGTAAGCTGCTTTGGGGCTGCTTTGGGTAGTAAAAGGCAGGGTACGAAAAAAAGATCTCTTTCAGAACAGACTAAGGCTATGCTCCTATTATTCTTAACTAGTAATCAAGCCCGCTGTGACTAATGCAGCGGGCGCTAGGGCAGGCAACCCCTGGCAGTTGCGCAGAGCGCGGCTGCCCGGGGCTCCCTGCCCGGCTGCCTGGCCGCCTGACGCGGCGAGAGGCGCAAAGCGCCTCTTGCTGCATCAGGCCACCGGCCGAGGCAGCCCCCAGCAGCCGCGCTCCGCACGACTGCCGGGGGCTGCCTGCCCTAGCGCCCGCTGCATTAGTCGCAGCGGGCTTGATTACTAGTTAAGAATAATAGGAGCATAGCCTTAGTCCGGCCAAACAACAATGCAGAATCAGGCCTTATTGGTGGAGGGAGAAATCAGCTCCCAAGATCATTTCAGAAAGTTATCAAATTCTTCTATTAGTTTAATTTCCAGAGAGCCAGTTTGGTGTAGTGGTTAGGAGTGTGGACTTCTAATCTGGCGAGCCAGGTTCGATTCTGCACTTCCCCACATGCAGCCAGCTGGGTGACCTTGGGCTCGCCATGGCACTGATAAAGCTGTTCTGACCGAGCAGGAATATCAGGGCTCTCTCAGCCTCACCCACCTCACAGGGTGTCTGTTGTGGGGAGAGGAATGGGAAGGCGACTGGAAGTTGCTTTGAGCCTCCTTCGGGTAGAGAAAAGCAGCATATAAGAACCAACTCCTCCTTCTTCTAGTGTGTAAACTGACAGCTCTCCCAAGAAATCATCATAACAAACCATATATTATTAATAAATGCTCCCATAATGTCACACACTGTAGACTGCTGGAGCTAAAGATTTTTTAGGGTTGTGCGCTTCAGCCACCAAAGCAGCCGTTCATGCCTGAAGCGGCCAGCACCGCGTCGCTGGAAGCGCACAATCCGGCACCCACACGCAGAGGTCTGCGCTGGCGTGCAAATGCCGATTGGTGCGCCAGCACTGACCCTCTCCCCCCTGTGCGATGGCACTAGCCACGTTGGGCATGAACAGCTGCTTCGGCGGCTGAAGCACACAATCCTATTTTAGATACTGCATTCACACTAGCACTAAACCAAGCAGCCAGCATCAACAAGAACTTGGAAGAACAGATGCTGTGAACCAGGACAGCAGAGTTTCACTCAACGCAGCACCAGTGCCGATAACAGAAATTGGTCCATTGACTGATCAAATTTGGACAGCCTGTTATGGGCAAATGTTAAATAGTTCATGAAACCCAGAAGGCCACAGTTCACCCACTCTGACAGAAATCTTCTTACATATCACCAAGTTTGAGCCCAGTGGCACCTTTAAGATCCACCAAGTTTTATTCAAGTTATGAGATATCTGACAAAGTGTGCATGCATATGACAGCTCATACCTTGACCAAAACTGCCAGTATTAAAGTTAACACTGGACTCCAGCCTTGCTGTGCTGCTTCAAGTATCTTACAAAAAACCCACTGTACTTGTTAACTGATTCAAAAGTTTTTAACGTTATTTACTTTGGGGACATTTCCAATAAATAGTGCTGTTAACTACTTCCCATATATATATATATCTGCCCCTCTTAGTGAAACAGTAAGGGGTGTTGTAAGAGCCTCTTGTGGCGCAGAGTGGTAAGGCAGCCGTCTGAAAGCTTTGCCCATGAGGCTGGGAGTTCAATCCCAGCAGCCGGCTCAAGGTTGACTCAGCCTTCCATCCTTCCGAGGTCGGTAAAATGAGTACCCAGCTTGCTGGGGGGTAAACGGTAATGACTGGGGAAGGCACTGGCAAACCACCCCATATTGAGTCTGCCATGAAAACGCTAGAGGGCGTCACCCCAAGGGTCAGACATGACTCGGTGCTTGCACAGGGGAAACCTTTACCTTTTAAGGGGTGTTGTGGTGGGCTCAGTCCGGGATGGGGGGGCAACAATTGGCCCCTTGGCCCTCGACTGACGAGTGGAGGGGCCAATCGGAAGGCGCTTCGTGGCTTCCGATTAGCTCCTCACCAGGACAGACCAGAGTTCCATCCAGTCAGCCCAGCCAGGGGCACTCTGGAGACATGGCTGTCAGTCTGCTCCTGACCACCACAGGGAGAGGAGGTCAGCAGGGCTGCCAAAGGGGATGAGAACAGAGGCTGTGCCAGCCCTTTTCGCCCCAAGGCTGCCCTAACTGTCATGTCCAACTGTAAATTGCCTCAGAATCCTGACAGAGCTGGCAGGAGGCTGGAGAGTGCTCCCCCTCCCCCTCCCTTCAGGCCTGCTGCAAAGGAGCCTCTGACAGGCCCTGACTGAGGGGAGGGAGGCCTTTCCAAGAGCAAAGCAGGGGAGCCCGAGGGCCTTCCTTTTGAGGGGGGGGGGAATTTCCCCTTCTGCCAAACAGTTGCCTGACAGGGAGGCCACAGAAAAGCCCTTCTCACTTAAAATACTGCTCTGGCCGGGGGTTAGACACAGCCAAGCCATGTGTCTTTCTTCTTTGCAACTCTCTGCAGATTTGAGGCCTACTGCACAGCGTTATTCTGCAGACGAAACTGGTTCTTTTGTCTCCTGTTTCATCTGCACAACAACCCTGTACAGTAGGCCTCAAGTCTTTCAATTCAACAACAACCTGTGTGGGAGGCCTTAAATGTTTCTTCTCTACCACAACCCTGTCCAAAGTAGCCCTTTCTGCCTGGGGAGCTGATCTGTATACTCTGCAGGTGAGCTATAATTCCAGGAGCTCTCCGGGCCTCACCTGGGTTGGAAATATTACTGGAGGTTTGGAGGGGGACTTCAAAATTGTACAATGCGTCAGAGTCCAGCCTTCAAATGAGCCATTTTTGCCTGCAGTTGGGAGGGAGTGGTGCAGGAGTGTTCCTCCTGGCCTATGGGTTATGGCCAGCCCTTACCAGCAACTGTTTGTATTCTGGGGCGCAGACAGACAGACCAGCATCAGTCCTGTGAGTCTGGAAAGTGCAGGAAGATCTAAATAGATATTTACAGCCTGAAACTGTAAATAGTGAACAAGTAAATGGCTGGAGACACATGGGAACTGCAATAACTTTTTTCAACCTTGGCCTGGCAAATAAAAAAACAGTATAAAAAAACCTTACTAAGGTCAAGAGTGCTGTGCATAGAGAGCCTTCCTCTTAGGTTTGCCAGCTTCCATGTGAGGCTCTCTACCCCACCTCCCTCATGGGGAGTCTGCTATGGGGAGAGAAAGGGAAGACGATTGGAAAATGCTTTGAGACACCTGAGGCCTGCTGGGTCACTGCGACCCATTCCCAGTTCTCTCAGATCTCTCACAACCCCACATATCTCACAGGTTGACTATTGTGGGGAGACGAATGGAAAAGGAATTTGTAAACAACAGGGTACAAAAATCCGTTCTTCTTCTAAGGAGCAACCATGAAAGAAGAAAGTGGGCACATAACGTTTTATCAACAGTGAAAAAATGGAGAAGAAGGAACAGGGTGGATGCCTGTGTACTGTGACTACCCCATGTGTATTAGGGCAGAGGGGCATTTCGGTGTCTGTGGCCTAATTCACACAGGAAGGGAAATGACACAGAACTGGGGGGAATTGGTTGCCATGTAATCTTCCCCTAAGAAGAGTCTCCAGTCTGATTTTCCCTTCACATATCTGAGGACATGGCTCTGGAAAGCTCATCTGTAACCACTATGCCACAATTCCCAAAGGTCAGTCCTCTCCCACACTCAACGAACATTCCAAACCACAGGTTCTTGACACCCATATCTCCACACCCATGCCCTCATTTGCCACAACCTCCCACACAACACACACATTCAACCCCATGCCCTTACAGACTGGACAACTCCTCCCCTTCCTCTTCCCACTGCCAAGCTCTAGTGCCCGTTGTATTCTTGGAGACAACGGGCTTTACCCCCAGTTTAATACATAAAGCAAGTGAGACAGTGCACAGAAAAGGAATAAGATGGGTCTTGGCTCTGAACCCCGTGACAGGCAGCTTCGCTAAAGACCAGCGCTGCTGGGACCCGACCGACAGGAATGTCTTCCCAGGAGACTCTTTGCGAAAGAGAAGATAAATGGGCTCCACTAGAGGGCGCTACTCTTCCATTAAGGGTCAGCAGACGAAGAGCCGCGCTGAGGCGCCGGCGAAGTGCCCACAAGCCTGCAAGAAGTGCGCTCGGCCGACCGGCCGGCGGTGCGGCGAGAAACCAGGCCCAGGATCCGGCCTCGGCATTCACCCGGCGCCGGCCCAGGCTCAAGCCCTCACGGGAAGCTCAGGCCAGTGAGTCGCGGGAAGCCCGGGGAAAGCCGCCGCCAGGCCAGCAGGCCGGGGATGCCGCAGCGGCGTCGCCCCGGGGGGCACAGCCCGCCTTGCCTCCCGAGGAGACCCACGAGCAACGCGGCCCGGAAGAGCCGAATGCCCAGCGCCCGGCCGGAGCCCCGCCCACGACAGCCTGGCGCCCCCTCCCCCGGCGCCTGACCCGCGCTCTTACCCGCGGCGGGTGAAGATGAAGGGGGTAGCCGAGCAGAGCCCCCGCGCCCGGGCCAGCGCCTGCTCCCCGCCCGGGCCCTCCGAGCCGCCTGGCCCGCCCGAGCTGAAAGGCCACAGCCCCCGCGCCTTGGAGCCGCTGGCGCCCATCGCTCACAGCAGCAGCAGCAGCGGCGGCGGCATGGCAGGGGGGAAGGGAGGGAGGGAGGCGCCACCCGCGGCCTCCGGGGAACCCGAGAACGGCGCCCGCTCCCCGCCCAGGACGCCCCGCCCCTTCCCGGGAACGCAACTTCCGGCCCCAGGAGCACCGGAGAGCCGCTGTGCGTGGCGAGCGCGGCCCAGAGGCGCCGGGAGCGACACTTCCGGTCCCCGTCGTCGCGCGGAGCACGCTGCGCGGTCGAAGGTCGGCCAGACGCCAAGCAGGCGGCGCTACGGGCCCCGTGGTGCGGCAGGGTCAGTGCAATAACGCCTACCGAGAAGGTGCTCCCAGAAGCACAACAGCCCAGTGAGGTCGAAGGAAGCAAGATTTCTTTTTGCTGCATTATTTGGAAAACGTTATCTTCTGCCCCCTCCCCGAGGAAAACAGAGCATTTTGAAGTAAATTTTTAAGGGGAAAATCTCCTGTCCCTGGTCTTGACTGCGTGAACTGCAGAAATTCAGCTGGCCTGGTGTAGAAATACAGTGTAGTTGTGCAACATTTGCTCTTGATATGCACATTCATCCAATGAGCGGACTGGAGCTGGTTCCTGTTTCTCAGGCTGTCCTCCTTCTCCTTCCTTGTGCATTTGTTATTCTTGCTTTACATATGGAGGAAAGCCGGTTTGCTTGGCAATCTTGGTGCCGTTTTCTCAGGGTGGATTTGGAAGATTCTTCCCTCTATGGGTGCCTGGCTCATGTGACCATGCTCTCTCCAATGGGAGGCGTTTTCCGGGAAAGTGGGCCGTCTTTCTAAACACGTTTCTTTGGTATCAGTAGGAAAAGGAATTCGCAAACCAGGCGTCCTACATGTCCCCTGCGCTGTACACTTTTCTGAGATGAGTCTAAAACCCCAGCCTTCATGTACATTTCTTCTGAGTCAAGCACTGAAGAACTCCGTGGGAAATGTGCCACTGAAATCCTAAACAGTTAAAATGTCAATCCCTTGGGACTTGAGATAACACTTACTAAACCAACACAAGTCTATTATTTAAATAATTTTCATTGGCAACTTGCCTTCTATATTTAAGAGGGAAAGGAAAAATACTTTTCATGTATAATTTTTACACACTGAAATAGTAAGCCATCTAGTCCTCAGTGGAAGGCTAGGGAATCCGTGCACAACAGAGGAGACTTGAACCCAACTTTTCCACATCCAAATACACAGGATCACATCATCTATTTCCATGTCAATGAATTTAAAACTGAGGTAAATAAAGATCAGAGCAAGCTTTCGCAACTCTTCCTTAGTAGAGGTACAGTAAGAGTTCACTCAGATTTTTCAGGACAAATGAGGCAAGTTTCGGGAAATACATATTTGCCCAAACCATCTCAATTCTGCCTGGTTTCTCCTACTGTTTTATACCTCTTGTCATCTTTTCCATTACTAGGTCATCACCATCTTCCTGTAAGTAATTTCAAGGCCATCCCAGCCTAGCAGAGAATCACGTAGAAGGGGATGCCATTATATATCCTGTCAGATTGTGTTTCATGCTGGCATCAGTAAGGCTAAATAAAGCACAACAAAAATAGAGGCCAATAGCACCTTTAAGACCAACAAAGATGTATTCAAGGCATGCACTCTTCCTCGAAAGCTCACACCTTGAATAAATCTTTGTTGGTCTTAAATGTGCTATTGGATGGCATTTTTGTTGTGCTACTTCAGACCAACACAGCTAACCACTTGAAGCTAAATAAAACAATTTAGCTTGAAGACAATGCTTCCTGAAACATTGAGCCCCTTCCCAATTACTGAAAAACAGGTGAAGAATGTGTCTGGCTACTGCTGAAAATGTTTATGAGGAGCGCCCCACTCTTCTTCAGCTCAGTCATCTTTTGCACAGCAAGTCTAGCACAGTTAATGTTATGCCCAGCAGATGGTGCGCACAAACCTGACTTTGTATGACTCCAAGTAGTAATGGAAGGAAGCACTCCTTGTCAGCATGCACAGAACTGGCATTAGTGTATCTGTTCCTTGGTGATATGTTTGAGATCATGTGCAGTCTCGTACAGCTCCAGCAGCCACAAAAGACGACTTTTCTGGCTAGTAGAATCAACCCTTTCCTGCCAAGACCTGCACTGCATGGCATGACCAGAGCAGCAACCTGTGCTAGAGGGCATTTGTGTGCAGCAGCTGCTGCTGAGACAGCTGACACAAGGGACATAATAAATCTGATTCATGCAGACTTATTAAATATATATTTAGACATTGCAAGGGGTTTTCAGCTCTATATAGCAATGGAATGCAATTACAACATTCACTCTACAGACTGCATCTTTAAAGATCCCCCATCATTTCTCAATTCTCTGACAAGGACTTATGTTCTGAACTCATTTTAATTATCCCAGCAGAAGACAGGGTAGTCATTACTAAAAACCACTGCTCAAATGAAATGCCACATTTTGGGAAATCAATAAAGCATTTGCCAGCACCGAAAACATTTTTGAAAACAGCATGGTCACTCTTTTAATCATCTTCATTTTGGTGTGGCTACCTCGGCCAAACCCATGCAACCAATTTTTCAAAGGTGTGATAGGTATTGGTGTGTTCCTCATTTGTCAGCTCCATGGCTTGACTTAGTACTGTTTCCTCGATGGTATATATAGGAAAAGGTGGATGGCCAAGATGAGAACACACAAGAAGAGGCCACCATGGTAGAAGTGATAGTCAAAGCTAGAAACTGGTTCCAAAGGAACATATGCACCAGACATATCTTAACTCCTGAATCTTTTATTGATTGGTATACAAACAGCACCATTGGCAACTTGAATAGTTGAGCTTTTATCCTCTGGATGCTCAAGGCAATCTGTATTTTAAACTGTACTCTTCAATGGGACCTAGCGTTTCTAATAAGCAGAGTTTTCTCTAAGTGCCTGCTCTGAACAGTGTACTTCACTTTCCATAAACATACAGACTTGCTCAAGCTTTGTAAATATAAGCAGAGTAACTTGCTTCAGGGTATAGATGCCACCCCCTACAACAAGGAAGTACCATGCCTCCTCAGGGATAGGAAGGGATTCCTTGCCAGGTCTTGCTGAAGTCAGGAATGTTTGTGTGCATGCAAAAATTAGACAGAGTCAAAGTAGTAGCTGCCCTCATCAGAACAGAAATCTAAACTCTAGGATTTGTCATGTCACCCATCTCCACATTTTTCATGTACAAGCCAAAAGCAAACTGTCTCCTCCTCAGTTTCAAAGACCTAGTTCCTTTTACTGTCCTTGCTTTTGGGGGTGGGGTGGGGGCATCAACTTTAATCTAAATAGCAATTCTAAAGTAAACACTGAAATTAGAGTAACAGTGGGAAAATTTACCAAAAACTCTCTTGCTTTTCTTTGGGGTTATTCCTTTGGCATTTTGATTCCTACCACAGACCTCCAAAGGCTGATTTTATCTCCTGTGTCTATTTCACCTAACTGAGTGACAGATGTTACTACCCATTGCTTTGTATGTCCACATCCCAGCTAACACCTTTTGCTGATAGGCATTTTAGGGCTCAGTTCTTCTAGCAGTCCTACTGTTATATGGTTCAAAGAAAAAGTAGGTAAGATTGACCAATCTAGTCCATGAGCTTTCACAATGAGATTCTCAACAGAAATACAAAAGAAGTCCGGGGGGGGGGGGGTTCTTGCTAGGGTGACCTCTTGGGAATACATCCAAATATGCGGTCACTTTGGTTGACCCTGCTTCTTAAAGCCTCACACTGGCTGAACACACCACCAAGCCAGTCTGTGATAGAAAAATGGCATCACATTCTTGATAGCCACAGGCGTACTATTTCTTTTGTGCATCTTTACATTCATTCAACAGGTAATTCCTACCTGGTCCCACTGTGCCTTCCACTCAACACCACTATTAACCATTCACTCCATAAGGAGCAGACACACATGCACCCATTCATTGGCTCACCAAGGGAACCAGACATCCTTGTAGCTCCTTTCCCATCCCCCTGCCCCTCCAAAGTCAGTCCACAGACACTCCTAGGATTGCTTCATTCGAGTCCCACTTGGCTTCACCATTTCTGTGTATTTGGCATCTTATCCTTGCTGGAGTGCTGGGTCTGGAATGGGTGCCTCAACCTGGGGTCCGGGTGGTCAGAGCCTCTTGAATCTTTTGGCGGCAGTGGGTATATTTTTGCAGGATCTGCCTGACATGTTCCTCTTCTTCACGTTGCAAAATACGCAGGAAGTTCTGCAGCTCAGGCATACTAAAGGCATCCCACTACAAAAGAATGTGAGGAAGCAGTGACAGAATTGTCATTAGTTTTGAAAGAAGAATCTATGCTTTATTTATTTATTACATTTATATACTGCCCTCCCCTTAGGCTCAGGGTGGTTCACATGGAACAAAGAACAATACATCAAACTCAATGGCTGTGTCAGATAAACCACAATAATAATAATGAACAGGGAGGATAACATTCTAACAAGTAATCTAACAGTGATCCCCAACCTCCAGTCCGAGGACCGGGACTGTCAGTACCGGGCCGCAGCTCTGTCTAATAAGTTAGGTGCTTCAGCCCACTAACGCGACCCAACTTTGCAAAAGTCCAAGTCACAAAGCTCCTCTTCTCCATTCCTGCTTTGACTAAGACTCCCTCATCTCACATCCAGGAGCACCTTATTCCCAGGGCAGCCCACACAACTCCGCAGCAACAAGGTTCCTGCCCACTTCCTTCATTGACCACGGCGAAAAGAAACAGGGGGAGGTTTGGGAGCCCAGTCAATGTTTATCACTTTGACTGACTTCAATTAAATGCCTGGTGGAGGCGCTCCCTTTTGCAGGCCTTGCAGAATTGTTTCAGTTCCATTAGGGCCCTGATTTCTGGGAGCTCGTTCCACCAGTTTGGGGCCAGGGATCAGTAGCTGGTTGGAGGTGGGGGAGTGCAGAGCTCTTTGAGGGGGTGTAGACAGAAAGGTGGTTCCTTAGGTACACTGGGCCCAGACTGTGTATGACCTTGAAGGTAATTACCAGAGCCTTTTGCCTGATCCAGAACTTGACTGGTAACCAGTGTAGTTGGAGAATGGGCTGGATGTGGGACCTCCATGTGCTGCTGTGAGGACTCCGGCCGCTGCATTCTGAACCAACTGCAGTTTCTGGATCAAGATTAAGGGCGGGCCTGTGTAGAGCAAGTTGCAGAAGTCTAGTCTAGAAGTGATTGTTGTGTGGATCAGTGTGGCTAAGTGTTCTGGGGCCAAGTAGGGCGCCAGTAGTTTGGCGTGGCAGAGGTGGTAGAATGTCAGCCACACCACTCTTGTGACCTGAGCCTCCACTAAGAGGGAAGCCTCCAGGATACCATCCAGGTTCCTGGAGAAGCGAGCTGCAGATAGCTGCACACTGTCCATGTTGGGCAAGCACGTTTCCTCACTTGGACTCTTCCTGCCCAGCCACAGGACCTCCTTCTTTGAAGGACTGAGCTTCTGATTGAGCTTTAATATTAGAGGGAGGCCAGATTTGGGCAAGAGGGATTCATGTGTTAAATACTGCATGCACAAAATAAATAATCTGCAACTCTTAAGGATTGTGAACTCGATAATGAAAAATGTGCATATAAGCCTAGTGTTTGAGATTCTAAGCAAAATGTATGTTAATGCGTGCAGTTAGTTTTCAAGTGCTGGTTTTCCCTACAGCCACGAGCCCTTTTTTAAAGTCCTTGCTATACCTTCAACCAATAGTATGAATCAGACTCAAAAACATACAGGAGGATTCCACATATGTGTTTCATCTACCATCTCACTTTGGAAGCTCTGCTAGACAACATTTGCTCTACAAGTTAAGTTCCCATGCCGTTTTCAGTGGGTAACAGAAGACTTCATATGATGCCCCCAACCCCTAACACACAAAGCCTAGATTTCTGAACTCTCACCAAAAGGTTTAGAAAATTAAGGCTACTGAAGACACTCAGCTCTTAACATGAGAAAACCCATCCACTGGGTGCATCAGACAAATGGATTTTCAAAAACTTGGCAGCTGTTCTTAAACAGCAGGGTGCAATATTCTAGTTCCCTGTTAAGACAGCCAGGCAGAAAGGAAGTCTGAGTGTCTATGTGTCTTTTCTGGCCACGTAGAGAAAAAGAGCCAGGTGTTCAATGTCAGTCAATAGCTATTGGCCTTACCTGCTACAAAACAAATATGCAGCTAGTCCTTCATAACTTAGCAACAGCCTTAAATGTACTAAATAATATACATACTCACATTGACTTCTCCAGTCTCATTCTCTTTTAGAACGAAGCTAAGTGCTTTTTCACTAGGACCAGCCAGCAGTCGGAGACGCAGTGGTTGCTCCTCATCAGAAAGTTTGCGGAGATACACTGATACATAAAAACATCAGAAATAATTAAATCAGCAATTCAACAGTCACTCAGTCGAGAGATACTGGGTGTTTTGTTTACACTGTTCTACAACAATGTACTTCTAACTTCTCTTATTAGAATTTGTTACAGGGAACAGATCCTAAGCAAAGAATGTGAGGCAAATTCAGCCAGTTCCTGTTAAAGGCCAATATTGAGTGGGATACTAATGTGCACTCATAATTTATACTTGACTGGATCCAGTGATCAAAAGGTGATGTTGAGCATGAATCTTTGCTGCATTTCTTGCTGCCACTGGTCCCTTCTAATCTTAAAAGTTGGTTCCTGGACTGGAGTCTCAGGGCTACGTGGACTTGCAACTGGGGGGCATGGGGGAAGAGGACTGCTGCACTGGGCAAATTGACCCACCTCCCTCTTCAGTCACTAGATTTTGTGAAAAATGGAGGAGGGTCTGAGTTGCTCGCTTCCTCATCTCAATGCAATCCCTCCAGTGCTTGAGGCATGGGAAAAGGTGGGTCATAATATTTTAATAAAATAAATTGTTATCAATTCTCATAGGTCTTGCAGCCCCACAAATCACCTTTTCCAGGGTTTTGAGGAACTGCATTGGGGGGAAGAAACACAGGAAAGATTCACATCCCTTGCACAAACACATCATTCAGTTTAGCCCAGAGAATAAGCTCTTGTACAGAGCTGCTCTTCTACATAAAGAAGGGTAGTACCTTGGTCATCTTTTTCTGTTCTCTCAAAGAGGGCAAACTTGCGGGGGTTGTCAACGACCATGAATTTCTTGAGCAGGGCCTCTATGACCTCACTGGCACATGTACGGGAAATTATATGCAAGTGCTTGACTGTGTCCTTGGGTAGGTAGAATGAGGTACGGCGTTTTATTGCTTGGCTGCGTGAGGAGCTCTTCCTTGTGTCTTGGATAGAGGGTGCCTTTTTATTAGCAGGTACTGAGACAGGACGGATCAGCTTTAATTGCACCTTGATGAAGCCAGTGTAGGAACCGTCTTTGTTCTGTAGGAACAGAGATACAGTGAGCTATATATGGAGGCAGGTTCATGGTAACCAATGATAGGCCACACTCTCTTGAAAGGCAGTGAAACCAAAGTAAATCCAGAAAAGCTCAGAAGAGCTCCAGGTGCAACCTCTGTAAAACAGATAAATGACTGCAGAATAATACAAAGCTGGGGATGGCTACAGATAACAGTTTCTGGCAAGGATTCAACAGTCAGGCTGGGAAGGTAGGTAAAAACATCTGGAGCTCAGTTACTGGATTGGCCCCGAATTTTGACTGTTCCTGGACTTACCAAACTCATGAAGAGGTTGCTGTTGATCTGGCCATTGTATTCTTTTATCTTCTGCTCAATCTCAGTTTGGGACAAAATAGGCTTCTCCCAGTCAATCTGCTCATCCTGTAGAAGAAATGGTAGTCTGATTAATCTACATTTCACAGAAGGCTAAAATCTCACAAAATGCTTCAAATTACCTTTAGTGTCCTCCCCCAAATCGGGAGGTACAGAAGACGGTATTTGCCAGGCTTAGCCATCTTCATATCCTGCTTGGGACCAGTGGGACCCTTTTACTAAAATAATGAGGCTTGGTTTTCCACACCAAGTAACCAGAGATCTGTAAATTGGATCACCTACTTGCCAATAATGAATGCTCTTGCCCTTCCAATAAATGTCCAATGCAAAGCAGAAAGAATGTCAACTTTCTTTTTTCTATCATCCACAAGTTTTCTAGTGACAAAAGGCAAGGTGATTTCTCTCAAGTAGGGAGCATCAAAGCACCACCATCTGCAAAACCCAGCACAAAATCAAGCATCTGTCAATCTATCCATCCGTATGTCTGTCTGCTACAGATAACTATACCGTAATCCAAGGACAAAAGCCTTCTATCCAGATATTTAATCTCACATGGCAGGAATATCTGTTTGGTACCATTCATTTGGAAGCTTGGACTTTATGATTGCTTGCTCTGTCATCAACAACTCCTCTTCTAGATTTAGATTACAATCATGTTTGCAATCTAAATGTGCACACACGCACAATTTTTCAGAAGAGCCCCTTACAGACTCCAAAAGCTCTTCTTCAAACTTCCCCAAAAGCATTTTTGTATTCTGACTGGTCAGAAAAACAGTTTGAAAGATAAATAGCTCTTCAAACTTGATAGGCCAGACAAAATGTGCTGTATCTGTTGGCACTGTGTTCCATGTAACAGTCATCTCCAGACTAGATTTCTGTAACTTGACGTATGCAGGACTGCTCTTGAAGCTGATCCAGAAATCCCAACTGGCTCAGAATGCAGTTGCACAAGTCCTCACCAGGACTCAGAGGAGAGGACACATTACAAAAATGTTCTCCCAGCTGCATTGGCTCCACAAAACCATATCTTCCGCTATACCTCTGCAAAGAGCTTTAAGATAAAGTGATTAGCACATGATCAGGGTTCCCTGGCCCAAAGATAATAAAACTGGCATCAACCAGGGCCAGAGCTTTTTCAGTCCTGGCCCCGATCTGATGGAATACTTCCCCAGGCGATATCAGGCCCCTCTGAGACCTTCAACAGTTCCAGAGGGCCTGCAAGACAGAGCTGTTCTGCCAGGCCTCTGGTTGAGGCCAGGAAATTACCATTGAGGAAACAGTTGGCCTCCTTCCCCAAGAACTCCACTCAAAAACATTACCAAACCCATTAAACTAGCCTTTTCTGTAATGTTTTTAGGAGGTGGCTTTTGCTGGTTTTTATTCCTAATATATCAATTGTGTAACTATGTAAATTGTAATTTTGGTACATTTTATATTGTTGCCAACAACCGCGAGCCTACTTTAAAGGGCAGGCTACAAAACTAATCTGTAACCGCTCCACAGGAGCGGTAATAATAAAGCCCTAAGAGCTAGGTTGGAGGAGAAAGGGGCGGGGCCTAACTGTGATAAAAACTCGGAGGGGCCAATCAGGAGCCGTAAAGCTCTAACCCTCCGAGTGCCACTCGGGGGCCAAGTGGTCAATGGGGAGGCGCACACAGTGCCCTGGACTGGCCGTGCAGATGGTTCGCCGCCGGGAAAGGAGCAGGGCCGCCGCGTCGCAGACACAGCGGGCCCTGCTCCTTTCCCGGCGGCGAACTAGGGACCTTGCCTGGGGGGGGGGGGAGTGCCAGGAAAGGAGCCAGGAGCCTCCCCACCAGCCTGTGATTGCGGGCCCTGGCCGCTGCTACCGCAGCCAGCTGCCTGCCATCGCCAGCCTCCTGGAGGCGCCAGGCCGCCTCCCCACCAGACCACGATTGCAGCCCTGGCTGCCGCTACCGCAGCCAGCCGCCCGCCATTGCTGGCCTCCTGGAGATTAACACCAAGATCTTAGATATTTGTATGCATACCCTGAGATGGTTTCATAGATGGTAAATCCTATCAATGAAAATGGTATGAGTTGGAAGGACAGATTAACCAATGAATGAACCTGACAGCAAAACATCCCTGGAGGGATTGCCAAGAGACATCACAGGTAACAGATGAAGTCAATGCGGTGCATTTTATTTTGTTCCACTTCATTTCTCCCCCTGAATTGCATCATATTTTCCTCCTTGCTTGCCTGGGGGGAAGGCAGGAAAGAATTCACGGCACCAAATTGCAATTACTGGCTTACTTCCCAATTTTCTTTCTCAGCTGTGATCAGTTGATAAAACCCCTGGGTGCAGGCACCATACATGTGGGTGTAGAAAGAGAAACCGAGATAATCTTACTACACCTTTGATTAGTGTTTCACCAACCCAACATGGCAGTGTACTGGGCCTCATGATTAATATACAACATCGGACTCAGAAGGAGAATCCTGTCTTTATCAGAAAGGCTGCAAGGAATACTTTTGCTACACCTGAACACTGCAGCGCTTCAACTACCACTTAACTACCACCTGGATTCCCCGAAGGTTCCAGGTTCAGGTGTGTTCAGTTGTTGGTATGTAGAGCAGCAATGCGTGCAAGAACACACTTTAGGATTCTAGCTTAATAAGACACTCTTAAGAATATCAATTCCCCCCCCCCCAAGGATTTACATAGCTTTGCAAACAACAGTATGAACTCTGTTGGCAAGACTTTACAGGGGTTGCACCAAAGCTCCAGCAATAACCTGGGTTGGTATGACTGTTTCATGGAGACCTTACTTTGTAATTCCACATTATTACATCTGAAACTAAGGTATGATGTTGATATTAACTCTACTTCAAACAGGTCACCACACACCGCACCAGTGTTTAAAAATGGTTCTTTTTTATTTTACAATTTTCTGAATATGTGGCTAGGAAAGGCTCCTAATGAAATACATGAGCAATCTCAGTAACATGTAGGTCATTTTGTTAGAACGAGCAGAAAAAAATGTTTCACTTCAATGATAGAGGCTTAAAGAAGACTAACAGTGAGCAAATCAATATCTTTTAAACCATTAATTCAAGGATTTAACAACTGAGTTTATAACTTTAGATGAAAGCCAACCATGTGTAGCACTAATTGTCACCAGAATGGGTTCCATGCAGCTCCTGTATGAACATGCAAAACACACATAGTGAATTAGGAACAGTCTCCCACATGCATACCAACTGTTTTTTCTCTTCCACTGATTTTTCAGAAGTTCATTGCTCCCTGTTGCATCAGCCTGCTTTCCTGTTGACATCACTCTTTGGTGGGGGAAGGGAGATTGTGGGGAAATCTAGATGAGATCACCACAAACCAATAAGAAGTCTCTGGGGATTATTGGGAACCACTTCCTTTCCCACTGCATGAGTAAACAGAAGTCTTTCAGATAGCAACACACAATCACACTGTACAGTAAGCGTCCGTGTGTGTATACATATGTAAACTGAATATCATGCAGATTTAACAAGATAAAGATTTCTGTCCATTTAGACCTTATAGTCCAGTGATTTAAGTATGCAATAATCCTAGGTTCAAATTCCTGGCAAATTATGAAACTAATAATTAGATAGCTCTCTCTTTATGCTGGACTGCTGTGAGATAAGTGTTCTGAGTTTCTCAGAGATATGGTGGGTTGCAGATCTAGCAAATCAACATTTAATTTTGCAGGAGTCATAGGAGCCACACTGCTGTCATCATATATTAGAAAGGCAATGGCAATCATCATGCCTCAGCAGAGATTGTGGAGAATTCCCCCAAAGTGGGAATGATTTCAGTGCCCAAGGAGTTTGCTTGGATGTATTTCCTACATTTTCTGTTTCACTTCTGTAGCTACCTGAGATATACACTTTAAAAGGTGCCACATTTTAAAAATGTCTGTAAAGCACCATGTAAATCCTTGGGGGGGGGGGAATTGATATTCTTAAGAGTGACTTATTAAGTGCCAGTTCTAGCAATACAGTGCTGGGTAGCGTTATCAACTTTAAAAACCAAGCAGCATGACTGTCTCCAACAAGAATCCAGAAGTCCAGAGAGACAATATTCTACTTGTGTGGCCCAGGTTTGAGCAGGATACCCGATTAATACTCAGGTAACAAATAAATCACTTTTATGTAAGTATTAGTTCTACATCATTTATACCCCACTTCTCTCCCCAAAGGGGGCCTAATGTGGTATATACTGTTTCTATCCTGACAACAACCTTGTGAGGTAGGTTAAGCGGACAGTGTGTGATTGGCCCTAGGTAACCTAGCAAGTTTTCACAGCAGTCTGAGGATTTAAACCTAAGTCTTCAAAATATTTGTATAGCATTCTAACCATGTAAACCATATTGGCTAATACTAGCTTATTGCACTCATTTCTCATGCTAGCAAAGTTATGCTCAAAATCCTACAATCTAGGCTCCAGCAATATGTGGACCGAGAACTTCCAGAAGTACAGGCAAGATTTCGAAGAGGCAGAGAAACTAGAGATCAGATTGCCAACATATGCTGGATCATGGAGAAAGCTAGAGAGTTCCAGAAAAACATCTACTTCTGCTTCATTAATTACTAGGGGGAAAGCCCATTTTATTTGTGGCAGTCCTGTGGCTGGAGGCCTGGCGCGGCCTCCGCGGCCACAGTGCGTGGGTGGGAAAAGAGTAGGGCCACTGCGTCTGCGATGGCCCCTCTCCCCGTGGAAGCCGGCTGCGTGTCCAGCGGGAAAGGAGCAGGGCTGCTGCGTCTTAAGATGCAGCACCCCTGCTCCTTTACCGAGGGCGAAGGGATCCCGGGCGGGAAAGGAGCAGGGACGCCGCATCCCTGCACCTTTCCCAAAGGTGAGGGTAACCCTGCCGGAGGACTTACCTGGGGAGAAGGCAGCTGCCTCGGTGTGGCGACTCTCCGGCCGGCCCAGCCAAGGTCGGGCCAACCAGCCAGCTTGGCCCTCGAGTGACTCTCGGAGGGCCCAATCAGGAGTTCACTGCTCCTGATTGGGCCCTCCGAGTTTTTATCATGGACTCACCCTCTCTCCTCCCCTTTACCCCTTAGTGCTTTATTTATACTGCTCCGCAGGAGCGGTTTACAGATTACAGATGCTAAAGTATTTGATTATGTGGAGCACAACAAATTGTGGCAAGTTCTTAAAGAGATGGGAATACCAGGGCATCTTATTTGTCTCTTGAGAAACCTATATGCAGGTCAAGAAGCAACAGTGAGAACCAGGCATGGAATTACTGATTGGTTCAAAATTGAGAAAAGAGTTCAGCAAGGCTGTGTATTGTCGCCTTGCCTATTTAACTTGTATGCGGAGCACATAATGAGAAAGGCGGAGTTAGATGAGTCACAAATTGGGATCAAGATTGCAGGGAGAAATATCAACAACCTCAGATATGCAGATGATACCACTCTAATGGCAGAAAGTGAAGAGGAACTAAAGAGCCTGTTGATGCGGGTGAAGGAGGAGAGTGCAAAAGTTGGCTTGAAACTCAACATAAAGAAAACAAAGATCATAGCATCCGGCCCTCTCAATTCCTGGCAAATAGATGGGGAAGAAATTGAGGTAGTGACAGATTTTATTTTCCTGGGCTCTAAGGTCACTGCAGATGGGGACTGCAGCAAAAAATTAAAAGACGCTTGCTCCTGGGGAGGAAAGCTATGGCAAATCTAGACAGCATCCTAAAAAGCAGAGACATCACCCTGCCAACAAAAGTGAGTCTAGTCAAGGCTATGGTCTTCCCAGAAGAGCCTAATGCTAGGATCGATTGAGGGCAAAAGAAGAAGGGGACGACAGAGAATGAGGTGGCTGGATGGTGTCACTGAAGCAGTAGGTGCAAACTTAAATGGACTCCGGAGAATGGTAGAGGACAGGAAGGCCTGGAGGATCATTGTCCATGGGGTCGCGATGGGTCGGACACGACTTCGCACCTAACAACAACAACACTTATGTAGTAAATAAGTTTGGAGCCAACTGGATTTCTTGTACATTAATCCTTCTTCCATGGGCAGAAGCACACCTTTCTATTTTAAGCTATGTGTTCACAAATACTTTATAATACTCGGCTTACACCCACAGCTGCTCTGGTATTTTATAGCTGGACTAGATTTAAATGTATTTAAACTAGATTTATTGTATCTGGAAATAAAATGGGTGCTAGCAGCCCCTTTCCTCCCCCCGCCCCCTGGGCAGCCCTCCTGCCAATCCTCCCTCCTACTGTAAGCCACGTCGGGTTCCTCTTGGGGAGAAAGGCAGGTGTTCAGAGCTCCTTGGGCCACGCCGAAGATTCAACCCCCGACTCTGCGGCTTTGGCACGGCCCACGGAGGAGGCCCGCCGCGTTGGAGCAATTGGCCCTGGACTGACCATCGGAAGGGGCCAATCGGGAGCCGCAAAGCTGGCTCCTTCGAGTTTTTTTCCCGGACTCACCCCGCCCCTTTCTCCTCCCACCTAGGCCTTACTGTTTTATTCTTACCGCTCCCGCGGAGCAGTTTACAGATAACAGACACCAAATCATTTGTCCAAGGACCTGCATCATCGCATTGCTGATCTACCTTCAACAGCAACAAGGACTGCTCTAGATACCTCTTCAGAAACTACATCCATTAAAGGGGAGTGCTGCTACTTCACCCTATCAATATGTTCTTATTTCATACCAAAGTAGCTTCTATTCTAGGTTTTTGGAGGCAAAAAATTAGAGTTGTGATGTTTAATTGACCTGCCACTACAACCCCTGACAATTGCATTGCAGTTTGTTAACTAGGTCCATTGCTTTTTTAAATTAACTGCTACAAACCCACAGCTGGAGAAAAAGACATGAGTGTATGGTGCATCGAATCTCAAGGAACAGAGTTTGGCTTTTATTGGCTCTGTGCATGGGAGAAAGCTAGCATTTGCCCTCCTCTCTTTCTCCTTGGTACACACATTCTTGGGAGCTCTTGTGGCCAACAAATCCCATTGCTTGTTTCCCATCAGTTAACCAGACATAGAAAACAATCTCTGTAGCAGGCAACTTTGCAGTAGAGTAATTGGCTTATTAATAGATCTGCCAAGCAAGACTATACAGTGTCGTACAAAAAAAGTGAAACCTGGATTGTGGCTGGATTCTGGGAAGCTGAGTGTTAACAGGGTGGGGAGGATTTCCCATGCACAAAGATCTGACCTGGGAAAGAAAATGGGAAGTGGCTGTATCCTGTGGGAAAAAAAAAACCAAGAGGAAGAGTACAAGGGTGTGACAAGCATAAAGGGGAAGATTGCTAGGGCGAACACAGGAAGAACTCTCCTTCTGGCTAGGTGAATGAAGTTAAGGGCACTAACATCCTGTTTACAAGACAATGGAAATCTGAACTCAGTCCCATTATATAACTAACTCAGAGGATCCTGATCAGGATGGGTAGCCTGTAGCAGTAAAAAAGAGCAAGAGGCCAAAAGCGCAAGACCAACAAAATTGGTGACAGGGGAATGAGCTTTTGAGAGTATCTGAAGTGAACTGCCAGTGAACACTGCTGTTTGCCAATATACCAATGGCCTCTGTTTCAACAACTGTTAAACTCCTTACAGCTGCTTTAGAATTGAAGAATAGCCAGATTATTGTACCCCATGTTTGACTACACTTTATGCCAATAAAAGGTTACTGACTGACTGACTGACTGACTACACGAAAGAGTCTCAAAGTAGCTTACAACTGCTTACCCTTCCTTTCCCCACAATGGGTAGATGATGCTGAGAGAGCACTGAGAGAACTATGAATGGCCCAAGGTCACCTCGATGGCTGCATGTGGAACGGTAGGAAATCAAACCTCATTCTTCAAATTAGAGGCTGCCTCTTTTAACCACTACACCATGCTGGATCTCCAATACCACATTTTATATACAGAAACGAGTAAAAAATGGGGATCTTCATAGTCTAGTAGCTCTGTACTTGGAGAAGGGCCCTGGCTCAGTGACAGAGCATCCGCTTGATGTGCAAGAAGGCCTGGTTCAATCCCTGGCATCTCCAAAAGGATCAGGCAATTGGTGAAAGATCTCCACTTGAGACCCTGGCAAGCTGCTGTCAGTCTTGGCCTTGCATTAGTTTGGTTCCAAATAACTCAACTCCACATGTAATACATGCTGACTGCAAAAACAATTCAACTATTGTGTCCTAATTTCAATAAACAGATATTTTTCCAAGTATCAGAACAACAACAATTGACTGATTAGTAGGTTTAAATTTCATATTGAACTATGGCTGAATTGTCAGCTCTACCCCTACTACACATTATATTCTTATATTCATTTAAGAGTTAGCATTACTGCTAAATGTGTGTCATTTACTCCACCCCCCCAACCCTCACACATTCTGAATATTATCATAGGTACCCTATGTACAATTCCCATGGGAATTGTAGTCCATGGACATCTGGAGGACCACAGGTTGACTACCCCTGCCCTACTCTCACCCAGTCCATACTATTAACATTAGCAGTAAAGTTATTTCAAACATTACAGAAATTGTCTCTTTCCAACTCATTCATGTTATAAGCTAACTTCTGGCCACTTTCCAACAAGAAACATCTCTCAGCTGTTAACATACAGTATTTCTGTAGCAAAACTCTTAGTCATTTCTTTGCCGTGTTACTCGTTTTATGTGAACCTTTAACCCTCTGCCCTATAAGATCTCATTTTTCTTGCCCAGAAGCTAGCGTTGAAACTGCACCCAAAATAATACATCTGACCATATACAAGTGCGCATGCCAGATGCAATGAGGCCAAGACCTGAATTTCCATGACACTGGAATAGTTGAGAGGTGGAAGACAAACACAGAACTAAACCTTTCATAATGGCTGAGTCAAAAAACAAGCTACAGTCAATGTGCCATTTGCTACTGCTCAGCTTCTACCCACAAAATACACACACTGTGCCCCAGAAGTATAGAGACAAATGCATTATAGTGTTACAGACTGGGAAAGTCTATATATAATTGCACATGTTTTGACTAAAAGACAGGGACATGAGCCTTCATGAAACACTAGATTTTCTTCCCTTGTTCTAGTTATGTATTTATACTCTATTCTCAAGCCATTGTAAGAATTCCAGATTTCAGGCAAGTGACACATCATTTCTAGAATGGAATTTAGCACTCCAGTGGAATTTTACAATACACTAAGGACAAATTAGTTGACCTCATCCAAGCAACTATAATGAACACATATCCAGTGCTATTTTACTAGGTTCACAAGTGTTTCCCAATGTGAATGCTCTGAAGATCTAAAAATTAACAAATGTTTCTCTGATCCTCTGCTAGCTTCCCCCCCTTCTCCATTCTCTTCCTCCTAAAAGTCTTTGCCATCTGATGTAGATGAGCTGTAATACAACCCTGCTCCATCATGCTTAGTCACAGTCTACTAACATCTTTCCCCCTTATTCACCCAAAGAGCTTGCTGACTCTACATCCGCTTTCATCCACTGGTCACACACATGGGGTTCAGATGGGGGAAAGACCATTTAGGTGTTGATCATTCCCCAACAGGAAGCATATAAATCAAAAACAAAGATGTAGAATTAAATGGCACTTCATCTCCAGATAAAAGTAATACATATGGGCTTTTGTACTAGGAAAAGCTCCAAACAGTTGTCAGTCCACAGACAAGCCCAGACTGAGGCTGAATACATCTTGCACCTGGGTGCCCACACCCTTTAAATCCTCAGGCAGGCTCAGCTGTTCCTAATTTCTTCATAACCCCTAGTCTATTTTTTATCTTGGCAAATAAGGAGCATCCTGCAACATGGAGGGGGGAGCCCTTTGAAGAAACTTCTGCCACATCCCTCCCAGCTTCCTGGAAGGTGATTTGCCAGCCTTTGCCTTCATACTGTGTAATGATCTTAAAAGCAGTTCAATACCCACTTTTTTTTGTTTAGGCAGCCAAATGCTATTCTACAAGAGCTTACTAAAACTCTCCCAATGTAATATGAACAACTAAGATAGATTCAGATGAGTTGTCACGTTAGTCTGAAGCAGAAGAACAAAGTATGAGTCAAGGGGCACCTTTAAAATTAACAAAGTTTTATTCAAAGTATAAACTTCTGTATACATGCACACTTCTTTAGATACAGTACAACAGAATTTCCTCAACAATTACATATAGGTATAGGGTGGGCAGTAAATTAACATACAGCACAATGAAGATGCTTAATAGATTCAAGGACCAAACAAAAGCAATGCTGATTTTATAAGGTTACCATTTGTTTGAATTAAGTTGGTGGTGGGGGTGGGGATAACATACTGATTTGTACAGATTTAAAATAAAGCAGGAGGCTTTTGGGGATATAATAGGCTTTTAATTGTCTGTGGACAACATGAAGAGTGGGGAGAACACATCAGCAACATGGCTGAAATCTGGGGAATGCTTCGTGTAAAAGCAGCCCACAATGTACGTGGATGGAATTCTAGATATTTTAAGAACCTGTAGCAAGCATCAATAATTGTTCCATTATAGATCCCACAGCACCCTTACCCACCCTATTTAAATGGCAGACATCTGAGGTTCCAAGAGGCCAAGTAACTAAACAAAAGAAGAACATTTAATTCCAAGATTAGAGTGTGAGAATAATCTTTCCTGCCAATTTAAACAGGTTCCTGTTCCTGAAATTGTTCTAATCCAAGCAGTAAGAAGAATAGGAAAGTTCAAGACCAAGCTAAAGGAATATGCTTGGGAAGTCACATTTGGTAGATACCCATGAGTATCTTCATCCCTAAACTCACAGGAAGAAGCATTTCATAACCAAGTAGCTTAACTGATCCTTCCATTCACATACATAATGCAACCCAGCCCAGCTCAAAATGAATGAAGATAATGACAACATGAGCAGCCTCATTACATTCTGGTACCATGCTGTAATCTCATCATGTCCCCAAGTGACCATTCATTCATTTTCTTGAATGAAGCTTGTTAAACTACTGTCCTGGCATATGGCCTTGAACATACCGATCCCTTTCAAGCCATAATCCTACACCTGCCATTATTGTTAGCCTGCTCAAGGTAATGTGTTATTTCATCTTTTCCATAGTTATTGGTGCTGACCTGCATCTCCCTGTGTTGTTCTATCCATTTTGTGCATCCCCATGTGCATAAAGATCAACCACTACTCTTCAGCAAAGCTCTGCCAACACATCTCACTCTACATACATTCCTATATACATGCCCACCATCACTTTTGCATATAATTGGACCCTTTTTTTTGTATTCTTTCTTATTTTATAATCCTAGTCCTATTGCACTGTTTATAGATATGCTATTTTACTGCATTGTATTACACTATGCAATCCATCTTGAAGCTCTGTATGAAAGGTAGGCTACAATAAATTAAATGTAATAATGGCTCCAATTCTGAGCCACCATCATAAACTCTTCTGTACCTTTACTATCTATAGTATGGCCATATTCACTATTAGCAGGGCTTTTTAGCGACTGTACTTGTTGGTAATATATACTGGCACCTTTTTTTTCAGGGTTCCAGCAAGTTCTGATGAGGGGCTTGGTGGAACTTAGCACAACTAATATGACCATTAGTATATTTTTAAAAACAGTGAAAAAGTGCTGTCCCTGCAGAAGAAAAATAACAAATCTACCAAAGTATGTGCTTCAGCTCATTTCTCACCAAATCCTCCTCCAAATAACAAGGGCTTTTTACACAGCTGGCATCCAAATCATGGACGGCAAAACTGTCCCGTCTTGGAGCCAACCTTCAGATGGAAAAATAAGGGGAATCATTCCCTCCCATCCCACCACTCCTCTACACTGTCAATCGCTTTCTTTTCCTTTCCCTGGCCTGCCCGCCACAGAAGTTTGACCCTTTCGAAGCCGGAGCCCAATCACTCCATTCAGAGCTACTAGTTTTAAAAATCCGGAACCCTCCCCCTGAGTCAACCAAACACATTACTGGGGCTTTTATCATGAGGAAGGCCGAAAGGGAAAGGCTGCTGGGAAATCCTGCCCCCCCCCCTTTCCATCAAGAGCTCGGAGTACCGCGTGGGATTCAGTCCAGGTCATAGGAAAGTGGCGGCGGCGGCGGCGGCAGGGAAGGGGAGTGTGGAGCGAAGGTATTCGCCGCCTCCCGCGGGCACCTCAGGGTGAGCCGACGCAGAACCGGCATTCCGGGACGGGACGGGGCAGCGCAGCGGCAGGGGAGGGCTCCTCACCTTTTCCTTGTGGGGTTTGCGGATGAAGGAGGTCCGGGCGGTGAAGTACTGCTCCAGCTCCGAGTCGGAGTCCTCCTGGCTGCAGTAGCCGCTGCTGGTGGTGCTGCTCCAGGTCATCTCGAAAGACGGCGTGGCGGCCGCGTCGCACGCGCTCATAGCCAGCAAGCGCCAGTGGGAAGAGAGGCTCCCCTTTCTCTCTCCAGCGGCAGAGTCCGAGCACCAGCGGCCGCGGGAAGACGCGCTACGCCGGCCCCTCTACTGCCGCTCGCCGAAGCCGGAGACTCCGCTCACTGTTGAATACGTAGGTCTCTCCCCCACCCCCTTTTTGCCCGAGCTTGCCCCTGTGCTAGTCCCAAGTACCGCGCGCCCTGCCCGCCTGGCGCTGCTCGAATGGCAACAGCCACGGCGGAGAGCCGCCCCCCTTGGCAGCCGTTGGGATTGAAACGTCTGCACTCCCGCACGCGCCCGCCTGATTGGGCACAGGGAGGGGCCACTGGAGGCGAGGCGAGGCGCGGCCCGGGCAAGGTCTCCCGCCCTAGGCAAGCCGGCCCTTCCCCGCAGTGACTTCATCCTCGAACCGGCCGCGCCTGGGCGGAGTGACGCTGAGTCGCTCGCTCGTCTTCTCTCCTGGGCGGCTTTCAAATCCCCCCAGCAGTGCAGGCCCCTCCTCCGCATCACTCTGTCGGTGAACTTCCCAAGGACGCCGGCAGCATTGAACGCCCCGCGCAATTAAGCAGCGAGTATTTCACCTTTAGGTTCGGCCTGTTTGGCCGCATTCTTACGCCTTCGTTGGAAATAAGTGCTGTTGAAACACATTTATTTCACCCTGTTTGCTTACAGTACCATCCTAAACTGAGTCAGTTTTAAGCTACTAGACTAGCAGGGTCTAAAGCTGCTTAACATGGCACTGGGAAGTACTTCTCTGCACTCGCTTTCCCCCCTTATTGTTTCTGATGGAACAGCCCCAGGAAAGCCTATGATAGAGAATGGGAACACGACTCATTTTTAATTCCCAAGGCTCCTGTTAATTTGAATTATATTCTTTTGCCCTCAGCAACTTTGTGGTGTTCAATACTGAATCTCTATTTGATAAGTTTTCCCAATACTGGATCTCTATCATAAGTTTCTGCGAATGGTGGCAACCCTCTGAAAACAACATACTAATCATACAAGGTTATTTCAGCCTGCCTTGTTAGGTGCGAAGTTGTCGCGACCCCATGGACAATGATCCTCCAGGCCTTCCTGTCCTCTACCATTCCCCGGAGTCCATTTAAGTTTGCACCTACTGCTTCAGTGACTCCATCCAGCCACCTCATTCTCTGTCATCCCCTTCTTCTTTTGCCCTCAATCGCTCCCAGCATTAGGCCCTTCTCCAGGGAGTCCTTCCTTCTCATGAGGTGGTCAAAGTATTTGAGTTTCATCTTCAGGATCTGGCCTTCTAAAGAGCAGTCAGTGCTGATCTCCTCTAGGACTGACCGGTTTGTTCGCCTTGCAGTCCAAGGGACTCACAAGAGTCTTCTCCAGCACCAGAGTTCAAAAGCCTCAATTCTTTGACGCTCAGCCTTGCTTATGGTCCAACTTTCGCAGCTATACATTGCAACTGGGAATACCATAGCTTTGACTAAATCCACATTTGTTGGCAGGGTGATGTCTCTGCTTTTTAGGATGCTGTCTAGATTTGCCATAGCTTTCCTCCCCAGGAGCAAGCATCTTTTAATTTCTTTGCTGCAGTCCCCATCTGCAGTGATCTTGGAGCCCAGGAAAATAAAATCTGTCACTACCTCCATTTCTTCCCCATCTATTTGCCAGGAATTGAAAGGGCTGGATGCCATGATCTTCATTTTCTTGATGTTGAGTTTCAAGCCAACTTTTGCACTCTCCTCCTTCACCCGCATCAACAGGCTCTTTAGTTCCTCTTCACTTTCTGCCATTAGAGTGGTATCATCTGCATATCTGAGGTTGTTGATATTTCTCCCTGCAATCTTGACCCCAATTTGTGACTCCTCTAATCCCGCCTTTCTCATGATGTGCTCCGCATACAAGTTAAATAGGCAAGGCGACAGTATACACCCTTGCCGAACTCCTTTCTCAATTTTGAACCAATCAGTGATTCCATGTTCAGTTCTCACTGTTGCTTCTTGACCTGCATATAGGTTTCTCAAGAGACAAATAAGATGCTCTGGTATTCCCATCTCCTTAAGAACTTGCCACAATTTGTTGTGCTCCACACAATCAAAGGCTTTAGCATAGTCAATGAAGCTGAAGTAGATGTTCTTCTGGAACTCCCTAGCTTTCTCCATGATCCAGCATATATTGGCAATTTGATCTCTAGTTCCTCTGCCTCTTCGAGGAAGTTCTATACTTGCCTGCCTGTACTTCTGGAAGTTCTCGGTCCACATATTGCTGGAGCCTAGCTTGTAAAATTTTGAGCATGACTTTGCTAGCATGAGAAATGAGTGCAATGGTGCGGTAGTTTGAACATTCTTTGGCATTGCCCTTCTTTGGGATTGGAATGTAAACTGACCTTTTCCAATCCTGTGGCCATTGTTGAGTTTTCCAAATTTGCTGGCATATTGAGTGTAGCACTTTTACTGCATCGTCTTTTAAGATTTTGAATAGTTCAACTGGAATGCTGTCACCACCACTAGCTTTATTGTTGCTCAGACTTCCTAAGGCCCATTTGACTTCACATTCCAGGATGTCTGGCTCCAGGTCAGTAACTACCCCATTGTGGTTATCAGGGATAAATAAAACTGTGCGGCTCGCAGTTGCTGGGGCTGGGAATCGGAGGGACCAATCAGCAGGCGCAAAGCGCCTGCCGATTGGTCCCTCCGATTGTCTGTCCTGAGGAAGGGTCCAACCCGGACCCTTCCTCATCACGGACAAATCCCACCTCAAGAGCCCTTAACGAATTATTTAGTCCGTGGCGCCCGTGGCGCCACGGGCGGTTTAAAGATGATTGTTACAACCATGAGACATCTGTTTGCCTTGACCTAGTGACTATCATCTCATCCTGGGGCAATTAATTTTGTAACCTAACAGTTTGTTGATTCTTCTGCTACTGAATTATCCCGAGTTTTAGTTTTACTGCAGCAAAATATTTCTCAATGAAGCAACAGTTCATGATTTTATAAAAGTCTGCTATTGTCACTCTTTATTCATCTTTTCATTTTTAAACGGTATTGTCCCCACTCCAAACAGTTGCAATTACTAAGGAAAATCAGATCAGATGCATCAATTTTATCATTTCAGAAATGGACCTGTGTAGCATTTAGGTATCTATTTGTTTACCTTTAGAAGTATAACAAATTTAACAGTAACTGGTGGTTAATCTGATCTCGCTGTTGTTTATTTTTATTATTAAAGTTGGCTCCATCATTGTTTTTGCTGAAAATATGTATCTTTAAATCCCATAACATAAAATCTTTCCGCCTTGTGATGTTCTAGATTTTTCCTTATTTGGTTTGAATACTTTAACAGGAATAGTATTCAGAAAATATGTCTTAAGATATTGTGATAGGAATGGACAATTGTCTAAATCAGTAATGAGTGAATCTCTGTAACAATCAAAGCTATCTTCAGGCTCACTCTGTTTCAGAAAATAAACTGCTTGCAGCAGGAACTGTTCCAGGGAGAAAACTGTGTCAGTGTGTTAGGAAAAACGAACAGGATTTTATTTCAACATAATTTTTCGTGGACTATAGCCCACTTAGTGTCCAGAAGTCTAACACCTATTCTTACTTATAATAAAATTCACCAGCAGACCGCTGTAATTCTTTTAAGCTAATCAACCATCATATTTTCTGATACATCAGATTTTTGATCCTATCTACAATCTAGAAATGCAAGGAAAGGGTGAGTGTCAATCCATATAAACAAAAAGAAGGAATGGAGACCTTTCTTCTTTCCTTTATCTTCATTCATTTAAGCACAATTGACTCAGTCAGTGACAATCTAACCTTGCATCCAGCCTCCATAAACCAGAAAATATCAGGACAATGGTCAGATGCACAAAATTTAATCTTTCAAATGTGGTTCCTGTTTCTAAACTACATACTGTTACACTGTAACCCAGGTTCTATTAAGAAGACTGTTCTTTTCTCCTTTTCTCATTCCCCCTATTCAGATCTCAGAAACTAAGTAAGATCCATACTTGAAAGGGAGACCACCAAGGAAGACTCTGCAGGGGAAGGCAATGGCCAATTACCACTGCTTCTTGCCTGCCTTGAAAGCTCCTAGCTGGGGTCACTATTCTTCACCTGTAACTTGACAGCACTTTACACACACAAGTTAATAGTATAATTTTATAAAGCACAGCAATTTACAGATTTAGATTAAGTACATAGTACAGGTTTTGAATGGTCAAGCAGCTATAATGAAAAAGCGATGGCTGTCTGGAAGGCTAGAGTCTTGACAACCTGCCACATAGCTTTAGACAGCCAACTAGCTCTACCTCTCACTGATTAATGGCAAACTGGTGTAGGGTAAGGAGCCGGGACATCATAGAATCTTATTCCTCCAGAATAATTCATTGAAAGCAACTAGAAAGTAATTAATTTGCTCTGTATAAAGTATAAAGTGTCTCTAGTGTTTTCTATTCCAAATGTAGTATATAAGGGGACCCATTGATGGAGGCTTCCCCTCCATTGTTTGTAGGACTAGTCCACTATTTCTAGCATAGAAAGTGGAAATGAAAGCACAGTAAAAATAATCAGCTTTTCCAAGGTCACACAGGTCTGGTGCAGCAGGATGAGGTAGCAGATCTTGAAGTAAATAACAGAAGGCAATGCTATTTAGGACTTCTGGTAAGAGTCACCATTTTTGCAAACTCCCCATGTAAATTTTCAGCAAGAAGAAAGCTTATCAGGGACACTGGGTGTAGTTCATCTATTACCTTACTGTAGCAGTTTCTGCTTATTGGTTGCCAATGGTTATACGGGTCTAAATGACCACAAATAAATGTCTTGTCTACTTATTGGGAATTTTTACACAAGGAAACATTAATGTGCATCTTCTGCAATCTTATTCTATTGCATAACTCTAACTGTAAAATATTGTTGTGAAACAGAATTAAATCCACATTGCCATATTTCTGGAACTGTATTATGACCTCTTCACCATCCTTCATATATCTTTAAGCTCATGGAAACATCAACAGTGAATGGAAAAAGGGGAAGAGGGCTTTAGATGGAATTAGGTGGTTTGAATTAAATTACAAGGCATAGCAGCAACTGAAAGAGATAGAAAAACACAGAAGATATGATTTACAATAGCCTGACTCTGGGAGTGACAATAAGTAATCTCCCTTTACCCAAATGTGTGTGCCTGTGCATTTTTGTCTGCTTTAGGAATATCTGATAAGTGCTGTTGCTAAGCAGTGTATTTCAATGGCAGACGTGTTTAGTCCAGCACGTGGCAAAGTGTTAATTAGTAATGAGCAATCCCAGCTGGGCTGATGGGGTTCGTATATTTAAGCACCTGCCCTTTTTGCACTCTTCTCCTCTGGGGAGGCATTAATATATAGTCCCAGCTGCAAAGAGCAGCACCAACATAACAGGATGGAATTGGATCTACCATGACCACAATTAATATTATGATCATTTCTCTTCTGCTAAATCTTACATTGTATGGAAAATGCAGATCAATGTCTGCATAAATTGAGGGTAGGACAGAGTACCCCAGTAGGAAGATTCTCTCAAGGAGGCAGCAATAAGACCATCATCCACATCATGCCTGTTACCAAACTACAATTATTGTGCTACAGATATCACAAGCTTACAGAAGAGAGTTAATGAAGTATGAAGTATGTGTACACTTTGATAGTGTGTCAAAAGTACAAAGGTTTAGAATGGTTAATTCTATGTATGCAGGGGCATATCTAAGGAAAACAGTACCTATGGCAAGCACTGAAATTGCACTTCTGTCCAAACATCTGACACCCAACTTTTAGCTACTTTTAGCCTGGCAGGCACTGCAGGGCAACAGAATATCTGATGTAAGGATGAGAGTAGACAAAGCAATAAGTTGTGGAGTTCAAGAGTAGTATACTGTTTTTTAATGCATTGGTTTTTTATTCTATAGTAATGATTGGGTGCATTGTTTACCCACCAAAAATCAAAATCCATCATCTACCTATACCACAATCCAGCATTCATCTGTACAAAAGCATACAATCATGAAATAATAGAGTTGGAAGGGACTTCGGGGGTCATTAGTCCAACTCCCCCCCCCACACACACACACACATACACACAGTGCAGGACACTCACAGCCCTATCACTCATTCACTGTATCCTGCCACCCCCTTGAACCTTCACAGAATCAGCCTCTCTGTCAGATGGCTATCCAGCCTCTGTTTAAAAATTTCCGAAGATGGAGAACCCACCACCTCCCAAGGAAGCTTGTTCCACTGAGAAACTGCTCTAACTGTCAAGAACTACTTCCGGAAGTTTAGATGGAATTTCTTTGAAATTAGTTTCATCCCATTGGTTCTGGTCTGTCCCTCTGGGGCAACTCTGCTCTATCCTCTATATGGTAGCCTTTTAAAAACTTGAAAATAGTTATCAGATCCCCTCTCAGTTGCCTCCTCTCCAGGCTAAACAGACCAAGCTCCCCCAACCTTTCCTCCAAACCCTTCACCATCTTTGTTGCCTTTCTCTGGACACGCTCCATTTTGTCTACATTCCACTTCAACTGTGGTGTCCAAAACTGAACACAGTACTCCAAGTGAGGCTGAGCCAGAGCAAAGTGGTACCATCACCTCCTGTGATCTGGACACAATACTCCGTTTGATACAGCCCAAAATCCCATTTGTCTTTTTAGCCACCGAGTCACACTGCTGACTCATGTTCAATGTATGGTCTACTAAGACTCCTAGATCCTTTTTGCACATACTACTGCCAAGACAAGTCTTGGTGTAAATGGTTTTTCCTACCTAAATGCAGAACTTTACCTTTGTCCCTATTGAATTTCACTTTATTCAGTTTAGCCCACTTCTCGAGCCTATCAAGATCTTCTTGTATGCTGATTCTGTCTTCTGTTGTGTTTGCTACCCCTCCCATCTGTCAACACAGTAAATTATTAATGGATCAATATATGCCAATAAAAACGAGACCATCCAAGACATTTGTTCAGGGCAGGCATAACCCAGAAACCTTGAAATAAAACCCACTGATCACAATATAAAATAAGACTATCTATGGTTTCATTTGCACCTGAACTGCATAGCCAGGAGAATTCCCAACAGTGAGGTTAGGATGAGGCACCAGCCATCCTATTGCGCAGACCAGCCTAATTTCAGAAGACGGGACAACAGGCGATTGCTCCAATGGTATTACTTGAGATGGTTGTGGCTTACACTGTTTGAGTCCCAGCAAACATCTGCCCCCAGTAAACCCAGCTTTTGTTCCTAATAAGATAGCGTCCCACTCCCAAGAGCAATTGCTCCAAAGCTTACTCCAGGCTCCTGCAGAGCCCTGTTCTACCTTTCCCAGACTGCAGAGAGGCGTATGTCCTATATGCCCATTCCTTGTTCTAGGTCCCCAGCACAAACACTGACAAGCAGGACATATGTATCTCTCTGTGTCAGCCGCAGCCTTGCTGCATAAGGCAGACCAGTGGCAGCAGGAGGCAGCAAGCCAGCCAGTTACTTCTGGGTAGGCAGTGGTTGAGGCAACTTTGACATCCTGGTTTCCTGCCTCAGTGTTCCCTCTGCCAGGTTTGATGGTGATGATATTCCTCAACAACAAGCAGCACCTCAGCATGATTCATGCCACCACCAGCAGCCTGCATGAGTCCAAGTACACAGCCATACACTATGCCTCACTCTGCAGCCAAGGAGTACCTGCACCTCTGAGGTTCTGCTCGTCACCTTAGAAATTTTGCCCATGCTTGATGCTGGGCACTGGCCATGCCATGGCATCATCCTGACTCAGTGGTGCTCCCATCAAGTGGTGCCCAAGACATCTTCCATACGTGCCATACCTGAGATATACCTCCGTATGTCTGGTCTATTTCTGTTGGCAGCAGAGCTCTGAGGCTTCAAGCAGGAAACTTTCCCATGCCAGGGATTGAATTTACAACCCATGTCTTTGGGTCAGTATCAACATATAACCTGCCCCACCCTCCAGATCTGCTCCTATAAAGACATTTTAACAAATTATGAACGAAAAAGATCCATTTTATTTCAAAAATAATATAAATATAGATCATATAATGGTAATGTGCTTACAATTTAGGCTGGGCCTGAATCCACTTTCTATCACATGGTATTTTATCCTGCTCTCCCTCCAAGGAGCTCAGGGAAGCACACATTACTCTTCCTTCATCCATTGCATCTTCACAAAAAGCTGGTGAAGTAAATTAGACTGAGAGAGAGCTACTGGCGTAATGTCACTCAGAAAGTTTCATGCTGAGTAAGAGTTTAAATCTGGTTCTCCCCACTCCTTGAGTGACATTGAAACCACTATAACACTATGCTTGGGCTCTGATTGAACCTGGAAACTTCTTGTCACATGAGTTCTTAGAGAACTTCTTTGTTGTCCCAATATATTTTCTTTAGGTGTAAAGATATGTCTGTATTTTACAACCTGCGTAGGAGTTAGAACTATTTTCTTACCACATTGGTGTCTTTTTCCACCGTCTGTTCATTACATTCATTCTGATCACTGTCTTGATATCTGGGACCGCTGCAGTCAAGTCGGATAAGGACACGGCATCGGTAGTGACAGATGAACTTGCAGTCTAGAGAAAAGTAAAATGAAGATACATCATAAGGCAAGGGGACAAAGATCAGACTGAAAAGGAACTCATGTGGACTGACTGAAAGCAATTGAATGTCCTGGACTCATTATATGCCAGATGATCACCTCCAGTGTACAGAAAAGAAAGGGAAGATCAGATGTCACTGCATATTACATGGTCTTTGAAGCTTGAAATAGGCAGCAGTGGGCTTGGAGAAGAAGGGGTAAAGATGGCACTTGAATCACAATAGGAATTTGGGTCTTGAAAAGGCCAACTCCGAGTTTTAGAGATAATTAACAAAATGCGCTCTGGCAGACCACCTAGTGAATGCATTACCATTAACTTGTCTTGTTCCATTCCATCTGTTTCTTCATTCAAACAGAAAGTTAGGTGGTGGTGACCTTTTACTACATGGTGTCACCATTCTGGTTTTCTAGGTTGCCAACTCCCTGGAGGAAAAAAAGAGTCCTTTTGACAAAAGCTTAATGGGATCTTATATAATAGGTGATGTTATTTACTTCCATGCTCTGAAAAACTTTAGCTGCTCATTTCCACACATTAAGCCTTCTCTAAATGAACAGCCGCAGAGTGGTAAGGCAGCAGACATGCAGTCTGAAAGCTCTGCCCATGAGGCTGGGAGTTCGATCCCAGCAGCCGGCTCAAGGTTGACTCAGCCTTCCATCCTTCCGAGGTTGGTAAAATGAGTACCCAGCTTGCTGGAGGGTAAATGGTAATGACTGGGGAAGGCACTGGCAAACCACCAGTGGCGTCACCCCAAGGGTCAGACATGACCCGGTGTTTGCACAGGGGATACCTTTACCTTTACTTTTAAATGAACAGGACATTTTTCTTCAGGTCTGCTGGCAGCCTTAGTGTTTTCCAAACCCGAAAAATTGTGCACGTATATGCAAGCAAATGCTATCAGGCACAGTGCCCAGGCACAATCATCACTTGCCTCCCTGGGAAAGGCTCAACCAGCCTGCTGCCATCACTCAACCCAAGAGTGCAATTAGTGGCAGCCAATGCAGTACCATGTAGGATTAGAAGTCACCAGTGGGCCTTCCCTGTGGAAGCTCCTGGCAGATTCACATGAGTATTTATTTCTATTTGCATAATTCATATGCTTGCTCTAAAAACACATTTATATTGAAGCCAACTTTCAACATACAAGTGACTTTAAGATAAAATGGTAACCTAGTTCAAGTTCATACTCGGTCCTAAAACCTCCTGGGTAGGATTGTTGAGAGCATAAATGGAGACAGGGAAAATAACTACTCTTCTTCAGGTCCTTAGATTACTAAATGAAAAGTATAATCTGAATAAGTATCCAACCATCTACCTCCATTATTTTCAGCTTCCCCCCGTGTTGATGGATGATGGCACAATTTTTCTTCAACAACACTAACTTACATGACTCTTTCTTTGACTAGTGTGGTCAAACTAAGGTTATCCCTCATTTATCAGATGGCTTGCAGTAAAGACCATAACTCAGCCAACAACCCCTCCATTTTGTTTGACTACTAGGGATGCCAGCCTCCAGGTGGAACTGGGGATCACCAGACTACAGAAAATAGTTCCTCTGGAAAAAAATGGATGTTTTGGAGAGTAGACTTTATGGCATTTTACCCAACTGAACTCCAAATCTCCAAGAGTTTCCCAACTTGGATCTGACTATCTTACCCCACCCTGTCCCCAGAGGATCTGGCAATCCTACTACAACCCCTCTTTTAATAGTCTATTTTCTCAGCCTTTCTCTTCCAATAGAATGGTATACAAATTAGCCAGCTGGTTGCTCAGCAAGGCCTGGCTATTTATGTGTATTATATGAATAAGAAGTCATAATCGGAGTTAATATTTATTCCATTTTGCCTCCCCTGCCACACCAAATGTAATTATCTATGTACCCTATAAGTTTGTGCCTACGCCATCTGTTCTTGGAACCATGTGATCAGTTTATTTCTACAGTCCTTAGTTTTAAAAAATCCCATTTTAAACATCTGCTTTTTAGCTAAATGTGGCCTACACTCCTGAGCATTGTTTTAATAAGGCTATGCCTTGCATTACTGGTATAACCTCTTGACAGAAAGACAGAATGGATCAGATAGTGATCCCTCATATGCACATTCTTCAAAGGCAGAGGCATGAAAAGCCTCTCTGTCCGCAGGCATCACCTTTCCTTGGCAACTACTTTGCTGCTTGCCAGGACAAAGGCCTCATTTTAAGGGACAGCCTGCATTGATTATTCCCTGCTTAGATGGCTTGAAACTGCTATATAGGATATATGCTTATGTGAGAAGAATGTCTAATATCAATCACATGCTGTTTGGTACAATGTCACCCTGAGCAGAGGATGTGCCATGCTAGTATAGGCCTCTAGTCCACTACGGTCTGTGCTTATAACTTGACCTTCCAGGATGGCATCTATACACATTGATAGAAAAAGTTTCAAGTTCTATTAGCTCAAAGTATGAAAGTAATTTGTTAAGAATACGAATATCACTTAAAACATCACATGGTAAAATAAACATGTCAATGAACAATTGTATCATATCTAATCGAATACCAATAAATAAGAGTGAACACAGCACCAAATGTCTGTCAGTCTGTTCGACCAATCTGTTAAGTTATGGTTAAACATTTTAAATGGTTAAATGGTTTAAATGTTCAGTAATATTGAGGCAATTTACTGAGAGTAATTTTGGAGTGTACTGTATTTTATATTAGAGCTTGTATATTGGACTATGCTGTGAACTGCCCTGAACTGCAAGGGAGGGAGGTATAATAAAATGTAATAAATAAATAAATAAATAGGTTCACATTTCAATAATTAATTTATTAATTTATTTATTATATTTATATACCACCCTTCCCGGGGGCTCAGGGCAGTTTACATAATAACATAAGAAAAATACATGGAACAGTCTTTTTATATTACCAGGTGTCACTGGTTAAGCTATTAGATAAGAGTAAACATTCCTTTAAGCAGTGGTCCGTAAGCTTTCGGCCGCTGCGGACCTCTGCGGCGGAGTGGGGGGAGAGGGTGGCCCAGGGGCCCGCGCACACGCGTTTGCGCCCGGCAGTCCGCGCATGCACGTTTGCGCTGCTGCCATGCCGGTGACCGCGGCTCCCCCTCCCAGCCCCTCTGGGCCGCCAGCAAATCGGCCGCTAAAGCTAAAGCGGCCAATTAGCTTGCGGCTCGGCAAGCTTCTCTTCCCTCCCCTCCCCTCCCCTCCTGAAACAAGAAGCTTGCCGGGCTGCGAGCTAATCGGCCGATTTGCTCGCGGCCTGGCGAGCTGCGAGCTTCGGGGGGGGGGGAGGGAAGAAGGAGCCGCGGCCCGGCGCCAAGGCCTTCGCGGGTTGGGGACCACTGCCTTTAAGGATTAACCCACTAATTTCACTTGTGTATAGAAATCTGCATGTCGAAATATATATATATATATATGTATGTATGTATATATATGTATGTATGTATGTTTCTATGTATGTATATTGCATTTAACAGTATAATCTTTTATCTAAACTCATATCTTATTGTTAATTTTTTATTTATATACCTTCTGTGTTCAAAATGTGTCTATAAGGGACAATAGCAGGCTGTCTCCAATATAGGCCTACTTTTTAAGTTCTTATATTTCTGCTGTGTTTTCAAAATGATTTTTTGTAGAATGGGACAAATGATAGAATGCTATAGCATGAAAGTTTTGAATTTTGATTTTTTGCTGGCATTTTGCCATTTTTCTTCTATGTACAAATATATTTTCTACTCACTCCTATCCCTGGTATCACAAGCAGAAAGGATTAGGTGATGTGAATACTTCTGCCTAAGACTCTAGAGAGCTGCTGCCAATTTGAGAAGACAATATGGAGCTTGGTGGACCAAAGGTCTGATTCACTATAATGCAGCTTCATGTAAGTGTTCATTGCCATAGACTAATGGGATAGTTCAGCCTCAGTTCATATTCATAAACCAAGCATTAATAAAAAGAGTGCACTGATTTACTTTAGTTGTTCCAAATTATCTTTATTACAATAAGTCTGATATGGACTTATTGTGAAGTTGTTTGCTCCCTCTGACCCCACCATAAAAGCATAATTTATGTTTTAGCCTATAGGAAGTGAATCCAGAATGTACCCTCAAACCAGAAAACAATTGTTCCAGATCAAATACAATGTTTGAGATTTTACTCAATTTGCTACTATCAAACAGCAGGCTTCTCGACAGTCACATGCTCAATAGGCATTGGGAAGGAAAATACCTGGAGTTCAATTAGGGGGGGCAGAATATGAGGAGGGTGAGGTTTGGGGAGAGGAAAGACTTCTATGGAATATAATGCCATAGAGTCCACTTTCCAAAGTGGCGAACTGCTGTGTTGCCTGGAGATTATTTGTAAAGAGATTATTTCCAAGAAATCTCCAGCCATCACCTGGAAGTTGGCAACCCTATTCATGGGAGTGGAGGCAAAGAACAGGAGGAACCACACTGAACAACAGACCAGATTATATTTCAGGATGCCTAAGGGAAACATAATGGACACTTGCACCTGTGTAGCATAATTTCTAAAGGGATTTTTAAAACCAACTTCTTAAATGCACGATCCAGTAAGTTTTCAATAATTACATTAGTCAAGTGCTGCAAAGCCCAGTTCTATACTGCAGCATTTAAGTTTGCTCAGTTTTACCAGTGAAGCAACAATCTCTACGAATCACACCCCTTGTAGGATACCAGGTTTCTCTGATCATTCTTCTGCCCTTCTCCTTTCCCTTCTGTAGGATAAATGAGGAAAATTATTTCCTTTCTATTGTAGCTGAAGAAGTGAGCTCTGACTCACAAAACTCATACTGTAATAAACGTTTATTAGTCTTTAAGGTGTTGCCCACTGGACTTCTGTTTTACTACAATAGACTAACAGACTTCCTGTAATATCCAGTTTATTCTTTGTGCTTTTTTCTCTAGGAAGGACTTCAAGCACTCTGACACCCTCTAGTGACTAAAGCAGCAAACTGTTCTAAATTAACACATTTAACTTGTGTTGGTATTCTCAATTTACTCATCAAAATGTACAAAACTTGAACCCTTTTATAATAAAAATAAATATTCTAGATTAGTTCATCTGGAACTATTACCAAGCTCTTGATCGTTATTCATGACCATTAACAATATTTAGTGAATTAACATAAAACAATTTGCATCATAAATCTAATTAATCTTGGAGTTGCCAGCCCAATTTCCTTTCAATTTTTCTATATACTTATGTTATTTATAGGCTATCTTTCTCATAGAGACTCAAAATAGTTTACATCATATAAATCGACAGGATGGGGCAGTCAATGAACACTGCAATAAGTCTGGACTACAGAAATCAAGCAGACATCTAAAATATAGTCCTGTTGCTTAACCAGTGCAACTTTGTGAACCATGACATTTACCACAGCAGTCAAGTTGTGGCTCAAGACTTCTAGTATATCACCAGGGGATTGAGGTGGAAAGATGTAAAGCTGAGCATCATATACATATTGATGATATGACACCCTCCGTGTCCACTTCCTTCCCTCAAAGGTAAGATTCTCCCTCTATTTCTGTTTCTCTTTCCCTTCACTGACTGAACTGCCCTAGTAATATGTTGCCTTGTTGAAGAACTCTGACTATCCCACTCTATCATGCTACGATATTTTGGCTGTTGGCTCAATCCAGGAACCTGAGGAGAGAGTCAGGAGCTTGTTTTAGCTTAATTTAAATGACACTCAAGGCATTTTGAAATTCAAAAATATCAAAATATGTTAATACAGAAAGAAAAGGTCAAGTGAAATCAGGGGTTGAAAATTTCTGTGGTAAAGTCAGTACATGCACAAACTTCAGTTCTTTTGTTTCAGGAGAGTTTCTTAAGCTATTCACAGTTACTTAAATGTTCATGTTGAAAGGCTTTTGTCCCAGGGTTTCCCCAAATACTCGTACATTTTTTTTTACTATTTGATTCTTTTGGTTTCCAGAAGGTTGGTACACACTTTCCAATACCCAAACCCTTTCTCTTGAAACAACAATACTTCTCTTGAGTTTTTTAAATGATTCTTAAGGTCTCCAAAGGCAGTTTTTAACCACACTAGACCAGGGATCTCTTAACTCTTCAAAGCGAAATCCCTGTTTGATTGGGCAGGGAAACTCTCTAAGCTCTAAATCTTACCATGACAAGCCAGTATCAGATTTAACAATGGAAAGGGCAAAAATTGGCACAACTCCAGGCATATAGTAATGAAGCTTTTGCCCTTGATTCCTTTTGAGCAGGTTTCAGGCCTGGTTATAGGAAACAGACAGCAGTAGGGACCCTGGTAGACAGCTTCCAATTGCAGATTGATGTGTCTTCATTCTTGACTTAAACTTTTCTTCAGCCTTTGATACTGTGGATTACTCCATCTTATAGCATCATTTGGAGTTGGATGTTACAAGCACAGTGCTCCAGTGTTTTCCATCTTTTAAAATGGAAGAACAAAGAATTTTCTTTGGCGATTCACTTGCCTGCCTCCCCCCTTACGGGGTGCCACAGGGCTCTATTTTGTACAACATTTATACTAGGCCCTTAAAAGAAAATATCCAGAACTGTACATTTGGATGTCATCAATGCACTGATGACAACTAACTATAAGGTCATTAGTTTAGACCCCAGAAGCAGGTTTATCTAGCCTGAGTCAGTGCCTGAATGTGGTGGTCAAGAGGACAATGCAGAACAAGATTAAACTTGTTAATGGGAACTTGGGAAGAAATGACCCCAGGCACTTGTGAAAGAACTGAACAGGTTTTATTTGTGTACACGTTGAACTTAGAGGCTCTAAGTGCATCAACTCTGGCAGCCATCTTAACAACAGACTATGTGCACACAGTTCTTTTTCCAAAGTCCCACTAGGAGGCAGATGTCCTCTCCTCCAAAATATGAATTCAACTGTGTAATTCTATGTAACTATCACAAAACTGAATCCAGGCAAGACAAAGAGGAATTCATCTCAAGGTGGGTCTTGGAGTTCTCCCAGAAGTGCAGTTGATACTGATATTAAAGAGATCTGTTTCCCTGGAGAAAATAGACACTTTTGAGGGTGGAGTCCCTTGGGATCAGATCCCTGCTGAGCTCCCTCTTCAAAATCTCTTCTCAAGATCCACTACCAGATCTTTGGGAATTCACCAACCCAAAGCTGGTGAACCAAAAGGTCATGTTGATTGGTAGTGTTGTTGTTATTAGGGGAGATTGATCCCCCAGATCTGGATAGACTGAAATTATCCTTAAGCAAATTGGTGGCGTTGGTCCCAATTGCTCTAAGAAACAAATTTAGGCCCAAACAGTTGTATTTTCCCAGCTGCCCATAGTTTAAGAAAATGTTATCCTTTCTAGACTTAATCTGGCTACAATGTTGCAAACAGTGGCAGGAGAGTTTGGAGGGCAGGGTTCTACAACATCACTTCTTGCCAGCAACATGGAAGTGATTCTGCCACAATGCCACAATGGGATTCCTCCCAATCTTGATTGTTTGTTTATTTGTTACAGTCTTTGACCAGCATAAACAATATAATAAAATGAAATTGAAGCAAATAGTCATAGTATTTGGTCTTCAGGCCAAAATACAGTAATTTTTAAAAAACAGACAATAGATATCCCAATTCATAACTATTTGGTAAACCCCCTTTTCAATAGATCATTTAATTTCTTACAGACTATAAAGTATAATTTTGCTTCAGCAAATGAAATGGTAGCCTCAATCTTGATGGTAAAAACAATAGACTGGGGAAAGTCCTAGCGCATCACAGTGTTCCCATTTCCTGGTTCCAGGCAGAAGTGATGTTGCCGCGTAAAATGATGTGGTTTCCACTTCCTGCTCCATTGAGTGCCAGCAAGGTACTGAACATCCATCTGTTTCCACGCACAGTTCAAAGTGCTGGTCCTAAATGGCGTGGGGCCTGGGCATCTGAAGCACTGTCTTCTCTAGTACCATCCAGTTAAGATTTGCCCCTTAAGCCTTGCTTTCTGGGTCCCCACCTTCAGAGGGAGGAAGCTGATGACTAGAGACAGAGCATTTTCTATGGTGGTGCCTCACCTTTGGAATGCTGTCCCTCTTGAAACTTGCCTATTTTATTGTCTTTTAGATACACATCTTTTAAACTCTGGATATTAATTAGGGGTTTCATCTTTCATCTTAACTTTTTTCATCTTAACTTTTTTAATGGTCTACTTCTGGTATGAGATCTGTTTTATAGATAGTTCTATGCAGCTTATATCCCATGACTTGTTGGTTTTTTAAAATGACAGCCTGTTATTTTAACTGTAAATCATCTTGAGCTGGACTCTGATGAGACAGCAAAGACGTCTCCTAAATAAATAAATAATAAAATCCTTGGTGCTGACCTGGAAGATGTGTCAAAGGCTTCAGCTAGTGCAGATAGAATAGGGGTGTGTATCCAGCTGTATCTATGCTGAAAAAATATTCAAAAATACATTGCATTGCCTTGTTATCCCCACCTTTGGAAATAATGGAAAATGGGAGCACCTTCTTTGGGGGCTCATCAAACTGGATTCCCTGGTCTAATCCTTTTGAAACTTGGAGGTTTTTTTTAGGAAAGCTCTATGCTGCAAACTGGGTGCCTCTACCTCAACACGCTCCCCCCCCCCCCGCAACAACTGAATATACTGCAGGAAAGATATGCAAAATACTTTAATAGTCCACATAGGGTATAATGGATTTGAAAGAAATTCAGGATTCCCAAATATTACCAAATCCAAAGGCCATACTGGTAATGGGATCTGGGAATGTCAGAAAACACTGATATTATCCAGGTCCAATATATCTAAATCCCCCCAAAATATAATTTTTATCCTTGCAAAGCATTTGCTTTGGTGTTCAGTTCAGGCAACTGGTTATTATCTTTAAAGTCCTTAGTCCCATCTGGTTTCAAGAATACTTCTTGGTACAGACCTCTGCAGACAGCAAGGTCAGCCCAGAGTCCCTACTGAATCATTTCTCTCTTCTGGAAAGCAAGTCTAGACTCAACTAGAAAGCAGGCTTTTCTGTTGTGGAAGAGCCTCTCTGAAACTGTGCACCAGGTTCCCATCCCCTGGATTTTTAAATGGCCCGTAAGATGTGGCTTTTTCAGAATGCATTTGCGCTTGGGGTTAGTGATGGAGCAGATGTGGTGGAGGTAATTTTTTGTTTGTAGTAAATATTATTTTTATAACTTTTGTATTATAAAACATGAGCCTCTTGTGGCGCAGAGTGGTAATGCAGCAGAAATGCTGTCTGAAGCTGTCTGCTCATGAGGCTGGGAGTTCAATCCCAGTAGCCGGCTCAAGGTTGACTCAGCCTTCCATCCTTCCGAGGTCGGTAAAATGAGTACCCAGCTTGCTGGGGGGTAAACGGTATTGACTGGGGAAGGCACTGGCAAACCACCCCGTATTGAGTCTGCCATGAAAACGCTAGAGGGCGTCACCCCAAGGGTCAGACATGACTCGGTGCTTGCACAGGGGTACCTTTACCTATTGTAAAGTTTGTTTTTAATTTTTTGGGTGAGTCACCCTGACTTTTGAAAAAGCAGGATTTAAATATTCCAAATAAATAAGCAGGCAAGGATGTGCATATAAATTCTCCCCCCCCCCCGCAAATAAGACAGGACCACTCACTGTCCCTCTGCATTCACATCGGGCAGTGGTCCTCAACAACCCTTTCACAGGGGTCACGGCAGGGCAAGCAGCTTGCCCGGGGGGGGGGGGCACCATCCACACAAGATAGAGCATTTGTCTGTCTGGAGCAGCGGAAAAGAGCGAGATCAGCATGGTAGGACAAGAGGCAGAACTGAACTGAGAAATCCTGGGGGGAAAACCAATTTGTATACAATCATGAACAATGGATCTTCACGCCATTGATCAGTTTTGGTTTAATTTCTGTGAAAGAACGCTTGCATAATTCCACAACATGAGGAACTGTATTAAAGGGTCATGGCATTAGGAAGGTTGAGAACCACTGACACAGGGATAGTGATTCACATTGGGTGAGAATTATCAAAAAACCTCTGGTCTAGAAATATTGCAGAATACACTGCAAACACGTTTGTCCATCACACAAGGTAACTGCAACAGTAATCAAGGAGACAACTTGTTTATGTCTAACAGCTTTCACAGATCAGTAATTATAATTCATATCCACACAGATAATAGATTTCACCATGGCAGTTTTCAACTGTCATCAAATGGCACAATACATATGACATTGTTGTTAATTTTTAAGCTATGGGGTAAGATGCCCTCCCAAGTTCATCTGCTTCCCCTTAATATCTATAATATTGAGTGATGGGTTAGATATAATAGGGTTTCAGAAAGCCAAGGCACACAATATAGCATCTTGCTGAAATTAAGTGGGTCTTGATCTACTTGTTACCTGGGTGAGAGATCCTCTGGGGAACTTATTTGTGCTGCCTTGAATTTCACAGTGGAAGAAATGTGATATATGAATGTATCCAATAAAAACCAAATAACTGGTGATAGAATTGTGGCACCTGTTTATATGGGCATAAAATTCAAGTTTGGGATTTGTCAGCCATGACTGTCATACACATTTTATACAAGTGTTTCCATATGCATTAAAAAGTCAAACAAAGAAAATACATACTTTTTAATTCTAATGGGCTTATGACTTGCCCAAAGCCTCAGTCTTATGCAGACTTCCTTAGAAGCAAGTACCATTGACATTACTTAGACTTACTTCTAAGTAAATATTTTGGATGTCAACTGACAGCTTACTTATGGTGACCCTGTAGGGTTTTCAAGACAAGGCAGATTCAGAGGTGGTTTGCCATTATCTGCCTCTGTGTCTTGACCCTAGTATTCCTTGGTTGGTTTCCCATCCAAATACTAACCAGGGCCAACCCACCCTGCTTAGCTTCCAAAAAGTGATCAGGCTAGCCTGGGTCATAAAGGTCAGGGTATGATTGTATGATTCTGAAATTTATCAGAGTCTCCTTCAGACATAGTAATTCACCCAGCATTCAAACAAGTTAATAGGTGATGTTACAGACATTTCATCAGTTACTGTGTCTTTTATTTTGTCATCTGAAAAACTTTAAAAGGTCCTAAGGCATGAAGCTTCCAGTTAACTTGGGCCAACAGACTTACTACTTTAACATACCCTGTCAAGTTCAGGTATGGAGCCATGTTGGTCTGAAGCAAAAGAATCAAGTTTGAATCCGGTTGCACTTTTAAGACTAACAAAGTTTCATTTTGGGTACAAGCTTTCACGTGAACGCACATTTCTCGGATTACTAGCTTTTTTGTGGCAGGGCCCTAAGAGTCTGTAAGGATTGGATGATTTTTAAAAGTGATGCAACAGATGTAGCCCTCCCCCAACAATATGTGACAGGGAAGCTTCCCCCACTGAGTTTTGCCCATCATGTAAGTTAAATAAGCCACAGAAAAGGCAACACCACACAACCTGCTAAGCCAGCCAACAGGTCTACAACACCCTGAGCTGCATTTCCATTTGCCATAATAATTATTAATAGTTGTTGTTATTATTGCTTAACCCGCCTGTACTTTGAGAGGGGCTCGATTGGGCCCCGTCCTTTGTTTCTCCCAGAACCCTCTGCAAAGGCAAACTTGGCCAACCGTCCCACGTACTCACGGACGCACTGCAGACGCTTCTTGTACGTGCCCCAGATGAACTCCCCGCACAGGTCGCACCAGGTAGGCTGGTTCTGGGCGCAAGGCTTGAAGACGTGCCCCTCGCCCAGCTCCTCGGTCAGTTTGGGGTCGCTTTGGCCGCCCAGGAGCCGAATCTGCCTCACGCGGCTCAGGATCTCGGGCACCTTCCCGGGGGCGATCCTCAAGGCGTTGGCCCTCTCCAGCCGGACCGGGCGCTCGGCGGTGCCCCGCAGGCCTCGCGTCAGATCCAGCTGTTTCTCCAAGTTGAGGTTCTTGAGCTCGATCATCTCCTGGTCCGTGGACCGGTTCATGGCCACTTCCCGGGGCGGCGCTATTCGCGAGAAGAGGGCCTGGAAGGCGGCTCGGCGTCCCCATCAGGGCCCGAGGAACATCGCCGCCCCGGGCCAGAGAACTCAAGCCCTCGTCCCATGTGCCTGGCGCTCGGCGCGAGGGGCTGGGCAGAGGAGAGCTCAGGGGCGCTGCCCCCGCCCCGCCCCCGTCGCCGGCTTGGCACAAGCCGGGCAGCCTTCCGGACCTCTCCGCGCCGGCCTTCTGGCAGGGAGGAACGCCGCGGGGGCCACGACCTGCCTTCGGACTGGGCCTGCCTTTCTGCGCGCAAGCAAGCGAAGGAAAAGTCCCCGCTTCCCTCCTCTTCATTCAGCTCCCTTCCCCTCACGAGGGCGGGCGGAGAAGGGCAGCCGAGGCGGTGCCTAGCCCCGTGCGCTGGGGGGCTGCCGCCGCCCCTCCCCACTTCCCGCCCTAAGGCACCTTCCGAGCCACAGATGAACCGCGGGAACATCGCCCTCCTCCGCCCAAGTTTTCCGAAAGGGACGGCGCTCTGGACGGCTGTGTGGCGCTGGGACCCGAAGGGCTTCGGCGGGCTTGCCGGCGACCAGCTGAAAGGGCGGGCGACGCAGGGTGGCGTGTGGAATGCTTGGAAAGATGCCGGAAAGGAAGGCACTTCTGCAGAAAGAGTGGCGGGGCGGCGGCGGCGGGGGGGGGGGGGTGCGTGTGCGTGGGGCTCGCTGTCTTAAGCTTCCTGCAAGGGCGATTACCGCGCCAGGCTTTTGCTTCAAGCGCCCGACGGGTGGGACAGAGCGAACATGCGCAGCGCCCCTGGCCGCCTATCCCGCTTGGCCCTCTGCTCGCGCGGCGAGGTTTTTTGGCTCACCATTTAGAGCCGTTTCTATAGTGATGCTGCTAGTTTTGAAGCAAGCAACCGCAGCGCTTCAAGAGGCCAGTCTTACGTCAACCCCGGGGGGGGGGGGAGTGCACAGAGTCTGCCAGCAGGGCCCTGAGATGCAACTTGGGGGAGGCACAGGCAGTTGCCAAGCTAGTCAGGCAAATGCAGACTTAAAACTCTTGATTTGTCATTTTTTTAGGGTTACCATTATCTTCTCCTGAGAATAGGGACCACAAGCAATGCATGGAGACCTCTATCCACATCTGCGTTGCCACACCCTGCCTGTAAATGGAGCCCCATCCTCTGAAAATCAGCATCTCGAAAGAAGTATCCTTTTATGGAATCCCAATACTCTGGCCTCCTTTGGGGTTTTTAGAGAGTCTCTGTAATCCTCTCCTATTAACTTCCCAAAGACTTTACTGTAACCCCATCACCCTGTATTCAGTATCTCAAAGTAATATACTAAGGCTATTTCTAGATATAGGATTTTGTGGGTGTTAATTGATCCTCATGTCATAATTACTGGTCTGCCATCCCTCCTTTTTGAATTAATGAGATTGTTTCAGTGTATATAAATGATAGCAGAGTTTGGACTGATGGAGGCCAATCTTTATCACAAACCATGGCAAGCCTGCAGATGGTTGCTGCAGATGGCTACTGCATCTCAGGCCTGAAACCAATCACTATTAAAAACAGAATAAAAACTACATAAAAACTATACAGAACTAACAGCATATAAGACCAAACGCGTTTCGACCCTACTGGGTCTTCCTCAGTGGTCAGAATTGTAACAATACACTAAATTTCTAAATTCATTATAAAGTGTAGCTGAGTGGTTGAATGGGATCTGTAAATTATGGCTCCAACCAATATATGTAAATATTAGACTTTTTGGAGACCACCTCCTATGGCATATGTCTAGGCTCACCATTCTTCGCTATTATATAATTCTGTGCTGAGAGTGTATCTCATGTGCGTCAGAAAAAAAGCATCTCAGGCCTGAAACCAATCACTGCCAGTGGGTGGTTACCATGGAATCATTTTTTGAGTTTGTGCCTTTTCCTAAAACTATCTGTAAGGAATGGGGGAAAAAATCAAAGCACAAAGAAGATTAGAGGACTTTTCCACTGCTCCAAGGCATTTAGTCCACACTCTGCCAAGAAAATAAATCTATGTATATCAAGCCAAAAATACTTCTCAAAAGAAGCCAGAAGTTAGTCTATTTTTGCCATTTCCTGGGTGCAATCATATGCCAAGGGGATGCCAAATTTGGAAGGATTCAAAAAGTCAGAAGTAAACTTTGGAGAAATTGTGCTGACTTTCTTGGTTCAACGTTCCCGATGTTATATTTATAAATAAGTGCTTGGTTAAGAAAAAAAATTGTCTCTTAGATCGTTTTTGCATGGTTTTGGGGACTCAAACATCCATCTCTCCCAAGTCTCAAAATTAATTTAAAAAGAACAAAATATACTTCTGCATTGCTACGGGGACACGCTACAACAATAAACCATTTCTTTAGATCTCTTTTCGGAATTCTTTGTATAATGGCCTGTCTTTATGTTTGGGTAGACTTGTAATAGGCTGGCCATGGTAATTGAACCCTGATGGTTGTGTGTTCTCAATAAAGGTTTAAAACACACAGCACGGATGCTAAGCTAAAGGCTTCTTATCACATACACCCCTTCTTTCCCCATTCATAGCCCACCACCAAAAAACACAAATAGGAATGTGTTTTAGATTGGGTTGCTGCCCGATCCCAATATTACCATGCACACTGAAGATAACATTTTATTTGAACTGAGGGCACATCACGTTGTGGTCCCGTAGCAATGTGGACCACACCATAAAAAAAAATTGTGATCCGGAAATGGAGAGGGAAGAAGGGGGTGAAGGCAGGCAAAATGCTACTAAGACTGTTGCGCATTTCTCTTTTCATACAGGCTTGCCCCTGTTTGTGCCCCGATTTGCAGCGCAACAAGAAAGGGGAAGCAGGATTTTGCAATTTCCCTCATCTTGGAGCAAACCAGACAAAAACTTGTGCCAGCTCCTGTCCAGGCGCAAGTTGCTGCCAACGTCATGAGGAAGCAGCACTAAAACCCATGAGCAATTAGAGGCTATGCAGGGGCAAATTCCTCATGCAGAATCGGTCTGAGGCAAATGTGAATATGGATACTGATGTAAGATCTATCAAAACATCATATAAAAACAACCTAAATATTTACCCCAAAATAGCCTGTCATTTTTGGATCACATACACTTTAGGTACTCAGAGGTGGCTGCTAGACCAGGCTAGTGCAATGTCCAAATCATTAGGAAGCCCAGGCCTTGTGTTTTCAGACTAATGCTTATTTTGAGGCATTCTGGTCACTAAACGTGATGTTGCATTTGTTCTCTGGTCACCTTATCAAATGAGAGAACATAAAACCTTACATAAAGGTCTGTTACAAAAGGCCCCTTATACAATACAGTTTCAGGAGTTCTGTCAAATATAGATCTGTATTCCATCACCTTCCATTCTCATTTGAGTGCAGGGTTGTGACCTGCATGGTAGGAAAAATATCTTGTCCCTTAAAAGGGCACAATATTTACAAGTTGATGGTATTTACCTCAACACTTTGAAAAGTTTCAACTGGTCTGCCTGAGGCAGTTAGGAAGCCACCTCTTTTCAATAATTTTGCAAAAATGCGCAAAACAGAATTTTTTAGGAAGGTTTTTTTTTTGCAGATAAAGCAAAACTATTATTAGTGGTGATGAAGCTCTACTCATAGTCATGTTTTAATCATCAGATTATATGTTTGTGTGTGTGGGGATCTCACCTTGGTGTGGTGGTTAGGAGTGTAGATTGTCGGTACCAGCCGACAGCTGATAGCCCCTGGAAAAAGATTCAGAGTCGGTGTGCCTTTTCATCTGGGTTGGAGCTGAGGGGAGTCCGGGCAGAGTTTCCCCGTCCGGGGATTGAGCGCGCTCCAGACTCCCCCTCCCCTTCCTCTTTTATTGTTACCGTCTTCTCCCCCTACATAGGATGTACAAGGTTACTTATTAAGCCTACATTGAGCCTAAACATACATTGAGCCTACATAGCACTTCCTATTCCTATCTGGAGTTGTTTTTCAATCCTTCTGGACTTTAGGACACATAGCTCTGTTCTTGCCAGCGTGGCAGTATTTTTCCATACTCTGCACATCCTCCTTCGGTCACTCAGCGGTCAAAATGGCTCCGCTTTGGTTCAGTACGCTGAATGATTCCCACAGTAGATTTCTAATCTGGTGAGTTGGGTTTGATTCCCCACTCCTCCACATGCAGCAGTCTTGTCAGAGCTCTCTTAGCCTCACAGGGTGTCTGTTGTGGGGAGAGGAAAGTGAAGGAAATTATAAGCCACTTTGAGAAACCTTCTGGTAGAGAAAAGTAGTATATAAGAACCAACTCTTCTTTCCCTTCTCCTCCCCCCTTCATATACAGGATTTTTCCTCTTGTTTTTCTTCCTTTCTTATTGAGCAGCCCCTTTACCTATTTTCTTCTGTTTCTTTTTTTTGGAGATCTGTGACTGTCCCACCCTGTCACTATGGTATTTTGATGCTGGCTCAGCCTGGGAACTTGAGAGAAGATACAAGATCATTCTCTTAACTTCAGTTTCTGAATATGGCACACAAGAGACCTTTAAAATTCAAGAATAAGCAAGGTATTTTATACAACGTAGAGGGGGAAAGGACGGGTGAAATCAGGGTTAAAATATCTTGAGGTATTCTTTATTGACTGGCATGTGTGCAATATAGCCAGGAGGTCCTAAGGAAAGTCTGGCTGCCAGGCAAGAGACATTCAGAGGTGGTGTGCCATTGCTTGCCCGTGCTTCTTGAGCACAAGAATAAAAATTCCACTTGTCCTTGGCCTCGTGTATAAGCGTTGCTTGCTTCAAAACACTGAATTTCTGTGAAGCAAGATAATATACCTGTAATGCTTCAGAGATTTGGCAAGTAGACAGCCTTGATTGCTTCGTGAAGCAACTGTCTCTAGGTTGATTCACTGGAAGGTATTTCTTGATTTATTGTATTCTTCTCTGTTGTTAGTTCAGAGTGTGTCTCATGTCTATTTTTTTGACACTAGCCTCTCTTTGTAATGCCTCTCCCTCCAACCTATATAAAACCAGACCCTACAGATCACGCATCTGAAAAAGAGAGCTCTGGCTTTTGATGATTTATGCTGAAATAAGCGTTTAGTCTTTAGGGTGCTATTTGATTCCTGTGTTAATCTTTAATCCGCTCCTGCGGAGCAGATTAAATAAAGGAGTAAGGGCTGTTGGGGAGAAGTGAGGGCGGGCCCTGTCTGGGATAAAAACTCGGAGGAGCAAATCAGGAGCCGCAAAGCGGCTCCTGATTTGCTCCTCCAATTGGCACTCGAGGGCTAAGTGGCCAATTGGGAGGCGCGCAAAGCGCGCCTCCCTATTGGCCACTTGGCCCGTCTCCCGAACAGCCCAGCCAACACCTTCCACTCCTCCCGAACCACCATCCTCTCAGGATGGCTGCCAGGGACGACCCACGCTGCTGGACTCCGGGATAGCTCCTTTCCCACCGCCCAGCGACTGCCCTTCCCAACGGCCGCACTCCCCCGTTACCCCCCTCCACCTCCCTGTCCGCCGCTCCCCGCACCCTCCCGAACCCGCCCACCACAGCTCCTCGCCGCCTACCCAATCCGCCACGGCCAGGACACTGACGCCCAGATCCCCGGCCAGCCTCTCCGCTGCCTAAACGCTCTGCAGCCCACCCGATCCGCTGCGGCCGCACCACCCGGCCCTCGCTGCCTGCGCGCAGACACGTCAGCGCACGGCTGCAGGACCCCATGCCTCCCCCCAAGATGGCAGACCTCACCCACAAACTGCCGCCAACCTCCTCCACAGGTGACCTGCTGCGCCGGCAGCCCCAGCACATGGCCGCCCACCTGCTCGATCGCCGCCATCGCCCCACCGAGAGCCCGGACCACTCCCACTCCCTGCCAGCCTGCCGCCGGTGAGTCTGCCCACTCGCGACCCTGGCCTCCAACAGCTAGCGCCTGCTGTATTCAGCCTGCAGTGGGCTTAATTTCTAGTTTTTTATAATAGGCTTTCACCTTGGAATTATATTCTGAAAGAATAACTACTGGTTGTGAAACATGACATCAAGTCATAGTCAGTTTATAATGACCTTATAGGGTTTTCAAGGCAAGAGATGAACAAAGGTGGTTGGCCATTGCCTGTCTCTGTATAGAGACTCTGGACTTTCTTGTTGGTCTCCCATCCAAATACTAAGTAGGACCAGCTCTGCTTAGTTTCTGGAATCTCGTGAGAACAGACTTGCCTGGACCACCCAGGTCAGGGCACATAACAATTACCGTAATTAAATCATTTATTTATTATATATATACCACCCTCCCTCTAGTTTTGGACCAATACAGCATGATTTCAACTAGGATTGCCAGCTGCCTGGAGAAAGACTTAATGTGTGGAAATGTACAGATGAAGCTTTTTATGATATGGAAGTAAACATTCTATGAATCCTCTGTTAAAGGGGCAAGATATTTTTTCCTCATGGCAGTAGGTGACTGTGAAAGATTCTGGTGGGTAGCTGTGTCGGTTTGAAGCAGCAGAACTAAGTTTGAGTCCAGAGGCACCTTTAAGATCAACAATGTTTTATTCATGGTATAAGCTTTGTACATGCATACAAAAACCTTGAATGAAACTTGCTTGGTCTTAAAGGTGCCACTGGACACCAACTTAGTTCTATATCAGAGAGATTATGTTCTAACTCTCACTGAGAGTGACCAATGGGAGCTGACTGAATGTTAATAAAAGAAGTTGGAAAAGAGCTGTTAAAGAAAGGTGGAAAGAAAAGTGAATTTGTAACGAACAAATTCCAAATGGTGGAACAGGAAAACAGTTCAATGGAAAATAAACTTTGTAACATGTACTTTACTGTCTTCAGTATTGTGTTCAAACCATAAATAAAATTTAATTTCTGGTTTGTTTAATCTTGTAAACTGATTGTTTCAGGAAAGGAGTCTCATACACACAGTAAAGATCTCTGTACTTCCCCATCAGGAAGTATGCCACCCTTTGACTATCTTGGGTGATGATTGTTGACATAGCTCCCTGCCGCCTGATGGCAGGCCTTCCATTATGGGGAATAATTGTTTTCCCGCTATGTGGGGGTTTTGTATTGTTGTTTTGTTTTAATGGGGTTTTATTATTATGGTACTTTTTATGCCGTAATCCACCATGAGCCGGCATGCTGAGAGGGGCGGGTAAGAAATAGAACAACAACAACAACAACAACAACAACATTTGGGTATGAATAAATGGTGGCAGTGCATTAATGGAACTGTGGAGTCCACAACCCCAATAACTGTGTCTGAAGGCGGCTGGGCTACCCTGTTTGCTGAAGAGTGGTGAAATGGTCATGATCCACTATAGATTTTAAAAGAGGCAAGAAGGGTAGCAATGTGTGATGCCTGACTTACTTGTATCTCTGAACCTGTGTGACAGAGATTGTAGTAGGCAATAGGCACTCTGAGAGGAAACGATGTGTCACAGCAACCTGCCCATTTCCACAAATTAAGCCTCCATTAAAGGGACAGCGCATATTTCTCTAGGCCTTTTGGAAGCCTTGCTTCCACACTAGCGAGATCTAGTAAACTAGCAATAATAGACCACCAAAATATTGTGTTTTGAGATTGTGGGTATGGGAAAGACAGTTTATATTTACTGTCTCATTGCCAAGTTCAGATCTTGAACTTTGGCTCTGAAATGCATATCAGTATTCAGTAGTTTAGGAAAGAATCTGGTGGTAGTGTTTATATAACACAATTGTGAAGATTATCCTGTCCCTGAAAGATACAGTCTCAAGCTTTGTTTTTATCTTGACAAGGGATAACAGATGATACAGCTGCTGCCAGGAATTCTAGTAAACAAGATAGCAACATACCATTTATAAATCTATAGGAATACACCAGGGTAAGATATTTCAGTACTTGAATTGTAGTCTTCAATATGACATAGCAAGTTCAAAATGACAGCAGAAGGCCAATAAGATATCAAGGAAGCATTCAGAGATGTGCAAGCTTTAATTTGAATGGAAGGAGGGATTCACACTTGAACAGATACATATGTGAACCTAGGGTAAGAAAGAGAGCACAGTAATCAGCCACCTTCCCCTCCCAGTTATATAGGGAAAGAGGCATTTCCAAGTTAAAAGGCATAACTTCCACAATTTATGTATTCTTTTAGAAATTAAAGTCTACATATGATGATGGATTTTACATTAATATGAAGAAGAGTTGGTTCTTATATGCTACTTTTCTACACTAGGAGTCTCAAAGCGGCTTACAATCACCTCCCCTTTCCTCTCTCCACAACAGACACCCTGTGAGGTTAGGGTTGTGCACTCATCTTTGAATCTGGACCACCTCGGCTTCGGTGGAAGCCATGTCGGAGCACTCTGAAGTGGCCAGAGGCACCCTGAAGCGCACCTCAGAACAGCTGCCTCGAATCTGTCTGGCTATGGGATTTTGAGCTTCAGATCGCCTCAGGGTGATCTGTCTCCAAAGCACCCCTGCTTCAGAGGTTTTTCGGCCGAGGCAGCCCAAAGCCTTCATCTCTATGTGAGGTTGGTGCGGCTGAAAGAGCCCTGATATCACTGCTGAGTCAGAACACATTTATCAGAGCTGTGGTGAGCCCAAGGACACCCAGCTGGCTGTATGTGGAGGAGACAGGAATCAAACTCAACTCACCAGATTAGAAGTCGGTGCTCCTAACCACTACACCAAGCTAAAGATTAGTATACTATTACTACAACACCATACTGCTGTGGATATTAGTATTTTGGGCAGATCTTCAAATTAGGGTTATGCATGTACTTTGAGATCCAGACTACCTCGGCTTTGGAGGAAGCCACCTCAGCCGCCTCAGGGATCTCTGAAGCCTCAGAGATCTCAGAGGTGTCGCTTCGGAGCCCATTAAAGGGCCACGGAGTCAAGGTGAGGAAAAATACAAGGAAAAATAGATTATGCTCTTCATTTGTTGCACTTAAATCCCCTCTAAAAGTGTCCCCTTTTAGTTTATCTTCTTCTTAAATAATTCAGTCCCCATTGTTCTTGAAACACCTCTTCTGCTTTTCCATTAACTATCCTTGTCAGTTTGGCCATCTTTGCAAAGTCCATTAGTTTGTTCAACCAGTCTTCTATCGAAGGTAATTCTTGTGTTTTCCATTTCTTGGCCAGAACTAGTCTTGCTGCCGTCATCACATAGAAGAATAAACTTTGAGTTTGAGCTGGGAGGCACTGCGGAGATATACTTAATAACATAGATTCAGCTTTCATAAGAAATCTAAGACCCCACATTTTCTGCACAATGGTGTGAACTTTTGCCCAAAACCTATAAACTTTTTCACATTTCCACCACATATGAAAAAAGAACCTACTTTGTCACCACATTTCCAACATTTGTTATCACAGTTTTTAGCAATTTCAGTACATACCACCTGTAAATCATTTTATACCAGTTTTCTTTGAGTATTTGACTGTTAGTATACTTAGGGATTCTAGACCATGCTAGTTCCCATTGTTGTATTGTCACATTTGTCTCAATATTTTGCATCCATTTAATCATACAAGGCTTAACCCGTTCCATTTCCGTCTCATACCTCAATAACAATTTATATATTTGTCCCTGCAAGTGAGGTGCATCTTGAATTACCAAATTTTCAAATTCAGGTATTGAAGCCCCTGGATTTAACAGTTGCTGAAATTCTGCTTTTAATCTAGATAGTAATTGGTTGTATTCTAACCATTGAATTTCTACTCCTTTCTTTATCGTTTACATATCCTTAAACTTGGAGGCTTTGGATAATAAGTTTTTATACTGAAGACAGGTCAGGCTTTTCTGTTGAGCTTTGCCAAAGTATGCTTCAACTAGGGATTAAGCCCACTGTGGTATAAATACAGTGGGCGCTAGCAGCGGGAGCATGGGATTCCAGGCGGCTGGGCATGGGCGTGGGTGCTGCGGGCTGTCTGTCTGTTCCCCCCCTTGTCTGGGGCCAGACTCACAGTTGACTGGCTCGCTGGGTGTGGCGTCGGGTCCCATCGGTGGTCGTGAATGGTGTGAGCAGGCCAGGGGGCCCGCGGCGTGGCGACGGCATCTAGAAGGAGGCCAGGATGGAACCGGGCGGGCACGTGGTGGGGCGCGGCTGGTGAGGGCTCGGTGCGGCGCTGGCTGCGGAGCGGGTCGGCAGCGGTGTAGGCCGCGGGCTCCAATGATTGTCAGCGGGCCAGCGAGGAGTGGTGGGCGACGCGGGCCGCAGCGGGACGTAACGCCGGAGGCCGCACATGTGTAGTTGTTGCTGCCATGGTGGCAGCAGGCAGGTGGGCCTCACGGTATGTGGGTGGCGCTGGCGGCAACAGGTGGGGAGAGACGGCCAAGCGGGCGAAGTGTAAGTGGGGGCACAGAGAAGGCTTGGACGGTCGGGGTTGGGGTGGGAAGCGCACGTGCGGCGGCGGCGACGGACGTTCCGGCTCGGGATCGGAAGGGTGCGGGCGGCGGCGGCCGGGAGGCGGAGGGGCAGTAGCGGTGAGGTCCATGGGCGGGGAAGGGCTGTTGCTGGGCGTACGGAAAGTATCTTTCCCTGAGTCCAGCGGCGTGGGGTGAGCCTCCTCCCCGGTGGCGATCTCGCGAGTATGGCGGCTTGGGAGGACTGGAGTCGGTGGCTAGCTGTTCGAGAGATGGGCCAAGTAGCCAATAGGGTTGGCCCTATTGGCCACTTGGCCCTGGAGTGCCACTCTGAGGAGCGAATCGGGAGCCGCTTTGTGGCTCCTGATTCGCTCCTCCGAGTTTTTATCCCGGACAGAGCCCCCCTACTCTCCTCCCACTTAGCCCTTACCCTTTTATTTTATACCGCGGAGCGATTTAAAGATTGGTGATTTCAATATTGATGGTGCTGGAGATAGTCTTTTGTTATACCTTGACCATACATTCAAAAGTCCACTGATCCAAGTACTTGATATTGCCTCTTGTTTTTGTTTTCTTGCTGACCATAGTCTTTCATGGAAGCTACCTAGAGTTTTCTTTCAAAAACCAATTCTCTTAATTGTGGTTCCCATATCCAGTCCACTATATATGTAAGTGCTGCCGCATGTTTGTATAATTTAAAATTAGGAACACCTTGTCCTCCTCTCTCCTTCTCATCTTGAAGTATTTTAAAAGCGACTCTTGGCCTTTTCCCACTCCAGATAAATTTGTTAATTACTGATTGCCATTTTTTCAGCGTTTTCTCCTGGATCTCTATTGGTAACATTTGTAATAAAAAGTTAAATTTGGGCAATATGTTCATCTTGACCATGGCCATTCGAGCTGACCAAGACAATTTCAGATCATTCCATCTCTTAATATCAAGTTGCTTAATATTCCAAAGTCTTTCATAGTTACTGGTGAAGAGTTCTCGGAAATCTTTATCTAGGTAAGTACCAAGATATTTTACCCATTTGGGATTTATCTCACAGCCTGTTTTTTCTTTGACATTTTGTGCATCAGGATCTGTGATTCCCTGTAAAACAATCTTTGTTTTGTCCTTATTTATTTTATATCCTGAGTAAAGTCCAAAGTCATTTAATAACTCTAGGAGAGATGGGATCGATGCTAATGGATTCACAACAGTACAACTACATCATCTGCATAGCATTTCAATTTAAATTCCTGATCTTCAATTTTAATTCCCATGATCTCCTTTGTAGCTCTAATCTTGGTTGCCAGCATTTCTAGTACCAAATTGAATAGCAATGGAGACAGAGGACATCCTTGTCTGGTACCTTTGTTTATATTAATGGATTATTTTTTAATTAATGGATTGTTTATTAATATTCTTGCTTCTTGTTCCAAGTATATTTGTCTGATAAGCTCCAAAAAAATGCTGCCACAGTCAGTTGTTTTTAATGTTTCAAATAGAAAGTCCCAACTAACATTATCAAAAGCTTTCTCTGCATCCAGAAATATAAAAGCAGCCTGCAACTTTTCTTTATGCACGTATTCTGCAATATTCAAAACAAATCATATATTATTCCTCATTAACCTTCTTGGCATGAATCCAGTTTGGTCCTGATATACAATATCACCAATACATTTTTAAAATCTTTCTGCAAGGATTTTTGCAAAGATAAATATTTAACAGAGAGATTGGTCTATAAGAATTAGGTGAAATCGTATCTCCTCCTCCTTTGTGGATGAGTGTTATCGAAGCCTGTCGCCATGATTTTGGGAGAGATTTTCCAGGGTTATCTATAACCTCATTTAACAGTTGAAGTAAGTGAGAGGAAACAATATGACCTAACTTCTTATAGTATATTGCACTTAGTCCATCTGGCCCTGGGGCTTTTTGAGCTTTTGTTGCCGTTATGGCGTCATTTATTTCTTGCATTGTAATTGTTTGGTTTAAAATTTTCCTGTGATGATCTGTAAATTTGCTCATTGGTATTTTTTGGCAAAATATCCCAGGGTCTATATTTTGATCCGTTTTTTAATATAAATTCTGGAAAAATTTAACAAAGATGATTTTCTGCTTCACTATTATGGTGCAGACCTTCGTGTTTTAGTTTTGTGATACTGTGCTTTTGAGAGTTCTTCCTCAGTCTTTGAGCTAGCCATCTTCCAGGTTTATCTGCCCATTCAAAGTTTTTTTTTTTAAGATAGTCAAGCTTCTTCCTCATTTCTTTGACCTCTACATTATCTCTCTGTATTCTTAGTAATTTTATTTGCTTTGCTAATCTTCTTGTCTAATGCTGCTGGTGTTGTCGTTCTGTCTGTTGTAATTTTTCTTTTATTTCAGTCAACATTTTTTCCTTTCTTTTTCTTATTGTGGTATTCAAATGCATGAGTATGCTCCTCATGTATGCTTTGCTGGCATCCCACACCATGGCCAGTGGAACATCTGGAGTAATATTTATCTGAAAAAACTCTTGTAGACTTGCTTCACAGGTTTGCTGTACCTTTGGATCCTCCAAAAGATAATCATTCATTTTCCACCTTCTCACTCCAATTCTTCTCACACTATTTGTATTTGTAATGGATTATGATCTGCAAAGGTGTTTGGTAATATCTCCAAACTTCTCAGTTTAGGTAACATTTGTTTTGATGCCCAGCATTGATCCAGTCTTGAGTAAGCATCATGTCTATTCAAATAAAATGTGTATTGGTGCAATTTGGGATGATGTTCCCTCCAAATGTGTACTAGTGCCAAATGTGGGAAATTAGATCTTGCGAAGGATGGAAATATTGAACCCATTTTTCTTGAGGATATATCCCAGTGCGGATCTTGAACTGCATTGAGGTCAATTATCATTACCTCATTTTAGAATAAGTCCAAATTGGATTTTTAAAAATCCCTATAAAAAGCCTCTTTTGCATTATTTGGGGCATATAGGTTCACCAATGCAAAGTTTTGGCCATCTGGAAGTTTGATCTTTAAGACAGAGAAACGTCCATCTGGATCCTCAGATATAATCTTCACATTTATGTTTAAGTTTGTAATATAGGTCACCACACCTCTTTTCTTTTCCTTGGCTGATGCAATATATTCCTTTCCTAGACTTTTGTTTTTCAATAAGTTTTGATGTCTTTGTGCAATGTGGGTTTCTTGTAAACATATTATATCACATTTTAGCTTTCTTAACTAGTTAGAAACTTTTGATTTTTTATTCGGTGAGTTTAGTCCGTTGACATTGACTGAGACTATCTTCAAGGACTCCATTTTTACTTTTTAGGTATGGCACCTTTTCCTGTTGCTCCCTGATATTCTTGTTGACAACTGCTTTCTTTGTTCTTCCGCCAGCGCGGAACCTTTGGCTAGGGTGCCCACTGATTCTTGTGCTTGTTGTAGTATTTTTATTATCCTTCTTCTTGTTGGTAAAATGACTTCCAGTACAAATGGGATCTTCCAGAAATATCTGATATTTTGTCCAATCAGAATTTGACGTAAAAAATGAAATTGTGCCCTTTTTTGTAGTATTTCTGGTGGTAAATCTTGAAAGATCTTAACTTCTTGGTTTTCAATAGTAAATGGATCTTCTCTGTGCTTTTCTTGAAATGCGTTCTTTAAAGAGATTCAAAGCCAACAAGGATATCTCTTGGTTGGTTATTTCTTTTCACTGCTCTGGAGTAAACTCTATATGCTTTCTCAATTCTTACCTCTTCATCCTCCACGTAGCTTTCAATCGCCACAGTGAGTTCTTTCTTCAGATCTTCCATGCCAAATGATTCCAGAGCCCCTCTGATCCTGATTGAAAGCTACCTAGAGGACGAAAACATCCTAAACCTTTGCATCTATTGAGCGGCAATAAATTCAGTTTTATTCAGGAAGGTCCACTGAGATCCCTGTTGACATAAACACCCATTACACTTGCCCTACTTCTTGGTGTGATTAGAAGCATCACAGGTTACTCCTATAAAGGAGAAAATGCTAGAGCCAATGGCGTTTTTTGTCTTCACAGAGATCTTCAGGGCAATAGACCCACAACCCTATATCAGTTCCCCAGAGAGAAATCCTGAACCCAACTCAGCTCACTTGTCTACAATTGCTCTCTCTTTCCTTCCCTTTTCCACATCTAGTGTCTCCTTTTCCCCAGAGTCACACACAGGGATTTTCCCCCATAGATTTCTTGGAGCTTTGCCCTTAAAAAATAAACCTGTTTCAATTCTGCTGAATCTTTTAATCCGCTGTCCAAAGCCCCCATTTTCTCCAGGGGAACTGATCTCTGGAAATTAGCTATAATCCCAGGAGATCCCCAGTTCCCCCCTGGAGCCTGGTATCCCCTGAAAGGCTTTCATGATTGAGTCATCCTATTCCTAGTCTGATACTCTAACACGGGGGTCATTAATCCCCGGTCCTCGGCCCGGTACCGGGCCGCGAAGCCCACGGTACCGGGCCGCCGGCAGCTGCGCCTGCCTCCCTCCCCCACAGCGAGAAGGAAGGGAAGAGGCAGGTGCGGCCGCCAGCACGCCAGCGATGCAAACGCACATGCGTGCAGTTGCCACGCATGCGCGTTTGCATCCCCTGGTGGCGAAAACATGCATGCACGGCAACTGTGCACATGTGCGTTTGCGCCTCCTGGTGGCGAAAACGCGCATGTGCGGCAACTGCATGTGCGCGTTTGTGCGGCAACTGGTCCGTCAGCTCTCTCCTCACCCCCGGAGGCGGTCCCTGACCTCAGAAAGGTTGGGGATCGCTACTCTAACACACTGGAGTGTATAGCATAGCTTGATAGGGGGGTTCTTAATCTGGGCTGAGGGGAAAGCCATGGAAATCACCATTTCCTCTGCACTGTTGCAGAAGTGAGGGGAGGATAGAGGAAGGATGGGGATGTGAACGCCATTCCTATTCTGCTTGCCGCTTCTTTCATAACACGTATTTGTGTGTTCTTGCTGTGGATGCAGCCACTCTTCCTCTGGCCCTCCACTGGAAGTGGGGCAGGGTGGGAGAATAATCTTTTCCAGCTCTGATGGTTGCTGGCCAGCCATTAATGTGTGTTGGAGATGGAATGCCCACAGCCACCAAGAAGCATTAACAAGCACTACCATTGCTTTTTCCCATGTAAGATAGACTGTGTCATAGTTAGCAGAGGCCAAGCATATGGGACACAGCCGTGTTCAACATCAAAGCAAGCCCCAATCTCATTACAGGGTTTTTTTCCTGAGCTGTAAAACAAGGATGCTGCAATACAAATGCTCTTATACTGGCAGTGTAGAAACCATCTTCTGTATAACTTAACTGCTAGAGAATGACCTGTGGTGGCCAATTGTTTTGTTAATGAAAGTAGGTATTTAGTGTCTTTCCTTTAGGACATACTTCATATTGTGCTTCAGGAAAACAGGTAGGGGTTGTACAGTAGCTGGCCAAGGAAACAGAATCCTGATGTTTCAAGGCAGTTAGATGAGTGAGGGAATGGGAAGGCTTCAGATTTGTACTGTTTTACTTTGGGGGAAACCGATGGCAGCTCAGACACGTCATCAGTTTGGGTTCTTCCCTGTTCACCTTATATTTGCCTACCTAACCATAGATTTGTTTCAGGTTGTTATTTGCACAGCAGTCAACTCTTACAGCTTGTTGTAGTGATTAGGAATGTGGACTTCTAATCTGGCGAGCCGGGTTTTATTCCGTGCTCCCCCACATGCAGCCAGTTGGGTGACCTTGGGCTTGCCACAGCACTGGTAAAGCTGTTCTGACTGAGCAGTAATATCAGGGCTCTCTCAGCCTCACCCACCGCACAGAGTGTCTGTTGTGGGGAGAGGAAAGGGAGGGCGAATGTAAGCGCTTTGAGCCTCCTTTGGGTGGAGAAAGGCAGCATGTAAGATCTAGCTCTTCTTCTTCTTCTGAGCAATATGTATGTGTTTGCAAATGAGCATATACAACAAAAACCTTTTGCTGTAAAAAGAAGCTGAACAAATAGCCCACACTAGCATCAGTGGCCATGGAATCTGCAGAGAAAGAGTAGGCAATGCAATGTATGAAACTTCTGTTACGGGAATAGTGACATACTGAAGTTTCCATTCCAATATCAACCAACCAGCCTACTCCCATGTCTCAGCTAGGAAAGACTGAAACTTTTAACATGAATGAAAATTTTGGAACATCCCCCACTCATGACTTTTATTTTGGTTGTCCTTTTCCTTCCTTCCCTGCTGGTTAATCAGTTAAAATGTGTTTACATGATAATTACTTTGAAGTTGCTATTTTGTACAGAATGTTTTCAAGATATGCTCTGAAGGAAACAAAGGGGAAATTGATACAGGAAGGGATTTACATTGTACGGCATTATTTACATATTTGGCCACATTATCAACCAGAAAACAATGCTCCTTGCTCAAACAGATAGCATCCTCTGAAGATCTAAAATTGCTTTATGGAAGAACAATGGATTGTTGCCCTGGTAGCTTTAATGTCCCAAAACACACTTGCAGCTCAGAGGAGAATTAGCTACTGAGACAAATGTTTTCTAAAAGGCTTCTCTGAAAAATTGTCATCATTCTTTTTAATCAGGCAAAGCAGCAGCAGTTCTGAAGGATTGGTATGGGTTTTGATTACCATTTTCCCCTTAAGTGCTGGGAAACAAATTCTGCTAAGCAGCCAGAGTTGTGCAACTTTCTGACCTGCCTGGCTAACAATTTCATTTTATCAAATGGTGGAAAAATCTATGAGAGGCTCAGCCATACTCAACTTAGTACTGACCAACAGGCAAAAGCTGGTGGGTGGTGTGAAGGAGGGGGGCCAAGGGAGTTTGTAGTCAGATGTGTCTGTTAGACTTTCGTAGGGTGGACTTTAATAAACTCAGAGACATGATTAGAATAATGATGTGGACAAAACTTCTGGAAGAGAAAGGAGCAAATAATAGGTGGGCTATCTTTAAATAAGAACTATTGTAGGCTCAAGCCATGATTATTCCAGCACAATGGAAACATGGTAGGGGATTCAAGAAGCCTATTTGGGTGAACACAGAACTTCAGGCAGAGCTAAGGAAGAGAAAGAAAATGTTCAAGAAATGGAAGGAAGGACAGAACTCTAAAGAATAGTATCTGCAGTTTACTAGGCACTGTAGGGCAGCTATCTGTAGGGCAGTATACTGTCGCCTTGCCTATTTAACTTGTATGCGGAGCACATCGTGAGAAAGGCGGGATTAGAGGAGTCACAAATTGGGATCAAGATTGCAGGGAGAAATATCAACAACCTCAGATATGCAGATGATACCACTCTAATGGCAGAAAGCGAAGAGAAACTAAAGAGCCTGTTGATGTGGGTGAAGGAGGAGAGTGCAAAAGTTGGCTTGAAACTCAACATCAAGAAAACGAAGATCATGGCATCCGGCCCTCTCAATTCCTGGCAAATAGATGGGGAAGAAATGGAGAGTGACAGATTTCATTTTCCTGGGCTCCAAGATCACTGCAGATGGGGACTGCAGCAAAGAAATTAAAAGACGCTTGCTCCTGGGGAGGAAAGCTATGGGAAATCTAGACAGCATCCTAAAAAGCAGAGACATTACCCTACTAACAAAAGTGCATTTAGTCAAGGCTATGGTATTTCCACTGTGTCTTACATGACAGGGAATATATAGCCAAATATATTTTAACCAAATACAACCAAATCTGTTACACAGATGTAACATAATTTATTTTTGCTATATATTCCCTGTCATGTAAGAAGATCATAGTCTGACGAAGGGTGCTTGCACTCGAAAGCTCACGCCTTGAATAAATCTTTGTTGGTCTTAAAGGTGCTACTGGACTCTGATTTTATTGTAATCCATGTCTTAGTTACATCTAGACTGGACTATTACAATGTGCTCTACTTGGGGCTAACCTTGAAGAGTGTTCCCAAACTAGAGCTAGTGCGAAATGCTGTGGATTAGTGGTTGGGGCCAGATACTGGGAGCACATGATCCCCAATACTACAGAAACTATCCTGGCTACAGATCTGCTTCCAAGTTCAACTCAACGTGTTGGTTTTCCCTTTAAAGCCCTACATCATGGATTAGGACCAAAGTTTCAGAGGGACCATCTTCTCCCATATGTTCCTGCCTGGGAATTAAGTTCACAGGAAGTGCCCCCCAAACTGTCCCACCAATCAAAGAAACTCATCAAATGGGCACATGAAAGATGGCCTTTTCAGTGGCAGCCCCATGATTACAGGAAGTGTAACTGGCCTCTCCATTGTCAGTTTTCAGGAAGCACTTAAACACAGTACTTATCACTTAAATACAGCATCATGCTCATCTGAAATTTCAGTTTATTATTTTTAGTTTTAATAACAGCAATAAAGGAGAAAACAAAGGTTGTTTTTCTCAGTATCAATGGAAATGTCATGTGTTATATTCTCTATTGTGAAACTATACAGCTCAGTAAACTGAAATTCTTTAATTAACCACATCCTTTTCCCTTCTCTTTCCCCTGCATAACACTCAAAGCTTCTGAAATAACAGTACAACTCAGTCACTAGATAGGATGGTTTGTAACTGAGCCTATGTCTGGCCTATGTGTGTCAGGTACTTTACCACAGTAAGGAATTTGCAAGCTCTCAGGCCTCGATAATTGCTTTAAGTTCTGGTGGCATCAGTGCATAAATCAGGCCAAAATATATCTGGTATAACACATGTGATAGTTGTGATAGTTGTTTTTACGTCTGAAAGTGATTTAGGAGACAGAAAGAAAGGGTTCAGTACCCTCTCCTCCCTACCTGATATTTTTCTGCCTTCAGGTTACTCACTCTGGGAGGGGCTTTTCCTTTTAAAGAAAAAAGGTAATCAAGCTATTGTTCCACATGTTAATTTGTGCATGTAGTGTATAGCTTAATTCTCAGTTTCAATAAAGACAAGCAGATAAGAACTGGAATTGGGTTTACGTGTCTCTGGACTGAATGCCCAACCATGGACAATATATCTGTAACTCTAAAATGACATTCTGTTTCCTCAGATATAATAGGTAATTTAGAAAAAACAGGAAGAGGGTTGATTAAACCTTCCAGAAACTCTGCAATACCAAGAAACACATTCAATCTGAACTGAAATTTAATACTGACAGCATACAACAGCATAACCTGGTGTGGAAAAATGCCCCAGAAGGGGGGGAGGGGGTGATTGAGCCATGTCATTCCTGATGATACCTCGCAGAAAGCTGGCCTATAAAACCGAGGGCCAGGTTACTGTTCCCCAAGCTGAAGAATTCTGCCTTGTTGTACTATGAGCAGCCATTGTTCACATGAAGACAAGACTTGCAGATGAACTTCATCATCACTGTTGTTACGTTACTGGTATAGAGACTACAGCTAATCTCAGGGTCAAACTAGTCATTTTACAGTCATTTAAAATGCCAGAAAAGCCTGATCCTGATTAGGCCCATAGTGCCTAATCAGGATTAGGCACTGATCCTCTCCCCCCCTCCCCTAATTTTCTAGTGCCAAAATAACTGCTGGGGGGCATTTTGGCACTTGATAAGGCATAGGGGACAGGAGAGTACCTCGGCTTACTGTGCTGTGGTCCTCAAGGCATTTTAAAACTACTTTGGAATGGCATCGTTGTAATTGTGGTAGCCATGAGGTCTAGTTGTGTCCTCAGATTCATGGGACTAGAGAAGTCACTCAGTGTGAAGCAGTATACAAGATGGCTTACAGATTTAATAAGGCTAAATCCAGGGAGAATCTTCAGCATTAGTTGGTACTGAAACTGTCACTGGTGTAACTGAAAATAAAGACACTTTGTAGTTTCAGTCCCCACTGTGAAGTTCGGAGCAGTCTGTAACGTTTCGAAATTCAAGAGAAGTAAGGCAGTAGAGAAGTCTCAAGATCCAAGCCTGAATCTTTCCTATTTGTTCAACTGATAAACACAAGAAAACTCACTGGCCCAATGAAATTACTCAGTAGGCTTTTTCGGCATTTTTACATCATCTTCTATTTTCTTCAGGGCATCAGCCATCAAGTTGCAAGCTTTCTTATGCTTCTGCCAGTGCTGCACCTGACACTCTCTGCAAAGGGGAAAGTGACAAACATGGAAGGTTACAAAAATACATGAACATATTACTTGGAATTCAGAACAGAAGATGGAAGGACAAGTCAGGAAGGTGGGGACTCTGTGACCACTTAACAACCCACGACACCACCTGGGGATGCTGAATATACTGCAGGAGGGCTCCTTGAGTTCTAGCCCTTCTTAGACTGTAGTTTGGCAGATTGCTTCTGCCTCTGTTTTTATGTCACATCTTAGAACCAGTGCAGTGCTTTTATGGGCAGAAGGATTGCCATATGCAAAGCGTGAGTTTGTCTCCTCTTTTATTGTAGCATGAAACACTCCCCCCCCCCCCCCCCCCGACAACACCAGGGAGAAAATTACACCTCATGGGAGGAAATACTTCAGTCCATAGAAATGCTGTGCTGGATCCAAGATTGCTTCAAGATTGTACTGTTACATGTTATTCACCACCCTGAGCTGGCAACAGAAAGATGACATAGAAGTTTAATAAATAATAATAATAACAATAATAAGTTACTGGATGTAAATGATAGATTCAAATGGGTCTGAAGTAGCACAATAAAATCAGAGTCTAGTAGCAACTTTAAGACCAACAAAGATTTATTCAAGGCGTGAGCTTTCGAGTGCAAGCGCTCTTCCTCAGACTAAGAACTCCCTACATGACAGTGGGAATATATAGCAAAAACTAATTCTGTTAAATGAGTAAACTGTCACACATCCAAATACAACCATATGATAATTCTTTGCCAAAACAGCCATTCAATCTCCTGGAATTCAGTTGTGGTTCACAAAAACGTAGGAGATATAAAACAATGTCAGTGATCAAAGGCTCCCACCCCACCATTTGTTGGTTTGCCCCATCTGTTACCATAGAAGTGTGAAACATTCCTGTAAATGAGAACAATTAAATTTCAACAAAACTGTTAAAAAAACTATGTTGATCAGAGACCCACTAATATTAATTAACCTCAGCAAATAACTTAAAAACCCAGAAAAGTTTTTGATCTTTGATTTATGAATGGGACCACTTGAGAAATTCTCGGCTTCTGCCAATGTTCTCGTGCCCATGTACACCTAAGGAGAAAATACGTTATCCCTCATATGCCATTTCTCAGGCAGTGCAATATTTATTGCTACTTTCTATTTTTATAAAATTACAATGTACTGGATAAAAATACAGCTACAAAGAATGTGGAAGTTTCTGGCTATTTTTGTCTGGAATCGCCATCATTTGTTCTCTCAGTTTTAATTTAGAACCAATGGGTAGTACTGGCAATATAAAGTCACTGGCATATCTATTGCATTTGTTGACCACTCATCTTTTTCCCGGATCTGATCTGTGGCAATTTTTAAGCTTAAAATGCAGTTCTGGTCACAGCATGTCCGCTATGGACAATCCAAGTTATATTGAAGATTCATAGGGATACCAGCAGTTTATATATTTCTCCTTTTCATCTACTTTCAATGTAATTGCTTCCTGTTCTCTCCCAGCTGGTTGCACCTTTCCTCTAAGTCAATCATTAATTAGCAGTTCTTATGCTTGTGTGTATGTTAAGTACTCTTTTTCATGTTGAAGCCAAAACTGGTATTAATTTAAAAGCTGTGATTTTGTAATAAGAATTGAATAAAACTTTTTAAAAAATGAGTAATGGCTTTGGCTGCAAACTGGAAAGCAGTAGTTAATTTTTACCCCAGTGATACCTTGATCATTGCTGATGTATGCATGACTAAGAGAACAGGAAGTAAATAATTAAGCTGGAAAACAATGGGGAAAGGTGTGAAATTTTAAGGAAAACAGAACCTTTGCTGAAGATAATTTATTGCAGATTAAACATATAGTAAAATCTTGCCTGTGTTGATGAGCATTGTTGGATTCATAAAGGGAAAACAGTACTATATTAAGTGATTTATACAGTAAAGCATCCTTATTGGTTTAACTTAGAGTTGATTGTAAAGTACAGCAATACAAAAGTGTATTAGTGTAGACATTACCTCCAATTAAAATCCTCTCTCACTCATAAACCACTGTCTTAGACAACCATTACCTTTGGTCCCCCATTATGCAGATAATTATTAGGATGACTACAGGGATGACTGGCAAAACGGGTGTGATTTGGATTCTTTGGAAGAAAAAATTACATAAATGCCAAGAGTTACTATTAATACAGTATGCTTCAATTTTGATGTCTGGACAAAACTCCTGGAAGAAATTAATTACAAAACAAACATATGATGAATCATTTGGTGTATCCGACAAGCCATACTGTAAGTCAGAGGTAGTCAACCTGTGGTCCTTCAGATGTTGATGGGCTACAATTCCCACGAGCCCCTGCCAGCGTTTGCCACCTGCCTGATGCTGCCGTCACCTGCCTGATGCTGCCGCCGCCACCCTGGCCATCCACCAATACGCACACACACACTGGCACACACAACAAACGCTGGCAGGGGCTCATGGGAATTGTAGTCCACCAACATCTGGAGGACCACAGGTTGACTACCTCTGCTGTAAGTTACAAAGCAATATTTGTATCCAGTCAGCCTGACCAGTAGGTGTCTGTATTAGCTGAAAACCAGTAAAGTGTCCTATAGAGCAGTGGTCCCCAACCTTTTTATCACCGGGGACCACTCAACGCCGGGGACCACTCACCGGGGACCACTCAATGCCTTTTACTGAGGCCTGGTGGGGGGGGGTAGTTTACTCCTCTACTCTCAACCACTGCCCTAAAGCTCTCTGATCGCTATGGTAATGTTTAAACATCCCTTCAAAATAAGATACAGACATACCACAACAATGAACATAAGGAACATTTTATTTTCATGGAAATTTTAACTCATGGCAATGACAAATCAATGGGAACCCTGAGCTTGTTTCTCTGTAACGAGATAGTCCCATCTGGGAGTGATGGGAGACAATGACACCCAAAGTGTGTTGTAAAGGGCCGGGGGGGGGGGGGAGAAGGCGTCCTTCGGGGCCCACCTCCAATTAGTCGACGGACCACGTGGTCCACGGCCCACAGGTTGGGGATCGCTACTATAGAGTTCATGGCAAAGGCTTCAAAGAGATGGCTTTCAACAGTCCCAAATCATTACCAACAACTTGATGTTCTACATAATCTACAAGATAATACCAGTTTGCTGTGCTAGGTGCATTTACCTTCTGCAGTACCATTCATTCCGGCAACGGGAACAACGTTTTGCTGCCTCAGAACCACACACTGCACAGTTGGGTTTTTCTGGGATGAGGGCTTCTATTACATCCAGGTTGTATGTCTGTGCCCATCTGATTTAAGACAAGGTAGGCTTCAAAAAGAGCCACAATAATAGACACTTATATTAAGTACTCCGTTTTTGCCCTCTATCATATGACGGATGGAACTTTTATAACACATACTGAGATAATATCTAGTGTACTTTAAGGAAACTGATAACACCTGGTGTCCCGCTGAAATGTATCCCCGTGGGAAACAAAACAGCGGTGGATTAATTCCGCTGTGCGAGGGGGGGCCTATGGGGAGGCAATCCCACCTTTCTGCAAAATAAAAATGAATGCCCCAGTCCACCGCACAGTGCGGCAAAGAGCTGCAAAGCTGACGGGGGCAATCTTTGCCCCCCTGTTCCACTGTAGGGCCTGCTGAAAGACAGGCCCTGTTGGCCGCCACAGTGGCTAAAGGAACACAGATTTTCCTGGGCCAACTGAGGGCCTTTACTGTGGCAGGCCCAGGAGGGGGCCTGCCCAGTGGCGGTGTCATGTGGAAGTGGGGATTTGCCCTGCTTCCATATGACCACCCTCTTGGCCTTTTCCGCCCGTGCAGAATTGGCCATATTAAGTTAAAGTAATACCATATACACTTTATACATGGAGTCTCAGTGTGGTGCCCAAGCACACCATGATGCTCACTGACACCTTTCTGGGTGCCTCTCGAGTGCTTTTAGAAAGTGGGCAAGACCAAGGATCTTTATCGTATGGCTGGAGGTAAGCTGTGGCACCCATTGTGTGACTGGCTCTGCTTCATGTGACAGCTGTTTTATGTCAGCCATTTAGTGATTGTGCCCACCATACTGTATCAGAATTCCAAAGGTACCCACAGGCTCAAAAAGCATAGGGAATCCTTGTTTTATACAACTACTAGCAGAGAAGCCTGCTGCAGTATGCAATGCAGTGGGAACTAGTGGGGAAGACTTTGGGGCAGAGGATTGGGGGGGGCATCAGGTGGGTGGAGTGGTATCTTCCATGGGATAGTGGGCTGCCGGTGGGGAAGGTAGCGGGTCAGTGTTGGGACAAGGGGGGGGCAGGATTCGTGCATAGTGGCAGGTAGCAAATGTATGGGCCCTGTGTAGTGAGTCGGGGCAGGCTGGACAGGCGGGTGCGGCAGAGTTTGGAGTGCAGGTGGTGGTGTGAGCAGGATTTTTGGGGGGTGGGGGAGGCGGCAGGCGGGAGGAACGTGCTCCATGGCACGGTTGTCTCCGTGCAGGACAGCGAAGGTAGCAGGGCAGTGTAGGGTGTGTGTGTGAGTATTGGTGGATGGCCAGGGTGGTGGCGGCAGCATCAGGCAGGTGGCGGACCTTGTGGTCCAGGGGGGCTGTGCAGTGGGGCGTGGGGCATAGGTCATGGTGTTGGCAGCTGTGTGAGCATTTGGGGGTGGCAGTCAAAGTTGCTGCAGTGTTTGAAGGGGCGTCTGATGGCATCCAACTGTTTCAGGTCAGCGGCATGGCTACCTGTGGTGGGTGGGCGGTGGTAGTGTCCCTCATGGTGTCTGTGAAGGGGTGTTGGATATCGAGTGGCAGTTGGGGCTTGGTGGCGTGGTAAGCCGCGGTGCCTCCTGGCCTCAGGCTGCTCGAGTGGAGCAGGGCGGCAACGAAGCGTCACGCTCGGCAGCCAGGCTCATATGGAGGGTGGCTGCCAGGCAGGTGAGTGGCTAGGCAGGGAGGGCGGGTGCTCTAGGGGCTGGCCCAATCAGGGTGCTTCGCTGGCTGCTCCCTGATTGGCCCATATTGGAGCTTGGACAGCCCGGACATCTCCACCCACCGGAAGTTTCAGAAATATATAAGGGAACCATAGATAAGGATAGGTTGCATATGAAAAGCATCATATCACAGACAAAAACTCTGTTCTGTTAATTGCCTACAAGATAAACCCTGGCAGCAGACACTCGAATGAAGCCTTACCTGCAGGCCTGGCTTCTCAGTTCCTCCTCTGAAGGGCTGAACATATTGTTTACCTGATGTTTGGCAATTGCGTGCCATTTTCCAGAGTTCTCTCTGACAACATGATCCCAGATAACAGGAACCTGTCAAGACAGCAAAGAATGAAAGTTGTTATTTCTCTTGTTACATCAATTCCAGTATAGTAGTAATTCCTAGTGTAGCTCAAGACCATCTGGAGATGATAAGTATCAGAAAACAAGCCAGTCACTCAGTCTCAGCCTAACCAACTGCACAAGGTTGTTGTGAGGCAAAAATGGAGGACATGAAGACAAGGTAAACTGTTTTGAGTCCCCATGGGGAAGAAAGATGGAGTATAAATGAATAAATATATAAATGCTAAACTGATGTGCCTGCTATCAGAAAATTCTTCATCTAGATGCTACAAAGCAACAACTCAGTAACTGAGCAAAAAGTCTGGCCAAGAGCAGCTGTGATCAGGCTCCAAATGGAAAGCTGCTGTTTCAAAGGCGCTGTCGCCTCTGCTGAGTAAAAATAGCAGCCTACAGACTGAGAGCAAGCTGTGCTCTGGGAGGAGCATGAGGTGGAATAAGTCTTTTTATCACAGCTTTGCATGGAGACAGTGCGGAAGTTTATAGCTTGCTGGGAAGCTTTCCTTGCCAGTGCATGTAGAAGATAGCTGTAGCTTGTTCCTAATTTCAGGATGCTAAATTTCAATCAGTTATCAATGGAAATTAGAAGACTAGAATCGACATTTCGGGTTTTACACAAACGCACAAAGCTGGTTTAACAATTTTTAGTTCACTCAGCTTTTGCATTTTTTTTTCATTTTATATATCACTGCCACATTGCTGGAGCTTTCAGTGTCTTTTGCCGCCAATTCATGCGCCTCATTTCTCTATGGCTTCCGTACATTTGCCTGTCATGACCTGCATTTGCCCAGGCTAGCCCAATGTGGTCACATCTCAGAAGCTAAGCAGGGTCAGCCCCAGTTAGTATTTGCATGGGAAACCACTAATGAAGTCCAGGATCCCTGTGCAGAGGCAAGCTACAGCAAATCACCTCTGAGTATCTCCTGCCTTGAAAAGCTTATGGGATCGCCACAGGTCAGTTGCCACTTGAGAGCACTTTGACTCTAAATGTTTGGTACAGAGAATAATGCTCATATCTGCCAAAAATATAAAGAAGAAGAAGAATTGATTCTTATATGCCGCTTTTCTCTACCCGGAGGCTCAAAGCGGCTTACAATCTCCTTCCCTTTCCTCTCCCCACAACAGACACGGTGTGAGGTGGGTGAGGCTGAGAGAGCCCTGATATCACTGCCCGGTCAGAACAGTTTTATCAGAGCCCTGGCAAGCCCAAGGTCACCCAGCTGGCTGCATGTGGGGGAGCGCAGAATCAAACCCGGCTCGCCAGATTAGAAGTCTGCTCTCCTAACCAATACGCTAAAATGGCTCTCTTTACCTACAGAACCTCTCAAATCCTGTAATCCTGATTCTATTAGGAATATTAAGAATCTAATTAATCTAACTGCATATTTTAAACTAATGTTTCTATTTACACAGACTGAGCTTCCATTGGCTATTATCAACTTCATTAGAGTAGTGGATTTCTTAGCTGTTAACTTCAGCAAGCTATTGTGGAATGTCTATGCAAGACTCCTTAACAGGACACTCATAACAAAGATTATGCATGGAGGAGGTCAGGGTCCAAAAAACAATGTTACTTTCTGCTCCTACTTTAAGATACTGGAATCCCTGTTGACGCACTCACATTTCTGAATCCTGATCTGTGTTCTCCAATATACAGGAGTTTGAGGACTGCTGCTCTGAGGTCTCTGATGGAATGGAGAGGTTAGCACACTTACTACTCCTGAATTTATTCAGAAATTTATGTCAGTCAAGGGCTAAACAGAGATTCCAGTTATTTCTCACATTATAAAAGCTGAAAGAAGCACTGTTTTTGTACCTTGACTTCCACCTGTTTCATTCTTATTAGTGCTCACACTTTTAAGAGTTCTTACACAGCATTCCACCAAGTGATTTCTGTAGCTTGCAACTAACAGTTTCCCTAGCATCAGATGAAATAATAACAGATGAAAGTTCATCCTTTGAAAATAAAGTTGGTCTAAAAGAGCAGCTGGATTTTCTTAATATTTTTTTCTAGATATTTATACATTCACAGATGAATAATTCATAGCTGTCATTGATATCCAATTGCTGTCAAGCTATCATTAGACAGAAATGTAACTTTAAATCATCAGACTACAGGGTTCCCTAAATATGTCAACTATTTGTGTTCCTGCCTGAAAAATGAGTTCTGTATGCTACAAAACCATGACCATGTCACCACCTCAATTCTATTATGAATGAACTAAAATTAGCTAATTTCTGCTTGTTGCAACCCCCTCTCAGCTCAGGAACTCCAAGGCAACCAGAATATGATAGAGAATCCTTAATTCTAAATATACACTGCTTAGATCTAAGTATCTACAGCTGACAATAACATAAGCCATACAGATGCTGCTTTATACAGGATGCTGATTAAAGAGCACCGTACAAAGCTTCAGTTTTCTGATCTGACAGTTGAGAAATGATTATAATCTCATTATCTGTTGCACAAATCTTATGATGACTGACATTATACTAGTTGGAAAGCCTGACTATTCTTTTGTTGTTGCAAATGATATGAAAACTCTGAAGCTAGAAAGGGAAGGCTCCCCCCGGCTCCCCCTGCCCCCCCCCAAAAGCAAAGGAGGGAGGGATGGAATTATAGCATTAGTTAGCTAGAATCTGAATCTTGTGTCATGGAGATGGACCTGCTGATGGGAGTGGGGAATACCACAGCAGAAGCCTCATATCAATACAAGTATGTACCAAAGTTGCACAGTCAAGATTAATGCCCTTTTAATGCATGTACTTTCTAATTATTTTACCCCAATATTGGATGTACTCTTTCCAGAAACTTTGGTGTGAATGGCTATTGTGGAGTGGCTATTCAATTTAAAATGAAGTAGAATTGAGAAAAAGGTAAGAATGAACTGGTTAAGGTCATGTTGGGTATACCTGCTCTAGTATAAGATCCTTCTTAGGTGGACCAGGGTCTGTCACTGCCAGATGGCTCAAAAATCTCTGCATGTCCAAAAGATTGGGGAACTGGTCAATGACGACATCAGTCAGGAAGGCACGGAGCTAAATTCAGAAATTATGTTAAATATGAAGGGTAAAATGAAACAGCTTTACAGTTTGACTCATACTTTTTGCTGCTTAAGCAAAAAGATGAATTTGGCGTTAGCCAGTATCCACTGCTCAATAAACAATATAAGAAGTAAAAGTTTACCATATTTGGAATAATGCTATCAGTTGAGAGAGCTGTGGGAAGCTTGTAACCATCATCGCTCTGTGCACAAAGGGACAAATTTATAGCCCTTTTGCTTCCAGCTGAACCAAGAGTCTGGCTATCAGACAATTTCACTGCCTTGAGAGTTTGGATAAAAGAGAGCAGCAGCAATGTCTACTCTCACCTGATGCTGCCACTCTGTTGCTCAACCATCTGGGCAAACTAGCCAGTGGCAACTGTACTCAGGAACAAGGATCACCACTACTTACTTGTCCACTCATTTATCTGCCACTGATCTCTTTAGGGAGATCACTTTCCCCTTGCCCAGAGGGAGAGATGCAAGTGAACAACTGGCAGCATCTACTCCCAAGTGCCGCTGCCATTCATTTAGATGCCTCTTTGAGTGGAACTGGAAACTGGAGAAACAGCTGCTGTCACTTCACACCAACCTATCTGAATGCCTGCCTTTCTCAGGCCAGTAAATATCCCTAATACAGCTGCAACCAGCTGCCACTTGCTCTATGACAACAGAGGAAAGAAAAGGAGTGACATTGCCACCACCACCACCACCACACCAGCAGTTACACATATATCAAATCAAATCAATCAAATCAATATTTACAGTATTTGCTGGCGTATAAGACTACTTCCCCCCCTGAAAAACATGCCTCCAAGTGGGGGGGGGTCGTCCTATATGCCAGGTGCACTTCAGTTGGGATAGACATAGCTGCCCATAGTGGCCCATAGTACTGTAATGTAATGTAACAAACTCTATATTTTGAGTGGAAATGTTGGGGGGTCGTCTTATATGCCCAGTCGTCTTATACGCCGGCAAATACGGTATTTATGGTCATTCAGACCAAAATTCAAATACATGCAATTAAAAACTAAAACAATTTAAAAAGAGAAAAAACAGTAAAAATAGTATAAAAATTTTAAAAGATCTGACAATATAAAAACTTTAAGATGTTAGATTCAATATTTAAAACATAGTTTAAGTTGCCAGTGACAATTGGCTCTTTGTACTTTTGAAATTGGATCAGAGACAAATTTTCTGATCCACATACATAGTACGCAATTTCATGGCGGCAGTGCAAAATTTAGCTGTGCAAAGAGTTATTTGCCTATCTTTGCCTATTAAGAGAGGGAGGAGGTTCAGGGAAGAAAGGTCTAGCTGCTTTGACACGTACAATATGCTGCATAGTGGTGAGTTGGGGGCAGTGGAGAGCCCTCCCAAGACCCCCCAAAAGTTGCCCAATTATGTCAGCTCCTGAGCAAGACTTATATCTGTGGAAATCTGCTGTACACCTGCACACTGTTGGCCAGTCTTAATCCTGAGACGTGGGAAAAAAGAGAAAAACAGCTTTGAAGTTCACTGTATGCATGGTTTTTCAGTCTGAGATCTTCCTGTATAAACAATTTCCTCAATAAAATTCCAAAAGTTTAGTGCTGTTATTCATTTTGCACAGTGTGCATTTTTTTCTTCCAAGATAGTATCTTTGATGCAAAACAGTTTTGAAGTATTCACAGTGTAGTGTTTTGTAACTATATATTCTCAGATTCACATTCATCATCTTTGTGATTTTTTGTGTAAAATGTGGTTGTACCTGTTTGCATTACAACATAAATCTTTTCTCAATACATGTGCCTTTTCTTTAATCCTTTTACAATTTTAAAAAAACCTTTGAAATCTGTATATCCACTGTATTAATGTTTCTACACAGCAGTACATGTTTAATTAGTTTAAAACCAATTAAACAGCAGGATAGCAATTTTCCTACAGCATACTGATCTTTTCTGCAACAAGGTTATTCATCTTATCTTTCATAGATGAAGTGATTACTGCACTATTATCACTGAGAAGCTAGTTGTGGGAATATTGTGTAGTGACCACATAGTGCTATGAAAAATCCCTAAGAATCATTGAAGAATTCAAGTCTAGGGTTATTCAGTGCCCTTATCTGGAAGTATGCCCCACGGAGTTTAATTAATCACATTACAGGGTTGACCACTGATTATTCATCTAATTTGCACTGATTCCTCAGTTGTAAATTACCAAATCCTCAACATGGGTTTCTTTAAGATAGCAAAGGAAGTATAAAAGCTATCACACATTGCTAGAAAATACCATTCTCAACATTTTTCTTTACATTTTTTTCTATTAAGTAACACACCAGATCTAAGGAACCAACACCTCCCCCAAGAGTGCCCTCAATTTAGAATCTCTCCAATTCATGTTGGCCAATTCATGTTGGCCCCACTGACTAAGCAATTAACATTTTAGCTGATCAACCTAATAATTATCTCAACAAGCAGGCAAGTAACTTTGAGCTCCTTTTTAAACAATCAATTCTGATAACTGAGACAGTAGTTAATTTGTTTACAAAAATTGACCAAATAAACCTTCATTTGACTGAATTGAAGGAGGCAGTATACAACCTTAAGGAATTCCACTTAAAGGGACAGAGGAACAGTGTTGAGAAAGCAAATTACCCAAAAGTTAAAACAAAATCTCAAGATACCCTCCCCAAAGGAAATGCTAATCAGAAAACCGTTCCCTCAGTGCTCCCTCCCAGTAACCTGCAATTGCATATCAATAATACAAAAAACACTCGCAGGCTCCAACGAAATCAGCTGGCTATTCTGGTGGGAAACCTCAGAGTAAATTACAATAAGTGGAATTCTAAAAGAGCCGTGCTTAATTCCTTGACACAAATTCTCCAATGCAAAATAATGGAGGTTAATATAGACAACCTCCACTGGTTGCCAAGTGAGAATTTTTATAAAAGGCTGGTCATCACATTCAGACATAACAGGACTGTAACCATGCTTACGTGCAGGAGGGAACTGTTCGTCAAGTACCAGATTTTCTTAACCAGAGTGTTTAAAGACTCTGTTTGTTCCCCTCTATGCAAAGTAAAGTCTAATCAACAGGAGACAATGAATTTGGTACCAACTTCAAGGGCATCAATGAGAAAGGGTAAAGAATTACAAAATAGCTCTGGGCATATGACCTTGTTTACCAAAACAAACAATAAAGAGGCAAGCTCACAACCAGGTATCCAAGCTCTTCGAAAGCATGACCAGACCTACAGCTAGAAAAGCTTGGAAAAGAGCCAAATAATGTTAAGAAGTAAAATCCGGACAGTCATCAATCAAGTGACAACGGGAGATGACAAAGGTGGGGCACGAGGAAACCAGAATCAAGATTCACCGGCAAGAAGTCATCTTTCTGCATCTTTCGACTCAATGCCCCCACTGGAAACATCTTACTGTTCAGAAATGGAAGTAAACCAGGAGGAAACAAAACCTCCAACAGATGCAGAAGCTGCTGGAGTATCTATAGTACAACCCTCCCTTCCTCCTAAGGACAAAATGATTCAGGAACCATCAGTAGTTAAACTCCAAGGAATGTTGCTCCTCCAGGAAGTGGAGTTGGATCCTCCTGCCCTACACAAAGTGTTTCAGGAGAGGCAAGTACAATCTATGCCTAATCCAAAATACTTGGCACAAGAACTGCTTGAGCTGCAAGAACGGAATGAATCGGGAGGGCACGACCAAGTAAATCCACAATCTATCTTTGAAGGAGAAAGTAGACAGGTACCACTTTTGATTGATCTGGACTCTACGAGCTCCTGACGCCAAGATAGGCCCATCTCCCACAGACCAACCAACCCACTTAAGCTATTATCTTGGAATATAGCTGGCTGGTCTAGGGTCCTCCATAGGATAGAAGAGATTCCCTTTTTACACCATCCCTGTGACATTATAGCTCTCCAGGAAACGTGGACAAAAGCCGATCTCGATTTTGATGGATATTACTCCTTCAAGCTGGAAGCAGCGCAAGGACAAGGCCCTGGGAGACTGAAAGGTGGCTTGGGTTTCTTGGTATCCACTAAACTAAAGGCAACATGCACTCCCCTAAATCCTTTAAGCAATCTGGCTTTTGGTATTCTGGTAAACTGGGGAGCCAGCAAAATTTTGATCTATAATGTCTATCTCCCTCCCCAAAAGAGGGTTATGGACATCAAAGCTGCTTGGAAAGCTCTAGAAGAATACATACTTGATACCAGTCTGGATCATCCATCAGCAGGAGTCTTGGTCGTAGGGGATTTAAATGCACGTATTGGACCAAATGATCAAACTTTGCGAACCAAACACAAAATAACTTGGATCAGCAATGAGGAGGGCGCAGTAAGCCACTTCCTTACCCGTGCTTCCAAAGATAAACGCTCCAACCAAGCGGGGGTTCTACTTGCCTCGATGGCTCATAAATTAAACCTATCTGTATTAAACGGGTCAACACCCGGAGACCACCCTGGAGAATTTACATACTTGGCAGGAACAAGAGCTAGCACTATTGACTATATGCTGACCGATGCAATTTTTGGCAGGTCAGTTAGTGACTTTCAAGTGCTTCCATACTTAGAAGGGGATCATCTCCCTCTTCTCCTTCATTTCTCTCCCCCTGACCAACACTTCCAATATGAACCTGCGTACTTTCCCCAAATTGCTCTAATGGAAAACACTGGTTGTCGGATAAGGTGGTCCCCGCAACTAGATGATTCGGTAAAAAGAATGTTAGTCTCGGACAACTTAAAGGAACTGCGCAAGAAGCTTCTTGTGCCCAGTTCTTGCCAGAACCTTCTTTCCTTGTATGCTGAACTCACTGACAAGTTGAAGCCTGTCCTAACCAAAAAAAACATCCCACATAGTCCGACAACGGGCTATTTTGGCAAACCTTGGTTCGATAAAGACTGCATCAAATCAAAGAAAGACCTAACAGCCGCTTACAAACGGTATAATGAAAACGGAGCTGGGTCTTTGAATAACAAGCCTTTACAAATTCTAAATCTTAAGAAAAAGCTCGTAAGAAGAAAAAATACAGTCTTGAGCTCTGGCAGTCCTTAATACAGTCTGTGAAAAATAAGAACACCACTCTCTTTTGGAAACTGACCTCAGGGGTGAAGTCAAGTGGCAGAATGACTACTGACCTATGCATCCCCCCACAAAAGTGGGTTACTCACTTTCAAAACCTTTATAACGATTCTTCAGAAATGAACCAACCAGGCACATTGGAGGGGCTTCCTGAGTGGCCTCCAGTCACTCAAAATGAAGTAAAATCACTTATTAATCAGCTAAAGGGAGGCAAGGCCCCGGGGCTGGATGGGATCCCCTCTGAACTTCTAAAGAATAATGAGGAATGGTGGAGCCCAATATTAGCAACTCTTTTTACATCTATTAATTCCTCAGGTCATATTCCCAGTAGTTGGCTGACAGCAGTGGTTGTACCTTTATATAAGACTGGCAAACGAAGTGACCCAGCAAACTATCGCCCTATCAGCTTATTGAGTATTCCCAGTAAATTATATGCCAAACACCTACTAGAGAAACTCTCGAGTTGGAGCGAGCAGGAAGGGCTGATAGGGCCCGAACAAGCTGGCTTCAGAGAAGGTGCCTCCACTATCGATCACTGCTTGACTATCCAACACTTAGCAGAAAAATACACCTCTGCAAAATCTGCTCTCTACGCTGTATTTGTTGATTTTAAAGCGGCCTTTGATTCCATCTCTAGATCTCGCCTCTGGAAGAAATTGGAGAACACCTCTATTGACAGACGGCTTCTTGCCCTTATTAAATTATTATACCAGGGTACAACAATAAGGGTCAGATGCAGTAACCAAGGCCACCTTATCAATCCCATTAATGTTACTAAAGGAGTTAGACAAGGCTGCATCTTAGCTCCTACTTTGTTTAATATTTACATTAATGGTATAATTAACTCATTCCAGGACAAGGAATTTCATCCCCCTAGTTTAGCCCATCGTCCAATTCCTATTCTCCTTTATGCTGATGACGTAGTTTTACTTTCCAGAACTGCAGTAGGACTCAAAAGAATGCTAAGGAGGCTTAGCGGTTACTGTAAAGAAGAACAACTACAAGTAAACTACAAAAAAACAAAGGTCATGATTTTCGGCAAGAGGACCAAACCAAAAATTTGGAAACTAGACAACTGTAAAATTGAAGAAGTTCACAGATTCAAGTACCTGGGAATTGTAGTACAATCTTCATGGGCTAGGACTGCGCACTGTCAATATGCTGCTGAGCAAGCCCAAAGATCGGCTAACAACATTCTCAAATTCTATCGAACCAAGGGTAAATACTTTGTACCAGCAGCCCTAGAGCTCTACAAAGCCAAGACACTTTCTCAGCTGCTTTATGGCTCCTTCTCAGGAACCCCAACATCTAGTGTTATGTTACTGGAAAGGGTGCAGTCAATATTTCTAAGGAAGATCATCCAGCTCCCTAAGTGCGTATCAAATGTTAGAGTGAGATTGGAAACAGGTATGCAAAGTGTGGAAGACAAGATCTATGTGTCATCGATCCTATATTGGCTGAAGCTAACCTATGACCCAAAGCGATTGTCTGCCTTGATCTTAAGAGACAACTTTCAGCCAATTTGGCTAAAACTGTGAAATGCAAATTATCACAGCTTGGCTTTATGGAACAACAGCTAGCCTTCATACAGCAAGATCAAGCTAAATCCATAATTAAATAAAGGGTCAAGGACATCAGCCGGCAAAGGGATCTAGCCAAAACACCAGAATTTCTGTGTCCAGATAGGATCCGATACACGCTTGTTCCAGCTCCATACCTGTCAGACCTAGAACTTATCACCCATAGAAGGGCCTTCGCCCAAGCAAGATGCTCAACTCTACCCACTGCCGTGCTGGAGGGGCGCTACCAAAAGAAACCCCTTGCTCAGAGACTCTGTCCCTGTGCCAGCGGATCGATAGAGTCAGATGAACATGTGTTTCTGTTCTGCCCCATTTATGACACTATCAGACGCACCTTTATCCAGCCAATTCTGAACACTTACCTGAGATCTTCCACAAAGGAGAAAATCAAGGTACTGCTTCAAGACGCAGATAAGCAAACAACTCTCTGCACAGCTAAATTTTGCACCGCCACCATGAAATTGCGTACTCGGTATATGGATCAAAAAATTATTTATGATCCAACCTTATAAGTACAAAGCCATTTTTTTTAAAAACTGGTAACTTAAAGTATGTTTTAAATACTGACTATGATGTCAGACTTTTAACATTTTTATAGTATTGGCAGTTTTCCTGCTTTTTGGATTGTCTTGGTTTTAACTGCACGTATTTGGGTTTTGGTCTGAATGACCGTGAATAAATATTGATTGATATCTCAAATAGAGCTGTAATTAAGACTCAGGTGTGATAGCAGACTATCTGATTGAGCACTGCTCATTCCTAAACATGGTTCCTACTATAGCTCTAAGTATTCAAAAGTAAATGCTGTAAACAAAATGGATATCCAGTCTGCATGCTCTTCAGTCCCTTTACCTTCAGCAGCTGGCTTTTATTGAAGTTATCAAAATTGTACTTGCGCTGGCATTCTGCATTCAGGAGGAGGTTGTAGAGTGCAATCCATACTTGTCCTTCCAATTTAGTCATCTTCATGCGGTCTTCATGAGGCACCACATACCATCCCCCATTCTCATACTTCTTCAGCTTCCCTAAGGAAAACAATATTATATCTATATCTATATCTATATCTATATCTATATCTATATCTATATCTATATCTATATCTATATCTATATCTATATCTATATCTATATCTATATCTATATCTATATCTATATCTATATCTATATCTTTGCATGAGTGTTCTTTAAAAACAAAGTTCAGCAGAGGAAAAAGCAAGAGGCCAACCCCTGCACGTGCACACGCAATAAATCAACATGAAATGAAGTAACATGAAAAATGAACCCATAATAAAGAGAGGCCTGATTTTTTGCAGAAATGCAAAAAACCATAAGCCAAAAAAGGCGCAATAAGAACACTAATAAGGAAAAACTGGTAGCAGGATGTGGAATGAGGTACAGATTGTACATCTTGAGGCATTTAGTAAAGGAAGATTCACTAAAAAGGCATATTGGACATGATGTCAGGCATTCAATATGCTGACAGTCCAGAGACAGAAAGGAATAAAGTGTGATTAGTCCATCCTGACATCCCAAGCTCAGTCCACAAACAGCAGATTATCCAACCTTCACAGCCAACAAAGGAAAGATATCAAGAGTTCCTTTAACTCAATCTTCCTGCAGCTAAACAAAGAAACTGGAACCATAGCAGTATTCACTGGCTCAACTAGATGTTGGAAACACTGATTCTGTCTTGACTGGGGCATTATACCTTCTTCAAAGCAGCTCCATGGACAATGTTCTACCAATTGCACCAAAAGACATGGAAAGTTGTGGGTATTCAGCATTCTTGTCACTGCACTTACTGGCAAACTAACAAAGAACAATGCAAAAAAAAGAAAGAAAAGAAAAAAGAAGATACACTGAGGAAACCATTTTTATGCAATACAGCAGTTAATTCTTCAAGACTTTATGCAAAATGCAAGTGACAAAAATTATGACCTCGGTTGCAGTCACCAAAAAGGGAAGAAACTTGTAAAACAACCATATTTCCATACCCAGTGTATCAGGATTGGTACACACATTTGCTTTAGTGAGTCTGACCAAAACACAAAAAGACCCATGAAAGTCACCCTGCTTCAGACTGTGGTACATTCAAGATTTTTAGTAATGATGTTCATGCCAATCTTCAGCTCCTAGTGATATACTAACCCACTAAGTCAGAAATGTTGCCTTGAAAACCTTTAAAAGGATGAGACTAACAAGGTAAAACAAAATAATCTTTTTCCTTCATCCTCTATGAACATAGTCAACATACCTCTCTATCTGATCTGTGATGAAACGGAGCACAGACAAGGCTTTCAATGAGATATCAAACTCCATCATCTCTGCTTGCTTCTTTAACTCCTGAAAGGAGAAATAGTCAAACAATGCCTGATTTGATTTTTCAGATGAACTGCTAAGGCATAAGCACCACTGTTGTCAAGTGCCTGTGATGAGATCCCTGTCTGTTAAAGTTGGCTTCCTCAAGGCCAAAGTAAACAATACATCTAGCTACGTCCTGTTTCTAATAATCAGAAGGTAAAAGATTTGAAGGGAGATTGCATAAGGAGAAATGAATTGGTTGGCAACCCAGTCTCAATTCTGTTTTTAAACAGCTGAGTCACTGATAACATTAAAAAGTAACATACAATTAGAACTCAATTATATATATCTTCTTTAGAGATAACTACAAAATGATCTGGTAGAACAACTGTGTGTTTTGCTATTCAGATCCTTAGTCATGCTAAAGTCCTGGCAATTGCTTCTCCGAGTGAAAGAGAAAGCAGGACAGATAATATACATTCTTTTCCCTAGCTTACTGCCATGATGGGGATTGAGACATGATTGAGCATAGAATGAATGAGTATAAAAGTATTTGTTTTTATTTACATCGTTTATATAGCATCTTTCTCCACAATGGGAATCCAAAGTAGCATACATCATTCTTCTCTCCCCCATTTCCCCCTCACAACCCTATGAGGCTGAAAGTGTATGGCTGGTCCTAGGTCACCCAGCAAGCTTCCATGGCAGACAGGGGATTTAGCCTGGTTTTTACAGGATCCTAATCTGACACTCAGAGCCTCTTGTGGCGCAGAGTGGTAAGGCAGCCGTCTGAAAGCTTTGCCCATGAGGCTGGGAGTTCAATCCCAGCAGCCGGCTCAAGGTTGACTCAGTCTTCCATCCTTCCGAGGTCGGTAAAATGAGTACCCAGCTTGCTGGGGGGGTAAACGGTAATGACTGGGGAAGGCACTGGCAAACCACCCCGTATTGAGTCTGCCATGAAAACGCTGGAGGGCGTCACCCCAAGGGTCAGACATGACTCGGTGCTTGCACAGGGGATACCTTTACCTTTACCTTTAATCTGACACTCTGACCCTTGCATTACATTGGCTTGACAAAATATAAACTTTGAATGATGAAGTATAGCACTGGAAGGATAGCTGTGGATAAAGCAGTCAGTTGGAGGTTAACCTGAAATTGGGCAAGTTGCATTGCTTCAAGGAAGAGATTCTGCCAGATACATAATAATTAGAACAGTTTGTTCAGTTGGAGCAAGACACAAGGTTAAGAAGAGATGCCCAGTGGAGATGAAACTCTTCTGGGAAAACATCTGCATTTTCCCAAGGACTTTTTCTCTCTTATGGCTATGAAAAATTAGTGCATGCATTCTGGAAACTAACGTGGATTCTTTGGATCTTTGCAGATAGGATTTCCAGGGCCCCTCCACCCTACCCCACCCACCCTCAGCAGTATCACATGAGGCTCAGACAGTAGTGTGATGGGGGCTATGTTTTGCACTGTATTTTGGATCCAATTAAATATTTGTGTGAACGAGAACCATTCAGATTTCCCACCGTAGGTGTTTCAAAGTCTTGGGATAGCCCAGAGTTTGTTTTTTTGAACCAAAAGAGGAAAGCGGCAGGACAGGAAGAGCGTTTACCCACCCTGGCGGGGGCATAGCTTAACTTCGTGCCCACTGCCAGGAATTTTGGGGTGATACTGGATGCCTCCCTTCCTATGGAGGCCTGCGTCATGGTAGTAGCCCGCATGGTGTTTTACCATCTGCACCAAGTGAGGCTACTAGCACCCTACCTCCCACCAGACTGTCTGGCCATAGTGATCCATGCAACATATAGACAGGACTTCTGTAACTTGCTCTGTGCTGGCGTACCATTGTCCTTGACCTGGAAACTCCAGCTGGTGCAGAATGCAGCTGCTAGGGTCCTCACCAGGACACCTTGGAAGGCCCATATCCATCCTGTGCTGAGGCAGCTGCATTGGCTATCAGTTATGGCCCAGATCAGGTTCAAGGTTTTGTTTTTGCCCTTTAAGGTCATCCACAGCTTGGGCCTGCCTATCTGAGAGACTGCTTTTCTGCTTATGACCCCTGCGGGGCACTTCACTCTGTGGGTACTAATCTCTTGGAAGTCCCTAGCCCTAGGAAGATATGCCTGGCCTCAACCCAGGCCAGGGCCTTTCTGGTGCTGGTCCCAACCTGGTGGAATGAGCTCCTGTGAGAGCTGAGGGCCATAATGAAGCTATCATAGTTCCACAGAGCCTGTAAAATGGAGCTCTTCTGCCAGGTCTTTGGTTGAGTCCAGGAATAAGATCTATGAGGCCCCCCCAGGCTAAGCATTTACGTCTCGCAATCCCCCCGCCCCCCCCGAGGTGGATGGCTGCTGGGTAGGGAGGGAGGTATGGGACTATGGCGCCATTTGGGTTATGCTTATTTTATGGGGAGGTTTTAATGGGGTTTATATGATTTGTAATCCGCCTTGAGTCCATGGAGTGTGGCAGGCTAGAAAAAGAATGAATGAATGAATGAATGAATGAATGAATGAATGAATGAATGAATGAATGAATGAATGAATGAATGAATGAAGAGGCCAACTGGAAATAGGAACCCATGCCACCTGCATTGATGTAGCATTCTGAAGATCCTCAGGGTGAGGCTTCTTCTCATGTAGTATCTTTCCACAGGCACTTTGAGCTGCTAGGAGGGTCAATTTCCGATGGCTGTAATCTATCAAGTCCAGAATGGTATCCTCTGCGGATTCACAGATTTCCTGTACAATAAAAAATGCTTAATTTGCAGAAGGAATATAAACCATTTTTCAAAAAGGTTGCAACGTAAAGGTTTAGGGAGTCTTTTGGTCACTCCTCAGAAAATCTGTCTGGCTCTTCTAATATAGTCCATTAAAACGCATAGTTCATCTGCAGTGATCTAGGTCAGCAGTCCCCAACCCCCAGGCCGGGGACCGGGACCGGTCTGTGGATTGGTTGGTACAGGGCCGTGGCTCCTCCTCGTCCTCCTCTCCGGCTGCTGCCTCGGGGGCTGCCCTGCCACTCTGCTGCTGGCTCACCTTTGGTGCTCTCCAGTGGCCGCCATGGCTGGGGCTCCCCCTTGGCATGGCACTGTGCAGATGCTGCTGGCAGCGCCCCCCAGTGGGCTTCGGGTAGTCAGGGGCGCCAGCAGGAAAGCAAGTGGACCAAGGGCTCAGGCGGCAGCGACGTCCCTCAGCAAAAGACTACCCCCCCCCCCGGTCCTCAGTAAAATTGTCAAGCCAAGACTGGCCAGGTGATAAAAAGGTTGGGGACCACTGATCTAGGTTATTGTTTTGGATTGTTTCCGGTCATGCACATAATGGTCCACTTACTTTGTGAAAAAACACTGTCTCCAAAAGATTAATAATCGAGGCTTCATGATGTAACTAAGAAAGAATACAATAAAACATACATTATGCAAATAGAGCTTAATAGAATCACTGCATTACCAGAACACAAAATAGGATACGGCAAGAAATTAAATAGCTTCTGTTGTGGTGTCATGTTTCTGATGTAATCTACCAGGTGGGATACAAATGAAAACATGAGTTTGTTACGATCAGAACACAAGATTGTGAGTGGGAATCTAAAGCATAAATGAATGTTATATATTCAGAATAATATACTGTATCTTTCACTTGCATCCAAATAAGGGGCAGCCCTCTGGATACCAAGCCAGACAGTATGGAAGCTTAAGAAAAAAACTGATCTCACAGAAATCCATTCCCCCAGCAAAGAAAAAAAAAGACAGTAGTATGGTATAAGTTACCTTCTTAGTGATAATTCAGGAACATACATGACAAAACCAGGCCAAGCTTGCCTGTTGAAGCATCATTTCTCAGTACTACCTTACCAGGAAGTTCTTATAATACAGCAGGCTTTGTTCTGACCTAACTCCAAATCAGTGTTGAAGAAGGTCAGTCTTGTAAGCTCAGTCTTCCTTCACTCCATTTGTATCCTGTGAGTTGTTTCAAGATTTGTGGTAAACCATACATTCAAGCCAGCAAACACTGGATTGCACTTGCTTTATCAACCACAGTTGCTTTCAGTGGCATGGTCCAAATCTGAAACACTGCAGGATAAACTTACATGAGCAGAACAATAGGTTTTATGATGAATAAGAGGAAGAGTGATCACATAAAGTCATAATGTAGTGCAGTGCAGGTTTATGCTTGCACCCTTTTCCATACTTACCACCAAGTATATGGGAAAGGTACTTTTTGGTTTGAAGTCTTTCAGTCTGCATAGTATGGGGAAGATCTTCTGCTTCCAGATCTCCACAGTGATTAATTCCTCAACAAGGGTTGGTATCTAGATAGAAAAATTATTTATCAGATTTAAATGTTTGGACAATAAAAGTTAAATTCTAGGAAAAACTGAGGGCTTGAGAGAGATTCGTGGGTAGTCATGTTGGTCTGAAGCAGCAGAACAAATTTAGAGTCCAGTGGCACCTTTAAGACCAACAAAGTTTTACTCAAGGTATCTGTTTTAAAGTGACTGTCCATTGTTTTTAGGAGACATGATGGGCATGGGTCTAGTGTACAACTGGTTGGCCTCGTTGCTGTTAGCATCCTGTCCACTCCAGCTAATGAGAGTTGTCTGAAGTAACTCAGTGTTTTCTCCAAGGACAGCCAAGGGGCCTCTAGTTCACTTTCTGTGTCTAAAGTTGGAGAGAGGTCATGGCAGAGAGTCCAGATTTTGTCTGCGAAATGACTTGCGAATATCCAATTGGCTATTGTTTTGGTATCCTTCATCTAGGGCAGTGAGGGATTGGACTACCCTGAATAATTGTGCTGGGTGTGAATGTGCAGACACAATCCATGTCGAGTAAAAGTTGCATTTCACTGACTTCACCGCCATCTCACAGGCTTTCATCTATATTATATAAATGCTCTTGATTCTTTGTTGTGTCTTCCTCCAAACTTGCTCTAGTCATCTCAGTTTCAGTTTCTTCCAGTGTAACTCCTTGGTATACCAGGGGGCTCGCTTAAGGCGGGGGTGGAGTGGACATCTGGGAGCTATCTCATCAATGGTGGCCAGCATATTGTCATGCCAGTTGCTGGCCAGTCCATCTAGAGAAGTGCTGGGAGGCATTGGGTCCCACAGAGCATTCATAAGTCTCTGTGGGTGAGCTGAAATCCACTTGGCGCCCCACTCAGGTGAGCATGACAACTTTAGCCGGGTCTTCACAGCACAGTGGTCAGACTGTGGTCATAGCCATGACCGGATTCACATTCAACCCAGTGCCAAAAATGGTCTAGGTTTCCATCACACATGCCAGGTCTCCCCCCTGCTCTACAAAACAGGCTTGCAGAGTGGAGGCTTTGTTGTTGATCAACCTGTCATTGCACAGCACCAGTGTCGGAGGTGGTTTGTTCACCTTCGTCTCCACCCTAGCGGTCCGAGAGATAGGGCGGAGGTTAGAAGGGGTTTGAACATAATTGTATCTCAAGTCCCTTTTTTTGTCCTGCCTCCCACCACTGTCTCTGCCTCTTCCCCTTATTATTGGTATCCCTGACCCCCTTGTTGTTACTTTACCTTTAATTATGCCCGATGGTTGTGGTCCATGTCTGGTGTTATGTTCCTACTTGCGGTGGACACAAGGGTAACCCTTGGGTTACTATTTGTTTGTTTTCTAGGGTTCTTGTGCCCTGGCTTCTTGCTTAGATTGTTTCGGGTTTAGTTGACTTTGGTTTGGCAGTTTCAGATGAGTTGGGTTGATTCCAAATGGATGGCCCCAGTTATGACATCTTAGGGCTACCCAGTCTCATGTTGGTTTGTTAATTAGGGTGCCGTGCACATTGTGTGTTGGCTCCCATCCAGGTGGGGGGGGGGGCACTTATTTAAGTTGGATTTCATTTCAGGGATTGGATAGTACAAACAAGAAGTTGTCCCAGTTGGGTTGTTTGGGGGTTAATTATTAGTTAAGCAATTGGTTTCCATGGATTGAGTAGTATATATGGGGAGTTGTGTCAGCTGGGTTGTTTGAGGGGTTGATTATTAGTTAGAGCAATTAATTGATCGGGGGTTAATTATTTGATTAAACAGTTGATTAAATGATTAAATTTTAAGGCCAAAGTACATTTTACCTGTGATTTGACAACAGATGTGACATTGGGGTACTAATCTTTGCAAGCATGCTGGGGCCCAATTTGGCTCAGGAGCATGACATGAAAGGGCGGAGGGACTTCAAGCATTCCCTCTCATGCCATTTTATCATGCTAAAACGGCTATTAAGGAATCAAATTTGCTCCGCTATGGGCTCTATGTGCAGTGAATACAGGGCACTGACTACAGGCTTCCTCGGGAGGTGGTGGGTTCTCCATCTTTGGAAATTTTTAAACAGAGGCTAGATAGCCATCTGATGGAGAGGCTGATTCTGTGAAGGCTCAAAGGGATGGCAGGTTACAGTGGATGAGCGATAGGGTTGTGAGTGTACTGCATAGTACAGGGGGTTGGACTACATAGCCCATGAGGTCCTTTCCAACTCTATGATTCTATGTATCTATGATTCTATGATTCTAAATCAATATTTATTTATGGTAATTCAGACCAAAATTCAAATACATGCAATTAAAAACTAAAACAATTTAAAAAGAGAAAAACACAGTAAGAATACTATAAAAATTTTAAGAGATCTGACAACATAAAAACTTTAAGATGTTAGATTCAATATTTAAAACATAGTTAAACATAATTATTCTATGATTCTATGACATGGAGTCTCACAGTGGGGCAAATATGCTGGCCTTTGGCTGTTTCAGCTTGCAAAAACAGTAGAAGCTCCTCCTCCCCCATGTCATGCTCCTTGGCTGAAACAGGTTCTAGCACTCTTGGGAAATGTTCTCCAATGCTCACCTGTCTGCAAAAAACACATTGAGGAACCACAACCCCACTCCTGTCATAAATCCCATGCAGTTTGACACTCAGTCATAATCACAGTCCTCAAATTGTGCTTAAGACTTATTCTAATTTGCTGAAGCATGCTTATGGGTAGAATGGGAAAAAGTGTATAAACATGTGCATTTCCAAGCATATAAATAGTACAATAGAAATATGTGTTCTTAAGCAAGAATATGAAATAAGACATCATTTAATGGAACACAGTGTCTGCTATCTTCTAAACCAGCAGTCCGCAACCTTTTGGCGGCTGCGGACCGCTGTGCCAGGGTGGGGGGAGAGGGCGACCCGGGGCCCTGCGCATGCGCGGCAGCCCCGGTGCAAATGCGCATGCATGGACTTGCCACGCGTGTGCGTTTGCGTCTGGCGGGGGCACAAAATAGCAAGCGCGGCAGTGCTGCGCATGCGTGCATGCGCAAAACTGCTGTGCGTGCACGTTTGCGCCCCCGTTGGATGCAAACACACGTGTGCAGCAAGTCCGCGCATGCGCGTTTGCGCCGCCGGCATGCCAGCAGCCGCGGCTCCTCCCCGCCCCTCCGGGCCTCGAGGAAATCGCCTGCCGAAGCGTCCGATTAGCTTGCGGCCCAGCAAGCTTCTCTTCCCTCCTCTCCTGAAGCAAGAAGCTTGCCGGGACGCAAGTTAATTGGCCACTTCGGCGGCCGATTTGCTCGCGGCCTGGCGAGCTTCTCGCTGCAGGGGGGGCGTGAAGAGGGAGCTGCGCCCTGGCGCCAAGGCCTTCACGACCCGGCACTGGGCCGTGGCTCGGGGACCACTGTTCTAAACAATTTACATGCTGAGCAATATGTGAATACAATCATTACCTTGGCATAGTTCACCAAAAGCTCAGTAAGGAGCTGTTCATGCCCAGCAGAAGCACTCAGTAGGGCCTGCATGTTCAGCTTCTCAATATATTCATGCTGACGAAACCACCTAGGAAGTATAGTGAGAGAAGTTAGTACTCTGACCTTACCCAGTGTCCCCTTTCTTCTCCAATCCATGAAATGTATATATTACCATATCAGTCTGTCCTAGAATCATAGAATCATAGAGTTGGAAGGGGCCATACAGGCCATCTAGTCCAACCCCCTGCTCAACGCAGGATTAGCCCTAAGCATCCTGAAGCATCCAAGAAAAGTGTGTATCCAACCTTTGCTTGAAGACTGCCAGTGAGGGGGAGCTCACCACCTCCTTAGGCAGCCTATTCCACTGCTGAACTACTCTGACTGTGAAAAACTTTTTCCTGATATCTAGCCTATATCGTTGTACTTGAAGTTTAAACCCATTACTGCGTGTCCTCTCCTCTGCAGCCAACAGAAACAGCATCCTGCCCTCCTCCAAGTGACAACCTTTCAAATACTTAAAGAGGGCTATCATATCCCCTCTCAACCTCCTTTTCTCCAGGATGAACATTCCCAAGTCCCTCAACCTATCTTCATAGGGCTTGGTCCCTTGGCCCCAGATCATCTTCGTCGCTCTCCTCTGTACCCTTTCAATTTTATCTACGTCCTTCTTGAAGTGAGGCCTCCAGAACTGCACACAGTACTCCAAGTGTGGTCTGACCAGTGCCGTATACAATGGGACTATGACATCTTGTCCTAACCTCTTCTCTCCTTTTATGCTCTACTGCAGTGGTCCCCATCCTTTTTATCACTGGGGACCGGTCAATGCTTGACAATTTTACTGAGGCCCAGCCCCTGCTTCACTTGCTTACCTGCCGGCACCCTTGACTTCCCGACGCCCACTGGGGGGTGCTGCCAGCAGCAGCTGCGCAGTGCCATGCTGAGGGGGAGCCCCAGCCATGGCAGCCGCTGGAGAGCACCAAAGGTGAGCCGGTGGAAGAGTGGCAGGGCAGCCGCCGAGGCAGCAGCCGGGGAGGAGGAGGAACCATGGACCGGTCCCAGTCCCTGGACTGGGGGTTGCGGACCACTGCTCTACTGAATGGAACTATATTTTTCAAAGCTACTTGATTGTGAACAATATGCCTTGTCTGAAACCTGAATTAACTGCCGCCAAGTGACCATCATTTGTGAAGCAGAATCCATTCAGGAAGGATTGATTGATGCTATCTGAATGAGATCTAATGAGTAGAACTCTTGCTCCTCTGACCTTAGAAGGCAACACCATTACCTGGGAAATTTATTCATTTTAGAACCTTTATATCCATTTTTCAAGGTAATGTTGCACTTTAAAACTTTAATAATCAAGGTGGTGTCCTTTTAAACTGGAGCTGTGAGTTCAGCTGCACTGTAAGTAACTGGAGGATCTACACGGTTGCTCTCCTTTGGTAATCTGTTCCAGTATCAGGGATAGTGCTGCCTGCTTCTGGAGTCTGCTGCTTTTAAAATCCTCTCTTTGTAAGTAAAACATATATTTGTAAATAAAATGGATATTATTACAAAGATAATATAAGTCTCTCATCCTCTAGAAATTAAAGTCTTTGACTTTTTATCACTTAGGAAATAAATAGTTCAATCCGTTTTACAAAACTGATTTTCACACCATTTCCTTTTTAGATTTGCCTACAACTTTAGGTGAGTTCACACATGAAAGGAAGTGGCTTCCTTCCCTTGTCTTCCCCCTCAAATACATTCCTTCGGACCATCCCCAAGATATGGCTATACAAAAAAAACGCAGCAATGTGTGAATCCCTGCAGCACCAGTTTCTCTAATGTGTGACTGTAGTAGCTACATAAGTCCTGCCACAACTGTGGAAATTGCTGCAACAGAATTTATCTGGGACTAGAAGTGATTCAGTATCTCCTATTTAAAAAACACTGGCAAACTCTTACAATGTTAACATCAAAAGATTTCAGATTCTTTTCTTAGAATGTGCATTATTATCAGGAGCTGTATTTTATTTTAGAACATTCCATAGAAAATACATTTCTGGCTTTCTTAAACCTACATAAAACAGAATTTTTACTCCTATACTCAGTGTTTCCAAAGCTGATATTTATATGAAAAGGCACATATTTCCCTGTAGTAGTGCCTTATTTAATGAAAAGGGAATTTGATGCCTCTTAGTTTATCTATTTATATTATTTGGAATATTTTGTATCTTTCATTTCTGATAAGTCTCAAGGTCAAATGACACCATTTTAAAGATTAATTTAGCTACTTAAAACTGCCACAAGGACCTGTTCCAGATTGGGTGTGCGGTGGGACCATGGTCATATATACATTTTTCCCCACTGTAAATCCTGTCAAATTCTGATCAAATTGAACCCGATCTACAGCCTTCATTTTTTCTGACCTGAAACAGGTCACCCATCTACACTTGCATTGTCTCAATTTTCAGTCTCCTTCTCACTTGATTTGAGGAGGGGTGTCAGGTGAAGCGCCAGCTGACATTGAAGGAGCACAAGGCTGAAGAATGTTTTATTTCCTGCCCTTTGTCTCCCAATGATACAGCCAGAGCAAGCCGGGGGAGGGGCAAGTGAAGTACAAGGCTGCTTGTTTATCTTTCTTCTTCTGCCTCACGGAGAACAAGGAGGGGAAAGTAAATCCAAAAGGCAAATCTCTGCTCATAGAAGTGTGGGCTATTGGAGCTGTCACTTTAAAACAGATCCCAAAAAGGGGGGTAAAAATATATCCTGAGAGAGAATGGCAACCAGGAACAATTTTTTTTCTGCAGGCGTTGAACTGATGCCCTGACCAATCAGCATCAGACTGCTTTGCTCCATCAGTGTTGGAGGCTCAGAGAAGGGGAAGTAAGTTGATCTGGTAAAACGCTGACATCTACACTTGTAATACTGGGACTTTTGGAGTGTTTTTCTCAGAGGTAGCAAGTAATATCCACTCCAGGATATTGCGGAGAAAAGGTAGTTTCACTGCAGACTCAATCATGAATGTTGCACAGGGAAAATTTAAAGAGCCCAAATTAAAATGGAAATCAAATGAAGTGCAGAGTTGGGGGGGGGGAAGTGTTATTCGGCCTAGGAGAGGATAAAAAACAAAGTGCAGACACAACCCAGATAATCTTGTCCCACTTCCAAATGCTTGTTTTGCCAATTGAAAAGGGCAGGAGGGGTAAACACTGCAAGTAGACTCCAGCCCTTATAGAATGGTTAAATGTCCAAATTAATATCTAAAATGGTATTGGTGTCCATTGGTCAGACCTGTGGACTCTATGGGTCTTGTTTGGTCCTCATGGAGAACTAACAAGATATCAGCTACCAATCAAATAGATTTAAAACAGCTGAATGTTAAAACTGGAAACAGAAAACATCTGAAGGGCAATAATTTGAAAACTACTGTTTGAGGGGACAGATGTAAATGATGGATGAATGGGGAAAACTGGCATGAATGTATATGTGTGTGTATGTACACACACACACACACATACATACTAAGTAGGTTTCTGTCAGTAAAATGGGGAGGGTTCCAAAGCCTGTTCTGTTCTTTGTGAGAGAACTTATGGGGCCAAGCCTGGCAGCAACCACTGGCAAATTTAGCCGCTTGGTACTATTCAACAGCAGACTCCACATGAAAGCCCATGTGGTATCGTGGTTAGAATGTCAGATTAGGATCTGGGAGATCCAAGTTTAAATTTCCACTCTGCCATGGAAATTCACTGAGTGACCCTGATCTAGCTTCACATCCTCAGTTTTCAGGGTTGTGAGGATGAAATTGAGGGAAGAGTGATATAAGCAGCTTTGGGTCCCCATTGTGTAGAAAGTGGAGTAAAAAACAAGAAAAATAAATATAGCTGAAGATTGGGAGCAGATAACAGGTAGGCTGCCAAGAGGAGGGCAGAAGGGAAAAGAAGAACCAGAGGGGTATAGTGATTACACTAGGATCTAAGAGACCCAATTTCAAACCCCTATTTTGCCATGGAAACTTGCTGAGTGACCTTGGTCAAGTCATTCTCTCTCAGCCCAATCTACTGCTCAGGGCTCTTGTGAGGATAAAATAGAAGAATTATGTAAGATGCTTTTGGTCCTTGTTGGGGAGAATGGTGAGGTACAAAGGTAAATAAAGCTGAAAAGGGCAGGTAAAAGAAAGTTTAGTGGGTGACTGGGAAGGAGAGAAGGAAGCAGTGAAGTGGGAAAAGATAGGGGACTTCCTGGAGGACAGAAAAAATAGTATGAAGAAGATGATACAGGGAGAAATGAAGTAACCCCCCACCCACACACACACAGTTGTTTTCAAATTATTGTCCTTCAGATGTTTTCTGTTCCCAGTTTTAACATTCAGCAGTTTACAGGAGTGAGCAGGGCTCTTCCCCCACTCTCAAAACATGAACAATAACTATTCTCCATTGTACCCTTCAGCCACCCACTCAAATCCCTTCGGGGAAAACAGTGTCTTTTCAGTGCATAGGGAAAGTGTGGTTCCATTCTGAATTCCTTTCCTGGCGGGGCTGCTTGGCCTTTTCTCCACTATCGCCTGGGTGCCTGGACAAGACAGAGGCAAGTCGCCACCAAAATGCGCTTCCAAAATAAATATAATACAGACAGAAATCCAACGGGTAATGCACAGCACGGTCAGTTTGAACTGCTGAATTTGTTTGTCACGCAGGCACGAATCCCATCGTCTCTTTCTGCTCGAGGCCAAGCAGCCGTGCCAGGAAGGGAGCAGGGCACGGCCAAGGAGCCCAGGGGCGGGTTGCTAGAGATTAACAAGGCATGCAAAAGCTCTCTCCTGCCTCCGGCCGTCCGGAATCAGGCCCTTCCGCCCGTGTGGGTCCCTTGGCTCTCCTCATACCCGTGCTCTCCGACCGCCCGCAGCGGGAAACTTTTCAACTCCCCGACCAAAACTTCAGCTTCGCCGGGCAGCAGGACAGCGAGCGGCTCCTCCATCGCGGCTTCAAGAGCGACCGACGCGGTCACCATGGAGACGAGAGGCTGCAGCCAGGCCCGCGCCCTCTAGCGACACAAGAGTGCAACGCAGCCCCACCGGGAAGAGCGGGCGTCCTCGCCCCGCCCAGTAGCATTTTCCCCGGCAAGGAAGAAGGGCGGCAGAGGTAATGGACCCTTCAGGAGAACCGAACCAATCAGAGCCAGGGAAAAGCCCACTCTGAATTCTGCACTAATACCGCTTTGTAATAGGGTGGCCAGCTCTGGGTTGGGAAATGCCTGCAGACTTCGGGGCTGGAGCTGGGAGCGGATCTCAGTGGAGTATAATGCTATGGAGGCCATCCTCCAGACATTTTCTCCAGAGGAAGGAATTTCTTTTTCAGGGAGATGATTATAATTTCAGGGGATCCCCATTTCTCACCTGAGGACTGGCATTCCCTGATTGTAAAGACGACTGTAGTTACTCAAGGTAGTGGGAAGCACTTTCGGTTCTTTGCAAGATCTGTCACTTCCAGCTCTGAGTTAGGTATGCCCTACTGAATCGCACAGATATCAATGGATTTCGAAGAGAGTGTTAATTCTACTTCTGATTGCCCTACTACCAGAATTATTACCTCTACTTACTCCAAAACATTTGTCCGAGTTTGTAAACTGACTTTTAAAAACAATTTCCTACAAGGCTTATGTACCGTACAGAAAATCCAAATTGCCACACCCTTTCTAGAGTGTAAGTGTATATAGTGTCTTTGAAGCCACAAGTAAGGTTCTGGTTGAGATAATGCTTAGAACTAAGACCATTACCGCCTTAAATGTCAATGTGTAATTTTGTAAGTAACAGAAGTAAATATTTCTGACCATATGTAATCTACTACTTTCATTAATAACTACAAGTACTTCAGAAGTTATAGGTACAAAACAAAATTAAAACACAAAAACTCTTTATTTAGGCCAGTTCAAAGAACAAAACTATGCAAACTTTTGAGTTTTCTAGAATCTTTTCAAAGAGCTCAAGAACTTGGAAGCTTGCACACTTTGTGTTATTTTAGCTGGTGGTTGTTGTTAGGTGCGAAGTCGTGTCCGACCCATCGCGACCCCATGGACAATGATCCTCCAGGCCTTCCTGTCATCTACCATTCCCCAGAGTCCATTTAAGTTTGCACCTACTGCTTCAGTCCTCATTCTCTGTCGTCCCCTTCTTCTTTTGCCATAGCTTACCTCCCCAGGAGCAAGCGTCTTTTAATTTCATTGCTGCAATCCCCATCTGCAGTGATCTTGGAGCCCAGGAAAATAAAATCTGTCACTATCTCCATTTCTTCCCCATCTAGTTGCCAGGAATTGAGAGGGCTGGATGCCCTTTGTTTTCTTGATGTTTCTTGGTCTTTGTTTTCTTGATGTTGAGTTTCAAGCCAACTTTTGCACTCTCCTCCTTCACCTGCATCAACAGGCTCTTTAGTTCCTCTTCACTTTCTGCCATTAGAGTGGTATCATCTGCATATCTGAGGTTGTTGATATTTCTCCCTCAATCTTGATCCCAATTTGTGACTCCTCTTATCCTGCCTTTCTCATGATATGCTCCGCATACAAGTAAAAGAGGCAAGGCGACAGTATACAGACTTGCTGAACTCCTTTCTCAATTTTGAACCAATCAGTGATTCCATGTTCAGTTCTCACTGTTGCTTCTTAACCTCCATATAAGTTTCTCAACACACAAATAAGATGCTCTGGCTTTCCCATCTCTTTAAGAACTTGCCACAATTTGTTGTGCTCTACACAATCAAAGGCTTTAGCATAGTCAATGAAGCAGAAGTAGATGTTCTTCTGGAACTCCCTAGCTTTCTCCATGATCCAGCATATGTTGGCAATTTGATCTCTAGTTCCTCTGCCTCTTCGAAATCCTGCCTGTACTTCTGGAAGTTCTCGGTCCACATATTGCTGGAGCTTAGCTTGTAAAACTTTGAGCATAACTTTGCTAGCATGAGAAATGAGTGCAATGGTGCGGTAGTTTGAACATTCTTCGGCATTGCCCTTCTTTGGGATTGGAATGTAAACTGACCTTTTCCAATCCTGTGGCCATTGTCGAGTTTTCCAAATTTGCTGGCATATTGAGTGTAGCACTTTTACTGCATCGTCTTTTAAGATTTTGAATAGTTCAACTGGAATGCTGTCACCACCACTAGCTTTATTGTTGCTCAGACTTCCTAAGGCCCATTTGACTTCACATTCCAGGATGTCTGGCTCCAGGTCAGTAATTGCCCTTTTGTGGTTATCAGGGATGTTAAGCTCGCTCTTGTATAGTTCTTCTGTATAATTTTGCCACCTTTTTAAAATCTCCTCTGCTTAGGTGGCACATACATTTTATTGTATGCTTTTGTTTTACAACCAGCAGATACTGGCTTGTTTATTAGCAGATACTAGCTGGTAAAAAAAAGATTATGTAAAAGTATAATGAATACAACAATCTGGTCTCTATTACATTTCACCCAGTAAATTCTATGGTTCTGGGCTGAATACCATCTTAGATTCACTGATAAAGGTCATAACCAATTCTAAAATTAGAGAATCCCAATGATCGCACTGACACCATACAGGATTTCAGTACTAGCCTGTTTGGTTACTTTATTCAATCCAGTTCTATTTAAATTGCTAATTGTACAAGAAATTGTTTTTATTTATATTGACCTAATAAAATAATAAGAATGTAATTTCTCTTCCCCAATTACAATTTATAGGGTGCACTCAAATAAATAAATATAACAGAATATTCAGTATCATTACATTTTCTGCTTTGGTTGTATAATTTTATTATAGTATAATTTACCATTCAGTGCAGTACTACAGGTTAGACATAGAACAGAAGATATTTGGCTTGAATCCTTTTGTTAGAAACAAGGACAAGAATGAACACTGTAAAAGGTTTCAGGGAAGCAGGGCCATCCTAATCTTTCACCTTAAATAAAGTCCATTGATGGCAAACAAACAGGCATGTAAAGGCATGGAAGCAGTAATATATTTGTATTTTCAAACTTTTAGAAACAAACTACAAATGTGTAAAATGGAGCCTTGCAAAGATTTTTTTTAACTGAAAAGCAAAATTGGGAAGGCACAGTGTGGAAGCCTGGGTATGTGGATAAGTGCCTAACTTCTTCTACACCAGCCATTCTTCTGGTCTGGATCTTCCTATCTCCCCAACTTGCTTTTCCTAGCATGGAGTTCCAGATACATTTGTACCCTCAGATACATATTTGGAACCCGATGGGGAATGTTATAGGGTATGGAAAAGATGGAAAACAAGGAATGGATTAAGCACCCATTCATTCCACAATTGCTTTGCTTAGCATTAGGCCTCCTGTAGTTTCTGCTTCAAAAACAAACAGCTGTTGGTTTGCAATTAAGTATAACACATAGTTTTCCTCTTGGACAAAAGGGATCTACACTTTGCCTTCAGTTAGCAACTTAACTCATTCTTTCCAAGCAACACTGGCCTGAAAAGCCGCACAATCTCATACAAGAAGAGCAATGCTGCTCTCCAAGAGATCCTGGTGCCACCTCAGAGTCCCAGAAAACTCAAGCAATCGATGAAGGAATGTCCACTTTCTTGGATAGACTCATTTCCAGCAAACAATTATATTGGGATCATTTTCCAGCCTTTCATCCAACTCCCGGTAGCTCATGCCTAAAGAAGGAAGCACAACGCAAAGGATATTTAGGATTCACAGAACACCTGTGCAACCACACCTGTAGAATACAGCAACTGACAGCAGTTTCAAAGGTGGAAGCTGAAACAACTGAATCTCTTAGCTCAAGGAAATAGCAATTTGCCTTCCACTGTAGCTAGGCACTAATTTTACTTAATCAATGACAGCCACTTATCCTCACAGTTCACTTTCTTTGTTCTTCTTTTCTGCCCCAGTTGAAGAGGGATGTAGACAAACTGGAGCATGTCCAGAGGGCAACAAAGATGGTGAGAGGTATGGAGACCAATATGTATAAAGAAAGGTTGGGGGAGCTTGCTCTGTTTAGCCTGGAGAGGTGGCAACTAAGAGGGGGTCTGATAACCATCTTCAAGTATTTAAAAGGGTGACATATAGAGGATGGAACAGAGTTGTTCTCTCTTGCCCTGGAGGGACGGACCAGAACCAATGGGATGAAATTAATGCAAAAGAAATTCTGTCTAAACATCCGGAAGAAGTTCCTGACCGAGCGATTTCTCAGTGGAACAGATTTCCTCGGGAGGTGGTAGGTTCTCCATCTTTGGAGATTTTCAAACAGAGGCTGGATAGCCGTCTGACAGAGAGGCTGGTTCTGTGAAGGTTCAAGGTGGCAAGTAATAGTGGATGAGCGATAGGGTGTCCTGCATAGTGCAGGGGTTGGACTAGATGATCCAGGATGTCTCTTCCCACTCTATTATTCTATGATTCTATGACTGCTATCACTTCCCTCCCAATCTCTTGTCAAAGGATATTTTTCTGCATCTTATATTTTTCTTAGTAGAATAACAACAGAACATTCTAGTATTATCAAAGGTTGATAATCATTCTGTGATAAGCATCATTACATGGCACCTCTACTGTTCTCGTCCCTAACTGAAAGGAAGCCCAAGCACATTTGGTCACCTTTGGCCATGCGTCCATCATTGCATTTATTGTCCCTGGTGCCCCGTAAGCCCCTGGAGGCAACAACCTGTTAACTCCAGAGTAATATAAATGACAATTAATCTGCTTCACTACTGCTTCAGCAGGAGTTTGGAATACAATTCTGATCCCGCAGGTTTATATGTTGTTAAGTTCCTGGTAGTTTTTAGTGGATTTTGTTTGGACTGTTTTATTGCTGTGTTTAATCTTAGGGTGATTTTTTCCCCCAATAGTGCTTGGTGTTCCCCTGATTATACTTTAGGGGCTGGATCCAACCCTAATTGCATACCCGTTTTGCAGCAGATTTCATCATAGCTGTGACAGCCTGTGTAGAGCCGTGCTGGGTGACTTCTTTCATCCCGGGCAACTTTCACAGGATACTTTTGAAGCCGCCGAATAAGACCTTTCATCAGACCAAACTGAATGAGCTTCCTGAAGCAGAGGATGATATTTATGGAACAGCTTGGCAACAAAAATAATGACGATGCTTTTTGAAGCAAAACAAACAAATTAATTTTCTGTAGCAGTTTAAAACTGGTGGCAATGGCCTTTTCAGAGCATTCCTGCATGGAACTTTTCCTGAGAGCTGGATGTAGCATATAGCAGCCAGAGGACTGATGAGCTGTGAAAAGAACATGGAGTGTACAGTATGCATAGCTGGCAGACACCTGCCTTTGGAAGGCATGATCCTGCACTTCTGTGTGAAATAGCAGTGGGGGTGCAGTGGCTATTAATACAGACTATATCCTAATCATATATAACCCAGCTTACTCTTCATCTTAGGCTCTTTAGAAACGTTAAAATGCTGAGGTGGTATCTGGACAAAGCTCTCCCATACCTGCGAGCTGAAGGCCGGTATTATATGCATAGAATTTTGATTACAACTTTGAGTTGGTTGAAATATTGAAAACGTCTAAGATAAGTTTCAAAATCATAGGAGGAAACAACCACCAGTGAAAGGTCTACTTTGAAAATGGAACAAAATCTAGAGTCCATTCTGGTTGTTTCATTTATCATTAAAATAGAGATTGTATAAATATATTGTTAACTGATTTTGATAGCCTGGGACAGGTTCTCTCTTTCTCTGTGAGGTCAAACTCAGGCAAGAGTGCTAGAAGCATTCCTTCTATAGTTAATAAATTCTTCCATAACCAAATGATAGCTGGATAGACAATGAGCCTGGCTCCATGTCAAACTTATACTAGCTTTACACCAGGTTAGCTCCCATGGTTTCCTTCAGACACACTGTATTTTTCATTAAGATGCTGAGATAAATCTTTTATCACCCCCCCCCCCCCCGCAATCTGAGAGAGATCTGTGAAAAAGGCAAATAGAGAAGATATCCGGAAGATAGAGACAGAGTTCAACGAGATCTGAACACAAAGGAAAAATGGGCAAATGAGAACAAGATGCAATTTAATAAAGATAAGTGTAAAGTTCTGCATCTGGGTCAGAAAAATGAAAAGCATGCCTACTGGATGGGGGATATGCTTCTAGGTAACACTATGTGAACGAGACCTTGGGGTACTTGTGGATTGTAAACTAAACATGAGCAGGCAGGTAAAAAAGGCAAATGCCATTTTGGGCTGTACCAACAGGGGCATCACATCAAAATCACAAGATGTCATAGTCCCATTGCATACGGCACTGGTCAGACCACACCTGGAGTACTGTGTGCAGTTCTGGAGGCCTCACTTCAAGAAGGATGTAGATAAAATTGAAAGTGTACAGAGGAGAGCGATGAAGATGATCTGGGGCCAAGGGACCAAGCCCTATGAAGATAGGTTGAGGGACTTGGGAATGTTCAGCCTGGAGAAAAGGAGGTTGAGAGGGGACATGATAGCCCTCTTTAAGTATTTGAAAGGTTGTCACTTGGAGGAGGGCAGGATGCTGTTTTTGTTGGCTGCAGAGGAAAGGACGCACAGTAATGGGTTTAAACTACAAGTACAACGATACAGGTTAGATATCAGGGAAAAAATTTAACAGTCAGAGTAGTTCAGCAGTGGAATAGGCTGCCTAAGGAGGTGGTGAGCTCCCCCTCACTGGCAGTCTTCAAGCAAAGGTTGGATACACACTTTTCTTGGATGCTTTAGGATGCTTGGGGCTGATCCTGCGTTGAGCAGGGGGTTGGACTAGATGGCCTGTATGGCCCCTTCCAACTCTATGATTCTATGATTCTATGAAATAAACATTAGAAGAGGGTGAAATGAGCAACACAATGAGAAATAGATAATGTGTCTGGATAATAGACAAAGAATATAGTGAACGTGCACAGGACCCAGAATTCCATTTCCACGTATGTCTACCCTACCGGGTGAATCTTGGGCCAGTCTCTCTTTCAGCTCACCTTACCAGGGTTAGTACAAGGACAAAATGCAGCACAGGAGAATCATATATCTCACCTTGAATTACTTGGAGGAAGGGCAAAATAAACATGACCGAAATTAAACGTTCAAAAGGTCTCTGAATTGGAAATGGTCCTTTGTCTTTCCAGAATGCTTGTCACACAAGGACAAAAGACCCAGCAAACAGACACAGTCTCTCATAGCTTCTCAGAGTATCAGCTAGTGTTATGTGGGCTGCCACCCCTCCATCAAAGGCTGGCGCACCCGTGTCAACCCTTCCTGACACTCCTGAGCAGACCCTGGCACCAGAGAGAGAAAAGCCAGGTCAAGCCTTGCAAAGCATAATGGGAGAGCAACTAAAACCCACTTCTGGCTCAGAAGCAGGACTTGGAGTTAGGCTTCCCCCAACCTACTTGCTTGCAAACAAAAGAGGAGTTTGTCAGCACACCTGGCAAGTACAGAGAGACAAAGGCACCCCACCCAAGACTCCCCTCCAGCCAGCCAAGCACATTGTCTTGTAAGGGGAACTGGCCACTCTCTTTCAACACCAAATCTAATCCAAGATTTGGTCTTTGTCTTTTCCCTTACCACTATCCCCAGGCACAAGCAATCATCCAGGATTTGCCAGAAATGGGCCATCAGCCCTTCTAGACAGGAAATATTTCTTCATATTCCCAGCAGCTAGTTTCTTTGTCTCAGCAACCCGTTTCTTTGTTGGGACCTGGCCCCAGCCATCAAACTCTTTGTCCAAGCCCTGGACAAGGTAGGATCAGCCCCCTGTAACCTAAGGCCACAGATTTCTTTTAAATATTGGGCTCCCACAGCCACAAAGTGCAGTCAGTTTCCAGGCTACAGAAACTCTGTCCGACGTTCGTCTTGGTCCCTCGTCCGTCGCCCCACATTGCTTCCCTGGACCTCCGGAACTCCGCTCCACCCAGAAGACAGGTAGATATCACTTCCAATCAACCCTTAGTATAGGTTCTTCCCCTATAAGCCTTTTCCTTGTGTGCTAGTGGCTAGGAATGTACATTTCTTTGCTAGAGTACGCATGTGTTGTCTTTTGTCTAATTAGTGTGTGTTAATACAATCCTTTCATGTTTAGATCATTGTCTGTCTTGGTTCTATCTCAGTGACATAATTACCCAGTAAACTGTGCAATACAAGGTCCCACGTTACGCCACGCTGCCTCTTGCTGGCTCTACTAGCTGATTCCCCACAACTAAATTTAGACATGTGTCCTTACAGACACGCATTTGGCGTAACACTAGGGTACAATTCCAAAAACAGCACAAGTGAAGTATCACTGAAGCCTGATTGTTTTTATTGTAACAGTTACTAATTTGGTGGAGCAACTAAACATTACAATATTTAGTTGGTGAACTTTGTCATCATCTACTTTTTCTGTTCCTTTCTGCTCAATTTCCTGTGGGTTCTTTGTTAATTGATTACTCATATATAAAACTGAATATAAAACATATATATAACTGACCCAGCTCTAAAGCTCTTTACAGCCAAGGTCATTCCTCACCTACTATATGGCATCGACATCTGGGGCTGGAAAGAACAAATAACCAACAGCTTGGAGCCCATTCAGAACTTTTTTTTCAGACGTATCCTGGCTCTTCCAAAAGGGTCTCCCGCAGCCCTGATAAGGGCAGAGCTTGGTTTCCCCTCACTCAAAGCCTGTGCCCACTTAGCTAAGCTGAAATCTTGGAAGAAAGACACAACAACCAAATCAGATTCTTTAAGCCAGTGGTCCCCAACCCCCAGTCCGGGGACCAGTACCGGTTCCTGGATTGGTACCGGTCCGTGGCTCCTTGTCCTCCTCCCCAGCTGCTGTCTTGGGGGCTGCCCTGCCACTCTGCCGCCGGCTCACCTTTGGTGCTCTCCAGCGGCCTCCATGGCTGGGGCTCCCCCTCAGTGTGGCACTGCGCAACTGCTGCGCAGTCAGGGGCGCCAGCGGGAAAGCAAGTGGAGCAGGGGCTTAGGCGGCGACAACATCCCTCGGCAAAAGACTACCCCCCCCCCCCCAGGCCTCAGTAAAATTGTCAAGCATCGACCAGTCCCCGGTGTTAAAAAGGTTGGGGACCACGGATTTAAGCCATCAAAGTGTTAAGCTCTTATTGAGCAAAGACAGAACTCAGTCTGACTTTTTTAGCTCTATTCTTTCACGCTATACCATACCAAACGACTTACTGCATACATCAGCCAATATCTGTGATATACGTGATTGGGTGCTCAAAGCTGATTCATTGATTGATCACTCTTCAATTCTGCTATCACAATCAGCCCCATGGTATAAAACAATTTAAAAAGACCACTCTAGAGCATCATATTTAGTAAACATAACAACCCGCAATCTTAGAATGGCCCTAACATCTTTGCGGTTTGAAATGATACCATCAGCCATGCTCTTTGGACGATATCTCCAAATACCCACAGCCCAACGCCTGTGTATATGTGGAAATTCATCTGTGGAGGACCTGCCCCACTATGTTTTGGCTTGTCCCCTGTACTCCGAACCCAGGGGCAAATTCCTTGCCAAGTTACTACCAAACTCACACCCCACTTCTGATTTTGATAAAGTCACCTATCTGTTATCAGATGTAGACCCCTATATTTCATATAGGGTGGCACTTTTCGCTCTGGCTGCCAAAGATCCGAGCCAAAGCTTTTTTACAGGCGTCCCCACCTTGATACACCATGTTTCTTTTAAATTGTAACTCAGTAGCCCTCGTCAACAATTTTATGTAAGCAATATTGGAGAAATATTGTTTTATCCGTATTTGTACCATATTGTTTTTAATTATGTTTTGTAATGGCCTTTGGCTAAAATTAATGTTATCGTATCGTATATAGCTGAAGTAATGGGGCCAGTTCAATTTAAATTTGGAATTCAAGTGATTTGTGACAGTAAGCCTTATGTTTGACTTCTTGTAGCAGAATAATTTTATTTATCAATATTAGTTTCTTTAAATAACAAAACAAAAATATCAATCCCGCCCTCCCCCCCCCCCCCCAAGCATCTAACCTTTCATCCACTCTCTGGAGCTGGACTGTATAGCGACAAATGAGGTCTCGAACAGTTGTGCCAGGGGTCAGTCCACAGTACAGCTGGAAAACATCTCTCAGACTTGCTCGTTTGTGACCTTGACAAGAAGGAAAAATACAAGTTCTAATAAAATGGAAACTTTATAATTAAGAAACTCTCTGGGCTTACCTTGCAACTATCACACCTAAAATATTTATTTTATTTATATTTATATACCGCCCCCCCCCCCCCGTTTTATTGATGTTGAGTTTCAAGCCAACTTTTGCACTCTCCTCCTTCACCCGCATCAAGAGGCTCTAACACTAGAGGCAATAATACTATAACAACAATAACCTTAACATGATAACAACAATAATATTAGAGAATGATGGAACTGTAGAAGAGCCTCAGCTCAACTCTTACTGGGACCCAGTGGGTTAGGCAGATTGGTAGCAGTCATAGTGGGGGGAGGGCTTGGGGGCCATTTGAAAGCGATAGTTTGGGTTGACCTCAACCAAATGCCTGGTGGAGCTCCCCTTTGCAGACCCTGTGGAACTATTTGGGTTCTGTCAGGGCCCTGATCTCCTCTGGGAGCTCGTTCCACCAGGTGGGGGCCAGAATGGAGAAAGCTCTGGCCCTGGTTGAGGTCAAGCGGGCTTCCTTGAGGCCAGGGACCACCAGGAGGTTGGAGGTAGTAGAACGCAAGGCTCTTTGAGGGGTGTAGGCGGAGAGGTGATCCCTCAGATATACTGGGCCCAGACCGCGTATGGCCTTAAAGGTGATAACCAAAACCTCAAGCCTAATCCAGAATTCAACTGGAAGCCAGCACAGCTGCTGAAGGATGGGCTGGATGTGGGACCTCCAAGGTGTTGCTGTGTTCTTGGCCAATTGCAGTTTCCGGATCTGCGTTCTGGACCAATTGCAGTTTCCGGATCTGCGTTCTGGACCAATTGCAGTTTCCAGATCAAGGATAAGGGCAGGCCAGCATAGAGTTAGTTACAGAAGTCCAGCTTAGAGGTGACCGTCGCGTGGATCACTGTAGCTAGGTGTTCCAGGGCCAAGTAGGGCACTAGTAATTTGGCTTGGCGGAGGTGGTAAAATGCTAGCTATGCTACCGTTGTGATCTGAGCCTCCATTGAAAGGGAGGCATCAAGTATCACTCCCAGGTTCCTGGCGGAGTGGGCCACTGTTAGCTGCACTCCATCCAGATTGGGTAGGTGCACTTCCTCACTTGGGCCATTCCTGCCCAGCAACAGGACCTCCGTCTTTGAAGGGTTGAGCTTCAGACGACTCTGCTTGAGCCATCTCATCACTGCTTACAGGCAGCTGGCTAACGCTTCTGGAGGAGAGTCACGGCTGCCTTCTATCAGGAGAAAGAGCTGGGTGTCATCAGCATCTTGGTGACAACCCAGCCCAAACCTTCACACCAGTTGGACAAGAGAGTGCATAAAGATGTTGGAGAGAATGGCCCCCTGGGGGACTCCACAAGCCAGTTGGTGGCGGCTTGATGAACTCTCTCCTAGTGCTACCCTCTGTCCACGATTCCAGAGAAAGGAGATCAGCCACTGAAGAGCAGTCCCATTGATCCCGGCATCGGCAAGGCGGTGAGCTAAAAGCTCATGATCTACTGCACTGAACGCTGCTGAGAGATCTAATAATATAAGCAGCGCTGATCCACCACGCTCCAACTGATGACGGAAGTCGTCCATCAGGGCACCTACCACTGTCTCTACCCCATGGCCAAGCCGGAAACCATGACGAATATACAGTAGAGGTGACAAATAGATTTAAGGAATTAGATCTGAAAGACAGAGTGCCTGAAGAACTATGCACAAGAGGTAGCAACTAAAACCATCCCAAAGAAAAAGAAATGCAAGAAAGCAAAATGGCTGTCTGAGGAAGCTTTACAAATAGCTGAGGAGAGAAGGGAAGTGAAAGGCAAGGGAGAAAGAGAAAAATACACCCAATTGAACGCAGAATTCCAGAGAATACCTAGAAGAGATAAGAATGCCTTCTTAAATGAACAGTGCAAGCAAATAGAAGAAAACAATAGAATAGGGAGGACCAGAGATCTCTTCAAGAAAATTGGAGATATGAAGAGAACATTTCATGCAAAGATGGGTATGATAAAGGACCAAAATGGTAGGGATGGTAGGGACCTCACAGAAGCAGAAGAGATTTAAAAAGGTGGCAAAGTTATACAGAAGAACTATACAAGAGTGAGCTTAACATCCCTGATAACCACGATGGGGTAGTCACTGACCCGGAGCCAGACATCCTGGAATGTGAAGTCAAATGGGCCTTAAGAAGTCTGAGCAACCGTAAAGCTAGTGGAGGTGACAGCATTCCAGTTGAACTATTCAAAATCTTAAAAGACGATGCAGTAAAAGTGCTACACTCAATATGCCAACAAGTTTGGAAAACTCGACAATGGCCACAGGATTGGAAAAGGTCAGTTTACATTCCAATCCCAAAGAAGGGCAATGCCAAAGAATGTTCAAATTACCACACCATTGCACTCATTTCTCATACTAGTAAATTTATGCTCAAAATCCTACAAGCTAGGCTCCAGCAATATGTGGACCGAGAACTTCCAGGAGTACAGGCAGGATTTCGAAGAAGCAGAGGAACTAGAGATCAAATTGCCAACATACGCAGGATCATGGAAAAAGCTAGGGAATTCCAGAAAAACATTTACTTGTGCTTCATTGACTATGCTAAAGCCTTTGATTGTGTGGAGCACAACAAATTGTGGCAAGTTCTTAAAGAGATGGGAATACCAGAGCATCTTATCTGTCTCTTGAGAAACCTATATGCAGGTCAAGAGGCAACAGTGAGAACCAGGCATAGAATCACGGATTGGTTCAAAATTGAGAAAGGAGTTCGGCAAGGCTGTATACTCTTGCCTTGCCTATTTAACTTGTATGCGGAGCACATCATGAGAAATGCGGGGTTAGATGAATCACAAATTGGGATCAAGATTGCAGGGAGAAATATCAGCAACCTCAGATATGCAGATGATACCAATCTAATGGCAGAAAGCGAAGAGAAACTAAAGAGCCTCTTGATGCGGGTGAAGGAGGAGAGTGCAAAAGTTGGCTTGAAACTCAACATCAAGAAAACAAAGATCATGGCATCCGGCCCTCTCAATTCCTGGCAAATAGATGGGGAAGAAATGGAGGTAGTGACAGATTTTATTTTCCTGGGCTCCAAGATCACTGCAGATGGGGACTGCAGCTAAGAAATTAAAAAACGCTTGCTCCTGGGGAGGAAGAGAAAGTAAAAGGACTGTTGGTTCACAATGGCAGGTACAGCATAGGTAGATTTTAGATTTTATTTTCCTGGGCTCCAAGATCATTGCAGATGGGGACTGCAGCAAAGAAATTAAAAGACGCTTGCTCCTGGGGAGGAAAGCTATGGCAAATCTAGACAGCATCCTAAAAAGCAGACACATCACCCTGCCAACAAAAGTACATTTAGTCAAGGCTATGGTCTGCCCAGTTGCAATGTATGGCTGTGAAAGTTGGACCATAAGGAAGGCCGAGCATCAAAGAATTGAGGCTTTTGAACTCTGGTGCTGGAGAAGACTCTTGCGAGTCCCTTGGACTGCAAAGCAAACAAACCGGTCAGTCCTGGAGGAGATCAGCCCTGCCTGCTCCTTAGAAGGCCAGATCCTGAAGATGAAACTCAAATCCTTATCCACCTCATGAGAAGGAAGGACTCCCTGGAGAAGAGTCTAATGCTGGGAGCGGTTGAGGGCAAAAGAAGAAGGGGACGACAGAGAATGAGGTGGCTGGATGGAGTCACTGAAGCAGTTGGTGCAAACCTAAATGGACTCCGGGGAATGGTAGAGGACAGGAAGGCCTGGAGGATCACTGTCCATGGGGTCGCGATGGGTCGGACATGACTTCATAGCTAACAACAACAACAACTTGGATCCTGGCTGTCAGCCAATTGGTAATTGTTGTTACTTCACATGGGATACAATATATACATGTTGATTATTTTATTATCACAATCCTTATTAATCCTATATTAGTCACTCATCCCCCAATACCTGGCTTTGTGATGTATGAGAGGCATTCTTCTTGGAGAGATTTATCATCTACCAGATCCTGAACTCTGGGAGTAGTACAATACACGTTTGAATACTGGAAGAGAAAGTAAAAGGACTGTTGGTTCACAATGGCAGGTACAGCATTTCAGTTCCTGTTGGATTCATTTTGATTGCTAAACAGAACCATTCTAACAGACAGGTATTATGACCAGCAAGGAGGCTAAAGATGACATGGTACAACTGCACCTAGGAATGTGTGACTGTGTCTTAAAAGGTTGTCCTAGAATTTTATTCCAGAATTTGTTGTTTTCAGAGTCTAAAGCTGGATTTGTTTTAAGTTTTGAAATGTTACTTGGTGGCCTTACTTTTATACACTACATTCAATCTGGAAAAGAACAAAATGAAAAACCTAGTGAAACAAAAACAGGGCCGCACATTTTCAAACCACTCCCATAAACCACATCCATCACACAGTTCTAAGCGTTTATATACTGAGGCCTTAGGCCATGTCATTCCCTCTACACCCTTCCAGGCACACAGATAAAATCTAAGCCTACAGCCAAACAAGAAAGCATATGTTAGCACAAAAGGACCCTCCTCTGCGCAACATGGATGTCAACAATTCTGTGCACAGCTAAAATCTCCCAATGGAACTCAGATCCTGCCAAAAGACCCTGAAGAAGATGAATATTTATTTATTTAGTCAGATGGTCTTAGACCAGAATACAAAAACAAAGGATAAAAACAAAATACTTGTGATACTCAATCATTTAAAAAGATGAATCTATTCTCAGTTTATGTAGTAAAATCAGCTGCAAGAGCCTTGTAGGTAACAGCACTTTTTAAAGCTTGAAAAACCTCTTTTGTATGATGGCTGGGGCCACGGTTCAGCCTGTTGAAGGCTGTAATCGTATAACACTACTGCTACCTACATGCAGTCAATCCTTATCCATTGTTGCTCCTCTATATATTTATGAAACAGCCTAGGGGTGGGACGTGTCCGGCTGTCCAAGTTAGAATAGGGCTAAGGGTGCAGCCAGCTTTGCCCTGATTGGCCCTGCCCCTGCAGCTTCCGCCCTCCGTCCCTAGACTCTAACCTCTTTGCTCTCAGACGCCTCAGTGCCTGGAGCCAGCAGCAGGATCCTGGGCAAAGGATTGTGGTGGAGGGCCTCTTGGCCTGCTAGGCTGGTCCTGCTGACAAGGGCCTCCTGGCCTGCTTGCTGCTCTTTAAGGACTGCTAAGGACTAGCTGACTGCTAAGGAGCTCTGTTGGCCCTGCTAACGAGCTGCCCAGCCCCCACCCAATCCACTTGATCCTGCTGCAAGTTGCCGCCCAAGGCCACCTTAAGATGCCTGGCCAGGGGCGAGGGGAGGGGATCTTTTCAAGGCCCATTCTTAGGAATGGGCTTTGAAGCTAGTTTCAGTATAATTGTAGGAAATATTTGTCCTGTTTGCTTTGAGTAAAGTGTCTGCCATTTACGTAACCTTGCTCTGTACAGTAATAGGTCCTGGAGAGCATGCATTCAGATTCATTACTAACCTTCCTTTGGTCTGGGGCCAAATCATTAATGCCACTTGAAATCTATGAATGGAGGTGTGTACTGTCTTTTTTTACGGGACTAGAGGGGCTATAAATTTGACTAAAGCAATGGGACAGGTAAGAACAGGTGTTTCTTTCCCCCTCTGGCTCCAGTATCTAACCCACTCTCCCCACAGCTGCCATTATCCCCCCCCCCCAAAACTAGGAAGGGATGCAGATATGCCATCCATATTTGTATTCACCCTGTTTTGGGGTGATCTGTGTATATCAAAGAAGGGCAGCGGAAAAAGGATAAAAACTACTAGTGCCATTGCTACAGCCAAATTCAAGCAAGCCATCCCTTTTCTATTTATTTTTGCAGTATCACACCTCCCCTCAGCTATCATGTTTGATCCCTTGGGATATTACTTAATTGAGGATTTTGACAGCTATCTGCACAATGTGAATGAATTTATTGCAATAAACACAACTGTTTTGAGTTGGCCCTGACAACAACATACTGAGTTTTACCTCTTGAGGAAATTAATCTTATTATCCTCCACATTAGTTTGTACTGGGTAATGAAACTACATGGTTTGTGAAAGCAATGGGGTTGGGAGAAGGGAAAACTGAAAGCAAGAATAAAATATGCATATGTAGAACAGCTAACACTCAGTCTGTAACAAAATAACAGAACTCAGTAAAGTGTCAGGAGCACATGCACCTATTTCTATGTGCCCCTTGTACACATACAACATGTTTTATTATAAAGACCCATTTCCATCATCAGTTATTGTTGAATGTCCCATTGCACTGTGTTCATTCTTCTTCCTAAATGTGTAGATGTTTTAATATATTTAACTTTGAATATTAGAATCTAGTTAGAACAGTGTTGAAAAGAAGAACCCAAAGTGTCATGTAATCAAAGGTAGAAAGGAACAGCTGGCTTTCATCATCACCCTGCAGCCATCTAGAACACAGCTGGCATGTATACGGCTTCAAGTACAACTAATATGCTCCTGAACACACCTGCAGTATTATCTTTTCTCATATTTGCTCTGCTACATATGAATGCCTAGACGTAAGAAAAGTTACAGTAAGATGTACAAATGGCTGAATATCCAATGCTTCCCAGTAATCCTGCTGGCAGATGCAATGCTATAATGACTCTTGGAACTATCATTTAGGCTGTCTCTACTGAAAATCTTATTGTAACCCACCATGTGCTGGATGTCTGGGAGTGGCGGGTAATAAATTACATCATCAATCAATCAAGGCTCTATGCTTCAAGATGTAGAATTTGGGTCACGCGGCTGTTACTTTATGGCCTACAATCTGGAACTTTTGGTAACAGAGTCTGTTTATTTTGATGAAAGCCAAAGAAAACAGTGAGATCATGTATTTATACTTTATATTTAAAATAATATTTCTCTGTAAATGTGAGCTTGTTCTTTATTTAAAAAATAGTGTTTTCCTTTATCTCTTTGAAACTACACTTGGTGGTATAGATTGAATGGTTTTTTATCTGGATTATAAAACTAGCATTAAAACATTACTAGACACACGACTAAGATGCCCTGCTTTTCAAACTGGGCTTTCTTCCTGGTTTAAATTGGAGGATGGTGACATTTCTAGCAAAAGTATGTGTGTGTTAGATATTCTCAGTTTTGCTAATTTAAGTGCTTTATTAGTAAAGGGGCTGAATTTGAAGGGAGACAAACTACAAAGGTCAGCAGCCTTCTTCAGGTGAATAGGTAACCCAATTCTATAGAAAAACACCTGTTTGATGAACTAGGAAATGTCTACTTGCTTTGACCAGTGATGGCTCATTCATATATCCAAATCACTGCTTGCTCCAGTCATCAAGGGATGAAAATGCATCCACTGCTGTACAGTCCCCCCAATTCCCCAAAGTTTTTCAGCCGCTTTTCCACTACTTACCTGAAGGATGGAAACAAGAGTCACGACTCCATAGTATCTGGAAAATGAAGCCCATGAGAAATTAACCCTCATGCTAAAACATTATACTTAGTATTTGTTTTAAAATAAGATACACAGTACTGGTGTGCAATCATTATCTGATATGGATATGACTTTTGCATTTGGAAGACATGGCATTAAGTATATCGGCTGATGCACTGCAGAATGCTGGTAATTCTTAAAATAAAACATTCTTGTCACCTAACATATAATTTGAGAAAAATGTAGATCTTAGCAAAACAACAGAACAATGTTCTTTTAAAGTACAATTAATTCTTCCCTCCATCACATTTTGTCACCCCCCAAAATTCCTCTCTTTCCTCTTGTTGATGGCCCAGGAAGTTTCCAGCAGAACACTCCATGTACTGACTTCCAAGAGGAGGGTCCCAAATGAACACAGCCCTTAAACAAGGATTTAAAAGCCTATGATTAAGGTGCAAGCTTCCCAGCAGAACAGTTTTGTCTCTCCTTTGCTTTCCACAGTTTGGACCCTTTTGCAACTAGAGGCTCCACCCCATTCCTAACAAGGGGCTATACATGCTTAGAGGTACTCCTTTATTAGTGCTTCATATATTTCAGTGCTGAGCTGAACTTTTAGCACATATTATGCTCTAAATGCCCCAATCTGGGTGGCTCATCCAAGCCTGATCTCATCAGATTTTGGAAACTAAGCAGGATTGGCCCTGGTTAGTAATTGGATGGAAGACCACCAAGGAAGTCCAGGGTTGCTATACAGGGGCAGGCAATGGCATGCCATCTCTTTTTGGCCTCTTGCCTTGTAAACCTTAAGGGATCACCATAATTCAGTTTTGACTTTGTAGTACTTTCCACCACCTGCTTTAACTATAAATGAGGTTGGCATGGAAAACCTTGCCACTAGAACATATTTCAAAGTGTTGCATGTTTTTTCATTAAGATTGTTGTTAGGATATGATACCCTATGCCCCCCACAGGGCCTTACGCTCTGTGGGTGAAAACTTATTGGTCGTTCCCGGCCCCAGGGAAGTGCGCCTAGCCTCAACCAGGGCCAGGGCCTTTCTGGTCCTGGCCCCAACCTGGTGGAATGAGCTCCTGGGCAAGCTGAGGACCCTGCGGGAGGTTTCAGCATAAGGCCTGCAAAATGGAGCTCTTCTGCCAGGTCAACAGTTGAGGCTGGGGCCAGCGAGGTAGATCGATGCCCCCGCCATAGGAGCAGTACATCAACTTCTGACCTCCATCCTCACATCTCTGGTACTGGGGATGGGTGTGTGTGTGTGTGGAGGGGTTCCTGCCATGTTTGGGATTTTTATGTCTTTTAATGGGGGTTTTAATGGTTTTTTATGAGACTTTGTAACCTACCACGAGCCAGCCTCGGAAGTGGCGGGAAATAAATCAAATAAACAAACAAACAAATAAATAAATATTGACACACAGCATTTGCATGTAATAGGCCTTGAAACAAAGTAAAAACCAAAACCAAAATCTAATAGCCCAGTTGCATGAATGATCTACTCTACTCTTCAAAGTAACAAGTACTTTTGTTGCCTTCCCTATGCATTTCCTAACATTTAGTTGGTACTAACTGTGGACAAAGTACTGGTCACAATGCGAAAGAACCATGATCTGAACACTCAAAGTGAACAAACTTTGATAGGCAAGATCCAGTTTTTCAGATACATTTAAAAATCTCTTTAACTCAAAACACAGGTTATTTTGCCTCTATGTGGCAGTTGCTAAGGAGAAGGTGAAGATAAAAAGAGTCTGTGGGTAGAAAAGAGAAAGCCAAAAAAGAGTCTGCGTGCAAGCTCCAATCAATGAAGGCATCTAATTTGAAAGTTGGCTCCAAAATTTTCCTGACTTTTATATTTCTATGATTTGGCACTTACAAGAGATTCTGGATGGCAATTCGAACCAAATTGAGCTCCACATCTGCTTCAGCTGAGATTTTCTGAATGTGCCTAAACCCATCAATGTATGGCAGGATCTGAGAAGAGAGGGCAGATATATGATTCCAGGCAAAGCAAGAATCCTGATGCAAATGTAAAGGGCACTTTTCACTAGCCAAGCAAGGAAGACACAGAAAAGAGTCTGATCACTGGAAGACTGGTGAGCACAAACTGAAGGCATGAGCAAAATCTGAGCTTGCACAGGATGATTTCTTAAGGACTTCATCAATATACGATTGGTCTAGGGCAGCCATTGGAATGTCAGACCCAGCAAGAGAAATTAAGCAATTAAAACATTAGGATGAGAGAATTTTTAAGAAGATTTGTACCCAACTGCTTAGACTGAGGATCAGATTACACCTTCTACTGAGGTGAATTTGCGGGATGCTTTTCCCAGGCTGTACCGTCTGAAAAAGGATTACACTTCCTAGAGCATCTTGTCCAATTGAAAGGTAGTGCAAATACTTAAGGAAATGTAACACCAAAAACTCTGTAACCTTTGATTTCAGCAATTATGGAAGCAAAGAATTCCACAAAGTTTTGTTATCAGAGGTTCTTTTCAAAACTCAAATTCTGAGGAATGATCTTTATAAAGTACTAATCAGTGGTCTTTCAGCAAATGATGCAGTTAATAGGAAAAGAAGCATATCCTTAAAGAAATAAAATGTGCCCAGACATCCTTCCCAATTGAACCTTAGGGACACGGCTGCAGTTCTATGCCTACTTACTTATTAGTAAGTGCCATTTAATTCTTGAGGTGTTATTGTTAAGGAAGCCACCTGTCTAAACTGCATCTTCACAATAGTAATCTGATCCATTGGGCAGACTACATTGCAAAAATCTCTGCCAGGTGGGATTACTATCTTTGTTTTGTTTGTTTTGGAAACTAAATCATCTATGCTGCCACTAGACTTTGCTTTCCAGTGTTCAATGAATGTGCAACTCCAACGTCTTTCTAGCCATATGAACAAACCTGCTGAGTGGTGAGGTCCCACTGGGAATTAAAGAACTCATCCTTATCTTGGGTGAAAACAGGAACATCATATTCCTGCACAATGGGGGGATCTGGCCGTTGCTCAATCACTTTCAAGTGAATGGTGTTTGATTCATCTAAGAAAAGGAAAAGATCAGGTTTAGACTTAAATATTATCTGATGCCAAGATGACATGCAGCTCTGTTGGGCTGGGGACGCTTGGCTCTTTGGCTGGGCTTTGCAACTCTGACCTTCCTTATTTACAGACTAGTTCCACAAGTATCTGTGGGAACCCAGTAGTTGAAGATCTGCCACACTATCTATTAGAATGTCCACTTTACACAGACCCAAGGAGGAAATTTCTAAATAAAATTATTCCAGGGGCATTTCCTTCAGTTCATGATAAAGTAAGGTATTTGTTGTCTGATATGGACCCATTTGTAACACAAAGGGTCATCTTTGCTCTGGCGATAAGAAAGATTAGAGCTGGCCTGGTGGCAAATACTGAGGGCTAATGAGCAGAATGTATGGGTCAAGTACAATTTTTTATTCTGTGTTTGTTTTTAACAATTGTATTGTTATTTGATCTTACGATGTCCTATGGCCTAGTGCAATAAAGTTTGACTTGATTAGTTCCACAATGGGAGTGGCCAATCATCAAAAAATTCTATTCACCCTCCCTCCACAGAGTTCATCAAGCATTCTCCAGCGTTTTGCCACTACAAACCAGTTAGGTAGGTTAGACTAGAGACAGTGTAATTGGCCCATTGAGTTTTATGGCGGAATGGAGGTTTCAACCCAAGTCTCCCCAGCCCTAGCTTCAGCATACTAACCACCAATCCACACTTTCATTCTTATTATAACTATATATATATATCCCCCAACATAGCTGAATTCTTTGGGGCTTGAACTTAGCAGTACTGTTTATTCATCAATTGGAGACCAAATTCGCACAACAGCTGGTGCTGGGAGCAAGACCAGTGGTCCCAGTTGCAGAAGTGTATGGAGAAAAAGGACAAGGGGTTAAAAGCCTACTTGTTTTCTCACTATCTGAAGCACTGAATAATATGCACTCAGTTTGCAGGAGAAGAAGCAGTGTCTCCCACTTTCTGAGAACACTCATCGTGACAGTGGTGAGAAAGGAATTTGTTTCACACCATAAGAAATTGCTTCAGGCACCTTCTGTGTCTTTCCATGTAGGGCTGCAATGTTCTTTTTAAACAAAATGACAGGAGGAGTTGGGCCAATGGCACCCATTGGTATGTTGCTGCCCCTTCCCAATTCCTAAGGAGCATCATATTCCAAGGTGGCAATACCACTGCTGCCTCCTTGTACCCTTGATAGAAGAGGAGGGGGGTCACACAACACAAGAAATGCTCTTCTGCACTGACTGTGCCACAGTCCCAACTTCCAAACCCACATGTTTCTAAAAAGGAGGATGTGACTGTTGATACCTATTGGCAGAGTGCATTTGCCAGTGGCATTCAATTCCTCAAGCAGGATGGTCATTATTGGGATCAACTTTTGCTTGCTCTCGTCATTGGAGATGAAGCCACTCTCAAGCTGAGAAAGGACAAAGACCATAATCAGTTCTGAACAAGAGGCAGGAAAATGTCATTAACTGCAGTGGCAGAAATAACATTAAAATGTCCCAATATTTCTGAACAACAAATTATACTGATTATTGCAATGAAAATACATGAAAACGTATTAAAGGTTCTTTTCAGAGCAATGGAGGCAAACTTGAGGCCATTCCGCACCGGGATCCATGTAGCAAATTGTTTGCTGAACGAAAAATCGCCATTTTAAATAGTGGAATTCGTCGTTATGCATACCTGCCTTTGTAGTGGAATCCAGTTGCGTTTCTATCGTTTCCCACAGTGTTCCAGTCTCGGCAAAAATCGCTAGAAAGGAAGCGCTATTGCTGAGCTGTGTCCTGCCCCTGGCCGTCAAGCAGCCAATGGGCGGCCGTTAGCATGCTCCCAAACAGCCCCTTTCCCTTTAAGGAAGGTTTTTAAAAAAAACAAAACACACCCGTTGCAACGAATATGCGTTGATTCGTTGCAACGGAGAGACCCATCCAGCTAGCAGGTGATGTTTGAGCTGCCGTTTCATCGTTGCCACGCTCTCCCCGAGTGAAAAAAAAAATCCCCCCCCCCCTCACGGGCGCGATTTTCGGCCGAAAACAGTGTGAAAAATAAAGTGAAAATAAACCAGCAAACGGGCCTCTATGATGCTTGTGCTTGGTGACTTTCTCCGCTCGCTCGGAGAAAAAAAAAATGGTGATCGCTTCGCCGGAAGATCAGAGGAGAGAGCCAGGGGGAGGGACTTTGCAAAAATCGCAACAATGGTAACGCACAGAACTTTCCCGCTAGTGTTGCAGATTGGTTGCAGGAGTGTAGCGCTTTCCGGAGGGTGAATCCACTTTTTGGGATTTCCCTGAAAGCGCTACAATGAAGCGCTTTTTGCGGATCGGTTTCAGGAGTGTTGCAGATTGTCAACGACATTGTGCATAACGGAAGAACTGTAGCGATTTCAATTAGTAACCATTGTGCTATTTTGGACGAATGCAGAACGGTCCCAGGAGTTATCATGGCGTTAATGACAAACTGGCAAAAGTTGTATGATATGGTACACATTGAATGGGGGGGGGGGGAATGTTTGTCTCTCCAAGCACTGATGCAGGGAAAACCATGTGTTTTCCCTCTTTTAACAGACTCCCAGAATACTGATGAAGTAAAGCAAGTGAGCATTTACAATTTTCCAATCCCAAAGAAGGGCAATGCCAAAGAATGTTCAAACTACCGCACCATTGCACTTATTTCTCATACTAGCAAAGTTATGCTCAAAATCCTACAAGCTAGGCTCCAGCAATATGTGGACCGAGAACTTCCAGAAGTACAGTCAGGATTTCCAAGAGGCAGAGGAACTAGACATCAAATTGCCAACATACACTGGATCATGGAGAAAGCTAGGGAGTTCCAGAAGAACATTTATTTCTGCTTCATTGACTATGCTAAAGCCTTTGATTGTGTGGAGCACAACAGATTGTGGCAAGTTCTTAAAGAGATGGGAATACCAGTGCATCTTATCTGTCTCTTGAGAAACCTATATACAGGTCAAGAAGCAACAGCAAGAACCGGGCATGGAATCACGGACTGGTTCAAAATTGAGAAAGGAGTTCGGCAAGGCTGTATACTGTCGCCTTGCCTATTTAATTTGTATGCGGAGCACATTATGAGAAAGACAGGGTTAGATGAGTCACAATTTGGGATCAAAATTGCAGGGAGAAATATCAGCAACCTCAGATATGCAGATGATATCACTCTAATGGCAGAAAGCGAAGAGGAACTAAAGAGCCTTTTGATGTGGGTGAAGGAGGAGAGTGCAAAAGTTGGCTTGAAACTCAACATCAAGAAAACAAAGATCATGGCATCCGGCCCACTCAATTCCTGGCAAATAGATGGGGAAGAAATGGAGGTAGTGACAGATTTTATTTTCCTGGGCTCCAAGATCACTGCAGATGGGGACTGCAGCAAAGAAATTAAAAAACGTTTGCTCCTGGGGAGGAAAGCTATGGCAAATCTAGACAGCATCCTAAAAAGCAGAGACATCACCCTGCCAACAAAAGTGCGTGTAGTCAAGGGTATGGTATTCCCAGTTGCAATGTATGGCTGTGAAAGTTGGACCATAAGGAAGGCCGAGCATCAAAGAATTGAGGCTTTTGAACTCTGGTGCTGGAGAAGACTTTTGCGAGTCCCTTGGACTGCAAGTCGAACAAACCGGTCAGTCCTAGAGGAGATCAGCCCTGACTACTCCTTAGAAGGCCAGATCCTGAAGATGAAACTCAAATAATTTGGCCACCCTATGAGAAGGAAGGACTCCCTGGAGAAGAACCTAATACTGAGAGTGATTGAGGGCAAAAGAAGAAGGGGACGACAGAAAATGAGGTGGCTGGAGGGAGTCACTGAAGCAGTAGGTGAAAACTTAAATGGACTCCGGGGAATGGTAGAGGGCAGGGAGGCCTGGAGGATCATTGTCCATGGGGTTGCGATGGGTCGGACATGACTTCACACCTAACAACAAGAACAAGAACAACAACAACAACAATAATAATGGGTGAGGAAATGATATTGGCAACCATTAAAGTAACAGGAGGGATGTTCCACCTGTACTAAATCTGAACACCCCCTCCCAGAGCGCAACAGAAGAAATAAACACTGGAAATAAACACTGGAAATGGTACATATTGGTACATGCCTAAGCACAGATAAGTGGGAAAAAAACATGTTCACTTAGTGCCTAACCTCCAGAGTTGTGAGATAACCTGCCAGTTTCTTCACAATGGGCTCCAGTGCACAGGTTTTAGCTCTAGCATCACAAACAAAGCCAAGGTTAAAGAGCAGAGCATTCCGGCTGTATTTCTTATGCTCAATACAAACTGGGCAGCCAATCAGTTTTTTGTCCATGGCTGTACTGTTAGAGAGAAATAATTTAATTATTATTAAGCATACATTTATGACACTTAACAATGTATAGAAGACTGTGTAACTGTATTTATGAGTCATTTATTAATACTATATATTAGTCAAACATTTTTGGCCCTATGTATGCTTTAAATTTTAAAAAAGAAACTTCTATCTGTGAAAATGTTAGTCGGTATGCAAAAAGAAGGTGGGGGGAGATCCAAGGCAGACCATAGGGAGCAAGCCAAGCCCCAGTAGCTCTGCCAACTCACCTGAGGCCTGCGTGGGTCCATGGAGGGATAATGGACGTGAGCCATGCTCAGGAACTTCTCCCAGGCTTCTGATCCCAACATAGCTGCCATTGCTTCAAGTGCACAGCTTGGCTGCTTGGACTGAGAATCAGCCCTGAGTACACTTGAATGCCACTGTTTGGAACTCATGCTGGGGAATGTCTATCCCTGCTTTAGTCCCTCTACAACCAAACTGCACTGACACACAGTCAGACAGCACAGAACAACATGGCTAGCTGCTTTGCTTATTCTGATTAACTCCAAACTGTTCTCTGATCAAGCTATGGGTCTCACACACACTTCAAAACAGATTTTGGCATGTGTATCTTGACCTGGATGAAAAAAGTGGGGACACCAAAAGGCGCTGCACATGTCATTCCCCAGTCCTACCCACCAGCTTAAGTTGCCCATGTATAGACCTCTAAGTTGCTTACAGATAGCAGCTTGAGAAGAATTTTGCCTTCCTTGTTAATCAGCAAGCTATGTATAGTGAAGGCCCTGGGTGCTGTGCACACCCACAGTTGGAACACTGCTTGTATCCTCTGAGTGGATCATCACAGAATTTCTCCCTCCATGAAGGCAAGGTTTCTTACTAAACCCAAACCGGCACATGTTTTTTGGAATCACAGTTTCTTCTGTTACCAAATTAGGCTATCATATCAAAGATAGCTCTTCAACTACTTTACGTCTCTCAAAGAAGGGCAACAACCTCAAATGAGAGAAGTACTGCTTCTAAAAGGAGACAGGGTCATCTACAGCAGTGTTCCCCAACCTTTGTATCACTGGGGACCGGTCAACGCTTGACAATTTTACTGAGGCCCAGGGGCGGGGTAGTCTTTTGCCGAGGGACGTCGCTGCCGCCTGAGCCCCTGCTCCACTTGCTTTCCAGCCAGCACCCTGGACTTCCTGCCGCCCACTGGGGGGCGCTACCAGCAGCAGCTGCGCAGTCCGAAGCCGAGGGGGAGCCCCAGCCATGGCGGCCATTGGAGAGCACCAAAGGTGAGCTGGCAGCAGAGTGGCAGGGCAGCCCCCAAGGCAGCAGCCTGGGAGGAGGAGGAGGAGGAGGAGCCGCGGCCCGGTACTGACTGATCCACAGACCAGTATCGGTCCCCGGACCGGGGGCTGGGGACCACTGACCTACAGGATGTGATTAAAGGAGACAGGGTCAACTATGCCACAGGGGTAGTCAACCTGTGGTCCTCCAGATGTCCATGGACTACAATTCCCATGAGCCCCTGTCAGCAAACGCTGGCAAGGGCTCATGGGAATTGTAGTCCATGAACATCTGGAGGACCACAGGTTGACTATCCCTGAACTATAGGATGCACACTAATTGCACTCACCAGTGATTTTTCTACTTAATGAACACCAAGTAGTACTTACACTGTAATGAGTTTGTTTTGCAATTCAGGCTTAGTGATGATGTATACCTGAACTGTATCAAACAGTTCCCGGGAAATGAAATCTTCTGGTACCTGCCAAGATGAAACAAGACAACCGCAGATCAATTCAGAACGAGGATACAATCACAAGGATACAAACACCTCTTAACACATTTATAAAAATCAGTTTGTTTCTGTCATGAACAAAGCCCTAACTGTTTTTAAATTGCTGTACTGGTGTTCATTACATGGATAGTAGGAGAGGTCTTGCTGCTCAGAGGAAAGCTAAAAGAAGAAACCACTCAACTGTATTTATTTGTATGAAGGGGATAGTTTTGGTTTGTCTTTTTTTTTAAGGGTAGGATGTATTCCAGTATTAAAAGTTGGAATGTACAGTCCAAACTAATAGAAAGGGGAGAAATGCTCTTAAAATGGTAGGCGAGTGCTGCAGAGCTTCAGTTTAGTTAGCCAAGGATTTTTTTCCCTTACAAAAGAACCTATGTATTCTCACATTGGAATGGTACATGAGGGAGCACTCAACTTTTTTCAAAGTTCATAATACAATACCAAGCAGGACCTATGTGGCTCATCCTCTGTGATCTGACAAATATTTATTTATTTTCTAATTTATATGCTGCCCTTCCTCGAAGACTCAAGGGGGCTTACAACATTTCAGAGGGGAAAAAACAACAATTAAAACATTCTTAACATTTTAAAATGAATAATTTGCTTTAAAAATATCAGAGAGATAAGTTAATATTAGCGAATAGATGCTCAGATTATTCAAGCAACTAAATTCAACACAGGACTTAAAGCCAAAATGCATACACTAGCAGAAAAATAGGGAAAGTTGTTCTACCCCCAGAAACTCAAATAGCAACAGAAAATTCCACAATGGCCGCAAAGTAGAGCTTTTCTGCCAGAAATTTGTTGACAGAAGAAAAAACATCTACTGGGCCCTCAGAACCTTTCCCTGCACACAGAGAGCAAACAAAAGGGCAACCCTGGACTGACCACCCTGTGGGATTCAATTAACTGGAAATTAATCCCTGGCCCCCCTCAGAATTCCACCAATGCTCTGGACCTGTTTGTATTGTTGCACTGTTGTATTGTTTATATTGTTTATACTGTTATATTGTTATATGGTTACAACTATTAGTTATTATTATTGTAAGGTATTCACTTGTTTATAGACTGTTTTATGTATTGTTCTTTGTTCCTATGTAAACTGCCCTGAGCCTCTGGGGAGGGTGATAAATAAATAAATAAATAAATAAATAAATAATGTTCCAATTAAGAAAAAATTGTTATCACCAACTGTTACTGTTACTACTGTTGTCATCCTGCCATTATTATTATCATTATTGAACTATGCCGTATTTGATTCCCAAGTTTTCTGTAAACTGCCTTGAGCTGCAAGGGGGGGCAGTATATAAACAAATCAAAATAAATAAAGAAGAAGAAGAAGAAGAAGAGTTGGTTCTTATATGCCGCTTTTCCCTACCTGAAGGAGGCTCAAAGCGGCTTACAGTCGCCCTCCCTTTCCTCTCCCCACAACAGACACCCTGTGGGGTGGGTGAGGCTGAGAGAGCCCTGATAACACTGCTCGGTCAGAACAGTTTTATCAGTGCCGTGGCGAGCCCAAGGTCACCCAGCTGGTTGCATGTGGGGGAGTGCAGAATCGAACCTGGCATGCCAGATTAGAAGTCCGCACTCCTAACCACTACACCAAACTGGCTCTCTAAAATAAATGAACAGCTGTAGTTTTTGATTGCATCGAGGTAAACAGCACCACCAGGGAACAGCATCCTATTAAAAGGGCATTAGAAGGAGAGAACATTCTTCTCCAGGCCAGTTGGCAATCCTGGCAATTTCACAGAACAGATCTGCACACTGCAGAAAAGAAGCCTGGAGCCCCCACAGTAGCTGATTGTTTTAGTGTCACAAAAGACAGCAGAATGCCTCTGAGCTACAGTGTTTATGCAAGTGCATGTGTGAATTTTGTTAATGTGGGACAGAGAAGTGAAATGCAATCTTTTAAAAAGTTCACATACATTTCAGCAAATTGCGATTTACAAATTGCAAAAAAGAGCTTATATTACATGGGAGAAGATCCTGAGAAAAAGATGCAATCTAGAAGACCAAATCACTAAGACTTAACCTGCCTCTGAAACATAGAAAAAGTTTTTTAAAAGTGAGCCCCCCAATGCCAAATTATCCATTTTAGACACCACTGACCTGGTATGTTATTTTTGGCCCAAGCGTCGGGTGAAATTCACTGAAAAAGATGCACTCGATTCTGCTGTTGCCTTCCATAGCTGTAACTGCAAGGGAGCAAAAATACAGAAATGACGAGTCTCCCAAGCACACTCCTTTCAAACAAACAATTCTTTAAAAAACTGAACTGATAATGCTCTTGGAATCATGGTACTAACATTATTGAGCCTGTTAGAAGATCTATAAACTGGGCTCACTTGCTTCAATGATCTGACCGGCTGCTTAGCAGGAGACCTGTTGTGGCATACTTCACTGGTCTTGCCTCCTGCTTATACCACACGATGACATTTTTAGCCTAATCTTGAGAACTGATTGTGTGGCTATTTGAATTTGTCCTTTCCAGTTCAACAGTAACTTAGTATTAATACCCAACAGTCAACCATTCTTGTTGTGGTTCTTGCTGTGCTCCAGGTGATTCATTAATTATTTTTTTGTATCTGTGCTTTTCAATAAGTCATCTGCCAAATCAGTTTGTCAACCTAAAATAAGAAAAACAACAAATCAGCATCATACAATAAAATAATAATAGTCTGTTCCTAAGAAAAAGAGGCAATACCTCAAAGATGAGCAATTTGAACTGCCTCAATAAAAATGGCCTTAACTGCCCTTCTAGAAGGAATGCAGACTTGTAGGATTTTCCTCAGCAGAAATCCCACGGAACTGGAGCTATCACTGAGGAACCACTAGTTTTGGTAAATGACAGGTTTGCTTTCTTCAGTGACAAGACCTGTTGTGGAACATTATTACTTGATCATCCTAGCTGGCGTGTGTGTGTGTGGATTTACAGGTATACGCAGTCTAACAGGATACTTAATATTTGTCTTTTTGGATAACTTTTTTGCTACTTAACCTCCAAAAGAAAGCACTAAGGAAAACTTTGATGATCATAGACTGTGTTTAAAATTAACTGTAATAGTGTACTGCTTACAATTGCTTTTTCAAACCAAATGAGATTACAATGAGTTTGAACAGAAGCCCTTTACGTTCAATATCCCTGTTGGAGAAACTGATCTTGCCTCACTTCCATAAAAGGCATCAATAACAAAGGCAGCTTTCATCTTACCCACTGCATCATTGAACTTCAACATATTTAAAGTGTTTAAAGACATCTGATCTAGTTTTAAAAAGTTGTTGCAGAGACATCACTTATATATTTAGAGCAGTGATAATCAGTGGCTTGGGAGCTACTTGTAGCTACTCTGGCACCATTCCCTGATGTAGCACTTACTACATGTTCGAAGTGGGCAAGAACCTTGCCTCGCAGAGAGTCAAGTCATTTACACCTTGAAACAGCCACCACCAGAGGGACAAGAGGATGGGCAAGCTACAAATCTAGTTGTAGGATGCGTGTCGGATAGAAATAGGCATTCTCTCCAACATCCCCCCCCCCCACTTCTTTATAACTTCTATATACTCATTCCAGCACCCAGGCAGCTGCCAGGAGGAGAGCAAGTTAGCATCAGAGAAGACTGATTAAAACTACCATCCCGGTAGTCTCCAGGGAAAAACAGCAAGCAGGCTATAGGTGGTAGCAAACCTACCATTTTCTCTGCTGCCAACTGGCCTTCCTCCAGGTACTTTGGCAATCTCACTCTTTCTACCTGACAGGCTGATTTAGAGTAATTCTAACCTGTCTTTCTCCATGACATCTAGCTCTTCGTCCTTATGGATGACTGCCCTGACTCTCCCCCCAGAACTCTTAGCCAGCTGTCTGGAAGCAGTGACAAAACGGATCAAGCAGAGTCATCTGAAGCTCAACCCTGCAAAGACGGAGGTCCTGTGATTGGGTAGGAAGGGACTATGAGAGGAAGCACATCTGCCCATCCTGGATGGTGTGCAGCTCTCAGCAACACACTCCACCAGGAACTTGGGCATGATCCTGGCTGCTTCTCTTTTAATCGAAGCCCAGGTCACAAAGGTAGCACGGCTCGCATTCTACCACCGCCGCCAAGACAAACTACTAGCGCCCTACCTGGACCAAGAGCACCTAGCCACAGTGATCCATGCAACGGTCACCTCTAGACTGGACTTCTGAAACTCGCTCTACCCTTATCCTTGATCCAGAAACTACAACTGGTGCAGAATGCCACAGCCAGGATTCTCACTAAAACATCATGAAGATCCCACATCCAGCTGGTACTCCAAGAACTTGGCTGGCTCCCAGTTGAATTCTGGATTAAACTAAAGGTTTTGGTAATCACCTTCAAGGCCATACGTGGTTTGGGCACAGTGTATCTAAGAGACCACCTCCCTGCCTATATCCCCAAAAGAGCCTTACGCTCCGCTACCTCCAACTGGCTGCGGATCCCTGGACTCAGAGAAGCGCATCGGACCTCAACAAGGGCCAGAGCCTTCTCAGTCCTGGCCCCCACCTGATGGAACGAGCTCCCTGAGGAAATCAGAGCCATGCCTGAACTCCCACAGTTCTGCAGGGCCTGCAAAATGGAGCTCCTCCACCAGGCATTTGCTTGATGCCAACCGACTCGGAACATCTGCTGGTCCCCCTCATACCCCCTGCATGACTGAACAATTTGATCTCCCCAGTGTTGTTGTTATTCGTGTTGTGTTGTAATTGTTACCGTTAGATTGTGATGTTCTATTAAAAATTATATAATGTTATAGATTGCTATAATGTTCCATGTAAATTTATGCAGTGTTCCATGTTAACTGCCCAAAGCCGCAAAGAATGGGTGGTATAAAAATCCAAACAAACAAACAAATAAAATGAACAAAAGACAACATTAGCCCTCCTGCCCATTAAAGTAAAATGCTGCCTAGTTAGGCACACTGAACACCCCCTCCCAAAAAACCCCTCATTGACAAGGTTGTATCTTTTTTTTTAGAACCAACCAAACTGTCACAGAATAGTCAAACTTTTGAGTTTTCCTGATTCTACATCAGGCTACAATGTTAGATCCATGGGTTCAGAGACCAGCACACTAAAGCTGGACTGAGAACCTCTCCAAAATCTCCAACAACAGTGCCAGTGCACACTACTGGTCAGTTTCAGTTTAAACTCACTGGATCTGGCAGTCAGGATCAAGCCATGCATTGGCTGATCAAAGCCCAGGATACGATCCTGCCTCGGACCTCAGGCTCAGTTCTTGGTAGGACTACAGACGCAACTGGGGAGGCTATAATACATTCCACAACCTTCACTTCTTAATTAGTTCTTTCTCATTTTCTTGACTTTTAAAATTCTTTTTTGAATATTTTTCTATCTTATACTATTGCTAACAGGCTTTCATTGATTCAATTAGTAGCTTTTTGTATCAGGTCTTTTATTTAATCTTTTTTGGGGCTGTTAACACTCCTCCTCACGTACAGCCTTGTTGGTAGCCTTCTCAACATGGAGGTTAGAAGTTGTTGCAATAGGGCATGTTGCAGACATCTTCATTCAAAACTAAATAGAGGCTTACTCCCAAGAAAGGGCACATAGGATTCCACTCTTAATTGGTAGCTGCTGAATACAAAATAGACTTCAAGATGCATAAGAGGATATAGGACAAAGAGTGACAAAAAAGGACCTTCTCCTTTTGAAAAGGTAAAAGACAGAAGTTAATGCTTCTGCATGGAGCATCCAGTATGCAGAACACATTGGAAATGCATGGAACTTTGGCTCATTCAAACATCTGTTGCCAATAATGTTTATTAAGTACTGGGTTAAATGAAAAATTGATAATAATTTACTTATTTGTTTTATTATATTTATATTATATACCGCTCTCCCATTTCGGCTCAGGGCAGTTTACATTGACATTAGAGAAATACAAAAAACATCATGCTTTTGAATATACAGCAGTTCAAAAACAACAACAATACTGCTGGAAAAACCAGAAACTTTATGCAGGACTCTAATCCACCACATTTCCTGGTTAAGGGAAAGATGCTGTCCAACGCTGAGCTAACTCCAATGGTAAACAAGCAAAAGAAATTCTGCTTATGAAAACAGAACCAGCTCTTCCATGACGTGTTCATGCCGCTGCATGCCACTTCTTGTGAAGGGGCTCCGAAAGCATAACTTGCTACAGCTCCAAGCCCAGGTAAGGGAGAGAAGAAGAGAGGCCCTATAGAAAACGAAATACGTGGTGGGGCCCAATGGCGAGTGTTCCCGGGCGAGGGGACCCTCTTTACCAGATCCCTCCGGCCCGAGAGCCTCCTGCGCGCGGAGTTAGCGGGCCCCCCGGCTGGCGACTGCTCACAACACCCAGCAGCGTGCCTTGGGCGTCACTGCAGGGCGCAGAGCATCCCTCCACGGGCCCGTCTGTCGCCGCAGACCCGGTGAGCTTTGAGGCTTGCGGCTGACCATCAGGGCTCCCGCTCTGGAGCTGGCGTCGTGAAGCTCCCATCAGGCCGGAGTACCTGCCCAGGTGCAGAGAGGGACCAAGCACGCAATGAGCGGCGTGGAAGAAGCCGCCTCCGTTCCTCCGCACAGGCGGAAAACATCACTCACCCGTCGCCAGCACGTCCCGCAAATGCGCATGCGGCTTCCGCCTGGGGCCCGGGGTGGGATTCTTAACCGACCGCTTCGCGTTTCCACGCACGCGCAATCAGAGGAGCTCGGTGGTGCTATGGCGCATGCGTACGTCATCGTCTAGGGACGCGAGAAGTAAAGCCCTTCTGCAGAGACGCGCGTGGTTGTAAACCCAACAAATTAAAAACAAGCGCCCAGTTAAGAAGAACTTGTCCCGCTTGTCACGTGCCTGGAGAGGTTGACGACTTGATTTGACAGGATCTCACTGGAGATTGCCAGCCGGGCTTAGCCTCTTAGGGACGCGGGCCTCGTAGAATGGATGGGAGGGACAGCACGAGCTGAACAATCCGAAGCGGGCATTCGTTTCCCTTGCTTCTCTTGGAGTTCCTGCTCTTTGACGATGCCGCTGCGGGAGCGGGCGGGCGAGTGAGTGAGTGAGTGAGTGCGGCGCTTCAGGGAATGTTGCTGGGCTGGAGCTGGGAGAGGCTGAGCGCGTGGGAGCCGCGGCACGAGTCCCAGAGGGCGGGGGAGGGGGGAGATGCCCAGGATGGCGCTCCTGGGTCTTGCTGCGGAAGGGGGAGCGGGACACGGAAGCATCCCCTCGCATTCCTCGGAAGCCCAGGCATCCCCCGAGGCTGTATGCAAGAGGCAAAAGGAGACTGCCTTATCCCGAGAAGAGGAAGACGTGAGAATTTCAGCCCCTTCCCCCTCCCACCCTCCCTCCCTCCGAGTCATTCATATAAATATAAAAGGAAATGTACCCGGCTCCTTTGGCAGCCAGTGGCCATCCGTGTGTTCTGTCCCCTAAAAAGGGATTCTCTAGCAGAAATAAAATGTAGAATTTGAAATATAATTGCACCGCTCTTCCCTTTTTTTTAATGCACAGAGAGCGGATATAAGAAGCTGCCTTACCCCGAGTCAGACCGCCTGTCAAGGTCAGTATTTATGCTAAGTGGCAGCAACTCTAGGCTAGAATCTGGCATAGGAGCCTTTCACATTCCCTGTTACCTGATCTTTTTATCTCGAGATGCTGGGGGTTCAACCTGGGACCTGCTGCATGCAATGCTGCTGACCTTCCTGTGAGCCCTGGTCTTTTCCTGCATAAGGAGATGCTGATCAGGCATGGGATAATAGACTGTACGCTGCAATTGGGTGTGGAGGTAACCACCCACCTGCCCTCCATAAGGCTGTACAGCAGTAGGGTCGCTCTCATACAGTTACTGCCAAGAAGGCTGCTGCAGATGGCTTAAAAGAAAAGCCTGCTTGGTAAGGATGGAAACACTTCCTTTTCTCCTGGCCCTTTAATAGTGGGGTTATTGCTTACTGTTTCCTAAAAGAGGGGAAGCATAGGGGTGTTCCTGCAACAAGGTCGAAGACAATAGGTGTAGTCCTAGTATTTAGTGATTTCTGGTTGAATGCTGTGGCTGCTTTAGGTGGAGGAGTGTTCCTCTTTCAAAATAGAATGGGCCTTTTTCCATATGTTTTACAATGTGATTTTACCCCTAAAGTAAAATTAATACAGATGCTCTCCTCTTTCCTTGGATCCTGTGCATGGCTTAATATATCCAGTGTTGTGTCAGTCTAATAAGAGTATCCATCCAAAGGCGGGATTGCAGTTCTGCCCAGGGCTTCATCTTGTTTTAAATACATCCTGCTTTGAAAACATTGCTGTGGGTGCAATTCACATTTCTGCTATCCTTTTTGATAATTGCAGTTGGGTGCATGTTGTTGCATTTAATGGAATGGTTCAGGAAGTTGCTTTTGTAAAGGAAGTGGAGTTTAGCTTGCTCATTGCATAGAATCTTGCTCAGTGCATTGTTTTCTAATTTTGTAATTCCATTTTTGATTGTTACACATGTCTAATACTTTTTTTGCAGTTTCTAATGTTTATTATTGTAGTCCTATTGCACTATTTATTGAATGTCTCAGGCTATTTAATTACATTATTTTACACTATATACTTTGCCTTGAATCTCAGTATGAGTGGTGGGCCACAAATATATTACATCTGCACTGTATCTTTTCAGTATGTATGCATAGAACAAAATGCATCTGTGAGAATTGTATATAGTGATCAAATGTGCAGAATGTGCTAATATTCCACTGTGGCAGGGCAATCTGTGTAGGAAATTGTACTTATTTCCCCCAATCTTTCCCTAAGACTGAATAATAATAATGCTAATGATCAGAGGACAGGTTTTGCTTGTTGTTCTTTTCTGGTAAAGATATGAAGTTGCCAACAGATTTTTCAGGACCAAGTATATCTAACTATCTTGAGCAAGAATAAAACAAGAAACTCAATGACAAGAATTTGCCAGTGTTAAGAACAGTGGTTCTGTAACGATATCACTAAAGCAGAATTGCAAATCCCTCTTTGTGATTTACACAGTGTCAACCTAAGAACAACTGCAATAAAGCATGCTGTAATAAAGTGAATTATGAATATGATGCTCCCTAAATGGACTTTCTCTGCAGAAACCATTTTGCTCTCTGCTACTAATAACAGGGCCACAACTCTTGTTGTGTTTTGTACCAGTTTCATTGTTTGCTGATGAGTAACACATGCACACTCCCCCCCCACCCCATGCCATTAATCAATCCTTTTCCAGAAAGCAGTAGTGGCTTTCTGCAGCTTATTTGTTAAAGGGCTTGTCTTCTAAGCACTTGTTTTTTTCTGTACAGCGCTTTCATGATGCTTAAACTTCACTCAATTCATCCCCGTCCCTCCTCTACACATCTCTGCGTGTTCAGGATTAGACCTCCGAGGAAGACCCATTTTGGAGTCAAAATGCATTAGGTCAAGCATTGTATGGTGCATAGTGTATTATTTCAGTGATTAGTCTATGGGTTTTGTCTTTTAACCTTATAAGCTGTGCACAATAAATGTTAATGTAATTTGATTATATTTTGTGGACAGGTTTGTTGCTTTTTGTTTTGTAACCGTATCACTTTTTTGTTTTCTTTTCCCCATCTGCACATCTAACAGGATCCCCTATGAATAAAGCATGAGCTGAGCACTGTGCATAAATGGTTCCTTTCCTCTTGCCATTACGGCACTGCTATCCTGAATGGTCTTGCACCCAAGCTGGCTTGCTGGCATTAGAGGGGACAAGGGTTCTTACTATATCCAGCAAGTCCTGTTGAGTTTGGCTGCTCTATATCTGGCCAATAGTTTCCCAAGCAGAGAACATTGATTCAGATGTATAGTATCTCATCTATCCCAAAGGGTCTGGATGAGCAATTGCACTGTAGATAGCAAGGGTGAAAAAGGGACCCCTGTTTTGAAGGCTGTTTAAACAATATGGCAAAATGAAGAAGGGGAAGCACAAATATAATTATTTAAAAGAACTTTAAGTTGACAGTCAACTGTTGCCATTCACTCTAGAAATATTGCAGTTACAATGAGGTAGGAAGGGAAACTGTATGGCAGATTTAAAGGAAGAGTCCAGGTTCGAGAGGTTTATAGCTTTTGTGGCAGTGTATCCAGGCAGTAAGAGCCTCTTGTGGCACAGAGTGGTAAGGCAGCAGACATGCAGTCTGAAGCTCTGCCCATGAGGCTGGGAGTTCAATCCCAGCAGCCGGCTCAAGATTGACTCAGCCTTCCATCCTTCCGAGGTTGGTAAAATGAGTACCCGGCTTGCTGGGGGGTAAACGGTAATGACTGGGGAAGGCACTGGCAAACCACCCCGTATTGAGTCTGCTATGAAAACGCTAGAGGGCGTCACCCCAAGGGTCAGACATGACCCAGTGCTTGCACAGGGGATACCTTTACTTTTACCTTTTATCCAGGCACTGATCTGTCCCTGAGTGCTTTTTTGTTGTTTGCATTTTCTCAAGAATCTCCAGCGAAACATGTTTCAGCAGCCATTTTATGAGAGTTTTTACGGAGCTATTGTGTACTTTGATATTGTTCTTTTCTTTCCTTGTATAGATAGCTAATGGGTATGGACCCATTAGTCCTGTGAGTGCTCTGTAGCACCCCTTTCCTCAATGTGTTTGGGAAGCTGATGAATACAGTATACTTAGCATCAGGAGGCCTGAAGCCAGTGGAGATTGAAAGGTCAACCTTCTGGTGTGCTTGGAGGCCCATCTTACCATGGCTCTGACTCTTGAAACAGAATCCCAGATCTACCGCTCTCTCAGGGCTGTCTTTGGAGCTACTGCACACCTCGTCTCACTTGGATTTACAGTCTTCGTAGCTGTGATTGCAAGACCTGGATCAAGTAAGTAGGAGTTCTGCTGAGTGAACTCCCCAGGAGATTGATCAAAGCAAACTGATGTTGGCCAGTGGTTGGACTGTGACCTGGTAGACTGTCATGGAAGCTTAGTGGATGACTAAGTGCCAAATGGGAGGCGAGCTACCATCTGAAAGTCGGGGAGAGTTAGCGCTCAAGCCTAAGGTGGATATAAGTGGGTATAGGGACATCTAACTTTGCATGAATTTTAGTTTTTCCAGATTTTTAAAAAACATTATTTGGGGTATTTCTGCTAGTTAGGCTCTGTATAAATTGGGCTGTCTAAGCTGACAAGTGGTAGAGACAGTTGCTTTGATCTGCATCTATTCCTGATGCACACTGAGATGTCCATTCTGACCCACATTGTGAAACTCACCCAAACGTTACTGGATTAGCTGGGTGAATCTTTAGATCCAGAGAGAGGTTGTGTGGGCATATTTAGGGCCATCTGTTCTTAAACATGAGCACAAGATGACAGTTTGATTGGGGCCATTATAAGCTTGATCAGTACACCTCAGTACCACCTTGTGTAGCATTTCTGTCATTCTGTTGTTGAATGCAACATGAGCTTGGTCACAGCAAGCTAATGCTTGGACTGCAGCATCTCCTGTTATCATATTTCAGTTCTGGCTGTCTTGTGGAAAGAGATTATTAGCCTCTCTGTTAACTGAGTCTCTCAATGAAATAAGAGTCTAATGCAAACAAGAGTGTAAGATGATATCACCAGACCTGTTTTCAGTGGTGACATAACAAGTTTGGCACAGGACAGTGCATTCCCTATTTTTTTTACTAGACATACCAGTATAGCTCAGGGAAGATGTTTAATTGATATTTCTTTGAAGGGACAGTATTGTTGCACAATCCTTTATTTTCTCAGAAGTAAGTTCCATTGTGTTTAATAGACCTGGTCCCATGTAAATATGTACAGGAGTCCAGCCTTACAGTACAATCCTAAAGAATCACATGCTTCTGAACCCATGGATGTTTAGGATGGCACTGTTATTACTGTCATACCTCACTCCAAGCAACAGTATCAGTCTTGGGGCACCATAGAGTGACTACCATACCATACAATTTTGTGGACTAGAGCCATCAAAACACTGCCTCAATATAAGTGCTAGTTTTTGAGATGGTACAGAAATCCATGCTTGCTTTCCCCCCGGCCCTTCCCTCTGCTTCAGTAGTTTAGCATAGGTATCTTTCTGGAAATTTAATTAATTCCTGAACATGTTTTTCTCACTATGCCTTTTTTTTGGAGGGCGGGCAGGTTTGCAGGCTTAATATTTTTATATTTAATTCACTTATTATTTTACAACTACAATTGATTAGACAAATGTTGGCACCTACTAAAACTTACATAAATATAGCAGCATTTATTTTGGGTAGCACAACAGAAAAAAGAACCTATCTTAGGCTACAGTAAACAATTTCACAATGAATGCAACAAACGTGTCTAATCTCTTCTTTTTATTTGAACAACCAAAACGGCCTCTAGATTATAACCATTTTCAAGTAAGTTTTCATCAGTGGTTGTTTTTCAACTTACTGTTTGCTAATGAAGTCCTTCAATAGGATCAATTCTTCTTGGCAGGATTTAAATAATATATATGTGGCCTTTGGCTCACAGGTACTGAGTATAATTTGAGAAGTGTGTATTCTCCATGGGTCTGTTGATCAGCCTGGAGGTTCACTTTGTTCTCCTTTTCTTCCAGGTCTGTTCTCCTGGCACCCTCTCTTAATGTCTCTAGCGGTAAGTCAGCCAAAAGCTTCCTATACTGGGAATATTCAGTTGACTAGTGGGTCAATGCAACATTGATGCTGCATCCAGAGAGTGGTGAAGCAAAGCCTGTGCAAGTATTAAGTTAGGACTCCCTGAGATATTTGTTTTTATTTAGGGATTTATATTCTGCCCTAACTTTGAAAACTCAAACTAAAAATATTGTATCAAGCTAAATGTAGTGGGAAACCTTTTCTATGAGGAGGAACTTAGTTTTCCCTTGGGATGAGAATATAATTGTTAATGGCCAACTTGAATGTTGTCTTGAAAATGCTATGGCGTCACCATCAGTCGGTTGGGATTTGACAGCACTTTGCACCACGAAACTGAGCTAGGGCAGCCTTGGTGATGAGTCTTTTTCTGCCCCTCTCCAGTTTTCCTTGCTGATGACGGAGGCCTTGCTGGCTTTCTCTCCAGAGAGCTCCCTTCTCCGGCCCTTCTCCCGCAAGGCCAAGGTCCGCTTCCACTGGGCTTTGCAGCTGCTTGCCCTCCTCTGCGCAATGCTGGGCTTGGCCTTCATCAGCTACAACAAGTACATCAATGGGAAAGCCCACTTTGCCACCTGGCACAGCCTGACTGGCTTGCTGACTGTACTGTATGCTAGTATGCAGTGCATGGGGGGGCTGGCTCTGCTCTACCCAAAACTGTTCAAGAACTGGACACTGGCCAAACTGAAACTCTACCATGCCACATCGGGGCTGATTGGGTATCTGCTTGGCTGTGCCAGTCTGATGCTTGGCATGTGTTCGCTGTGGTTCACCACATCTGTGACAGGAGTCTCCTGGTATCTGTCCATGCTCAGCCCTGTTCTCACCAGCCTGGTTATCATGAGTCAGGTGAGCAATGCCTACCTCTACCGCAAAAGAATTCAGCCATGAAAGCCATCCTGGAACAAACATCCTGAGACACCTTGACTATTTCTTGCATCGCCTTTGAGTCTATGGCCCTGCAAGGTACTGAAAATGGAGAATCCCTTTTTAATTGCCTGTTGCTTTGTATGGTCTTTTATAATCTAAATTTCTGATACTGCAAATGCATATAAGGTTGAAGCCATCTTTGTCATCCCACTATCTAAGCAGCATTTCCTCCTATGTGACCATTGCTGGAGATATGTCCTTACAAAGGATGAGTGTTAGTCCAGCTGGAATCTGCTGCTGCTGGAAGACCAAAGTACCCATTGCTCAGGCAGATTTCTGCCCAGCCAGCCAGTGGAATCTGAAGGAGTCCCATCCAATATGAAGACTCGCAACTCATCTTAGCCTCTGCTCTTATTTCTTTCCTATCGGTAAAGCATTTTGCCCACATTAGTGGAAAACCAATGGAAACTTGTAAAATGCCTTCTGTGTGGGCAAAGTGGTGGGAAGGGCTGGCATCTCCCTTCAAAATACTTTTTAAACAAATAAACTTTTTATTACGTGGCTGACATACCTTATGGAGTGGGTATCCTACCTACACCATGTAATATGTGCAAGTCAAACCACACATTACCTGCTTTTTAAGTAAAGCTATCTGGGGAGTGGGAATTTACAGCCAAAAAACCAGCTGTAGGAAAAGAATGCATCCCACACCCCTCATTTTCCTACTCAGGATGACCCTTCCAGTTCTCCTCTCCCATCTCCTCCCCTAGGTATTCCATTGCCTCTTTGAGCTTAACAATGTCAGCCCTTTACCCTCCATCAATTTTAAAAGGTTTGAAGGAGTTGCATTGGAAGTCCCAGACACCAGAGGAAGGAAATACCTTCTTCCCTGAATCAATTAGAAGTCCAGTGGCACCTTGAGAGACTAACACAATTTATTGCAGGATAAACTCTTGTGAGACAGATCATTCTATCAGATAAGTGGACTGTGTAGTAGGCAGATACATTTATGCTTAAGGTTTACAGGCAACATAAAGGTGATGGGATTTAGTTACTCTACTGAACTTTAAGTGGTTAGTGGTAGGTCTTTCAGAGTAGCAGTCCTCCTGGACTGCTGCATGTATTGTTTTGGTGAGATTGTACTGCACAGCGGCATGCAATTATGACTTCTTCCTCAGTGTGTACTTAACACTTCTACATGAAACTCATTCCAGGAGTGCAGTTTAGTCAGATGTAATATTTAATCTGGAATGAATGCCATCCAAGGTGGCACTGTCTCCTGTCTAAGATTGCTCAGTGTCAAGGACACCTGGTGTCCAGGAATCTATAGGCACATGAGAAGAGACAATACAGTTCATCAGCTCTGTACATTCAAGGTTTCCATAGTGACTGAATCTCCACTCACCTGTTGTAGAAGAAAGAGGCGGTGCACTGGCCAAGGACAACAAATTGTGGAAAATAAAAGTATGAGCGTTTAATCAGAACACAAAACTAAGAGAGCTCGCTTCCCCACAGGCTGAGAGGAAGCTTAGCAGATATAAATCTCCTGTAGAAACTAGCATTGAACTGAATATAATGATGTGGACCCATCTACAGGCGTGATTATCACCACATGTACTAATCTACAGAGCAGTTCCCACATGGAGGACCTTTCCATATCAGAATGAAACCTGCTCCTACATATTAAAAATGTAGATGAACTAGACTGGGAAGAAGGACTTTTTCATGAAACACAGCAGTGCCAGAGGGGTTTGGGGGTGAACATGTTTTGGCTAATGGTGTATAAATGTCAGTAATTTGTAATGATATGTATTTCGGATGACCTGTGTAATTTTACTTCAGCACACGTCTACAGTATTGTGCTGGTTTTATGGTTGTGAGCCGACTGTGCCGGGAGCAGTAGGACAGAAATCCAATAAATAATAGAAAGGGGTTATCCGGTCTGAGAAAGAGGTACTCTTTAGTGCAGGTACAAGGAGTAACATCCCTTCATTGCCAAGGGAATAGGAGTGGTAGACTGTACAAGAGTGCTCTCACCCACAGCAGAGGTGGACATAATAGGTCAGTAGGAATGTTTTTCTTTCTTTCTAGTTACATATGTAAACAGATCTGGTTGAAACTGACAACCCAAAAGCCCTCACACATGTGCGCTAGTTGCTGAAACCCCTTGTACTCCATGCCTGAAACACTGCCCCCCCCCCAACAAAAATGGTTGCTTGTATTAAACTGTTCGACGGTCATTCTGCAGAGCAGGGGAACCCATCACACAGCCTAAACAACTAAAGACAGCCTGCACTCAAGAGCACTCTATTGAATAGAACTTTCAGTGGTTGTGACTCCAGCACGTTGCTGTCCTGTTGATTCAATTCTGTTCTGCTCCACTAGGTAAATTATTTACTGATGGAAAAATGCAACATCCCCAGCTCGAGGGGAGTTTGAAACTCTTAAAAAGCATAGCTGCGTCTTAGAGAATAATCTCTGGTCTACACATCTCCATTTAACTATTCCAGAATTATGCCACCAATGTTTCTCACACATGTTGCCTTTAAAGCTACAGCAAGCACTAGCTGAAGCACAGCTTTCATCAGGCACTTGGTCATCATGAATAATTTCACAGATTGTCCTTGAAGATGATTAGCAGTCATTCCAGGCTTATGTAGATAGGTGATGCACTTACATGTCAGGCAAGGGTGCTAAGTATTTTTCCTGTTCACTCAGTATTTTTTTTAACCTTTGGTTCAATATCAGAAATGTTGTTGAATAAATCAGATATTTTGGGGTGGCAAATGTTTCTGTTTCATTTTTTCCTTTGTACAGTCTTAATAGCCACTAGTTTCTACTTGATGACCTGTCAAAACTCACCAGGTCCTGTCTGCTGTCCTCTACTTCACCCATGAAATTATACATACCTACTGCCTGACCCTTTTAAGTGGAGGTGCTAGAGATTCCAGCTGGGACTTTGTGCATGCTAAACAGATGCTCTACCAGTCAGCTACAGCCACGCCCATCATAACCATTCCACACTTACTTCCTGCTTCTCTTGGCAGCTGAAACAAGGAAGGTGATAAAAATTTCCTGATTGGGGGAGGCAGGAGGTCAAGGAAGAATAAGACAGGGACCTCACAAGTCAGAGGCAGTTATTCCCTGCTTCAAACCCAGAGACAGGAAGGTCTGGTTTTATTCCTCTTAACTATTATTCTTCCTTTATGTTTATAAATCATCTTGCCACAAAAGAGTTTTTTATTTCTGGGATTGTCACTTTTCAGGTTTCACCACACTTTGCAATGTGGTTGATTTTAACTATTTTCATTTTGATGCTATAGTAGCTTTTCCCAAGTCTTATGGATGGGGTGGGATGAATGCTTATTAGAATAAGACTCCCTACATAGCCCACACTGCGATGCTCTGTAGTAAGTCATTTGTTTTTATTCAACCAATTCAGAGAATTCAGCCAGTCATACCCATTATTACCAGCAGATGGCACTGGAAAGTGATGGACACTTTATTTTTCGTCCTCAGGGAGGAACCTCTGGTGTTCACTGCATTTTTTGTCCCTGTACAACTGATCACTGGGGACAGGGAGATTTCTCCAGTGTGTTTAGAGTACTTGGCAACTTCAGTATTGTTGTGTGGCTGGAAAAAACTGCTATTTGAACCAATAATTGAATCCAAAGGAATAATTCCGCTACTAACATATTAAATACCAAATTCCCCCTGCTTTGACTTGATCCCTTGGTATTTCATAAAGTATGTGATGCTACCAAGCTAGAATTCATAGAATCATAGAGTTGGGATCATACAGGCCATCTAGCCCAACCCCCTGCTCAGTGCAGGATCAAAAACGCTTGATATCTTAACTCTACCCCCTTCCCTTTTTCTTCTCAGTGAGATTTTCTAGGGATTGAACCTGAGACATTCAGCACACAAAGCCACTGCCTCTGCCAATGAGCTATGGTCTTACATTGTGTTCCATATCATAAAAGGATAAAGAGCCAGAGATGGCATTACAGGTCCTCTCTAGCTGGTGGCTTTTCCCTAGATTTGCCAACTAGCCACAAATGCCTGAAATATTTCCCATGCACCTCAGAATTCTGTACTCTCCATGTCTTTGCTCAGGAACTCTATCATTTCCTTACAAGAACCCACAGGAAGCAGCTGAAGGAGGCAAAGCAGCTGCTAAACAGCAGGGCCTACCCCCCTACTGAGTACAAGGCTACAAGAGGAATGGCAATTCTAGAGAGTGTCTGTTAAGGAAGTAGTTGGTGCTCTGACAATTGTTGGCACATCTGCCTGGTACTCTATAGTCTTGTTCTTGGATTACTTGCTTAGCCTTTTGCAGTGGAAGAAATCTAGCCTGGTATTCATAATTCCTTCTTGCTGAATTCTTTGGGCCATGTATCACTGTTGCCCACCAACTTCCCTACACTCTGTGAATCCTGCTGGATTCGTTAGATGGACTCTGTCCACCTAAATCAGGGAGGAACCTCTGGTGTTCACTGCATTCACAGAGCCAGGCCTGAACCACATGGACATGAAACTGGGAGCTGCACATCAGAGCTTTGGGCAACTGGATGGTCACTATGGGAAAAACACGAAGTTACAGGACCTGAGAAAAATTCCACCCCTTAGACAAAGTGGGATAGCAATGAGACACTCAGAATGGAGGTTAAAATAATTCTTGAGCACTAACACCATTCTAATAATCTAGCCCAGTAAATTTAATCTCTGTCCCACAGTTACTCGAAATTCCTTTTCTAAGCTTTGTGTCCCAGTTCTCAAGTAGGAAAACAGATTTGAACAAGCTTCCTCCTCTCTAAGAAATGTAGTGAGTAAGACCCCACTATTTAGGTGGTTAAGGATTTACAAAAGATAAATGAAGCCCCAGACTTTTACATCAGGAGTTAACGTTCTCAGCAGCTAAAGCAATTAAAGGACTATTAGGACCAACTTTCACTAGATATTTATTTGGACAGTCGAATAAAGGGAAGTTAAAGTCAATTCAAGACGCTCTCTTTGAAAGAAGTTTATTGATACTGAAATTATTTGTTTATTTCCTGGTTGACAAAAACCTTCTCATGTGGTCCTTTAAAAAAATATCTTTATAGCATTGTCTCGTACTCTTCTCCATGCTCCTAAGTGCCCCCTGGCCTGCTCCTCTATTTCTAGACTGGGTCTCAAGGCAAGACATCTTAGGGTTTGCTGCCCCACCAAAAAAAACAAACAAACACACACACACAAAAAGAGGAAAAACATGTCAGCCCAAAGGAAGAAAAAGGCTAACGATCTAACCAAGGAGGGGGAAAAAACCAGCCATTTGAGGAGTTGTTAGGAGTCCCATATACAAAAAAGCACCGTTAAAAGTAAAATAGAATCAACAACATATATTTTCTACTGTAGGATAAGGTTCATCCCAATAATCATGAAACAGACTGGCATTCAACCTAAAATAGAAGCTGCTTTACCATCTGAGTCATTGCAAAGGGAAATCAAGGACAAAACAAAGGCTTAGAAAAGAGATTCCGTTCCCTCTAGGAGTTCTTCAGGAAGCCTGAGATGATGCTTTCCCATGTGGCACCTTGGCTATTAGAAGCTGGCTGCTCATTATCCCTATGTATCTTTGCTGTCTGAAGTTAAAGGATGGAGCTAAGCGGTTATGTTATCAAAAATACTTTTAACCGGGTCCTACAAGAACCTTATTCAGCAACTTCTTTTTGGCAGTGTTCACCATTGTTGCCAAATCTAGAGGACAGTGGGATAAGTTTAATACAGCCAAGGATTTATTTAATTTAAAAAGCACTTGCTCATTTAAATCAATACCAAAACTGATTTGGAAAGGAAGAAAGGGAAAGTGCAGAGTTATTTTTGACAGTCACTGCCACCAAGATAAAAAGAAATCAAAAGGAAAAATTGCATCATTTGCTGAGCTTGCTCTAATAAGCTCAGGTGGGGTTCACATAGTGGTGTGGCATGAAGAGCTCAAAAGGGGATCTGATTCACCAGGCTGGGTCTTCCTGGGCCCTTTGCAGATTGACCAAAACTGCAACCAAACTGAACTACACACAAGAATTAATAGCCACAATGACAGCCACTTGCTTGGGTAGCTTTTCTGGAGGGCTTCATTCAGACTGGCCTTCCTTATTTTGTTAGGGAGATGTAAACTCTCCTCTACAAATTTCAAGAAATTCTCAATTTCAGAATCCCTTCTGAAAAGAAGAGCCAAAATCTCAAGTCTGTGCAACAGTGAACAGTTTCCATCAGGAGTCCAGAGACCTGGCATCAGCCACATGGGGCTAATATAGGCTGGGAGGAGGTAGCTCCATCCTCTCAGGGCCAGCAGGCATGGTACTTTGCTCCCTACAGAGCAGGCAGTACCGTGAGGGATCATGAAGGATCATTAGCAGCTCTGACACACAGGGATAGGAAGAAGATGATGGTAAGAACTTCATGGTCACAACTGAGCGGGGGCATCCTCAAAGGTAATGAGGCTGGATTCCTGACCAGCCGTTTTTCCTGTGGTGACAGAGTCCCGGCTGTTCTCAGGGAGCAGTGGAATATCACCCTTACTGCTGTCTTCATCATCGTCCTCCATGCTGGGCCATGCCGACTGGTCTTCCACACGCTTTAGCCGCTCATTCAGTGCCTTTAGGGCCAGTTGTCTGGAAAATGAGAAGATAAGCCAATGAGTTAATACAGGCTGGTTTTAATGTTCTGCAACAGGCACTATGAAAGAGGTTACTATGTGTTTTGATCAGCTAATTAAAAAGGAAGAAAGGGACTACAACTCCTCCAAAAGACCATGGCTGATTCTGCACTAACTTTGTTTTTTCTGTTGGGGATGCTGCTGAATTCAGACTGATTTGAACTTGGATCTTCCTCTAACCCCCCTCCCCCCACCAAATTTAAACAGAAAGTGTTCTGCACTTGATTGGGAAAGCTCAGAGCGGGGAGGGGAGCCAAGCGCAGCAGGAGTCTCTATCTTTTCTTGAATAAGGGGGGAGGGGGGGGGAATCCAAGAGGCCAATCTCTGCTGAAAGAAGTTATGGCTTCTGGACTGCAGTAACTTTAAGACAAGCTTTGCAACCGAGCGGACGACTGAAGATGGCGCCGTAACAGCTGGGCTTCTGTCCGGCTCTTAAGCCATGCTGAGAGTCAGGAGCAACCGCACCTGGCAGACCTGAGCAGACACGCAAATCTCGCTCGCCGGTCGCCCCAGGAACCAGGAACGGCATCCTGAGGGTCCTACAGATCCGTGGAGACTGGGTTCTCCGGATCGCCGCGGCATGTGCTCAAGGTCATGATGGCGCCCTTGTCGTAAATAACTTTCTAAGCCTGAAACGACCAGCTGACATTCTTCCCAGATCATCTTTTACCAGACTGACAGGAGCCGAAGTCTACAACAGTAAAGACTGTGAGTTTTCTGGCTTTTCCTTTTCTTTCCCCACAAGCTCTCCCCCCCCTCAACCAATTTACAAGTGAATTCTTTCGTGGAGTGAGAGGCTCCCAGCTAATTATACCCACTAACCAAACAAAGAGAGAGCTTAAAGAAAAGAGAGACTTTAAAGTTTTGTTGGAGAGAGTTCAGTGGGGGAAGCTGACTTGATACGGAGATCGACAAACTGATAATTTTGGATCGCTCGTGCTCCCGCGAGACCTCACGAGACTTTCTGTTTATAGTTTGTGACTGCCTAGAACTATGGAAAAATTAACTAAGGCACAGCTTTTCCATTTGTTATGCGAAGGGAACTCAAAGATACTGAAAGCAGTCAATAAAGTGGAAAAGGAAATCCGAAAGACTAAGAAAGAGCTTTTAGACAGAACCGACGGTTTGGAAAAAACAGCTGATGAAAACACAATTCAGCCAACAATACTTCAAATGAGAATTCAATGTCTGGAAGTTAATCAACAGGAGGGGGAGAGAGCTAGGGACGTAAAAATCAAAAGCACCTTGGAAGAATTTGGGAAAACAGATTTAAGGAAGGAAAGTACCGAAAACCTGGAAGTCTATTTAGAGCAGGAAGTGATTTGGATCAACAAAATAAAATGACCATTGAATACTTACCGAGAAGGGTCCTTCTCTCCTGGGGTATAAGAGGACATCTTGCTGGGTGAGATTCCACTGTCGGATCAAGGGAGGCAGGAACTTAACAGTTCTTCTTCCTGTCCCTAGGTGGCCTCACCCGGCCTCTTCAGTTCGCCCACTGCCATAGCTGATTGCATTTTTGGCATTTTCTTAACTACAACATATAACCTAGGAACCTCTTAACAGAAGAAGAACGAAAGACATGTCACAGTGAACGAAAAACGAAAGAAAGCACATTATGACATATCAAGACACATGCTGAAAACTCTGCTCTGGGATAACTTCCAGATGCCTTACTGCCAGGTAACCTCTTTTCTTCGCTTGACGATGGCAGGGAGGGATCAAGATGTCCTCTTATACCCCAGGAGAGAAGGACCCTTCTCGGTAAGTATTCAATGGTCATTCTCCTCCTGGGGCGAGGACATCTTGCTGGGACCTCCCATAGCAGTCCACAAAATTTAGGGTGGGCCATCGTCGTCTGTGTTGAGCTGTACGCGTCTATCTTGTAATGGCGAATGAATGTTGAGGCGTTAGCCCATGTTGCTGCTCTGCAAATTTCGAGAATCGATGCTCTGCCAAACAAGGCCGCTGACGTTGCTGTGCTCCTTACTGAATGAGCTGTAATACCCCGTGGTGGGGTCAACTTCTGAGCCAAATACGCTTCCGCAATTGCCGCTCTAAGGCAACTACCAATAGCCCTGCTGGATAGCTTCGAACCCTGGTTGGGAGCTGCAATGGACACGAATAACGAGTCGGACTTTCTTATGTTCTCTGTTCTGATAATATAGGCCTTTAAGGCTCGCCGTACGTCTAAGGTGTGCCAAGTTATCTCTTTGGGATGAACCGGGTTCGGACAAAAGGATGGTAGGATTAGGTCTTGGCCAAGATGGAAGCTGGAAAGCACCTTTGGTTTGAAGGCCGGATCCGTTCTTAGTACCACTTTATCTTTATGAAAGATGCAGAGCTCTTTTCTGACCGATAGAGCTGCCAGCTCTGATATCCTTCTGGCCGATGTCACTGCCGTTAAGAAGATCGTCTTCATTCTCAGGTGTTTTAATGATATGTCCATTATGGGCTCGAATGGATGTTTGGTCATTCCCGTTAGGACTTTATTCAGGTTCCAAGTGGGGAACCTATGGGTAATTGGGCCCTGGATTTGGGTGGCTCCTTTTAGGAAGTGGACAATATGAGGATGCTTGGAAATGGGTTTTCCTTTAAAATTTGGAAGGACGGATACTAATGCTGCTACCTGCCGGCGAAGGGTGGCCACCCTCAGTCGTTTTGCCATACCATCTTGCAGGAACTGTAGCACATCTCGCAGCCTTGGAGTCAGGTGGTTCACCTTCTTCCTTCTGCACCAGCGAACGAAAGCCTTCCAAGAGGCATTGTAGATCCTGTTAGTGGACTGGCGTCTGGATGCCATGATCGTCTCGACTACTTCTGTACTGTAGCCTTCAGTTAAGAGGTGGCCCCGCTCAACCTCCAGGCGGTCAATTGAAGCCATTCCGGGTCCGGATGCCAAATGGGCCCTTGTTGTAGCATGTCCGGCTGTACTAGTATCAATAGAGGTTCCCTCAGCGACATGCGCACTAGGGACGAGAACCACGGTCGACGAGGCTATCTGGGAGCTATCAGTATCACCTCCGCCCTGAGTTCTTTGACTCTTGCCAGCAGGCGTGTTATTATCGCAAATGGAGGGAAGGCGTAAAGCAGGCCCTCTGGCCACTGGGCCAACAGGGCATCTGTGTTTTCCGCTGAAGGATGGAAGTACCTGGAGAAGAATCTGGGCATCTGGCTGTTTTCTGCTGTCGCGAATACGTCCATCCTCGGTTGGCCTAAGACTGATGTTACCCAGGTGAAGATTTGCGGTTTTAGCCGCCATTCGGCCGTGGACACTGTCGCTCTGCTCAGCCAGTCTGCTTGGACATTTTCTTTTCCTTTTATGTATTCTGCCCGTATCGATAACAGGTTGGCTTCCGCCCAGGCCAAGGTCTGCATGGCTTCCCTGTGAAGGTTTGAGGACCTGGACCCTCCTTGGTTGTTCAGGTAGGCTTTGGTCGCTATGTTGTCCGTTCTGACCAACACGTGAGTGTGCTTTAGTTGACACCTGAAGTGATGTAGCGCTCTGCGGACCGCCTTCATTTCTAGGACGTTTATGGGAAGTTTTGAGTCCTCTGAGGACCATCTTCCCTGGGCTGATTGGGTCTCCAGCGTGGCTCCCCAACCTCTCAGACTTGCGTCCGTGAACAGTTGTTTTTCCTCCCTGGGACCGAATAGCTTTCCCTTGGACAGGTTGGCGTTGTTGGTCCACCAGGTTAGACTGGTCTTTACGTGTATTGGTACCTTCACTTTCTTGTCCAGTTTTTTTGTTATTTGTTGTTGGAATGGGCGTAATAAGCCCTGGAGTCGGCGCGAATGTAGTCTCCCCCATTGTACCGTACAGAGGTTCGATACCAAGACGCCCATCATGCTCGCTAGCGTCATTAGGGGTAACGTTCTTCCCTGTATTATCTGATTTGCCAATCTTCTGTTTTTTTGTATTTTTTCTTCTGTCATGAAGAGCCTGGATGCTACAGTGTCTATTTGTACGCCCAGATGTTGGAGGGACTGGGACGGGGTTAGGGAACTTTTTTGGAGGTTCACAATGAATCCGAAGTCTTGAAGGATTTGCATCGCGATAGCGGAGTGGCTGACCGCTTGCTGGAGGGACTGGGCTCTCAGCAACAAGTCGTCCAAATATGGATGCAGGTGAATTCCCTGCTTTCGCAGGTAGGCCACCGGAGCAATTAACAGCTTCGAGAAAACTCTGGGTGCGGTCGAGAGTCCAAATGGTAAGGCTTTGTATTGGTAGTGGTTCCGGCCCACGCAGAACCTGAGGAACTTCCTGTGGCCGTGTCGGATCGGAACATGCAGGTTCTGTGAGGTCTAGTGATGTGAGGTACTCTCCTCTTTGTATCGCCTCTGAGATGGATTTGAGTGTTTCCATCCTGAAATGACGAAGTTAGATGAAGCGATTTAGAAATTTTAGGTCTAGGATTGCTCGCCAATCCCCATTGGATTTTGGTACTGTGAAAAACACCGAGTACACTCCCGTCCTTTCCTCTCCGTGAGGTACGGGTTCTATTGCCTCAATGTCTATCAGGTGCTGTATAGTGGCTTGGGTTCTTTCTAGCTTTTGTTTGGACTTTGGGTGGGGTGACTGTACGAAGTGGTTTGGTGGGGTTTTCAGGAATTCGATGGCGTAGCCCTTTTCTAGAATTTCCAATGACCAGCTGTCTGCTTGGTATCTTGTCCACTGTTCCAAGAATCGGGCTAGTCTTCCTCCCACTGGGACGATGGAGTCATGCCTTGTGAGGCTTCCCGTCTCTTTCTTGCTTTGGAGGAGGATTTCCTCTCTGGAACCTGTTGGGGTAGCCGCCCCTGAAGGTTTGTCTGTTGTTGGACTAGCCAGATCTCCTGTCCTGTCTTTGTCTGCTGTATGAACCAAAGGAACGAAAGGAGTTACCTGTAAGTTGGGAGAACCGCCTATCTGTTCTCCTGAGGTTTCTTGGCATTACTCTCTTTTTATCACGAGTCTCCACGAGGACCTTGTCCAAGGACTCCCTGAAGAGCTTGGATCCATGAAATGGATATGCCGTGACGATTGACTTTGCTTTGGTGTCCGCCTGCCATGCTCTCAGCCACAGTGTTCTCCTTGCCGCAGCCGCTGTGGCCATGGCTCTGGCGTTGAATATGGATGCATCTAAGGTGGCATCTGCTGAAAAACAGGCTGCTTTTAGCACTCTATTCATTCCTTCTGCCACCCTCTTATCTGGGTCTGGTAGTAGCTGAATCAGCTTCTTTACCCACATGATTGTGGCCCTTGACACAATTGATGCTATAGAGGACGCTCTTATAGACATTGCTAAGGTTTCATGGGTTTTACGTAAGGCGAAATCCGCCTTTTTATCCATTACATCCCTCACGGATCCCTGGCCATCTTCCGAGAGAAGACCATAGGATTGCAGCCCTACTACCGGGACATCCACAATGGGTGTTCTTAAGATTTCTTCTGCATAATCAGGCATCGTGTACAGCTTTTTTGCACATGCTGGCAACTGCCTGTTTGCCATGGGCTTTTCCCATTCTGCTCTAAAATTTTTCTCAAAAAATACCGGTAGGGGAAAGTTTCTAGGGACATCCTCCTCTGGGGGAAAGTATTCTTTATTGCCATAAGGCCTTCTAGGGTCCTGATCCTCTGGATCCTCCGTTCCCTGTTTCCATTTTAAGTCTAATGCGCTAAGGCATTTTGATAAGAGATACTGATAGTCTTCTGGTTTAAAAAATCTTTTGGATACCTCAGGTAATTCCATAATTTCAATCACTTCTTCATCAGATAAAAATTCCCCATCTTCCTTTACTGAGGATTCATCTGCTGTGGAAGGATAATCCCCCGTCAGGGCTCCAATGGGGTCTTTTGCGTGCTGCCTTTGTGGGCCAGGAAGGTCTTTGCTCGGCCAGATCCCCATATTCCTCCCTCTCTGAGTCAGGGGAAGCCTGCCTGTAATATCTATGCCCCTCAGGCCCTTTTTCCCTTTTTGCTAGCTGTGCTTGCACTACCTCTGAAATACAAGCAATAAGTTCTTTTGATAATAAATGTTGCCCACTGGGCCTTACTGTATCCCTGGATTGACTCTCCTCTCCTTCCATCTCGGCTCCGGTATCCTCGCGAGCAAGCGTGAACCGGGCCGGAGCTGTGGAGCCTCCCGCCCGATTTTCCTCAAAATGGCCGCCGCGCGTCTTCTCCTTGCTTTTTTCCCGCGCTTCTGTCTTCTTGCGGCGTTTTGCCGCTTGGCGGCTTGGCTCCGCGGTGGCTGGTTTAGGGACGGCCTGCGGCGCGCCCTCCAGCATCTTGTGCTCCTGCTCTGTTGGCTCCATCGGTGCCTCCAGTTCTCCGTCGGACAGGAGGTCGTCTGCCATGGCACAGAGCGGAGCCGGCAAAGGGGCTTCGCTGGGAGGTTTGCCTTTAACGGCTTTCTCCAGAGCCGAGCCTTCAACAGGGTAGGGGGGGGGGGGAATTTTTTTTTTTTTGAAGAGGAGAGACAGACGGAGACTAACAAACACACAGGTATTTCCACGGAAGGTAAGGTAGATAGAGATGAGGTAAATAGAGTAAGAATAGGCTGAAATCAGTTCGGGATCTTCCAGCTCAACTGCTCTCCCTCCGAGGCAGAAACCGAACTGAAGAGGCCGGGTGAGGCCACCTAGGGACAGGAAGAAGAACTGTTAAGTTCCTGCCTCCCTTGATCCGACGGTGGAATCTCACCCAGCAAGATGTCCTCGCCCCAGGAGGAGAAAGAGTCTATTCAAAGGCGACAGCACGCAGGAAGCTATCAGGAGATATCTCTGTGCGACCAGAGGAAGAGATCCGGATTGATAAAGTATACAGAGCCTACTTAAAGGTGACTGCAAGCAAGAATCAAGCAAGAGACTTCTTTGGCCCTGACAGAAGGACAACTAGAAATACTCTATGCAGGAATCATCAGGCGTTACTATGGAAAAAAACACAATTTCATTTTCTGCGACCACCTGAAGGATGTGATGAACAGTGGAGCATTCTCCTGGTTTCCTGTGGGAAAGACAGCAGCAGTAACTTTTAGGTCAGGACCAATATATGAAGGGAACTGACTTTATATTATCTAAGACAATAATAGAATATATTCTTATAATAGATTACTATAGAAACTATACTTCATTCTTATAATAGATTATACTCTCATATGTATCAACAATTAATCTGCTAAGAAAGATGGTAATAAATTCTAGATCAGGATCAATATGTGATGGGAACTGAATATGTATGCCAATATGTATGCTAAAAGAGGATGGCAAACTATACTTCATATGTACTAACAAGACAGCAGCAGGGCCAATTTATGAAGGGGACCGACCTTATATCACTTAAGATAATAATAGAATATATTCTTATAACAGATCATACTCTCATATGTATTAACAATCATTTTGCTAAGAAAGATGGTAAAAACTTCTAGATTAGGATTAATATGTGATGGGAACTGAATATGTATGTTAAAAGAGGATGGCAAACCATATCAGCTGGTCGCTTTTTTTCTCTTTACTTTTCTGTAAATGCTTCATATAATAATAAATAATAAAATTATATATATATATATAAAAAAAAGCTTTGCAACCGAGAACCAGGAAGTCTTTGAAATGAGATCCTGGTCAATCAGGGAAGACTGCTTTGCTATGAGGCATGAAGAAGGAAGTTAATTCACAAAAAGCAGAGATCTGCACATTTACTGATGCCGATTTTTGAAATAGCGAGGCTTATATTCACCTCTGGATATTGTGGGGGAAAGGTAGGGTCACCGCAAAACAATTGTGCATGTTATTTATTTTATTTTATTTTATTTATTTATTTATTTATGGTCATTTAGACCAAAATTTTAGATGCACTACTATACAATAGCAGTTTGTAAAAGGGAAGATGATACATTAAAAGGTTAAAAATGCATCAACAATAAAACTTAAAACTTCTCCACCATAAAAGCCAACATTTAGAAGCATTAACTGCCGTTGACTATTTTACACGGATAAAATGAACCATAACAGCATAAAAGCTGTTAAAATATAAAACAAAAGACAAGATTAAGAGGCTACATCTACTAACCAAAAAACATAAGAAGTTCTGTGGACCTATTATGGCTATACATGAGTGACCCATTCTTTCCTAATTCTTAAAGCTAGCCACGCAAATTTTGCTACTTTCCTAGTTAACAAATTATCTGTATCTGATAGCAATATTTGCAGGTGATGCTTTCTCAGGTCGCGAGGGAATTCTATAAGCATTGGTACTAATGCACCTGTGTGAATATGATTATACAGCTTGCACTCAAATAAGATGTGTTCTGTGTTCTCTATTTGACCCTCATTGCAGATACAGAGTCGATCCTTGAGAGAGAGTCCATCAAATTTCCCACTCAAGTAAGCAGAGGGCAGGGCATTGTGACGAAGGAGGGTAAAGGATCTCCTGTGCTCAGGATTTGCCACTTTTCTTAGATATTGCATCTGGGTGTTCCTGTTTAGGAGATCTTTCCTAAAGAGTGGGTCCTGAATATTGTTGAGATCATAACAGGCAGATTGGGCAGTCTAGAAAAGGTCCAGTCTAAATTTCTGAGGGCAATTCTGGCTATACCAAACAACATCTCAAACGTAGCAGTTAGGATTGAGACAGGTATGGTCAACGTTCAGTCCAGGCTTTGGATAGCTACCTTTACATTCTGGCTAAAACTACTTTTCCAACAGCAAGGTCTTGCATTTTTATGTATTCATATTTATATACTGCCCTCCCCGAAGGCTCAGAGTGGTTTACATGTAACTGAAACTATACATGAAATCACATATAATAACATTAATATTATTAATTGATAAACTGAGTGACAGTATAACATAACAGTATATCATAACGTAAACAGTGGTAACTCGAACAGGTCCAGGAGTCTTAGTGGGTTTCTGGGGGTGGGGGACCAGGGGCCTTGCAGATGTTGGTTGGTTGGCCTGGCCTCAGCCAAATGCCTGTTGGAAGAGCTCCCTTTTGCAGGCCCTGCGGAACTGTTTTAGTCCCATCAGGGCTCTGATCTCCTCTGGGAGCTCGTTCCACCAGGTGGGGGCCAGGGCAGAGAATGCTCTGGCCCTGGTCAAGGCCAGGCAAACTTATTTTGGGCCAGGGACCAGTAGCTGGGTGGCGGCAGCAGAGCATAAAGCTCTTTTGGGGGCATAGGCAGGGAGGCGGTCCCTCAGGTACACTGGGTCCTGACCGTGTATGGCCTTGAAGGTAATTACCAGAACCTTTAACCTGATCTGAAATTCAACTGACAACCATTGCAATTGATGTAGTATGGGCCAGATGTGGGATCTCTACGGTGTCGCTGTGAGGATCCTGGCTGCTGCATTTTGGACCAGCTGTAGTTTCCGGGTCAAGGCTAAGGGCAGGCCTGCATAGAGCGAGTTACAGAAATCCAGCCTGGAGGTGACCGTCGCATGGATCACTGTGGCTAGGTGTTCTGGGGCCAAGTAGGGCGCTAGTAGCTTGGCTTGGCGGAGATGGAAGAATGCCAGCATCCAGGATCACACCCAGGTTCCTGGCGGAGTGAGCCGTAGTAAGCTCTACGCCATCCAGGGTGGGCAGGCGCGCTTCCTCACATAGGCCCTTCTTACCCAGCCACAGGACCTCCGTCTTTGAAGGATTGAGCTTCAGGCGACTCTGCTTGAGCCATCTCGTCATTGCTTCCAGGCAGCTGGCTAATGTTTCTGGGGGAGAGTCAGGGCGGCCATCCATCAGGAGGAAGAGCTGGGTGTCATCTGCATACTGATGGCAACCCAGTCCAAACTTACATACCAGTTGTGCGAGAGGGCACATGAAAATGTTGGAATACAATAGGCGAGAGGACTCCATAAGTAAGTTGTCGGCGGTCTGATGTTCTCTCTCCTAATGCAACCCTCTGTCCACGATCCTGGAGGAAGGGGATCAGCCACTGAACGGCTGTCCCTTGTAGGCATCGATGAAACAGCGAGCTAGAAGCTCATGACTGACTGTGTTGAACGCTGCTGAGAGGTCTAGTAATATCAGCAGTGCCGACCCGCCTTGGTCCAACTGGCGGCGGAGGTCGTCCGTCAGGGTGACTAGCGCTGTCTCTACCCCATGGCCAGGCCAGAAACCAGACTGGGATGGGTCTAGGACCAAAGCTTCTTCCAGGTATTCCATCAGTTGGTTTGTGACTGTCCTTTCTATCATCTTCCCCAGAAACGCTAAATGCGAGACGGGTCTGTAGTTATTAGGCTCTCGCGGATCTAGAGATGTTTTTTTCAGCAGTGGGCACACCACAGCCTCTTTCAATCCCTCCGGGAATTCACCCATTGTGAGAGACAGGTTGAATATATCCCGGAGGGGGCCCTTTATCATTGTGCCAGGATGGGCAAGGGTCCAGTGGGCATGTGGTTGGCCTTGCTGTTGCTAGTATCCTGTCCATTTTGGTCAGCGTGAAAGAAAATGTTGCAGAGGGAAAAGTTAAAGTGCCCAAAATCAAAGTGGAAATCGAATTCAGTGTAGATGGCAGGGATTTATTTGAGCTGGCAGTGATAAAAAGCCTCATGCAGACTACACATATATATTAATACTAGTAATCAAGCCCGCTGCAGCTAAATGCAGCGGGTGCTAGGACTCACCGACGGCGGCGGCGGGCTGGTCGGCGTCGTCGTCGGTGGCGGCGGCAGCAGGCAGGCAGGCTCCGTCGGGCGGCAGGCTGACGCGGCGAGAGGCGCTTTGCGCTTTGCGCCTCTCGCTGCGTCAGGCCGGGAGCAACTGCGAGCCGCGCTGTGCGCGGTTCGCAGTTGCTCAGGCTGGGAATCGGAGGGACCAATCGGCAGGCGCTTTGCGCCTGCCGATTGGTCCCTCCGATTGTCTGTCGTGAGGAAGGGTCCAACCCGGACCCTTCCTCATCACGGACAAAGCCCACCTCAAGGGGGCTTAACGAATTATTTAGTCCGTGGCGCCCGTGGCGCCACGGGCTGTTTAAAGATATATGGCGGATCCCTCCTGTTTCATCCTTCTAATATAGACAATATGTATTCTGGCCACTTCCATACAGTTCCATACAGTAGGCCTACACATGTCTACAGTAGCCATCATTAGAATAAGATATTCTAGTAATGGCTTTAAATTTTCTTTTGTTTATCTACTGTAACCTCTAATAATAAGTTCCTAGGATGAATCCGGCCTCAATAAAAACTAAGGAATATATTTCCTACCTTTCTCTACCAAATAGTTCTGTCCTGTCAGACAACAAAAACGTTTCCAACCACGATAAACTCTTAAACTTTTTGTACTGTTGCTGAAACTGCTTGCCGTAGTAGTCCCTTCTGACCCAATGACAAAGCAAAAAGAGTAATTTCACCCCCTTTCTGCTCCGTATTATAGTCTATTGATCTATTTTATTTATTTATAGTCCACTTCTCTCACTGAGACTCAATGCAGATTACACTGTGCAAATCTGATAGATATTATTTCTTGCAGGTTGATGACAGGAATCAATATTCTGGGGATGAGAAGGGATTACAGGAGGAAGGAGAAAGAGGAGAAACTCCACAACAATTGGCACCTTCTGTTGCTGAAACTCAGAATCAAACCCATCAAGATGATTAAATTATGTGACTATCAGTAGGGACTAGCATAAGGAACAGGAAATAATATCAGGATGGTGGAGGTGATTTGAAAAAAGACACTGAGAAGAAAGAGGGATGTATGTCACATTCTGTGAAACAGTAATGTTATGCTTCCTTGTCCTTTTAATTATCCTTCTCTCCCAAATAGTTCAGTCCATGTACAGCTTTGTAAACAGGCTGCATTCTAGGCATGTTGTATATTTCCACCTTTTAATATTAAAAGTTCATGATAGTGCATCTGTCCACTGTGCACGCTTTGACTGTTTTGCTCTCTAATCCTCAAAAAATAGTTATGAATCCAGACAAAGGAATGGATATAAGAGGATAACGAAAAACACACTGGAAATAAATGAAGAAAATAATACACCTATGAATATTTTTTTAATTTGCGCAATTCTAAGTCTGTTTCATGAGCCTCTTGTGGCGCAGAGTGGTAAGGCAGCCGCCTGAAAGCTTTGCCCATGAGGTTGGGAGTTCAATCCCAGCAGCCGGCTCAAGGTTGACTCAGCCTTCCATCCTTCCGAGGTCGGTAAAATGAGTACCCAGCTTGCTGGGGGGTAAACGGTAACGACTGGGGAAGGCACTGGCAAACCACCCCGTATTGAGTCTGCCATGAAAACGCTAGAGGGCGTCACCCCAAGGGTCAGACATGACTCGGTGCTTGCACAGGGGATACCTTTACCTTTACCTTTTTAAGTCTGTTTCACTGTCCTCACTTAGAGAATGACTGCAATATATTTTTTAATAGGGCAGCAGTCCACAACCTTTTTCGTGTTGCGGACCACTGCCAAGGGGTGGGGGGAGAGGATGACCCAGGGCCCAGCGTATGTGCGGCAGCCCCCGTGAAAAAGCGCATGTACAGGCCTGCCGCACATGCACGTTTGTGCTCCTGGTGAGGCCACAAATGTGCATGCGTGGCGGCTCTGCGCATGCATGCATGCATGAAACTGCCGCTTGTGCGCGTTTGCGGCCCTGTGGGCGCAAATGTGCATGCGCGGCAAGTCTGCACATGCACGCTTGCGCCGGTGGTGTGCCGACGGCTGCGCTTCCCTCTCTCCCCCACACCCGCAGCAAGAAGCTTCCCGGGCTGCAAGCTAATTGGCCGTTTTGGCAGCCGATTTGCTTGCAGCCTGGCGAGCTTCTCGCTGCGGGGGGGGGGCAGGGAGAGGAAGCCACGGCCCAGTGCCAAGGTCTTTGCGGCCCGGCTGCAGGCTGCGGCCAGGGGGTTGGGGACCACTGGAATAAGGAACACCCAAAGTGCAGTTAAAACATAAGTTCCCAGTTACTGATTCACATCTGAGTTCACCGATCCCTATCCAGGATAGTCTAAAACTGATTCCTTCAACCATTCCCTGCAGACTAAGAACATCACTGTAAGACTCCCCATTCAAATTTACATGGTTGCGTAACAAGTATATGTTTTAAATTCACAGTGAAGGCTGTCCGTCCCTTTTCCTTTCAGACAAGGAAATCAAGTACTCCTCTCTGGAGGACCGCATTCTGGATTTGCAGAATGGTAGCCAATAGACTTTGGACTTCAATGGCTCTCTTTCTCCCACCTGAGCAACTCTGTCACCTTAGAGACACCTCCTTTTCACCTTTTCCACCAGGTACTCAGGAATATCAACTCTTGGCTTTCTAACAAACCACATGCTGAAAGACAGAGGGAGTGACATGACAAAGCAGTCCACAAACAGAACCATTACCTGGAAAAAAACCCCCAATGAAACTAAGGGGAGATTTATTAATACCTTCCACATTGGCTAAAAAAGAAACATACTCTAATCAAACCCAATATTTCAATGAGCAACTAGCACATTGTAATTCTGGTCAGAAAAAGATGAGGAGAGCTGGTGTTTTGGGGTTTTTTAAACCCTGCTTTGTACTACCCGAAGGAATCTCAAAGTGCCTTACAACAGACACTCTGTGAGGTAAGTGAGGCTGAGACAGCTCTGACAGAATTGTCACAGGTCTAAGGTGACCCAGCTGCCTGCATGTGGAGACGTGGGGAAATCAAATCCAGTTCTCCAGATTAGTGGCTGCTGGTTTTAACCACTACAACAAGCTGGCTCTCTACTTATCTTTTGAGATAATACCGTCAATTCAATCTCTGAATATTACATCACTTGCATATTACATCACTTGCACAAGTGTCATTGCAGAATAGTTTACTTCTTGGGAAAAGGTTAGGAGCCCCTTAGATATATAAGCACCCAAATAGAATAACAAATAAATCCACTGAAACACCAACGTGCACCTGTAATTCCTGATGAAACATGGGGTTCTTCATAAGCACAGCTGTCCCAAAATCAAAGACAACTAGAGAAGTCCTTAGCTGCACAAGAGTTATATGCACATGCAAACTGAACTAAGGACAAAATTAAAGGCCAAGTATGAATAATTCTGTTTAACTTGTATGCGGAGATCATTATAAAAGAGATTGAATTTGAAGACTCTAACACTGGAATTAAGATGGAGGAAGAAATATAAATAATCTTGGTATGCTGATGACACTACCCTTTTATCAGAAACTAAAGAAAGGCCTAGAACAGCTGATCGCAAAAAATCAGGGAAGAAAGCAAGATGCTCAGCCTTTTCTTAAACATTAAAAAGACAAAAATGATGACCACTGCAAAAAAACATGTCACAATAACAATTGAAGAGATTGAATACTTTCAAGAATTCATTTTTCTTAGATTAGATTAAGACAAATTAATAAAAGTGGTGATTGTAGTATGGAAATAAAATTTCAAATTACTCCAGGTCGCTCAGCAATGACAAGCTTGGACTCAGCATGGAAAAGCAAAGACATAAACCAGATTACCAAATGTAGATCTATCATATTTCCAATAGCCGCTTATGGCTGCTAAAGTTGGACAATGAAAAAATCGGACAAGAGGAGAACTGATTCACGAACTCTGGTGCTGGAGAAGGCTTTTGCGGGTTCCATGGACAGCAAAAGTCTCAAACAAGGAAATGCTAGAATGTATAAAGTCTGATATATCAATGAAAGGCAAAACCAAGAAACTCTGGCTTGCTTACTTTAGCCATATCATGTGATCCAACTCACTGGAGAAAGCAATTATGCTAGGATTGGTCAGTGGTAAAAGGAAACAAGGCTGACAATAGTTAGACACAATCAAAATAAACACTGGCCAGAGCATCATACAACTAAAAGAAACAGTTCCAGATAGAAAGATGTGGCAACAGTTGTGCCATAAGATCGCCAAGAGTCAGACACAACTGAATGGCTAACATCATCATCATCATCATGAATAATTCTATAAAAGGGGGTAATAGAAAGTAAGAGTGTGACCTCAGTGCACAAGTTTATTGGACACTTAAAATCTGACACCTTTCAACTTTACTAAAAATATTTTAGGACTGTATGTTGCTAAATATAATAAAAACAAAAATGAAAGGTTTCCCCTGTAGAAAGTGCCCCAATGTTATATTCCCTAGGCAATATTTACACACCCTACCAATACAGTGTTGTTATTATTATTAGCTACTCAATAATTTAACCTTATGCAAAGTGAGGCCCAATTTAAGCTCCCTGAAACCAATGGGAGACTGGAGTATCTATGGATAGGACTGTACTATGAATCCTTCAGTTTGCTCTAGGTTTCATAAGCAGTGTATTAACTGTACAAGAAAGATGATTGTCAGGTTTGGCAAGCAGGCAGCTACTTGTTCTACATTGTTTTTAACTTGTCAAGGTATGACACTCATTTAAAGCAAGTCTCCTAGAGCTTTGCTTGGGGTGGAAGGCACACAAGGGTGTGGCAGTTGTTTCTTCTATTACTAAGTAGAGACAGCTCTGCATAAATTCTCTGCATAAATTCAACCCATTTAATTCTCAAATCGGACCAAACAGGATTAATGCAAGGAAAGTCCTGTATTTTTTAAACATATGACAATAGCCTATTAAAGGCACAATCGAAGATGGATATCACTTTTTAATTTCAAAATGTGGGGAAAATAGAAATTCAGATCATTAAACAAAAAACTCTTTTAAGAAACATTCTTAGTGTTTGTCACTAAAATAATTAGAAAGAAATTAATGATTACCTGGTATTTGGATGATCAAACTGAATCAAGTTTGAAGAACACAACTGGCAATTTGACATGTTTCCAAAATGATTCTAATTTTGTTTTGTTAAGCATGACAGAAGATCTGTTGAAGTTAACGGCATATATTTTCACAAACAATTCTAAGTGCTTAGTGACAAACTGACAAAAGAATTTGTGTCCCTTAAACAAGCACCTAAGCCGACTATATGTTTAGTATAAATGCCATATACTAGCAGGTCTCCAACATGGGTAAAGACCCCCCAAAAGGACTATCTCAAAAGTTGGTTCTGAGGTCAAGAACCATAAGGAACAACATGTGAGTCAAGAGAGCTGAGTTTGCCTTTGTAGAATTACAAAATGTTCCATACTGCTATATATAAATCCTAAGTATGAAAAACAAAATATTAACTTAATAATTATTAATATTGTGGAGGGAGGAAAAAAAATGAAATTACTTTCCAAGAGGTACTAATAACTACAGTAAAGTAAAACTACAGTAAAAATTGCTAAAGCCAGGGCAGGATTTGCAGAGCCTGGATTGCCACATAATTCTCTTCCTGGCAGTCTCCTGCCCCCTAAGGGCAACATTTTGGCCTACAATGGGAGAGAGGAGTCAAGGAAGTCCTGTTCTGCTGGTGCAAATCAGCAGAGATTTACCATAGCATTCAAGGCTTATAAGTGGGTCCCATTTCAAAAAGTTTTGAGCACCAATGCTATGCACAAAACTATTTTGTTTTTCAACAAAATTTTGGTGTTTTTTTTTTGTCAATAGTAAGGTAAAGGTAAAGGTAAAGGTCCCCTGTGCAAGCACCGGGTCATGCCTGACCCTTGGGGTGACGCCCTCTAGCGTTTTCATGGCAGACTCAATACGGGGTGGTTTGCCAGTGCCTTCCCCAGTCATTACCGTTTACCCCCCAGCAAGCTGGGTACTCATTTTACCGACCTCGGAAGGATGGAAGGCTGAGTCAACCTTGAGCCGGCTGCTGGGATTGAACTCCCAGCCTCATGGGCAAAGCTTTCAGACGGCTGCCTTACCACTCTGCGCCACAAGAGGCCCTTTTGTCAATAGTACCCCCCCCCAAAAAAAATCCCAAAACATACAGAAAAACTGAAACCAAAAGATCATCATTACTTCATTAATACTTCAGGAGACATATGAAATAAGCAATCTAGAATACATTGGGTTATATCCATCACAAAGACTGAACAAGTTCCCTGCTCCGCAAAGTGACCCTTTTGTACCTTGAGGAAAAATGTTCATTTCCAGAGATACAGGTCTGAGGTGAACAAACAGCCACATGGAGCAGTGAACTGCAGTCAGAAAGCAGAGTTCAGCTGGCAGCAATAGTGATTTTGTCTTCCTTCCTCTTCCCACTGCTGCCTTCAGATCCTCATGGTCGTTAGTCAATGTAGATCCTATGATCCCATAAATAAACTTTCCTAGCACAGAAAAGGACTGCTTGGTGGGAAGGGAAAGATGACTGCCCATTACCTTCTGCCTATTGTATAATGTTTGCTTAAAGGCAGATTCTCATAGATAAGAATTTAGGTATGAAATGAAATATAACTCATGATTAGTTCTGTTATGGAATTAGATGAATTCTATCCTTTTCATAATCTCTGACCACTCATCTCATATAGGTAGTTTTGCATTCAGGAAATTTACCTTCTCCGTTCAGCATCCTGCGGATCTGTTCCAGGTAAGCTGATAGTAATGGACGAAGGAGCGCCGACATCATAACGCTTCACTGTTTTTCGACAGACTTTCACTTTCACCAAGATACTGTGCACAAGGTTAGCCACGAAGCCAACCACAGGTTGCAAGATCTCGGGGAAGAACGTGGCAAATGCAAAATGGTCTGACATGTCACCTCGTCCTCTGCTGTGCCGCTGGTAAAAACGGAGATATATCCAACTGGAAAGCACTCCGAAACCGTAAGAAGCCAAGACATTGCTTTCAATTAGAGTGGTCAATCTCAAAACTGCCAGAATCAGGAGCAAGAGCATGGGGACAACCTTCATTCGCACCTGAGGTACTTTCAAGACAGTACTGTCACCCATGGTCTGCTTGAGGGCCACCAAGACACCTCCAAGGAAGCCTAGCATGCCATAGATTCGAACAGTAAATAGGTAGGAGAGATTGAATGATGCCATATAGGTGAGAAGATAAGCAAAGGCCCCCAGGAGCCCAATCGACACATTCACCACAGCAAAGAAGATCAGAAGCTCCAGGGCTCCCCACAGTGGCTCAAGCAACCTTCCTGCTATCACCACTGTGGCCAGACTCACGCCTACATTCCAGATATGTTTTTCCACCACACTGTGGGTTGCCAACGTCCAAATCCAGAAGTTGGGTGGGAAGAGATACCCAGGTGTCACCCCAAGTCCAAAAGCTGTGTCCACAGCAAAGGAAAGAAGGTAGAGCAGGATTACAATGGCACATATAGACTTCACTACTACACTGGTACTGGCCAGGACAGCCAAGAAATGTTGCCGAGCTACTGGAAGGTATCTGTTCATGTTTATATCCGCACGCTCTGCCCCACCAGACGGGACCCTGGATCCAAGAGACTCGGCTTCGGGGCGGCTGGGAAGAGGAGCTGGTAGCCGGGGGCCCTCTCCCTCCTCTCAGCGCGGAATGCCCGCCAACTCTGCCACCTTCTTCCGCATAGCGCCCACAGCGGCTGGGTCTTGGCGCTTCACCCGGCCTGCCTCCCAGCGGGAAGCATCGGAAGCCCCTCTCCAGCACCAGCGCCAGCGGCCACCCTGACGCAGCAGCGGCCCCGAGGAGACTGGCGTGGGGCGAGAGGCTCAGAGGCCCACAGGTGACGAGGCGAGCGGGCGGCTGGTCTCCGAGAGCGGGCGCAGGCGGGCTCCTCGCAGCCCCATTCAGCTGTACAGCGGGGGCGGAAGGCCTTCAGGGAGAGCCTCCTCCACGGGCCTCCCTCTCTCTCTCTCTCTCTCTCCCCGCCGGAAGTTGAGCCTTCTTCCGCCGCCCTCCCCACCGCCACCACTGGGCAGGCACTCTCCCTGCTTCCCAAAGACCGGGTCTTCCAGGCCTCCGCCCACGGAAGCAAACAGCGGGACTGCGCCTGCGTAGCTGCGAAGAGTCGCTTCCCGGCGCACGCTGGAAGATGGAGTCTGAAGCTTCCCTCCCAGCGAGGGCACCGAATGAGAAAACGACTACCAATCCCAGCCTGCATAGGGCTCTGGCAGCTGCGGGAAACTGCGGGCGGGAGGGAGAGTGGAGTCTGGGAGATGGATCTTGTCAGAGCCCCGGTCAGTGGGGGGAGGAGGGTTGGCGGCCGAGGAATGCTGACGCTGCGTTCCGCGCAGGCTGCCGGGCTATGTCGTGCTGGGAAGGGCAGGGCAAGCGCAGCAAAGGGCGCCGGCTCAGACAGCAGCACTACGTAGCAGGGAAGCGGCATCTGTCTGCAGCACGGGTGTGCACGCTGTGGCTCTCCACACGGCCACGCACTACAATTTCCATGAGCTCTTGTACAGTCGATGGACATCTGGAGAGCCACAGCTTGGCCACTCCTGGACTCGAACGTCTCTCACCACTGGCGTGGTGGTTGAGGGGAGGGAAGCCGCCTGTGCGTGACCCTGGATGTAGCACGGATTGGTCGAGGCTGAAGGAGGGAGCAGGGGAGATACAAGCGTAAGCCGATTGAATGAGAGACCGACCCCCCAAGGAGGAGAGCACCTTCATGCTGCTGCCTCTCTTGTGGCCCCTTAGATAAGCATCCAGCACCACCCCTCTATGTGCATCTTTGTGGTTGCAAAGTCCCATTTCTGGCACTTTGTTTCTCAGTTGAAGAAAATAAAGAAATCTTTTGGGGAAATTGTGAACAGTGGACAGGTTTATGAGAAATCTCCCCTGAAAGTGAAAAGCTGGCTGTACTATGATTTTCATTGGGGAACTCATAACATCTACAAGGAATACAGGGAACTGACAACTGCTAAAGCTGTTACAGTGTCATCGTAATATGAGTGCATGCACTTCCTCCCCATTAGGATTTATTTTGGTTTATGTAGCTGCTTGGGTGAAAAGAGCCTGGGGAAGGAGAAATAGTAAGCTGTGGGAAGGCTAAAGTTCTCCCTTGCCTTTCATGTACAAAGATGAATGTGGCCTTTAAACCATGTGATTACCTTCCAGTATAATGTTTGCCCTAAGCATGTTTCACAAAGGTTGTGCATATACAGATCTACCTGCTTTCTGTTTCTGGTGTATCAGATAAGTTATGATTGTCTTGGTAGACATTGTGATTATTGAAAAGTTTGTGCCTGCAGTGCAGAGTGGGGATCCAGCAGTATGTTTCCCAAATATACTTTCATTGTTTGAATAGAAATGAAAAATTACATGTTGTCAACTTGAAGATGCTGCTTATGAAAGGAAATTCCATTCTAGAAATATCAAACCATGGACCAAGTCATGCTTGTTGCATCTTATTTTCTCATGAATGGCAATTCTTTCAGCAAAAGTGTTTCAGCAAAACTTATTTCACCTTGGTAATAGGTGATATCAATGCAGAATGAATGGAAATTATTCTGCTAAAAAGATCCTACACTTTGCATCTTTAAGGAAGAAGGTGAAGCAGAAGGAATGACACCCCTCGTCTGAGGCAACAGACATGGGTGGGGGCTCATAGGGACTGAAAGATCTTCCCGTGGGACTTGTTGGAAGAACAGAAAGGGTTGGGGAGAACGGGAAAGAGGCTACGGCAGAGGAGCACCAAAGCAGGTCACAGATGTGGTAGGATGGGGCATAGGGGGAGAGTGGTATTTTTTGGTGGCATGGTCCAGGGTGGCATGGTCCAAAACAAAACAAGCGCAGATGACACCCAGCTGTATCTCCTGATGGACGGCTGCCCGGACTTCCCCCCGGATCCATTTGCCAGATGTTTGGAAGCCGTGGCTGGGTGGCTCAAGCAGAGCTGCTTGAAACTCAACCCTGCCAAGACGGAGGTCCTGTGGTTTGAGGGGAGGAAGTAGCTCAGGAAGTGCGCCTACCCACCTTGGCTGGGACACAACTGGTCATTGCGTCCCAAGCCAGGAATCTGGGAGTGATCTTGGATGCCTTGTTAACTCTGGAGGCTCAAGTCAAAAAGGTAGCAAGCCAGGCATTTTTCCATCTTCACCAGGCACGGCTATGAGTGCCCTACCTGTCTCCTGACCACCCGGTCACAGTGATCCATGCGACAGTCACCTCCAGAATAAATTTCTGTAACTCGCTCTACGTGGGCCTGCCCTTGTGCCTGATCTGGAAACTACAGCTGGTACAAAATGCGGCAGCTAGCGTCCTCACAGGGACATCTTGGAGAGCCCATATCCAGCCTGTGCTGAGGCAGCTGCATTGGCTACTGATTGCTGCCCGGATCAGATTCAAGGTTTTGGTTTTAACCTTTAAGGCCCTCCGCGGTCTTGAACCACATACTCGAGGAACCGCCTGGCACCCTATTCCCCCAGCGGGGCCTTGCGCTCTGTGGGTACAAATCTGATGGTCATACCCAGGCCCTGGGAGACGCGTCTGGCCTCAACCAGGGCCAAGGCCTTTTCGGTCCTGGCCCCTACATGGTGGAATGAGCTCCCGGAAGAGCTTTGGGCCCTGCGGGATTTACCAGCTTTCCGCAGGGCCTGCAAAACGGAGCTCTTCCGCCAGGTCTATGGTTGAGGCCGGCGCCTCTACGGTAGATCAGACCCCTCTCCAAGGTTATCTGGTGGTGGTTGTTACTCCTCCTTAAGATATTGCTGGGTTGCTGTTGTCGCTGCTTGGAGTGGGTTTGATTGGGGTTGGTTGAGTTTCAGATGGATTTTATTGTATTAGGGGTTTTAAATGAGATTTTATTGATTGTGATCGCCACGAGCCTCACAGGAGTGGCGGGATATAAATCTAATAAATAAATAATAAATAAGTCCCCATGCAAGATCCCAGGCTTGAATTGCTAACTCCAGGTCCCTTCTATTACTAGGCCCCACCCAGTTTCTCAGCCCCTGCAGCAATGATGGGAATATCCAGTATAGTGTGTCCACCATATTTGTCCACCTTTTTTGCTCCTCTGATGACAGACTGGGTCGTACAAACATGGAGGTCCACCTGGATTCCACCCCTTCAGCCAGCTTACCTTCAGGCGCCTGCCCCTATAGGCATCCATGGTGGAACTCTGGTGCCATCAGGACTAATCAGGGGGAGGAAGACTGGATGAGTATACAGCAAGGAACAAACAACACAAGAGCTACTCCCCACCCTGAGTTCTTCACCTTATTCATCAGCAAGGGAGAGCCCTGCAAGACACACGCAGATTATTAGAAGTACAATAAGGGGTGGAGCTATAATTCCTTCATTGGGTCCTCCTAGCAAGTAGGCAAAATTCAGCTACAGAGATCATTCAGAGCCAGAACAGGAACCAGAAAGAATGAGGCATAGTCTGAAATAACATCTGTGATTATTGCTTCAGACAAAGAAGAAATGGAATGGTCTGGAGAAGAGTCAGATACCAATGAGGCATCATCCAGGCTGTTCCAGGCTGAACATTTTCAAAGGCTTTTTAAAAAGGTTACTACGAGCCTTAATTATGAATTAGAGACTATTGAAAACCCCTCATCTTCAGAATCTTCAAACTAGATGCAATAAGTTTTAAGAAACTTACAAGGCCCTTAGCTGTTTGTCCTTTTCCAGAGGCCTTTGAATAAATGATACACATGAGCAGGGGCACAAATCGGGGGCAGATGAGGCACACCGGGCCAAATGCTCTCTCGTGTTGGTGCAGGAAGAGGTGGGGCAACCTGCTGCAACTAAAACTCCAGCCTGCAGCCTGGCATGAAACCTCCAGTGCGTAAATGGTCATGGAGTGCATAGTCCTAGCAGGGGAATATTGCTTCATTCCATAGCTATTTTATTTATATGTTTCAGGATGAAGCTATGGAGGATTTAAAAGTACCTTTGGTGGATGCTCCAGTGGTCACCTTGCATTCTGGGGCAGTATTGTTAAAGGATGGGGACAATGTCTTAAAAGATACTGAGGCCATAAAAAATGAAGCTGTTCTTTTAAAAAAATCACATGAACTTCCATCATTATCAATCAGAACATCTGCAGTTAGTATCCAACTTTACTAGACCAGTGGTAGTATGGACAGACAACCTCCTACAAAATTCAGAACCAGATCTCCTAGTGTTGAGAATATCACTGCTAAAGATAAAAAGAGCAGTACAGTTCACATCTGATGCAACTCACGATGCCATGCAATTTTCAGCCAGAGCACAGGGAGCTAACATGATTGTTCAGAGGAATTTGTGGCTGAAACATTGGAAAGTGGACACACTTTCAAAGTCCCAACTTATGTACTGAAAAATTTTCAGCTTGCCTCCTGTTCAGGAAAGGAGTGTTGGAAAAATACTCATAGGAACAATGGAGAAGAAAGAAGTGATGACACCCACATTGGCACACACAGATAAAGAGTACAAGGGGAAACCCTTTCATTCCTTTTGTTCTTACAGACCGTCCAATGTAGATAGAGACAGTAGGATGTTTCAGGGGAGATACCCCTTTACCTACCAGCACAGGTTTCAACTAACAAGCAGAAAGAAGAGGTCCAACAAAGAAATCTACAGTATGACACCATCGTTAGAGGTCACATAGTGCTACCTGGGGGTTTGGAAACAATTCACAACAGATTACTGGGTGCTATAAATTCTGGAATGTGGATATAGAGTAAAATGCATTTCATTGCCTCCTCACTACTTTATTCCATCACCTGTACTGAAAGACATCACAAAAGCAAAACTGATCCAGGAAGCAATTCAGCATAATCTTGGATGCTGGAACCATAAAGCAAGTGTTATTCATAGTCTCCAAGAAATCTGGTGAGTGGAAGGTGATTCTAAACTGGAAGGATCTGAACCTTTGAGTGAGAAAGAAGAAATTTCATATGGGTCTTCTCAGTTCTACTGGCCATTCAGAAGAATAAATACCGTATTTGCCGGTGTGTAAGACGACTGGGCGTATAAGACAATCCCCCAACATTTCCACTCAAAATATAGAGTTTGTTCACTACATTACAGTCCTATGGGCCACTATGGGCAGCTATGTCTATCCCAACTGAAGTGCACCCGGCGTATAGGATGACCCCCCCCCCACTTGGAGGCATGTTTTTCAGGGGGGGAAAGTAGTCTTATACGCCAGCAAATACTGTACTTGGACTCTCTGGACTTAAAGGAGGCTTATCTCTACAGTTTGCTCTCAAGGGAGTACATTTCCAATACAAGGCTGTCATCATCCCCAAGAGTATTTACGAAAATTATGGTTACACTGATTGTGGCCGTCAGACGTTCTTATAAGGGTATACAATCTGAAAAGCAGCAAAGGACAATTTGATAACTACAGTCTTATTACTGCAATCTCATGGTTTCTTAATCAACTTACACAAGAGTTATTTAGCTCCCACAAAAGATCTGATGCACTTGGGAGCCAGAATAAACACACTGCAAGCAAACAAGAGGGGCAAACTAAGTCATAAAGATGGTGAAACTGGTACACAAACAAAATCATGCAAACTTGATATTATTAGCCCAGTTGCTGGTATTATTGATTGAAACCATAGAGATCGGGCCCTGGGAATGGTTTCATCTAAGAACCTTACAGTTGACAGTAGTACCATACCAATTTGATTTTAGGAAGAGATGACACATGATATCTTTAAACCGCCCGCGGCGCCATGGGCGCCACGGACTAAATAAAGCAGTAAGGGCTGGTGGGGAGGAATTAGGGCGGGCTCTGTCTGGGATAAAAACTCGGAGGAGCGAATCAGGAGCCGCGAAGCGGCTCCTGATTCGCTCCTTTGAGTGGCACTCCAGGGCCAAGTGTCCAATTGGACACTTGGCCCATCTCCCGAACGCCGCGCCATAGACTCCACTCCTCCCGAGCCGCCATCCTGCCCAGATGGCCGCCAGGGAGGAGGCTCGCCCCACACCGCTGGCCTCGGGGAAAATTCCTTCCCCTCCACCAAGCGACTGCCCTTCCCCAACGGCCCACTTCCTCCCCTTGCCGCCCTCTCACTCACGCAACAGCCACCGAGAACAGCCACCACGCAGGCCCCCCTTCGTCAGAGCTTCGCCGCCACGCCCAGCCACACCAGTCCCCGCTTCCACCATCCGCGGACCTCTACCCGCCCTTCGCCGCTGCTGCCGCGCCCAGGGCCCGCCATCGACGCTTCGTCGCTGACGCTGAACTCCCCGATCTTCGTCAACGCCCCCGCGACCAGCCACCAACCTTTCACATGCCCACCGACACTATGAGGCCTCTGCTGAGCCGCTCCGCTCCGCTCCAGCCACCGCCTCCACAGATCACCGCCCGGCCTCTCCATCGCGGCACGGTAAAACAGTCTGCCGCGTCGCGACTCTGCCGCCAGTGCCCAAAACAGCCCTCGCCGGCACCTCCAGAGATTGCCGCCCGGCCTCTCCATCGCGCCGCGGCGAAACAGTCCGCCGTGCTGCCGCTCTCCCGGCCGCGTCCAACAAAATGGCTGCCCGATCCCCTCCGCGCCTCCTTCACACCGTGGGTCTCCTCGACAAGGTCAGTGCCACCCCACTCCACTGGCCCAGCCCCGCTGCACCACCACCACGGCCCAGGCCCATCTTCAGGCTGCGTCCCCGCCCACACACAACCCTTAACGAGTCTGCGGGGGATGGGCAGGGAGAGCCCTTCTAGCGCCCATTTTATTGCTATATAAAATGGACTTGAATTCTAGTCCTTGATATAAATTATGAAGGAGTGTCTAAAGTGGTGGATTTCAGAATTCCCATAGTTCCCTCCCACATCTTGATAATCACAGATGACAGTATGAGGGGATGAGGAACTCGCTGCTTTTCTCTGTTTGAAGGAGTCTCAAGACGGCTTATAATTGCTTATAATTGCCTTTATTTATTGATTATTTAATTTATATCCCGCCCCTCCCAACAAGGTTGGTTCAAGGCGGCTTACAAAAGATAAAAATTAAAACACAAGAATCCCCATTAAAAACCCATAATTAATCCCCAATAAATAACTGTACAGAGCCTCTTGTGGCGCAGAGTGGTAAGGCAGCCACCTGAAAGCTTTGCCCATGAGGTTGGGAGTTCAATCCCAGCAGCCGGCTCAAGGTTGACTCAGCCTTCCATCCTTCCGAGGTCGGTAAAATGAGTACCCAGCTTGCTGGGGGGTAAACGGTAATGACTGGGGAAGGCACTGGCAAACCACCCCGTATTGAGTCTGCCATGAAAACGCTAGAGGGCGTCACCCCAAGGGTCAGACATGACTCGGTGCTTGCACAGGGGATACCTTTACCTTTACCTTTAAATAACTGTACAATCTAAAAACTCCAACAGATGGCAGAACCAACATCCCTCCCCTGTCCTGGTCAGTAGATCACCAAGCCCAACTGCATCCATACTGTGGCCTAACCAGATGATCTCACACAGGCCTTCAACTAGGCGGGACCTCCAGGCCTTCTCTTTCCTCTCCGCACAACAGGCACCCTGTGAGGTGGGTGAGGCTGAGAGCTCTGATATTACTGCTCAGTCAGAACAGCTTTATCAGTGCCGTGGCGAGCCAAAGATCACCCAGCTGGCTGCATGTGGAGGAGGAGTGGGGAATCAAATCTGGCTCACCAGATCAGAAGTTGGTGCTCCTAACCACTACACCAAGGACAATTTGTATTTACATTAGGAGAACTGAATCTTTCAGACAGATGGATGCATTGTTCATATCCCACGACACAACTAATTTAGGTAACAGGGTCTCCCCCAGGTACAGTTGCCAGTTGGATTAGACTTTGTATTTGGAAGACATATAGAGTCCAGGGTCATCAGCAGCCTCTTAAAATTACAGCACATTCAACCAGAGAAGCACCTACTTCAGCTGCATTCATGACCAAGGCTCCGATAGAGGACATATGCAGGGCACCATTTTCTACCTTTCTGAGATATTATAAAATAGGGATAATATGTAAATGCCTCTTGTGGCGCAGAGTGGTAAGGCAGCAGAAATGCTGTATGAAGCTGTCTGCCCATGAGGCTGGGAGTTCAATCCCAGCAGCCGGCTCAAGGTTGACTCAGCCTTCCATCCTTCTGAGGTCGGTAAAATGAGTACCCAGCTTGCTGGGGGGTAAACGGTAACGACTGGGGAAGGCACTGGCAAACCACCCCGTATTGAGTCTGCCATGAAAACGCTAGAGGGCGTCACCCCAAGGGTCAGACATGACTCGGTGCTTGCACAGGGGATACCTTTACCTTTACCTTTATGTAAACATTTAATTAGCCTACCCTTGGTTATGTAACCAGTTTGGAGGAATTCCCCACTGAAGGAAAATGAAACAATGGAATTATGTGAAAGTTTCTTCATTGAAATCCTTCAATTCTCCAATGTAAGTAACATTTTTATACCAAGAAGGGATACAGTGTGATGTATGGTACTGGACTACTTTGTTAGTTGTTGGGTTAATATTACCATATGAAAGAATATTTTAAATGGTCCATATGACTTCTTATTTGCGGAGCTGGAAAGACACCCTCTCTGTGGCCTGGAAAGGCATACAAAAATTTGCATAGTCCTGCCTGAAGTAAGTAGCGGCATAACCTAATCAGTTTGGAGAACTTCACCCACTGAAGAGAAGAAAGCTTCAAGTGAGTCCAATGTTTCGTTTTCTTTTTAGTTAAAAATACCTTTGGAGCTTAAAATATCTTTAAAGTTTCTCTTTCTCTTTCTCCAATAAAACAACCAGTAGTTGTTTCAGCAATGATCTGCCATTTTGTGTACATTGGAGAGTGTGCACTCCCCCTGGAGCACATACCAGAATTCATAAGGGGATAAAGGGAGAAACAGCACAGGTATCCCCATTGCCTCTTGTGGCGCAGAGTGGTAAGGCAGCCGCCTGAAAGCTTTGCTCATGAGGTTGGGAGTTTGATCCCAGCAGCCGGCTCAAGGTTGACTCAGCCTTCCATCCTTCCGAGGTCGGTAAAATGAGTACCCAGCTTGCTGCTGGGGGGTAAACGGTCATGACTGGGGAAGGCACTGGCAAACCACCCCGTATTGAGTCTGCCATGAAAACGCTAGAGGGCGTCACCCCAAGGGTCAGACATGACTCGGTGCTTGCACAGGGGATACCTTTACCTTTACCTTTACCCCCATTGCTTTCCTGTACAGAAGATTTTTTGTGCTGTTAACAGAACGGGGACTTGCTAGAATAGCTTGAAAATACTAAAGTGTAATTGGAATATGCATGACTGTGGAATGGGTGTAGTGGGGCAGAATTCAGAGCTGTGAATGTGCCACATGAGTGATTCTTTCCTATGCTTACACATATCTCAGTAGTGCAGGCATTTGCTTTGCACTCTTTAACTAGGCCTGTCTCTTGCCTGCCAATTCATTTTCTGGCTCATTTTATTTCCATTCTAATTTATTTCAGAGGATTCTTCAATGCATTCTTTCTGCCTCAATGGAAATGGCCTAGTAGAATATCTCTTGGACTTTACTTTCTGGCTTGAAGATTAATTGATGGCATTACAATATAGTGAATTGAGACTCATTAGAATAGATCCTTCAGATAGCTCAGAGAAAATTGCTTGTATTTTCCATGGGATCCCTAATCCTTTTCAGAAACTTGGGACTTGATCTTATTCAGGGAAGAAGACAGGGTAAAAAGGCCAGTCCCCTAACTTGCCTGTCCAGCAACCATGAGGCGGGCACCTTCATTCATGAATGCCTATGGCTCAGTGGTAGAACATCTGCTTGGCATATAGAAAATCCCTGGTTCAATCCCTGGCATCTCCAGCTACAAGGACCAGGTGAGATATTTTCCTGAGTCCCTGGAGAGCTGCTACTAGTCTTGAACAGACAATACTGGTCTGATGGAACAATAGTCTGATTCAATATAAGGCAGGTTCAACTGTTCATGTACTCAACATGGCTTGGGAGATGGCAGAGCAGGCAACAGTCCCTGTATGCATTTAGCAGCGAGGGGCTTGGCTGGCTGGATGCCTTCTCTCTGTGGGGCTTGAGCTGGTGGTTCACAGCTCCCCACCACCACTTCATAGCGGATTGCCTCCACCTATTACCTGAATCTCAGAGGGCATGGTGGATTGCTGGCTGCCTCTAGATTCAGCCACTGCTACTTTGACTCCATGGTGGCAAGGGACTCAAGGCAGTGGCAGCTGATTGCCATGCACACAACCCCAGTGTGGGGCCCCGAGCCGCTGCTCTGGATGTCCCCATATCTCAGACCACCCCTACTTCCAAATGCTGTTGTTCCTGTCGCCAAAGAACATATTGGGCTTCAGTGAGAAGCTGTTGTCTGCTGGTGGCAGGATTCCTGTCAATGGAGGTGCTCTGGTGGATCAGAGCCAGCAATCTCTTATCTGCATAAACTGACAGGCATCTTGTCACCAGCTTGAATAAGAGGTGGATTGGCTCATTGCACTAGGAAGAAGAAGAAGAGTTGGTTCTTATATGCTGCTTTTCTCTACCCAAAGGGGGCTCAAAGCGGGTTACGGTCGCCTTCCCATTCCTCTCCCCACAACAGACACCCTGTGAGGTGGGTGAGGCTGAGCCCTGATATCATTGCTCAGTCAGAACAGCTTTATCAGCACCGTGGTGAGCCCAAGGTCACCCAGCTGGCTGCATGTGGGAGAACAGGGAATCAAACCCGGCTTGCCAGATTAGAAGTCTGCACTCCTAACCACTACACCAAATTGGCTCTAATAGTAGGGGGCTACTTCTCACTCCAAATCGATACAGTCAAATGTTAGGAATTCTGATTTCCATTTATTCTTTTCTTGTACTCATTCAAGTGCAGCAGCCTAGTTTAATATATGGCAACAAAGGCTGCCCAACAAAAATGCTGAGTCAGTTCCTTGTGTCTGTTTTTAACAATGAAAACAATGATTTACAGGCTTAGGTGAACTTGGAGATAGTTGCTGTTTTCTTCTTTAATACATGAATGTGCTACAAATAATGGACATAAAATCATGTAAAGAAATGGGCCACTAAACATTTTGGGAGAACTGATATACTTAAGCATAATTGGTGACTGTGAAGTAACCTTTCTTTTGGGAGAAGTCACTGTAACAAATCTACTGCTTCCCCCAAACCAGTGAATTCTATTTGGGGGGGGGGTATATTATGAGGGAGGAGTTTTACATTTTCAGGTCTGTGTGTCAATAACAAATGCTAGTATACTTTGAGGCAGGTCTGCAGATAAACACATAGAATCATAGAATCATAGAGTTGGAAGGGACCTCATGGGTCATCTAGTCCAACCCCCTGCACTATGCAGGACACTCACATCCCAATCGCTTATCTACTGTAACCTGCCACCCCTTTGCCTTCACAGAATCAGCCTCTCCGTCAGATGGCTATCTAGCCTCTGTTTAAAAATTTCCAAAGATGGAGAACCTACCACCTCCCGAGGAAGCCTGTTCCACTGAGAAACCGCTCTAACTGTCAGGAACGTCTTCTGGATGTTTTTTGAATTAATTTCATCCCATTTGTTCTGGTCTGTCCCTCTGGGGCAAGAAAGAACAATTCTGCTCCATCCTCCATATGGCACCCTTTTAAATACTTGAAGATGGTTATCAGATCCCCTCTCAGTCGTCTCCTCTCTAGGCTAAACAGACCAAGCTCCCCCAGCCTTTCTTCATATGTCTTGGTCTCCAAACCCCTCACCATCTTTATTGCCCTCCTCTGGACATGTTCCAGTTTGTCAATGTCCCTCTTCAATTGGGGTGCCCAAAACTGAACACAGTACTCCAAGTGAGGCCAAACCAGAGCAGAGTACCATCACCTCCCGTGATGTGGACACGATACTCCGTTTGATACAGCCCAAAATCCCATTTACCTTTACATAATATGTATCAGTTCTCTATTACATGGAAGAGTATCTGAGAACATAGTGACTTCCTGTGCATATGATGAATATGGAATAATATCCCAAGTTGTTTTACCTTTATTCACAACTATTTCAGTATCTTAAATCCTAGACCATTTAGTGGGCAATTGTCCACATCTGGACATCAGACTGGTATTTTGTGGACCTGCAGTCATTGTGACACAGGATACAAATCCAGTCCAAAGAAGGATGCACCTGGAGCTTCAAAATGAGCCACCATCACCTATGATGTAGCCTCTCAGAGACTAAGCATTAATTATTTAATTAACATATAAAGCACTTGAGTGCAGATCAAACACCAATGTGCTACAAATTTGTGGCTCCAAATCTAGCTTCTCAGCCTCACCATCCAGTTCTGACAGACTTTTGGAACACAGCCCAAGAATACTTTCAGTCCCAACTGGAATTGAAGATTCCACTCATTCTATTTTTCCCCATTCAATGAAATTATCAGAACCTTACACACTCGTTCTTACCTTTATGCAAACCAAAAGAAGAGCCACCACATTTGAAGTGAAAATATGAACATTATTTAATAACTGATCCTCTGTAATAAACAATTTGAAAATATTTTACAAGGAATCACACACACAATATTTTACAAAGATTTTAGTCTTTTAAATTTTCCAACTCTTCTGTACAAAAAAAAATTAAAAACTCATTTTGAATCATTAGAAAGAAAACTTTGTAGATGAAGAATGATAGGAATTCGATCAATCCCAGCAGCTGTAGGAACAACTACTTGATGCTTTTTTTAAAACTTAAAATATAATATATATATATATTTATAATTATGTATATTTCTTTTTTAAAATTTTTCTCAAATGAGCAGCACCCGACTAGACTACAGATTTACATACACTCCCGGTAACACAGAGCCAGCCATCTGATCAAAGCACGGTTCCCATAGACATAACCAAACACACACTGAAAAAGCTACAAGCATAATGACCTTTAATTAACCTTAATTAACCTTGTGATTCATTAATGAATCATCTCCCTGCCCTTTTGGCTCTGGAGTTCAACTTCCATGGCTGGTCAAGGCCATGGGTCTCCCCCTCCCTTTCCCACCCCCTATCCCACAACAAATTGTTTTGCTCAAATGGATTTTAACTAACATGTCCAGTAGTTTGAATCACTGCTACCTCTCACTACTGCAAACCACCTGTGAGAAAACACACAGGAAGGCTGAGCCAGGGCTTCTGCTCAGACCTTAGAGGTCTGCTACAAGGAGAGTCCCTACCTGGGACTGACTAGCTCAAAGATTTGAGCGAGTTCCATGTACAGCCCGCTTTCCAGTGGCCAGGTTGTTACTCCTATAGCTTGTTTTGGTATGCATATTTTAGCCTTACCTTCCCTCCACCTGTGTTTCCAATTCACTAGAAGTCTCCTGTTCACAATAGCAAACATGACCTCTTTGTTAATCCCATGTTGTGCTTTGTGACCAAATAGCTAATGTTTCAAGAGGTACAAAGGTGTCTGTGGGGGGTTGTTTGTTTGCTTTTCCTGTAGCATACCAACATGGATGTTCCACTACAATTTTGAGAAGATATTTCTCCATCTGAAAGGTTTGGAAAAAATATTTTCACCTGTCTACCATTAATGGGTCATTTAATATGTTTTGTGAGACTGTTTTAATAGGCTGGAGATGGAAGGCAAGCCATTCCCTCTGTTCTTTTGCTCTCCCATCACCTCCTAAGTACCATCTCCCTCAACCTTCCATGGCCGAAGCTGAAGAGCAGATGGAGGGCTCATTCGTTTTTTTCTTATTATATCAAGGGGCCCAGGGTAGCTCATAGTACAAGGGTGTCTCTAATGGCAGGGGGCAGCATTTGGAGTTGATGACTACAGGAACTCTAGGATATCTTAAAGATAACAGAAGCTGTGCTGGGGGTGGGATTTCCAGCCGTTGCCTACCATTCTGAATAATTATTTGGGAAGAGCTGGATGTTTGGTAGATCAGCCACATACAAACATATAAATATACTTGGAGATCTCATTCTTAAAAGGCAAAAACCAATAGGCAGGGACATAACCAAGGTAGTTCTTTCCACATTCTGACCTGCATGTTTTGTGATGCTGCCATCCCATGCACGTAGCAAATCTTAACAAAAGGAGAATCATCCACATGCATTGCAATCAGGGCCAAGTTTTCCCAGCATTTTTCATTGTTGGAAAAGTTCACCATCTGCATACTTGCCTGTTACAGCTCTGAAGCCTGGAGAAACAAGGTCTTTATCTCATCCTTGTAACATTGAAATGTGAAGGGGTACTGTTAAGCTGAGGGGTGAGTTAACTGTTAAAGGCAGGCCTGCCTTTTGCACTAACCAGCAGCATCTAAACAAGGCTTCTACAATTGCCACATGTGAAAGGAAGTGAAGCAGGACAGCATCTCTGGTGCCTTTGGTACGCCTTGCCTGGCCACTGAGAGGCTGAGTCCACTTTGATGCCTGGGCCAAGTGCTGAAAGTGGGAATTGTGCCATGTTGCATCCTGTGCCTGACTTAGGGCTGTGCGTAGATCTTCCAGTCTTCCTTCTCCCCTGAAAGGGAGGCCACAGCCAGGACCCAGGAAAATATAAAGGTGCTGTTAGATATGTAAACAGAACGACAGAAACAAGAAGCTTTTTTTTTTTTAACTAGTGAATCCATTTTCCTAATTCCCACATGGTGATCTGGTGTTTAATGCACAACAACTGTATATCATTGAATGCCATAGTCATTAGCATTAGAAATCTCTAGACTACTAGGTACAGCAGAAATCCAAACCCATGTAGCAATTTATAGAACCACTGCAAGTCACAGGGAGGCTACGAGATACAAATTAGGCAATGTTCAGCAAACTGTTGGTTTATAACAGCTACAATGGATCTGGAATGACTTTTCCATCAGCAGCTCCCATGGTATCCTCCTCTGTCCCACACAGTTTTGGTCTCCAATTATAACCCTTAATAATAATGCGGAAAATAGATGGCTAGTGCCATGAAGCACACAGAGATGCTATGGAAAGACATCCACCGCATCTGTGTCATCTGATCCCCTGGATGAAGCTTGGGGCAAACAGTTCTGTGTGGTGGCAGCACTACACCACTTCCCACGCCTCCCCTCAAGGTAGCTTTTCAGCATTAGAAATATATTTTTCTAAAAAAGGGGAACAAAGGGATTTAATTCTATAAAAATTATAGGACTTGAAAGGTTAAAAGGGCAACAGTCCTCCAGAAACAATTTGGGGTGGGGGAAGGCCAGAAACAATACTCAAATGTTAGCACATCTAATAGCTAAGGCAAGGGGAAGTATGTTCCTCCCAGGGGAGGAAAAACACATTAATTCCTTGCGTAGCTCAAGTGTCAAGCAATTTTTGCTTATTACCCATCCACGACTAACAGGACTCTGAGGATAAGACTAGCCTTCATTACATTACTACTGATTTTGCATAGAAGGTGGAGTGTACCTCATAAATTTGTGATTAAGCTTTGTTGGGTGTATAGATTGAAAACAACATCTCTACGGGCATCCTACCAACAAATCACACTCCAGTTTGATCCCACTGGATGTCAAGCTAGGTCTTGAGTAAGCTTGTGATAGCAACCAAGTAGCTGTCCATACTGCTGGTGCGGTAAAGTATTCAGAAATACGGAGAGGCCCTTAACAAAGCTTGCTGTCCCCACTGCAGGTCATATCAATGGACTGTAGATGCTCTGACTATCACTGCTAATAAGGTACACCATCTGGAAGTACTCCAGCTCCAGAGCAGTAGCCAATTGGATTAACAGACAAAGTGGTGCAAGGGAGATTATGGTTTCAGTCAGACTAAAGTGGAATGGACCTGGGGGTTTCAGCCAAGCACACTACAAACAGTTGCCCACATCACAAAACAGTCACACAGTTTGGCACAATTTGGTAGTCTCTGCTCAGAAGAGACCAGCAAGATTCTGGGAGTGCATCCACAGCCAGCAAAATTGACCATTACTGGGAGTATACCCAAGGAATAATGGTACACTCTCTACTGTATATCAGGTAGAGTTAGAGCTACTTATAACTTCCCAGTTTACTTCTCTGTAATTCTGTACAAGACCAATGAAGCAAAACTACTACTGTTAGCACCAGTGGAAAAAAGAAACAGTGAGAGACTTGGAAGGAGATTACTTTCTAGACACTTTACTCATCTTTGGGTCTGTAGGATACTCAGAGGGAGGGAGACACATGAGACAGAATCATGGGAAAGCTGCTTTTGAGAGAGCATAATCACTCTCCTACGTCCATGAACCAGAATCACTGGAAATGAAGCAAAAACACTGCAGTTCATGTGCCAAAGGTCTACTTCCATATCTCTCAGATACATATCTCTAAAGCAGACTGTTCCCCCTTGCATGTATTTGCATTGTATTCCTATATTTGTTTTAGCAGCCTGACCCTGATTTTACCCTCAGCCACTCAACCAGACTGCAGAATTACTGCTTCAGATAAGTTCAAGGACTTTCTTCAAACAATCAGTAGGGTATGTATCCTAAGGCAGTTACAGCCCGTAAAAGCATTTAAAGACAAATCACATCTATGTGAGTCTTTTGCCATCTGTCTGGAAGTGAAACATAGTTGTGGGAACATCACAGAATATTCAGCATCACACATGAGTTGCGGTGACAACATAAGATTTTGAGTTCTGGTTTAGTACTAAAGCACCAAACCAGGGATGCAGCACATTTCTGTTATAACCTATCCTGGAATTGTCAATAAAACTAGGCTGTAATTTTGCTTGCAGACTTGAGGATTCAAGTACCTATACCACCGGTTGCTTTCTAGTTTTCCTTATAAGAAAAGAAAATGAAGTTCTTAACACTTTCATTGCTCATAACAGTTGGAATGTAAAGGTTTAGCTTCAGTTGGTGGAAAAGAGCTTTTGCCTGAGGAGCTATGACATGTGAACTTGAAACAGGACGCAGTGCTGTCTCACAGCATTTCATAATGCTGTTGGAAACTGCATCATGGTTACTGACATGGCAATTAACGGTTTCCAGCTGGTGAACTCTCCCACACTATATAATGCTGCAGGGGTTTATGTTTCTCAGGCAGGCTCTTCGCCACTTGGCTGGCTTCTCTGAGTGGAGAGGTGATAGAATCACACACTATGTTTATTATGGAAAATGCACAAATAAAGAGACCTGAACCATAGCCATTCAACCAATGCAAGCGCCAAAGGAACAGGCAGCTTTTGAACAGAACATCTGGTGACTTATACATTTTAGAACTTGCAAGAGATTGTATAATAATCCCAAGACATAGAATGCAGGTCTGCAAAGCCACTTTAAAGGGTTTTGTGTGTCTGAGATGGGCAGCAGGTGTCACAATAACTTCCACTAGAACACAGAATACTTTCATATTTTTAGAGTACATGGGAAATAATTGGTCCTCTGCAGAAGATCTGCTTTTAGGGGCTTGCTTGTGCTCTTATTCGCCTCTGTATTTCTGGTACTTGATAGCTGGAGGGTACTGTAAAGGTGCAGTAACAATTCTGCATGTAGTCAGGGAGAAAACCTTTGGCTACCACCTTCCTGGTTTGGTTTGGCCTGTATTGCTTCAGCCAGAGGAAAGTATCTGTTAGGGGAAAGAGGAAAGTGGGGACTTGGAATAAGGTCACCTTCAGCTTGGCCAGCTTCACTTTTGGCAGGATGCAGCAGAAATCAACAAGGAAAGGCTTTGTGATGCTTTAGAGAGCTGGAGCAATACTCATGTTTTCTAGAATAATCAACACATTTCCAAGCAAGGAAATGATTTGAGACCGAATGTTGGATGTGGGCTATACCTGTTACCTGTTCTAATACCTTGGTATTCAATTTGCTTCTGATAGAGTCTCTGTTTCCTCCAACCATGCAAGGTTTACTAGAATATTTGACACACAGCTGTCTCCCTCTCTCGCTCAAGCTGCAAGTCCTCTTAATAGTATGGAGTTACTAATGTAAATAAATAATACTGACCATAAAATTCAAGTCAAATCCTTTTTTTTTTCTTTGTGTCCTTGTTGCTGACAACAAATACTATAATTTGTCAGGCTAATATGCTTGGAAATTAGATGTAGAAAGATCTAGTTTAAAATCGTCAGGCTAAAAATAAAATCATAATAAATTTAAAAATTGATTTGAGATGGATCTAACGAATGAGAGATTCAGCAACGATGGCCTTGAAAAGCACAGCGCGACCTTGGTGGAATGGAGATGCTGCGGTGACATCTAAGATTACTTTGAGTTTAACAAGCCATTGGAACTGGCTGAAAAGTTAACTAAACTACAGAATTAATTTGGCAAGAATATACCACTTTTTCTGCTCTATTCACTTTGTTGTTGTCGTCTGCATATGATCGGGATGGAAAGGCAAATTGTTTCAAACACAATAGTAATTTGTCAGCATTGTTGGTTAAATACTTTCAAGACAAACTGATGAGACACTTCCTGATGAAACTGATAAAAGTCTCCCAGAATTCCACAGATTCAATGGGGAAAAATTATGAGGCCACTGTTCTTCTTATTTGGCCAACAGCTCAATGGGTGGAACGAAGAGCAATGAATCAAAGCTCAAGGATGTTCACTGTGTGGAGAGGGTCACAGTGGTTTGTGCTTCCCCAAGTCTTGCTCAGAGCTCTGTGTTTGCACAACCCGCTGTGCAGAGACATTGGACAGGCAAGGAGAGGATGGGAGAAAACGAGAAACAAACAATGAAAATAGCTTCTAAACTTCTGAATGAAGAAAGAACGTTCCTCATGAGTGAGTGCCAAGGTGTAACCAGAGTTGATGGGACTAGGCAGCTGCCCTCCTCTGGAGGGGATGGAGATGGTGCAGAAAACAAATATGGATGGGCTGGACTAAATGGATGTTTCAAAGGCAAGATGCCAAGGGCAGCGGATTGCAACAGGCAGTCAAATAGAGGAGGAGCAGCTGCAGCGATATCAAGATTCTCCAGGAGGGTCTAAATGATGCTCCTCTGCCACAGTCTGAGGTATCTTCCTGTGGAAACAAGAAGTTAAAAAATTCTGTTAGATCTGTTCATCCGTATGAGGTCAGTTGCCTTTGCAATGGGACTCATGATACATAGTGAGACTTTGGGGAGGGTGGTATATAAATACAATAAACAAACAAGCAAACAAATAAAATGGTTCAAGGTATTTTCCCTTGGGGGAAAAAAACTGCACCGTGATCTTAGTGACCATTCTGCCTATAGCCCCTGGCACTATCTGCTTTTCTTTGTCTCACTAGCATATGATTGGAATGGCTTATGTCCCACAGTGACGGAAACGATTACCGGCAGCAAGATAGGATTTCCTTACCCCTCCTTCTGATTTTGAAACCTAAAATGATCCTTGAAATAATGCTGCTGCGAGAAAAGCTTCCCCCCTCCAGAACAGCCTGAGGTCTGCTGCAGGAATGGAGGAATCTGCACAAATCACCCACCTTCTATTAATAGAAGTTTTGTAAGGGATGTCCAACCCAGTATCTTTGATTCTTTTCTTTACTGCTATAAAAATATAGTGTTCTGGTTTACAGCCACGGAAAGGAAGCACTATGAGATTAGAAGTGTACATAAAACAGTTTCTCTCAGGAACAGCAGGTACAATTTATGCCAGTACTGAACTGATTTACCAATTAGGGGGTTGTCACTGGAAAGGAGGTTAGAGAGTTTTTGCCTCCACCTCTCAGTGGTTCTTGAGATGCTTGGACAGATGTTATGAGGAACTTTACTATCTAGCAAGATTGATGCTTGGGCTAGCAGGCTATAGCATTTACTCATAACCCCCCCCCCAATAACCTCTCAGACAAGATATTCTTGTACTTCTTGCATCCATTGGATAGTCTTCTGCTACTCACCGTTGCATTGTAGTCAAAACAGATGTGGGGACCTTTTCGATACCGTGGCTTTTCTACCAGCTCACATTGATTGGGTTCTCGTGGTGGAGCTTTGCATTGTCAAGGAAATACTGTGCACATCTATAACATACTTCTGGAGATATGGAAGAGGAGTGTTATCAAAAAATGGAGTACCTGAACATGGAAATCTGCCATCATTTACTAATACCATGTTCTAAGGAAGGATTAGAGCATTCTCCATGATTCTAAGGGATAACTATTTACCCTTTCATAAAAAATATGACCCCCCCCATTTGTGTTTGCCATGGTAATCTTAATGCAGGGGGATGGGTACCTGTAGGTGAGAGCCAGCAGACAGGAGGGAAAGAATTAGTAACCTCTCCTATTTCCTCTGATTCTCCCCTGAAATTGCCACAATGACGAGGCAGGTGCGAGGGCATGATATTGCAGAAGTGACTATAGCACTTTTGAACCTCCATAGGTTCCTTGTGCTGATTGCCCACTGGAGGGTAGTGCTTTTTAGGTTGGTGAATCTACTTTTTGCAATTCCCAAAGTTGCGTTTTAAAATGGAGGATATAGCGAGCAGTTTGCTGGCCAGACATGGGATGTGGGCGATGTCATAAGATAAGCATGACCCTACATTTATGGCATGTGGAAAAGCCCTGATTATTTCTCCCACCCCACTTGTCAGCTTGAGAGTCTGGGTTGGGGCCTTGAAAACACCGGGACAGAGTTATTGGTAAGAAGGTTTTTAAAACAGTCTGGAGGACATTGGTTGGGTGCAACTGACAGGCAGGAAAGGGTTAATCACTTCCTTACTACCTGTTAACTCACCCTGCAAGTGGCCTTTGGGAATGCCATGTGTCCTCTGTAACATCTAGTTCCATGAGAACTAAATACTACATGCTCTTTTTCAGACTGCGGCCCAATAGTGTCCCCTGCCTTGGAAGTTTTCTTTCTTAAGTCAAAGTCACCAAGATGTATGCTCCAGCTTTGAGCTTTCCCACGCAGCCTTCCAGGCCCCTGATCATGTGGCTGCAATTTGAATGTCAAAGCAGGCATATGAATTTGATCCGGCGAAGTGTATTACAGAAACGCAGCAGTGGATGATCATCACAACAGCAGACATTCTGTTGAAGCTGATCCTGTATTAGGCAGAAAAGGATACCCTTGACTTCTGCTTGGAGAAGTTTGGTGGATTCACACTGACTGCAGATTGGCTTTTCTGCTACAACAAACAGAAGGTTGGTGTTGGCAAGCCTTTGTGCGTGGAATAGCCTGGAGAAGGAAAAGAGAAAAGGGGAGGCTTTTTGTGTCAACTGCTGCTGTCCTGCCATTTTTACCACTGTTGTACTATTTACAGCAACTACTCCGTTCACCCTAAGTAGATTACAGTTTCCTTCATGGCAAGACAGAGCTGCTTCTTGTGCTGCCTTTCATACGGAAGTACAGATGCCCGAGTACAAAAGAGATGCAGTTGTATATTATTCACCACTTTCCTATTCCAAATGCAAAGGAGCAGAGGGTAGCAGTGGCAGGGAATACACCGGGTGTATTTTTATGCATCATTTGTATTTGCTAAGGGGTATGGTAGGTTCTTAATCTCTGAGGGTATATCTACTTTACATATTTCAGCTGATTTAATGGTTGTTTCTCTCCCCCGCCACACATGGAACCCTAGAAAGCGTAGTTTTCTGAGAGGGTATAGGGTTCTTGAAGTGTTCTCAGCATCCTCACTGATAGATCATTCCCGTGGTTTAGCGGGGGGGGGGGGAGGGGAGAGAGCTATGACAGCTGAAACAGTGTAAAACTGATGTATATAAGTTGGTAGCATGGACTATTTATTCATTTACTTTACTCATACCCTGCCTTTCTCATTAATGGAGACCACAAACAGCTCACATTTTATCCTCACTACAACCCTTAAAGGTATGTTAGGGCTGAGAGTGTGTGACTGACCCAAGGTCACTCAGTGAGCTTCCGTGGTAGAATAGGGATTTGAACCAGAGTCTCCAAGATCTTAGTCCAGCATTCTAAGTACAACAATACTGGTTTGCTCTAAGTGCTTGGAGAAAGATGGCCTATTTGAAAGTAGCCAAAGCACACAGACACATCAAAGTCTCTCTGGTTCTTCATAGCCAAAATGCCACACACAGCTTTTCATTAGTTTCTGTGACAGGTACCATAAACATTGATTTTTTTAAAAAAAGAGACCTTTTATTGTGTGTGTGTGTGTGGGGGGGGAAGAGCACAGCACTTGGATGCCAATATCTTTGGTAATCTACCACGAACTTCTATAGCAGAGATATCTTCCTCCACTGACCTGGAACAATTTCCACAGTCAATGATGGTGTTGTAAGTGTAGTTAACTGTACTAAAATAGTACTGGGTCTGTTTCATGATGCAGCTGGTCTCCTTGGTCTCCATGCTGTCTGCTGCAACATCCTCTATTAGAAGAATACACAACACACATGTAACAGAAATGACAAATATCTTGTTTCTTCTTCTTCTTAGGTCATGCAAATTAACTGCTTTTCTCTAACTACAAGTAAACTACTTAACACACACATAATCTTCTAATGATAGTTGTGTAAGAAATCATATTTCATCTTGTGATCTGTCACCTGTTCTTTCTGTTTCACTTAACATTTGGTTATGTTTGTTTTCAGAATACAGAAGTATGTTCTGTACTAAAAAGATACATGACTTTCTGTTACTGTTCTGGGAAGACATTTTGTATTTTCCATCGTCTTAGTTCTTATTCCTCTCCATTATTCAGGCTTAGCAGGTTTAGAATGATGAATTTGTATCCCTGGACCCATTCATCATAAATGGCTTGTTAATTTCTTCCTGAAAGTTTCTTTTAGCAGAAGCTAAGCTCTTTTATTTCATTATCAGTAAAATGGCCCACTACTTTTTTGGCACACTACATTAAGTTTATCAGTGGTGCATTTCGGTGCTTGGATACACAGTATAATTATAAATGTAACTGTATTTTCTAAATACCTATTCATGCAAATCTGGGAGGTGTGCATTTATAATATAGAACTAGGTAAAGATTATTACTGGGGCAATTAGAGGTAAATCTAAAACACAAGGGTATAGAAAGATACCCCGTGATCCAAAGCAACAGTCTCAAAAGAAAAAAAAGAGTTAGAAGCCTGATCTAACCCTATACTAGCTATAGGTATTTAGAAAATATAGTTCTATCTACAATTATACTATGTATCCAAGCATCCAAATGCACCACCAATAAACTTAATGTAGTGTGCCAAAAAAGTAGTGAGACATTTTGCTTATAATGAAATAACTGAGTTTAGCTTCTGCTAAAAGATCTCAGGGGGCTGTTGAGGGATGGTGACATGGTACTTGTACTTCATAAGATCTAATCCAGGTGGAGTCTGCACAGGGCTTTATATCCAGTCCCACTCTGAATAGATCCCTACATCTACACTGAATTTGATTTCCATTTTTATTTTGGCCGCTTTAAATTTTCCCTCTGTAACATGCAAAATTGAGCCGCGGTGACCCTACCTTTCCCCCACGATATGGCTACTTTGAGGGCTCCCAGTATTAAAGTGTAGATCTGTGTTTTGCTGGGTTAACGTCCTCCCTACTGAGGCAGAGAAGCAGTCTGTCCCTGACTGGCTGGGCACCAGTTCAAATACTTCCGAGCTCCTGGTTACAAGATTTTCCCCCCAAGATTTTTGCCCTCCTCTTGAAATCTGTTTTAAAGTGACTGCGCTCCAGAATCCCACACTTCTGTCAGCAGAGATTTGCCTGATTCTGTGAGGCTGCTGCTGGCTCGGCTTGGCTCCTCTCCCCCACCCACCCACCCACCCGCCCGCCCGCCCCTTCAGGAAAGGAAAGAGATGAGCAGCCTTGTGCTCAAGTGCAGAAGTCTTTCTGTTTCAGTTTGGGGGGGACGAAGCAGAAAGACTCGGGGTCAAATCAATCTGAATTCAGCAGGATCAACAGAAGGGAAAAAGTAAGTGCAGAATCAGCAACCTTATGCTATATTTATGCTAGATATGTTTAGAGAAAAGACAACCTGGTGAAGTTGCAGGGGTCTCTTCTAGATTTTCCATTTGAGCGCCCAGCTGAGGTAGAATTGATAGTTTTGTTGTCCCATTCAGACTGAAATTTGGGTGAAGAATTGTAGGAGCGGCTTGGGTAAGGTAGGGAATTTGATCCTCAAACATACTGGAGGTTTACATCCCTACTTTAAAGCTTTTGAAAGTTTCTGAATATTGAAATCCAGTATGTGGCAAAAGGTAGCAGGCTAATATACCAAAAATAAATTAAAATAAATATGGAAATAAACTCTTTCCTAGAGGTATTCAGTGAAATCTTTATACACTTCTCCTCTAATGAATAACTCTAAAAAAAATAAACCCAATTCTCAAGTATGGAAAGACTATTGGTAGTCCTAGATAGTTCCTTTCCCTTTTCAAAATATAACTCAACTATCCTACTCATTGTCCACGGGGATCATTGCCCATGGGGTCGTGATGGGTCGGACACAATTTCGCACCTAACAACAACAACAATCCTGTTCTTTCATTCCAGCCTATCTCTTTGAGACTGAATGGACTGAGCCAGTAGGGAACATACCTGTTTGAAACCAGCTGTTGTAGGTTAGTCCATACAAGAACTGTTGAAATATAGACCTTTGGGAAGGAAATGGAAGACTGATTGGGTGATCATTGAAGGAGAAAAATACTTATTGCTAATCTCAAAAGGCTTAATGGGCCAAAGTTATCAAGATATGTATTTTCCTTTTCCAGGACCTAGGGACTGAAACCGTCAAGGAGCTTCTTGCTTTCTTCAGCATTAAAAAAAAATTGACTAGAACACTTCTACCAAACACTTCCTGCTTTCTGTTCTATGTATCGATGTCTATCTAGACACAATATTCATGTTGTGTTTCTGTTTTGCTGTAAAATTTGAACTTCTTCAGTAAGCGGTAAAATAGGTCTTACCATGCAGCTGCTGAGGTCCACCAGGCCAGGTTCAGGAAATCTGCCATGGTTGGCTGCATGTGAAAGGGATAAAGGTAATGTGATACTGAATAAAAAAGTGCTACTTGTGAACATATTCCCTGTAGGAACAAAGCAACATGCTTACACTTTGTTAAAGATCAAAAATGAAGCCTGAAGGATTCTGTAAACAATTCATAACACCTCAGCGTTTAATTGCATTTATGTGTATCTTGACTGTGTGTGAACGAGATCTCTTTTTGTACACTGTAGAATTAAAAAATATTTTCCACTAATGTGGATTTGCAAAGGATAACATGTCTACAAATAATTAGATATATGGATCAACTGCTACATAATGCAATAAAGCCAATAAATACATGACAGTCCAACCAACCCTGACTACAAACATGGCAAGAATATTAAAAATATACTGACAAAACATGGAGGGCAATCATGTTTTGAAAAGACTTGAAAAGAGATTGCATCAAAATGATCTCTTCAGACAGAACTTCCTCCCTAATAGAAGAGTCAATCCCGACAACACTGTTTTTATTTTGCTGGACCAGAAATAAGGTTCTTGAAATATCTCAGTGCTTCTTAAAATGTGGTCTGCAGGCTACCAGCCATGCCTCATAGTACATTCAAGTTGTCTGCATAACCACAATAAAGCTAATGGAATAAAATTCACCCCCCCCCAAACACTGTAAACAGCTAATTAAACTTCAGTTACTTTTGCATTCTGATGCGATATGCTAAAGGTGCTGATGAAAGGAAAAAGAGAAGTGTTGTAGGGTAATGTATAGGTATAACTAGGTTTGCGCATATTTGGTGTCACTCTCAGATATTTCAGTCAATATATTAATAGCCACAGTTAATTTTTACCCGACAGCTACCATATAGGAAGTTGCTTGAAAGACTATCACATGTCTGCTTGATATGGTGGACAAAATGCATGAGAACCACTTTATCCTGTGGACTGCCCACATTGTGTGGAGTTTTCAATGCCATTACCAATCACACTGCATGATACATTTTCTTATAATATCTTCCAAGGTTCAGTTCAAACCATATTTTTATTACTTAAATTATGTGATTATTCTCTGAGAAATGCCCCATGTCAATCAGAACTCAACAAAAATTCTCAGGACTACATAACTGTGTTTCACAGACTGTACAATTAAAACTCTGGTGCTCCCTTAAGTAAATGTTGGATACACAGTGACAGCATATTAGCAAGATCTCAGAGTATGTAGCCATTACTCACCACATATACGCCACGTGGGCCACCACCTGTGTTACTTGGAGCTTCTGGGGCACAGACAGATTGAAAGTCATATGATTCTTTCCGTGTGAAGAAAGAATTGTTGTAGAGAGCAGACATCAGGTGAGCATCTACCTCACTGAAGAACTTTCCTACCTGGAAATGGAACATCAATATTTTCATCTGGAGTATAGTGGGAATAGTCCTTTTCAGTAGTAGTATAGGCACAAGGCAGAGCTTGGTTCTACAACTGGGAAAACTACCCTTTCTTAATTCACAGGGAGAGTAAACAGGATTTTACATTCTGTTTTCATCTTTGTGTTCACAGGTGATATGCTGTACTATATGTTCCCTCTAACTATTTACTATATGGGCTACGGTGTTTCCTCATTTTGGATTCCTACAATATCATTTTTCAGTTTGAGACATCTAACACTCTTGTACTTTATTAATTTGTATCAAAATTTCAGCAGCACTTTGCTCAGGAGTTTATTTTCAACTCTGGGTCTGAGTCTGAAAGAAAGGAAAATCTGACAAGTAATGTTTTCTCTTCATCACTGAACAACTATCATCTCCTGCCTTTTCACTGACTGGTGGCTTCTGGTCATGGTCCTAGGCAGGATTTTCAAATATAGGTGGTGAACTATTACTATTTTCCTCTAGAAAAGAAACCTCTACCCCACCATTAACCAAATTCCATCCACTTAAAAAAAATAACCACCACCAAATACCCTAGGGTTTCATGATGGCCCTGAAACGGTTTTCTGAATGGGTGGGAATTCATTAATGTTTTATATATTTTTAAAATATGTTAAATATTTATTGGGTGATATGGCCATATATGAACATGTCAACTCCCCCTCGCAAAATGGCCACTGATGGGCCTGGAGGGGGTCGAAAGGGGAGAGGCTCTCAGAGGGCATGTACACAGCTATGCTTCCCAATCATATTCTGCATGATTGTAACACTTCTGTGAGCTCTCAAAGCCTGACGAATGTTCCAGGGGTTTCTCAACAGTAAAAAAGTTGACAACGGCTGCATTAGATATGTATATTATATATGTACCAGTTGGGAAAGATTCTATTGATAAAGCTCTTGGCATTATTGAAAACAGATGAAAGGGGTAACAGTTGGAGGATAAGCAGAGTAGTCCCCCAAACAACTGTTCCTAATGAGAGCAAAAGGAAACAGGAACAACAACAATAATAAAAAGGACAGAGGTAACTCTGTCATCTACCTCAATAACAACTATAGTTTGTTTCAAGAAATATGGTAGCAATGACAAGTGTACTTCATGGTCCAAGTGAAGCCATCATTTCTGAGGGGAACAGTTTTAAATATCCCAATTCTGCATGCTTTGCCTACTAACAGACTCAAATATTCTTTCCATTCTTACCTGAACAGAATTAAAGGGAATTGGAAGAACTTGAAGATGTCAGTTCTGAGACAATAAAAGGTTATTGTGCAATTGTGGAAGAATACAGTATAATTTATTGGGATAATAAGGGTGAAACTACCTAAGATCACTATGCATTTCCTCTTCTCATTGCTTTTTGTATTCTTTTAATTATTAAATACTCTCAGACAAAAAATAATGAATAAACAACACAAAAACAGGGAAAATTAAATAAACATAATTAAATTATGGATTGTAATGGCTAGAATTCATCTCATCAAGGCAAGGATATAATTTTGCTGTATTTGATCTATAGCAGGGGTAGTCAACCTGTGGTCCTCCAGATGTTCATGGACTACAATTCCCATGAGCCTCTGCCAGCAAATGTTCCCTCTGCCAGCAAATGTTCCCAGCAAATGCTGGCAGGGGCTCATGGGAATTGTAGTCCATGAACATCTGGAGGACCACAGGTTGACTACCCCTGATCTATAGCATACAAGGCCTCAGCGAGTCATTCATCTTGGGAAACAAACTTTCAAAAGCCTTATTTTGCCCAGGAGCATACCTAGTTGGACTTTGTGTCTGAGGAAGTGTGCTTGTACACAAAAGCTTACGCCTTGAATAAAAATGTGTTGGTCTTAAAGTTGCCGCTGAACTCAAAGTCTGACTGGTCAAACTGTTCAACAAAAGTATTTGTCAGTTAGCCACTAGGTGGCAACTAGCAAACAAATATATGACACAGACACTAGATAAGTGGCACTTCAAAATAAATACTACTATTTCCTTGCTGTGTAACTGGAAAAATTCTAAACAAATGGTTTTTGCATCATCCAAATCCTTAGATTTATGTAGAAAACAAGCACATTACCTGGGACGCATCATCTTCCTGGTTGGACAGCACCAGAAAACCCCCATCATCTATGAGTACACAGAGGAGATCCTGAAAGAGTGAGTGGCACTTTGAACTTGAGCTCAGTAGCTTCTAGGCTCTGGCCATGGACTAACACATAGTAAAACATTTGCCAACGCCTCCATACTGAGCCAAGGAAATCTCCTAGGTACAGTAAAAGATTCATTGGTATGGCACATAGTTCGGTGCAGAAAATTTGTGTAGATTCTTAGCATCTTCAGGAAAATAATAGCAGGGTGGGGAAGACCTCTGCTTGAGAGCCTAGAGAGCTGCTGCAAGTCACGGTAAACAGGAGTAGGCAGGTCAATGTTGCCACAGTATAACGCAGTTTCCTATGTTCCTAAGTCTAGCAATGCCTTTTTTTTTACCCTCCAGTGATTTTGTCCTTCTGCTAGCTTCCCAATCAAAAAGAAAAGCTGGAGAAAAAGTGTCCAGGTTTGTTCTCAGAAAGGTTGCATGGGAAGATCATCTGCTCCTTTATTCCTAAACACTTCTGGCACTTGCCCTTGTGCAAAGATCAAAGAAAGGCAAACTTAGCTGCAAGGAAATAGCCACAATGGAAACAAATCCTGGAACATATGCCATGTGCTGTATAGAATTGAACTTAGTTTGAAACAATCTGGTATATATCTGAAACAATTTTCTTTCAGTATGCCATATGATGGCCAAATTAAAAAATAAATCAGTGACATGTATGTTGTTATATTTCCAGTATTTGACTCAAAATAGGTGTTTTGATTTTTGTGCCTTGAACTTGGGGCCAAGCTAGAAATGACATAGGGAATCCATGTGCAATGTTCACTGTCCATCTGTCCACATTCAAAGTTGTTGGTACAGTGTACATTTTCTTTTAGCAAAAAATAGAGCATGTGGGGATATATTTTTTTCTCTCTCCACTATCTTAATCTGCTTCAGTCATTTATTGATTACGGCACTTCCAGTACTGGAGCTAGGTTAGATGTGAATTGTTAGATACATAAATACAGATGCCTCCCTCCACCACCTCTGCTCATGGCTAATTTGGCCCCCAGAAGCCTTCTGGTTTGGGAGGGTGCTAGGCACAGTATGTTAACACACTTGCCTTGTAATTAGCTTCACAGTCCATCTCACAGCTTGTGGAGGGGTCACACTGTAAACAAAAACAAATATACAATTAAAAAGTCTCTCATGCCATCTTTTCTATATAAAGCTTAATAATGTTCATTTTTGGCTCAACAATGGTTTCAGAAAGCACAAGAAGAATTGCAACCCCTTCTCTTAGCAATCAGTCATCCATCGTTTATTGCTCACTGTAAATATGCAAGAGGTCATTTGATGTATAAGGCAGAGGGAATTGTCTAAATGAATTGTAAAGGATAATGAGGTTACAAGGTAGGGTAATTTGAGATAATAGGCTCCGTTAAGATGAAATGACAAATCTTGGTTTGTTGTCACATGAGTGAGTCATGGAAGTTCTTGAACGCATGTCCCTCCCTCCTCTCCTTGTGTATGAAACTGAAGAGTTTCTCATTCCCAACAAACCAAATTTGTCATGATTTCAGCATTGCATGAAACAACAAACTGCTTGGTTTTCCTGAATACAAATAAAGATTAGAAACCAGGATTGAATCGTGGATTCAAATCCTAGTTTGTAGACAAGAGAATAAACCTCTCCAATTAAGACATTTATTTTATTTGTTTGAAACATTTTAATGCTGCCTTTCCACCTCAAGGCAGCAAATGATGGAATAGAAATACCAAAAGGGAACAAAAACTCAGTCTGAAAGATCCACAGGTCAAGGGGCCAAGCTGCAGTCCCCCAGCATCATCTTCTGAAACCTACTTTCACTTAGGACCAAAGCAATTAATGGTGCCTTTCAGTCCTAGCCCTAGAAGATGATCCTGAAGGATACCATTGTCAATGATACAGAAAGCTGCCAATTGGTCCAGGAGAATCAATACAGTCGCTTTCCACACACCCATCTCCTGGGCTTGATGTAATCATTGACTAGGGCAACCATGGTCATTTCAGTCCTATAACCAAGCCTGAATAGACTGGAAATGATCCAAACAATCTAACCATCTGGGAATCCTTGGAGCTGTCCAGCCACCTCTTGTTTAATCACCTTCAATATCAACCCATTCAATTTTGACAAGCTTTAGTTTGTTGGTAACTCTCAAGCTCAAGGATTTCTAAGGCTCATCCATATAACAACAACAACAACAACAACAACAACAACAACAATGTATTTCCCACCACTCCCGAGACTAGCTCGTAGCAGGTTACAGAATGTCAGGTAAAAACCCCAATAAAGCCCCAGTAAAAAACAGGATGACAATCATAGAACAAAACTGGAAGAAACATGGCAGTAATTCCTCAATCTCCCAACCTCCCAACCAGCCTCTATTAAGGGGTGGGAAAAGGGGCCAAAGATAGCAAATGACCTAACTGCTACCTAACACCAGGAGGGCCCCAACTGATCTTCCTCACTACCCCAGACTCAACCATAGATCTGGAGGTTTTGCAGGTCCTGCAGAATGCCGGAAGCTCCTACAGGGCCCACAGCTTCCCTGGGAGCTTATTCCACCAGGTAGGGGCCAGGACTGAGAAGACATGCTTCCCTGGGACCGGGAACGACCAGTAGGTTTGAACCCACAGAGCATAAGGGCAGGCCCAGTTGGTTAATGAATCTGATTTCAGTCATAGGTTCCCTTGGGAAATAATCCAATATCAAAGGGCAATCTTGAAACCTGATTGGTCATCAACAGTTAATGACCAATGCTACTAATGGAGTTAAGAAGAAGAAGGTTGGTTCTTATATGCCGCTTTTCTCTACCTGAAGGTAGAGTCACCTTCCCTTTCCTCTCCCCACAACAGACACCCTGTGAGGTGGGTGAGGCTGAGAGAACCCTGATATCACTGCTCAGTTAGAACAGTTTTATCAGTGCCGTAGTGAGCCCAAGGTCACCCAGCTGGCTGCATTTGGGGAACTGGCTGCATGTAGGGAGCTGGCTGCATGTGGGGAAGTGCAGAATCGAACCCGGCATGCCATATTAGAAGTCCTCACTCCTAACCACTACACCAAGCTGGCTCTCTCACCAAGCTGTTAAAACAGTTCTGAGAAATCCAGCTAGCACCCTTTTCTGCTTCACCCACTTCATGTATAAAATACAAATCCTACTGCTTTCCCAGGAGGATTTTTTTAAACCACCTACCCTTCGTGTTCCCAGCTGATCTCTTTCCGTTCGATTACTTGCAAGGACCTTAAATTTTTCTGCCCAGGCCTCCAGGTCAAGTTTCACTCCAACCACTGGCAAAAAGAAAACTTTAGTTTATACAAACTGGTTTTATTATTTGCTGAAAGGCATAGTCTTTTCATATAAGTGATAACTAGTAGATGATGTAAACTATCTCTAAGTGTAACATTCTCACTGCAGTTTTTTCCTCCAGTGTGTACTAGGTATGGAAAGTTCATCTGGGGTAATTCAAAAAGTACCCAAATCAGTGCTGATTCAGGTATTTTTTTTTCAGCTCATTTGAGCCATTTCCTGCATCCAAACAGTCTGAATTAAGGTAGCTGATTTGCTATTCGACCATAATTTGGCCCATTTAGATACATCTCTTCACTTTCTCAGTCAGTGGGGAAGGAAAATGCATGTCGAACAGCTGATAATGACAGAAGCCCCACTTGCTCCATTTAAATCCCTCCTGCCTGTGAAGGGATTTAAAGGGAGCAGGCAGAGCACTTGTTGTTATCAGCTGTTCAGCACACCAGCAGCTCCCTTTAAATGATCGCTTGCCTTTGCAGGCAGCAGCTCCCTTTAAATGTTCACTTACCATTGCAGGCAGCTGAGCAGCTGATAATGAGATGCACTCTGCCCACTCCCTTTAAATCCCTCTCAATTTAAATGTTCGTCCAACCTTCGTAGGCAAAGCTGCCTATGAATGTGGAACGAGCATTTAAAGGGAGAGGCTGGTGCACTGAACAGTTAATAATAACAACTGGGGTGGGATTTAAAGGGAGCAAGGCCCAGCTTTTCGATATGCGCTCTCTTCCCACTTCTCTGGCAGTAGAGATGCTTTCTGTAGCCTGGGAAGGGGGTAATGTGCACAACCCTCCCTGAAACTTTTGGATTCAGCTGAATTGGAAGGGGTATTTTGTGATTTGGATTCAGCCTAAATGGTTTGTGACCAAATCTGAAACAGTACAATTTTTTTGGGGTGCTCATCCCTACTTCAATCAAAAGTGCTGTTTCTTCCAAGCCACCGGAAAGGGGTGGGGGAATGCAGCTGCTTGCCCCTTCTCCAAACTAAAAGTTTGCTAAAATCCGAGCTATTTTTCACCTCACAGCTACAGTTTCAGTGAGCAGAGGTGATAACCATTAATGATTTTTAAAAAATTATAAATCGTAAAGAAGTTTATTTTCTTGGGCATTAAACTAAAAATTGAAACTTCTCTGCTGAGTTGGAAGGAATCTTATCAACTGGAGTATTTACCTCTTAGATAGGATAGCTCTGTTCATGCATACACAAAGGTAAGAATGCCTCTCATACTAGGGTTGGGCGCTTCAGCATCCAAAGCGGGCTTTTGCTCCTGAAGCAGCCAGTGGCATGGGGAACGGAGGCTCCGGCAATGCACACACGCAGGCACAGCTGGTGCCCATGACTCCCACACTGTTGCTGGCTGCTTTGGGCACAAACAGCCACTTCAGACACTGAAGCGCTCAACCCTATTTCAGACCAATTTAAGGCTTTGTTTGTGGAATGGTCTAGAGGAGTTCAGGCATGGCTACATCCAAGTGGGAGAACCAACTGATGGTAGGCTTCTTGAGTCTTAGAACGGCTTCAGAACCTCCGAGTGCTTGGGTTGAACTAAAACAAGGTAGGCACTCTCACAGAGAAACATACAAACTCACCAACATACTTACCTGCTGGCTTCAGGGATCTCCTGCCAAAGCTGAGCTCAACAGCGGTGCTAACAAGAATCCCAACTGTGTTGTTTTCCATCTCTGACTCTTTGTAGCTGGCTATATAGAGAAGAGAAGATATGTCATCCTGTTAGTGATGGTGCATGGTACTAGAAGCATGACTACTATAGATACGTCTTTGAGAGAGGGAGTAGTCACCCCAGCTTTGAAACAAGCTGTGATTTGTCCACTGCTAAAGAAGCCTAGCCTGGGCTTCAATAACTATTTAGTCTCGAATGATCTATTCTTGAGCAAGGTGATTGAACAGGTAGTAGTTGGTCAACTTCAAGGGGCTTTACGCACCGGGATCTTTGTAGCAAATTGGTTGCTGAATGAAAAATCGCCATTTAAAATAGTGGAATTCGTCGTTATGCATACCTGCCTTTGTAGTGGAATCCAGTTGCGTTTTGTAGCGTTTCCCACAGGCTTCCGGTCTCGGCAGAAATCGCTAGAAAGGAAGCGCTATTGCCGAGCTCGTCCCGCCCCTGGCCGTCAAGCAACCAATGGGCAGCCGTTAGCATGCTCCCAAACAGCCCCTTTCCCTTTAAGAAAGGTTTTTTTTAAAAAAAACAGACCCATTGCAACGAATCTGTGTTAATTCGTTGCAACGGAGAGACCCATCCAGCTGCCTGGTGTGTTTGAGCTGTCGTTTGATCGTTGCCATGCTCCCTCCGAGTGAAAAAAAAAATCCCCCCCCCTCTCACGGGCCCAATTTTCGGCTAATTGAATGTGTAAAAAATAAAGTGAAAATACATCAGCAAACGGGCTTCTCTGTACTTTGTGCTTAGTGACTGAAGGGGAGGGACTGAAGCCGGGGAAGCCTCTAAACTGAAAGAGGCTCGCTGGTGCGTTTATCCCCGCTTGCTCGGAGAAAAAAAAAATGGCGATCGCTTCGCCGGAAGATCAGAGAAGAGAGCCAGGGGGAGGGACTTTGTAGAAACCGCAACAATGTTAACGCACAGGTCTTTTTCGCTAGTGTTGCAGATTGGTTGCAGGACTGTATCGCTTTCCGGAGGGTGAATCCACTTTTGGGGATTTCCCTGAAAGCGCTACAAGGAAGTGCTTTTTGCAGATTGGTTTCAGGTGTGTGGCAGATTGTCGACGACGTTGTGCAAAACAGCAAATCAGTAGCGTTTTCAATTGGCAACCATTGTGCTATTTTAAAGGAGTGCAAAAAGCCCCCAAGTATTCATGGATGGACTGCTTAAATTCTTTCCAATCTGGTTTCAGGCCTGGTTATGGGACTGAAACTGACGTGTCCTGTTACAGAAGATAGGCAGAAGGACTGTGACAGTTGATTCTCCTGGAACTTTCAATGGCTATTTTGATTTCATCAATCATGGCATCCTTCTGGACCATATTTCCAGGTTGGGACTGGGAACCACTATTTTGAAGTGATTATGATCCTACCTGAAGGGTAGCTTTCAAAATGTGTTGATGGCAGACTGTTGCTCAGTCTCTTGGCTTTTGCCTGTGGGGTCCAAGAAGTCTATACTGTCCCCTATTAATTTTAATGTCTAATGAAACTGTGGGGTTAAATCATCAGGAGATATGGGCTGGGTTGTCACCAATATACAGTTGATATTCATTTATATCTCACAATTCTGGCTGATCCCAAGAGACCGTAGAGAACCAGTGCTTGGAGGCAGTCTTGGAATGGGGTAGTCTAATAAACTATAGTGTAATCCATTCCCAACAAGATGGAAGTGCTACCAGTGAATGGATGGTCTGGCCTGAGACTTATGGTGTTGCCTGTTCTGGGTGGGGTTTCAGGGTGCTGTTTGATCTGGACGTACTGCTGGCATCAGTGACCAGGAATACCTTTTATCAGCTATGGCATTTCCTGGGCAAAAAGATCCAGCCAATGTGGTATATGCTGGGTTACATCTAGATTACATTACTGTAATGTGCTCTGTATTATGCTGTCCTTGAAAATTGTCCAGAAACTTGTTGGTGAAGAATACCAGCTTGGTGTAGTGGTTAACAGTGGCAGCTTCTAATCTGGAGAGCTGGGTTTGATTGCCTGCTCCTCCACAAAGCAGCCAGCTGGGTGACCTTGGGCTAGTCACAGTCCTGTTACAGCTGTTCTCACAGAGCAGTTTCTCTCAGAGCTCTCTTAGCCTCACCTACCTCACGGGGTGTCTGTTGTGGGGAAAGGAAGGGAAAATGATTGCAAGCTGCTTTGAGATTCCTTCAGGTAGTGAAAAGTGGAGTATAAAAACAACTCTTCTTCAGCAACACTAAAATTAGTTTGGTGTAGTGGTTATAGTGTTAGACTAGTATCTTGGAGACCCAGACTCAAATTAAAATCCTGTAATGGTAGATTTCTGAGTAACCTTGGGCTTGTTGCACTCTCTCTGCCTAATCTGGCTCATATGGTTTCTGTGAGGATAAAATGGAGGAGGGCATGCTGTTATCTGCTTTGGGTATCCTTAGGGCAGGCCTTCTCAACCAGGGTTTTGTGAAACTCGGAGTTTCTTCATGGCCCTGGAAGGGTAACTTGAATGGTGGAAGTTAATTAATGTTTAATATTTTTTAATTTGTTAAGCATTTATTGGGTGATATGACATATGGGGTCATGTCAACTCCCCCTCCCAAAGTGTCCAATGATGGGCCTGAAGGGGGTGAGAAGGGGAGGGCATGGGTGGGCATGTAGACAGCTGTACTTTCCAACTATATTCTGCATGATTGTGCCCACTAGGGGGGTTTCTCAAAGCCTGAAGAATGTTTCAGGGATTTCTCAATGGTAAAAAAGTTGAGAAAAGCTTCCTTAGGGGATAAATGTGGGTGTTTCGTATGGACCCTATTACTCCAGTCTTGCATATTTGCACTGGCTCTTTGTTTTCAGGCACAATTTAAGTTGCTGGCATTGACCTTTAGTACCCTACTGACTTGGGACAAATGTAACTGAAGGACCGCTTACTAATTTACAAACCTATCTGACCACTATGGTTCTCTTCTGAGGGCTCCCTTGGCTGGTGTCACCTTCTGAGATTAGGCCTTTCTTTGTTGTGAGACACCAAAAACTTTGAAACTCTTTTCCCAGAGGGACTTCGTGTCCTCTTCTGTTGCTGTCTTCTGCCAGTAGGTGAAGCCCTTTTTTAGTTTTGTCTTCCATTCCCTACACAATCCCTCCTTTCTTCTTTAGGTTTTAATTGTCGATTTTATGTCTTTGTTCATGTACTTCTTTTCATAATGTGTTGATTTACTTTTAATTTTTTTAAAGATGTTTTTGTTATGCATGTTTTAAATTATTAGCCATCTTGGTGACTCTGATAAGACTAGAAGGGTAGAGTATAAATTTTGCAAATAAATAAATAATAGACAATTTATTGCTTGCTTCTTGTTAGTACCAAGGGAGTTAGTTCTCCAGGAACTGGGGCACAGTCATGACAAGGATGGACAGGCACATTCCCTGAGTGCAAGCTCTGAGCACTTGAGAAAGCTAAATATGGCATACTTTGAAACAGCATTTATTGCCTTGCAACCCACATCAGGTGCTACAGAGAGCATTCCAAACATAAAGAACCTTTCTTTACTATTTGAGGACAGGCCAACCCCCCCAACCCCATCTGTCTGGAGATCCTGTGCAGGATCATACTTACGATCCCTGTAAGGGGGCTTAAAGATGTAGCCTTTGTTATCTAAACTCCTCCGATAGAAGCTGGCATTGAAGGGTTCTCGATCCTCTTCCCAATCTTCTGCAGCCCTAAAATGAAATGAAGAAGCCCCATAGAATATCACATTTTTGCAGACATTTCTTTTGTGTACAGATGATTCCCCTTGTCAATCAAAGCTGGACAACATTACTTAAAAGAGTTTCCAGTGGAGGCCTCCCCACATGCTCCCAGAGATGCCGAAAGGTCATAACATACACATTTGCTGCAAACAATTTACCTCACCAACATTCAGGTTGCCATTAGAGCCACATTCTTACATTCTTTAAAAATACCTGTGAGTGCTACAAGCTTGTGTTGTACAAATTAAAATTGATATAATGTTGTTTTAATGTTGATATGTTTTAAAGTTTTGATGTTCAGTGCCTTGGGGACCCTATTCAGGGGTAGAGTACCACCAAGTTGTAGCCAAATTATGGCAACCCCACACGCTTTTCAAGGAAATGATTAAGCAGATGTGCTTTCCTGTGCAAAATCTTCCATGGTGTTCTCCCAGCCAAGCACTGGTTCAGCTTAGCTTCAATGATCTGATATGACTGGGTAATACTATATCATTCTGCATCCCACAAAGGAAGTGTAGAAATGTTTTAAATTATAGCTTAACATATCAGACCCCACTACTTTTCTATCTTATCTGAGTGAAAGGTCTACACAGGCTGAAAAGCTAGCAAATTCCTTCAGAAATATCTTTTGGCCCCTTTAAAGCACCTCAACTCATTTTTATCATCTTCAAGTATCCAATTATACTCAGGTCCATACAGATAACAAGAGATACTTACTTGTTAGGGAAAATGCGGGTGATACCACCATCAGTGGCAACGAACACAGCAAGGAGGCTGTACCTAAAACATGGCAGAATCAGAGCATTACAACTGCTTTATGCCAACAGTTCCTTCCTTGCCAATTTATCTTTGCCAGGTACCTCTAGCATGTGTACTGGCCAATGTTACTGCACCACAAGCATCCAAAGAGCAGTACGGGGACTGAGCCAAAGGTAGAGCTCCACTTGCATAAGTTGCTTCTCAGCAGTGCTTTGACCTCATTGAGCTGAAGCCCCTGTGTAGTATAGCTTCCTCATTTCATGCTCTTACTATTTAATGGCAGTTCATGCTGCCTTAAGTTCTGAACTCGCTACAAGTATTATGAAGTGGCTCGGTAAGCAGTGAGTTTTGCCCCTTTCCAACTGACAACTCAGCTTCCATTCTACAAGAAGGGCTCATTGTGAAGTCTACTGAGTAAAATGCTTTTTTCCCAGCTAGAAGGTCATTTCTTCTGGGGCATCAAAGTACTGAACTAAGATCATATTTACGTGTTTAAGTCTTGATTCTTCCATACTCTTTCTACCAGCTGTTGTGTTATTCCTGTGTCCAGGATAAGGTTGTGAAGGAGGAAGTTGTTACCTTGGAAGAGAAAGGAAAGATGAATGTACAGCAAGCCAATGTCTTGCCCATCAGCTATCTAACAGAGGGACCCCTCCTCATTTGGGTGTGATAGGTGGCCATCCCTTTTGCCTTGTATTCTTGTTTGCAGTCTTCCTCTCTGCTTCCTCTCTACTTCTCATTTGCACAAGCAACAACTCAGCTATGGCATAAAGTCTGTTATGACACATATTGTGGACACTTCCAGCTATTAATTAGGATGTCCTGCGGAGTTTGTTTTTGCATAAAAAGGCTGCTGAGTGGCCTTACCACATACATGTTCTGTGGATGGGCATTCAAAACAGTAAGAAACTCTCTAACAGTCTGTTAGCATATTCTAGAGCTTTATGCTATTTTTCATGGCTTCGGCAAAAATATATTCAGAGGAATACCTATGGTAGTCTATTGCAGTAGAAACAGAGGGCCATTCCGCAGCAGGATCTATGTGGCAAATTGGTTGCGGGATGAAAAAGCGCCATTTTAAATTGTGGAATTCGTCGTTATGCATACCTGGCTTTGTAGTGGAATCCAGTTGCGTTTCTATCGTTTCCCACAGGGTTCCGGTCTCAGCAAAAATCGCTAGCCAGGAAGCGATATTGCCGAGCTTCGTCTGCCCCTGGCCGTCAAGCAGCCAATGGGCGGCCGTTATCATGATCCCAAAAAGCCCCTTTCCCTTTAAGGAAAGTTTAAAAAAAAACACGTTGCAATGAATCTGTGTTGATTCGTTGCAACGGAGAGACCCATCTAGCTAGCAGGTGGTGTTTGAGCTGCCGTTTCATCGTTGCCACGCTCCCTCCGAGTGAAAAAAAAAATACACCCCATCCCGCACGGGCGCGATTTTCGGCCAAAAATACAGTGAAAAATAAAGGGAAAATAAACCAGCAAATGGGGCTGTGTGTTGTTTCGTGCTTGGTGACTTAAAACAGCTCTGCAGCCAGGGATGCCTCGCTGGGTAAACGAAGGCTCGCCGGTGCGTTGATCTCCGCTCACTCGGAGAAAAAAAATGGCGATCGCTTCGCCGGAAGATCAGAGGAGAGAGCTAGGGGGAGGGACTTTGCAGAAACCGCAACAATGGTAACGCACAGAACTTTCCCGCTAGTGTTGCAGATTGGTTGCAAGAGTGTAGCGCTTTACGGAGGGTGAATCCACTTTTTGGGATTTCCCTGAAAGCGCTACAACAAAGTGCTGTTTGCGGATCGGTTTCAGGAGTGTTGCAGATTGCCAACGACGTTGTGCATAACAGCAAAACAGTAGCGATTTCAATTTGTAACCATTGTGCTATTTTGGACGAGTGCGGAATGGCCCAGAGTCTTGTGGCTTTTTATTTTTAAGATATATATTTAAAAAAATCTTTCCAGTATAGACTTTTATGGATCAGAGCCCACTTCATCAGACACAAGCATCCAAAAGACTCGGGTTATACTTGTTGATTACTTATCTGAGCACTGTTAAACCATTAATAAGAAACCTGCTGGAGAGACCACAGCTCCATGTAGTCCATGTAGCAAACTGTTTTTCATAGTAGCTAACCAGTTACTCTGGAGGGACAACAAACATAGAGGCCAGGGCCCTTATGGCCATTGTTCTCAGTGTCTTTAGACTACCAATCCCACAGGTAATTTACTGCTTACCAATTATTCCTATTCAGCTCCTCTCCCACCCCCCCTCCCTGCTTCTAACGCAGCTCTGCTGATGTCCCTTAAGTCAGAATGCCTTGATACAATAGGGTCATTAAGTTGAAATCCAAGCCTAAATTTGCTTCCAAAATTCTCAAGGAACGTACACAGCCTTCTTAGTTAATTTCTGAATGGCAATTAACTACCAACAGTTTTAATGAATGCTTAATATCAGCCAATATTTTATTTGCAGTGTAATCCCATGGCTTTAACTGAGATTGATGAGAAGTGTTTATTTGCTTTTGTGGCACTGGGGGAGTGGAGAGGTGCCTTTAAGGCATTCACATGAGAACCCAGCTGGAGGCAGTAAGCCCATGGCTTGTGTATGGCTGGAAGTCACCGGCTGGGGAAAGGGTGGTTCTTAAGGGCTGGAGCCACCAAGTCAGGAGAGGGTATAACACTAGGTTGGAAGCCTATGGGGTGATGATGAGGACATGGGCTCCCCCATAGCCATCCGGCTACATGGCTGACATTGGGAGAGGGTTTAAGAATGCTTGCATTGAAGAGCTGGGTAGTGGAAGATGCGCAAGGAGCACAAGGCAGACATGGTAGTCTGGAATAGGTGAGGGAGTTTAGGCTGCCAGGTCAAGAGAATGTCAGAACTGCCCTGAGAGAACCCTGTTGTCTGCCTAGCCCTTGAATAAAGCTTGTTGCTGCAAACCTGCTCTGCATTGGTAGTGCATGCTTGTAAGAAATGGAGGGCCACCACCTTCCCAGCTTGTTAATGTCCTCAGCTCTGGCTGTGCAAGTGGGCTGACCTAACCTTGAATGAGACCTGGTGGCTATAGTCTTGGTAGGAAAACAATGCTATACTTATGAGCTGCTTTTGCGAAAAATTCTATCAGCACCGCTAGACCAAAGCTGGGCAACCTCGCAGCCCCATTTGCCCTTGGTGAGCAGCACTATCACATGATTGGATCGATGGCTCTTGACATCACTGATAGTTAATATCCACCATTCATGATATTGAGTAACTTTTGATTTAGTCACGGGGCATGTTAATTCTACAAATATGCATTTTAGCAACTAGAACATTACAATGTTTATTTAAAGCACCAGCCATCCTTTCGTTCTCTCACCCCACCTAATGCCGAGCCTTTCTTGAGATGAGGCTGTGCATCCACTTCATGCCCCTGGAATACTTACATTGCTCAGAGTCAGGCGTCACCTTTTCCATGAGGGCGATAAAGTTTTCCAGGAATTCAGTGTTGTTATCCGACAGGTTGAGGGCTTTGCAATATTCTCTGGGATTAAGGTGAAAAGATTTGTAGTGTGGAAGGATGAAAAAGTTACTGTCAGTTTCTCTCTCTCTCTCAGAACTGATATAATCATGACTTTGTGTGCAACGTCGGTGAGGTAGTAACCTAGACAGGTTATTTTGCATGACAGCATTAGTTCAATATTTATTTATTTATTTATTTATTTATCATACTTATATACCGCCCTGTATATACCATCTGAATGGTTTTTTATTTAAATAAAGGGCATGGTAAGTATGCTGTGCTTCTTCATCTGCATCCCATTCCCTACACAGAAAATTCAGGGAAATTGTTTCCAGCTTGATTATTGTCTATGCAAGGCATTGTTATGCACCATTGGGTATCATTACTTGTATGTACCTGTCAGTTATTTGTTTTGATGCCTCTGTATGAAGGAGAAAGGAGTCAGTTAAAACAGGTACCTGCTCAGAAAATACCAATATGCCTCAGTGCAACTGGGACCTCATAGGTCCAAGTGGTCAAAGGGTATGATTGGCCATGTTCTTTAAACAAAATGATATCTGGCTTTCTTAAGCTGTCAAAGACTACAATAATATAGAGCCAGTTCACATAGGAATGGCAGGCAGTCTTGGACAATGTAATGGTCATATAAAAATTTGTGGCAGTCACTCCTGTTATTCATTGATGCCATCAAACACCACCTGAAAGAACTCTTAATACTCTCTTGGCCATGGCACCAGCCTTGTGAAACTACATTGTTTTGGTTTTTGGATATGTACAGCAGTAATGCCACCTAATATTTTGGTGGCCATATGTAGCTTTTAATCTCTAAGGTTATGGAAAGATCAGTAGCTAAAACAGATCTTTCTCCATTCAAATCTCTGCATTTCCTTCTTTTCTCTGACTTCTAGTGTAGCTTGTATGGCCCCATTACTATCTTTACTATAACTAAATAAGCTAAATTGGGTAATCAATATTCTCCAGGATAGGAGTCCTTTCCTTTTTAAAAGTTGTGCCACTAAGAACAGGCATAGAAGCCCCTGGAAGAAGTCAACATAGGTTGGACAGCGTTGTCAGAGAGTTTTATCAGTATGTATGGTTGCAGTCTATTAAATGCATTTTATCGAACAGCTTTGAAAAGCAGTCATGTGATTCCCAAAAATATTGTCCCTGAAGTTCTAAAATAATACATTATCTTTTAATCTGCTTTATCCTGATTGCTAGAACGTCCTTTAAGCCTTCTTTCTTAGGTCTTTTTAGAATTATGCTTGATACAGGTAAGTAAACAGGTTCCTCAGTTGGAAACTTAAGATACAAAGAATATATTACTATACTCTTCCTATAAATCTGGTCGCTTTAGAGGAAGAACTGGAGGGCAGCCCCAAAAGTGGGCTGGGAAGAGAAAATGTCCCTGCAACAAACCAACCTAAGAGGCCCTTGTGCAGGTATAAACTAGTGCAGCAGCAGTGCCACTCAGCTCCATGGGGACAACAATGGGCACTAGCTCACCCACCACATTCTCTATCAAGCTGGCAGCTGTGAAGACGGAAACGCTTTGTGAGCTAACACCAATTGTCTTTGCTGGTGAATGGTCTGAGCCAAGTAGCCCTTGAGGCATCGACAGAGTTTCTCAGGCTTCACTATGCTCACTCTCAGCTAACGGTGGCCCTCTAGGGCAATGGCCCACAAGCAAAATGCCCTGTAAAGTTAATGGCCAGTCTGGCCTTGGGTACTATATTGACTAACAGTTATAATATACAGAGCTGGATAAAATATTTATCCCTTGGAGCTTACAAAGCTGGCTAATGAAGTTTGATGGCATTCATACCACACTGGTTTCCATTACAAACGAATGCAGATTAGGCATCTGGGATTCAGGTCTTTAACTGTTACAAACCTGTTACATACAAGCATGGATTTTTGGTGTTTGGGGGGCAAATACTCTTTAGTGCCAATTAAATGAAACTTTCTCCAGCTTCCATTTCTTATATTGTCTTTTTAAAAAGCAAATATACTCTAAAAAACAAAACAAAATAAAAGGCAACAAAGAGTATAAGCCATTGCTGTTTACAGATGTATGTTTTTCACAGACTACTTCTACGACAGGCCAGTCTATGCAGACATAAATCTTCCCCTGCTAAGGCCATTCCAATCAATTATGTTTTCAACAAGCATGATAAGATGCCTTCCTCAATATAGGAAAAGCTCCCCCAGGGTAGCCGGCACCAGTACTTTTTCCCTATCACACTAAAGAACAAAGTAAGGGGGATAACCGTTGACAAACTGCTCAGTCATCTGAAAAGAAAGCAGTTGACAATATCAGCTATGTCAGTGATATTTTAACACAGGTTTTGAATAGATTAGGATGGAACATTGCCTTGACAGACATACGGTTTGTGAACCTGTGTTTCCTAGCCAATGGTAATAAAAGGGGCAGGGGGATGGAGAATGCTTAACCCTCCCCCTGCCAATCCTTCACAACAATGCCTTCTTGAAGCAATGCCACCGGGTTTATTTCTATCCTTGGGGCTAGCTGTGAGAACACAGGACAGATAAAGGGTTGTGAAGGTAAAATCAGCAGATCTAGTAAAAATTGAACATCACCATTCTCAATGATTCTCAGTGTCTCCCCTGCCAGGGGGTGGACTGCTCCCTTATTTGGACAGGAAGTTCCTGGTGAATTGTTGCCCTGGAGGGCTATTAGTCACCAGAAGCCAGCTGGGCCGAGGAGCCCCACTTGGCCAGCAGGACTACAGGGGTGGCTGTCTGGGCCCAGGTGACAGCAGCAACAATTGGTGTCACTGTAAGTACAGTACCACAGGGGTTGCTTAGCTGAGCTGGCTCCAGGGATGTTTTACAGAGCAATCTTAAACTGGTCTACTCAGAATCCTACTGAAGTCTACTCGCTGGAGCTTACTCCCAGGAAAGTGTTCTTAGTATTGCACCTCTAGCCTCCTTAGCCTCATTATGAGGCAAAAATTGGACTGGGAACCCCATGGCTGCCTTGAAACATATAATTCCACCCTTTAAAAGTTGTGTGCAAGGTGCAGGTGTAAGACTCATTATGCACGGGGGGAATAACACACATTCGGGGTGGAATGGCAGCGACTAAAATCACCGATAACGCACGGTGCCGGCTGCAACCGGCCGCAGCTTCGGTGCATGCTGCCGAAAAGCCGCGTCAGCGAAACGTGGAAGAAAGCGCAGCTTCCGGGTGACCGGGGCGCAACCAGAAACGGCGCCGGGATCGCCGCGTGCATAATCGGTTACTCTGAGTTTTGCCGCCATCGCACCCCGTCCCGTGCATAACCGGTGTGCTTTGCATCTTCCCCCTCCGCGTGCCCTAAAATCGCTGTTTCGGCGGCCGTGCATAATGGGCCATAGTGGAGCAGACTGTAATTCAGTGGTGCAAACTGGATTCATGAGTGGCAGCAACATCAGTCCCCAATTGCATACAGTATCATATATGCAAGAGCACTGGTGAAGTGAGCAGGCAGAAGCAGAGAAAACAGCAGGTTAAGCACTTGGTGACTGTGGCTGAGAGGCACTGGGGCAAATCTGCTCAGTTCCTTGTATGGCTTTTCCACTAGATGTTGGGCCTAGGACATGGTATGTATGCATCATCCTATAAAAGGAAGGAAAAGGTACTTACCTACTTGATAGAAAGGGGCAAGAGGAGCTCAACTTGTCTATCCTACTTAGGTTTAGCTCAGCTTTTTTGTCTCCCTTCCCCAAAGAATGTAGTGTCAATTCTAACCAATGCATGTTTGTATTCATCTAGTGAGTTAACACCATGTGTTCTCTTTGCCAAATATGGTCTCTTCACTGGTTCTGGTCACAGTAAACCAAGTCATTTAAATGAGTGCCATTCCCTTGGTTTGCAATTGGTGGGTCAGTTGACTTCATTTTGCATTCTATTCAATCCCTACAACTCAACTCAGAGGAAGTGAGGGGCAGGATAGGAAGGAGTGGAGAAAGGAAAGCTGGAGAGAAAACACCGAGGATCTGTCTCATTTGTGGAATAAATCAATATTCCACAGTGCTCTTTAGGTATAAGAAAACAAGATGGCCAGCCATGCTTTGTCCCACAATTATGTATTGCTGTACACGCTTACACATACAAACTCTAGACATATCTGTATCCTTCATATAGATAGATAGGTGCTGTCTCTAGAGTGCAGGAAGACAGGTACATTAGAAGATACTTGCATTATGTCTCATAAAAATAATCCAAATGACAGAGTTCAAAGGGTGTGCTTACAGATCTCACCCTTTATAATGGGCTGTATTATATGAGTGTACGATTGTACTTCTCTGAGCATGACCTTGCTGACTTACTGGCTCTGCATTGCCAGTAGCTAATATCCAAAAAGTGGGGGTGGGAGAGAGAATGAGCAACAGAGCAATCCCATTGATCATTGCCTCTTAAGACAGAAGTGTAAAGACACATATTAATTTAGAGGCTGATTTCCCTAATTCTTTTCAGTGCAGCACTGGACCATCTGATACTGAAAAATGGAGTTAATGAGTTTGTTAAGCACAGATTATTGTAGTTCCAGAGGCCTCTGGGGTTTCTGGCAGCTGTCTACAGCAAACAAACAAATAAAATCTATGTAGTGTTAGTGGGAAAATGCTACATCGAAAACAGCAGATGGCAAGGTTGCTTTATGATGGGACATCTGAACATCTGGAGTGTCGGTATGCTCTCTGTATAGTGGTGGTACCTCACAATACCCCTTCTTGGGAGTTAATTACTTGTTCAGGGTAAAAATTGAACATGACCATTTTTAGAGAACCAGGTCATAATTCTGATCAATTAGCTGTCCTAACAAAACCTTGAGACTATGCTGCGTTGATAGGATCTGAATTTTTAAATGCATTGTATTTAGCTTGGCTTGGACAAAGAAAGAATTAGACTAGTTCTGTTCCACATTTGTAAAGTGTTGACAAAACCAATTAAATTTGCACAGTGGGAGACCCATTTTGGGTTTTAATCACCTGTAGTAAATCTTAAAAAAAATAGGAAGCCTTGGAGAATTCCTATTAGGGATAATGGCTGCAGGACAGAACTTCCCTAGTGAGATGGGAAAGGGGTAATGTAAAAATGTGTTAGGAAAAGAATGAAATTTCCAGAAGGAATCAAGAACAACTATGCCTTAGAGCTGCAGGGCTCTAGCTTTTCTGAAACATTTTAAGCAGGATGAGAGATATAGGATACCTCCATACATCTCCCCCTTCCCTGGATCAAACTCCAGAGAAATCTTTTTCTTGCATAGAGCAGAAGGCATAGGGCTGATTGGCTAAATCTTAAATCAGTTATGGGACACCTCCCACCTTCTTGGAGGACTGCACACAGCACTCATAAGCTAGCCTATGTGTCATAGCACAGGCAAAAGGGCAAAGCAGGCTTTAAAAGCAGATGAATAAAAAGTCTTATGTGGTGGGTAAATACAGTCTAGTTTATTTCATATTGTATCATGTTCCTTCAAGGGGTTTTTCATGCTGAGGTAAATATTTTGTAAGGATGGCCTTTCCCAGAAAGCTGCATACACCCAGTTCATAGATTCTTAAGGCACTGTTACATTAGCTATAGCATACTGGAGACCACATGGTCAATTTCTTGCCAGCTAAGTAGTGACAAAACTACAGTTTGCAAACTGATTAAGCCAAGGAATGTCACATTCCGATCCCAGTGCTTGCAAGTCTGCCAGTTTTCTGGAGTGCCTTTTTGGGTTGTGTAGGGGCTGCACCAGGAAAGGGAAGGCAGCAAGGATGCTTGCTCTACTTACAACTGGTTGAATTCAGCCCATTATGAATTGCTAAATAAAGCTCTGTATAAGTTTCACTAATGTATCTACTTGAGTCAGGATCAGTAACAAACTCTTTAAGGGACATGATATTTTTGAGTTTAGTGAGGAAAACCAGCAATGTAGATATACAGGCATGCAGTGTACTCCACTGATACCCGTTGGCTGTGGACATATTATTGTACAGGACAAGATTAAGAACTCTTTGCCATCACCTGTTGGCCTCAAATGCCCCAAGAAAACTTTCTATCTTGAATCGGTGTTGTTTTAGAATATGTTTATGTGAAAAGCCTGGATATAATTCTCAATAAGGTATCTGTAAATATTTCTAATCATATCCTAGTGGAAGTAGCTAACAGGCCAGTGTATTTCACTTTAGTAATCACTTTCAACCAATATATTGCATGTCTTCTTATGTGGGTAGAAAACATCGTGTATACCCTCATCATTTTGTGGATCAAAGACCTGTATGTACACAACACTGTATCCACCTATATATCTACACAAATGTGTACAGATATATGTGATCGCACATCCACAAATAAATCACTAGTGATATATGGTTTCTGAAAATGTACCATGGGCTATTGGCCATATTAGTATAGATGAGATATCATACAGTCTCATTATCATATGGTCTGCTCTTATTGGTTCTGAAGGGCTAACAGATGGTGCAGCTGGAACTAAAGAGCTATCACATGACCCAATGCATTACAGTCTGGTGACTCAGAGGTCTATTTGTTCTGATTTAGCAACCAACCTGATTAGGCTCTAGGCTGTGAGGACTACTTCCAGGGAGGAAAATGGTTTCAGTATTTTGTTGATGTTATAAATAGGTCTCACTAAGATATGGTACATTTTTTCCTATGGCTGTCTTGTTTAGGTTTTAAATTATTGAGATTTTGGATAATGATTTGGATTTTGGATACACCAGCCTCTTTATTTGTCATACATGTATATGATGGATAGTTGCTTTTAGCCAAAAAGCCAAAGGTAACGGTTTGCTGTATACTGTAGTTCCTAAAGCTCTTACTTTTAGTGTTCACTGCTTATATTGGATAAACAGTACAAAATACTTGATTTAAAAGAAGTGTATCCTACATGAACCTTATACTATCATTCTTCTCTGATGGAATGATGGAACTCCCCACCAGCCCTCTGATAGAGTTATAATCTGTGAAAAGTTACATTTATGGAAAGTTTCCTGGTCCATGTGATGTACAGAAATTCACTTAAAATTTTCTTGCCCTCTATTAAAGGAGAAAGGTCTGAACAGGACCATGCAATGCCTTTCAAAATGCATTGCTCACTGAATTTTCTCCAGATACCAAATGTAGTATTGGTTTATAGAACTTGGTGGATATTAATTAATATTGTCAATTTGCCTCAGAATTAACAGAATCTCATCACAAAAGTTTCAAAGAACTGACTTTGAAAGAATTATTAGGATTTATAAAAGTAGGCTTTGTGGTCTCTCAAGTACTTCAGTGGAATAGTTTTTCATTACTGAATATTAAATGGCAAGTTAGAAGAATGGTAGTAATATTATGTTGCTTTTTTGAACTTTTTATTTTTTAAAGTAATTTCTGTACAGCCCAAAAGTTGTATCTCTGCTAGTGCACATTATTTATTTATTTATTTATTTATTTAGAACAGTAGTTCAGGTGATAGTCAATTTTTCAGAACTTGAATATATTTACATTAATAAAACCAGTGCAGTGTGTAACTTGTACTACCATTGTATTTGCTGATCATTAGGTATTTGTGACACAGGAATCAAAAATTAGCAACCTGATGTCTCTTGGCTAACGTGAGGCGGTTTGGGGGGGGGGTAGTTGGGTTAGTTAGTGCTCGTCTGTTGCCTAACGTTGATAGTGTGGATTGGTTTTAATGGTTTTAACTATGGATTTTATTGTAATTTTTATCTTGTAAACCACCGTGAGCCTGAGGGAACGACGGTATAAAAGTTTAATAATAAAAATAAAATAAAAATAATAAAAAATACCAATAAAAATGAGACAGATCTATAATTTTTTTTAAAAAGGCAAAATATTTTTTAAAAGGCAAAATGTCATTAGTAGGCCATTTAGTCAGGGGTCAGATAAAAACACCCAGTCACCCAAGATAAATACTGGTATGCTCTTTTGTCGGACATTATTGGTTGGAACTGTTTAGCAGGGCATGCAGGTAAGACTGTGATTTATACTCTTCCCTTTTAAATGTTTATTTTTAACCCTGGATAACATTGGTGTATGATATAGTTTTCAGATTTAACTAATACGAGGGCATAATCCCAGCATGACCCAAATATCTTTGTTTTATGAGGATTTTCAGAAACTATACCTATATATGTATGTGTACATAAACACCTCATATGCAGGCATACATATATACTCTTCATATGTAAGTGAGTGAACATAAGGTGGGACATATGCTGCCAACCACAGAGATGTCTTAACGAGGTGTAGGTGGCAGCCATAGTCTCAAAGTGGCACACAGGCATACAACAGACACAGGAAGAAGGAAAATGGTCAAGACTTTGGCACAATGAGGAGGTGTCAGTTCTAAGAGAGGTGGGAGTGATGAGATAGAATATTTAAAAGTGTGGAAGGGTAAGCGGTGGGGATGGGAAGGGGAGCTGAATCAGTCCCAGGGTCAGTGTTGGAGGAGAGTGGTTGAATGGACACCTCAGGCAAGCTCACACGCAAAGCTACCTTGGAGCAATGAATACATGTCCCTCGGACTCAAAGCTGTTTGGCAGCAGGTATTCAAAATCTGTAACAGAAAGGTAACGTTATCCGGCGGGGGTTTGAAATGAGGGAAGGAGGCTTCAGTCTCAGAAGATGACAGAAGAAGTGAAAGAAAAGGTGGAGAAAGAAAGAGAAGAAGGGAAAGGGAGAAAGAGAGAAAAAGAGACAGAGGAATGGACGAAAGAGGCAAAACACTAATTTTAACAAGAGAGAAAGGAGAGACGATTCTTTGGTAACTAGCATTGTACGAGAAGGAAAGTTATAGCCAATATGTTGCCAACATTTGGAGGATTTTTTTGGTAATTTTTAATATTACCATCTGAAATTAAAGATATTTGACTGATGGCATACGTATTACCATGGGGCAATATATTTGCATGCAGGCACACACATATATATGCTCATATTGATATATATGTATGTTTAGTAGGTCATATGGGCATCTCTCTCTTATTAGGAAATTAACAAAGAAAAGAAATCACATGCTCTGCTCATACGGAAAGAGAATTATTAAAACAATATTTTGTAATCAAAATCATTTTTCAGGCATCAACATGGCCAAACCAGGGTCTTTTATGAAGACAGTCCAACCAAAGACTTACCCATCAGAGAGAGATAAAATGTAATGCATTGTAGAGGGTACAGCAGCTGCCTTCTGGCTGACAGTGGTCTCAGAGCATTGCAACAGCCATCCTTCCCTACTCTAAACATGAGACAGATCATTCCACTTTGGACAGTGGCAGTCTCAGGGAAGCCTCATCAAGCACAGAGCGGTATTTGTGCCCTTCCAGTGCTGAATTTCCAGTGCATATGTAGGTATTAAATCTCCTACTCTCTCTCAACTTTTACAATTTATCCTACGAGCATATGGTTCATCCTCGGGTTGAATAAATGGTCACATCCAGAGGGACTCTATTGAAGCTGAAAGTGCAAGCAGCCAGGCATCTGATTGGATCACTCAAAAGAAGAACACAGTATACATAAGAGGAGCTTAGCTGTGCTGGTAACGCTGCTGAAGAAACAGCCCACCTGCCTGCTAGAAAAGCAGGTTTGTTAATCCCTCTCACAGCTGGCATTAACAAATGAAGATGTGTGAGGAATTAGGGTTGGATTAAGGATTACAGCACCCAAGTCTGCCCTTCCTCCCAGCACCCAAGTCTGCCCATCCTAATTCTTCAGTTAGCCCCAGCTCCGCTCCATGGGCCTTGCCCTCTTCACCTGTGCTACCATGTGCCTAGGAGATGAGCCTCGGGGGATGGCGGTATGCAAATACAACAAACAAACAAACAAACAAGGTACCATCCCTTTAAATTACCTTTGCCAATCTGGCTGGCCCTCTTCTTTACCTTCCTGGCCTCCTCCCTATAGGCATGTCTACAGGACCATTTTCTCCTGGCCTCCTTGGTGCTCCACTAGGCTGCAGTCCTTGGCTATGGTTGGTGGTAGTGAGGGATGCTGCACCAACAGTTGGCCTCCATGGAGGCTTCTCTTCCTCGTGCTGCCCTAAAAATGCTAGGCATATGCGCTTCGAACCGCTTCAGTTGAAAAATCTCCGAAGCAGGGTTGCTTCGGAGACAGATTGGCCAAATATGGCCCAAAGCAGAAATCCCATTAAAACACAGCACCAAAGTGCGCTGTTCAAAGTGTATTTCGGTGCACATTAGATGTCTGTTTAAAGTTTAAAGGGAAACTGACAGGCAGGAACTGACAGCTTTCCAGCTCTGTCTTTCCTGCCTTTGACCGGGCTCCTACAGGATAAAGGGGAGGGAGGAGGGGGGAGGGAGGCAGACCAATGGCTAGGTTCCCTGGAGGAGCCCAGCCGATCATTACAATCCATTTTGCATCTGCAAATGCATTGCTATGATGAGGTCTTGCAGCATGCTAAGCTTACTTGCTGCAAAGTAAGGCATTGGTAAGTGGGGGGGGGGGAAGAGCCTCTTGTGGCACAGAGTGGTAAGGCAGCCATCTGAAAGCTTTGCCCATGAGGCTGGGAGTTCAATCCCAGCAGCCGGCTCGAGGTTGACTCAGCCTTCCATCCTTCCGAGGTCGGTAAAATGAGTGCCCAGATTGCTGGGGGTAAACGGTAATGACTGGGGAAGGCACTGGCAAACCACCCCGTATTGAGTCTGCCATGAAAATGCTAGAGGGCATCACCCCAAGGGTCAGACATGACTCGGTGCTTGCACAGGGGATACCTTTACCTTTAAGTGAGGGGGGAGGAGGCGGAGGGAGGTTAGCCTATAGGAAGGCAGAGCTTTCTTTGGAGGAAACACTTCTTGGCCATCACAGAAGGTTTTTCCTTTTTAAAAAGCTGTGCATGGTCAAGAGGTATAAGCTAGGGAGTCTTACCTGACTCTCTCTTGCTGGCTGCTGCCTCACTGACCTGCTGCTCTGGTAGAGGAAATTCTTTGAGTCTGACTCACAGAGAGTGTGCTGGGCCTGGCTGGCTGGCTGGCTGGCTGGCTGGCTGCTGCTGCACTGAACCTTGGAGGGTCTTCATCCATGGGAACTCAGGTGAACTCTCCAGGTCCATATCTCACAAACTTCAGTGGGTCTCCAGTTCTCACTTGGATGCTGGCACCCAAGCATTGCTTCGGCAGCCAGCCACAGCTGTCCCCTGCAGCTCTGGTATGCAGTAACTTTTTTCTCCAGGAGAGGTGATGAGAATGAGAACTGCTTCTCTGTGTGAAGATGAGCTATGTTTCTTTCTCCCCCCCCCCATCATCTCCTGCCTGGAGGGTGGCATCTGCATGCTAGACTTGAGAGTGAGAGAGTCCCCTAACTGCTTTGGCAATTTTCAGGTTTCTGCTGTCTCCGTGGTCTGAAGGTATGTGTGTGTGGGTTTGAGTTAGAGGCTCCAAACTCAGTGTAGCTTCAGGAGCCTCTTCTCTGACTCCTCCCCAAGTTTTAGGAAGACTGGACCAGGGGATCCAGTTCTAGGAGCTCCCCATCCTACCTCCATTATATTCAGTGATGAGAAAACAGACTCTCTAATCTGATCATAAATTCTCACCATTGGATGTAATGGCCCATTACGTCCTATGGTGAATATCAGATAGAGAGTCCGTTTTTTCTCAACATTGGATATAATGGAGGTTGGATAGGGCACCCTTTTTGGTAGCCCTTGGACTCCCTGGTCCAATCTTGTTGAAACGTGGAGGGGAGTTACAGAAGCAGCTCCTGAAGATACACTGAATGTTTGGAGCCTCTAACTCAAACCACCCCCCTGTCCACGGAAACGTCGGAAATCTTAAATTTCCCATTAAAATCAATGGCGCCATTAACTTTAATGGCTGAATCGCTTTGGAGATGTCCGAAGCACTTTGGCCAAAGCCAGATCTTAATCAGCTGATTCGTACAGCCCTTTAATGGTCCAAATCAGGTTCTTCCAAGCCCGAAACGCTCTGAATCTTTTGGAGGAGTAAACATGCCTAGTGATGACTGTATGCTCAAATCAGAGTTGACATTACTCAGATGTTTCATGTTGAAAAGCATGGAAGACTAGATGGAAACTTTCGGAGCAATTGTCTCCCAGTCTCACCTTCTGAATTGTCTTCTGAGATAGGCGAGGAACCCACTACTCAGCAGTATCGCTCATGCCTATCCCACAGAGGTGGTCCATAAGGATACTAGGAATAAAAGCCACAGAGAGATCCAAGAAAATAATCAGGGTCACTCTTTCCCAACTTGCGACCAAGAAGCCAGATTGAAATAGGTCTCTATTTCACCCTAACTCACTAGCAGTGGATATGCACCACCCACTTGTTTACTTAAGCAAAAAAAAAATGCAATTGTCCAGAATATAAAATTTGAGAAGTGTGCTTAACAATAATCCTGGAGTTTTTTATTTGAGGTACTAAACTGTCATGCAAAGAAGCACAATTGTAATTCTACAACCAAGTGGAATTTATTTGGCTATATTAAGATCCCTAATGGATCTGATCAGAGATTCATCTACTCTAGCATCCTGTCTCACACAGTGGCCAACTAGTTCCTCTGGAGGTCCAACAACAAGCTATAGAGACCAAAGCTTCAGCAGAGAGCTTCAACTGATAAATTGTGTAGGGACTGCATGGGCAAGGAGGGGGGTATAATGCATCAAGTACTGTGTCTGCATGCTTAGGTGTTGACAGCTGGCAATCTGGGTATCAAAGTAGTTAGGCTGGAACAAATCTGGGATCCTGTGTACAAAATAAATTTCTAAAGCCCCAAGTAGATGGAAACTAGGTTGGAGCACTCTCTGTACTACTGAAAAAGGTTAACTAGATGTCCACACAATGATTCTTTGAGACATAAAACCGCTTTGCCACTGTCATTGCCACAGAATGTTTTTTTCAATTGCATTTTAAGTCAAATTCATAAGATTCATTACAAGTTCTTCTCTAGTTGCAATCTTGCCCATATTCATTCGGTCACAGACTCTGCAAAAAAAAAAAAGTGCTCTAGCCCAGTGGTCCCCAACCTGCGGGCCGCGGCACGGCGCCGGGCCGCGGCTCCGTCTTCCCTCCCCCCCAAAGCGAGAAGCTCGCCAGGCCGCAAGCTAATTGGCTGCTTTAGCGGCCGATTTGCTCGCGGCCCGGAGGCCGGCATGGCAGCGGTGCAAACGCGCATGCGTGGACTGCCGCGCACGTGTGTTTGCGCCCCTGCCGGGCGCCAATGCGAGTGCAAGGCAGTCTGCGTTTGTGCTGGGGCTGCCATGCGTGTGCAGACCCCCGGGCCGCCCTCTCCACCCACAACTCCACAGCGGTCCGCGGCAAGCGGAAGCTTGCGGACCGCTGCTCTAGCCATTTTTAGATTCTATTATACTAAAGGTGGCAGGTTTATCCCTGCACCTCTGAAGCTATAGTCTGCAAAGGTATTAGCGCAAATCCTGTATGGTGCCCAATTGGGCCCTTACAGGAGTGATGCGTTGCTTGAAAGAGTGCAATCGAAATTTTTGAGAGATCTTTATAAAACACCTAGCTGCACACCAAATGTTGTATTCCGCCAAGAATCTGGCCTTCTGAAACCCATGCTTAACAGACAAACATCAATTACTGATTTAAAATTTATCTCCAGCTGAAGGGATTAATCCTGAAATTTTTAGAAGTCTCCTCACAATTCCCCTGGAATAGTAAAATCATTGAAAAAGAATCCAAACTCTGGGCCTTGATCCAATCCATTGAATACAGTGGTTCTCAACGTTTTCTTCGCCGTGATCCCAACTTCGGTGACGAAGCCCAGCAGGGATCCAGCTGGAGGAGCTGCCAGCTAGCACTGCGGAGGCACTTCCACCCCCCAAGCTGTGGCCATGGGTGACCCCCCATAGGAGGTGACTGGATGGGGATGAGGGGGAGGGGGCTGCCTGGGGGAGGGGGCTGCTGCTGCTGCCACCACCGTGTCCACATTGCTCGGTATCCCGCTCTGGGCCGGGCTTGGGTGCGTGTCTTGCTCCCTTGGATCGCCACTTTTCTCCTTTCTCCCTTCTTTTAACCATGGGGGGTTCCGTGGCAGCCCTGCTGCAGAACACGCGGGGCTTGTTGGACTGAGTCGGGCGGGTTGGGGCAACTTTGGACTCACGGGGAGAGGGGGTCGCTTTCTTGCCAGCTCCGAAAGAGCTTAGCGAAGCGTTTTGGCATATTCCTTGGCAGGCGCTGGCGCAACCCTCCAGGCAGGCTGGGCAGCTGCAGAAGGAGCCAGTGGAGCGCTGGAAATGTGTGTGCGCACAACAATCAAGGTGGCATGGAGGCAACTATTGCCATGGCTCTGTTGCCTCCACCCACCTCCACCACCACCAACTGCTTCCACACACCGCTACCCGCCGCCACACTCCTCCACACGCTGCCACCTGCTACTCCAGGTCCATATCTCACAAACAGCCCCATAGTAAAATACCAATGGGCCTTCTCAAGAGCACGCTTTAATTCATTTCCTTCAGCTTTACTTGAGGTCAGGTTTCTTGTTGATCCTGGAGCTAAGTTTATGCCCTTGTGACACTGCCCGACCTGAGACAATTTCACATATCTTATTATATTGTCCCTTCTACGAAAGTATTCAAAAATATTTAATCCCACCTTTACTATCAGATTATACTAGACATTCATCTTTGTCCTCCCATAATAGTGACACTCCAGTTACATTTTTACTAAGGGATAAAGATCCAGTTATTTCTAATATGGTAGCAAAATTCCTTTACATTTCTACTAGAATAAGATCGAAAAGAATGTCCGAACGATAGTAATGGATAGGTAAATGCCATCTTATCACTTGGGTTAGTGGACTGCTCAAGAAGACTCCTTGATTCCTTGTCCCTGTAGGTAACTTCTTGAGATTTCTTCCCTCTTCTTCTTTACATGTTATAACCCTTTTTCCCTACCCACAATAACATTATTTTTGTTCCCAACAATTCTGTTTTAACATTGTTTTACTATTTTAATATTTCATGTAGCAATATTCTTGTATTTTTTCATGTCATATTTATTAACTTCTATTATTAATTACAGTTTTCTGCAGATGTATCATTTATAAGGTTCAGTTGACCAAATAAACATGCTATGCTATGCTAGTTGCAATCTAGCCAGTTTGTTGCCTCATTGCCTATAACTCCCCAGTCAAAGAAGGGGGAAAATTGTGCTCTGGCCACAGGAAAAGGACATCTGGCAGTTGTGTCAGGGCCTGAAATCCCTATTCTGGAATCTGGTAGGGGATCAACAGGATATCTGGCAAAGTTGGCCAAATACTCACCTGAGCTTTCAGGAAACCATCTGGATATTTCTGTGAGAAGACTGTCCTAACTGGGCTTCTGCCTACATGGAAGTTGATAAGGACTGTGATTTCATGTAACCACTTAGTGGTTTCTCCACTGGCCTTCCCTCATTCAATAAAATAACCATGGTCTTGTGTGTGTTTACTCAAACATACACTGGGATGCCCCACAGAGGACATGTACCCACCATATACTTCCTCCCCTATAAGGAACTGATGAAAGTTAACCCTAACGTTCCCCATATCACTGGCCTGCAAACATGCGTTTCTGCCAGGAATATTTGAACACTGATCACAATCCCCACAGCACAGCAGCAATTAGCAATAATTAATTAACACTCTACACTTGGCAGCAGAACAGTACCAGCTATTAAGAGCACAGAGAATTAATTGCATACCAGAATTTACTCTAAATTAACATCTTAACTACTAAAATCTCTAAGGCATATAACTACTGAGTGAGGATCAAAAACAGCAGATATTTATTGTGCCAAATAACAGTAACTATAAAGGAACAATAACACCCCACTCTCACTAGAGTAAAAGATAAATGCTACCAATATCAATAGTTTCAGATTGAATAAGCATCCACTGGTACACATGAATAATACAGTCAAGATATAGAATCATAGAACCATAGAATCACAGAGTTGGAAGGGGCTATACAGACCATCTAGTCCAACCCCCTGCTCAACGCAGGATCAGCCCTAAGCATCCTAAAGCATCCAAGAAAAGTGTGTATCCAACCTTTGCTTGAAGACTGCCAATGAGGGGAGCTCACCACCTCCGTAGGCAGCCTATTCCACTGCTGAACTACTCTGACTGTTAAATTTTTTTCCTGATATCTAGCCTATATCGTTGTACTTGTAGTTTAAACCCATTACTGCGTGTGCTCTCCTCTGCAGCCAATGGGAACAGCATCCTGCCCTCCTCCAAATGACAACCTTTCAAATACTTAAAGAGGGCTATCATGTCCCCTCTCAACCTCCTTTTCTCCAGGCTGAACATTCCCATGTCCCTCAACCTATCTTCAGAGGGCTTGGTCCCTTGGCCCCAGATCATCCTCATCACTCTCCTCTGTACCCTTTCAATTTTTTCTACGTCCTTCTTGAAGTGAGGCCTCCAGAACTGCACACAGTACTCCAGGTGTGGTCTGACCAGTGCCTTATACAATGGGACTCTGACATCTTGTGATTTTGATGTGATGCCCCTGTTGATACAGTCCAAAATGGCATTTGCCTTTTTTACCGCTGCATCACACTGCCTGCTCATGTTTAGTTTACAATCCACAAGTACCCCAAGGTCTCGTTCACACACAGTGTTACCTAGAAGCATATCCCCCATCCAGTTAGGTATGCTTTTCATTTTTCTGACCCAGATGCAGAACTTTACACTTATCTTTATTAAATTGCATCTTGTTCTCATTTGCTCATTTTTCCATTTTGTTCAGATCTCGTTGAACTCTGTCACTATCTTCTGGAGTATTTGCCAGTCCTCCCAATTTGGTGTCATCTGCAAACTTGATGAGTAGTCCTTCCACCCCCTCATCTAGATCATTAATAAATATGTTAAAAAGTACCAGACCGAGCCCTGAGGTACCCTGTTACTCAGCTCCCTCCAGTCTGATGAAACACCATTGACAACAACTCTTTGAGTGCGGTTCTCTAACCAATTCCCTATCCACCTAACTATCTGAAAATCCAGATTGCAGTCCTTCAATTTATCCATCAGAACATCATGGGGAACCTTATAAAAAGCTTTACTAAAATCCAAGTAAAAGACATCAACCGAATTTCCACGATCTAGCAAACCTGTTACTTGATCAAAAAAGGAAACCAGGTTGGTCTGACAGGACCTGTTGATGAATCCTCACTGGGTATACATACTCAGATGTGGAATATCTATCAGAATCTAATAAGGAATCATTGATACAGTAATTACAAAAGAAAATATCAAATTTATTTGGGTCATTCAGCAATGATGAGCTTGAACTAAACTTGGGAAAGCAAGGATATAAGCCTGACTATCAAATGTAGATTAGTTAGGCCTATCATATTTCCAATAAGCACTTCTGGCTGTGAAAGTTGGACGATGAAAAAATTGGACAAGAGAAGAATCGATTCATTTGAACTCTGGTGTTGGAGAAGGTTTCTGCGGGTTCTATGGACAGCAAAAGTCTCAAACAAGGAAATACTAGAATGCATAAAGTCTGATATATCATTGGTAGGCAAAATCATGAAACTCTGGCTCTCTTACTTTGTCCATATCATGCGATCCAACTCAATGGAGAAAGCAATTATACTAAAATTGGTCAGTGGAAAAAGGAAACCAGGCCAGCCAAGAACATGATGGTTAGACAAAATCAAAATGGACACTTGTCAGAACATTGCATGGCTGAGAGAGGTGGTGCAAGATTGAGGATTGTGGCGACAGCTGTGTCATGGGATGGCCAAGAGTCAGACACGACTGAGTGGCTGACAACAATAACAATTACAAAAGGCCCCTAACCATGGCCTATTATACATGGGTGTTTTCCCTCACTTTCACTGTGCTTGTTTGTCAGGTTTTCTTTGTCATTCTGCATTGATTTTCCTCCCTTCAATGCACAGTTTGCTTTCTCGTTGCTGTTTCCTCAGGTTTTATGAGAATGCTTTGGTGCCAATTTTTCTTCTGTTTCACTTCAAGCCAAAGGTAATTCAAAAGCATACATTCCCCTGGATTCCGCCCCCATCTTTTTGCTGCCCCTTGAAGGACAATCCCTCCTCTTAATCAATGTAATTCCACCCACTCTAAACCTTCCACCATTTCCCCCTCCTTCACTGGTGTACAAGCTCCATTTCCCCTCATTTAAATTAATGTTCGACATGAGTCTAACAGTATGACACTATCACTAGTCTTACATTGCTGAATTAAAAAATTAAACAATGGGGAAGTTTAAAAGGAGCTGTGCAAATTTTCGTTCCCTGCTGACACTGACTTGAAGGGGGAATTGGAGAAGATACAAACAGCAATGCCCCTGTGCAAAGGATATAAAGGACTTCAGTGCTTCATGCAAACAAAATAAAGGGAGAGATCATCAGTGCAGAATGAAATTGACATGGGGTAAGTCTAAAGCTCTCAAAATATTTTTCCTTTATTGCTTTAGTGCAGTGGCACATTTCGAAGGCCTCGGTGCTGGGCCGCGGCTCCCTCTTCCCGCCCCCCCCCCCACAGCTAGAAGCTCGCCAGGCTGCGAGCAAATCGGCCGCCAAAGCGGCCGATCAGCTTGCGGCCTGGCAAGCTTCTTGCTTTGGGAGCGGGCGGGAAGAGAAGCTTGCCGGGCCGCAAGCTAATCGGCTGCTTCGGCGGCCGATTTCCTTGCGGCCTGGAGGGGCGGGGAGAGGGAGCCGCGGCCGCCGGCGGTGCAAATGCGCACGTGCAGACTTGCCGCGCGTGCGCGTTTGTGTCCGGCGGGGGTGCAAACACGCACGCACGGCAAGTCCGCGCATGCGCGTTTGCACCGGGGCTGCCACGCACGTGCGGGGCCCCGGGTCACCCTCTCCCCGCACCCCGGCGCAGTGGTTCGCAGCCTAACAAAGGTTGCAGACCACTGCTTTAGTGAACAGAGTTGGAGGGGGAACTATTTGGATGTCCTCTGAAAGACTAACATTAAAATGGTGGCTGAGCCACATTAACTTTCTGCAAACTGCTGAACTTAAGAATCGCTTAGTATAGATCCATTGGAGAACAGAGTGCAATCCACACAGGAAAAATTGGCAAAATCACAACTAGTGCACAGGATCAAATTAGATAATCTCAAAGAGAAAACCACACAAATTAGCAAGAAAGGGCATTATATTAATATGCATTCTATGCAGCTATACTATGGCATTGTCAAAAATACCCCCCCTGCATATTCTTTCAGTTTAGTGGCACAAGTCTAAATAACTTCTCCAGAGCTTTTGCCAAAGGAGCCCCCACCATACAAACTGCAGCACTGTCCAAAGCACAGTGAGGTTGCAGCTGATTGACCAGGCGCACACACATGTTGCCAGAGATCACCACTTGCAAGGCCAGTGTCAGTGGGCTCACCCATGCATTCAGTACACTCAACATGCTTCCCCACATTATATCATTTGCCTCTTTCCTATTTTTCCACAGTGGCTGATAACGCAGCAGAGAACCCCCTAGTATTTGGCAATATGGAAAATTAGGCTTCACAGCAGCTTGTCAACCCCTCCCCCTGAAAAAGTCTGTTCCATCTCAACATCAGATTTGCCTCCTTTACCTGCATTCTCTTCTGTTCCCTTCCCTTCAACAAACTAATGCTCACATGCTGAAACACAAGGATTTAAATGGAAGACACTTGCTGGATGCTATTGTGCAGCTACAATAGGGCAACTGCATAAAATAAAGGGAAAAAACACCCTTTGGATGCTACCGCTAACACATCAGATTCCACCCCACAGTGCATTTTTAAAAATGGTAGCTGTAGAATAAATACACTGGAGGACAAGGAATGGCATGTAAATTGGGCACAGAATCTGAAGTGAAGATTAAAGGCTTATTGCTCTGAAAAACTGCTGTAAGATGTGTATGTGTAATGAGCCCATGTCTATTGGGTGTTCCTAATGGATGAATCAGATGGCCAATCCCAGAATAGTTTGAACACTTATTGACTTTCCTTAGTCAGGCAGAGGAATGAAAAGAGATGGGCATTCACCCCCAACTGCCTTGTTGCTGCTGTCACACAGAGGGCCAGAATGAAGAGACGGCCCCACAGGAGGTACTATGAGGAATGAGCAAGTGTGGGAGAGATAATCTCTTGGTCTTCCGTTGTCATCATTGTTTGCCTTCTAATACGCCAACAACCTGAGCTGCAATCAGTACTGCCAGGGCTTCCCTGTAACTAACATCACATTATTTTTGGGCTGTTTCTTCTGTATCTGAACCATATGAAAATATCTGAATATTTATGTACAGGTTTTATTAAAGCACAGTGAAAGGATAGAAATTGGCAGCAGGTACCTCCACTAGCTAATTGAATGTATTATTTATAGCAATGTATTGCAATGGTTTACACACAAGTAGCAATTTGGAGACACAGAAGCAAATTAAAGCCCATACATTCCAATTTGTTATCTGGGCTGAGCTACTTTTGCCCTTCAGGATAATATGCACTGCTCTGTTGATGGAAAACATTTTCAGTTGTTCATCAAATGATATGTGTTCGTTTTGTATTTTATATATGACTTCCTCACAGTTTTCTTTTGACAGTCCATTCCTCAATGCTGTTTGCCACTAGAGATTCCACTGAAGTGAACAGGCCCCATTGGTGAACTGCTTTGAAGATGATCAACTCATCAAAATTTTATCCAGCTGATTCAGATGTGATTCTTAGTTGCCTTAAAGAAGTATAAAGTTTCTTTTTAGCTCTGTTTATTTTATCTGCTTGCTAGCGAATTGCATACTACATCTAGCTCTTCATTCAACTGCCTGAATGTCTTTTGGCCTGACATTCTATGATTCACTTTTGGAGTTACGTAAATGAAGGATAGCTGTTGCAGGCTTCCTTTGAAGTACACCCACTCTCTTTTAATAATCTAAGCATAGTTGTATTTTTTTATACCAGCTACAAATCATTCCTAGAAATACAGCAATACAAGGAAACTCATTGTGAGACCACTCAAATCTCTCTCCTTCCCCAGCAACATCTCCCACAATGCATTGCAAAACACATGTGGCCCTTTGTCAAGGAACACAGCCATAGGTTGGACTGTTGTTTTTTAACAGGACTGTAAGGCAGGGTCTGGATACAAGCCAATGAAAGGAAGAGGAAAGGAATACAAAAACACTAAATAATTATTTCATCAGCATTGCCATTACAGGGTCACTGGGAGCAGACAGCTCAATGCTGATAGAACAGGGCTGAGGACAACAGACAGAACCTAAAGGCTTGAAATCATGTTTCTGTTGCTATAGTGCTATAATGCATCAGCTAGCAATATTAACTTGTGTCTTTTTTATGCAGTTTTTGCATCTGTTTATTTTTCTTTCTACCTTTACAACCCTCCCAAATACTGAACTTCTTAAGCAGTATAATTCCACTTAACAAATTGAAGTCACCTTTATGGACAAGGATGACTTTCACTAGAGCATCTCTGTGATTCTGTAATGATTCAGTGGCACAGGCTGTCAGAATGTCTGTATACTAGAGAAGAGGGGGTGGCAAGAAAGAGGACAGCACAATTGTGGTACATGAGAACATTTCAGATCCATTAGCTATTGTGTAGATCAGACCTCAGTCCAATGGGAAGCCTCCTTTTACTGCCCTGTATGTCATCCAGCTTGTCATGTTAATTAATTACACTGACTCAGCCATCTCAGGCCATTTTAAAAGTCAATTTTCTATGGATTTTGGGCATGGAGACCATGAATCATGAGAGTTTCTGGTCTGAGTCTAATTGTCTATGCATGGAAGGCACATGGCTTTCCCCCACATTCTTTTCCATAACAGCAGCCCCTTCTGATTCATGAAAACATCATTCCCAGGGTTGCAGGACCCCTGTGGAGGTACAACCACATAGGTTGGAAGGCTGGAGCAAACAGGGATGAAATTGTCCATTTCCTTCAATGTCACACTGTGACGCAAACCCAGAACCTGCAATCCTATTGAGTGTTCAAATTGCAGTACTACCGTTTGGCAATTCTCAGAATCTGACATCTAAGAGCAAAACAAAAACCTGTGCAGAACCAGATTCTGTCCTCAATAGTCTTCTGCAGAGGATACAAAACAGTTTCCACACAGCTAGTTGTTCAGTGAAGTTACCAGAAAAAACATCATTAGATTCTGAAGTTACTGGGATACCCTTTTAAATTGTGGGGAACTCTTACAGAAATAGATGATTCAGTACCTTATCAGGTTTTCATAAATGGTACCAACATTTGGTACCATACATCCATTTCTTTCTGAGGAATCACTGAGAAATTCAGACACAGTGAATTCAGAGAGTACTGTAGAGATATGTCTTTTGGGGCATACTAATGCTAAACTGCATGCAGTTGTCTGAGATTCCAGTTCCTCCTGCTGTTCAGCTTGCAGCTCAAGAAGCCTAACTGTTTCGTCTGCTGGAAGTGATATTGGACTCCATTTTCAAACACCTCTGAGTCTGAAGGTCTTTGCACAGCCCTGTCCTATTCAGGTTGAGTTGTCTTGAAGAGGAAGGAGAGCACAGGAACAAGGACAGAGGAAGGCAATTTGTAGGGAAGGTGTGAGACAGGGGGAAAAAGAAGAAAGGGCAAGGAAGGTATTTTTGCAGGGAAGAGGAAGAGCAGGATATTAAACTAGCTACAAAAAACCTTATTGAATTCAAACATAACAATTCCATATGAAATTGGCTCTTTAACGATACCGGACTGAGTCTCTGAGCAATGCACAGGGAAGGAGTGGGAAGATCAGTAGTGGTGAAGCTATTATGAACATAACAAGACATGTTGCTTTCAAATAAAGGGTGAAAGAATTTGAGGAGAAGGAGTGGAGGAAGAGAGGAAGGAAGGAACAGTTTGGTGGTGGTTTGCAAGGTTAGGCGTGGCAAACGGGCAAGGTAATGGGCAAGCAGGCCGGGTGGGTGGTAAAGGGGGAGCGGTGAAGGTTTGGAGTGAGGGGTGGGGTTGGGGTACTGGACACGGTTGGGGAGAAGGGGGTGGTGGAAGGGTGGTGGTCTAAGACTGAAAATACTTGCCCTTCACTTTGCTGATTGGTACTGTGTGAATCCATCAGAGAGAGAAAGCAAGAAAAAACAAACAAAAAACAGAAAACAAAAAAAAGGGGGGTTGGGTGGAAAGGGGAAGGGGGTACAAACAATATTTTATTCAATTGCTGTTTGAATAAAAATATTGTGTATCATAATCATACCAAAAGGAAACCTCTTGCAAAAACGACATGAAAAAGAAAACAAAAAGAGTAATAAAAGTACCAAGAAAAAGCCACAGTAATAAAATAATAAGAATGTATAGATATAACTTGATATATAGATATATATTATATAACCAACATAAAAAATAAAATTCAGTAGCAAACAGTTTGCAACAGTCTTGATATAGAAATGTTCTTACTGAGTTAGCAGACCATGCAAAATTCAAGATTAACCAAAGACATACACACACGGAGATAGAGACAGAAGGAAAGGAAACATAGGGACAGAGGAGAGGAGAGGGCTAGGGTATAAGAGACCAAACATCTCCCTATGAATGTTTACCAACTAACAGTCACAGGATTGTCAGTCTACCAAAATGTGATGTATGTAAGGTGTAAAGAGATCTGTTTTTAGCATGAAGGTCTAAGGTGTGGAGGAACCTTCGAAGCAGCACTACTGGGAGAGAAGGCTTGGTTGGCTAGTTTGTTTAACCCTGGGTATTCTTTTGCAGGCACTCCCAAGTCAAATAAAAGATTAGGTTTTGCCCATTTTCATCCTGTTGCATCGGAGACTCGTATGCAATCTGTGTGGCATAACCATTAAAAAAAACCCCTCCTGTGAGAATGTGGATGAGCTTCCTAACTGGAAAAGCAGAAGCAGATTTCCTTACAGCGGCTCTGGAAGCAGCAGGTGTTGGACTGCTGCCCAACAGTAACAGCTGTGCCCGCGGAGGAAAACCTCACAGGTGCATATTAAATTGAACAGGCACGCAGGGAACCAGTGGGGATGAACTCTAGGTTCTGCTGGGTGAGCTTCTGCCATTGTGCAGCTGGAAACGGAAACTGAAAAGCATCTCAGTCAAGACATAAAGCCTCGAGTATTTATTCTCCAGAATGTGACCATAATAGCAGTGGTCCCATCGTGGTCTGGTTCCAGTGCTGGCACAGCTCTCTCTTCAGCTGCTTTACTGAGCATTATGAATCTGAATGTGAGTTAGCTAACTGTGGAGGAGTGGATACTCCCCTGCCTCTTAGGATGCTTCTTAGCATTCTGTAGCCCCCAGGTTGTTCTCTTCATACATAATTTATTGTTTACAGAAGCCATATTTGAAAGCGAAGATGTAACTTCTGGGCTTAAAGCCAAATATGGTCAACAGAACAGGATATCATAAAGAACTTCTTGGGAGAATCACTTTCCTATGTTCTAGGTGCTTATGGGAGATGCTATTTTGCTGAGATAATATAGTTTTCCATGGCCCCATAAACTAAGAGCCACCGTGAGAAAATAATTGGCAACACATAAAATCTCATCCGATCAAAACTTGCTGGTACAAATCTCTCTTGGGGTTCTGTTTCACTTCAGAAATATATATGCTGGCAAGTCATTTATTTGAAAGAACCTGTCATACCAATAGGACATGATCATATGGTGTATAGTGTCCCAAGGAGACGACTATGCTAGAATCTTTCTCCCTAACAACGCAGATTTCTTTGTGCACTGAGCTGGTACAATTAAAAACAAGTAATCAACGAAGACTTAGAGACCACTTTTGAAATTAAGCCATCTTGAATGGAAATTGCAGAACCTAAGTTGATCTTTGTTGTGGATTTTCTTCTGTCAGAGGAATGGCAAACAACTCAGTGGGTTGGTGGACTGGGTTGGTTCTGTCATTAGGCAGCTATCTGAAGGGACATTGTGGGGAGTGACACTGCCCTGTCGCCTCTCCCTTTGCTGGGAATTGTTGCAGCTAATCAGCTTGCCTTCTATAAAAGCAACACAGCAAGCCATGCATGTTCTAAAGGCTTTCCAAACTCCTGTGAGATGTCCTCTTGAGCAAGGTTGACTATTATTTTGATTGCCTAAGCAACCACAATATAGGCCAGGATTACCACTCCAGTTCCTGAGCAGAGGCAGAGAGCTTGTGTCTGTGGGGTGGGGGTGGTGCCTGAGCACTTAGGAGTGGGGAAGCAAACAGCACAGATGGAGATGACATTTTGTAGTCTGCCTCAGGCAGCACAATGTCTGGTGTCTGAAGCAGTGGTTCGCTCATATTTCTGCTTGGCTATCAAAGCATTTTTCTATCTAAGGATTTTTCTTTTTAAAAATGTGTCAATTTCTTACTGAAGACAAGCTGAAGCCTGTTTAACATAAAAGTGAACACGCTGATATCAGATCATGGCTACCTAATCGAAAGACACTGGCACAAGTTAATGTTAACAATGAATCACTGTCATGCAATCTGCCAAGTATATATTGAGCAGGAACCCTCTCTGGATGAACGAATGTGTGTGTCTGAAGTAGGGGGACTTGGAAAAGGTAAAGTGACTTGAACAGTGTTGGGGGGAGAGAGAGAGAGAGAGAGAGAGAGAGAGAGAGAGAGAGAGAGGTCACAAAGATAGAGGGGTAAATACAGGAAGAAAAAGAGAGGGCTACCAGAGACCTTCAGTGCAGGTTCTGAGAGACTTCCTTGGAAGACCCTCACACCCTGCAGTGAGAGAGCAGGGCCCGGGATCACACACAAGGGTAGGCTAACACACAAGTACACAGATTAATTGTAAATTAGTTAGGAAAAAACCCAACTTAAATAAAATAATAATAATGGTTTAAAACAAAACAGAAAAAACCATGCAAACGTTCCCAGCTTTCAAGTTAACTGGCTGCTACAGAGTTATCACCTAGTACATAAAAAGCATATAAAGCAGCAACTCAGCCTTGACTGCCCTGGACCTTTTAAAGATTTAACTGATTTTGTTTTATGCAAAGTATCACATCCCTGGGAAGCCTGTATTATTCTTCCAGGAAAAAAACTGTGACCTACTTTCTGCTATGTGGTGGGGTTTTCCCTCCATTCCACACATTAAAAAAACAAAACAAAAAACCCTAGCTCTCATAGCACAAGTTTGGCTTTTATTTTTCTCCTCTTAGTCATCCTTAGGCTATCTGGTGGGTTCAGGGTCAAAGGGCATGTGAAAGGTCAACAGGAAGAGGAAATGCCTACTTACACTTCACCTGGAGAATCTGGTCACTGAGATTTGCTTGAATGTAGTATGTTCTGTAGGGTGGCAATACCAAACCTAGGCTGGGTATTGGGAAGAAGAAAATAATAGTGTTTTCATATTGGCTATGACAATGTTTATAAATTACTCTAGTTTCTCTAGATGGCTTTACACACTGTAAAGAAAAAAATAGGATGGAAGATTGATCACTCAGCCTAGTATTTTTGTAAACAGGACATGCAGATGAGCAAATGCCAGGATGGTATATCCTCATGGTAGAAATGATCAACTGCTGCGTTTTATATCCTTTCCACAAATGGAATAATTCAAGACACAGTAGAACCTGCTGGAAACACCATTAAGCCAAAAACTGCATGTCCCAACTTTTACCTCCAGTTTTTCCTCTGGGTTAACTAATCAGATTGGAAAAAGCCACAACTGTACATGCCTACAAATTGAGGTTTCTGTAACGTCTTTTCTTCCTGGTTCCTTGCAGAGCTTGAAGTAGGACCTATATATTCCCTATATTCAATACAGGGAATAAGGTTTGAGGGGATAATGGAAGATTAATACAAGCATGCTCAACCATAAATGCCCACCTGGGCTTCCATAAGGCCTAGGGCTAGCATTCCATGTGCAAGAACTCATCTGGAGACCAACATGCATTTCCTCCCAGTAATTCTTAAGAAAGGGCAAGTACAGAGGTACATGAAGTATAATACATGTTTTATGCCCTTTTTAGATAGTAAAGCCCTCATGGGTTACCCTACAGAAGACCCTGATCAGGCATATTTTCCTTCAGCCACTGGGCATTCCAACTTATTCTGTGCATACCCGTGTCTTCTTATGTTCCCTTTTATGCTTATTATAAGCAGACTGCTGGACTGGACAAGCTGGATCAGGGAGTTATAGGTCTATATAGTGCCAACCGGCTGCACTAGGAAATGGCTGGGAATAGATATGCAATAAACAGCTATGCAGCCAGATGGCAGACTCAGTCAACACTGATAAGCTTCAGAACTCAAACACCAGCTACATAGAAGAGCCCAATGCTGTTAAATGTCAAACACCCTATGTTACTTTTTCGATACACAGATTACAATCCATAGTTTAAAATACGCAGTCATAACTTGGGAAGAGTATCATGTATCATGCATGCTGACCTCCCGCAATGTATTTCTGTGCATCTATGCAACACAGTTATGCACATAATAAAGTGAAATGTCCAGCTTCTCAAGGACAAATATGCCTGATTGTGGTCTCAGAGCATTCAGGAGATCAAGATATTTCCCCTCATGCAGCCATACCCCTTCCCCTTTTCAGACTCACTGTGTCTGGAAAAGTCTTTCTTGGATGTATATGGATGCTCCGTTACCTTTTGAATTAATCCAATTAGAAGCACGTGGAATACTATGCAGGTCTAGAGTTTATTATGAAAGGAGTGGTCTTCAAAATACTATCATGGCAATATGCCACTTAACCCCAGTCTTACATAGATTGATGCAAAATCAAGTTTTCTTCCTTGCACATGGGAGATGTTCTTCAAAATCATGCACAAAGCTACATCACTGCCCTCGTATAAATCCTATGAAAAAGCCTCTCTATTCGAGATTGGAAATCAGCTTATCAAGGGGTATTAGTGCAAGATTCTTGCTTTTAATCACTAAGGAAGAGATTTTAGAAGACTCTGAAAAGCCAGATCAAGAAAGTCAAATCTTTAGTTAAAAATACACTTCCCCCTTCTTTCCTGCTGGGGGGACACTATGTAAGTGCAACCCTTGAAGCATTATACTCTTCCAAGTCTATTGAAGTAAACGGTCTTAGAAAGGTGTAACTCTATTTAGAAATTACACCGTGAATGTTTCCTAAAGGATGGGGCATATTAAAACAAGTACATTGATCTCCATCTCTCAACATTGTGTGCTTTTGGTGACCTCAGCAAGGGGCTTTCAAGGCAAGTGAGAAGCAGAAGTGGTTTCACGTTGCTTTCCTCTGCAGAGTCTTCAAGATACCAACTCAGCTTCGATTCCGAGATTTGACGCTATTGGGCAATACCATGCTGCCTTCCTTTCCTTCTCCAACAATATAAACCTTAATAGTTTTCAGTCTGGATAACAGCGATAGAGTCCAGCTGTGTATTCACATGACAGGCAAGCAACAGTATACTGGAGAGTTAAGACCCAGACTATCGAACACTGCTTCAGTACAATTAGCCATCATTTCAGTGGGGCTTCGCTGAATTCCTTTGCAGGCCACATTGTAATGCAAAGAGTATGTGCAACACCAATGATGGATGTATTGTGCCTGTACACTGCACAGAGCCTGAACCAATCACAACTCTCCCAATTCTCAGCCACAAAACCAGCTTTTTATCCCCTAACTATTCAAGAGAATCAAGGCAGGGACATATCTCCCATCTCCTTCTAGCTGGGTACTTACCTGTAGTTTGTGCTTTTGATAGGGGCCCAGGTATAGGTCCTGTACACTTCATCTATGTATCTCTGGAAGTACAATAGTGAAGGAATATAGTCAGTTTTCAAACATGGTGTAATTATATCATTTATATATAGGACTCTTTCCAAAACCCAGCCAATATTTCATGTGAATATTCAGAGGAGAGGCCATAGTTCTCGGACAAAGCACAAGCTCTAGATGCACAAGGCAGTCCTGGTTAAGAGGATCTAAGGCTGCAGGGCTGGGAAAGGCTGCAGCCAGAAAAGAGAACGCTAGACTGAGTGAGCAAATCCACATAGGTCTTCTCAGAATCCTGCTCAGGTCTAATGAATGGTGTTTATGATCAGGAAAGTGTTCTTAGGACGGTTCTGTAAACAGGTCAAAGTTCTTGTGAACCTGTGGATTCATGACAAGAGCACCTAAAAGTAATTTAGTTATAAAAAGTAGATTTGGTCCTGGAGAAAGGGAGTATCTCTCCTTTGTGCACCATTTCCCTGGCTGCTATGAGCCCAGCTGAGACTTGTGACTTTCTCCCATGCTGTTCCTGGGGGTCCCTTGTATCCCAGGAACTGCAAGAGGGGAGAAGCAGGGCAGTATTGGGACTTTTGTGGGTCCTATGCACTTTTGGCTTTGTGGATCTCTCCCACCATAATAGTATCAATATTAAAAATTATTTAAATATGTCAACAATTTTTTTTGTATTTTAGGTAAACTTTAATACATTTTAGTGGGCCCTAAACATTTTTTTTGATGTGAGAATTATTATTTTTGTAGACCCCTAAAAGTTCCTAATGGATAATTTGGCCTTGGGGAGAAGCAAAGAAATAATGATCTACTGACAGATCATTTTCATAAATGTGATCCAACCCATTATCACTATCAAAGTATCTAGTTCTCAGTGTAGCATAATCTAAAGATACTTAAATATGGGATCTGGATCCCTGGACACACAAAGCAGATCTTTTTACAAATCTGGACAATGTCCCAGGTTTGCAGAAACATCTGATATCCAAAGCAAAACACAGAGGGGGTTCAAATCTCCCAAAATAATGGAAGCAGTGCCTACAGCTTTAAGAAGTAAATGACCTCACAGGCCATTGCTAGGCATACAGAAAAGTATTGCCAGCCTTCCAGCTTTTGTTTCTGTCTGTGAAGGGCAGGGGGTGAGGCAGGGCATTTTCTAGGACTGCTGTGGCCTCTGAAAGGGAAGAGGAAGAGGAAATAGTGGAGGGTGGGAAATATAATGTCTTCCCACAAGTCCTTGTGGTTCCCTCACTTGTAGAGACATATTAAGTGGTCTATGTAACCCCCATTTCAACTATTCTCCAAACTTATAGCAAAAGAACAATGGCATGGAAACAATAAGAGATCGGTATAGATCGTGTTTCCATATAAGCGACCTCTTAGGCTTAAGTTTACTCGCAAATGGAATACATCTTTTTCCTAATAATAATGAGACTAACTGTCCTCCAGTCTTTTAAAATCTGGCTGAACAGCACATCCTTCTTATAGTCTTAATGTCCCCAGATCCCCAGGAAGCTTGTACCTCATCCTGGGACTTGACCAGAGTCTTGATATATCTCTGCCCCTCATGTCCATCTATCATGCTTCTTCGGATCTGGAATTTTCAAAAAAGGACATAAACAGAGATACCTTAAATGGCTGGACACCACAGATAACCCATAGATATACCTTTCTGTACCTCTCAAGGAAAATGGGTTAGTACTATGAGTGAGGCAAAAAAAAACCCTAGAAACTCAGCAATTTTCTTTTTGTAGATGCTCGGGAATTCTGTATTTCTGGGTTCATAAATTAAACCAAGATTGATACCCTTCCATGTTCTTTACGCAGTCACCTCCCTCGCTCCATTTACTGCTTCCATGAATTTCATCATAAGTACATATCACCATATGTTATAGATAAAGGACGGAATCCCTGCTGCACACTCTCTATGGGAAATTAAAATTGGGATTGCAACCCTGAGACAAAGGAATTACATCTAAGAGCTGCTTTAACCATGATAAATTTCCTATGCAGAGATTAATTCCATGTGTCTTCTATGCTGTATATTAGCATGTGTAATGACTTTATGTGTGTTCTGTATGTAAAAGGAAAATGGTTGACTACATCATGAGCACACGAAATAGACCTGCATGTGACTGTTACAAACAGGGATTATGTAATTTCCCCCTAGAAATGTAGAAATTCATTTGACATGTGCATATCCTACTTGGACCATTACTGTAAAATATTGTCATGGCAGCATAGGGGCTAAGTAGCCAGACTACCAAAAGTGCTGTTAATGACAACATTGGGGCATGGTAGATACCATAGTGGAATCTTACACTGCAGCTGTAAGCAAAGTGCGGTGCTGTTGGCATCTTTACAACAGATGTTTTGTCATTCCTCATATGCTATAAATTAAGTGAATTAATTTGCCTAAAACAGAATAGATTCCATCTCCACTATACCACTTACTTCTTCTTTGTTCTCATCTTCTAGTTCAGCATCAAGGAAGTCCAGGGTCACAGGTTCCTGGAAATTGATGATCTAAAAAGAAAAAGCAATAGCAAGTAAGGTGAGGATTACCAACCATTGTTCAGTGCATCTGTAAGCAGTTTCTGCCAGTTTGGCTTTCTAAAAGGAACAGCAATGAGAGGTCTCAGCATTTATCACATAACAAAGTACAGCATAAATATGACTGGGAAAGGAGTAACCCCAAAACACAGCAAACCTGAAACAATGAGAAATGAACATTACTTCACTAGTGGAGGCAACATTTATATCCCAGTTTATTAGCCGAACTGTAGAGTCTCAAAGCAGGCTCCAGTACAAAACAAGTAATAAAATACAATGCACTAATAAAATCAGGTTGAAACACAAAAATCTGAATAGACAGGTAATAGCTAACCAGGGAAGCAGCAATAAAAGCAACTGCTTCCGATATTATAGCAGAATATAGGAGACCTTGCTGAATAAGAAGTTTTTGGGAGCAGATTTCATAAAACTAGAAGGTGCCTTGTAGATCTTCCAACCAATGCGTACATGAACCATGTTAAAATATTATGACAGGCACATCTTGGTTTTACAGCTTGTATACACTTCGTAAAAGTCTAACACAGAAATTGACACATATTCACTTATGGTATGATTAAAGCATAGCTAGCATGTTCCGCATATACCTCAGATGCTTTCCATACATTATTGGCTTGGGAGTTTTTTTGCTGTGTCACAATTTATTCTCTTACTCATAATATCTGTTCCATACTTCTGTTGGCAAAGTAATCTTGCAATATAAGAGATCAGTTCTAGTTTCAATTGGAATGCACCACTTGGTAGAATTCTACCACTGCTTCAATTACCACAGTCCAACATGCTGCCATGTTGTAAGGATCTGATGATAGTCATCAATTCTAACCGTCTCTCATAAGCCTTCCTCAGCACCTTACCTACCTCCACTGAATGAATGTACATATTGTAGGAACAGAGATGGTTGTTGTGAACCATTCACAGCTATAAAAAATTTGCAGATGTCTATAGGCACAATAAACTAAGGTACAAACAAATTCCACCTCAGCAAGATCCGTTTATATAGAATTGTGTGTGTAAAAAGAATTCTGCCTTTTTTTGGAGTGTGAAACTTCTGCAAAATCTCCTGGTTGTGTACATGCCAAAATATCAGAAAAAAACAAGGGCCTCTGGGGGGTGGGGGGATTATGTGAGTTTGCTAAGAAATTTAAATCATTATTGATCAGAGCAGGACTGAGATGAGTAAATGGCTGCTTGTTTTGTCCATTGTTTGCCTATTAATGAGAGTGATGTACTGAGTTGGAAGTTGCTGTCAATGAAATATATTTCATTATGAGTAGTGCCATTTCTCAGTGCCTAATTCTTGGCTGGCTTTTTAATGATTGATTTATCTGACTAGTATCCATTTCCCTTGCCCCACCCTGATGGGCACAGAGCTTCCCCTTAGATACATTAGTGTAGGGCTCCTAATCACACCCCTTTTCCTTTTGCTTAATATTCAAAGGAAGTAATATTTCCTAAAAGGGTCTAGCTAGTTTTGCCTAGGCCTATCAGAAGTGGAGGGGAAGTCCATACATTATGTCCTTGAAAGGTGACAATTAGTGCTTAGTGGCTGACAAGAATGCTCTGAGGTAAGCACAGCAAGTAGCTTCCAGCACTGGAGCAATTAATAATTAGCTGGAAATGAGATCCATTCAGTTCCTGAGACCAACTCTGCCTAGCACTTCTAGTCACCATTAATCAATTTAATTGGAAATGGCATGTTATGCAAATGCAAGCAAGGGGGATGAGCACCTGAGGTTGGATTTGTGAGCAGCTGCCAGTGGGTGCACATGGGGTCATTTTGTCACGGTCATGGGGTTGTAACTGGGAACTTTAAGGATCATAGTGGTTGGCTGTTCTGTGAGCCACTTTGGGCCAAACTACACAAGATAGAAGCCAGACTTGACTCACTTTCCTACAGCCACGCAGCGGCTGTTTTAAGAGTCTAAAGGGCCTGATCTGCAGCTCAGGACTGTAGCTAGTAGGAGGATTTGTACCTACCTTCCTGCACTGCTTTCCTGAGCTGAAACTCCCCTAGAGGAAATTATTCGCCTCACTTTGGAGCAACACGTGCAGTATTCTGTGCCATATGTTGCTCCAAAACAGGCCAAAGAACCATCCTGGCCATTTCGGCTCAAGAAAATTAAGAGGGGAAAATACAACCCCCTGCTCCACAGTCTCAAGCCATATTAAGCTACTATAGACTCTCAACATCCCCCACAGCTGCTGTATGGCTGAAGGGAAAGTGAATAGGGTCTGGGGAAGCCATTAAAACTCATCAAAAGCATCTCATGTAGTTTGTCCCTGAGATTGTTAATCAGAGGTGAGTACTACAGTTCCACATGAAATAGTCCTGAGACATCCCACAATCATCCTGACATGGGAAATCAGGGAATACAAAAGACATAATGGTGTTACTGTCTGACTTAGACTCTTAGATTTGCTGCATTTCCCCAGTGTAGACAACTCGGTACTAAAGAAAACCACCAGATCATCGTGGTGTACTAGTGACTGGCTGGATTCCTTGTTTCGTTAGAGCTGTAACATTCCCTGTTTGACACACACTGGGATACAGAGTAAGAGGGAGACATGCAATCATGAAGAAACTAAACTGATCTCTTGATATGCTTGACTTGTTGGCAAACTCTTAATCTCCTGTTTTTGAAAATGGTTAGGTCAGTTTGCCTCTTGCTTGTTGGCTCAAGTCAAGCAGTCCTTGGAGGTGGATGGGCTATTCTAGCACGGTCCCTCTGCTCTGCTGTTAGGGCGCTAGGAGCAATGCACAGACACTGCATGTTGCCAGAACTCTTACCATAAATTAATTCACATGTTGAAGTGGGGGTAGAAACCAAAACAGGGTATTTTATATTTTTATATCCTGCAGAGTGAGAAAAGCTGCAACTGCTGAAATCGCCTTTTCTACAGACTGAAGTACAGAATCCGTATTCTTCTTTGCATTTGGTCATGATTTAGTATATAAACTGGGAAGATGTAGGGCAAGTCACTCTCTTACATTTTGCATTATATCCCTGAGTTACTAGACTGATCAGTAAAGAGGCACTGCAGATATGAACAGTACATTTTGCACATGATGATTAGCTAAAAAAGAAAAGAAATCATCTCACAGTTGGACGAGGCAAAGTCAAGTGCTACATAGCCATTAAGGAAAGGCCAAAGTGGCCAAGAAACAAAGGATATATGGAGAAAGAAGAGGATCAGGCACTACATATGTACTTATGTGCCATCAAGTCGCAACCAACTTATGGCAACCCAGCAAGAGGTTTTCAGGGCAAATGAGAAGCAGAGGTGGTTTGCTCAGGCCTCCTTCTGCAAAGCCTTCCTTGGTAGTGTCTCCCATCCAAGTACCAGCCCTACTTAGCTACTGAGATCTAATGACACTCACCATTTTTGCAGTTTTAAATTACATTATTCTATGGCTGATCTTTCATGAAACTCAGTGACATCACAGCCTGTTTCTGTGCTTAATTGTTTCAGCAGTGTAAGTCTGTGCAGCTACTAAAAATTAGGGTTAAGCAGACAGATATTGCCCGCCCAGTGAAATAGCTGTTATTTCTGTTATCAGATCGTATTGGCAATATCCAATACCAATACTGGAACTCCTGATAATTCCTGATATTGATAATTCACTGCTGATAATATCAGTATTGGGAATCCCGCTGAGGAGGCTGGAATGGCTAAGGCAGAGAATCATAGGAGCTGGAAGGGGCCATCCAGGCCATCTAGTCCAACCTCCTGCTCACTGCAGGATCAGCCCAAAGTGTCCACAATAAGTCTGTCCAGCTGCTGCTTAAAGACTGCCAGTGAGGGGGAGCTCACCACCTCCTTAGGCATCCAATTCTGCCACTGAACTACTCCGTGAACCCTCCCCCTCCCCATATCTAGCTAGTATTGTTCTACATGTAGTTTAAGCCCATTTCTCTAGGTACTATCCTCTGCTGCCAAATGGAACCGTTCCCTGACCTCCTCCAAATGACAACCTTTCAAATGCTTAAAGAAAGTAATCAGTTCCCCTCTCAACTTTCTCTTCTCCAGGCTGCTCATTTCCAAGTCCCTTAGTCTTTCCTCATGGATTGTTCCTCAGCTTATCCACAGTGCATGACCCTTTATTCTTTATGGACCAATATTTCTTGTGAGCAGTAACACTTGGCCTTATCTTCTACTCACTGAAAACTGTCTAGAAGGAGGCTGGAACCCCAATTGGGTACAGAACTTGGCCATGATTTGTCCAGCAATACCCCACAGCCAGTCTTTGGGTCATTTATGACCCTGATGGCAGCTATGGGGGTACATTGTGTCCAGTCACCAGCCCCTTTAAGGAGCTATCCACATCAAAGGAAGTTGAGCCCACCTCACAACCTAGAAGATGTGGGCTATCTTTGGGATCTGTTGCAGCTGTGTCTGATATGCCCCAAAGTTACTGAAACACAGTCCTGGGGCTGCTGGCCTAGTGTAGCACTGTAGGTAAGTCAGGGGCTGGCTCCATCCCTCAGGGAAGACCCAGCTCTGTTCCAGACACTAATCTGGCTGAGCATCACACACTGATTAAAATAATTAGGCTAATTGTTGGTTGCTGGTCAATAATAAAAATCACTGACTCTGATACAAGGACAGATACTGGATGCTTTCAGATACTGTGTTCATTTTGTGGCTAAATAGGGAACGATGATGTCTACAGAATTATTTATTTACTAGAAGTATAGCCCGTTGTGGCTGTAAATACAACTGGCGCTAGCATGGGGAGAAGGGGGAGCGTCCTGTCTGGAAGTGTGGGTGTCTGCTCACTCATGTCTATTCTAACTAGCAGCAATCCTCCAGCCTTTCCCAGTAACTTCAACTTAATCATTGAAATTAAGATGTCAGGAACTGAGCCTCAGTGTTTCTGCATGCCCCATATGTAATCCACTACAGAGTCACAGCTCCTCTCCTATCCCCCCCCCCCACTGATTATGAATATTTTCTTAGCGGCACATGATAGCAGTTGCTGGCAGATGGCAGACAATCCCTTGTTTATTTTGTGGTGGATAAATGCTAAGCCTAAATGCACTCAGTTTTTAAAAAGAATGTTGGGTGGAAATGAAGGAGGAGAAAACACTTCTTACCTTTGGTCGCAGATTTGGGTGTAGCAATACGTATCCATTCAGATCAATAGCAAATACGTAGCCATTAGCCCCTAACTGTATGGAAGACAAAAAGAGAAAGTCTTTCTAGAGAAAAACAAATCAGAACTCAAAAGGAAAGAATTAAGTTACACCCAAGTTCACGTGCTACAGATAGTGGATCATACCAGGGCCCAGCAGGCTCCTGAAATGCTGCTCTTGGGGGACTGGCAACCCCCTGGAACAGCATGGATCTGCAGTGGGAGCATGGATTCCGCAAAAATATGTTAATGGTTATCTACCACTGGATCCGACCCTGTCTCTAGAGACCTTTATGCCTTTTCCTTCCATACTTAAATAATGCATGCACAGAATCAGAAGGAAAGGATTTATACTACAATTCCTACTGAAGAGGTTATGGCTGCAATCCTAAAAATGTTTTCCTGGGAATAAACCCCACCAAATAAAATGGGGCTTACTTCAGAGAAGTTTTGGTTTGCTCCCAATAAGTGCTAATAGGAGACAGCTGAAGATTATTTAGAGCTGGAGTAAAGGAAGTAATTAAGTTCATTCTTTTTTCTTAAAAAAGAACAATAACATTGGCAGATCGGTACATTGTTTCTCATCCTTTCAATGCAAGATTATTTGTGGGGAGTGAGCATTAAAAAGAGGAAATTCTATGTACCAGTCAATCTAATGGTAATTCTCTGAGATAATTCTCTCTTCCCTGCCTGCTTTTTTGAGTTTGACTGCTTGTTTCATAAATCTGGAGGTTGTAAAGGCATCTATTTCTCACTCACATTATACTGTGGTGTCAGTTTCTTGATATCATCCAGAGCTACATCAATCCCCACAACCCCGAGGATGAGCTGGTTCTGCAAAGACATAAAACAACAATTTTTTTGTGTGTTCCCTGTTCTAGAGAGAAGGATGGACATAACCATACAGAAAAAGTACAAAAGTATTTTCCTTGTTGCAATGAATAAAAGGAGGACCCCAAATTGAAGAGAGCAATATATATATCACCCTCTGTTCTACCTCCCACCATGAAACATTTTATGAATTCTGGATGAAGTATCACTCATTCCTTTGTCATCATGGTATTATTTGTACCTTAATTGCACCTTATTTTCTTTAGCAAAATAACTATAATTATAACAAAATGTTAACAACTCTGCAACGCACACCTGGATTCTGCAGTCTTTCCAAATCAAATATTCCAATGGCATGGTAAAAGACTATATGCATACTCATAGAAATAAATCAACTTATGTTGTATACTGACTATTATATGAACAAAGATATATCTTTTCTCTGTATCATATTTCCCCATCTTATTGAAATTAGGCAAACAGAGGGTAAAGAAAACCCCAGAAATTTAGGAAGGTTGTATTCTGGAAGAACAGAGAATTAATAAAAGTATATTAAGCAGGTATAGGTAAAGGTAAAGGTATCCCCTGGGCAAGCCTGCGAAAGGCTTTATCAACAAGTCAGTGCCGGCTGCCTCAAGGCCGCGCAAATTTCTACACCTCTGGCAGGAAGCCTGGTATGGCACCTGGGAGAGGGGGCTCCCCTCCCTTGGGAACCCTCAAGATTTGGGCGGGATAATTGTATTGATAAGTGCTTGTAGTTCTGCCGGCTGGCAAATTTGACTTCTTTGGTTATAGTGACTAGAGTTAACTTCCATTAAAGCTTTCTTTTCATAGAAGTTTTGTTGTGAGTTTTTTCAGCACTTGACAGGCGGTGGTAGCATGTGCGAAAAGGATCTAGGAGTCTTAGTAGACCATACATTGAACATGAGTCAGCAGTGTGACTCAGTGGCTAAAAAGGCAAATGTGATTTGGGGCTGTATCAAATGGAGTATTGTGTCCAGATCATGGGAGGTGATGATACCGCTTTACTCTGCTCTGGTTTGGCCTCACTTGAAGTACTGTGTTCAGTTTTGGGCACCCCAGTTAAAGAGAGATGTAGACAAACTGGAGTGTCCAGAGGAGGACAACAAAGATGGTGAGGAGTTTGGAGACCAAGACATATGAATTAAGGTTAGGGGAGCTGGGTCTGTTTAGCCTGGAGAGGAGATGACTGAGAGGGGATCTGATAACCATCTTCAAGTATTTAAAAGGCTGCCATATAGAGCAGTAGTCCCCAACCCCTGGTCTACAGACTGGTAGCGTTTCATGGATCAGTCGGTACTGGGCCACGGCTCCTCCTTGTCCTCTTCCCTGGCTGCTGCTTCGGGGGCTGCCTTGCCACTCTGCCGCCAGCTCACCTTTGGTGCACTCCAGCGACCGCCATGGCTGGGGCTCCCCCTTGGCATGGCACTGCGCAGCTGCTGCTGGCAGGAATTCAGGGGTGCTGGCGGGAAACCAAGTGGAGCAGGGGCTCAGGCGCTGGTTGCGATATTCCTCGGCAAAAGACTACCCCCCCCCGGCCTCAGTAAAATTGTCAAGTGTTGACTGCTCCCCAGTGATAAAAAGGTTGGGGACCACTGATATAGAGGATGGAGCAGAATTGTTCTCTCTTGCCCTGGAGGAACAGACCAGAACCAATGGGATGAAATTAATTCAAAAGAAATTCCTTCTAAACATCAGGAAGAAGTTCCTGACAGTTAGAGCAGTTTCTCAGTGGAGCAGGCTTCCTTGGGAAGTGGTGGGTTCTCCAACTTTGGAAATTTTTAATCAGAGGCTGGATAGCCATCTGACAGAGAGGCTGATTTTGTGAAGGCTTAAGGGGGTGGCAGGTTACAGTGGATGAGCAATAGGGATGTGAGTGTCCTGCATAGTGCAGTGGGTTGGACTAGATGACCCATGAGGTCTCTTCCAACTCTATTATTCTATGATTCTATTATCCAAATTAGGCCCATCTAGTTACTATGGTAGTCAACACCTTTGCCTAAAACTGATTCTGGAATTGGTTGCTGCTTTCTAGCTTTCAGTTGCTACTATGAAATTAGGTTTTCAAATTCTCAGAGATTAAGTTCAATTTTGATTTGAAACCAGCATGACCTGTGTGATGTCAGCCTGATGTTCCTCAAGGGATGGAGTATAAAGTCATCTTGACATGTAGGTAAGCAGGGGAAGCCTGCTGCAGGCTTAAGCTTCACCCTAGAATCCTAGAATCCTAGAGTTGGAAGGGGCCATACAGGCCATCTAGTCCAACCCCCTGCTCAACGCAGGATCAGCCCTAAGCATCCTAAAGCATCCAAGAAAAGTGTGTATCCAACCTTTGCTTGAAGACTGCCACCTCCTTAAGGCAGCCTATTCCACTGCTGAACTACTCTGACTGTGAAAACTTTTTCCTGATATCTAGCCTATATCGTTGAAGTTTAAACCCATTATTGCACATCCTTTCCTCTGCAGCCAACAGAAACAGCATCCTGCCCTCCTCCAAGTGACAAACTTTCAAATACTTAGAGAGGGCTATCATGTCCCCTCTCAACCTCCTTTTCTCCAGGCTGAACATTCCCAGGTCCCTCAACCTATCTTCATAGGGCTTGGTCCCTTGGCCCCAGATCATCTTCGTCGCTCTCCTCTGTACCCTTTCAATTTTAATTTTCAATTTTATCTACGTCCTTCACAGTACACAGTACACAACACTATATGCTTATGTACTGTGATGGATGTCAGAGACCATGATATGAGTGCAAAACTGTTGTAACCTCAGCACTCAAACATTCCTTTAGAGAGCCAGAGAAATCTGTGGGCTGAATGCTCATTTTCTGCCCTGAAGAATGAAACCAGTATTTGTTACTATACTGGCCGTCAGTACATTGGCCCAGCACAAAAGGGGTTGTAGACCACACATGGAGTATGAGATATATTCAGCCCCCACATCTCAGTAAGGCTGTTCAAAAGGCCTGTATGCTTCATGATATGGTCCCCTGCAAGGCAGTCCAGAATCAACTAGCCTCAGGAGCCATGAGGCAGGGGGGAGAACAAGGGCCTTCACATGACCTGTCCTCTCCTCCTTGTGGTGTTTCTTTGAGAGACATAGATCCCTCCTTTTAGAGTCACCAGTACCTGCACCTGCAACCAACCACCATATCAACTGTTAAAATACACAGCATGGGATAATTGTTGCAATGGAGCTGCCATGCTGCTTTATGAGGCGATAACCAGGCTCCCCAGAGAACAAATGGCTTGGTCTTTGGCCTTGTCGCTTACCTAGTTGGGAAACAGATCATTGCCTGCTTAAAAACAAGCTGACATGAAATGCCATGGCAGGTCTATTACAGCCAATAAATCTAAACAAACACAAAAGTGGGAGCATAAGGCAGATGAGGCAGACTGCTGGGATTCTACTCACTGGGGAAAAGAGAGGCATTTGTGATCTATTTAGTGGCATGTGCTTAGCCTGAAATTCAGCTGTCACTATAAAGTGTGAAAAATCCCATTCAAATATGTATGATGGACGAATTGCCCTTGTTATTTTTATTATTTCCTGCTCTTCCTTTGTATAGCTGATTGCTCTCTCTATTCTCACATTGAGACACTGATTAGGTCCATCTCTGCTTAGCTTTGACAGTGCTGCAGCACAGGGAGTTTCCAGATCATCCACAGCAGTGGTCCCCAACCTGCGGGCCGCGGCCCGGTGCCGGGCCGCAAAGGCCATGGTGCCGGGCCGCGGCTCCCTCTCCCCGCCCCCCCCCCGCAGTAAAAAACTTCCCAGGCCGCAAGCTTGCGGCCCGGGAAGCTTCTTACTGCGGGAGGGCGGGGAGAGGGAATCAGGGCTGGGCCACGCCCAGGTTGGGGACCACTGATCCACAGGACTCTAGTATAATGACCCACATAACTAATTTGTGCCCATGTAAGACTACTTTATACTTATAGGGTCTTTGAATGTTCCATAAATAACAGTTTCACTCTCTGACTGCTTGGCTTGAAGAAGAAGAAGCTATTCCTATTTTCTCAATTGGTATGACAGTCCAAGCAAGTAATCCTTGAAATGAGAACGTTTTAAGAGAGATGCTCTGCTCATCCTCCAAATGTTCACATTTGATACATATAGCCAGGTAAAATTCTTTGTCTTTCAAGAGTGTGGCTTATGTACATATGGTCCTTTCTGGAACTGGTTAATCTCTTATTTGTTCTCCTGCTGCTGTTCCTAACTTCAGGTTCCTTTACGTGTCACAAAACAAATGCTAGATTGATTTTGTGATACAAAAAACCCCAGTAAATTTAAGACAAAATTATGATTGGCTGCTAGTCTTGACAGCTGTTTTCTCCATAAAAATCCTCTATCAATATGCTGTCTTGCATCATGCTTACCCATTTTGCATAAACCAAAATCAGACAAATTTGGCATTAATTGCACAACACACAAAAATAACCTTTTCTGTTTACAGCTGTCCAGAATGCCTTATTTTTTAAAAAAGCCCTTGTATACACCCTACTCACATTCTCTTTGACACAAACATATTTCTTCATAGCCAGCTAACTTCATTAACAATTGTGGATCTCTGGTTTTAATACAGGGAATACCTTGCAAGTTGAAAACATACCTTCCTGTCACCACCGCCTTCAGTGAGGTTGAACACAGGCAAAGTGCCTGTCACCACCAAGCCCAAGCCCTGTTGAAAAGAGATGACAGCAGAAAAAATACGATCATATGCAAGAAGAATGTTGAAGCCCTGCTGCTTCAGGTGGCGCAACAGCATCATTTATGCATACGTTGCACTGCAGCTCTGAGCTGGCAGAGCTTGCTTCCTGAAGGAATTTGGAGAACAGATCCATTCTGGAATCTCACTAGCAAAAGACTGGTGATGAATGGATGTCTTGGGATGCACAGCTGACTGCTTCTGTTACACTGTTGACATCCTGCTGATTCAAGATGCAATCTAGACAGCCTGCTCGGTGTGTGGAAAGAGGTTGCACTCGAAGCAGCTATTAGCTTTGTCAAAGTTTGGTCATGAACCTAGCATGAGGAAAACCAAACTGCACTAAGGCATTCTGTTCTAAATGTGCCAGGTGTAATGGTTCCTCTGGGTGCTTCATGACATTCACTTGCTTATACAGGGGCCTATATGTTGATCCTGAAAGCATGACTATCATCTTGTACACGACTCTGCATCAGGGTGCCAGATTTGGTGGTTCTCCAGCAAGAGAGCTGCAGTGACCCCTCTTCTTAGGTTGACAAAATGCACAAAGATAATTCATGTAATATTTCTTTCCTTTACTTGCCACCCTAGAGACAGCTGCATTTGCTGCTCCTCAGTGGCTGCTCTTTCTTCTTACTGCTGCGTACTTCTGGGCCCAGTCCACAACCATCAAGAATTGCTATTCATCTCTTTGACATGTATGCTATTTGGTCCTACAAGATTCCATCTTTCCTTCCATACTTTGTAATATCTATATGAAACCACCAGAGGAAGTCATCTGGCAATTTGAAGTGAAATATGCTGATGACACTCCACTCTTCTCATTTTCAGCCCAGTTAAAATGAGACAGTGAACACTGTAAACATGTGCTGGGAGGTGGTAATGGGCTACATGAAGGCCATAATCAGAGGAGCTGTTGATTCAGAGTAGTAGTCTCAATCAAGAAACTGGGGTTCATTCTACTTCGGATAGGATTACACACTCCTCAAAAAAGCAAGTCCACAGCACCAGAGTACTGCAAAATCTGTGCAAATGAATATTTCAGTCTCATCCAAACTACCTTTAACCAGCGTCAGCTGGTATACCAGCTGTGGCCTTTCTTTGGAAAGAGTGATTTAACTACAGTGATGCATTCCAGGTTAGATTATTGCAATGCACTCCATGCCTTTTGAGGATAGCTTGAAAACTTCAGTTAGTTCAAAATGTAGCAGCAAGGCTACTTGTCTTCCCAGGATGGAAAGAACTCCAGTAGTTAACAATCTGTTTCTGAATTCAATGTATAGTGTTGGTTCTTATCTCTAAATCCTCACAGTCTTGGATGAATGCATTCTATATGACCATGCTTAACAGTTATGACATTCTTCTGAGATGGCCTGCCTCTTGGGGCTTCTGTCTTCAAGGCTAGGTGCCAATTCAAAGACTCTGAGATATCTTGTTTGTAGAATGCCTTCTGCATAACGTATTACCCTGTGCCAAATCTGTTATATGTTCAGCATCAGATAAAAACTGTTTAATTTGCCTAGGCCAACCTTTCTCAACTTTTTTACCATTGAGAAACCCCTGAAACATTCTTCAGGCTTTGAGAAACCCCCCAAAGTGGTGCAATCATGCAGAATATGGTTGGGAAACATAGTTGTGTATACGCCCACCCGGGGCCTCTCCCCACTTCCTCCAGGTCTATCATTGGCTGTTTTGGGAAGGGGGTCAACATGGCTATACATGGTCATATCACCTGATAAATGTTTAACCTATTTTAAAAAATATATTAAAAATAATTAACTTTCACCCATTCGGGAAACCCTCTCAGGGCCATCAAGAAATCCCAGGGTTTCATGAAATCCTTGTTGAGAAAGCATGGCATAGACATTTATGGACTGCTGGTATTTTCCTTAGCTTAGGCTTGTTGTCATATAAGTCTCCTCCACTTGTCATTTTTGGTTCTTAGTGGAGAAGATAATTGTCTAACAATTATTAACTATTTATTATTGCTGTTGGTTTCTTGTTGCAGCTGGTTTGTTATGGCATTATCTAATCCAAATATTAATCTGGTATTTTATTGAACTGGATTTCACTAAGTTTTTAAAGATTTATTGAATTTTACTGGTTTGTTAAGACCATCACAGAGACTTGGGGATATAAACAGATTTTTTAAAAAGAATAAATAATAAGCCATTTTTCTTACCAAAGCATCTTGATAGACATTGGTCCACTGAACTTGCTTTGCCCTGTTTCCTGCTAGGACCATGGGTCTTCCTAGAACGTCCAGGTATTCCTGGATGGAATAAAAAAGATAAAAAGAAGCAGGTATTCATCTGTAGAGGACATATGATCTCAAGGGTTTTACCCTGCACAAAGTTTCTGATTGTGCTAAAGTTCTTGCACAAATGGAAATGCAAGAAAAAGACTGCAGTAGATACTTCCACTGCTGAACTTATTGTATCTTCATTTGTGTGTTTGTTTACCCAAAACTTTGTGCAATCAGTATCTGGGCACTATAATATACAGGGAGAACATGCTTGGTGTTGTACAACATCTTGCACAAGTACATCGCTAAATCAAGTGCATATGTTATGCATATTAACCACCTATTATTCTTCAAAATTCTAGTCATTTTTAGCAGTCTCCTAACAATTACCAGGTTGGTCTGAATGTGTGAAGTGTTTTGGACCAACTGAATCTGTGTAATCCCTTATTCCTGTAAAATAGGGCTATTGGTAGCATGTGAGTTAACACCATCTGTCCACATTGGCTTTGTCAAATGTTAATAATGTGTTCACCTTTTATCACTTTCAAGGAAAAGGATCAATGAGTCGGCAGGTGTACTTTCATCTTAATGATATCATACAGTTGTCAATCTAACTCAATCTAAGTGCTTTTAGGAAGCACATTCAATCCTTACTCCCCCTCCCAAACCACAGCCACTGAGCACTTCAGTGCATGTATCTCATACGTGTATAATCCTTGCCGCTGGTCAATTCTTGACCAGCTGTGAGGGGATTGGAGGGTTCTAACTCCCTGGATTATTGTCTAAAATAACATGTGTGAAGAAGTTGGGATCCCATAAAAGAGAATGTAAAAGGGTTACATCCAACCAATCAAGTAGAAAATGACACTGTTTGAAACAGAATTTCTGCAAGTGAACTGCCATGAACAGAAGAGGCAGGGAGGCGATGGCTTCAATATATGTCTCCTCCCCCTTGCAGCTTGCCAACTTTCATGTCTTTTTATACAGGCCACATACTTCCAGGGGTCACGGCTGTGTTAAACAACTACCACTTACCCAAGATGTGTAACACCGAGCCTTCCACTTTCTTATATATTATAGTATCCAGAAGCTGCTTGCAACAAGAGTATGTGGAAGTACGAATAAGGATACAGTGGGTTTGTGCAATCTTTTTCTTCTGTTTCTGTGTAAGAGCTCCAGTGCAAAAGGACATTTGTGCTGGATCTAACTCAAGAGTGTTGGTGGTTGATTGGATGCAACCCATTATGGTCAAGATGAGAAGGCAACATCTTCCTAGAAAATACAGGGCCATTCCGCACAGCGTTAATGTTGCTGAAATGTTACCATTGTGTAACGCTATTTATTTTTCATTATTCACGACGTCGTACACAATCTGCAACACTCCCGCAAAATCGCTTCGTTGTAGAGCTTTTCGGGGAATCCACAAAAGTGGATTCCCCCTTAAAAAAACTGCTAGACTCTTGAGAACAACCTGCAACAAATCTGAAAAAGACATGTGCATTCTCAGTATAGCGATAGCAAGCATGTCCCTCTCTAAGCTCTCGCACCCGAGCTTCCGGCATCGCAATTGCCATTTCCCCCCCCCTTAAACCGGCAAAAGCAAGGAATAAGCGATGCTTCTTTGGCTGAAATCCCTCACAAGCAATTGTCTGTAAAGTTTCCAAGCACAATACAGCCCCCTGTTTGACACTGCCCATAATTTCAGCAGAAATAGAATTGGGGGAGATTTTTTTTTTTACTTTAAGAGCATGTAAACTATTAAGTGCCAGCTCCTACGCCAGCAAAAAAGGTGTTTTCAGTTTTTTAAAAACAGTTTTTAAAGGGAAGCAGGAACACAACAGTTAATTGGCTGTTCTATTTGATTGACGGCCAGGGGTGGGAGGAAGTGCGGAAAAATATTGCCTCCTTTGTTGCGATTTCAGTGAGACCGAAAACCTGTGCGTTACGAGAACAGCGCTAATGGGAGAACCTTTTTTCCGATAGAAACGGCTGTGTGCGTTACCGAGACCTGCCGCTTTTGATTGCAGCGCTTTTCAATAGCACTCAGATTTAGCAACATTGCCCATTGTGTAGAATGGCCCAGAATGGCTGGAAACAATTATGTGGACAAAAATTTGATAATTACGAAGACAAATGCTCCATGCTAAAAAAGGTGTCCTATCATTAACGGCCTTGCTCAAGTCTTGCCAACAGATGTCTGCAGCTTCTTTGATTGAGCCAATCCACCTCATGGAATGCCTCCTCTCTTCTTGCTGCTTTCAACTTTCCCTAGTGTTATTATCTTTTCAAGTGAGTCTTGTCTGCTCATAGTGTGAGCAATCTACAATAGCCTCTGTTTAGTCATTTTAGCTTCTTGCAGAGTTCAGACTTGATTTTACCTAGAACTCACTTATTTGGGTTTTTTGGATGTCCATGGTTCCTGGAATACTTTCCTCAAGCACTAAAGTTATCCTGTGTGTCAAAGAACAATAGATTCATGTGACCTTAATATAAATCCCGGCCATCAAAAGTTTACCACTGCAATGCTAATGAAGCTGCTGGGTTGAGAGTGGATCGAGTATTCACTTTTAATGGGAACATCTGGCATTTGGAACTTACTATTCAGATTGATTGGCTCAGTCCACTAATTAAGGTTCTCCACTAAGAGAGGAAATAGCACCACAGTGTGTGGCTTATTGTATGGTAACTTCCTCTCAGCATGCTACTGTACGGCCAACAAAAGAAGCAATCCCACAACAAAGAATTCACAAACATCTGAATCAGGCAGCATAACCCTCAGGCATAAACCTCTCTTGTGACCTCATGCAAAACCAGAATATCTGCCTCAGTGACTGGCTTTGACAAAGGTGCAGATTTTTGAAGACAGCAAGCGATTCCCCCCTTTATAGGTCCCATGCTTTGACACATCAAGGCCTCCCAAAGGACCCAAGGTCCTGGTTGTGAGCAGGTGGATTTCCTTAAGAATTTTCAAATGGGTGGCTCATTGCATAATTACTTTTTGTGCATGCAGAAAAATAAAGTGAAACCCTCATATACAACTCAGTCTCATTCCCATTATTTAAAGGGATGTCATGACATTTCCACATTATTTTTCAAACATTTATGCATGCTGGCCAGTAAACTAATTCCTATGAAGAACGCATGTAGATTCAGTTGCAAACTAAGTGAAGGCTGTCATGTATGACAATTATACATGCATAAATTTCACAAAGTAGGAAGCGAAAGCCAGCTGAAATTTCTAAGAATTTATAGATAACAGGAAATGCACATATTCAGCCCTTACCTACGACAACCTATTTGTATGCTGCATCTACATTTCAAAAAAGAATTTTTATATACCTGAAGTTGTCCTGCTTTTCATGCGTTGCACAGATGTAAGCAAGGGCAGAACTAAATAATGACCAAGCTGTTTTTGCTTCATTTTGTAACTCCTTCAGCTTGAGAAAAATTTAAGCTGCTGAGCCCATGAGTGCTGAAAATGACAAAGGTTCTGGAGATAGAGAGGGGAGGGGTGGCGTGAACCTTGCACTGATGTGCATGGGATTCTGTCCTCTTCATCCCTACACGGATGCTATGTAAGCAATCAAGAAAGCTGGGTGGGGGAGGGATGGGAGAATTAATGATGATAACAGTTCTGCATTCTGAGAGCCACATTTGCTGCCTGTTTGTCTTTTGTAAGCATGTTAAAGGATAGCATGTGCCAATCAGCCCTTGCTGTCAGCATGAAGGAAACACGCCCTTTCTCCAAATCGATTAACCCTCTCTGCAGGTTGCCATGGTGAAGTGTGGCAGGCAAAAGCTTCAGCCCTGGAGCGCTAAGGGAATGTATTATTTCCGGATGATTTAATACGGGGGAAAGAGAGATGTAAAGAGAAAACAGCCTCGCAGAGGGAGTAGAGGGAAACACAGAAAGTGCGGACAGACAAGAACTAGTGGGAGACACAGAATGACTTAAAGTTGGCACTGAGGAGGGTATGGGAATCAAGGGACACATGCCACATACACAGATCACATGCTTCTACTTTGGGTTAATTAGACTGGGAAAACTATTGTTCCCCGGCTTCTGCACATACAATAAGACAGTTATTGACCTCTAACTGTTGCTTTGAAGAGGCATCTGTAACAAGAACCCTGCATATGGGTTGGCCAGCTGGAGGGGAAATCCTTCTAAAGCTGCAGAGCAGTCCTTTCCTTTGCCTGTCAACAGGCTAAATATGCATGAAACTATATGTGAGAGGGGAGGCCTCCATGCTTAACTTTGGAGGCAAGCCAGTAGGACTGCCAGGGTGCCAGAGGAAAGGAATGGTAGTGGTGGTGGTGGTGGGGGGGAGGGCATGACTTCATATAAGTCTTTCTGGAAGAACAACCCTTACAGATGAGCAGTTTCTGTTTACCTATGGGTGATTAGCAAGTTTTCTACTAGAGAAGAAAGCCATAGAACAGGGGTAGCCAAACTGTGGCTATCCAGATGTCTATGGACTACAATTACCATGAGCAGGGGCTCAAGTAGTCCAGAGACATCTGGAGAACCATAATTTACCCATCCTTGCCACAGAGCTATGGCCATAGCCATGGTACATGAAAGGCAGTAGATTTTATGTTTGCATTACAGATGTGGGGAATGCAAAAACTGACATTCAAGACAGTTTTTGACATATAAGTTTCCAAATATTATCAAGTAAACCACTCTCTCTGCTCGCTGTCAACATCCATTGGCGTACAGCGCATAGGGACATGGATGAGATTCAGTTGTGCAGGGTGGTTTTTGAGTCATGCCAGGCAGGTAAATATAAGCATATAGCCTTTTAAACCATCCTGAGCAGCAGATGCAAATGAGGCCACTAAATAACATCTGGCATCCTCGCTTTAAAGCGCTCATTTGTACGTTGTAGCTAATGCTTCAGATTTGGGATGTAAATGGGCCCATTACTCTGCCTGATCTGCTCCTCTCCAAGACCTCAGGCAGATGAAGTCTGACGTTTTTGATGACAGGCAGTTTAATCATAGGTTGCCATAATTGGACTAGAGACTTAAGACAGCAGAGAGTCCAGCTAAGTGTGATTATTTGATTTGAGGACACGTTGTCTGGTTTGTGCATCAATGAAAAGAACACAACGGCTGTTTGCTGATGCCAGCCTTCGCTGAGAGACAGGCTGATTAAATGCCATCAATGTTTATTTCTCCCATGGTATGTCTCAGGGCAAATCCTTTTCAACAGGCATTAAAGGTGTTAGGAATTAAGCAACTAATATCATACAATAACACAATTGGGTGACAGTAGCCAGGAGATATTTTCCTGATTGTGTAAACTAATGCTTTAGATTGAACACAAGATCAAAACAAAATAAATAATTTTTTTAAAAAGAAAGAAACTACTCCTGATGGAGCCACTGGTAAAAATTAGCACTGAAACTGATGAGTTTTTCTTTTTTAAATCAACTAAGAATAAGCTAGGCTTTGCTGATAGCCAATAGTTAGTGATTGCTCCTGTGATTACGGGTACAGCAACACTATCTATTTATTTTAAATAGTGTTTTAATTATTTTTATCCATCATCATTTTCCACAAAGGGCAATGACAAGTATACTTTTAAAGGGTGCTGAGAATTTCCTGTTAGAAAAACCTTATTGCTTCCAAAAAGCTGGAAATCAAACCTAACACTCATGTGGGAGTAAGCTGCACTGAACACGCTGACTTGTACTTCTGAGTAAATATGTGTACACTCTGCCACTTTCAACAATAGCTGCACAACCTCAAAATGGTTGAAATTTACAGCATATGCTTATGTCAGTTTTGTGTGACACTGAATTAAGCTCATTCCTTAACCCCACAAAGGAGTTAGGGATACACAGAACCAAACCGGACTTAGACCCTCCCCACTCCTTCCCAGGAATCCTGGCTCTGCGGATTACTCCAAAACCAATTCTAGTTCCAGCATCTGTTCCAGGAATGCACTGATGAAAACAGGGACACTTTTCTCAAACCAAGGGCCATTGCCTCATCCTTATGGCATGCTGTAGACAAAGTAGCGTTTTAGTGTTTACTGTCTACTCTCAAGATGGATCCTCCTCTAACTGAAAGGCTTCTAAAGGGAGGGAACTGGAATGCAAACAATGACAATTCTAGTGAACATGACTGCATGTAACAAATACTTTAAAAAAATACCCCAAGTTTTCCTCAAAAGGCAAAAAAGGGACAAAATAGGGACAAGGGTTTCCTCAGGGCAGGTATTTAAAAAGGCAACTGTTCCTGGCATATATGGCCAGATTGGGGCATATATTTGTGGGCTGCCCATAAACATTAGGCTTTATAACTCTTTCATTGACTAAAGAAATTCCATTATATTGAAACAGCCATTACATATTTCTCTTTCACCAATATTCCTGCGAGGTGGATTAGACAGAAGGAGAATGACTGACTCAAAGGCACCCAGTGAGCAGAGATTCAAATTCAGGGCTCCCTGGTCTAAAGTTCTTAACTCCTACTACTAAGTAACAGTAGCTCTCAGTAAAATAATCAACTCATACTAGCTCCCTTTGCTTTCCTTAGGGATTATGCCTACCTCATCCCTGCAGGTATATGGACAGCACCGCTGGATATTTGGAAATATGTGCCTTATTGGTTGAAGCAGCCTCTGCAAGCAGTTTAACTATTCTGGGGACAAATCTAGAGTCCAGGGGCACCTTAAAGACCAACAAAGTTTTATCCAAGGTATGAGCTTTCGCGTGCACGCACACTTCTTGAGACACAATGTCATTGCATCTAACATTGCGAAGAAGTATACGTGCACACAAAAGCTCACACCTTGAATAAAACTTTGTTGGTCTTAAAGGTGCCACAGGACTCTAAATTTGTTCTGCTGCTTCAGACCAACACGGCTACCTGTTTGAATCTATTTTGGGGACAAGTAATTCAGAACATTATCCTAAAAGGAAAAAAAAAGAAGCTGTATTTTTCTTACTGCATTGCTTCATGTAGTTTCTTATTTAATGAAGAACTGGAGTACGGAGGAAGAATTCACTCTGAAGGCAACAAAAGCTAAACATTTAATTTCTAGTTCTATACAACTTGACTGGATAGCCTAGGCAAGGCTGATCCCATCAGATTGCGGAAGCTAAGCAGAGTTGGCCCTGGCTAACACAGCTGTCAGAAGATCAGCTTGGCTGTCAGCACACTGTCAGTCCTGATAGGGTCAAGCTGAAACTCCTTTCTTGGATGAGGATTAGGCTCACCTGAAAGCCCTCCAACTAAAGGTAACTCCAACTAGTCTCTCCGGGGGTGCAATGCATGTGTTCCCTGTCCGTCTGCCTAGGCATCTGGTGTTCCTGTTCACTATGACAAAGCTCTGCTCTATTGATTCCTGGTTCCTGACTTCGGTTTTGGCTCTTGACTTTGTTCCTGGCTCTTGGTTTTGGCTTGTTCCTTGACTTTGTTCCTGGCTCATGACTCCAGCCTGGCTCCTTAATCACGACATGGCTTTGGAACTCCCACTGGTAACTGACCCAGGCCTGTCTCTATACTACACTCCCTGCCCCGCTCCCTTGGTGAACTGACCCCCTCAGCTATGACCCTATGGACTAGACTCTAAATTCTGAGCTTGCCTCATGATTTGGTCTCAGCTTCCTAGCTGAGGGTGTCATTAACTGGTATCTAGTGTGCAGCCCAGCAGGGCAATACAATCTCTTGCCTAGCTGCCAGACATGAAATACAATAAATACATAACTAAATAAACCTAATTCTGGACTATTTTGAATAAATCTAATTCTGGACTATTTTGAAGAATCCCAGATTTCTTTCCTTCACATTTTTTTGATCAGAAGAGTTCAGAACATCTGAACTCTGGAGGGACAAACAATCACTTAAAGATGCTGCTGCATGGGAGAGGGCAGCATGCCGCAAAGCACAGTGAGAAGTCAACCAGCCAGTTTCCTGGCAATTCCCACTAGAGCCTTAAAAGCCGCTAAGGAGGGTGTGTACGTGTTGGCCCACTGCTCAGTCTGTCGCAGGGCCCGCTGTGATGCTCCCTGTGAGAGGCAGCAGATGTTCCGTGCAGGATGATGAATTCATCAGAACAAGCTCCTACTGTACATATAATTATCTACTGTGCCCTGTAGCTTCTAATTCTTTTCTTCTTCTCTTTCCAGAGATGCTTTAAGCTTTAAACAGAGCAGTGTGCATCATGGAAAAAAACAGGGCAAATAGTAGTGCAAAACTGTGCGGCCACTTCAAAGGAGTGCAGCTCAACTGAGATTAAAAACACACCTGCTTGTCAATTTAGAGGTGATGGTGTCTGCACAAAACAGGTGTGTAATTGCAAGGGGTGGTACATGAGCATATTCTTAACCACATAATCCTACATAAATGTGTGCATGCAACCATATATGCTTAAGGAATTGCCTTACACTGATATTGTATCTGAGGAAGTATGCATATGCATGAAAGCTCATAACCTGAATAAAACTTTGTTGGTCTTAAAGGTGCCCCTGCTGGACTCTAAATTTGTTCTGTTGCTTCAGACCAACATAGCTACCCACTTGAATCTGCCTTACACTGAGACAGACCACTAGACCATCAAAGTCTAGTGTTAGAGATCATACAGATAATTCATGCTGTGTTCTCTGGTACTATCTCTTCAGGGTCTCAGGTAGAGAAAGCTCTTTCCCATCACCTGATCCTTTTAATTGGAGAGGCCAGGGATGGAACCTGGCCCCTTCTTCATTAAAGCCAGGTGCTTTACCACTCAGCCATAAACCCTCCTTTAACCTTGGTCTTCAAAACAGACCAGAGTTAGAAATTAAATATGCACATACACACAGGCATACTTGGACTAATGTACATAATTATGCTAGCATGTAAGTAAAATAAGAACATATGTGTTCACATACAATATATCTCAGTATTGAAGATGGGTGCATAATATATGCATCCACACAAATGTTAGAATCTCATTTGACTACCAGAGGCAGGCTGGCCGGTTAACCTGCAGAGAAACAGCCCATTGGACCACTGTCCTCGGGGGTAACTTGCACCAGGAGCAAGCATAACTAAGACCTAGCAAGTCTGCCAGAGCCCTAGGGGCCACTTGGCTCAGACTCTTCATTGGCAATGGTAACTGGCATTAGTTTTCAATTGTGATTTCTCACACTGTTGCCAATTTTCAGGGAGAAGCAATGGGTGACCTATTACCCATTGTGTACACCTCTGAGCTGAGTGACCCCTGAAGCACTGGCTTGGAGCACAACAAAGGTCACTCGGCTTAGCTTGCTTCAGGGCAATATTCACTTCCCAGTCTACTCCTGATGATTGCATTAATGTACTGAAGCATTTAAGTGATCATGAGCACAAGGTGCTCACAGCTGGAATGCCATTGTGTTCACCCACACTAGAATCCATATAAAGACTGACACCTGCCTTTATTGATCACCGCACTACTAAATGTAAAGATAAAAACAGCTACCATTCATTTCCTTGCCACCTATTTTGCGAGGAATATCAGGTATGAGTCACAGGCAGGCAAGAACCTGACATCTCTCTAATGAAGCTCAGTCATGAAAATGGCCCTCACCCTCTGGCTACGTTCACAAATACTTATGTTTACTTGTTAGTCACACCATCAAGTGTTGATTTACAGTGTGAAGCAACCATCACAGGCCAAACACCGCAAAAAGTGTTTTTGTATCCCTAAATACCTTTCAATAGATGTGGCTCACATACCAAGGTACAGGTCATCCAGTGACAGGTTATCCAGTGATATGAACTGTGATCCAGGGGCTTGAGTTTGGGATTAGGGATACAAGGTTTGCAATGCTTATTATCATGAACATCATTGGGTAACTTTAAGCCAATCATTCTCTCTCTTACTACCCAAGCTACTTCATAGGTTTGTTGTCAGGAAAAGAATGGGGGAGGGAGACTACCCTAAAGTCCTTGAATGAATAAATCAGCTCAAAGTTAAAGAAGGAGTCACTGAATTACTAGATCATGAAGCCATGGGTTTGTTTTTTGACTGCCCTGGAAGGGTTTCCTGAATGGGTGGGAGTTAGTTAACTTTTGATATACCGTATTGGCCGGCGTCTAAGACGATTGGGCATATAAGACGACCCCCTAACATTTCCACTCAAAATATAGCGTTTGTTACATTACATTACAGTACTATGGGCCACTATGGGCAGCTATGTCTATCCCAACTGAAGTGCACCCGGCGTATAGGATGACCCCCCCCCACTTGGAGGCATGTTTTTCAGGGGGGGGGGAAGTAGTCTTATACACCAGCAAATACTGTATTTATAACATTTGTTAAACCTTTATCAGGTGATATGACCATTTATGGACATTTCAACCTGCCCACTCTCCCAAAATGGCCAATGATGGGCCTGGAGGGGGTGGGAAGGTAAGGGGTCCCAAGTGGGCAGCTATGCTTCCAAACCATATTCGGCATGATCACACCACTTTTGGGGTTTCTCAAAGCCTGAAGAATGTTTCAGGGGTTTCTCAATGGAAAAAAAGTTGAGAAATGCTTTACTAGATTGAAAGTATTTTCTTCCACCTAGGATGAAGTCATACCTTGTCACTTTCTGTCTCAAAAGACACCCAGGCAACTTGTGACCTGGTGACTTAAGAAGAGTGTGAAACTGAAAATAAGCTGAAATGGTTATATTTGCTAGGATCCTTAGGCAGATGCCTGGAAGTGGTGACTGGGTGGCCCAAGCAGAGTCATCTGAAGCTCAACCCTTCAAAGATGGAGGCCTTGTAGCTGGGCAGGAAGGGTCCAAATGAGGACATATGTGCATGTACCCAACCTGGATGGGGTGCAGCTAACAGTAGCTCACTCCACCAGAAACCTGGGTGTGATCCTTGATGTTTCCCTTTCCATGGAGGCACAAGTTATGAGAGTAGTGCAGCAGGCTTTCTACCATCTATGCCAAGCTAAGCCACTAGCACCCTATTCGGCCCCAGAACATCTAGCCCCAGTGATCCATGAGACGGTCACCTCTAGAGTAGACTTCTGCAACTTGCTCTATGTGGATCTTGATCTGGAAACTGCAACTGGCCCAGAATTCTGGAGCCAGGATCCTCATGAATACATCATGGAAGGCACACATCCAGCCAGCACTCCAACAACTCCATTGGCTCCCAGTTGAATTCCAGATCAGGCTTAAGGTTTTGGTAATCACCTTCAAGGCCATTTGAGGCCTGGGGCCCAGTGTACGTAAGAGACCACCTCCCAACCTATATCCCCAAAAGAGCCCCATACTGTTCCACCACCAACAGGCTGAGGATCCTATGCCTCAAAGAAGCGTGTTGGACCTCAACCAGGGTCAGAGCTTTCTCTACCTTGGCCCCCACCTGGTGGAATGAATTCTCTGAAGAGATCAGGGCCCTTCCTGAACTCCCACAGTTCTGTGGGGCCTGTAAAAGGGAGCTTCTCCACCAGGCATTTGGTTGAGGCAGACTGACCAAAACATCCGCTGGTCCCCCAGACACCCTCACAAAGATCTGAATTCAAACCAACCTCCCTATGGGTTTATGTTAGAAGAAGAAGAGTTGGTTCTTATATGCCGCTTTTTCTCTACCGAAAGGAGTCTCAAAGCGGCTTACAGTTGCCTTCCCTTTCCTCTCCCCGCAAGAAACATCCTGTGAGGTAGGTGAGGCTGAGAGAGCCCTGATATCACTGCTCGGTCAGAACAGCTCTGTCAGTGCTGTGGCGAGCCCACGGTCACCCAGCTGGTTGCATGTGGGGGAGTGGGGAATCAAACCCAGCTCACCAGATTAGATGTTCGCACTTCTAACCACTACACCAAGCTGGCTCTAGAAGCTATAAAAGTTATTGTTGTGTTATAAACTGTTGTAAACCTGTTGTTAACTTGGAACCCACTGTTATGATTATTATTATTGTACCATGATTCAATGTATACCCTCCACATTTTATTTAAACTGCCCTGAGCCTCATGGGAGGGAACTATAGAAATATAATAAAATAACTAGTTAATAAATAATGCAATTAATAAATCTTTAGCAAATCTGAAAATATTTACCTTCAAAATCCTTAACTCTTCAATTGCAAACCAAGAAACAGACACCCCCACCTACCCGAAATAGAGAGGCAGCATGAAGAAGCATTGTTTTGGGCCACTTTGGAAATTCAGAGATTACGTTTAACTATCACAAAGATACAAGTAAAAAGGAGGGAAAGAAATGCATGGGAGTGTGACATCTTTATAATGCCAAACAAACAAAGGAAGGTATCGCACAGAAAAAATCTGGTGTTCCTGTCAGGCCCTGGTGTTATCAGAAGGAAGACAGAAATGCATCCCTCCCACTCTCCCAGCCTCTCAGCTTTAAGGCATACACATGGAAAAGAAACTTCTGAAGGGACAGTCTGTATTTTTGATATCTGGGCTCTTTCATGATCTTACATATTGGAACTGGTTCAGGAAAAATACTAGGATTCAAGTGGGTTTATCTCCTATGAAAACACGTGAGACGGGTGACGAGGGCCAGTGTAGGAGAACTAATGAAGCAGGGTGGGGTGGGGAGAAAGGCCATGCTCAGGCCAGAGCTAGAAGGCGATCTCATTTAAAAAGAGATATTGTCTATCTTTCACAAATTGAAGACTGAACTATGTCACCTGCAATTCTTTTATTTTACCCAGATTAGCCTGGGAGGCAGTGAGTGGAGGTCTAAGAAGGAGTTGCTTAACCATTTTCCCTCAGGCTATGTCCTCCCTCTGTGTATATGTATGTGCTTGTTTAGGGGCTGATATTAAGCAGAGAAACAGCGGAGAAGGGGGAGGATAAGCAGCCCATCTCACTCATAACTTATTTGCTTAAACTCTGAGAATCTTAAGGTTGCCCTTGGTTTAAAAAAAAAACCCACAACAAAAAGCATTGGGGAAAAGCTACATGTGACAGAGTGCTACACACTAGGAAAAAGTCAGGCAAGATTTTCAAGGTGACATCAGGGACTTTTGAGAGATAATGGACTACAAGGCTGGGAAAATCCCACCAGATGGCACTCTTGCATTGTTCTGGCTTATCTCCCCGCTGCTCAATGAAAAATGAATCAGCAACCCAGAGGGGAAGCTCCTGTCAAAATCCTGACTCACGTCACCAGAAATAAATATTCAGTAATGAGCTATTAACCTTTATGGTTCCCTAAGGGGGAGAGGGGAGGGGACGTGCTAAATATTCTGCTATAAAACTGTACAGGATCCTGCTGGGCTACATCCTGCCAGGGTGTTTTCAGGCCACAGGCTCAGCTATGGAATTTCAAGGTGGATCTGGCCTAATGCTGGTTAAGACGAAGAGATGAACTAAGGAAGGGAAATAAATGCCTTGTAAGCCTGTGCCTAGCATGAAAGAAAGAGCAGGGAGGTGAGCTTTAAGAGTCACTATGATGATGATGTCATCCGTTTAGTCGTGTCCGACCCACGGCGATTCTATAGGAAAGTCTTCGCCATGCGCCCCTGTCTCTGACTGCTTCTTTTAGTTGGTTCACGGGCATCCCTGTGTCGGCTTTGATCAAGTCGAGGCAGCAGATCCTTTGGCGACCACGTTTCCTTTTGCTGCTGACCATACCAAGCATTAATGATTTTTCGAGCAAGTTTGATCACATGATGTGTCCAAAGTAAGTGAGTCAGTATACAGGCAGAAAAAGAGATTCAGAATGACTGAGAAGTCTATCCATGGCTACTAGCCATGGAGACTGAGGGAAACCTCCACATTCAGAGGCATTCATCCTCCGAATCCCTGAGCCAGGAGGCAACATCAGGGGAAGGCCTCAGCCTCTATGCCTTGTTGTTGGCCATTCAGAAGAACTGGCTATCCATGTGCTCAACTAGATGGACCACTGGTCTAATCCAGCATAGAATCATAGAGTTGGATGGGATCTCCAGAGTCATCTAATCCAACCCCCTGCAAATTGTAGGAACTCCCAATTACCTGCCTACCCACAGTGACCCCAATTTCATGCCCAAATGATCCCCACAACTAACAAGGCTCTTCTTGTGTTCTTATTGATCCAGTATCCTTGCTGTCTTTCTTTAATAGCAATCCTTATAGCCTGATCTCACTCCCTTACCTTTCTCTCACTGATGCCATAGAATATCCACAACCACAGAGTTTCAGAAGGCCAAAAAGACTATCTAGTTAACTTTTCTAGTTAACTTCTCAACAACTACACACAGGACTATGTACATACCAGCCCATCATTGATCAGCCTTCCCTTTGCCAATAATTAGCTCCATTGACCTGAGGTCTTGAACCAAAGGGTCACAAATACCTTTCCACTCTTTTACTAATAGGAATAGATATGATGTATCGTATCTACAATGCATGCCCATCTCATTCCCTTCTCGATTCCTTCAAAATCACCCGCAGTATCTACTTATGGCACAGTTTAGTAGAGACTTGCAATCAAAGACTGTTAGTTCAACTCTGTGAACTTCAGTCTACTCTCTTTCTGCAGTTCCCACAGCTAGGAAACCTCTTCTGCTCATTGTGGTTTCCTAGCCTTCCCAAGTCCTCATTCTGGCTTTCTTTTCCCTTCGTTCTTCTGATCCATCACTGCTTTCAACCCTATTTCCCCATCTTCCTTTAGATCTCTTACTCTCCTTTTCCAAACCACTGCTATTTCCACAGCTCCCTCCCAAGGTTCTTGTGCTTGCTCTGCCCCTCTAAGATATCAGAGTAGCTCAGTCAATCAGTCCTTGAGTGTTCCCCCCCCCCCAATAGCACCACCACGAAAGCCCTTGGTGCATTACAACATACATGTGTTTGTGTCCTGTCTTCTCTCTGAGGAATTCAGAGTATAATGCTATCCTGCCCTGGCTGGCACAAAATTGTACTTCACCTCATTATTTTAACAGATTAGATTTTCTCTTACACTAACAGATTTTCTCTTACACAAAAACAGGCCAAGGAAGAGCTATGCTTTTACTTTTCTCATGGTAAGAGATTAGCGCAACTTAAATTAATTTTTCTGCTCTGTCCACTGCTGCAGATTTTTATTAGAATGCAGCATGCAATAGCTGCCTAGAACTGAACAGCTAGAAAAATATTCATATGATGACTGTTGTATTGGCTGTTATGCTGAAAATGCTAAACACTAAAAGCAACAGCTAAGTAGCCAGGTTACTTGCTGCTATATTGTGATAAAATTCACGTGCACTCTTCACCAGGTTGAGGGGCTTGGGGTGCCTATGTGTGTAATAAAAGAGGTGCATTCAACAGAGGCCCATGAGACCTGCATCCCAGGGGATGCCTCTTTTTTCTCTTTGGTTTGATTCCTGAGTGTAAGCCCAGAAGGAGGGCCTGAATTAAAGCTATACCAAAAGGTAGTGAATCATGCCAACAGCAGAACAGGCTCATCCTCTACCAATCATAGAATCATAGCATCATAGAATAATAGAATTGGAAGGGACCTCATGGGTCATCTAGTCCAACCCCCTGCACTATGCAGGACATTGACATCCCAGTCGCTCATCTACTGTAACCTGCCACCCCTTTGAGCCTTCACAGAATCAGCATCTACATCAGATGGCTGTCCAGCCTCTGTTTAAAAATTTCCAAAGATGGAAAACCCACCACCTCCTGAGGAAGCCTGTTCCACTGAGAAACCGTTCTAACTGTTAGGAACTTCTTCCGGATGGTTAGATGGAATTTCTTTTGAATTAATTTCATCCCATTCGTTCTGGTCTGTCCCTCTGGGGCAAGAGAGAACAATTCTGCTCCATCTTCCATATGGCACCCTTTTAAATACTTGAAGATGGTTATCAGATCCCCTCTCAGTCGTCTCCTCTCTAGGTTAAACAGATCAAGCTCCCCCAACCTTTCTTCATACGTCTTGGTCTCCAAACCCCTCACCATCTTTGTTGCCCTCCTCTAGGCATGTTCCAGTTTGTCAACATCCCTGTTCAACTGGGTTGCCCAAAACTGAACATATATTCCAAGTGAGGCTGAACCAGAGCAGAGTAAAGCGGTACCATCACCTCCCATTATCTGAACACGATACTCCATTTGATACAGCCCAAAATCCTATTTGCCTTCTTAGCCACTGAGTCACACTGCTGACTCATGTTCAATGTATAGTCTACTAAGACTCCTAGATCCTTTTCGCACATGCTACTGCCAAGACATATGTGAATACCAATCTACCAATCATATGGGCGGAGTGGTAGATGTGTGAGAAGGCAGCAGAGGAGCCAGGAGGTGAGAAATTGCCAGAGGCGTGATTTTTTTCTAATGTTATGCCATAGCGCTGGAGTAACACTATTTTTTTTAATGTGCGGAAAAGTCCCTATTTTTCCCAAGGGCTCTGGAGCGTCCTCCCAATGAATCTGATCATAATCAATGATCCAGATTCCCAAAATAATAAGCAACAGGGTGATCCCTGTTAGGTATTTCTTACCTAAACAACCAGACAGGAATGTTCCAGCCCTTCTCAAGTTATGGTGCCTGAAACCATATCTGACTTTCATATCTCCCCAAGGGAATATTTTTGAAGATTCTCCATAGGCAAAAGGAGAAAACTCCTCTCCACAATAAAGGCTAGGCCTTCACATATTTGCATCCACCCCAAAGAGTGCAATTTATTATTTTCATATTCCAGGGCCAAAGAAGCCTTTCCTTCAGAAGCTCAAGCTAAAAATTATTTAAAAAGTCTACCCTCAAGCCCAAAATTTTGTAGCCAGTTTGAAATCATCCTTTTCCTCCAGCCTCATAGTTGGCTCCTGGACTCTTCTGGGCCCCAGAATTGCTGCTCTGTGGACCTGCTGCTGCATTTTCTACCTTCATCAGACTCATCTCCTGGCACAGGTTCTTCATGGCTAGGGACAACCCACACTCTTTCCCCATTTCTCCTCAGGACAGGCTTGTATGTTTCACTTTCCATTACACATTTATTCCCCTTTATTATATGTAGGCAGGAGGTTTAAGGACATGTTTTATGTTTTATAAATTCTACATTTTCAGTCCCGCATTTCCTTTTCATTGCCATTCTACTGCATGGCATAGATTATTTTCTTTTTCCGTTAGCAAAATAAAAACCAATTTTTATTTAAGAGTCCTGATCTGAATTTGCGCCTCCCACACCTAGGCCAAATGGTTGCAAAGGGCTAAGTGCCCCAAAGTGTGTGGGCAGAGGAGTGCCTCTGTATGTTACAGCCCTGACATGTGTTTATCCGTTTGGGTAACACAGCCAGTGAAGAAACTATGGACTGTTCACTTCCAGGAGGAATGGATTTCATCTGTCCATATAAACTATAATCATTTCTAACATACAATACCTTTGTTCAGTTCAGGATTTTCCTTTCTCAGTTTCTAGGGTTTTTTGTTTCTGTTCTCTTCCCTCCTCCACATTTCCCCTTGGCTTTTGGCCTGGAGATTTAGGCATCATTTGAATGGAAAGCTATTAGCTCTGCCTCGTCACCCCATTTTCAGGGCAGTAATAACTCATCCCAGGCTCCCTCTCTTGCACACCACTTGTCGACTCTAATAGCTTGATAGATCGAGTCGTTTGGCTTGCTCCTCTGTGTGCTTCTGATTCAAGCACAAAGTTGTAATAATTAGCCACATAAATACGAGTCCATATAACAAGCAAGTGTTTTCTCCATGGACTAATCTGTGCTGGAGCAGGAGAGGGATCTTGCATATTAGGCTATTAGCTAAGCTATATGTGAATATGTATGATCCTCTTGTGGCGCAGAGTGGTAAGGCAGCAGACATACAGTCTGAAGCTCTGCCCATGAGGCTGGAAGTTCAATCCGTATTGAGTCTGCCATGAAAAAGCTGGAGGGAATCACCACAAGGGTCAGACATGACTCGGTGCTTGCACAAGGGATACCTTTACCTTTACTTTTATGTTTCCAAGACTGAAGGAATATGAGACTGTACATACAGAGGGCAGGGTTTGGTAAGGCAGGAGGAATTGGTGCTTGAAAAACAAGGTCATTGGGGTTAGTGATGAGGGTCACCTTCTGAACTAGGTGCTCAGTGCCTGAATCAACAACAGTGTTGTGTTCACAGTACAGTTCTCCCTGCAATCAACTTGACATGAGATGAATCCCTTAAAGAAGGACCATAGCTCAATGTCAGAGCACATGTTTTGCTTGTAGTAGCCCCAACTTCAGTATCAGGTATCTCTAGTTAAATGACAGCAGGGCTGGGAAAGACCTTTCTGTATCCTCAGAGAGCTGCTACCAGTAGCCATACCATGGCCAATTATAATGGCCCACTGAAAGAGCCTCTGATTTTTATAATCATGCACTCTTTCTTGTGCCTTAATAGAAGAGATTACATGATGCATTTTGCACAGTCCGCACTGACACAGACCGATCCTCTCTTGTGGTGCATACAACCAGCAAATCTGAGGATCAATGCAGAATCAGCAAATTAATACACTTGTACCACTCTAGGAACCACTCTAGATTTATAATTAAGTGAAATTCTGTCCCTTTTCAAAATGAACATGAGATTGACCTTTAAAGTAAGACATGTGGCTGCAGTCAACATTCTTAGCTCCCCTCCCCAAGAGTTAAGCTTTAAAAGACACTTAATTTTCTCTCATCCATTCTGAATTATCTGTATGATCTATAACTGAAATTATCCCATGTAAGAACCACCCCCTTTACTCTGTCAGCGCAACGGAGATATTGTGTGTACCTTCTGCAAGCAATACAGCATAGCACTCTCAGGGGTCTCTCTTCTGCTTTGGAATGGTTTGCCAGAGGGTGTGTGAAATGTCTCCTCACTAGTAGCATTTAGGAAGGCTCGTGATGGCTTTGTTTTGAAATGTTGATAGTGCTGTAAAGGTTTGTGGATGGGATTAGTTAGAATCCTGTATTTCTAGGACAAAGTCCTGCATATTGTTTTAAGAAGTATTTTTGATTTTATTGTTATATATACTATAAGCTGTCTATCTGTATGCATATTAATAAAAATATTTCCAAAAAGTGGAGAATAGATTATGTCCACTTTATTTCTTTCTTTCTTTAGAAAGAAATAGGTTATTGTTGGCTTGGTATGTGCATGTGTGCTAGTGGAACATATCCACCGAATACCCATCCTTATCCATTGATCCTCTTAATATTTGTGAAACAACCCTGGGGGTGGAGAGTGTCCTGGCTGTCCGAGATAGAATAGGGCTCTCCAGCTCCCACCCTCCTTCCCTGGATGCTAGCCACTTTGCTCTCAGATGCCTGAGAGAGACACACAGAGACACAGAGAGCCCTGCCAAACCGCAAATGACCCCTGATTACCTGTTATGGCTCCTGCTGCGATGGAGAGAGAGACAGAGACAAACTGCAAACAAGCCCCAAACTGCAAAGGACCCTTGCTTCCCTGCTAGAAGGAGCCCTGATTACCTCCTATGGCTCCTGCTGCAGGGAGAGAGAGAGATCTGCACCTGCTGGTGTCCTCTGGGCCCTAGCGCCCATTGCATTCCTGGTTGCAATGGGCTTTCTTGTTAATATAATATAGAGCCAAATGAATGGGAAAAAATACATTTCATGTAAGTCACTTATATCCATTGCTCTCTGTATTATGCAAATTGACAGGTTAGATGGAGGTAAAGATTTAGATTTGAAAGAAATGCATATATGTTGGATTTTTTTCTTACCTGTGTGTTAATTCGGATGGCCCCAATAGATGGAATTTCAAAGTAATAACCTTTAACAAAAGGGGATAAAAGAGAAGACAAGTGAACTTCAGAGACACATTTCAGCATATTATCTTTACACTCATTTTCAGAACCAGTTCTGCCACGCTATATTGTTAATTCACCTTCAGAACACCACATTCATGCCACATTCCTGGACAAAGAAACAAAATGCCTCTTAAAGACATTAGTCCTGGATTATGATCTCAGGAATCAGCTTCATATATCAAAGCCTTCTTGACATTGGTTAAATAAAGGTTGTTAGAAACATATTTCTAAGATTATGAGCTAAAAACCCTGAAACTTCTATCAGTATGGAATTCCCCCGTTTCATGAATTGTTAATATGAAACTGTCCACACACATGCCCCCGCCCCCCAAAAAGAAGAAACATTTTTGTGCCTCAAGGGTTTTACAGTCTAATAGTAAAATCCTAAGCAAAGTTACACCCTTCAAAAGCCAGTGAGACTGTTTCCATGCTAGCGATATTGTTAGGATTTGCATTTTTAAAGGGTCGAATTTTTCATCCGTTTACACACTAAAATTTGCTTTTTCGGATGCAGGGCTGAATTGCCTCCTCACTTGCCCCACAGCAAAGGAATCCCCAGAAAACCGGATTTCATCTTTTCAAGCGGGATCTAATTTAGGGCTGCCCAATGCGGAAATGCATACAATCAGGTTATTCCCTGTGCCTACCATTTTGAGCCATTTGGGAATGCCCCTTTCCTTGTTGCCATCTTCCCTTCCCCTCCCTCCCTTCCCCTCCCTCTTTTACAGAAAATCTGCCTTTTTTTTAAAAAAAAAAGGATTGGGTTACAACATAGTTTCTAAGTTAAAAAAGTCTTGCACATCAGTGGTATAATGTTTTAATGTTATAACCCAATATTTTAAAAAAATTATATTCAGGACACTTTGGGGGGAAGGGGAGGAGGTGATCAAGGGAGCAAAATGGTAAGATTAAGGGGCGCAATGAAAAAAAAGGTACAAGCAGGCAGCATTTTGCAAAATATACATTTTTAGAAAAGGGGGAGGGATCAAAGCATGAAGGGAGGCTGCCTCTGTCAGACTCACTGCAGAAAGCATGTCACAAATTTCAGCCTGGGAAATAAGGGGAGGAAAGCCTAAATGCGGAAATGCTGGAGTTGACTTGCAGCATTCAAAGGAAAGCCAAAGCAAGTCTAAAAGAAGATATGTCTCCTAATGTGGAAATGGTCTGAGAGTTTCCCAATAGCTTCAGATTTCCCTAGAGACTCTCTGTGAGGCCCCTGTTCCCTTCTGCTGAGATTCCTCAAATCTGATTCCCCCTTGAAAGCTTAAGTGCAGTGGAAATCTTGAGAATGAGTCCTAAAAGTACACCTGGTCTGCCTTCTATCATGGAAGCAGAGTATCACTGGAATACATAAATCTACAAGGCATGCCTAACGGAATTATACTCCTTATTTCAAGGGTCACTTCATCAAGGCATGTGAGATGAACCATTTCCTGCTACTGACAGTTGGACAACTCTTAAGTATCACTAATCCAACCTAACAAAGATCAAGTCCAGAGGCATCTTTATGACGAACAAAGTTTTATTCAAGGTATAAGCTTTCATGCGCATGCATATTTCGTAGGGCAAACTTTAATAAACTCAGAGACATGATGAGTGTCACACCATGGACGAGAATGCTGGAAGGGAATGGAGCATGTGAAGGGTGGGCGCTACTCAAACAAGAGCTATTGCATGCTCAATCCATGACTATCCCAGAAAGACGAAAACACTGCAGGAGCTCTAAGAAGCCTATTTGGATGAACAGAGAACTTCAAGAGGAACTAAGAAAGAAAAGGGAAATGGAAGGAAATGGAAGGAAGGACAGAGCTCTAAAGAAGAGTACCTACAGGTTACTAGGCACTGTAGATCAATCATCAGAAAGGCCAAAGCTGAGAGTGAGCTAAGATTGGCCAGGGAAGCCCACTGTAACAAGAAAAGATTTTTCAGTTAGGAGGAGCAAACGTAAAATAAAGGAGGCAATAGGCCCACAGTTGGGTGCGGATAGACAAACTCTAACGGAGGATGCAGAGAAAGCAGAAAGGCTCAGCGCCTATTTTACATCTGTTTTTTCCCACAAGTCAAAGAGTTTAGGCACATCTAGAGATGGCAGTAGCCAAGAGATAGTGTCTGGGTGGCAGGTTGACATGGACAGAGAGGTTGTTGAGAGGAATTTAGCTGCACTGGATGAGTTCAAATCCCCTGGGCCAGATGAAATGCACCCGAGAGTGCTCAAAGAACTTTCTGGAGAACTTGCACAACCCTTGTCCATCATCTTCGGGACCTCTTTAAGGACTGGAGATGTCCCGGAGGACTGGAAGAGAGCAAACGTTATTCCAATCTTCAAAAAAGGGAGGAAAGTTGACCCCGGAAACTGCAGACCAGTGAGTCTGACCTCTGTTGTGGGTAAGATAATGGAGCAGATATTAAAGGGAGCAGTCTGCAAACATCTGGAGGACAATTTGGTGATCCAAGGAAGTCAGCATGGATTTGTCTCCAACAGGTCCTGTCAGACCAACCTGGTTTCCTTTTTTGACCAAGTGACAGGTTTGCCGGATTGTGGAAATTCGGTTGATGTCGTTTACTTGGATTTTATTAAAGCTTTTGATAAGGTTCCCCATGATGTTCTGGTGGATAAATTGAAGGACCGCAATCTGGATTTTCAGATAATTAGGTGGATAGGGAATTGGTTAGAGAACTGCACTCAAAGAGTTGTTGTCAATGGTGTTTCATCAGACTGGAGGGAGGTGAGTAGCGGGGTACCTCAGGACCCAGTGCTCGGTCCAGTACTTTTTAACATTTATTAATGATCAAGATGAGGGGGTGGAAGGACTACTCATCAAGTTTGCAGATGACACCAAATTGGGAGGACTGGCAAATACTCCAGAAGATAGCGACAGAGTTCAACGAGATCTGAACACAATGGAAAAATGGGCAAATGAGAACAAGATGCAATTTAATAAAGATAAGTGTAAAGTTCTGCATTTGAGTCAGAAAAATGAAAAGCATACCAACTGGATGGGGGATACGCTTCTAGGTAACACTGTGTGTGAACGAGACCTTGGGGTACTTGTGGATTGTAAACTAAACATGAGCAGGCAGTGTGATGCAGCGGTAAAAAAGGCAAATGCCATTTTGGACTGTATCAACAGAGGCATCACATCAAAATCACAAGATGTCATAGTCCCATTGTATACGGCACTGGTCAGACCACACCTGGAGTACTGTGTGCAGTTCTGGAGGCCTCACTTCAAGAAGGACATAGATAAAATTGAAAGGGTACAGAGGAGAGCGATGAGGATGATCTGGGGCCAAGGAACCAAGCCCTATGTAGATAGGTTGAGGGACTTGGGAATGTTCAGCCTGGAGAAAAGGAGGTTGAGAGGGGATGTGATAGCCCTCTTTATTTGAAAGGTTGTCAGTTTGAGGAGGGCAGGATGCTGTTCCCATTGGCTGCAGAGGAAAGGACACGCATTAATGGGTTTAAACTACAAGTACAACGATATAGGCTAGATATCAGGAAAAAAAATTTCACAGTCAGAGTAGTTCAGCAGTGGAATAGGCTGCCTAAGGAGGTGGTGAGCGCCCCCTCACTGGCAGTCTTCAAGCAAAGGTTGGATACACACTTTTTTATGCTTTAGGAATGGGCTTTGAAGCTAGTACTTCAAATAAATCTCTGTTGGTCTTAAATGTGCCTCTGGACTAAAACTTTGTTCAGCTGATTCAGACCATCACAGCTGCCCATTTGAACTTAATCCAACCCAGCCATTGATAGACATCCTAACATATGACCCACCCAGGGTCAGACCCGTTATTCATGCCCAGTCCTTTATCAATATGCTAAAAATCTGTAGTAGTTGGCCCACTTTGGATTTCCCTCCAAAAGCTTCCCACCAGACTTTGATAGCAATTAACTTCAAACTGCACAGTCAAATTCAAACTTCATCTCTTGGACCAATGCTAGCCCTGGGAAAGTGGGGTCTCACGTCTAGGTATGGACCCCAGAAAAAAACAAAACAAATTGGGGGGAAGTGTGTCAGGTCATCCCACTCCCTCGATATCCTTGCAACCACTTCACAGGCCCCTCTTCTGACCTCAACACTCAGACTCCTTGTAATCCTCTACTTCTTGTCCACCTTGGATCAGGTACTATTGCCCATTCAAATATCCTCTCTTCCCTCTCCTTGTCTTCTCTCTCTTCCTTTCTTGTTCTCATAGTGTGTGAGAAAGTGTGCACTGAGTGTTGGGAAGAAGAGGGTGGTTTATTCATATTCTTAAGGGTTTCTTATTGTGGTATGCTCCTGGTCATGTGTTTGATTGTTAGTAAATAAATCTTTCAGTGAATTGGTTGGTCTCTATCCCTTTTTCTTTGTAAGTATTGCTCTGGAATAAAGACAAAAGATTCCTTGTTCACCCACCTGGAGACCCTTTGGCAGTGAATTCCCCCTTCTCTGGGTCCAGTTCAGGTAACATCCCAATAGCACCAGAGGACCCCCCCCACGCATACCTTCCATTGGCAGTTGGCAGGATCTTTAAGGATGATTTTTATAGCACAGAGAGATTTTCTCCAAGCGAGGACATCTCTAGCTCATTTATCCCTTTGACATATACTTGGCCAGAGGTCTGATCTCTCTTTCAAGTACCATTAAAATATGTATGCCAGCTTCGCACAGCATCTCTTTGGAAAGATGTGGAAGATTCTGCAGCTCATACCCAGGATGGCTGCTACAGCTTTCCACATCTTTTCAAGAGGAGCACAACATGATGGGAAAAGGCATAAGCCAGGCCGCGGTTTAGTAGTAATAATAATCTCTATACTCCATTGAGCATTCAAGGCTCTCGGATTGTGCGTCTGTCCTTCTATCCACCAATCTATGTCATCCTTCCATCCATCCATCTGTCTAGCACATTCGCTGACTACCATACAACTATCTCCCATCTATAGCATCTGTGAACATGCAGGGTTATCGATCTCATTGTTAGAATCTGCTTACTTAGATAGCATATCTGTTTAGTAATCCACATATGAATGTTACAGTTACAGATGATGTTTTAATCTCTCCTTGTCCCTCTTTGACTCAACTCATTTACACTCATTCATCACTAGTAAATGACTTAGCAAGACATTATGATCATTTGATTTTGCAGATAGGAAAATTGAGGCAGAAATAGCCACCAGGTGCCAAATGATGATGAAAAAAAATTGGTGCTTGTAGGGAAAGAATCTTTAATATTTGTGAAACCTCAACACTTAATACTTACAGAATGGGAAGTAATATTCTACTGAGAATCTGAAGTGATCTTTTGCTATGAGCAGCAACAAAAAAGCCAAGCTGTAATGCCTAAAAATGAATGTTAGTTCTTCATTTGGAAGGCTGGTGAACATTAACTATCAAACTCACCAGAGGAGTTTTGGCAGTCTGACAACACACAGGGTAGGAGACCAAAATCTGAGTCTCTTGCTCCTGGGGAATGAATACTGCTTTACCTAGCACTGCCCATTTGGGTGCAGGAATATACAAGTAAACATATATTACAAAAACACTCTTCAGTACTCTATCTTCACCAGGTAGCAAATCCTATGATTGTTTCTTGGAACCTCCTAATAGTCAGAAACGTAAAGCACATGTAGGCAGTTGTAATTCGAGAGTATCAGCTGGGTCAGTCTATTGCAGTAAAAATAAACAGGAATCTTATCTAATATTCTTGCATACAATTCTGTGGATAGCAGCACATTTTGCCAGATGTATGCAGTGGGACCCAGTAGTTGCATCTGACAAAGCAGACCATAGTCCACAGAAGTCAATACTAAAATGAAAACTTCCTAATACTTTGGGTGCCACAAACCCCATACTATTGGGGAAATTAGCAAGGGCAACAATATCAAAGGCTCAAACCCTCTTTAAACTGCTTTAAGTAAGAGAACACATCCTGTCTCGATGCACGCATTTGTACTTAAGAGTTTGTTCCTTTCAGCTAACTCATTCCTGCTTTCTACTCCCTTGCTGGGACAAAACAAGGGGGCAGGTATCACTTCTTTTTTCTGGTTGCTGCACTGTCAGTGGCAGCCAGCGGTAGCAATCTGCAGGGCATTCACTTACTGCATCTGCCAAACTCTTTTCACTCCATGTCAGAAGCTCCTGCTGTCTCCAGTAGAATTCCTTCCTGTGTGTGATGTCACTGCTGCTCTCAAAACACCTTTGATGTCAAGAGCAGAGGCCTGGGGGACTCACAGCAGGAGGTGACAAAGCTCTATAGAAACAAAGGCTCTCCTACTCCTCCCAATGCCCTTCAAAACAAAGGGCACAGGGAGAGCAAAGCTGGGGAACAGAACCTTCATCTAAAGGGGTGGGTAATAAATAAGTTTTCAAAAGGTCACTGAGAAAATGGAGACATGCAACCTAAAGCTGCAGGTGGTCAAATATCTGAAAAACAAAACAAAACAAAGGATCTTGCTGGCTCAAATGGTTGCCAAAACCTCTGCATTTTAAAGGAACTCTCAGAAGAAGCAGAAAAACTAGAAATTATAAAAAAATGCATGTAGCATAACCACAATAGCCTTGGGGCATTAATGCTGAGTGTAATCAATGGTATTTGCAAGGGCTTGTGTACATTTGGAACCCCCATGGGGGGCAAACAGCCAGAAGGGGGTGGCAGAGTTTCACCACACACATTTGTAAGTAACATCTATCTTGCATTGTAGGGCTTAAAACAAGAGAGTTGGGATTTGTGTCTTCAAAAAGCCACGTCCTCTGATCTGAAAGCCCTTCAAACTGATGCCAGAGGAGTACAGACTGGCTGTGACTGTGCGGGGAAAGGGGAGAGGTACCCTGCACGTGCTGAACTAGGACAGATTCCAGACTGGCAGCTGTGAGACTCTGTTGTAGCAAGAAAAACAAAGAGTCCCGTGGCATTGGAAAGACTAACAAATTTACTTTGGCATAAGCTTTCATGCTCAAAACTATGCTCTTCTTTATGATTACTTCAAATGTCTTGGAGCTGAGCAACAGCTTCTGGGGCTAAACCCTGGTGAGCCCTGGCTCAGTACAAATTAATTAACCTCACTACCAATTAATTAATCAAAGCGAACGGTTGAGGCAGGAAACAGTTGTGCCTCTGGTGTAGAGCTCTCCAAGCCTGTTTAACAAAATGCTGCAAGCGGACATTGAGGATTGCTTCTGACATTATGTAACTTGATGTGTTCTGGAAAAAACAACATGTAAGGAAATGACCAGAAAATGGCAGCAGACACATGTCTGATAACAGTTTGTGATAAAAATCCAGCCAAGGCCTAGGAACCTTCTCTTTGCATCTCATCTTTACATATGACAAGCAGGCACAGCAGAAGGCCTCAGGATGCTACTGTTGACATTACTACTCTAAATCATTTTAGTAGCATTTTTGTATGCCTTATAATATTTATCCCATACATACTCAAAACAGCCAAGTGAAAGGGTTCCCAGCTCTGGGTTGGGAAATTCCTGAAGATCTGGAGGAGGGTCCTGGAGATGGTGCAATCCTGGGGAAGGGAGGGACCAGTTTTCAAAAACGGCCATTTTCTGTAGTTGAACTGATTTCTGTAGTCTGGAGAACAGTTCATAGAATCATAGAGTTGGAAGGGATGTCCAGGGTCATCTAGTCCATCCCCCTGCACAATGCAGGCACTGAAAACTAACTGCTCACCCACAATGAACCCAACTTCATTTCCTTCACCAAAAACCTCCAGAATCAAGGCTGGCCTGGAGGAAATTCACCTACGATCCCACATTAGCAATTAGCAATTCCCTGGGTATGCAAGGAAGGGCCACAGTGGCACATCCCTTCCTGCCCACCCACTCACAATCTGCCTAAATTCATAAAATCAGCATTTCTGTCAGATGACTATCTAGCCTCTGCTTAAAAACTTCCAAAGAAGGAGAATCCACCACCTCCTGAGGAAGCCTGTTCCACTGAGGAACTGCTCTAACGGTAAAGAACTTCTTTCGGATGTTTAGCTGAACATTCTTTTGAATTAATTGCAACCCATTGGTTCTAGTCCAACCCTCTGGGGCAACAGAAAACAACTCTGCTCTGTCTTCTATATGACAGCCCTTCAAGTATTTTAAGATGGTTATCATATCACCTCTTAGTTGACTACTCCAGGATAAACAGACCAAGTTCCCGCAACCTTTCCTCATATGACTTGGTTTCCAAACCCCTCACCATCTTTGTAGTCCTCCTCTGGACATGCTCCAGTTTCTCCACATCTTTCTTCAGTTGTGGTGTGCAAAACTGAACATGGTACTCCAAATGAGGTCTTACCAGAGTGGAGTAAAGTGATAACATCATCTTGCATTAACTGGATATTATATTTCTTTTAATACAGGCAAAATCCACTTTGCCTTTTTAGCATTGCACTATGACTGTGGACCTTGGAATAGTCTTATGGATTCACAATTACATCTTGAAATTGATATTGGTTAGTTTCTAAATCAAACCACTTTTGTGATGCAGTTCACATACAAAAAAATGATTGTGAGAATCCATTTTAGGTTCATATTGTGTCCTCCAGCCTTACGTCTTGATGTTTTTGACAATCATCATTATAAGATCTAGATGTTCATGCACAATCCCTATGTTTCAGATACAATGGTGACTACTATGTCTCAGTTTTTCAGATTTCCCCTATCGAGGAATGCAAAGATGATCAAAACAGTTGCAGGCATAAAATACTGTACACCAGTGGCTGCTAGCATGCACTGCAACATATACCTGAATACGGAATATTATAACAGGGATTGATTTATTTAGGATATTTCTATTCTGCTCCTTCAGTGTCCTGCTTGATGTGGATTACAATTGCAACAATATCACAATGTTAAAAACAAACCATTAAAAGACATCCATTGTAACTAAATGCAAATCACAATGAGAATTAGCTATTACATGTACAGCAAATTTCAAGTTGCCAATTAGAAAGGGATGAAAATGGTAAAGGACAAAAGTAGATGAAGGAGAAAAAACAGGGGTTTGAGCATGAATGACCACAGGGATTGATACAGGAACAGAACAATGGCAAGATGGATTACTGAGGACCCAAAGGTTCACCGGCCTCTGCCATCAGCTGACAGATACAGGAGGTATGAAAGGAAAGTCTTGTGCTACTGAACAAAGGGGCACACACAAGGCAATCTTGGATAAATGAAAGACAGAGGCATGAAGCTTGAGGTATAGAGGAAGGTGAGTGAGATTAAATCATACTGAATGTGATGAACAAAGGGAATTGAAGACTTGGAATGGGAGGGGAGGATGGCCTTAAAGGCCTGTAGAAGAAAGAGCTGTTGGGTCTCAGAACATAACCAATAAAATAGCTGAAGTGATATTGTAGCAGTATGTATGCAAACTTTTAGATTATATGGAATCCTTCATTTGTGTATTCTGCAATCTTTCACATTCTTGCATTGACCAAAAGAGCTCAGTAAAATAAACCACAGAACCTTTTTTTTTCTTCCTGATGACTATATGCACTTCTTTCCCACTGGCAAATGATTAATCTATACAATTAAACTAGCAAACAGTGAGCAGCAGTATCTTAACAATGTCTGTCAACTTCTGTCTTATTGTTTTAGATACAGATGCAAGATTTGGCATATATGCCTTGTATTCTCATTCCCGTCAACTAAACAGGTGAAATGTATAGTAGATTATCTCTGGGCTGATTCAAGCTACTACAGAAGGTGACATTTGGACAGCCCCATGGATCTCATTCTCGTTAACCAATTCACTGTGCACGCTGCTGTCCTACCACATATAATGCAGGGTTGTCTCTGTAATGAGGCCACCGGAGGCAGCATGGCTCAGTAGTGGGCAGGAACATCCCATCCTACTCTGTCAACCTCTTGTCATTCTCTACCTGCCTATAATAAAATAAATAAATAAAATAGTTTTACTATGAAGAGAAACAATTTGTATAGAATGTCCTACAATCAGACTCTGATTAACATTCTGTTTGTTCAGCGGGTAAGCAGGGAGGCAATGCGTATAAGGGAGAGGGAAGAGATTACAGAGTAGATTACTTGAAAATTATCAGGAAGTTCCTGACCTAAATATGTTAACTAAACATCTCCTCCGATGCACCTTGCAGAATATTCCCCATATTCTGTTAAATTGTGTACACCACAGATCTGGTATATTCCAACACCTCTTATCAAGACCTTTTAGGATCATCTTCTTCTATAAAGGCTTCTGAAATTCTTCTTACAAAACCCATTTGCATCCTGCTGCTCTCTCCCCTGGAGGCAGGTCTGTGAACATCCATGTTTGGTCCTCAATCAAACTCCAATTTCCTCTTCCGCATTTTTCTTCCACTCCCTTGCTTGGTTGTTGGGTATTTTCCCAGTGTTTTCCATGTGTAAGGTTCTACCACAGCCTCTGATCCAGTTAAATAGGAGAGTCTTCTTGATGGGACTCCCTTATTTTTTCTGAATCCCCTTCTGGTTCTTGGGGCTCTGCTGATGCTTCATCTATAAAATTCATGGTGCTCAGCTGCACTGCTTATGCTCTTTGTACTCTGTTTTTTTTCCATTGGTATGGATTCTTGAGGTTTATCTTTTCTGTATTTGTAGGTTTTTCCTTCTAGTCTATGTAGACTGTCTTACAGATCTTTATATTTTCAGTTCTCAGATTAAGGAACCTGTATATTTTACATCCTTAGCATACCTTACAACAACGCTTTGCTCAGTTCTCACATTCATTTTCCTTTGTTTCTCCTTGGGAATTTATACATAGGCTTTTGATCGAAATGCTTTTGATTTCAGATGGCTTGTGCTTGGTTTTTGCCTATATCATAGTTCATATGTCATTTTTCTGGCACCTTTGGTGGGTAACCTGTTCTGTAGGTAGGTAGCAGTGTTAATTACTTCTCCCCACTATTTTTCGGGTAACTGCACATCTCAGTGAGGGAGCAATTCTTTCTTTCTGCTATGCCATTCTGTTCAGGAATATATGGAATAGTGAGCTGATGTTCTATTCCTTCTTTAGTCCTTCATGCCACAATTCACATAATCTCCTTCATTGTCTGTGCAAATGACCACTGGTTTTCTCTGGAACCTGTTGCTTACCATTGCAACATATGCTTTGAGCTTCTCTAATATTTGACTTTTCTCTTTGATTAAGTAGGTAACGGTATACTTTGAAAATTGTCAATTAAGGTTAGGATAGATTTGTTCACACTAGAGGTCTCTGTCTTTATTGAACCACATACATCAATATGAATTAGCTCTAGAGTAGCGGTCCCCAACCTTTCTGAGGTCAGGGACTGCCTCCAGGGATGAGGGGAGAGCCAATGGCCCGGGTGCCGCACACACACATGGCAGCTGCACGCAAACGTGCACACGCAGTTGCTACGCATATGCATTTTCGCCACCAGGTGGCGCTAATGTTAATGCGCTCAGTTGCTGCGCATGTGTGCAAACGCATACGCATTTTTGCCACCAGGGGGCACAACACGCGTGAGCAGCAACTGCGCGCATGCGCGTTTGTGTCGCCGGCAAGCCGGCGGCCCCACCTGCCTCTTCCCTTCCTTCTTGCTGCGGGGGAGGGGGGAGGCAGGCGTGGCTGATGGTGGCCTGGTACTGTGCCCTTCGCGGCCCGGTACCGGGCCTCGGACTGGGGGTTGATGACCCCCACTCTAGAGGACACTTTGTCTGGTTTCTTTCATAGCATTTACTGAAACTAGGTCTGGTTCCTTTGGCTTGAATGCATTGCACAGAGACTATTTCATTATTGCATTTAGTTATCTGTATGCCCTTGGTCAGGTTCTGGCTCTCAAGTTGGGCAATAATATTATTATCCCTATGTACAAGATGTCTGTGCTATAGGAAGGAACCTTTCTTATGGTTACAGTGTTTAGTTAGGTTTGCACTCTGCATACATGTGTTTAAGGCATATAGGTTCTGATGCAGACTCCTAGTTGCAATCAATTCCCCTTCTTGCTTAATGAAACATTTTTTCCAAAATGATATCAGCATTCCTCTTTTAGTAAGAAGTCTTATTCAAACCAGGTTGTCAGCAATTTTCAATGAGGACTTCTCTAATCTGTCCATTTGGCAGCTTACATTTCACTGTTCCTGACCCTACCTCTTCTGTAACCACAGATCTGCCATCTGCCGCATTTAGTGTCTATTTCATATCTTCATGTAGAATTCCAAAGAGGTCTCTATGTTCAGACACGTTCATGGAGCATGCACTGTCACTCTTGGTTGCACTTCTTTAAGGGTGGTTGTTTAAAACTCTCTCCTTTAGTTTGATTTTGAAATGGAACCCTCTCCATGGAAGCATTAAAGACCTTTTAAAAGTGCTCTTATTTCCCACTTGAGTGGCAAATCAAGTTGCTCTTGTTGTTTATATTCATTTGTTCAATTTTATTATTGCAGTTCTCAATCTGTTTATGCCTATATGTCTCTTCAAGTTGGCTGATTACTTCAGTGAGAGACATTTTCCCCATTCCTTCAAACTAATTCATAATAGCACAACCGATAGTGCTCTAGAATCTCTGCCAGCACTTTGGAGTTGTTCAGTTAGATTAATTATCTGGTCTAAATGGTCATGCAAGTTCCTTTTCTCTGGCATTTTAATGTTAAAGAATCTCTTTTGCAAGTATAGATGCCTTTTCAGAGAAGAATTAACACACAGCTGTTCTCATTCTGACCAGACTGCTTTTGCTGTCTGCATTTGCATGACTCTCAAAAAGTCTCTTATCAGTCAGCCCCTTAATTATGGACCCTTTTTCCTTTTCATTAGCATAATCCCAGGTCTTCTGTCCTGCCTACTGGTCATCTCCTGATTGGGGATCTTTAACAGCATGCCACAATCCCATCTTCAGGAAATGACTTTTCATCAACTCTTTTCAGATCAGGTAGGTGGCTTCATTAGGTCTGTCCGGTAGCTAGTTATGCTGAATATTGCAGGAAACTGTCATTTTGTGCTTCTTCTCTGCCTTCACCCTATTATTTCGGAACTTGAGTAGTCACTCTGGGCACAGAACACTGTTGGTAGAGTTTCAATATGTAAAGTTGGGCAGAGCATCAAGCTGCTTAAAAGTATAAAATAGCTTTATTATGAAGAGAAACAACTTTGTATAGAAAGAGAGTCAAAAACGAGTCCTACAGTCTGTCTCTGACTGTTAAAGAGGGAAGGTGCTCAAAAGAGCAAGAAATCTCCAGTTGAGTCAATCAGAACACAGGATATTATTTGAAAAATACCAGAACAATCCTGACTTAAATATGCTAACTACACATCTCCTCCAATGCCCTCTGCAGGATATTACCCATATTGTGTTCAATCATGCACACTACAGATCTTGCAGATCCTCAACACCTTGGTGGTCTCCCATTCAAGTACTAACCAGACCTGGCCCTGCTTTGCTTCCAAGATCTGATGGTCATAGGTCAGGGCTCCACCTGTCTACTGCCTGCCTATTGCCAACTGACTTCTACTCTGTCCAGAAGTTAAAGGATTCTCCTTACCATCTTGCTCCCCAAAGTCTACCACTTCTTGAGGCAATGTCACTCAGTGGGTGAGGGCTAAACCTGCTCTGCAGGGTTATGTGGATTCTCCTGAGTTTCCTTCTTCTTTTGAGGGCTTAGCCAGCATTTCTGCTTTCCTGTCCCCAGAATGATGGCTGCACCTTTGTAAGAAGAAATAATCTCATACACATCAATTTAGATCTATAGGGCAACAATACTTTATTATACTATTTTACAAGAATGCTGGGGCAGTAAGGAGGTAAGGGCACTTGTATTCTCGAGGAGCAGTAGTGGCAGTGGTGAGGCAAGTGGGCAGGCAGGCGTTGGTGAGGCAGTGAAGGAAAAGCAGGCCTTGTAAAAATTGTTATTTATGTCACGTGACTTTAGTTTTCCGCCTGCCATGAAAATGGTAACAGGACTGCAGCAGTTTTTTTCTGTATATATTTAAACATTTATAGACCAAATTTATATTACACTTTCTGGAGTTATATTTAGCAATAGCATGCTGAGAAGGATCTTACTTCCTAGGTACTGCAGCTGTGCAAAATAGCAGCACACTGTTGGAACCCTGGCTGTTACTAAAATTTCCTCTCCGTTTCTAACGACTTTCCTTTTCTATAATAGTCTTTTCTGGGCTGAATATGCTGTAGAGATATTGGAGAGTTCTTTCTGCAAAGAGGGCTGGAAGACCTCACAGGCCAGCAAATAGAAAGCAGTCAATTCTCTGGGCTTTGTTCTTGGAAGTCATGGAATGAACTCACCACATGAAATTCTGAATAGCAAGTGAAGATGGTGACATCAATGAGAATGTCCATTTGTACATTGTTAATTTGCCCCAAGTTTGATGATCTTGTTTCTTTCCCCCCCTGCTTCCCCACAGCATTATGGTGCTTTTTTGTACCGCATCACCTGGGTTTTCCTTGATTTTTTGACAATCTTCTCCAAACTGTTTTTGCTGTGATGTTTTGGGAAAGTTGGTCTGGTTGTTGTAAGGGCAGCAAGGTCTAGATATTTTTCTGATGTTGCTCACACAACAGCCTGTTCCTGTAGCAGTCATTTTCTCCCCTTTGTTGGGAGGCTTTTTTGTGTGTGTTTTTAAATGGGCAATTAGTATACTGATATACTGGTGTAAGGAGCCTCTTGTGGCGCAGAGTGGTAAGGCAGCAGACATGCTGTCTGAAGCTCTGCCCATGAGGCTGGGAGTTCAATCCCAGCAGCCGGCTTAAGGTCGACTCAGCCTTCCATCCTTCCGAGGCCGGTAAAATGAGTACCCAGCTTGCTGGGGGGTAAATGGTAATGACTGGGGAAGGCACTGGCAAACCACCCCGTATTGAGTCTGCCAAGAAAACGCTAGAGGGCGTCACCCCAAGGGTCAGACATGACTCGGTGCTTGCACAGGGGATACCTTTACCTTTACCTTTATACTGGTGTATCAATATTCATTACCAGTTTTTTTTTTGTGTTAAATCCTTAACCCCCCCCCCCCAGTACAGGGCATGCATGTAGGTACTGTGGACAGCCATAGGTACTGTGGCAGAGGAAATGTGGGGAAAACTATCATTGGGAAACCACATTGCCATCATACTGCATTCCATGGGGATCTGCCCGGACTGCACAAGAGCCAGCTGTAGAGGAGAATGAAGAGGAAGTGGGAAAAGAACAAGAAAAAGAGAAAAGAAATATATAGGAAGAAAAAGCACCTAAGACAACAAGCCAGGTGCAGGAATAGGAGAATGACACCAATGAGACCCACAGCCCGATTGGCCAAAAACAATTTATTGCGGGGGGGGGGGGGGGGAGGTTTGGCAGGAGGATTTACTGAAAAACCAGGCCAAGCTCACCAGGCCACAAATCTAGGCAGAAAACATTCCAGTGCACATGGGGATGGAGGAGGGAAATCATTAAAAAATGCTAGCAAATGTGAGAAAGTGGGAGGATGGAGTGAGGGGCGGAAAAGAGAAAAAGCACCTTTGTCTAATCACCCACTTCCAAAATAATTAATTGTCACCTATTGATTGATTCATCCCAAACTAACCACTGCAATCTATTCAATTGACTACCCTCCCTCCAATCCAACTCAAATTGATTACTCCCTTTCTTAAACCTTATCATCTCAACTACCTACCCTCTGTCTAACCCAACCCAACCCTGATTGATTGCTCCCAATCTACTCCAAATTGATTGCACCCCTTTCTTCTTAACTCCATCAACTCAACTATTCACCCTCGGTCCAACCCAACCCAAATTGACTGCCCCCCAATCTGCCTCTCAATCTGCTCCAAACTGATTGCCCTGTTTGACCCAAATCAATTCCCTAACTAACTCCTACCCACATCAGTTCCTCTAATTTAAGTTCTTAACTCAATCAATTCAATGGTTCACCCTTGGTCTAACCTAACCCAAACGAACTGCCCCCAACCCAAACGGACTGCCCCCAATCTGCTCCAAATCAATTGTCCTAACTAACCCCTGCCTACATTGCTTCCACTAATTAATTCTATTCACAAATCCCAATGTACAATATGACCTAACACTAACAACACACAACTGGACTGGGCAACTCTGAGATGCCACAGCTGATGATCAGGGCCACCACTCCAGAAATAAACTTCACATAACAAATCACTCTACATACAATGAACAACTGGAATGGAAAGCCCTGAGATGCCTTAAACAGCGATTGGGGCTATCCCTCCAGAAATTCATAATCCCTCCACACAAATCAGAAACTAGCCCCCTAACAAACATAGAACCAGGTTTCAAGAATAGCCTTAGCAAAAATTTAAATAACCACAGAAACTAAACAAAGCCAACAAGATTCCATAGGGAAACAGAATGGTCAAGACAAACTGATCACTGAACGTGGGTATCCCACATATACCAAAAGGAACCGAGGGAGGGACAACAATGGAGAACCCCAAAGGGTCAGGGATCCCAATAACAAAGGGAAGAAACAGAGACAGCAGTGGGAGGAGATGGAATGAGAAAAGCAGCCTGAAATTCAATTACACCCAAGCCCCTCTCAACCTCCGTTGCATCCCACAGGTCAACCCACCTCTGACACTGATGCTGTGCAATGTCAGGTCAATAAACAACAAAACCTCTACCCTGCAAACCTATTTTGCTGAGCATAGAGTGGCCCTGGTGTGCATGACAGAAACCTGGGTCAGAGAGGGTGAAACAGTTGCCCTTAAAGAACTAGCCCCTGTTGGGTCCTGTGTCCTCCACAAGTCTCAGATCGCAGGGTGGGGAGGAAGAGTGGCAACCCTAATCCAAGAGGATTTCTTCTTTAGGGCCCTTCCCACACTGTCCATCCCAGGTATTGTATCAGTTGGGGATCAAACAAGAGCATGGCCATCTGGTTGATGTACCGCATACCCAATGTACCTCCAAATGTCCTGCCAGCTCTGCTGGAGGTAGTGGTGGCCTGAACGCTACATTTCCCCAGACTATTAGTTTTGGAGGACTTTAATGTCCATGCTGAGCTGCCGTCCTCTAGAAATTGGCTGGACCTTTTGTCAGTCATGGCGACATTAGGGCTCTCTCAATTAGTTGTTGGCCCCAGCCACCAAGCAGGCCATACCCTGGATCTCATTTTCAGCATGGATTTGAATGTGGATCTGTTCACAGCAAATGCCCTGAAGGCTTGGCTAAAGCTACCATCCCCTCCTCAGTTGCGTGCTGAGCAAATTTTAGCTTGCCTGTGGAGACTTTTGGGTCCAATTGGATTCCTGAATACGCTGTGGGATCCATTGCCTCTCAGCACTTCTTTAAATGGTCTGGCTAGTGACTAGCATGACAGAATGCTGGCCATCATTGAAAGATAGCTCCCAATGTCCTCTCCGCCCCTGTCTCAAGCGAGCCCCTTGGTAAACCGAGGAGCTTCTCAGCAAGAAATGGGAATGGAGTTGACTAGAGCAAGTTTGGAGGAAGACTCATGATGAAGCCTTGAGAACATCTCATAGAATGCAGATGAAGGCCTATGAGATGGCGAAGGAGTCAGTAAAACACAATTTTTACTTGACTACCATCGCATCTACAAATTCATGCCTAGTACAATTTAGGATAGTTCAATCTCTCAGTGCTCTGGCAGAAGTAAAATGTCAAAGAAACTTCAAATTATGGGTCTGGACATCTCAACCCTTTGCCCGCAAGACGAAAGGACTATAATGAAACTAATATCACTCAGCTGTTCCTGCTGATGGATGGCTGCCCTGACTCTCCCCCAGAAGCATTACCCAGTTGCCTGGAAGCAATGATGAGGTGGCTCAAGCAGAGCCATCTGAAGCTCAATCCTTCAAAGATGGATGTCCTGTGGCTAGGTAGGAAGGGATCATGTGAGGAACCACATTTGCCCACCCTGGATGATTTGCAGCTATCAGTGGCTCATTAGAACATGGGCATGATCCTGGATGCTTCCCTCTCAATTGAAGTTCAGGTCATGACAGTAGTGCAGCTGGCATTCTACCACCTTCTCCAAGCCAAACTACTAGCGCCCTACCTGGCCCTGGAACACCAAGCCATAGTGATCCATATGACGGTCACCTCTAGACTGGACTTCTGCAACTCATTCTACATAGGTCTGCCCTTAACCTTGATTCAGAAACTACAGCTGGTCCAAAACACAGTGGCCAGGGTCCTCACAGCAACACCATGGAGGTCCTACATCTGGCCCATCCTCCATCAACTGCAATGGCTATCAGCCAAATTCTGGATCAGGCTAAAGGTTCTGGTAATCACCTTTAAGGCCATATGCAATCAGGGCCCAGTGTATCTGAACTGTCCCTTTCTGCTTATGCTCCTCGAACAGCTTTGCACTCTGCCACCTCCAACTGTCTAGTGATCCCTGGCCCAAAGGAAGCTCACTTGACCTCCACCAGGGTCAGAGCCTTCTCTGTCTTGTCCCCCACCTGGGGGAATGAGCTCCTGGGGGAGATCAGGGCCCTAACAGAGCTAAAACAGTTCCACAGGGCCTGCAAAAGAGAGGTCTTCTGCCAGGCATTTGGTTGATGTTGACCGGCATCAGCAACACCCACTGGGCCCCTGAACCACCCTCCCAGGAATCCATGTACCTGAACTATGGACCTGTTTGATTTGTTATTGTTATACTATTTAAACTGTTGCATTCTGGTATTATTATTATTACCATTGTTGTATTCCATTTGATACAAAAACTGAGTTCAATATATTTTTCTTTATGTTCCAAGTGAACCGCCCTGAGCCTCAGGGGAGGGTGGTAATGTAATAAACAAACAAACAAATGTGTTGCTGTGTGGAAAAGGCCAATGTTTCAGCCCTAACCTCCTCATATACGAAAATTAGAACTCATTAGAAATTATTTCAGCTAAATGATATTTTGACACAAGTTGACTTCTTGATAATCAGATATGTTCAAAATATATTTTTGCTGAAAGCAAAATTCAGAGTTCCATTATTCCTTCTTACCATTCAGGTTTCATCTTCTTTGATTATTGCTTCTCCTCATGGTAAAGTATTCTGAGAAGACTAGAGATTGAGGCTTGAAGTCAGATTGCCCAGAGTCCATGACGTAGGTCATAGATCAATTAGTTAATTAATTAAAGTGCATTTGGCTGCACATGTGAATGTCATTTACTTACACTACATTATTTCCAATACGTTGTACATCCAGATACACACTGAATAATGTGTGAGAATATATAAGCATATGCTTGGCCTCATGCCAGATCAGACCTCTGGTCCATCTGCTTTACTGCGGTCTAGTTTGACTAGCTATCGCCAAACTCAGGAAGATAAAAGGTCTTTCCTAATACTCGCTGACTGAGTTCTTTTAACTTGCTGGGACATGATATTGGAGCCATTATTGAAAATTATCAATTTCTCCCTGGTTGAGTAGCTCTCTTTTAAAGGAGGCAGTTATTAAACCTCTGCTCAGGAAACTTTAGTTGGCTAGGGATTAGATAGCCAATTATAGGCCAGACTCCAATTTAACTTGTGTTGGGAATTGACAATGTGTGTTGGCTGAGCAGTTCCAGGGTCTCCTAGATCAGGGGTAGTCAACCTGTGGTCCTCCAGATGTCCATGGACTACAATTCCCATGAGCCCCTGCCAGCATTTGCTGGCAGGGGCTCATGGGAATTGTAGTCCATGGACATCTGGAGGACCACAGGTTGACTACCCCTGTCCTAGATGACACATCTGCCCTTGACTCATTTGAATCTTCAGACCTAGGTTTGGTGCCAAAATGGCTTTAGTTGCATTGGTAGACAATCTTCATTTAAAGTTAGCAGGGGACAATCTTCTTTGTTGATATTGTTGGACCTCTCAGCAGTCTTTGATGCAGTTGACTGCTCCATTCTCATCCAGTGGCTTGAAAAGGGAGTTAGTATTAAGGGTGTAGTTTCACTTTTTTCTGTCTGACTGCAGACAAAGAGCCTTCGATTGAATTACAGAATCAAATGGATGGAATTTATCTTGTGTAGTGCCACAGTTCTCTTACCCATCCATCCATCCATCCATCCATCCACCCATCCATCCATCCATCCATCATCCCCATCCATCCATCCATCCATCCATCCATCCATCCATCCATCCATCCATCCATCCATCCATCCATCCACATCATCATCTTCATCATTATCATCATCTATCACCACTAAATGAGATTGTCCAGAGTTGAGTATTATCATTATACAGATAACATCTATATTTAATGAATAAAGATATTATATATTTTATTTATTGCCAAAGCCTTCAAATAAGTCTGTCTTGGTTCTGAACTGGTACAGTGAGGCTCTGGTCAGAACAAACTGAACCTGAATCCAGATGAGACAACAGTAATGCTGGTTGGGAAGACTAGTATTCTAGAGGAACGGAATCCACTTGTCCTAGATCCAGCGGTGGCCAAACTGTGGCTCTTCAGATATTTATGGATTACAATTCCCATGAGCCTCTGCCAATTGACTTTGCTGGCAGTAGCTCATGGTAACTGCAGTTCATAAACAACTGGAGAGTTACAATTTGGCCAACCCTGTAAAGGGGGTTATGCTGGCCTTTTGCATTGTGGCTCCAGTTGTATTGAAAGGGCTCCCTGAAGAGGTGAGGAATCCTCCTCCTTGGAGATCTTCAGGAGGCACTGGGAGACCTGTTTGCCAGGGCCTGAATGGCAAGCATCTTTGTTTTTTGGTTTTACGTGAATGTTATGTTGGTTTCAGCTGAATGTTTTTAACTATTATTGTAAGCCACATTGAACCAAGGAAAGGTAGGAGTTAAACAAACAAAAAATGAATAAAAAACTGGCAATACCAGGGAAATGAACCTGGGACCTTGCAAATATGTGCTCAATCACCATACTACATCTTGTACAACTACAGACAACTACAACTTGAAACTGGGAACCTTAGGGGCAGTAACTAAAAGATTTGTATTTTGTGAAAATCAGTGACCTATACAGGGTTTCACTGGCCCAGCAACTCATAGAGCCCTTAATGAAGGACTGCAAAGGGGGCATTTGTACCCCTGTGTTGCTTTTTTTATAGACTGCTACCATGCTATCAACTGCATGCTTGCAAATACTCAGTGTGAATGGGTTGCTGCACAGGATATCTTATTCAGGGCTGTGTGCAATATTTCACAAGTATTTCTCATGTGTCCTCAGTATAAACCTAATGACTGTAGTTTTGGCTGTATTTCTGTTGAGCTATATTTTAAAAATCAGATAACATTCCCATTATTTTTATTACAGTAATCAGATTGAAAACAAGATGGCACAACTAACTTCTTCAAGATTTTAATGCCATTACTTGATTTTGAAAGAGGATTTTTGAATATTTGTCATGACTCGTTCCACAATGAGGCAACCCCACTGCTTAGAATTCATTAACTACATGTATATATCACATATCACACGCTAATTACATAGCTAAACTGTGAACAAGTACTGTAGTTCTCTGGCTCACAGGATCAAATTGCCTACCCCCTGTTCCATCTGTGGAAAATTAAAACTTTACTGTCAGGACCCCCATTCCTATTTTACTTGGCAGGCTAGGTAGAGGAAATTCTGCCTTTGAGTCACTCACCCTACCTTTGTTAGCACAAGCCATCCACTGGAGGGGAGTGACATCATAATTATGTTGTCCAACAGAAAAGGTGAACACTCGTACCTGTGAAAAAGTACACAGAAGATTTTTGTTATTACAGGGAAAAGAGACAGCAAATTGCTGGCAGGAATCTGGATCAGTCCCACAGCAGAAAATTCAGCAATCCTTACCAGACTGAAACAACTGCTTCACTGAAATGCAAACTCATATAAAAGAAATCGCCAAAAGATCTCGTTCAAAGAATCCACTATAGTTCTGTGGAGCTGGGGGTTATTCTACAGTTAAGCTTGATGGGGCTTGCCAAGGACCTGTTTGCATGACTACTGACCATGTGGTAACTGCCCACCACTCTAATCTTGCCATGTGCCCCAAATGGCTAACAGTGCATTCATTTGTTTCATTTTATTTACCAGAAGATCACTTCTAGAACATTATTTGTGTTGCAGCATCAGCTAGGGAACCAGCAAAAAGCTAAGCATCAGAACTTATTGTTATAACATTATTTATTTGTAAATGTGTACCCTAGCCTTTTCCAAAATGCTCAAGGTGGCTAGGAAACACTTTAGCCTTATTAAGCCTTGACATGTTTAACTGAAGGATGGTTCCTACAACACACGCCATAGAAGCAGAAAAATGCATGAAAATGCAGGCATACTGCTTCCTAGCCCATTGCCTACTGGGTATGCAGCAGTTACCACATGTAAAAAATGTTCTCCAGTATAGTCTGCAGTGATGTGCCAAAAGCACAGTCCCATACATACCACCACCTTTGTATATGCTAGCAGTGGGCCTGTGTGCCATTTTCAAACATCTGGTTATGCATGCTCTGATTTGATAAGGGTTCCTAACAATAACCACTCTAACGTGCTTGCCTAAAATTCCAGCCTCTGTTCTTTGTTGCTCCCATGCAGCCAGACTGAGTTGAGAAATATTTCATCTAGCCCATGCAAAGTCAACTTTCTGTGCAAAAGAATTCCTCTAAGCGTTAGCAAAAGAAAATAAACATTTAATGAAACATGAAGTCTAGTTTCTACTTTGGTGCATGGTGGTTGCACTTCACTTTCCTTTACGGTTCTGGACTTCATAGAAGCAGAAAGGAGACATTTTGATCCTATTTCCTATGTCTGAAATTCCTGATTCAATTGAGTAAGGACATAGCTTCTGGAAGATGTCAGAGGGTCACTTCTCCATACCCATCTCTTTTTTCTCTTCTACATAACAAGGGAGAAAAGAGATGTGCGTCACCCTGTTTGGAGCCCAACTACTTGGGTACTTCCATTTAGCAGCCTAATATTTATATATCACTTTTGCTGGACATTGCCCAAATCCCATGACCACACAGTCTTAACAAGGGTCCACTCTTTCCTGTACTAGTAGTTTGTGCGAAGTTTGAGAGGAAGTTCTCTCCACTGCCTTTGCTGGCACTTCAAGGTCACTGCAGGTAATAAAGGCATTGCCAGCATGTTAGACGCCCCATTAAAGGGGCAGTGGCTCAGTACAGGAGCAGACAGGCAGGAAGATCAACTGTCTAAATAGCTCACATCAAATGAGGCGGAATCCAGCAATAAAGCATGAGTTAGCCACTTCCCCCTGCCCCCATGACTGAGCTAATACAGGTCAGACAGCTGGCTGCTTAGCTATTTGGTCATGTTTCTTGACTCATTTATAATGTTCCCTATGCAAAGAGCAGGGCAGGTTGATGCTGTCTTCCATCCCTCACTGGTTCATGCACAAATTCTAGCTGGAAAAAAAAGCTCATCACAGGAAAAGAAGCTGAACTACAGGCACATGATGGCTTGGTGAGTCCTTCTTCCTGCCATAGTTCATGCTTCTGTATGGTACATTCATTCCAAGAAAAGAAACATGGTGTGTCAAAAGTATCTACACTGTTCTGAGTATTGTTTCTTGAAATACAGCCTTTCTGTGTAACATCAGACCTATCAAAGGCTGAGACTTCAGAATGAGACAAACACTGCTCTGTAATGTGAATGTGGAATCACTTTTAGCTACCAACTGTATTTTCTGATAGGCAGCAGAAATCTTGTGAATTTCATCATTTCCCCTGCCTTAGCTTCCAAGCAGAATTTAAATCTGCAGGTTTAGCCTTTGTCAAATCTGAAATGTAATCAAATGCTTTTGCTTTGATTAAACAAATCCTGACTTAGTAGTCACCAGCTACATTGGAAACTGGGCTTGTTTCCTGGAAAGGAGATTGGATTTTTCTTCTTCATCAGCAACATGGGAACACCTCCTCTCCCCCCCCCCCCAAGTGGATTAATAGTGTCACTAGGAGCCTGGCAGGATAACAGGACCATCTTCTCAGCCAATAGCTGTAAGGGATATTTACTGGCTCATTACAAGGTCTTTATGGGTAGAACTTGCAACTTTTTAAAGAGATGCTATCAAATTCCTCATCCCTGCTAATTTAACTTAAAAATCTTCATTCTGATTTTGCTTTGCTTTTCTCCGATTCAAATTTATGGAACTTTATTTTCATGCTATTGTTTATTTTCTGATTTCCCCATTATTTAAATGAATGCATTTAACGTTGTTATGCCAATGATGTAATAACTGTTTGAAAGGGAGGATATAACTTGCAGAAAGAGTATTAATACTTTACAAGTAGGGAAAAAACTGAGTCCAGTAGAACCTTAAAGATGAACAAGATTTTTTGGGGAATAAGCTTGGGGAATCAGAGTTCACTTTGTCCATCAGCCCTTATGTCCAGGTCAGACAGTGGGAGGGCTTTGGCAAAGAAGGGCCTGCTGGAGTCAGGATGCCCTTTGCAACACCCTTCTCCCTTCTGACATGGACACAAGAGCTGATGGATCTTCATCCCTATTTGTACTTGACAAAGTGAACTCTGACTTATCCAGTCGTTCTATAAAGTTTGAGACTTGCTACTCCCAGTCCTGCTTAGATTGTGATTTTCCTCAAATCTTTGCTGCAGACTCTCTCCCTCTGCATCTGTTAAGTAGGTCAAGACTCTGGTCTACAGTCAGCCACCCAGAACAAACAGCTTGGGACATAAGGGTAGATAAAAAATTAGCTTTTGCTTGCTAACTGCAGATAATAGCTGTATTTTTAATATCTGCTTGTATGTGCTGAGTCACAGAACACCACAATACCAGGAAAAAACAACCCATGGGATGCTGGATGCTGACGACGTCGTGTAAAATGCAAAAAAAAAAAAAAAAAAAGACATCAGCAAAAGCCTTTCACTATATCTTCTGGGTGCAGAATGGCCCTAAGTATATCAGCTTTTCAAATAGGTGATAATCTGGTGAACTAGAAAGGAAGCCACAAGACAACCGTTACCATTTTAGGATGCAATCTCACCGTTTTGTTTGGCCAGTTATACTTCTCAAACACATCCTGCACTCGGTCTTCTCCTCCATCCGTGAACATCATGATCATCTTATTGCAACTGGCTCTTGTGACGTTGGACTGCAAATAAGAGACAGATACTGGAATGTGCACAGTACTCAGAGACAAGGTGTTCCACTAAAACAGATTGTAGGAATAAAATGTTGAATATTTCTGTGCATTTAATGCTCCTTAGCTGGAAAAGGACTTACAAGTGCCATCAGAATTGTGATTTTATTGTTCACACTAGCTAGTTGACCCCCCCCCCCCTGCTAAGAATCATATATGACCACTGAACATCTAATGGCATTGAGTTATGCCTCCCTCTCACCTCCCCTGTTGGGAGTTGTGTCTGGGGGAAGTATGGACAAGTTACACCGCCATGCTGTATTTTTATGTCCTTTGTATTTAATGTTTGTCGGGGGTCGCCGGGGTGGCTGGACTGGTCTCTTTGTCCTCTCGCTGCCCAGGATCCACCTCCCCGTCAGGGCGTAGCAAACCCCGCCAGACCGGGGGCGGGGACGGATTATCCCACTGGATTGGGATCTGAGATGTCTGGGCTCATCTCTCGTTCAGCCCCTCGTCCCTCGGGCGCATCCAGGATCAATGAAGCACAAGAGCTGGCCTGCAATCTGCTTAGGTGTCTATTTCCTTCTGGCCTGTTACAGCGTTTTCTTCCCTTCTCTGTTCTCTCCCCCCCCCCCCCCGCGTCTTTTCCCCGTTCTGTTTTCCCCCTCTTCCCTACGTGACCACCGCCCTCTCTGTAACGTGTTCCAACCCTAACCCTGCCTTCATGTTGCCCGCTGTGTGTGCCCCTATCCCAGTTCCAGCCGTCTCTCTTCTTCGCCGCGGTCGCACCCGCCCGGCTCTGCGCTCCCGGCCAGCCAAGCTATCTGTCCCACCTCCTCCGTCTGCTGAGTCGCTAGCCTCGCCCAGCCGCCCCTTTCCCACCCCCGTGCCCCCTCCCGTCGGCCGCTCTCCGACGACGTCCCTGGGTTGGCCCGGCCTGCTGATCGCCTCCCCGCTCGCGGGCCTGGGCTCCCCGGTCCCACCCTCGCTTCCCCGGCCTTCGTCCCCAGGTGAACTGGGCGGGGCATCGTGGCGACTTTCTTCAGCCGGGACGGGGGACGGGTCGGGTGGGGAGGGAGTCCGGGGACCCCCGCACCATGTTTTAATGGGGTTTTATCAGGGCTTTTAGGGTCCATGGACGAATATTGTAACTCGCCATGAGCCGATTCCTGGGAGTGGCAGGAAATAAAATCGAAATAATAATGGTGATGATGATGATGATGATAATAATAATAATAATAGTGTGTTCATTGGTTGATACACAGGCAACTATTCCAGACTTGGTTTATCTGAGACTGATTTGGACAGTTACTTCCTCTATGTAAAGGACAAAACAACCTGACAGAAATGGGCCTATTAGTAAACATCATGTCCAGAAGGGCAGGAAGCCATGATCATTTGTCTGATCACCTACCAGGGGTAGTCAAACTGGCCCTCCAGATGTCCATGGACTATAATTCCCATGGGAATTGTAGACCATGGACATCTGGAGAGCCGCAGTTTGACTACCCCTGACCTAGACCCAGGCATTCATCACAAGTTTTATTTTATCTAATTAGAATTTTGTTTACATTGCCTCTCCAGGGAAACTGTCTAAGGCAGCTTACAAAAAAAGAGAGAAAAATATATCAATCAAATTAAAAGTTATTAATTAAAACCCAGTATTAAAAACCCAGCTACGGCATAGAAACACACACTTCCAAGAAGCTTAAAATAACAGTTTCCAGACTGAGAAGCATACTAAAATGGACTTTAAAAAGATCAACCCCTTAATTAAAAGCATGGGTGAACAGAAATAAATTGGCCAGCTGCCTAACAGAGAGCAAGTGATGTGCCAGGCAAGCCTCAAATATATGGGGATAGGTAAGTGCTTTCCTATGCTGAGGCAATAGCTGTGTAGCAAGATTGCCATAAGCCAAGCAATGCTCAGACATTTGGATGTGTGGCCAGGAAAGGGAATGTAAGGTTTCAGATCACTTCAAGCAGCAGCTGGACAGGCACATCCTGGATGATTTAGGCTGATTCTGCAATGAGCGAGGGGTTGGACTAGATGTTCTGTATGGCCCCTTCCAACTCTATGATTCTATGAAATACAGTTGTAGAGGCTTATTTTTAAACAAAGAAACAAAACAGAACCATGTCTGTGTGCTTAAGAATAGGCTGTAGTTTCTCCCATCCCCCACTCCATACCAAGAAACTGTCAGTGAGGAATCTGTTTTCTTTAGCTGCTTCTCCAGGGGTGAAGGTGGTGCAGATGAACAGGGAGAAGGAGGGACTGTCTGGACGGAAATTATGTTGTGGCTATTACCGCTCAGCGATTAATAGGGCTATTCATCTTTATTTTGCCCAACGTCACTGTAGCCCGTCTGATCCGAGCCCTCTAAGATGGGCCCTGCTAACTCACTAATGAAATGGAAGAGGCAGCTGCTCCCATTAAAACGTAAGAATCAGCAACAGAAGATTTTCATTTTTCTGGGGAGATGTAAACTGAACTATGGTCCCAGCCCTTTTCTCAAGGCTCATACATCCCAATGATGCTGACGGTGTGGACATGGTAATCCCCCCAATTTGACTCTTTGCAAGTACTATGCTACCAGGTGAAATATATTTATTTTATGAGCTGGAAATGAAAGCACTTTCAGAGTGGTGGTGCTCATGGTGGTAGCATTTCAAACTATTGCAGCATCTCGGCTAGCAGTGGATGTTGAGCTCAGTTTGCAAAAGCTGTCTAAGACAGACATGTTGGCACCTGCGGGTGGGGAGATATTTGTGGGCTTCAGTTGTAGTTAATATTCTGGGGCATAAAGTCTTTTTCTTGGGTGCTCATGTCAGAACAGCTGATTGTTCTGGGCCGATGGATGACAGGCTGGAGGGGGTAGGGTAAGGTAGGGTGGGTGAAAAAAAAGGGTTGGTATCTTTGAATTCTATTGGTAGCCCTAGTATGCAGCTATTTCAATAGAATTGGAGTGCAAATTTGGCAGATACATGGATCTGGGATGGGGTTCACCCTAAGATGTGTGTGTGTGTGTTTTATTTTTTAAACAGTAGAAACTGACAGCAAAGATTGAAAATCTCAAAGGTGATGAAGAGCCTGAAAGAATGAATCTGCCCAGGGAGACAAAGCAAAGGGATTGTGGGTGGCATCACGCACTTGTCTGCATGGGTGAAACAGATCCTGCTCAGTGAAATAACTCTCTGTGGCTTCTTTAGGGTCAAGGAACAGATTGTCTTAAAGTGTCTGAAAAAGATCAGTTAAGGAAAATACCACTGGGAGACATTTTGTAGGTTGAAATCCTGTGCCTATAGAACTCACTAAAAAAAAAAATTGAACTGAACTGACAGGAAATGGAAGAACTTAGATTCATACTCAGCTGCATTTTTGTTTGTACTAATATGTCAGAGTAATAGGGATGATGGCATCAGTTCACTCAGTGTTTCACCAAAGATGACATGAAACTGCCTTATAAACTGCCATAGTATTCATCTATCAAGGTCAGCATTATCTACTCAGTTCAGCGGCAGCAGCAGTCTGGGGTTTCAAGCAGAGGCCATTTGTTTCACATACTGCATTACTTGCCGATGCCAAGGATTAATGAGGTCATCTTCCTGCACAGCATCGGCCTGGAACCATCCTCATGCACGCCAGGTGCTCTATCACTGAGCCATGGTGCTTTCCCAGTGACATAATTCTAAGGACTGCTTCCCATGTTGTTCCTTCCTGCTTAACACTTGAAAATGTGTGTGGGGAAACATTTGGAAAATGAGTGTCGTAAGATGAAACGTATGCCATGCAAAGCTGCGCTGCTGTTTACATGTTGCACACTCAAATCCAACCACTACTCCAACCACTCTTACAAGCACCTCATTTGGTGCTTGGCCTTTTCTCACAGCCCCCTCCTGCCACTCAAACCCTTTGCTTACATTCTGCAGTTGCTCAAAGGCATACTCAAAGCCTGCTTTGTAATCCGTGGTTCCTTGGGCCACCATTATTTCCACATCTTCTTTGAAGACCTTCTTGTTGCGGATATTTGCTTGAACTAAATGCTTGAAACATGATACAGGCTGTGCATTTTGGTTAAACTGGAAAGCAAAAGACAGAGAGTTGCAATGTATTAGAAGGTATATAAAAACTGCAAATGGCATCCACCACCTCCAGACTTGAGAGTACAGTGAATAATGGATCCATAAATATGGAGGGGGGAGTGGCAATATGAAGGCTATTGTTATCACTACTTCTAACAGTAAATTGGCTACGTGGATAAGAACTCCAGTGTGTATAATAAATTCCCATGAAGTGGGCAACCTACAAGCAAGACTGGAGCCTTTACTGACTCAGAGGGCTTTCTAGGTATGCAGGAAATATGACTTGGAATATTAACCAAAACAAACAAACAAACCCTCAAGATGGCTTAATGGGGGCTGAATATACTCCAGAAGAAATGGAATGCTGAGAACAACAAAGCTTGGAAGAGGAGAGGAAAAACCATCCTGCTCAAGCCCCTGAGAACTAAAGAACGCATGGAAAGATTTTTTGGGAGTGGGGGGATTTCCAACTGTTGTCTTTCTGTGATTCCTTGCAGGCATCCAGTTTCTCACCATATTTAAGAGTAAGATGGCTGACAATCACAAAAACAGCAAAATCAGGCCTCTCAAAGACAAGGCAGGGCACTTTACCAGCTTGGGGCTTTCCCAGGTAGGCAAACTTTGGAAATTAACTGAAAGAAAAAGATATTCCTTCTCCTTCAAAAAATCCAGCTTGTTGATGACTGAATAAATTCCAGGTGCATAGAATGTTGACAACACATGAGAATCAGAAGGGGGGGGGGAGAATGAGGAAAGCACGTTGCTCCAGCCCCTGAAAATGTATAGTATACAATCCTGGAGGTGGAGTATGATTTCCACATGTTTGCTCTCCCACAATTCCTCATGAACCCTCATTTTGTCATGATCCTATAAACAAACTTGACTATCTATGAGAACAACTGAATAGGCTAATTATTGAGTCCAAGCTGGTCAGGAGACGGCCTCCACTGCTGGGCCATCTATACTTGTTCACTCCACAACAGCTTGCCATGAGCACATGCAGGATTCCAGTTGACCCTGTTGATGTCCTTATTTTAAGCAACAGCCAGATTGTGAGGTGTAGGTATTTTTGCTGGGGCAGGGGGAGAGGGAGTTTAGGATCTTTAATGGACTTGTCTCAGTATTCCTCCAAGTTCCAGTTCACAGGATTCTTGGGGGGGGGGGGAGATGACAGTTAAACTGGTAAAATGCAATCTGTAGCACAGATATGCCCACTATGAGCTATCAAAATGGGACCACGATAAAAGCTTGTAGTAGGTTCCAGCCTGTCATAGACATGAGTTGGTGTGAAGAACTCAGGGCCAGGAGAAGGTGTTTGTAGTCCTCCTATCCTGCTCCCTGCAAATTTATCTTTTATAGTTCATTGTCTGAAATGCACAAGGAAAGAAGGGGAAACAAACCATGTGGATAAAAACTGTGAGAAGGATTGATGGCCGAAGTAAATAAGTTCTTTACACCCCTTCACTGAAGGTCAGGGCCTTCTTATTGACAAGGCTGAATTCTGTTCGCAGGTTTGCAGGTAGACTGCAGAGGAGTTCATTGACTTTAATGGAATGATGTGATCTTTTCCCCCAGTGTGTGACTGCAAACAGAATGAATTTGTTGAGAAAACTGTGATTACCTGAACACCCTTAGGCATGTTTTCTGCAGGACATTCCAGTGTCTTATCACAAGGTCACAGACCCAGTGAAGTGAATGCCCTGTGCTGAGCTCCTGTAAGGAGAAGGCTGACTTTATTCTGAGAGTTTGGTCAGGCGGGTGAAGCGAAAAAGCACTCATTTTTGCTTATGGCTTAGTTTGCTGGAAATATGGAACATTCATTTAGGAGGCAGTGATCCAGCAAAAGTAACGAGGCTAGACTCGTTAATTAGCACAGGCATGTTCCTTGCCAGACAGCAGGCACATGATACAGAAAATGATGGAACTCTTCATTTTGTTCCCACTATGTCTTTCTTGAGACTCAGAGAGAAACAAGGTTACAAAACTTTTATCAATGAGGAAAAGAAAAAGTCATTTGAGCAACAGCTTAAATGATATTTTTTCAGTGCCACAAGGCAGTATATAATAATGATGATTATAGCTTGATATTTATGAGCACTGCCTTCCCAGATTCTAATTGCTGATAACCACAATCAACCACATTCATTTGGGATTAGGTTTAAGAATTTCCAAGGCAAAGGCTATACAAGCTTGAACTCTGACTTCTTGCATCGTCCTGTTAAATAAACCCTTAGTGCCAGAGGGAACAACACCAGAGATAAAAACACCTTGAACTCTACCTTGGCAGTCTGCACTAAAGAAAGTTAAGGCACGTCACTGTGCTAGTTTACCAGTCAATTGCTTCAGGGGTTATCTACTGTGGTTAAGACTGTGAACTCCTTGCATAGACAAAAATGTTTTAACCCTTCTAAACAGCTTCCTAGCTAACCCTGACAATGCCTGCCCAAGATCAATCCCAATTTGCATGCAGCTGGGGAAAGTACTAGTTGCTCAAGATGGCCAAAAGGAGCCCCAGATCATAGCACCCACTCATTCAATCTGTCATCCACACATATAGCTTTTCCTTGTAGTAAAGCTATATGTGCACCTGCATTTTTGGAGAGTGAGTAGGAAGGGAAAAAGAGATGAAGAAATAGCACAAAAAGGCAAGAGATGCTGTGATGTCATCAGCCCTAAAGAGCGGCAGGAGACTCACCGGATGCCGCCATTGATGAGGCGGCGAGGCGGGAGGGAAGGAGGACGCTCTCCGGAGAGCGTCGGGGAGCGTGTGCGGCCCGGAGAGCCGTGTCACGTGGGGGGAGCAAGCTCACGGCGCCTTTATAAGCACCATGTGCCTCGAGCCTGGCCTCTTTCTCCTCCGGCAGCAGAGCGAGAACAGCCTCGCTGCTGCTGCTTGACTAGCCGGGAGGCCGTGCGGGAGACTTGCGCCGATTAGGTGTTTGTTTAGGTGCTTGGGGGGAGGAGGCATGGCCCCCAAAAAGCGGCGGGCGAGGGCGCCCATGGCAGCAGCCTCCAGGGAGGAGGAAGAGAGGCCAGGAGGAAGCTGCTCTGCTGCCTCCAAGGTAGAGGCCCGCGGGGGGGGGCAGGCGTCGAGTGAGCGCCCCGCGGGCCAGAGATGCATGGGTCGCTGCAATGCTGGGGGATCGGAGAGTGGGAGGGTGAGTCCCAAGTAATGCGGCGGAGGAAGGGGCGGAAGGGGGCCCCAATGAGCCTCGTGGGGGGAGGCACCAGGCCAAACCTACCTCTCGCCAGGGGGTGGCAGAGGCCCGAGCAACCCAGGCTGGGGGGCAATTCCCATCTAGGAAGGGGCGTGATAAGGTGGCTCCTGCACTCCCGGATCCCCACACTAGGTCGGCAAGTCATGCCCGCAGGCCTGCTAGGGCCAGGGAGGACAGGGATCACCCCCCTAGGCGCTCAGGGAGCAAGAAAAGGTGGCAATGTGTGCAGAGGGCTTCCCAGGCGCGGGAGCGGGGGCCCTCTGGCCAGGGCAGGGCCAGGCCTGGCTCGCCCGGCAGTTCTGGGGGCGGGAGCCCGCTGCAGGCCTTAGACTCCTCCCAGGGGGAGCAGGTAGCATTTTGGCAGGGCTAAGCCCTGGCCATGTCGCAGATTTCTGGGTCTCGCTGATCACAGAGTTTGCCCAGCAGCCTTAGCGTGTCCCTTTATGATTCAGAGGAGGGCAGTCGGGATTTGAGCAGCTCGACGGAAGGCAGGTCCCAGGAACGGCGTGGCAGCCTGAGGAGGCGAGAGGCGCATAAGAGGAGGTGCGGGCGGCGCTGCGCCCACTCCTCTGGTGAGTCTCCTTCCAGGGAGGACAGCAGGGATGCTCACCGTGATGGCAGATATTGGTTAGAGGGTGCTTTTATACCTGGGCTGCCAGCCTGGCTTCATAGCAGGCGGGCGCCAAACTGGTGCTGGACTCGGGGGAGGTGACAGAGTCATCGTCTGAGCCCCCCGGGAAGTACAGGGACACTGATGCTCCTCCAGGCATCCACTTGCTGCGAAAATTGAGAGAATGGGCCCTTGACGGCTATTATGTGGACCTTTTCTCATTTATAAAAGTTGGAAAAGGGGGGGATATGGGCAAAAAGAGGGACATGAAGCGGGAAGATGCCCTGCGCTGTGAAAGAACCTTTTCCAACTGGCCGCAGGGGTTTGCTGAATATCTGGCACTTATCGCAGCAGCCTACCCAGAGCGGGGATGGCACCTTGCACACTATCTATGCCATGTGCTTGAGGCCCGTGAGTTCGGGGGTGAGGAAGCAGCCCTGGACTAGGATAAGGAGTTCAGGGAGCTGGCCTCCTATAATGCGGAGGCACGCTGGGATCTCAAGCATCACGATTCATGGATCGTGAAGGTAGGCCCCAGCATTCGCCAGCGTAAGGAGAAGGAGAGGAGGCCTCTTACCCAAACAAGCGGGTGGCGGCATACTTGTTGGAGGGTTTTACTAAGGGTTTTAGCATCCCTTATACAGGGGAGCGAGTTGCCACGGACTGTGAAAATTTGAAGTCAGCCAGAGAATGGCCGGACGTAGTGCAGGAGAAGCTGGAGAAGGAGATGAGGGCACGCAGAATAGCGGGGCCATACAGCTCACCCCCACTGCCCAATCTGCGGTTATCTCCATTGGGGGTAGTCCCCAAGAGGGCAGCAGGTCAGTACAGGTTAATTCATCACCTGTCCTATCCTGCCGGGTCATCAGTAAACGACCACATAGCACCTGAGCTGTGCTCGGTGAGGTATACCTCGTTTGACCAGGCGGTGGCCATAGTGCATACCTGTGGGCCTGGATCTTGGATGGCAAAATGTGACATTCAGTCGGCATTTCGCCTGTTGCCCGTAAACCCTAGGGACTTTTGCTTGCTGCGGTTCAAATTCCGGGGGAGCTGGTTCGTCGATAAGGCGATGCCAATGGGATGCTCCATAGCATGTGCTGCGTTTGAAGCATTCCGCACATTCCTGGAGTGGGCAGCGGCATCCAGGATGGGATGCCAGGCCACGACCCACTATTTGGATGACTTTCTTTTTGCGGGGGCAGCTGGCATGAGGGATTGCTGGGAGCACCTCCAGGCATTCCAGGAATTGGCCCAGGAGCTGAGTGTCCTGCTGGCCCCGGAAAAAACAGAGGGGCCGGCCACGACACTTATGTTTTTGGGGATTCAATTGGATTCTGAGGCTGCCTGAGGACAAGCTGAGCACATTGCGGGACCTTCTGGGCACCATGCTTGGGGCGAAAAAGACTACGCTGAAGGAGGTGCAGGTCCTGTTGGGCCACCTCAATTTCGCGTGTAAGGTGGTGGCAGCAGGCAGGCCTTTCTGTGCCTGGTTGGCACGGGCCACGGCAGGGGTGTGTAGCCCCAGGCATCACATTAGAGTCACAAAGGCCATGAAGGAGGATCTCCGGGTATGGCAGGTTTTCCTGCATCAATATAATGGGGTGTCGATTTGGCAAACAGCGTTGGCCCCTGACAAGGTGCTGCAGGTGCATTCCGCTGCGGCTGGGAGCCTGGGGTTTGGGATCTTTTTTGCCAATAGATGGTGTGCAGAGAAATGGCTAGAGCATTGGAGTCCAGCAGATGCTCCGTTATCTGGCACACCCGCGGTGGCTGGGATGGTCGCCCAGCACCATGCGGGTCCACCTAGCGGGGCTTTCCTTCTTTAGCAAGTTATGGGGCTCATGGGACCCAGGCTCTTCTTTTATGGCCCGCCGAGCTGTGGAAGGATGGAAACGGGCAGACCCGAAACGGGTAGATGGGAGAAGGCCTATCACTAGGCTCATATTAAAATGCTTGGTTGCCCAATTGGGGAAGGTTTGCTATGATAATTACGAGGCCATGCTGGCAGCCTCCGCCTTTACACTGGCATACTTTGGGGCACTGCTCTCCAGTGAGTTCCTGGCTCCCACCAGAGGGGTCTGCCTGGGGCGGGAGGACATTGAAGTGAAGAGGAAGGGGATGCAAATCTGGCTAAAACGGTCAAAGACTGACCAAAGGGGGCATGGGGCCTTCATCCAGCTGCCCAGGCAGCCAACTCCGGGGCCCTGCCCAGTGGCTTTCATGGAGGCCTTTTTAGCAAAGCGGCCGGCAGTGCCCGGCCCCTTATTTATGCATGCTGACGGGTCTTGCCTGTCAAGGTTTCAGTTTGTAGCCATCCTGCATGCTAGTCTGGGGACAGTGGGGCTAGACCCCAGGGGATATGGGACACACTCGTTCCGTATTGGGGTAGCCACGCAGGCTTTTCAGGATGGGGCCTCACCCAGGCAAATCATGAGGGTGGGGCGATGGAAATCACGGGCATATAAAGTTTATGTGCGGCCAGTAGGGGCACAAGACTAATCTGTAACTCGTTGTAGGAGTTCACCCAGAGGTGCGCCATGTGCTGGTGCTGGGACACAGTTTCGTCCACTGGGCATGAGTTTACGCAGCCGGCTCCGGTTGGGGATCCAATTTGGGCCTGGGAGAACCCATCAAGATCCAATGGTTGGGACATCGAGGCATGCATTGGTCTGCCCTTATGGGAACATTTGCTGCAGTGGTTGACCAGGATGGACCTCCGGATGCGGCGGTGGTCCACCTGGGTGGGAACGATTTGCCAGCAAAAACCTGAATACAGCTGAAGCAGATGGTATTGGGAGATCTGGAAACCCTGCAGCGGAGGTGGCCTAACACAGCCCTGATTTGGTCTCAGATGGTCGAGCGCCATCACTGGCGGGGAGCCCGGGATGCCAGCAGCGTCAACAGATCCCTGCAGAAGATCAATGCGGCAGTGGCTTCCAGGATGAGGGAGTGCGGGGGGCTTTGTGGCAGAGCACTGGGACATTGATAAGAACATTGCAGCGTTATTTCGGGCTGATGGGGTTCACTTGTCCGGTTGGGGGTTGGACTTGTGGTTATATAGTGTGCAGGATGCAGTTCAGGAGTGGGCACAGTTTAATGGTGTTGGCGGGAGTAGGGTCAGGGGCCCCTTCTCCGGTGGCGGGGATAGCAAGGAGATGGAGCCTGTAGCAGGGTCAGGGAATCCGGAGGGAGGAAGGGATTCCCTGCATGGTAGGCCGCCTCAGGACTGAGGGGCAAATTTGGGGTGAGCCTCAGGACTGAGGGACCCAAAGAGGGGGTGACCTGGGATGGGCTAAGGGAGGTCCACGCCTCCCAAGGCATTGCAGGAACACACTCTTTGGGTCAAAACCCCACAGCAAGGAGCCCTGCAGATCCAGAGAGATCCCGGGTGGGGTCTCCGGGAAGCTGTGGGAGTATTGGGTGGTTATTAAGGCCTAACGGCCTGTGGACAGGCTCTCTCTCCCCTTGCTGGCCAACACAATTCTTGGAATTTGTTGCTGTTAATAAAGCTGTGGCCTGTTTTTTGCCAAAAGTTGATGAGTGAGTGTCTCCTTCTAACCCCAAATGCCCGCCTGCAAGTAAAAAAACAAGGTGATAAAGATGAGCCAGGCAACGTACTGTTTTCCACCATCAACAGTGCTCTGCTCTCCTGCTGAACAGTCTACTCAGGCAGTACTTGCATGCAACTAGGGCCTTTTCTGTATGTACAGCTTATGTCCAATTATCACTGAATTTGAGTCAGTATGCCTTTAATTTGAATCCTGTACCTGTACCTGGCATCTTTTTAAAAAAACCCTATTTTCTCTTGGGAATTCTGAAGTATGTGTTCTTCATACCAGTGTGAAAACGTGGATAGTCTTGCAGCACTGAGGGGTTTTGCATTGGGCATGAGTGTTTTTTTTTTAATTGTAAGAAGAGATTCTTCAGGCTGTGTTGATTGTCCACTAGCTATCTTAGCAGAAGGCTGTCTCCCTTCATCCGTGTTCAAGGTCCAGTATTGCTTACTTCTCCCATGTTGTCAACTTTATTGTTTAAAAGAAATGTAATGCATGGGTGCCTTGCAAGACTTGCATCTCTGGTGGAAAAAAAAACAATGTCAGGAGAAACTTTAAGTTGGCAGTGTAATTAATATAAGATTTGCTTCCTGTCACTTGCAGTCTTTAAGCAGCAGCTGGACAGATACTTACCATGGATGCTTTGGGCTGATCCTGCACTGAGCAGGGGTTTGGTCTAGATGACCTTCATGCCCTCTTCCAACTCTATGATTCTATAATAGTATCAATTAATTACTCTTTTCTTCATCTAATGTTTCAAAGAAATCTTTATGAGCACATGGGAGTTGTGCAGTCACTGCTGAGAAACCAAATATGACTTTTGGTGGGACTCCTTGTATTAATATAAAATATTTATTTAATGGTTGATGTTCTCTTTACTTAAAGGTGATGCAATTCCTTTTTATGTGGCCTGGCTTCCCAGAGGCGACAAATGATCCCATCATCATTTGGTTTTAATTCTTTGTCAAACTGTCTGTGTTTGTATGTTTACTCAAACTGGCTTATAATTTCTGTGAGAGACAGATTACTCTTAGATTGAGTTTGAGGCGCTATATTGTCATATGGCAGGCTTATTAATAGTCTTGCTCAACAAATTTCTTTCCTGAATTCCTCAGTTGCTCAGCCAATCCAATCTTCTCTTCTAGGTGATGATGTAAATTAACCCATCTTTATTCTTAGCACTGGACAGTTTATTTTACAATTAAAGCTGGCTCTTTAATATGGAATTGACATGCAGCCTTTATGGCTCATACCACACAACTTTGGCTGCTGGCATCTATATTACTCTTAATACATTTCCTCCAGTTAAGCACTTGATTATGACCTCTTGCCTTTTCATTGTTGAAGCCTCAGATTATCTGGTTTGCTGTGTCTTTATCTCTTGCTCAAGGATCCTGGATAATGTTGCATAATCCTGTTTCAAGAAGGTGACTCTTCATCTGTCCTCTCAAAATTAGATAATTGTTCTCTGTCAGCCTATCTATCAAATGTATTTCTTTGTTCTCACCTGCTTGTGCCAAGAGCCTCTGGTGATCTTGCTACCTCTAATCAGAGATGTGCTTAATATAGGCTACCATAACCCCTGTTGGCAGAGTAATTAACACAGCAATGGTGCATAATCTGTTTAGCGTACATAAAGATTTAACATACTTTTATTATTATTATTAAGCAGCATATATTATTATTTAGCAGCAATGTCGAGATATTAATTGCTCATAAGACTCCAAACTAGATTTCTCTCTGTAGGGGTGCTTTATAGGGGAGGGCCATAGATATTATCAAGTCATTGGATCCAATCAAAAGTTTGATGGAAGAGCTTCGTCTTGCAGGCCCTGTGGAACTGTATCAGCTCCAATAGGGCCCAGATCTCCTCCAGGAGCTCATTCCACCAAATAGAGGCCAGCTGGACAGAAAATGTCCTGGCCCTGGTTGAGGCCAAATGTACTTCCTCGGGGCCAGGCACCACAAACCAGTTGGAATTTGTAGTGTGATGTGCTCTTTGGGGGACATAGGCAGAGAGGCAGTTCCTCAGATAAGCTGGGACCAGACGATAGAAAAGAAGACAGAGATAGGTTCCTAACTACATCACTTGCTATGAAAGAGACACAGAGACAGAGACATGCCTGGGCACAGGCAGCTTACGCTCCAAGAGACCCCTCTCATCCCCAGCCAAAGCAGCTCTGGACAGTCTCACTGTGGAGCAAAGCAATCATGGCTCTGGGTGGGAAGGTCCCTGAGGCGTAAGCTGTCCAAGCCTAGGCATGTTCCTTCAGAAGCAAAGCCCTCGACCTCTTGCATTTAAGGCAAAGGTTAATTCATATCAGGTGTCGGGTTCTGTTTTACAGAGCAAGCTTTATTCATGGCCAAAGATGTATGATCAGTGCCTCTGACCATGCAACACTCACCTCCTATTCCCCACAGAATACAGGCCAGGCTAGACAGCATGGCTACTGTCCATGTGTGCACCTCCCTTTTTGCAAAATAAAATATAATTCTAAAAGAAGTCTGAAAGAAGGAGACAGGAGATGCTCTGGGAGCCCTAGTAAAGAGGATTTAAATGTAATTGGTGAATACAGGTGAAGCAGGTTTGGCTTTCAGAGTCCAGGCATGACGCACAAGCTCCTTTTCCTCTGTTGAGGGCCTCAGGTGCATGCTTATTTGACCCATGTGCTGAAAGGGGGGGGGAGATTGGAATCTTTATTGATCACCATCTTGCTTGTATTAAAGGGTATTTTAGGGGCTTTTATTATGTTTTTATTGTCTTATTGTAAACCACCGTGAGACAAATTGAGAGCGATGATAGATAGATAGATACATAGATAGGTAGGTAGGTAGGTAGGTAGGTAGGTAGATAGGTAGATAGATAGATAAATGCACCCCAAAGAGCAGTTCCAAGGGAGGAATGGGAGAGAGAACCTTCCTGCCTTACCCCAGGGAAATGGGCACCTTAAAGCAGGGAAAGAAAGTATAAGGAGCTCCATTCTCCATTGTGTTAAAAAGAAAGAAGTGCTCCTTGGAAGCAAGCCCTTCTGTCTGGTGGAGGGCTTTGCTCACAAGGAGATACACTGAGCCTGGCATGAAGGCATCCAATTACGGGTGGCATTTAAAGTCTGCTCTGTCCTGCTGCCAGGATGCTTGCAGGGGAAAGACCTCCACCTTGCCCCCTGAGTGTGAAGTATGAATGAGATTTGTTTAGGTATATGTATGTTTTCAAAGGGATCTTGCCTGGGACTCCCTGCTGCTGGATACAAACCCTGTGGGCCCAGAGCCCTGGCTTATGGTCTGCTCAGTTCTGAGATATGAGGTCAAGGGGCCACAGGTGCAGTCTTGCACCTGATACTTCAGGTCATGGGTTTGGTGTAGTGGTTAGGAATGCGGTCAGCCAGTTTGGTGTAATGGATCCATCGGAAATGGGAGAGGAATGGTGCATTCAGCTCTACAAATGAAATTATCTCTTCCTACCGGCTCATATTTTTCATTTAAGAAGTACTTCTTGCAGGTATTCCTTTAATCAGCTTGGTGTAGTGGTTAGGAATGCGGACTTCTAATTCGGCATTCTGGGTTCGATTCTGCACTCCCCCACATGCAGCCAGCTGGGTGACCTTGGGCTTGCCACGGCACTGATAAAGCTGTTCTGATCAAGCAGTAATATCAGGGCTCTCTCAGCCTCACCTACCTCACAGGGTGTCTGTTGTGGGGAGAAGAATAGGAAGGTAAATGTAAGCCACTTTGAGACTCCTTTGGGGAGAGAAAAGAGGCATATAAGAACCAACTCTTCTTCTTCTTCCCCCCTTTCCCCTTCCACTGGCTTTCTAGCTTCTCATAATCTTTAAAACCCTTTATACCTTTTCCTTGTACCTCTTTGTCCTGATAGCCTGAAACTGTTGGTTATGCATCTCCATTCTCTTGCTAAAAGTTCTGCTCTCAAGAGGAAAAAGTACTGAAGAGAGGACAGCATTTTGTAAATCAGGAGAGCCAGCATGGTGCAGTGATTCTCTGATCTGGAGAACCAGGTTTGACTTACCACTCCTTCACATGAAGCCAGCTGAATGATCTTGGGCTGGTCACAGTTGTCTCAGAGCTCTCTCAGCCCCACCTATCTCAAAGGGTGTCTAGTGTGGAGGGGAGGGGAAGGGAAGCCATTTTGAGACTTCTGTGGGTTGTGAAAAGCAGAGTATACAAAACAACTCTTCTTCCTCTTCTTCTAAATTACTCCTGCATAGTGCAATAGCTCTTTGCAAATTACTCCAGCAAAGTGTAGCCAAACTGTTAGTCTTCTTAGAATTCTGACTCAAAAACAAAACAAAAAAACAGACCAATATATTTTCAGCAACCCCTTGATACTATGAATTAACTGATTTAGAAAGGATAAAAACTTAAATTCATGAAAACCCAGTTCACTGAACAGGGTGCCCTTTTTGTCATTGGGCCTCTTTCTTTTTGATCTATGTGTTGCCCAGTGCTGCTTTTTACCTGCCTGTTAAAAATCCAGTATGCTTCTGATGCAAAGTAAACCAACCAACAACCATGAAAACAATAATGCAGGAACTGCTCATCATGGGACTTCCTTGAGCAGGCAGAGGTGAAGCTAAGAGCTACCTTCCTCTCCCCTGCAGCTGTTACCAGTTATGCAAAATGATCTTTTAAAGATTGTTCTCATTGTTGACAGGTTTTAATGCTGCTTCCAAATGATGTTGGCAGCAACCCGTAGCTCTCCAGTGGTTGGCATGAATTTTCATTTCCGTTGCCCCGTGATGAGGGAATTGGGGGGAATCTGCTTCCCCTTTCTTGTTGCAGTGCACAACAAGACGCAAACAGGGCAAGCCTGTCTGAAAGAAGAAACATGCAACAGTGTTTTGCTCGCCCTCACATGGGCCCTCCCCTCTCCATTTCCAGATCACTTTTTTTTTTAATGGCACAATCCTGTTGCTACGGGACCACAAAGCAACATGCCCATGTATCAGTGGAAATAAAATGTACTGTTGTGTTTTCTTCAGTGTGCACAGTAATATTGGGAGTGGGCAGCAACTGTATCTAAAAACACATTTTTGTTTTCTGGAGGTAGGGCATCAACGGGGAAACGGGAGGGTGTGTGATGAAGCAGACCTCTCCCTATTAGCATGGTGTCCATGTTCTGTATTTTTAATCTTCATTGTGAACACACAACCATCGGGGTCTAGTTACCATGGCCAGCCTATCAGAAATCTACCCTAACATAAATTGAGACCATTATACAAAGAATCCTGAAAAGAAATCTTGTAAAATGTTTTATTGTTGTGGCATGATCCTGTAGCAATCTGGACGTGTATTTTAAAAAATTAATTTCAGGACCCGGGGGGGGGGGGAGGAAGTTTGAGTCCTCAAAACCACTGCTGTGAGGGGATTGGTGGCTTGCATTGATTGACAACCCAAGGAGTTTGTGTGTGTGTGTGTTGAGGGAACCTGCATTTTGTCCATGCTTCTGTCTTCTCTGCCACCTCATCGGGAAGGGAAATGCTGTGACGAGACAGTGGGATAACATGGGAGGCGTCTCCCATCAGGAAGCGGCCAAACGTGTGGTTTATAATCACGTGTTTGCAAGCCAGAGGCGGTGTTCATTGTCTGCCTCGGTGCAGAAATGGTCTAGATGTCTGACTAGCCAAATATATCTATATCTATATCTATATCTATATCTATATCTATATCTATATCTATATCTATATCTATATCTATATCTATATCTATCTATCTATCTATCTATCTATCTATCTATCTATCTATCTATCTATCTATCTATCTATCTATCTATCTATATGGATTCTGTCTGGTGGTTGGGTAAGGATGAAGTCAGAGTGATACAGCTGAGCAGCAGATGGTACAGAATAATTTATTCTTGCCCCTACAATTGTTCTTGTCCCTTGTAGGGACAAAACTCAATATGACTATATTGAGCCACAGGGATAGGCAGGATATATATATTGTATAAACTAATACAATTAATGGAAAGAGTTCCAGAAGTAGTTATTCCTGCTTCTGTTTACGTGGCCCTTTAGTCCTGCTAGCCTCTCCCCTCAGGCATGCAGACCTTGAGCTCCTTCAATCTGTCCCCAGAGGATTAGGATTTTATTTCAAAATCATTTGAGTCACTGATGTGATACTGTTTGACAGCTGATGTGCCACTTCTGCTGAGCAGAATCTTAGGGAAGCCTAAACTCTGCATTGGCATTTTTTTGTACTATTAGCTGGGGAAGAAACAATCCATGGTTCAGAGACCAAAAGCAGCTCATCATGGGCTGAAATTCTGGGAATGTGAATAGATAAATAAGGATGTTGCTTTCTGCGGATCCATCCAGTCAGACTTTCTCTGGGTCTAACCAATTGTTTTCAGAAAAATAGGGCATAAAAACAGCATTCTGGCTTCAGAAGGCACATTGCTTGACAAATGAAGCAACCTACACACACACAAACCCACTTTTGCTAGGGATGGCCCTAGCTGTTTGGATGCTTTGTACAGGTAGCATTACCAGTATCCCCCTTCTCCAAGGTTCTGCAAAGGAAATTTGCAGTGAGACATTTGTAATTTTGAGTCCATTCTTCAGATGCTCAATCTCACCTCCAGGAGAAGCCAGTTTGCAGAAGCCAGCTATGCACAAGACTGACTGACTGGCAGCTGTGATAACACAAATCCTGCTTTCCCTGTCTTCCTGGAACAAGTTTTGAACTTTAAAAGGACTTTTAAAGTCATGCACAAAATGAACATTTAATCAAATAAACATAGGATTTTTATCGTTTGAAAACAAGGCAGACAGCCCACAGAACATGGGGCAGGAGCAGAGCTGAATACTAATTGATGGTTTAAGTTGTTGGTAATGCAAATGTCATCACAAACACAACAGTGGGGGAAAGCTGGGATCCCCTTGCTGGAGGAAATCATGTTGCTTTTTAAAGGTACAGTAGATACAGCGCTTGGTTAACTGGTCGGACATCCATTGTTGCCTGTTCTTAAATGAGAGCAGACCATCATGGGGGCTGCTAGCTTGTGGGCAGCACCCATAGTGGAATGACTTGCTCCCTGCTCCCAGGCACCAATCAGGTATGTGGTGGGCAGGGATTTAAAGGTCCAGAACACGTACATAGCATGTTCTGACCATGGGCACCACTAGCATTACTGCCTGGCAAATGGTACCCATGGATAAGACAACACCAGAACCAGCTGACTGTTTGTTTTCTAGTTGCTCCCAGGATGGGGAGGGGTAGGTAGCTGATCCTGATTTACTTATCTAGCATGTTTGGTTCTCAAGAAAGCCTCGGTGTCCTCAAGGATGGCAATTAATACAACTCTTAAAGTATATCTGTACTTATACTCCTCTCCTTTCTTCTCTATACAGCATTTCCATTGTCTTCCTCATGATCCAGATACAAACCCTTCTCTTCTCTATTCTCCCTCCTCATTTTCCCTGTCCTTTCCCGATCTGCCTTGCTTTATCCCATTGATCTTTTTTCCATTCTGCTCCATGACCTTTCCACATGATTCCTCTGCTCTGCTTCAGTTCACATGGGCTTTTCTAGCAATATTTCATCTGGTATGTATTCTGGATATATTTCTCATCAAGAGCCACAGTGATGGAGTTGTGAGAGAGAGAGAAAAAAAAAACATGTGTGTATTTCTTGAGCCCTTAGAATTCTTGGAAGGACTGTGAATTTTAATCTATTTCTTACAATAGTCAGCAGAAATATCTGAAAAACTTTTTTTTTGCAAACTAGGCTGGATCATTAATAGGTTAAAGTGAAGTACCCTCATTTGCACCAAGAATTACAAGGAACCCATTCTGCTAATTTCTCATATTTCAGCCTACACGTTCTTTGTTTGGGAAACCAGAACTATTTTGGGCCAGTTGGCTAAAATTACTGCAGGTCCATCAAGAGACATGGCCTCTTTTGCAAACTACAGCTTGATGTGACTATCTGACTATCTGCCGAAGACTTCCCTTCTCTTTCCCCGGCATCATTTCCTCAGCCCTCACTACAATGAACAAATCTCACAAACAGAGTAGTCCGTCAAAGTTGGCATGGGGGAAATGGTGGTGGAAGGATGTAATTTATTTCTTTCAGATGTGGTTTGTCATTTGCAATTGATCAAAGGCAGAGAACAGTCTGGAGTGCAGGAAAAGGAAAGGTGACAGAAATGGTAAATTCGGCTGCAGGAACTGCATGAGGCAGAGGCCACTACCTCTGCTAGGCGTCTCCTTCCTCTTTCCCATTATATAAAGAAATAAAGAAAGCAAAATAAAGATCACACTTCTTTTCACAGGGCTGATGTGGCATTTTGGTTTGAGATGCTTTCAGAACTCATTTTCTAGAGAAGTGGTTATTTAACTCCTGGAGGCTGTTAAGTGTTAGAACAGGCACTGGAGCTCCACATAAACCCCAGAGATCAGCGTTGTTGAATATGCAGTTCACCTATCAGTGAAATGCCTCCCTCGCTCTGGAGTTGTTGGCCATTCTGCCCTTTTCTGTCCCTTCCCAGCACTATTACACCTTTTGATGAACCACAGCGACTGAATGGATTAAAATCTGAGCAAATGACACCCACACCGAATGCTTTTCCACCTTGGTACTGGCTAGCCATCAAAACAGAGGATGAACTAAAAAAACAATCTGTCTAGAGAAACAGTGGGCTCTCAACAATTTGGGATCCTTATCTATTGGTTATATTATGCCAAAATACATGACCATTAACAGACTATACATTGTTCATCAGTCCTCAGCAATTTTCTGTGCACGACATTTTCTTCAATTAAATGTTTGCAAGTGATTCAAGAATGACAGGATCAGAGGGATTTGTAGCATGTGTTATGTAAAAAAGATAAATATTGTCAAATATGGTTCAGTTGCTACATTTAATTGGATTGACTGTCTTGATAGAACAGGGTATTCCTCAGGCTAAAGGAACTTACAAGACTGCTACATTACTGGACAAACAAAGCAAGGTTCTGTGTGGACAAGTGGAGTGAGATTTGAAATAGAATATACACCTGAACAGCTCTATAAGGCTATGTTAAAAGTACAAAGCAATCACCAACAGTCAAAATAGGTTTGATAACCAAATAAAGGCATCATTAGAAGATGTCACCACACCATCAAGGAAAAACTGATTATGAACTTGTGGCTCTCTGGATGCTGAAGTTACCTAGCGTGAATCACTCTTGAACAAGAGCTATGGAGAAAAGATTAGGGAGATTCTTCTTTGCCAGAAGGCTCTCCAGATTTTGGGATTCCATATCTTTAAACCGCTCCTGCGGAGCGGATTAAATAATCGGGTAAGGGCACCTAAGGAGGGCCCTGTCCGTGATGAGGAAGGGTGCAGATAGCCAAAGCGCCTGCCAATTGGCCCCTCCGATTGTCAGTCCGGTGGAAAGGGACCAATCGCGAGCTGCGCACAGCGCGGGTTGCGATTGGTTCCTTGCTGCCAGAATGACCAGTTCTCCCGCCCCGTCTTCCAACTCCCCCACATCCAGACAACCGATGCCATTTTCTCCCCGCCGGCCAGCCCGCACAGGACGCTTGCAGCCTGCCCGCCCGCAGACGACGAGCCGCCGCCACCCCAACACGTAACTGGCCCGCTTTGTCAACGCCCCACGTGCCTCTCTACCATCTGCAGCCGCGCCTTGGCCTCCTGCCACAGCCAGCCCTGCAATGCCGCGCCCGCACCCAATGGCGCCGGCCACGGCAACAGGGCACCCACTGCCTCTGCCGCGAGCACCTGGCACCGGGACAGGCCGCGGCCCCAATGCCCCAACTACAGCCACACCTTTGCCCATCTGCCGCCCCGACCACGATCCACAGCCTCCAATGCCTCAGGTACGGCCCGCCACGGTCTCGCCCCGGCCCATCCACGCCCTCCCATCCGCGCACGCCCTCCCCCAGGCCGCCCTGCCACCCCCCCAAACTCCATTGCCACCCTAGCGCCCGCTGTATTTGAACTACAGCGGTCTTAATGACTAGTTAGAAATATTTGTGGAGTAGAACTAATTAATTCTAGAATCTGGGTTTCTTCCAGAGTTATATTTCTGGAATGTGCCAAAAGTGGTTTACCGAATAAATAAATATAAACAAAAACAAACCTGTTCAAAATTGTTTTTTAATAAAATGCACAAAAATAATAGAAACATGCACAAAGTTGTGCTCTAAAATGATACTTTCAGCAAACAGAGGGATAATATTGGATGGACTTTTTGTTTTGTTTTATATTGCAAAAGAGCACATTTGTGTTTCTCTGTAACAGGGGACTACAACATTTTAAAGCCTGGAAGCAGATTTGGAATTCTGACATTGCGTAGTGGATGCAGCAAAATGGCTGCCACAGCTTCCCTTCAGTCATGCCATGTGACTCTTGTGCTGGGGCAACAACTGCTGCCCAAACAATGTTTTTAAAAATTGGCACAGCTGATCAAATCTCCATGGACTGCTCAGTTTTCCTGGGCAAAAGACTCACTTGGCCACACTCACTTTCAAAAAACACTTGGTGGGAACCAGAAAAATTGTCATGGGTATCATGGTGCCTGCAGGCACCATGTCAGGGAACCCTGCTCTGCAGCATAACAACACTCTACTCAAACTTCTGGGCAATGAAAAAAGATTTTATATTTGTTTGGCTCACATGGGGTTTATTTTGAAATTTATGTTTATTTATGTTGTACAAAAACACTTTGTTAAACTTCTCTGAGAAGGCAAGGGGAAGCTGTTTCTTTCATTTTTTTAAAAATATATTAACTTTAAAAAATGAAACATTTCTCTAGCAGGGAATTATTATTACTGTCCCAAAATCCCCGTTTCTTTGGGAACCATGGAGTAATAATGGTAGGCAGCTGAGGAAATCTGCTTTTCTCTAGTAATACACATACAGATAGCTTATCTTTGTGTATCCCCCAAAGAGTGCTCCGCTCTGTTAATACCAATTGGTTGGCGGTCCCTGCACTCTCCCGGGTGGAATGAGCTCCCTGAGCAGATCTGGGCCCTATATAAGAGCTGGCACAGCTCCGCAGGGGCTGTAAGATGGAGTTCTTCCACCAGGCTTTTAGTTGGGGCCAGTGAAATACCAGCCCCCCCCCCCCCCTACTGAAGGTGCCTTCTGACTGTAGACTGGCTCTGGAAGAAGGCAATTTGGCACCGGGATCTCTGACATCTGAATTATTAAATAGACTGAATGATTTTAGAATTTTATTAAAATCTTGTTTTAACTGAATTGATTGTATTATTTATATGTTTTAACTGATGTACACTGCCCCAAGCCGCTCGCCGGGAGGGTGGTATAGAAATTAATTAATTAAAATAATAATAATTAACACCAAGCATGTGGACACAAAAAGATCTCTCCAAATGAGAAGCAGAGAAGGGAGAAGCTGAAATAACCCCTTTCCCTTCCACTTTCTCAGATACAAATGTCCTGACAGGCCAAAACCATATATGGAACAATGGTGTACCACGCCAATGTCAATTACTCTGTCAATTACTCCCCCCCCCCCCAGTGATACCAGACACATACATCTTTACTGCCACCTTTGGCTCTTTTGCAGTAAAGAAACAGTCTGCAATTAGAGGCACTTAAAAGTATGGAACATAGAAATTACTGTGCAATAATGCCTTATAAACTTGTACACACAGCTCTCAGCTCATTTACACAGCTATTTAGCATCTAAGTGATCCACAGTCACTTAGCACTGAGGAGCACTGAGGTTAGTTGCCTATACAAACTCTGCATAACACCACAGTGTGACGGCTGGCAGTGAAGAAAGGTTACGGTATAATTAGTGCCACTCAATTTACCTCTTTCCTAAACAACAATATATACTGTTCAATGCAATTTATTACTAAGGCAGAATGCATATAGTGAGGAATTTAAGGGGCCAAATCTTCCTCTTTCAACTGGAAGCTATAATCAAGAGAAGATGCCAGGGATTCTGTTTTTTCCACTTTAAGTCTGTACCTTAAAAATCAGAACTAGTTTTGGAATACATTGTAGAAACCTGTATATGTTCTTCCTTTACATCCCCCACACCCTTCAAAATAACGAATTTCTCATTCCTATTATGTTTTGAGTACCCAGCTTGCTGGGGGGTAAACGGTAATGACTGGGGAAGGCACTGGCAAACCACCCCGTATTGAGTCTGCCATGAAAACGCTAGAGGGCGTCACCCCAAGGGTCAGACATGACTCGGTGCTTGCACAGGGGATACCTTTACCTTTACCTTTATTATGTTTTTAACTTGGTTAAGGAAGGAAGAGTACAAGAGTAACAGGGGAACAAAGATTCAAATTGGTAGCCATGTTGGTCTGAAGCAGAACAAATTTTGAGTCCAATAGCACCTTTAAGACTAACAAAGTTTCATTGAAGGTAATAAAACTTGGTTGGTCTTAAAGATGCTAGGGGAAGAAAGAGATGGGTAGGAGAAAGAGGAAGTATATGCCACAGAACACCTCTTTTCCTTCCACCTCTGTAATCTGTTTCTTGTTCCCTCTCCGTCCACAGACTGGGTACTTACTGAAGCTACATTAACATAGTCATCGTCTGAGAGGGTGTCCAGCATGTCGTAAACAGATGTCTTCATTAGCTTCAGTGTCAGGCCACTAACGCTCCCACTCCTGCCAAAGAAGAAAAGACAGAGTTGTTGTGGCCAGGCTAGTTGCTTCAAGTTCTGAGGGTGTAATTGAGTCTCTCTACCACTACATCTCTTTCCCTGTTGGGATATTTCCTTTGCTGTGGTGGTGAGTGCTATGCATGACATACAAATCATCTCTCTTTGAAATGTTGGGAAACAAAACTGCATGATAGATTTGGGCCTCTGGACTGAACAGGCAAATATGTCTCTGAAAGTAGATGACTAGAAGAAAACAATAAAAACAGATGGGAACAAAGTTTTCCACAGGCTTCTTGCCAGGGACACTTACACATCCACAATGATCACCATGTCCTTTGGAGAAGAAGCCCCTTGAATGTACCTGTATGAAGCAAAGAGATGGATAAAGTCAGCAACAGGTACCTAACAGCCCTCCGGATCCCACTCAGCCGAATGACTTGGCTACATCTCAGCATTAACTAACAGAGGAGAATGAATTACTTTATTACACATTCACAATCAGCGCATGCCATGATTTTCTTCCTCAGCCTTAGGATGCTAAGGTTTAGGATGCTTGACTGAAAGGTGAAGTAGTTCTAGAACATACCAGAAAAAGAAAGGCCTAAGTGCACTTCTCCAGCTTCTTCAGGGGAATCTGTTAGTTTTGCAGTGGCATAATGATTTTCTGCATTTTTGCCTCCCTTGCAGATGGTGCCCAGTGGATTCATAGAAAGGATGGAAGTGCATACGAACAGAGGTGGCCTAACCGATGGACCACAGGGCAGCCATCCCAGTCCCCTCACTGGCATATTCCCAACATACCATGACCCCACCCCCCAACCAAGGGGGGTAGCCAGCTGGACAACAGCAGCTGCTCATACCTGCCCCATTTCAGGTTTGGGCAGCTGGTTTTTGGTGGCAGCAGTGCCTCTATACAAGGCAGGGCTTGCCACTCGGATCTCAGTGGGAAGGGGTAAGAATGGTGGGGTGCATGACAGGGTGCGGTAATCATTCTGGGGCATCATCACGGATCTGGTCCAATGCTTAGAATCACTTGCACCTTCTCAGTGGTGCAGGAAAATAATTTTTATTTAAACTAGGCTAGTTAGTGATCAAGTTCTCCCATAAACTGAACAAAGAGCATGGAAGCAAACAGGCACCTTGAAGGGTCATAGCTTCATCACTGGAATTTGAAAATTTCAATTACTACTGAACACAGATCCAGAATAGAATCAATATGTGGCATATCAGGACATACTGTTCTGCAATAATAATAGAAGTGGATACTGTTATATGGAATTTTTGATAGTTACATACACAGATACAGAACGTGTCTCAAATCATCCTTAATGTCCCATTGCTCAAATAAATCAAGCAAGGGAGAAGAAGCCAGAGGGCACTGCCAGATTGCCTTGAAAGACAAAGATGGGATATAGAAAAACTCTGCAAACTGATAGTGACCTGCCGCTCAACATCGTGTCAGCTTAATGAGCTCTAAATGCTAAACTCTTCCATCATCACAATCCTTTTTTAAAAAAGGAGTGATGATTATGCTGACACAGGCATCAGGATTCTATTTACCCCCCCCCCCCCATGGTTTCAAAGGCCAAACCTGATTAGGTTATTTTTAGCTATTTGGAGGGAGGGGAGCACAATTCCCTCTGTAAACAATGATGAAAGCTTTTAAAAAATCACCTCTATTATTTTTCAAACTGCAGGCATAACATCTAGATAGGTTTTTCTCATCTGAGTTACGTCACATGAAAGAATGGGGGTGAACATATAAGGTCCATCCTGGGACATATATTACGGAGAAATACAGAAGGAACAGGATACACGATTCTTATAATGCCATGCTGGTTATCAATCTATGTACCCATCTTTCCATATGCACACAAATGTAGTTAACACTAAGAAGCTAGAGATTTGCTTTAGAATTATAAGTTTGGGGTGTGTTACATTTAATGGACAAACAGAAACAAAATAATTGTTGGCAGGGGGAACAATATGGAAATCCCATCTCATCCCTGCCAAATCTCCCTTTCCAGGATTCTCTGTGGTCTCAGGATCTTGAGCAATTTGACTCTCATCCATTTCCCTTTAACTGAAGCTTAGCTGTTCTCGACATTCTGTCCTTTCTGGAGCATATGCAGATCTTAGCATGTTCGTTTTTAGGTGTAATGGTTATTCTGAGGAGTCAGGCTTGATTGCCCTCTCTTCAACATGCAGCCACCTGGGTGTCCTTGGACTAGTCACAGTTCTCTTGGAATTGTTCTCACAGATCAGTTCTGTCAGGGTTCCCTCAGCCCCACCTACCTCACGGGGTGTCTGCTGTGGAGAAAGGAAGGGAAGGCAATTGTAAGCTGCTTTGAGACTCCTTTGGATAGTGAAAAGTGAGGTAGGCTGATTCCGCATACGTGGAAAAGTCCGAGAGGGCAGTCATATGAAAACAGGGCAGCTCTCTGCTTCAATATGACATTGCTGCCAGGGCACCACCCTTCCTGGCCTGGAGTGGATCAAGCCCCAGAGGTCCTGGGCTAAGGGAACACGGATTCTCCTGAGTTCCCTTAGCCCACTGTGGGGGCCAACAGTGCCTGTCCCATGGCATGACCATGTGGACAGGGAGGAGTTGGCCTTCCAGGCCTGGCTTCTCCCTGTCCTATGGTGGCCCAGAGGGGGCAAAAAGTGCCCTGGTTGACTTCACAGCACTTTGCCACACTGTGGGGTGGACTGGGGCATTTATATTTATTTTGCAATCTCACCTTCCTGCAATATAACCCCCCCCCCCTTTCTGGCAGCCACCCCGCAAAGCAGAATGAATCCGGTGCTGCTTTGTTTCCCACGGGGCACATTTCAAGCCAGAGCAGATCTCATGGAGCTCCGCAGCAATGTGCTGGCAGTGGCCCAGTGAGACTGCTGCCGTGAGGAATGGACCGTATTAAAAAAATAACTGTTCTCCTTTTGTTAATTTATATAGTCATTTCCCCCCTGCATTCCCTGGGTTATCTCTTGAGTATTTGAAGGCTCCTGTCTTGTTTGCTGGTGGCTGTGTTTTGGAATATTTTGCAGAAACCTATGTTTGTGGACTGGAACACCTGTTGACTGAAATCCACAGCTGCAACATAGGAAACGGAAATTTTGCAGATAAGAAGGCCTTACATATTGTTGGGTATGAAAAGTGAACACCCTTCTTGTGTGAGGGTGACTTCAGAATTGCACAGCTGACTTGGGACCCCTAGGCACTCTTGGGGTTCTAGCGTGTGAGCAAGGTCTTCAGGAGCAAATGTAAACATTTCCCATACTTACAGCTGATTGTACCATGGCCCTTGGATGACAAATACGGCTTGATCACCAAATGGATCTATTTATTTATTAAATATTCATATCCCATGTTTCCTCGTGCCATCTTGAGTCACAAGAAATAAGACAGGATAGAATATTTTCAAATGAAAGAAAATATATGATTGAGGTTGGAAACTACCCTAATTCCCAATGGGGCATTTGTTCTGTCCTGCCTTGCCCTGCACAGTTAAGTAATTGTGAACAACATTTCTGAGGCCTTCTATACTTCTCAAGTATTACTCTTGAACTGGAGGACCCTGACAACCTACTTCACAGCTGTGCTCCTAAATCAACTGTCAAAGACGGATCCCACTGAGAGAAATGTATTCAGAGGGCCCCCAAGAAGTAGGGCTAAGGGGACAAAACTGCAGAGACTCTACTCACTCAGAGGCCTTTGCAGACAGGCACATTATGCAGTTATTTTCAATATCAGATCTAGGTTTAATAACATGGCAGGTGGAGCAGCAGAGTGATATCTGTCTGGGTGGCTCTAGTGGCTTTCAGCAACTCTGAGATGGCTCTGTTGTGGAAACAAGGTGTCCTGTTTGCATGGCAATTATACCCCAGGCTTCATCAGGGGAGTTTAAAGAAATGACCATGGAATCCTCCTGTCGTATTTAAACAATTCTCTGAAAGACAGTCATTGTTCCAAGGGCACACTCCTTCCTCCCCTTCCCTGTTACTTGCCGCCCACCTGTAGCTTACTGCGTAGCTCCCCAGCCCTGCCAGGGTGACTAGGGCCCTTGGAATCTTGTTCCTTAATCTTCTGGCTGCCCAGCCTAGGGGGTCTATAATGGTGGCTGGTGGCTGGATTGTGAAGATTAAGATGACCCAGGTAAATGGATTGTCACTTTTTACTAGGTTATCACTATGGAGTTTGCCTGCACACTGCACCCTCTCTGCAAAAGAAAGAGAGAGATGGGACCATCACTCTGCTGAGCCTCATTTAAACGGCTACTCCAATTTCCACACACGTCGTAGCCTGTCTGATATGTTTTCTGTTGCTGAATCCTGTAACAGCTTCTCCAGCTTAACCACCTCCTCCAGGGTAAGGAGAGAGTTTGTGCCAATTCAGTGGAGTGGGGTGACAATCAGGAATGCTGGCTCTAGGGGACACATTTTTCCTTTGGATGCTCACAAATAAGTGACAGCCCAAGAATGGATTTTTAGCTTTTTCACACTCTCTGGTTTGCTCTTACACTCAGCTCATCCCTCTTTTTGTGTCCTCATTTTTATTTGACAGAAGAAACCCTCTGGAAAGTTGCTCATGGACCGAGAAGCATACAGCAGTTCTGTCTGCCTGCCAAGCCAAGTTATACCCCCCCTCAATTACAGCACTCACCAGTAGAGAACAAAAATGCTCTAAATATCACACTATACAAAAGCAGTGAAATGAGGGTCATTCATCCATCCCCTTCTGTGCTTTACCTCCCTTTAGTCCTTATAACCCTGTGAAGAGGCTTAGGTTGAGGAGGGACTAGCCCGAGATCACCCAGAGAGCTTCATTGGGCAGACTTGGGATTTAAACCTGGGTCTCCCTCTGATCACTATACCACACTGCCAGAGACATGTTGACTCACTTCTTCCTGCAGGGCAGAGATACATATCTGCATGGATATGCCCACTATCCCTCATATGCAGTGCATAAATACACGGTTCCCTAAGTATGTTCTGGTAAGTACGTTCAGACTAAAGGTTCTGGTAATTACCTTCAAGGCCATACGCAGTCAGGGCCCAGTGTACTCAAAGGATTGCCTCCCCGCCTATGCCCCCAAAAGAGCTCTGCGCTCCACTGCCAACAACCAGCTAAGGATCCCTGGCCCTAAGGAAGTCCGCCTGGTCTACACCAGGGCCAGAGCATTCTCTGTTGTGGCCCCCACCTGGTGGAACGAGCTCCCGGAGGAGATCAGGGCCCTGACGGAGCTTAAACAGTTCCACAGGGTCTGCAAAAAGGAGCTCTTCCTCCAGGCATTTGGTTGAGACCAGACGCAATCAACAGCGACTGAAAGGCCCCTGCTTCCCCCCTGCCCCCCCCCCCCCCCAGAATTCCACCAACATGCTCTGGAACTGTTTGTATTGTTGCACTGTTGTATTGTTTATATTGTTTATACTGTTACATTGTTATACGGTTACAACCATTAGTTATTATTGTAAAGTTATTCACATGTTTATAGATTGTTTTATGTATTGTTGTTTGTTCTTATGTAAACTGCCTTGGGCCCCCGGGAGGGCGGTATATAAATAATATAAATAAATAAAATAAATAAATAACTACGTTCTGCCTATCAATCCAGGCAAAAAAAAAGTGGAGTGGGAAATCAGGGTTGCAGGGTCTCTGAATTCTGCAGACAAGTTTTTTTTCACTGTGTCTGAACAAGGCCAGAATAAGAACTGTGTTTTGTTCTTCCCTTTGCCAAAACAGTCACTACAGCCCAGTGGGGGCTATAAATGAAGCACATGGGGTGATCATGAGTAAGAGGTAAGAAACTGGGAGCTGAATAAGACCTGGGCGGAGGATAGGCCCCTTTCTTTCTACTGGGAATTTAAAGCCTAGGTGTGGCCAGAAGGGTGAGCCAAGAGGCACAACCGTCAACAGCTTGGCACGTCCTCAGCGGCTTGAAGTTGTCAGGATCAGTCAGGGGCCTGACAGATCGGGGGCCCCAGTTTGTTGCCAGGTTCTGGCGGGAGCTTTTGAGACTGTTGGGGGTGGAGCAAGCGCTCACGTCAGGCTATCACCCAGAGACAAATGGCCAGACCGAGTGGGCGAACCAGACTCTGGAACAATACTTGTGTTGCTTTATTAACCACCAGCAGACGGACTGGGTCTCCCTCCTCCCCCTGGCCGAGTTTGCCAACAACAACGGGGTCCACACTTCCACAGGTGTGTCTCCTTTTAAAGTGGTCTATGGGGCTGATCTAACTGCAGTACCCACCTGGGAGATTTCTTCCCCTGACGCCCAGGACGTTCAAAAATGGGCGAGTGGGGTCTCCAAGGCCTGGCTGGACATTGTTAAGTGCCTGGAGGAGACCAAACGGGTGTACAAAGTTCAGGCTGACAAAAAACGGGCGGATGCCCGGCCTGGGCGGTTGGGGATCTGGCTTATCTGTCCACAAAGAACCTGTGGTGTCAGCAGCCATCACGAAAACTGGGGCCAAAATTTTTGGGGCCTTTCCCTGTGAAAAGACTGATTAATAGGGTGACTGTTGAACTGTCCCTGCCTAAGACATATAGACATGTGCATCCCGTTTTTCATTCCAGCTTGTTGAAACGTGCCCCGCCCCCAGATGACTGGCACTCGGCTACCACTGCCCCGATTCCTGTCTACGTGGACAAAGACACACACTACAAAGTTAACAAGATCCTGGACTCTCGCTGGCACAAGGGGAGACTTCAGTACTTAGTGGACTGGAAAGAATTCCCCATGGGGGACAGAGGATGGGTGGAGGCGGGTGATGTCTGGGCCCTGTAGTTTTGCGGGATTTTCATCGGGAGTTACCCCACTGTCCACGACCCATTGATGGGGGGTGAGGGGGGAAGGTGTTATTGGACTGGAGGAATGTCAGGATCAGTCCCCTGCTTCTGCCATATTTGATTCCATCGAACCTGAGAGACTCCATCATTGTGTGCTGTGCTCTTGCTGCCTTTCCCATGTAACAAAAATGCTTATGTTTCTGTAGTATCTCTTTGATCCCCCCCCTTCCTTTGATCCGTCTGCTTTCACAATGCAAGTTCTCCCTGCCGTGATACATTGTTACCAGTGTCCCTGTAAACATCTTATCTGCAGCCTGGGGTGCCGGGCTGACAAAGGCCGCGCTAACTTAGACACTTTGGCAGGAAGCCTGGGATGGCACCTGGGTGGGGGATGACACCCTCCCCTTGGGAATGGGCCTGGTTTCGGCGGGAGAATTGTATTGATAACTGCTTGCCTCCCCGATATCGAACAGTCTTGACTTGAGATGTTTAAGTGCTCAGATCTGCTTCCAATTAAAGCTTTCTTTCTATAGAAGCCTGATTGTGAGTTTTGTCTGCCCTTGACAGTAGTCAGGTAAAGCTGCTTTGAGTAACGTCTGTGTGAAAAAAGTGGGATGCAAACATTCTCAATAAACAATGATCTTATTTGCAAATATATTGTACTAGGGGCAAAGCCCGTTGTCTCCAAGAATACAACGGGCGCTAGAGCTTGGCAGTGGGAAGAGGAAGGGGAGGAGTTGTCCAGTCTGTAAGGGCATGGGATTGTCATGTGTGTTGTGTGGGAGGTTGTGGTGGCATGGTGGCAAATGAGGCCATGGGTGTGGAGATATGGGTGTCAAGAACCTGTGGTGTGGAATGTTTGTTGATTGTGGGAGAGGACTGACCTTTGGGAATTGTGGCATAGTGGTTACAGATGAGCTTTCCAGAGCCATGTCCTCAGATATGTGAAGGGAAAATCAGACTGGAGGGGAAGTCTGATTAGGGGAAGATTACATGGCAACCAATTCCCCCCAGTTCTGCGTCATTTCCCTTCTTGTGTGAATTAGGCCACATTCACCGAAATGCCCCTCTGCCCTAATACACATAGGGTAGTCACAGTACACAGGTGTCCACCCTGTTCCTTCTGTCTCCCATATTTTCACTGTTGGTAAAATGTGCCCACATGCTTCTTTCATGGTTGCTCCATAGAAGAACGGATTTTTGTACCCTATTGCTTACTACCCAAAGGAGTCTCAAAGCGGTTTACAAACACCTTTTCCATTTGTCTCTCCACAATAGTCAACCTGTGAGGTATGTGGGGTTGTGAGAGATCTGAGAGAACTGGGAATGGGCCGCAGTGACCCAGCAGGCCTCAGGTGTCTCAAAGCATTTTCCAATCGTCTTCCCCTTCTCTCCCCATAGCAGACTCCCCATGAGGGAGGTGGGGTAGCTGGCAACCCTAAGAGGAAGACTGTCTGTGCACAGCAGTTTTGACCTTAGTAAGGTTTTTAATACTGTTTTTTTATTTGCCAGGCCAAGGTTATTTGCCAGTTACTATTTCAGTTAGGATGTGTCTCCAGACATTTACTTGTTCTCTATTTAGTTTCAGGCTGTAAATATTTATTTAGATCTTCCTGCACTTTCCAGACTCACAGGACTGATGCTGGTCTGCCTGTCTGCGCCCCAGAATACAAACAGTTGCTGATAAGGGCTGGCCATAACCCATAGGCCAGGAGGGACACTCCTCCACCACTCCCTACCAACTGCAGGCAAAAATGGCTCATTTGAAGGCTGGACTCTGAGGCATTGTACGATTTTGAAGTCCCACCTCCAAACCTCCAGGAATATTTCCAACCCAGGGGTAGCCAACCTACAGGTGTGGCCTGGAGAGCTCCTGGAATTACAGTTCACCTGCAGAGTATAAAGATCAGCTCCCCAGGCAGAAAGGGCTACTTTGGACAGGGTTGTGGTAGAGAAGAAACATTTAAGGCTTCCCACACAGGTTGTTGTTGAATTGAAAGACTTGAGGCCTACTGCACAGGGTTGTTGTGCAGATGAAACAGGAGACAAAAGAGCCAGCTTCCTCTGCAGAATAACGCTGTGCAGTGGCCTCAAATCTGCAGAGAGTTGCAAAGAAGAAAGACACATGGCTTGGCTGTGTCTAACCCCGGCCAGAGCAGTATTTTAAGTGAGAAGGGGCTTTTCTGTGGCCTCCCTGTCAGGCAACTGTTTGGCAGAAGGGGAAAGTCCCCCCCCCCCTCAAAAGGAAGGCCCTCAGGCTCCCCTGCGTTGCTCTTGGAAAGGCCTCCTCCCCTCAGCCAGGGCCTGTCAGAGGCTCCTTCGCAGCAGGCCTGAAGGGGGGAGGGGGAGCACTCTGCAGCCTCCTGGCCGCTCTGTCAGGGTTCTGAGGCAATTTACAGTTGGACATGACAGTGAGGACAGCCTTGGGGCGAAAAGGGCTGGCACAGCCTGGCCAAGTCTCTGTTCTCATCCCCCTTGGCAGCCTTACTGACCTCCTCTCCCTTTGGTGGTCAGGAGCAGACTGGCAGCCAGACTGGGCTGGGTGAATGGAATTTTGGTCTGTCCTGGTGAGGGGCCAATAGGAAGGCACTTTGCGCGCCTCCCCATTGGCTGCTTGGCCCTGGATGGACACTCGGAGGGCCCAATCAGGAGCCGCTTCACGGCTCATGATTGGGCCCTCTGAGTTTTTATCCTGGACAGGGCCAGCCCTAACTCCTCGCCAGGTGGCCTTACTCTTTTATTTAATAGGACCCTGTCCTATTTAAAGATGTTAAGCAAAATGTATTCAGATAATGGAGTTTTGGTTTTCTGGTTCCAGATTTTCAGTACATTCCCAAAAACCTACCAGCTGACTTCCAACTGTTATGTGCTGGGGATACCAGAACTGGAGTTGTTGATAATAAACATCAAGCCTTTCTAGGTATCATTTTATGGCTTTTCTAAACCAAGAATATAAGGTGCAACATATAAGTGTCTGATAGGACTATTTTCAGCCAGTTCTTCATTCAGATATATGGATTCATAAAAATTGGCCTGGTCCTTACAGTTTAGCCAGTAATGAAGAACTATATTCCAATCCTAGCACAGTTTTTGCATAGGTAGCAGAAGGATTTGGAAGGACAATAAATGGTTAGAAAAGCAAACACCATCATCATGCCTGTATACAGGGCTTGGTGCAAAGGAGGGGAGGGGTAATTTTTCAAGGAGGGTCATCCACTTTTGACCCCCTCTGCCATTCGATAGCCATGTGTTATTACTCCCTAGGAACTACTGAGACTTAATCTAAACATTGATCAAGTACTTCTCAAATACGAATGCCATGTGGAGGCAAGGAAAACTCCACTTAGCTCTGTTAAAAATTCATTATGATGTTAAATTATAAGTAAGGCTTCAGACATCACTGGCTGATGTTTCCTCCTGTGTCTACACAGAGCCTGATCCCTCATTCAAAGAAGCTAGAGGGGGATTTAATGATGCTGACTGGCTCAAAACAGGATCAGTCCCAGCATGAATTAATTAGTGCTTAATTACTGTCAATTACTCAGCATTACTGGGAATTGCTTGTAAATGGACAGCCTTTGATTGCTAATCCCAATTACTAATGTTATCTAATTGGGAGTGATTATATTTTCTTTGGGGTATGATGCTGAGCTTTGTGCCTTATGTGCAGCAAGAAAACACATTGCTTTCTTTTCAGCCACACTGGTATGATTTGCAGCTGGAAAAAGAACTCCCACCCATGCTTTTGTTACCAGGATACACATAAATACTGGGAGTTTAGTGAAAATTGAAGCACTGATTCCAGTGGAACTCCAACATGAGACTCTGAATCTAGCAAAAACTGAAATGATTCCTCTTTCCCCTCCACTCCATCGACATAGGAGCCAAAGCCACCATTCAAATGTGCCTGTGTAGGTTAATGTGTAGAATGAAGAGACACTCGTCACCCCATGTGTACACTCTTCAGATCAGTGTCCTTGAGAACCAGATTTTAGGCTTAAGATAGAAACCACATGGTGTCATTACTAGGAACAGTGTAGTACCATCTATATAACCACAGCCCAGCCTTTCTCAACTTTTTTACCACTGAGAAACCCCTGAAACATTCTTCAGGCTTCCAAAAACTACAGAAGTGGCATGATCATGCAAAATATGGTTGAGAAGCAAAGCTGTGTACATGTACATGTCACCCTGGGGGCCCTCCCCTTCCTACCCCCTCCAGGCTCATCACTGGCCATTTTGGGAGGGGGCTTTTAGGTTGACATGACCACATATGGTTAAATCACCTCATATATGTTAGTCAAATTAAAAAAAAATAGATAAGAAATGAATGAACTCCTATCAATTCAGGAAATCCTTCCAGGGCTGTCAAGAAACCCCAGGGTTTCATGGAACCCTGATTGAAAACCCCTTCCAAAAAAGGAAAATACCACAAGACAATTCTATGTGCAAAATAATGCCAAATGTTGGGCCAAAACAACTGCAATTAAAACAAGTGTTTTAAGGTTATAGTGGTAAATTCAAATGGGTAGCTTCAACATCTGAGGCTGGGCTCTTGAGTCCAGGAGGGGCTAAAGGGGAGGGCTTGGGCTGATCCCACCCGTAATTAATTCCGTAATTGCTTTTCTTTCTTCATTTTTTTAAATCCAAGGAAGGAGAGATTGAATTCTACATCTGGTTTTATTTGTCTGCCAGGTTATTTGTCTGGCTCAAACATTTTGTCAAACCATGATTTGTGAATATGCCATGAGCTTGTGTGCTCCTCCCCTTGTGTCCTCTGATTCAGTTAGATACATCCATTTCAGGACACATCCTAGTTTGCCACTACATCCAAACCTGCAAATGGGTTATGGTTGCCCTCCAATCCAGAACAAGGAGCCAGTTGTGAACAATGCTTTCCAATACCTTCGGGAATAAAATAAAATAATGATTTGGACAGCTAGGGCTGGTTTGGATGTAATATTAAAATGGAACATGGATATTACTTCCATCCCATAGACAGTCTGCTAGCTGCCCATCAGTTACTGGGTTTGATTTAAGTCATTACCTATCACATACAAAGTCCTTCCTGGCTTTGGACCCTCATATCTGTGTGACCACCTCTCTTGCTATGCTCTGCCATGACAGCTTCACTCGTCACAGCAGGGCCTTCTGCAACTGCTAACCTACAAAATCAACAACTTCCCGTGCATGTGTCATCTGTATTGCGGCCCCGGGGAGTGGCTTGCCTGAGGAGGTCAAGAAGGCTTCCACTCTCATGGCAAAACTGAATTATTCAAGAGGGATTTTCTACCCAGACGGTACAGCTGCACTGCACTTAAGGATTCACAAAGATTGGAAAAATTATTAGAGAGTGTGTCTATGCTGCTGAGTAAAGCCTGTTGAAACTAGAAACCTTCAATGGGATTTTGCATTGTTTAATGTGTTAAAGTAATACTTATGTTTCCCTTCTGTGCTGTTTTTAGACTTCTGGTTGGTTCTGCAACTCTAATTCGATTGCGTTGTTTATTGAATGTTCCATGTGTTTATTGTATTGACTCTGTGTGATCCACCTTGAGTCCAAGTAAGAAAGGTAGACTATAAATGATGTAAATTTATACTGCCCTTCAGTGGCTGATCTCCTTTATCTGGGATTGCAGAAGAGGGCAGCACTAGAAGAGAGCTCATCAAGCCATCACTTGCAGAGATCCTCAGGGGGCAGTTGTCTCTACAATCTTCTTTAATATTTTTATGCACCTTCTTGCTCAACTGGTGCAGAAGTTTGGGCTGGGTTGTCACCAATACACCAATGACACCCAGCTCTTTCTCCTGATGGATGGCCACCCTGACTCTCCCCCAGAAACATTAGCCAGCTGCCTGGAAGCAGTGATGGGATGGCTCAAACAGAGTCGTCTGAAGCTCAGCCCTTCAAAGACGGAGGTCCTGTGGCTGGGCAGAAAGAGCCCAAGCGAGGAAGCGCACCTACTGACCCTGAATGGAGTGCAGCTATCAGTCGCCCACTCTGTCAGGAATCTGGGTGTGATTCTTGATGCCTCCCTCTAAATGGAGGCTTAGATCATGATGGTAGCATGACTGGCATTTAACCACCTTTGCAAAGCCAGACTACTAACACCTTACTTGGCCCCCGAACACCTAGCCGCAGTGATCCACGTGACATCACCTCTAGAATGAACTTCTGCAACTCGCTGTACACTGGCCTACTCTTATCCGGAAACTACAAGTGGTCCAGAACGCAGCTGCCAGAGTCCTCACAGCAATACCTCAGAAGTCCCACATTCAGCCCATCCTCCAGCAGCCATGCTGGCTCCTGGTCAGATTCCGGATCAGGCTTAAGGTTTTGGTTATCACCTTCAAGGCCACATGCGGTCTGGGCCCAGTATACCTGAGGGACCACCTCTTAGCCTACACCCCTCAAAAAGCCTAATGTTCCACCACCTCCAACTTTCTGGTGATCCCTGACCCCAGGGAAACCCACTTGATCTCAACCAGGGCCAGAGCTTTCTCTGTCCTGGCCCCCACCTGGTGGAATGAGCTCCCGGAGGAGATCAGGGCCCTGACAGAACTCAAACAGTTCCACAGGGCCTGCAAAAGGGAGCTTCTCCACCAGGCATTTGATTGAGGTTGACCCGAACCATAGCTTCCCATTGGCCTCCCTGAGCCTCCCTCCTACAACCATCTCTGCAGACTTACTCATCCCACTGGGCCATCAGTACACACTGAATTATCGTCCTCCCCAGTGTTATCATTTCATAATGTTTATTGTTATTATTGTATTATTATAAAGTGAGTTATTTATATTGCTCCTGTTTGATGTAAACTACACTGAGCCTTCCGGGAGGGTGGTATATAAATATAATAAATAAGCAAATGTTAGTTTGCTCTAAAGATTAAATCATGTGACTTGAGCAAGTGGCATGCAGGGGGAGGCATTGTGCAAATACAGGGCCTCTTCATGGGTGTGTTGGATCAAACTTTCTGGGGAACTGTATTACCCAGAGGATGTAATATTGGTCACATGTGTATTGTTAGGTGATGTCCATTTCCACATTAATAATCAATCTTTTTCTAAATTATATACTAACCGGAAATGTAAATGGTGCTCTGACCTTGATAGCCCAGGCTAGCTCAATCTTGTCTGATCTTAGAAGCTAAGCAGGGTTGACCCTGATCAGTATTTGGATGGGAGACCACCAAGGAAAATCAGGATTGTTATGAAGAAGCAGGCAATGGCAAGCCACCCCTGAATACGTCTTGCTTTGAAAACCCTTCAGAGTCATCATAAGTCAGCTGTGACTGGGCAACAAAAACAAACAAAAATGGTAGCTGATAAACAGAAATGTGGAATGACTGGACAAGGGTAAATTAGCAATTCAGTAATAAATTCAGTAGTAGTAAAGACACATCTGTGTTTTTTGAATTGTATCCCAGACTTGCTTCCAAGACAATAAAGCACAATCTGGCCCACATGACAATAATTCAGGATATGAACTGATGCTATGCATTATCCTTCCAGCGCAAGTCCAGTGGGCCAGTTCCCTAATTCTCTGAGAGGCTGAGAGGTTCACTTGAGAGGCTGTAGCTAGTGATATTGTAGTTTAACTCTAACCTAATGAAGCATTGATTTAAGAGGAATTAGCCTTCCCTGTGTATCCGGGGAAGATAAAACCAGATTAAAATAATTGTAATTTAAACCCAAACAGAGTAAACTGCATTGTTCTGCATTGGATAGTTGGTTTCAAGAGAATTGGTAACTTTATGATTAACTTCAAAGAATTATGGGAAACTAAATAGCTTTTTGTCTGAATTAAGATTATTCAAATTAGACCAATCCTAAATTCACTTTAATCTCATTGAACCAAACCCAGTAAACATGAGCATTTCATTTTTATTACCCAACTCACAGTTTCACTTCTCCCAACTATTATGCCAACTGCACTGTAATGGACTAGAAATCTTTTGTGTTTAAGTAAGTAGATTGTATGTTTCTATTTAGAGTAAATTAGTAATAGAGTATACCGAAAGCTAGTCACACTCCAGTCTGCACCAGTAACTTCCAGGTGGTCTGAGGCTACGATAAAGAAACTGGGTGGAGAGGCAATATGGACGTAACATGACCTTGTTTTCCAGACCTGGCCAGGGCCCACAGAGGACTCATTGGAAATAGGAGAGGAATGATGCATTCAGCTCTACAAATTAAATTATCTCTTCCCACTGATTCATATTTTTCATTTAAGAAGTGCTTCTTGCAGGTATTCCTTTAACCAGCTTGGTGTAGTGGTTAGGGATGCAGACTTCTAATCTGGCATGCCGGGTTCGATTCTGCACTCCCCCACATGCAGCCAGCTGGGTGACCTTGGGTTCACCACGGCACTGATAAAAATGTTCTGACTAAGCAGTGATATCAGGGCTCTCTCAGCCTCACCCACCTCACAGGGTGTCTGTTGTGGGGAGAGGAAAGGGAAGGCAATTGTAAGTCTCTTTGAGCCTCCTTCGGGTAGAGAAAAGCAGCATATAAGAACCAGCTCTTCTTCTTCTTACTGCAAAGTCATCACCTTACAACCTCACTTTGCAATATATGCCTCCCAAGGGAGAAGTAGCCCTTGCAACAAAAGGGGTGAAGTAGCTGAAAGGGCAGTTTGAAGCATAGGCTGGAGGGTTCTGCTTAGGAAACTGGGGAGCCAGTCCTGATACTCAAAGCATTGCTCTTTAAGTGGTGGGTTAGAGCCCACAACTGTACCTGGTGCCCCAAACTATGGTGAGCTATGGGTTAGATCCACGATGAAATTTCCACTCATACTGGAGCTCTTGCACAAGTGGAGACACAAGAGAAAACCATGGCAACCTGTACAAATTTCAACCTATTGTATCCCTGCTTCAGTTTCTGCTTGCAGAAGATATTGTACAGCTAATATTGGGTTTTCAGGAAGTGAACCTTGCAGCATCTTCATTCTCAAAATGGCTCCTGGAGATACAATCTGGGAGAGGGAGGAGATTATTACCCTTCTTGATACCATAAAATAAAGTAATTTCTCTGCTCATGGGAGCGCAGTAATTAATTAATTAATTAATTAATTAATTAAGAAAAATAGCTCTTCACAGAGATCTACTGTGCACTGTGCCGTAATAAGAAACATAATGACAGGGTAGGCATTCAGGAGAATCACTGAACAATTTTCAAAATGTGTTTCAAGTTGAAATGTATGAAGGCTGACTTCATGGGCTAGTGAGAAATGTAGCACAATATCTTGGGTGAGTATGTCATTGGCTATATGTGCAAACAAGGATGGAAGTGGGAGATATTGCACAAAATCTTGTGCAATCCATTCTGCAAGCACAGCTACACTAAGTAGATTTCTTCTTCTATTTGCACATTGCTGGATTCAACCCACTGTCAGCAACCTGGGCACCATTCTCTTTTCTAAAAGGCTTCTAAGACAGGCAGAAAGAGAAGAAGCTAAGAAGAATGCAGAGGAAAAGAAGAGAGATAGAGAAAGTCAGGCAATATGCAGTAAAAACTGAAATGTGAATTCTGTGCTACTATGTGTCGTTAAAGATGAGTTTCAGATCTGAACAATAAAAGATTGTTGGCTATTATTAGACTGTAATAGTGATGGAGACTGCCTCTTCGAAAGATTCAAGCTGGGCAAAATTGTTTCCCCCAGGTAAGATCCCTGCCCCAGTCAGGAAGTTGAGCTTTATTACCCACCAAACTTCATGGGCCTCAGAGAAGACCTTAATATCATTGTGAAGTGCAAAGCCTGTCAGTTTCCCAGCTACTTTATCCTTAATAGCCTGCAATTGAGGAAAGTTAATAATTAATGTGCAGCAATCACTAACAATTAACCAGAGTGGTGCGGGGTCATTAATTTTCCGACAAAGAAAGCCTGAGCATTCCAAGTGCTCACTGCCACTACTCAGTGCTATTTGTCAAGAAGGTAACATAGCACAGCTTACGGCACAATTGCCTGTTTGGTCTTCTAATCACTGAGGAGGACAGACGCCCCCTCCCCATCCAAACCACTGGAAACTCACAAAGTTTTACAGATTTTCAGTTTTCAGCATGTTCAATTATGGTTTTGTTTTGACTATAGCTAGTTGGTTGCTATTTGTGTTCTTAAATTTTATTTTATTTATTAGCCTGGAGAGCCAGTTTGGTGTAGTGGTTAGGAGTGCGGACTTCTAAACTTCTTCTTCTTCTTCTTCACCTGGATCCTACTGTTGTATTCATAGAATCATGGAATTGGAAAGGTCCATACAGGCCATCTAGTCCAGCCTCCTGTTCAATGCAGGATCAACCTAAAGCATTCATGATAAGTATCTGTCCAGTCACTGCTTAGACTGCCACTGAGGGGGAGCTCACTACCTCCTTAGGCAGCCAATTCCAATGCTGAACTAATTTTTTCACCCTAGCTGATGTCTTTCTACATGTAGTTTAAACTCATTACTAGGGGTCGTATCCTCTGCTCCAAACAGGAACTGCTCCCTGCCTTCCTTTGAGTGACAACCTTTCAAATACTTAAAGAGAGCAACCATGACCCCTCTAAACCTCCTCTTATCCAGGCTGAACATTGCCAAGTCTCTTAGCCTTTCCACATAGGGCTTGATCCTGACACTCTGGATTGTCCTCGTCATTCTCTTCTGAACCTTCTCAATTTTGGCCATGTCCTTTTTGAAGTGAGGCTTCCAGAACTACACACAGTACTCCAGGACTGATTCTGCAGTCATGATTTGCCAGTGTGTCTTCATCACATCAGATTCTAAATGTAGACTCTGAATTTGCACCTGGCATTCTGCATCTGTGGTTTTCTCCCAACATTGGTCAGGAATCCAGTCATGGCATGTGTTTGTATTTCTGTTGGGAGCATGGGCTGTCCTGCCTCCTGTCATTCCTCCCCCAGTTTTTAGGGGGGTCTGAGAACACAAAATGATGCACTTATATCATAATGCAATCAACAACAAAAAAATCACACACCCCATCCCTCGATTCCCGTGGCACCCAAATCATGCAAAAAAGAGACGTGTGTCTTCTGTTGATATGTGCTCAATCACTAAGCATGCATGAAGACAAAGCATGTTCACTGCCATGACACAGCTGTTCATCTGCACAAAAGTTACAAAGTGCCCCACTGCGCTTAAAATCATGGAACGAAAGTGTGTTTAGCTGCAAGAGGGAAAGACAGGGGAGGTGGGGGGGAATGTGGAGTTTTTGCCTTAAAGTTAACTTTCTGTAGCATTCCTAGAAAGTGGGCATATTGTTATTGCAAATTCGCATTGTAATGTGATCCAGTTCAATCCAAAAATATTGGAGGGGTGGGAGGAGAATCAGACATTAGGCATTGATATGTATCTATGACAATATCACTGGTGGCAGGAATGGAGGAGGAAGCAGACTAGAATTACTGCAAATTGTTTTCCAAGGGGAGCAGGAGAAATTGTGGTCCATTCCGCATGACTTTAATGTAGCAGAAGGCTTGCAAACTGTAAACGCTATTAATTTGCAGTTCCGCAAGACGTCGCACACAATCTGTAACACTACTGAAACAGTTCCGTGAAAAGCGATTCATTGTAGCACTTCAAAGGAAATTGGGAAAAGTGGATTCACCCTCCAAAAAGCACTACACTCTTGCGAACAATCTGTAATACTAGCGAAAAAGACCTGTGCGTTCCCATTGTTGCAGTTCCAACAAAGTCCCTCCCCCTGTCTCTCTCCTCCGAACTTCCGGCGAAGCGATCGCCATTTTATTTTTCTCAGAGCGAGTGGAAAGCAACGAATCAGCGAGGCTTCATTCACCCAGCAAGGCTTCTCCGGCTGCAGTCCCTCCACAGAAGTGCTTTAAAGCTCCCCTAAGTCCCCAAGCACAACACAGCCCCGTTTGCAAGTTCCCTTTATTTTTGGCCGAAAATCGCACCCGTGCGGGGGGGGGGATTTTTTTTCACTCAGGGGAGCGTGGTAACGATGAATCACCAGCTCACATGCCAGCTAGATGGGTCTCTCCGTTAGGAAGAATCAAGGCATATTCGTTGCAATGTGTGTTTTTCTTTTTTTTTAAACCTGTTCTTAAAGGGAAAGGGGCTTTTCCGGAGCATGATAACAACCGCCCATTGGCTGTTCGTTTGATTGACGGCCAGGGGTGGGACCAAGCACAGAAAAAATCGCTTCCTTTCTAGCAATTTTTGCATGACCTGAAACCTGTGGGAAACAAATGAAACGCTACTGGATTCCACTACAAAGGCAGATATGCATAATGCCGAGATTGCACTTTTAAAAATAGCATTTCCGCTTTGTGGAACCAATTGGCAACATTGGTCCTTGTGCGGAAACATCCTGTGTTTTCTAAGGATTCACAAACCACGGAGCGAGCTGGTATTACATTTGTTTCTGCACCTTAAGAGTCAGATTTTGGTGTAAGACATTTGGAGTTCCGCAGAGCTTTATGAGTGCCACAGCAGCATTTTCATTGCTGCAGAACCAGTCCAGGTACGGTCTGACCAAAGCGATATCCAATGGGACTATGACAAGACCCGAAGGAAATCAGGTTGGTTTGGCAGTACCTGTTGGGGACAAATCTGTGCTAAATTCCCCAGATCAACAAATTGTCTTTCAGATGTTTGCATATCACCACTTTTAAAATTTGCTCCATTATCTTCCCTGAAACTGAGGTCAGACTCACTGGTCTGTAGTTTCCTAGGTAATCTCTCCTTCATTTATTGATGATTGGGATAACATTCACTTTCCTCCAGCTTGCTGGCACCTCTCCAGTCCTCCAAGAGATCCTAAAGATGATAAAGTTCCAAAACCTCTCCAGAAAGTCCTTTAAATTCTCAGGTTCACATCATCTGGCCCAGGGGATTTGAACTAATCCACTGTAGCCAGGTGCCTCTCAACAGCCTGTCCATGTCAGCTCATCACTTGAACACTATACCTTGCCTACTACCATCTGTAGATGTGTCCATATCCTTCTGGGAAAACACAGAGGCAAAATAGGTGCTGAGCCTTTCTCATTAAAAAGGTAAGCATTAAAAAGCTCTTAATGTTTGGTATCAGAATAAGGAAGCAGCATGGTTTCAGGCAAGAGCACAGCTTATTAAATCCAGTTCTTTCTTTGTCTGGAGCTACACTTCCTTTATCCATGTTGCTGCCCACATGAAGTCCTGGAGTGGACTAGAGCAGTCTAAAACACTGGCCTGGATTAAAAGAATGGAGCTGTCACAATACCACACCTATTGCTCCATGGAGCAAAATCTGAAGCCTTGCTACAGTCTAAGAAGTCTTCCTCCAGTGGACGACCATCTTAAAGTTGGAGGAAGGCACTGCAGGCTGTAAGAACTTCTTCCACTTTGAAGTTGGATACATGTAATTTCTTTTTATACTGAAGATGCATTGCTTTATTACATTTTAAAATTGCATTTTTATAAACTGATTTGTTTACTTCAACAAGAGAAAGGAGGGATATAAATATTCTAAACAAGTAAACAAATCAGTAACACATACTCTATTCACACATGTACATCATTTGTAAAATTTCACTTCACTTATACACTATTCACACAACAGCTCAACAACAGGGCCCTAATACTGCTGATCATTGTTGTGACACTACTTCTGCCTCAGGATCAAAGTAAACTTGATAGGGCAGTTCCACATGTTTAAATGCAGATCTGCCATAATCAGAGAGAAAACATGCATTCCAGTTTAAGAAGGGGCATACAAGTAAGGAATGCAGAACTCTCCTCTTCATGCCACTTATGAGCCCACAATCCTCCTCCCCAGGACTCTGATGCCACAACTTGACCAGGATGAGAGAGGCTTTGAGGAGGACCGTGGTAGCTCTAGAGCTGCCCTGCTTTGCGTACCACTTTCATTTTTAAAGTTGGACCCCCTACGTCTTTCTGTAGAAGCCCACTTAAGTTACAGTGATCACACATAAAACCCAAAAAGTGTAAACAACAAATGAAATTGGGCATAGATAAATTTGGGGTTTAAATCAAATGTTGATTGATATGATCACAATCATATGATGATTGTAACATGAGAATTACTGGACTCATGTATGAAGAAAAAACAATTGTATATTGTGCCTGAGCTATATCTGTGTTCATTGTAATTTATCCAGGGATTATACAGGTTTGAATAAATACAACTGTTGCAGATATGGAAAGAACTGAACTGGTTCTTCTTAACTATGTCATGGCTATTCCAGTAGCAAATAATATCATTGTACTTGTTAACTGCAACCCATCTAGTATTTGCTACATCTTGGAAATCAAAGAATAGACCATCAACAGATGAATGGGTTTGATTCCGCACTCCCCCACATGCACCCAGCTGGGTGACCTTGGGCTCGCCACAGCCCTGATAAAGCTGTTCTGATTGAGAAGTAATATCAGGGCTCTCTCAGCCTCACCCACCTCACAGGGTGTCTGTTGTGGGGAGAGGAAAAGGAAGGCGACTGTAAGCCACTTTGAGACTCCTTTGGGAATAGAAAGTTGGCATATAGAGCCAGTTTGGTGTAGTGGTTAGGAGTGCGGACTTCTAATCTGGCAAGCCGGGTTCGATTCTTCCCTCCCCCACATGCAGCCAGCTGGGTGACCTTGGGCTCGCCACGGCACTGATAAAACTGTTCTGACCGAGCAGGAATATCAGGGCTCTCTCAGCTTCACCCACCTCACAGGGTGTCTGTTGTGGGGAGAGGATTGGGAAGGCGACTGTAAGTCGCTTTGAGCCTCCTTCGGGTAGGGAAAAGCGGCATATAAAAACCAACTCTTCTTCTTCTATAAGAACCAACTCTTATTATTATTATTGCAAATGTTACAAAATACTGATAACCTTACAAGAAATTGAAATTATGCAATTTACAAAAGTGAACAAGTTTTACAGTAAATAATTATGTCTACTAAGTACAGTGAAAGATGACTGTGTATTATTTTTGAATTAATGTTAAGTTCGTCATGTTCAAGTTTGTAAATAGTAAATAAATAAATAAATGAAGGAACATATGTAGTTATCTTTAGTTGGAATCTCACTTTGCTGTTCTACACAGTTTGGACAATAAAACTGAACCCCACTTATATTCCATCATCCTAGCCACAGGACCCAATTAGCCTTTCTTCTCAGGTTTTCCTTCCCTCAGTAATGAAACATCTCCCCAGAGGGAAGCTAGCTCTTAGAAGCTGCTTTGAGGCAGCCTAGGAATATGAAGTTGTTTAGACTAGACTTGTGATTGCTCAAGATATCTGTGCTGTGGTAGAATAGAAGTCTTCAAAAGAGAGATGCCATCTTTGTCAAGGTTCTTCAACTAAATCCATGGGAAGCTGCCTAGTCCACAAATAACTGTTGTTTATGTCTTTCAGTCTGAACAACACATAAAATGAAACAGACCACAGTGAAAGGTAAGCCTGGGAGATATTTATTTATGGCTCCCAGGTAGCAGCTTTTCAAGGCATTTTTCTGAAGTGTGTTCTTAAGAGGAAAAAAGGTTAAAAATAAGAACATTTAGTGCTTCAAGAAGAGGAAGTGTGTTGTTTAGTGCTTATTTCAAAAGCGAGATTTGAGTGGCTGCCTAAAGGTCTCCCAAAGTGATTTTATCTTTAAACAGATATACATGCAGAGCTCAGAGAACCCCCAAACAAAATTACACATAAGAGGGAAAGGGACTATTTAATGTCTATTCAATGTTCTGGTGAACTGCTTCAATCTTTTGGCTGGAAATTGTGGCGTGAACAAATGTGAATGAAATAAATCTAATGCTTGTGGGCATCATACTAGGTTGATGGAATAGCAGAAGGGTTATGTACAATAATTTGCACTGTATCCTGGCTGTGGCCCTTATGGCCCCTGCTGTCAGGAGCTGTGCCCTGGCTGAAGAATGTTGCTGTCAACGGATTCCTGTTGGTTCAAACACTAAGTGCAGCAGCAGTCCATTAGGAAAATTGGGAATAAGAAGTTAGAAAGATTTGCTCTCCTTAGAAACTGTGCAACAAAGGCAAGGTCCTTCATCAGATGCTGCTGCAGAACATATTTAGGGCCATTCCGCACGACTTTAATATAGCACTAGTCTTACATTTTGTTTTCACCACTAAAACTACGTTCCGCATGACGTCGTGAGCAATCTGCAACACTCCTGCAACACTAGCGCCAAAATCGCTTTGTTGTAGCGATTTCTGGGGAATCGGGAAATGTGGATTCACCCTCAGAAAATCGCTACACTCTTGTCAACAACCTGCAACACTTGCGAAAAAGACATGTGCGTTCTCAATGTAGCGGTTGCAACAAAGTCCCTCCCCCTGGCTCTCTCCTCTGAACTTCTGGCAAAGCGATTGCTATTTTTTTCCTCGGAGCGGAGAAACCAACGAACCAGCGAGGCTTCGTTCTCACAGCGAGGCTTCTCCGGCTACAGTCCCTCCACAGGAGTGCTTTAAAGCTCCCCTAAGTCCCCAAGCACAACACAGCCCCCCGTTCACCAGTTCCCTTTAATTTCGGCCAAAAATCGCGCCCGTGTATGTGTGGGGGATTTTTTTTTCCACTTGGGGGAGCGTGGTAACAATGAATCGCCAGCTCACATGCCAGCTAGATGGGTCTCCATGTTGCGAAGAATCAAGGCATATTCGTTGAAACGTGTGTGTGTTTTTAAAAAACTGTGCTTAAAGGGAAAGGGGCTTTTCAGGAGCATGATAACAACCACCCATTGGCTGTTCTATTTGATTGATGGCCAGGGGCGGGAACAAGCACAGAAAAAAATCGCTTCCTTTCTAGTGATTCCTGAGAGACCAGAAACCTGTGGGGAATGAATGAAATGCTACTAGATTCCACTACAAATGAAGGTATGCGGAACACCGAGATTCCACTATTTAAAATAGCGTTTCTGCTTTGTGAAAGCAATTGTGCGGAATGGCCCTTAGTGTCCAGTAGCACCTTTAAGACCAACAAAGTTTTATTAAAAGTATTTGTAATAACTTGTATTTCAGCCATTTCCGTTTCCATTCTGTCCTTTGTACAAAAGCAACCACTTAATGGTCATCTACTGAATGTCTTGGAAGGTTAAAGTGTTCTGCCACAGGTTTATCAGTCTTGTGATTCCTGATGTCAGATCTGTGTCCATTTTTCCTTTGGTGAGAAACTAACAATCCCTGGATGGTTATGTGCAGACAGCTGCCCAAGGACTATGGATGCTGAGTAGCTGTAGCACTGGTCAATGCCTCTTGTATCCCCCAGTCATTCAGGACAAGCAAAGTCCAGAAAAGGCAACATCTAAAGGAAAACCAGGAAAACCTGACCCTTCAGACTCATGCAAGAGCTCACTAAAACTCCTCCACTGACCCTCTCAGCATGCAGCTAAATGGAGAAACTTTACCCTTCTCCCCATCAGTTTTATGGGGAATGATGGTGGAGGACAAGTAATGCAGAGAGGTGGGGTCATCAGAAATGTCACCACCACTCCCTTGCCACAGCTCACACTTGACAGGATTATGTAGCAATCGTGCGTGAAAGGAGATGGGTTGAAATTAATTCAAAAGAATTTTCAACTAAACATCTGGAAGAAGTTCCTGAGAGAGTGTTTCCTCAGTGGAATAGGCTTCCTCAGGAGGTGGTGGGTTGTCCTTTGGAAGTTTTAAAGCAGAGGCTAGATAGTCATCCGGTAGAAATGCTGAGTTTATGAATTTAGGCAGATTATGAGTGGGTGGGCAGGAAGAGATGTCCCAGTGTTTGTCTTTTGTGGCCCTTCCTTGCATACCCAGGGAATTGCTGATCACCACTGTGGGAAGGTAGGTGAATTTCCTCCACGCCAGGCTGGATTCTGGAGGTTTTTGGTGGAGGGATCACTTGGGCATAACATTGTGGTCACTGTAGGTGGGCAGGCAGTTGTGAGTTCCTGCACTGTTAAGAGGATTGGACTAGATGACCCTGGAGGTCCCTTCCAACTCTGTGATTCTATTATATAATTCTATAAGATGAAATAAATCATATTAGGTACATTCTTGAAAGGAAGTAGCAGAAGAAACACTGTAAAGCAATATTTTGTGAAGGCTATTGGATTGTGAGGAATGAATGGATTAGCAAATGATATCCATAGCAGAGAAAAAATGATTAATACAGCGGATTCACATTTACCATCAGTGAAGCAAGAACTGTTTCTCTGCAGCTTCTAACCACTCTGTTTCAGTAAAGTATAGATGAAGAAACCAGGTGGGCATGGTGAACTATGCTGCCCTGCCACTGCGTTAATGCAGGCATGGATAGGAAAAGATCAGACCCACCTAGCACAGCTGAGAGCTCTCTGTCCATCCCGCAGGAAGCCTTGTGGCAACTGTGCTTTGTCTGTCTCTAGATAAGCAGGGGCCTGATGTTAGACTTGAAACAATCTGTTGCTGTTTATGCAAATAGTGGCTATTTAGGAAAAAAACAGACACCCTCAAACCTTCTCTGACTCAGATAATTCTCCCTATGTTGACCAGCCATGGCTTCCCACTCAAGATATCTCCCACGGTGTTAGCTCAGCTAGTAAATACCTGTTTGAACGAGCCATGCAACCTGTTGGGTGAGAGAAAATGCAGGTAACAAAAGGGATATCATTTGCCCCATGAGGAAAAACAAAACAGAACTGAATGAACTATCTTGGATGCAGACAGAATCAATGTGGAAGGAAGGATGTTTACCTACATCTGAAAAGCAGCGTGTTGCAAAGAAAAGGCACTACAATAATTTCTATTATTCTCCCAACACACACACACCCGCCCTGCAAGAAACCAAACCTGTTCTGCTAATTTACAAGAGCCACAAATAAATGGAGGGAAATTAAATCCTAAGCCCCCTGGGCTGGCAGAGGCATAATTAGTGCTGCCAAGCTTGTGCCTTTTACCTGGGCTAATCGTAACTGATTCCATCATGCTTAACTTGGTGTGTGGCTAAATTGATGCTTGCAGCTTTCACTTAAATGCGTCCTGTCGTTGTGTGCCACATTTATCTCTCTGTCCTCCTGCCTCTGTTCCTTGAGAGTCAATTTTATTTTATTTCTTGCCTCCCCCTTCCTCGAAGCAGAGAGTCCTACCTGAAGCTGTCGGCGAATAAGGACTAAATTTACAATTGCAACTTCAGTGGGGAAGGCGGAGGAAGCCTGCCCCATTTATCTGTATCTAAGGTTATAATCTATCTATCTAACCCTCTCTCTCCTCCAAATACACAAGGGGTGGGAGGGAGAGAAGCAGATGAGAGCCGCAGCTTGGATGCCCCTGCCTATGTTATTGTATCCATTTTCCAATGGCAACGATGTGTGAAATGAAAATTGGACAGAGCTGGCTGCTCACAGACCTGGAATTTCATGCAGACTAGTTGAGGGAAGGAGGGAGCGGAGACACAGAGATGGTTACAGATGGGAGGGAAAGGGTGAGCCTGCTGAATGGCTGCATGCACACATGGCCTGGGCAAATCCTGCTCCCGTTTAATAGACCCTTCTAGCAGTGCTGGGAGCACGGTGCTCATTTACATTTCATTACTCAGACAGGGCTGCTACTTTGTGGTAGTTGAGATAATTTACAGAAGCAAAAAGGCTGGAGACACACTTGAAGGCGCTCAGGAGTTGCCTTCATGCCTCCTGCAAAACAGGACCAGGTGTTATGCATTTCCTTCTACAAATATAACTCTCACACGCTATCCTACCTGCAACATTACAGATATTTTACCAAGCTGGTATAGGGTAGGGCTCCATCCTCCAGGTGCTTTCTAGACTATGGCAGGGTTGGAGGGTAGACTCTATGGCATTGCATCCTGCTGAGGAACCTTCCCTCCAACACATCCTGCGCTTCCCAGGTTCCATCCTCCAATCTCCAGGAATTTCCGAGCCTGGAGTTGGCAACGATAGTACTGAATGATCAGCCCACCCCTATGGTGACTTCTTTTTCACATATGACTGGCCAACAGCTGTTTTCACACATTCTTACATGGGCTCTTCCCTTCACCCACAAACAACAGGGGCATCTGTAGGGATGGGGGAAAGTGGGTCTGTAGACATTAGTTGTCCTTCCTCCACTTTCAAACAAACCTGAGGAGCAAAGAAGACACGGAAAGGGAATCCCAGTCCACAAGGAACCCCTCATTTGCCAGTCCCTAGTCTCTTTCAGACCACTTCTAGCTCTGTAATTCCTTATGACTACAAATTCTTATAGTGACTCAGTAGCTTTTGGGATTTCTTTAAAACTGGGTGGGTTTTTTTTTTTGGGGGGGGGGAGAAGGACTGAAGATCTCAGAGCACTGCGTGATAAGAAAATTGTAGCATGTACCCAAAATTCAGAAACCCAAAGACATGCCATCCATTCTTCTTTCAAAAAGCAGAGCACAAACCAGACTAATTGAGCCTTGGCCATTATAGAGAGACAATAAATTCATGATTATTTTCTTTTGACGTACTGATTTAAGGGCCCATTCTCTGTACAAAAGAAGCACAGTAGTTACACATTTATTAATGGAACCCAGATGTCTTCTCTTCAGGTGGCATTTCTGTTGCCAGAATACTGCATTTTCCTATCATTCAAATCACAACATAGTGTTTCTGGGAACATGTATCCCACTCATTCATAGCTAGTGTTATTAATGTCAGTGCAAATGTTAGGATGGATCCCATCAATCAATTCTGCATGCTGGGGGGGGGGTATTTTTACCAATTTCCACCTCTTACAGTAGACCTCCAGCTCCCCCCTCATGCTGTTCCTGGTGATTCCCATCCTTCAGAAGCAACATCTTAGAGGGCGCTTGGAAATATAGAAGGGGGAGGCAGAAAAAATTATGCTCTGATGATGAAAATCATTCTACCAGCTGAGATTTTTGGCAAGATCCAAGTCACTCTTGTGAAAGTTCTTAATGTGAGCCCCACAATCATTTAGCTAATGATTTGTATGACAGAAATGAGAATCACAGAATCATAGAGTTGGAAGGGGCCATACAGGCCATCTAGTCCAACCCCCTGCTCAACACAGGATCAGCCCTAACCATCCTAAAGCATCCAAGAAAAGTGTGTATCCAACCTTTGCTTGAAGACTGCCAGTGAGGGGGAGCTCACCACCTCCTTAGGCGGCCTATTCCACTGCTGAACTATTCTGATTGTGAAAATTTTTCCTGATATCTAGCCTATATAATTGTACTTGAAGTTTAAACCCATTACTGCGTGTCCTCTCCTCTGCAGCCAGCAGAAACAGCATCCTGCCGTCCTCCAAGTGACAACCTTTCAAATACTTAGAGGGCTATCATGTCCCCTCTCAACCTCCTTTTCTCCAGGCTGAACATTCCCAAGTCCCTCAACCTATCTTCATAGGGCTTGGTCCCTTGGCCCCAGATCATCTTTGTCGCTCTCCTCTGTACCCTTTCAATTTTATCGACGTCCTTCAAGAAGTGAGGCCTCCAGAACTGCACACAGTACTCCAGGTGTGGTCTGACCAGTGCCGTATACAATGGGACTATGACATCTTGTGATTTTCATGTGATACCCCTGTTGATACAGCCCAAAATGGCATTTGCCTTTTTTACCGCTGCATCACACTGCCTGCTCATGTTTAGCTTACAGTCCACAAGTACTGCAAGGTCTCGTTCACACACAGTGTTACCTAGAAGCGTATCCGTCATCCAGTAGGCATGCTTTTCATTTTTCTGACCCAGATGCAGAACTTTACACTTATCTTTATTAAATTACATCTTGTTCTCATTTGCCCATTTTTCTATTGTGTTCAGATCTCGTTGAACTCTGTCGCTATCTTCTGGAGTATTTGCTAGTCCTCCCAATTTGGTGTCATCTGCAAACTTGATGAGTAGTCCCTCATCTAGATCATTAATAAATATGTTAAAAAGTACCGGACTGAGCACCGAGCCCTGAGGTACCCCGCTACTCAGCTCCCTCCAGTCTGATGAAACACCATTGACAACAACTCTTTGAGTGCGGTTCTCTAACCAATTCCCTATCCACCTAACTATCTGAAAATCCAGATTGCAGTCCTTCAAATTTATCCATCAGAACATCATGGGGAACCTTATCAAAAGCTTTACTAAAATCCAAGTAAATGACATCAACCGAATTTCCCCGATCCAGCAAACCTGTTACTTGGTCAAAAAAGAAACCAGGTTGGTCTGACAGGACCTGTTGGAGACAAATCCATTCTGACTTCCTTGTATCACCAAATTGATGTTTGCAGATCACTCCCTTTAATATCTGCTCCATTATCCTCCCCACAACAGAGGTCAGACTCACTGGTCTGTAGTTTCCAGGGTCATCCTTCCTCCCTTTTTTGAAGATCGGAATAACGTTTGCTCTCTTCCAGTCCTCCGGGACATCTCCAGACCTTAAAGAGGTCCCGAAGATGATGGACAAATAATGGATGATGATGGATTAGCCACTTTGCATATGCAACATTTTAAGACGACTGCAAGAATTGGCAAGGATGGCTTCTGATCTCCCAGCCCTGGAAACTCTGATGCCCACAAGCTGGATGCTGGGACACATTTTGGGGGGGAGGAAAAGAAGCTGACTTCTAGCTGATCAGGGGATTAACTAAGAGGCTTCAGATCTCAAACTCTGGTCTGTCTCAGCCTTGCCAAGACACAGTGATTTCTTGAGGGGAGGATCAAAAGCCCACTCCTTCACATCAGCTTCTGATTCCACCTCCCCCCACCCCAAAATCTTGGCTATGTTCCAACAGTTCTGGAAAGTAGCAACAACTTCAGGACTAGGCAATCAGAAGCCAACTAAGTGGGAACTCAGCTAGCAGAAGCTTAGCTTCTGATCTCCACCATGAAAAACCACTGTCTCCTAACAAGGCTTGGACCCAGGCAGGGAAGAAATCAGAAACCAACTCACAGCTGATCCTTGTTCAGTTGAGAGTTGGCTTATGAACAGTCGTGTTCTGCAGCTGCTCTCATTATTTGGGCTGAAGCTGAATAAATCTGTATTCTCTGCAAGGGTTCTGTGCAAAATCTGTGGAAACCCTAACAAGATGATTGTCCCCTCCATAACACGTGGGTCAGACATTACACTGTGGAAGAATACTAAGCTATCTGTAGAAATGGTTGGGATTATAAACTAATTGGCTATCTGGAAATACCCTGAGGCTACATAAAGTCTGATTTACACTCCTGTTGTAGAGTTTTCATGTAAAGTGTGTTTTAGATGTTAGAAATCTAAAACTAAACTGACATCAGCCTAGTGAATGATTGAACAATTTATTTCCTTGGATTCTCATGTAAGCTATTTTGCACTTCCCAAAGGAAGAACAAGATAAGTATAATTATTTTTACACAAGTCCATGTCTATGGTCACCAACTCTGATGTGAAAGTTCATTACTGTTCCCTCCGGTATAGAGTTAGTGCTCAATGTGATTCCTCTATTTTTCACTTACCAGGGCCTTCGTCGGACATCATATAGGTCAATCTTATCAGGTACCCTCCAGGGGGTAGCTGCAATGAAAGAAAGGAAAGACAACAAGCTGTTACTTGCTTGCTATGGAAGCAGATGTTGGTACAAGGAAAGACAATCAATGGGGATGTTCGCTGGCCATAAATAATGGTGGGGACATGGGACAGGCTGTGGCTCAATCAGAGAACATCTGCTTTACATGCAGAAGGTCCCAGGTTCAATCCACAACATCTCCAGTTTAAAAGATAATGTAGTAGGTATTGTGAAAGCTCTCCACCTGAGATGCGGAAGAACCATCTTGAGTCAGAGTAGACAAAACTGACCTTGATAGATTAATGGTCTCTGTATAAGGCAGCTTCATGTGCTCAGATGTAAGAATGTTGCTTACAAAGAAAAGGTTAACAGAGAACGATAAACAAAGACATAGAACAATGTGGACATTTAGAGAAAAACAGGTGTTGCTGTTTCCAGTCCCATGTGATGGACTGCTTTAGGAGCACCTCTCTTTCTGGCCAGTGTACTGGCCCTAAGCTTTGAGGGACTCATTCTAGAGAGTTAAATGGACATACTATAGTTATGTAGAACAATGTCATACAGCATTAAATATGCACATTTAATTTTGCTTTGTTTCTAGATTTTGAAAACTGTTTTGCTCTTGAGAAATTATTGTGAATTAAAATTAGGGTATAAATTATCAGCAGTAAAATACATTCCTTAGCTCCGGCCTATAAATCAATGCTAGTTTGTCTTCCATTGTTAAATTGCTTAGCTATTATAATATGACTAGCTTCAAAGCCCGTTCCTAAGAACAGGCCCTGAACGGGCCCCCTCCCCTGGCTCGGCAGTTTAATGTGGCCTTGGGTGGCAGCTTGCAGCCAAATCAAGTGGGGTGGGCGGGGGCTGGGCAGCTTGTTATCGGGGCCAAGACAGAGCTCCTTAGCAGGCAGTCAGCAGGCCAGGAGCCCCAGCCTAGCAGGCAAAGAGTCAGCTAGTCAGTTCCTTAGCAGTCCTTAACGAGCAGTCAGCAGGCCCAGCCTAGCAGGCCAAGAGGCCCTTGTTAGGAGGCCCTCCACCATGACCCTTTGCCCAGGGCCTCTCCCCTTATCTGCTGCTGGTTTCAGACACTGAGGCGTCTGAGAGCAAAGAGGCTAGAGTCCAGGGACGGAGAGTGGGAGCTGCAGGGGCATGGCCAATCAGGACAAAGCTGGCTGCACCCTGATTAGCCCTATTCCAACTTGGACAGCCGGACACGTCGCACCCCCTAGGCTGTTTCATAAATATATAGAGGAACAACAATGGATGGAGTTGGTGCAGTTCCGCTGGGCTTGTAAAATTTTCTGCCAAACTTTTGGTTGGGGTCCCCCTACAAAAACACCCCCCACAATAAAATCTTAATCTGGAATAGATTCATGGAAAGAAACTGTGCTCCCTAATTATAACTGCTGCTAATTATAGATATGGTTTTAATGATAAATTATTAATTTTTGAACTTGTACTATTGTTTGGTTTTAAATGTATTTAAAGTTGTATTCTGTTTTAATGTTGCCCAGCACTCTGAGCCGGCTTGCCTGGAGGGCGGTATATAAACTGAAATACTACAATGACTGCTACTACTATTAATTTAAAAAAAACTGTTCCAATTTTGGAATGGCTTTCATAATCTTGAACATTTTCTTCCTGCAATGAGTTCATAGATACATATCTTTATTAATTTTTATATTCATACTTGCTCTTTATCCCCAGGAGTTTAGATTAGCATTTTGAGATTACAATGACCTGTCCACATTCAGTATGGTATAATGGATATAATTTTTGACCTGAGTTATCAAAGTTCTTGATTATACTCTTCTAAAATAGCTCCCCAGGCTGCTTTTAGTATTTTAAAGAAGACATATTCTTTTAAAACTTTAATTTTCTTCTTTATAATGTAAATACCTGTGTGTGCCAATTTATAAGGACAAAACCAAGTTGAGGTTCAAGGGCTAAACCACCTACCCCTTCCCTTCATCCTCCCAAAGCACACTGAGACTTCCTGACTTTAGGGAGGGAAGGAAGGAAGCCTATGGCTTTCTTCTCATCTGCTTGAACCCTCAGCCATTAGCTCAGTAGGATACCTTAAAGAAGCCGCTCTGGGCACACTGGACATCTCATCCAGAGGCACATACCAATACTCAGAGGTATGTTTAGCGATGAACATCTTTTCTGGTGGTGTGATCAGGATCAGAGGAAGACTAGGCAGAGGGGTGCTCACCTCTTCTTCAACCTGTTTCCCTACTTGAAAGTGCATCCCTAGCAGATATCTCAGAGTGTTGAAAGTCACTTGGGGAAGATTTAGAGCAGCAAAATAGCAGGTAGGATTAACCATAATATTAACCCAAAGTAAATTTTCCTGTTGAGGACCACAATAATAATGTAATATGCATCTGTATGCTACATGTAGCTTGGTTGGCTGACTCAATCACCCTTCCCCCACCTATAAAATGGGCCTATTGATGACCTACCTTGCAACATTGTTGTGAAGATAAATGAGATAAGGATTGTAAGGAATGAAGCACATTAAAAATGTTAGGAAGATGGTTGAGAAGTGAGGAGCAGCTGGGAAAGTAGGACAACTGAGTGCAGCCATGACACTGAGAAGGAGCCAGAAGAGGGTGAAGGCAAGTGGAGAGACGGAGAAAAGAAGAAGAGAGCAATGAGCCAAGTATAGAAAGAAAAGTATGGATGTTCCACAGACTCCTGCTGAGATGCACACAGTAGACAGCACAAAGCATTGTTTCCTTATTTGATTTTTATATCATTTTGCTAGTTTCTAGAATTACGAATCTGGTCTATTGGTTGATAGCAGGAAGGAGGACCAGTTACCCACACTCTCCACCTCTCATGATCATGTCAAAAGCTCACATCTAGCCCATACTGTGAAATCATAGATAGAAATGAAAGGAAGGCATGCAAAGAGATCACTATCCTCTGTCATAAGCACCTTCTGGACCATGTACTGTTAATGAAATGAATCATAAGAGGACTAATCATCAAGGGCAATGGCCCAAGGCAATCTACTATTGGAAAAACAGTCCACTCCATTAACTTTACTGTGCATTACAAGGGGTGATATATCTCAGGCCACCCCTGACATGTCTTTCTCCCTAAATATTGACTGCAATTACAGTGCTGTTGCTGAAACCCCATAATCGTATGTTTTCTGCTTTTCATTTTAAGAATGCCACACACCTGGGTAGAAGCGAGTCACACCTGTGGCACTGCCAAAGACCTGCCACAACAGAGATGGATCTTCTTTTCGGTTTTCTACAAATACATCCTCCAGGGCTTCAGTCCAGTTCAGCTCATTGAGTATTACAGTAGCTGTAAGAGACCAAAAAAGAACTAGATTAACTTGGCTGGGACTTAGAAGGCAAAAGATAGACAATTTCATTGTCAGGCAATTAAAAATAACTCAGGAAGTTGACATCAAAATATGCAGCCATAGGGAGGCTGAACTTTTTCAACTGACTCATTGGCAGAGCTCATATCAGCCGAAGAACAATGACCATCTTCAGCATCCTTTGCTGGGTTGATTGTCACAGATGTCTTCATTCACTGACCCATGATTTGCTCCTATTCTCTCTTAATTATTCTTGCCTTTTGGAACCTTTCCTGATCTCTATGTAGCCAAAACAATCGTGTGATATGCAAAATTATCACTCTGTACCATGGAGGGTATTTTCTCCTATGAATATGCCCACATCCAGGCTCTGCAATGCAAATCATACTTTGGGAAGAGTACATACTCTGCATGCAGAAGTTCCTAAGTTTAATACTTTGTGGCATCTCTAGCTAGAGGATCTATAGTAGTAGCACTGGGAAAGATTTTCTCCCAAGACCTTGCAAAACTGCTTCCAATGTGAATAGGTAATACTGGATAAAATGGATCCAATGGGCCCAGTGCAGAGTTAGAACATCTGCTTGGCAAGCAGAAGATACCAGGTTCAACCCTGACACGCCCAGCTAAAAGGATCACCTGGTAAATGTTATGAAAGACCTCTACTTGAGGCAAGCTACTGTTATCATCTGGTTCAACAGATACAATACATAGCATGAAAATAAAAACAAAACAAAACACCCTAAATAAAGCTACTTGGACTTCTCTCTAGATTCCTTATTTACATTTCGCTACTCTGAAGTAAGGTAAAGGTAAAGGTATCCCCCTGTGCAAGCACCGGGTCATGTCCGACCCTTGGAGTGACGCCCTCCAGCGTTTTCATGGCAGACTCAATATGGGGTGGTTTGCCAGTGCCTTCCCCAGTCATTACCGTTTACCCCCCAGCAAGCTGGGTACTCATTTTACCGACCTTGGAAGGATGGAAGACTGAGTCAACCTTGAGCCAGCTGCTGGGATCGAACTCCCAACCTCATGGACAGAGCTTTCAGACAGCATGTTGCTGTCTTACCACTCTGCACCACAAGAGGCTCTATCCTCTGAAGTAGAATACAATAATATGATGCTAAAACCCATAGGAACAAGAGACAACCCCTCCCAGCAGAATCAGGATAAAAACAGTCAGATAAAAATGAGATATAACCCAATAAAACAGAAGAGTCGTCAAGTTTTTAGATACTCTCAATAACTGATCCAATGGTTACAGTACCTACCGGGGGGGGGGGAGCAATTATGGACTTGGTCCTAGGAAAACATAACAGCACCAGCTGGGAACAGTGACCATAATTCTATTAAGTTTAGCATTTATGTAAATAGGGAATTCACCCCCAAAAGAATAACATAACTACATGTAACTAGAGATGGGCATGAACCTGGAAAATGCAAGTTTGTGGGGTTTGTTCGGGGTCGTGAGTCAGGGGGCATCACAAGCCTCAAACTTGCATGGACCCCTCTGTGTTAATGAAACTTTGGGTTCACTTGAGTTCATTAACTGTTTAGCTGTTTCCTGTGGTGCAATTCACTGTGAAATACTTGCGAAATTCATTGAGGAGCCACCTGGTTGTATCACCTCATTGTGGACATGGTTTCTGAGTGTTGTACAGTGTCCACCCTTCTCCCCTTTGGCTCTGGAAGATGGTCATCCACCCACCTACCTTCCCAAATCATCGTTTTAGAGAGGAGCATGGTTACTTATGGACTTATGGTTACTTATGGACTTAATGGATGATGACTGAAATGGGCATTGGGAACCCCCACAGAGGCCCCACAAGTGGTGCCTGCACATATGACCATGAGGGTCCACAAGCTTAGAGGGGCCTGGATGGGGTGTAGCTCCCAATGTGCTCCCTAGGTTCTGGGTCAGGTGCTTTGACTTCCAATCTATCTACCTACCTAGCTACCCAACTGTCTACCTATCTATCTACCTACCTACCTAACCAAGTATCTTCCTGCTCACATACACCACCATCTACGCACCTATCTAATACCTGCTGACCATAACTATCTATGAGCACTGGACCCAGGGCAGCTACAGCACATCCTGTCCCCCCAAGCTTGTGGACCTTCCTGGTTATCCCCCACTGCACTCCTGGAGGACACAATGGCCTCCCTCTCCCCAGGAATTGTCATGATGAACTTTGGGGGCCTTTTCGCACAGGGATCTTTGTTGCAAATTGTTTGCGGAATGAAAAATCGCCATTTAAAATAGTGGAATTCGTCGTTATGCATACCTGCCTTTGTAGTGGAATCAGTTGCGTTTTTTAGCGTTTCCCACAGGCTTCCGGTCTCGGCAGAAATCGCTAGAAAGGAAGCGCTATTGCCAAGCTCGTCCCACCCCTGGCAGTCAAGCAGCCAATGGGCAGCCGTTAGCATGCTCCCAAACAGCCCCTTTCCCTTTAAGAAAGGTTTAAAAAAAAAAAAAAAACGACCCATAGCAACGAATCTAGGTAGATTCGTTGCTACGGAGAGACCCATCCAGCTGCCTAATGTGAGCTGTCGTTTGATTGTATGATCGTTTGCACGCTGCCTCGAGTGATAAAAAAAAAAATCCCCCCCCCCTCACGGGCCCGATTTTCGGCTGAATTTATTTGTAAAAAATAAAGGGACTTTATTTCAGCAAACGGGCTTTTCAGTGGTTTGTGCTTAGTGACTAAAGGTGAAGGACTGAAGCCAGGGAAGCCTCTAAACAGAAAGAGGCTCGCCGGTGCGTTTATCCCCGCTCGCTCGGAGAAAAAAAAATGGCGATCGCTTCGCCGGAAGTTTGGAGGAGAGAGCCAGGGGGAGGGACTTTGAAGAACCAGCAACAATGGTAACGCACAGGTCTTTAGCGCTACTGTTGCAGATTGGTTGCAGGAGTGTATCGCTATCCGGAGGGTGAATCCACTTTTCTGGATTCCCCTGAAAGCGCCACAACGAAGCGCTTTTTGCTGATTGGTTTCAGGATTGTTGCAGATTGTCTACGACGTCGTGGGTTATGGCAAATTAGTAGCGTTTCCAAATAGCAACCATTCTGCTACTTTGAAGCCGTGCGAAATGGCCCTGGGGCATGACTAGCATTCTGGAAGCCAAGGAAAGGCAGGGATGTCTCTGGGTGCTGAGGCATGTCTGGGTATATTTTTGGCCTCTCCCTCCTGTGAGAGGGGGCAGCCATGGCTCAACCCTAATGCCATCCCGCTACTTCTACTGCCCCTCCATGCAGCATCTACAGTGCTTTTATCCCTAGTAACAGAGATTGCAAAACATTGTTCATTGATGTCTGTGGCCAAACTTCCCATTGTGACCTGCAGCTCCACACTCTCGTCCCAACCCCCTATCTTGGATGTGTCAACTATAGACTTATTTCTCCATTGGGAGTGTTGGGTACGGAGGCATACTCTTCCTATAAAAAGCCTTCTGTGGGACACCCTGGATACTGTGAGAGGGAGCACTGCCCCTTAACAGAGCCATGATTCTACTCTCCACTGTTAATTCCACCTGGATTGTGGCCACTCGAGACAGATCACTGAGTGTTAGCCTCTGCCTGGATCACCATGGCTGCTTGCCAATGCTATCCGCACCTGTCCACCCAGACAGGTTGGCACCTGCCAGGATATGTGGCACATCTAATGGAGGCCCCATCCGTGGTGTGTCCCTTTATGGGTCAACAGGACTGTTTCTGTCCCATGTCTCAAAATGGTGACATTTTGAACCCAAAAAGGGCTCACACCAGCCTCCTAGCCCTTACCCATTCCATGTTTCCATCAGTAATGGAGAATGAAGAGGAAAGTGCCCAGCAGTGAGTCCCTTCTCCACTGTTTGGTGTGGGTAATGTGGCCTTAGGAAGAGCCATTGTTGGTTTGATGGCAAGCAAACATCTGAGGTGAAAGAAGGTTCATGGAGTGGGCCTGTACGATGAGGGGCTGTACCCTACCTAACACAGGAAAGGGGTACTGCCAGAGTCCATGTAATGTTGACAGGACTACACATCAGTGGAGGGAAAGATACTAATCGGGATCCCTGTAGTGACAGTGATTGAACCATGAAAGTGGTGTCCCTTTTGACTGACACTGGTGTGGTCATCACTTTCAGCACACCTTCATCCGGTCACAAATTGGAACAATCAATTCGGAACATCAGGGAAACTTTAACTAGGCAAACCTCCCCACAGCCAGATAATGAAAGCAAGGCAAATATTGTCCTTATGCTTGCAGCCCCCCAAGTTAACAAAGGCAGGTTCTGAGGGCAGAAAGGCAGACCTCCCCAGGGTGTTGACAGGGGCACCCTAACATTACACCACAACAGATTGGTGGGCACCCCAGCCCCATCAGACCAGTGGAAATCAATGTTTTCCTTTTCAAATGATTAATGATGCAACAAGAGAAAGGTAGATATCACAAGAGACCTCTGTCAGAGACTCCTAAAAATAATCCCATGATAACTTGGTGGGCAGGGCACCCCAGCCCCATTAGACCAGTGGAAACCAGATTTTTCAATTTCAAGTAATTCTGAGGTAGGTATTGTGTTGACATTGTTGTTTTTTTCAGGAGGTAGCTATTGGGTGATGGAGTCCATTGTCACCCAGCAGAGGCCTTCCATCCAGGCCCCAGGGGTTGAATATGCAGGCTTGATCACCCAGAGAGAAGGAGGAATGGGGGAACATGCAGGAGGACAACAGGAAGCCTGGATCTTACCCTATGAGGTCCAGAGAGGGGTAGCCCAGCAGGGGGAGGTAGTTCAACTTGTCCATTCCTGCCTGGACCATATGGAAGCAGTTGAGGCTGAGAATGTCTCCCAGGAAGGGGAACGTTCACTCGCTCTGGACACTAGTGGGAGGGCAGGAGAGGAGGAGAAGATAGGCTGGGCCAGATGTCAGCCTTGTATAATCAGTACTCCAGATGGAGGCAGACTCAGGTAACTCAGCAAGGTACTCCGTCACCATTACCTCTGCCAAATCCTCCACCATGATGCACCTGGCATCCCTGCCACTACTGACCTCCCAGTTCACCACTGACAACCAGCAGCAAGGCTTCTCCTTAGCTGTCCTCTTTGAGATAAAGGTGTGAGCTGAGACTGCTCTTCCTTCCTCCAGCCTCTTCCATCAGATGTTCCTTCACTGGCCTGTAGACTTTGCACTTTTTTGCTGAGCTCTGCATTCCAGAAAGCAGTGCTGCCTTTTATTTGAGGGGCACAGATACCAGCCAGTCTGTGCTTCCCTTCTTGCATACAGAATACAGGTGACGCACACCTGCAACCTTTCTAACCAAGGCCCTGACCCATGGAAGAACAGCCTTTATTTTGGGACCTGGCTGCAATGCAGAGGTAAGTGTCCAGTCTAGCTCTCAAATTAAGAGTAATGATATGCCCAACGCTGGCAATATGGGCATATCCTAGTAGGGCTCGAGAACATGCATCATTTGGGCAAGGGGCAGCCAGCCACTAGAGCTAATGCTTAACTGCTTTTGCCCATGAAGGATGGTCATGGGGGAGATGACATCCTACACCATGCTTTTCTGCTCCACTAAATACACAATCATGGCATTGGTCAAGTTCCAGTGGGTAAGTCCATGATTGGTTGCTGTTCAGGCTCTACCACCTTCCCCCTGCCTCTTGCACAGCAGATAGTCAGACTTGATGGTATAAGAGAAAAGGGTGGTTGGCTCCTGCAGGCCTCCAGGAAGGATTGCATCTCAAGGGTGGCAGTGTCCCAGGTAGTTATGCCAGTGTTCCCCAACTCCAGAGCATCCTTCACCACCAGGTGAAGCATATGTGCCTTGAGGCACACAGCCTTCACTGCTGCCAGCATGTTGGTGGTGGTGTCTATGATCATATAGCCACAGATGATGTTGTCATGGCCTACCCACTCCCTCAGGCTACTCTGTATAACAGCAGTGATGTTTTGTGCTGTGTGATCTGCATCCATCCTCTGCACATGGAGCAGAACCATTTTGCAGTCCACTGGCAGACAGTCCAGACAGAAAGGTCTTTTGGTTGCCAGCAGTGGGCAGTGAGGGAGAGGTAGCCATGATGCTGGCTGCTCCAGAGGTCTGCTGTAAAGTGCACAGTTTTGCCTTGTACTCTGGAGAGCTCACCCTTGACCATTGCCACTGTGGGGGAGTGCATGGAAGACAATACTAATTGACTCATGGTCTTCCACAAGGAGACAGAGTACCAGGGAGCCAGGTGTTGTAACAAGCAGTGAAACAGCAACATCCTCTATGAGAGAGAAGGCTTGATCATCCACAGCAATCATATTGCTGATGAAGTGAGTGATTGCTTCCTGGGCCCTCCACATAGTCCTTCTGGATAGCTCTGTTGGCATCACCATAGGAAAAACCTTATGGAGGTTGGCCTGCCTTGATGTCTCACTCATGGCACTGTGAGTGTGGGAGAGAGCCTCCTGCTCCTCCATTTCTCCCTGCTGAGAGGGAGAATGCCTCTTCTTCTTCCCACTGTCTGCCATTCATTCCCTCAGTGACACCATATTTGGGTGTACCCTTTGCAGGTGCCCTGCAGAAGTGAATGTGGCACACCTGGCACTCTGCCACACAAGTGGCTCTTGTGGAGGGCACAGAAATGCTTCCAAAATGTGGAAAAGATGCCCCATGACTGGGGAAGGTGGGAAGAGGGACAACTATTTTCTGGCCCTGGACTAGAAAGGGTAATGGAGGCTATATTAGAGATAGGAGCTGCAACAGGGAGTTGTGTGGAAGGGGAAGATGCTTCTGAAACACTGCTATCAGTGACTTCTCCAAAGAATGTTATCAACCACTGGACTTTGGCCACTGGACTTTGGCCAGTGCTAACAACTCTGTTGCCTCTGTGGAGAGCCCCAAGAACATATGAAGGTGGCTCCAAAACCTCTGGTGATGACCTGCTAGGGGTGGGGTAGCAGGATGGGTTTGGTGCCCAGGAACAGGGATGGTGGTACATGGGAGAGGAGGTCATCTTCCCCCCATGAGAAGCACCTCTTGCATTCATTTTCACCCTCATGGCATAGAAGGCTTGGTTCACAGTCAGGAGGAATGGGAAGGTACAAATTGTGGGTCCTCAGTGGAGAGTGGCTCAGAGCCCTGAATCCACCTAACACCAAAACCCCAGCAGGGTAGACGAGTTCCCAATCATGAGGGAATGTGCTCTGCTACTGCTTTTAACAGGTTCCCCGCCTCTGTATAACTGCAAACAGCTGAGAGAAGAGAGGCTGCAAAGCTGAGCTGAAAACATATGTCATTCTGATCCCATAGAACAGATTGGGAACTCTGTTACTGGCAGTCATAGAATCATAGAATCATAGAATCATAGAGTTGGAAGGGGCCATACAGGCCATCTAGTCCAACCCCCTGCTCAACGCAGGATTAGCCCTAAGCATCCTAAAGCATCCAAGAAAAGTGTGTATCCAACCTTTGCTTGAAGACTGCCAGTGAGGGGGAGCTCACCACCTCCTTAGGCAGCCTATTCCACTGCTGAACTACTCTGACTGAGAAAAACTTTTTCCTGATATCTAGCCTATATCGTTGTACTTGAAGTTTAAACCCATTACTACGTGTCCTTTCCTCTGCAGCCAGCAGAAACAGCATCCTGCCCTCCTCCAAGTGACAACCTTTCAAATACTTAAAGAGGGCTATCATGTCCCCTCTCCACCTCCTTTTCTCCAGGCTGAACATTCCCAAGTCCCTCAACCTATCTTCATAGGGCTTGGTCCCTTGGCCCCAGATCATCTTCGTCGCTCTCCTCTGCACCCTTTCAATTTTATCGATGTCCTTCTTGAAGTGAGGCCTCCAGAACTGCACACAGTACTCCAGGTGTGGTCTGACCAGTGCCGTATACAATGGGACTATGACATCTTGTGATTTTGATGTGATGGCTCTGTTGATACAGCCCAAAATGGCATTTGCCTTTTTTACCGCTGCATCACACTGCCTGCTCATGTTTAGTTTACAATCCACAAGTACCCCAAGGTCTCGTTCACACACAGTGCTACCTAGAAGCGTATCCCCCATCCAGTAGGCATGCTTTTCATTTTTCTGACCCAGATGCAGAACTTTACACTTATCTTTATTAAATTGCATCTTGTTCTCATTTGCCCATTTTTCCATTGTGTTCAGATCTCGTTGAACTCTGTCTCTATCTTCCGGAGTATTTGCCAGTCCTCCCAATTTGGTGTCATCTGCAAACTTGATGAGTAGTCCCTCCACCCCCTCATCTAGATCATTAATAAATATGTTAAAAAGTACCGGGCCGAGCACCGAACCCTGAGGTACCCCGCTACTCACCTCTCTCCAGTCTGATGAAACACCATTGACAACAACTCTTTGAGTGCGGTTCTCTAACCAATTCCCTATCCACCTAACGATCTGAAAATCCAGATTGCAGTCCTTCAACTTATCCATCAGAACATCATGGGGAACCTTGTCAAAAGCTTTACTAAAATCCAAGTAAATGACATCAACCAAATTTCCCCGATCCAGCAAACCTGTTACTTGGTCAAAAAAGGAAACTAGGTTGGTCTGGCAGGACCTGTTGGAGACAAATCCATGCTGACTTCCTTGGATCACCAAATTGTCCTCCAGATGTTTGCAGATCGCTCCCTTTAATATCTGCTCCATTATCTTCCCCACAACAGAGGTCAGACTCACTGGTCTGTAGTTTCCCGGGTCATCCTTCCTCCCTTTTTTGAAGATCGGAATAACGTTTGCTCTTTTCCAGTCCTCCGGGACATCTCCAGTCCTTAAAGAGGTTCCGAAGATGATGGACAAGGGCTGTGCAAGTTCTCTGGAAAGTTCTTTGAGTACTCTCGGGTGCATTTCATCTGGACCAGGGGATTTGAACTCATCCAGTGCAGCTAAATGCCTCTCGACCACCTCTCTATCCATGTTAACCTGCCACCCAGATACTATCCTTTGGCTACAGCCATCTCTAGATGTGCCTAAACACTTTGACCTGTGGGAAAAAACAGATGTAAAATAGGCACTAAGCCTTTCTGCTTTCTCTGCATCTTTCGTTAGAGTTTGTCCATCCGCACCCAACAGCGGGCCTATTGCCTCCTTTACTTTACGTTTGCTCCTCACGTAACTGAAAAATCTTTTCTTGTTACAATGGGCTTCCCTGGCCAATCTTAGCTCACTCTCAGCTTTGGCCTTTCTGATGATTGATCTACAGTGCCTAGTAACCTGTAGGTACTCTTCTTTAGAGCTCTGTCCTTCCCTCCATTTCCTGAACATTTTCCTTTTCTTTCTTAGTTCCTCTTGAAGTTCTCTGTTCATCCAAATAGGCTTCTTAGAGCTCCTGCAGTGTTTTCGTATTTCTGGAATAGTCATTGATTGAGCATGCAATAGCTCTTGTTTGAGTAGTGCCCACCCTTCACATGCTCCCTTCCCTTCCAGCATTCTCGTCCATGGTATGACACTCATCATGTCTCTGAGTTTATTAAAGTTTGCCCTACGAAAATCCAACATCCGCGTCTGGCTACAAGCTTCCTTGGCTCCCCATCTCAAAAGGAATTCTATGAGGACATGGTCACTTCCCCCTAGGGTCCCCACCTCCTTCACCTCATCCACCAACTCTTGCCTGTTGGTCAGTATTAAGTCCAGTATGGCTGAACCTCTTGTGGGTTCATCTACCATTTGATAAATGAAATTGTCTGCCAGGCAGGTCAGAAACTTGCATGACTGAGGACGCTTCGCAGAGTTTGTTTCCCAGCACACATCTGGGAAATTGAAGTCACCCATGATGACAAGGTCCTGCCGTTTGGATATTTTCTCAAGCTGCTCACAAAGTGCAGCATCCACATCCTCTCGTTGGTCAGGCGGTCGGTAGCAGACACCAACCACCACACTGTTTGTTTTCCCCTCGCTTATTTTCACCCAGATGCTTTCCACTGTAGATATACTCTCCTTCACTAGAATTTCCTGACAGGTAAGCCCTTTCCTCACATACAGTGCCACTCCTCCACCTCTTCGATCTATTCTGTTTTTTCTGAACAGTTCATATCCATCCACCATTACATTCCAGTCATGAGAATCATTCCACCAAGTTTCTGTGATGCCTACTAGATCATACCTTTCCATCCGCATGAGAAGTTCCAGCTCTTCCTTTTTATTGCCCATGCTTCGGGCGTTAGTATAAAGACATCTGAATCCTTTTACTTTTGGTTCCCTATGAGCTGGCCTTGCCGGTTGGGCTGCCTCCGATAGTTTTCCTTCCATACACTCCCTATGTTGATCGTCTCCTTCCCCTAGTGGCTTTAGTTTAAAGCTCTCCTGATGAATCTCCCCAGGTTCCTGCCAAACACATTCTTCCCCAGTTTCGATAAGTGCAGTCCATCAGCTGCTAGTAGGCCTTCCTCAAGAAAGCCTATCCCATGGTCCCAGAAACCAAATCTCTCCTGCCGGCACCAACTACGCAGCCAGTGATTCACCTCCATTATCTTCCTCTCCCGACGCATTCCTCTTCCCTTGACAGGCAAGATTGAAGAGAATACCACTTGTGCCCCCATTTGCTTGAGCTTCCTCCCCAGATCTTGATAGTCTTTTTTAATAGGAGCGATGGTATTCAGGGACATGTCATTCGTTCCCACATGGACCATCACAAATGGGTAGCGATCCGTAGATTTGAGGAGTTTGGGCAGTCTTTCTGAAACATCTTTAATTTTCGCCCCTGGCAAGCAACACACCTCTCGGGTTAGGGGGTCGGGCCCAGCCACATGGCGATCCATTCCTCTTAGCAGGGAGTCTCCAATTACCAGTACTCTCCTTTTTTTTTTCTTCTCAACTCCATTTCCTTCTGTCCCCGTGGCCTCTTCCCTTTGTCTTAGAGTTTGTTTTGGGACCTCTTCCCTTGTTGACCCTTGCACCTCCTCTGCAAGGGCCTGAAATCTATTCTGGAGCTCCAAAGGCCCCGAGAACTGTCTCGCCCTTCGCCGTTCAGTCTTTTTCCGAACTGCCTTCAGAGGCTCCCTATTGTGGTCAATCTCCTTGTCCTCTTCAGGACTGGTTGTATTCTCTTTATTCTCTTTATTCCATGTTGCAGAGCTCTGGACTACGAACTCCTCCCCTTTTTTACTTTGGGTCAGAGTAATAATTTTGTTTTCTAATCCCCTAATCTTTTCCTCCAAAAGTCTTACCAGCTTACACTTGGGGCAGCTGTAGTCCATCTTGTCTTCTGGGAGGAAGGCAATCATGTCACACTCACTGCAGATGATGGGATGAGTGTCCTGGAGGTCCATTGTAACTTGTAGGCAGTGCAACTACTGGTCAGCAGCAACTCTCCCCAGTAGCTCTCTCCACGTGCTCTCAGTTGTCTGAGGTCTGCCTCTGGCGAGGAGCAGCCCTTTTTAATCCTCCCAACAATTACCCAGCAATCACCTCACCCAGGCAGAACAATAGCCTCACCTGGTCAGCAGCAACTCTCCCCAGTAGCTCTCTCCACGTGCTCTCAGTTGTCAGTCAGCAATGCCTGTCAAACTTTGGAGGGCTCCTATTGGTGTTTCCAAGGTTGGAGAATTCCCTTCCCCCATTGGGGAAGTTTTGCAAAAGGTCTGAGTGTGCACAGTCTGTCTAGAAATGTAGTCAGCTACAAACAGCACCACGTGCCCTTCCACAAACATCGCTTAATGAACCACAAACCAGCTAAAATTCATGACAAACTTTAGGTTGTGAGCCAGTTTGGGCCCATCTCGAATCTTTTCTCTCCAGCTTTTGTTTTCCTTTTTAAAATGTCACCTGCTTCAGGAACACTTGCATGGGAATAAATAATGCATTATGACTATCTAGTTTCAGGGCTACCTCTGTCCAGGAGGAGTTGCAGCTGCTATAGCCCTCTAAGTGTTGGTTAGAGCAAAGGCTTCCTCTAACAGTATCCAAAGCAGTTAACCTGATCATTAGGAAGGAGAGCAAACCCACTGAGCAGAAGATGAACACCCCTGTTATCATCATTAAAGATAACAGGTTTCAGATTTTGTATCAAAATGAAGAAATATTCTCTCTAAGGTTTAGAGTGAGATCAATCCTGGAAACTTTGTCTTCTGTTGCATTCTGTTTTATATCAACACATACTACAAAAATGATCAGGAGGAAATGGACCCCCTCATATCACGTGAACCAAAAGTAAAAAAGACAGACTCAGTTCTGGCACCCAGACTGTCAGATTAATTTTGGGTTTGTCCTTAAATCTTGTGGAGATATATGCTGCTTTTCCTAGAATATATCAAGCCATTTCATAGTCCCACAGGCAAAAAAATTTAACACCCTTGACAATGAAAGCTTTATTCTAGCTTTAAGAATATCAAAGCTTTCTGAAGAATATGATATGTATTCTGCCCCTAGCCACCTGCAGCAGATGGGAAATAAATTGCCTGCATCCCCTTTAGGAACTACAGCCAAGTTTCCCCCCCTATAAGCCAGATCCAGAGAGACACAGAATGAGAAAAAAGGCCCTACTGGGGCTGGTCCCACTCTGCATTCATGGTGGCCCTTGTGTCTAATGCAAAAGCAATTAAGACGCTGGCAAACAGAGGTTTTAAATTATTCAGCTATTAAGGAAAGTGATAAGCTCAGAGCAGCCTGACTCTATGATTAATCAGCTAGGGCTGGGATTTAAGGAATGTGCAGAGGAACAGGCACTTGGTTACTTGTCACTGCCAGCCTGCTGTGATTTTTTCAACAGGATTTTCCCCTCCCAAGACACTTCTAATGACAGCACTCAGGGGGAGAGAGATTCTCTACTTCATTCCTAGAAAGTTTCAGGTTGAGTGTTGATTGGTAAGATGAAAAAGAGGTGTGTGCCCTACATCCATCTCTCACATTCACACTCAAATCACACACACCATCCTTCTCCTGCTAAGGTCTTTCAAACAGCATCCGAAACAAGCCCAACAGATTTCAAAAGAGTGCAACAGTTGAATTCTCTCCAGCGTGCATTCAAGAAATAGGCCACAAGGCCAGGCTCAGAGGTGAGCCCAAAGGAGCCCAGACAAAGCATCAAATCACAGAGCATACCAGTGAACCTTGCAGTTTTGTCCAAAATGAAAGACATGGCACTCTACTGTCCCTTTTCCTCCAAAACCTTTCAAAATGCATGCAGTTTACATATAAAATAACTCCTTCCCCACCTTTCCATTGCTCTCTTGTGAACTCTGTCCTGATTTCCTAGAAGTCTTCATGTCCATCAGTCTTATCATACACACATTTTTCTTAGCCTGCTGCATGCACAGATGGCAGCGCTCTCCATACTGAAGAGGGAAGGGGTTTGACTTCCTCAGTCCAGCACTTGGAATAAGATTCAGAATGCTAAACTACAATGGACTTACTAATTCCACGAGCTAGTGCCAAACAATTTGTATCCAGACCAATGTAATGCAGGGACATCTGAAGTTACATGGGAAACAATCCATACAAACTGCACACATCCATATCTGACACAGCTTTTGAGACAGAGCAGCAAGAATATAGTGCTGGGGAAATAAGTGGAATGCAATGAACAGGAAAATAATCATGTTTCTTTTATGTAAAGATGGGCTAAATGGTTATGAAATATTTTCGAGACTTAGGAGGCATGTAGGTATTATGCTGCTATATCTGTAGCCAGTGAGGGCATGAGAGGACTGCATGTTTCTCCACTTAAGTGAGCCAATGCTACAACTCCCTGCATGAAGGATCAGAGTGCAAAGTCAAGATTAAATGAAATTAGCTACAGCTTGTTAATTTTGCAGTTCAGCTCAGGTCAGTTTCCCCACTGCAAAGACGAACTGCCAGCACAATGCCCATCTTTTATTGACACTGCCATTCTTGCTCCAGTAGGCCCTTGCGTCTTTCATCCCTTCTGTCCCTCTTCCCTGTGCAAAGCATGACTGTCAAAGAGAACTGAGCTAGTTCACTATGATTTTTTCCCTTCATGATGGCTAATTGACACTCCATAGCTCTTCTTAGAGTTATATCTACCAAAAACAATATAGTGGTACATATGAAGAATTCTCATGCTTTTACTTCCTTAAGAGTTTAACTCAGGACATCAACAATGAACTCTTCAATCATTTTGGAGCTAGATAAACTGTAATCCTTACAACATCCTGATGGCAGATCAGTTATTTTTGATATTATTATCCAGACCCTAGTAATGGCACCTACATGCAGTCTCAACATGTTTTTTCAAGGAAATATTGGTTCCCACATGTGTGAAACAACCAGATCTATTCACCCATTTACAGAATGGTTTTCTGTCTTATATATTTCTCAGTCTGAGACTAGATCTGTAATTCACTTGATAAGAGCTTGAGAAACACAGGTGCCAAAAAAACAAAATGTTATACTACAGAAGCAGCCTACCAGACACTGAACTCCAAGTGGAAAATAATATTCTTTGTTAACAGTTTGGCACGATGTGAGATGCACCACAGAGTTAATGACCAGGAACCTCTGGTTCCAAAAGCTAATTTCCCAGAGTACATTCCCAGTGCCACAATTTACACTGCTAATACAGGAGGATGTCGGTGTGTGTGTGTACACGTGTTAGGGGATAAAAGGTATATGAAGGTAGAGTTAAGTATATACCTCCCTCCTGCAAACTACCCACATACTTTGCAGTGGATAAGCAGCTATTATGACAACACTGCACATAGAGGTATTATATGTGTAGCCTTTTTTGTGTCCCAATGAAATCTTAACTGCAAAATGAATGATGTTGGTGATTTTTATACCCTGGTTCTTTGTTTCCCCCCATCTAAAATGGTTTAATCCATTGCTGTAAGCCACCCCAAGCCCACTTGTTGAGTGAGGTACTGTATATACTTGCATATAAGCCAAGTTTTTCAGCCCTTTTTTTAAGCTGAAGTCCCCCTCAGCTTATATGCAGGTGCCAGACGAGACAAGGCAGGAGGGTGAGGGTGGGAGACAAGTATACTTAACTGAAGAAGCAGAGGCAGGAAGACACGCAGCAAAGAGGGACAGTGGGAGGGGAGGGAAGAGCAGTCTCCACCTCCCCCCCTCACTGCCTTAACGAGGCTAGCATGAGGCTAGCACATACTCTGCAGAGCATGTTCAGAGCAGAGGAAGCTCTGAAGCCCCTGTCTCATAGGGAGAGCAGAGAGCAGAAGCAGGAAACGCCCCTAGAGGAAGGAATGGAAAGTGGAGGAAATAGAACACCAAGCTAAGAAGAAGGGAAGGAGCACAGGATTGGGGATAAAAAGGCAAGAGAGATCAGAGGGAGGAGGAGGAGAAAGAGGGAGAAGGGGGGTAGAAAGAAAAGGGAAAAAAGAGATCCTGCCCAAAAGGGAAGGGAAGGGGAGTGGGAAAAGCCAGTATCCAAAGTGGCTTTGGCTTATATGCGAGTCAGTAAGTTTTCCCAGCATTTTTGTTGTGAAATTAGGTGCCTCGGCTTATATGCGGGTTGGTTTAGATGCAAGTATATACGGTAGTTTAGAAGTTAAATAAATTAATAAAACAAAAGAACAATTTTTTCCTTTAAAAAATTAAGTTGTAGATGTGAGACAATACAAAGCCAATGGTCCCTTGGAATTCAGAGAACTGCTGGATGTCAGGGGGCTGAAGCAACATGGTGTTTTTTCCTGTGATCTTGAAAACTGCCATCTTACTTAACACAGCAGATGTTAGATTTAGGGCCTCCACACAGTCTAAGTTGCACATGTAGAAGCTGTATCAGATTCTCTTTGCCTGTGGACAAAGTAACATGATAAGACTTAACCTATAGATTACGTCTTGTACTGAATGCATGCATGGGGAATGTTTATTTCCAAAGTATGATTACTTAACTAAACTGTCCAAACTGCAGCTGAACCCAATCTTGGCTAACTGAGCAAGAATTGAACTTCAGATAGACATATTGGTCAACTAACTGCTAAACACATACATTCAGAAGAAGGCAAAAACAATAACCACAATGAAATCCTAAACCAAATTGTAGCCTTCTGCGTCTATTGACTGTCACCTTGAAAGATCATGCTCCATGCTCAGTCCTTTATCAGTCTCAGGTCTTTGGTAGGGGGGTGGCGATAGTGGTCCGGGATGATTTTACCTACAGGGCTTTCCCAGTGCCATCAATCCCAGGGGTGGAGTGTTTCAGCTTAGGATGGGACTTGGCTGAGAATGGTCATCTGTTTGGTGTACTGTCTGCCCAATGTACCACCAGCTGCCCTGTTGGGCCTGCTGGAGGTGGTGACTGCATGGATGATGCAGTTCCCCAAGCTTTTGGTCTTGGGGGACTTCAATGACCATGCAGAGTCACCTTTTCTGGGACAAGGCTCAGTCCTGGTATTGACCATGGTGACACGGGGGTTATTGCAGTTTATTGCTGGTCCCACTCATCAAGCTGGCCTCACTCTTGACCTGACTTTCAGCACAGGGAGAGAGGTGGATCTGATGGCAGTTAACCCCATCCCTTGCTCAGACCACCATGCCTTGAATGCCCGAATTCAAATCCTACCCCCTCCCTGTTTGGGCAGCAGGTATATTTTATCCCATCCACAGAGACCTATGGATCTTGATGGATATTTGAATGCTCTGCAGGACCCGATGCCTTTCAGCGAGTCACTGGCAGATCTGGTGGAGGACTGGCACGTCCGTCATTCTGTTGCTCCCCAACATCCTCTCTGTCCTTGCCTCAAGTTAGCTCCTTGGATGACAATATCTCCCAGCGGGCCTCATTTTGAGCAATCAAGGTGAACAAGTATCAAGGGAGCAAGTGGCAGCCCTCACCCACCCTAGTTCGGGCTGGGTTGTCATCAATATGCAGATGACACTCAGCTCTTCCTCCTGATGGATGGACGTCCTGACTCTCCCCCAGAAACATTAGCCAGCTGCCTGGAAGCAGTGACGACTCAAGCAGAGTCATCTGAAGCTCAACCCTTCAAAGACAGAGGTCCTGTGGCTGGGTAGGAAAGGTCAATGTGAGGAAGCATGTCTGCCCACCCTGGATCTGTGCAGCTCTCAATGGCTCACTCTTACCTGGCCCTGGAACACCTAGCCACAGTGATCTATGTGACGGTCACCTCTAGACTGGACTTCTGCAACTTGCATACACTGGCCTGCCCTTAGCCTTGATCTGGAAACTACAGCTGATCCAAACCGCAGCGTCCAGGGTCCTCACAGCAACAAATTGGAGGGCCCATGTTCAGCCCATTCTCCATCACCTACAGTGGTTGCCAGTTGAGTTCCAGATCTGGCTAAAGGTTCTGGTAGTTACCTTGATGGCCATACATGGTGTACCTGAGGGACCACCTCCCTGCCTATGCCCCACAAAGAGCTCTAAGCCAGCCTAACCTCAAACAGGGCCAGAGCCTTCGCTGTCCTGGCCCCCGCCTGGTGGAATGAGCTCCCGGAGGATATCTGGGACCTAACAGTGCTAAAACAGTTCCGCAGGGCCTGCAAAACAGAGCTCTGCCACCAGGCATTTGGTTGAGACTGAGCAACCAGCAACATCTACAGGGCCCCAGCTTCCTCTCTCCCAAAAATGTGTTCTGCTCTGGACCTGTTTGCATTGTTATAGTTTGTTACCTCTGTTATAGTTTTAACATTAATACTGTTGTTGTTATAACTTCAACTGGTGCAGAACACGGCAGCTGGGATTCTTACGGTGACACCTTCGAGGGCCTATATTCAATACGTACTATAACAGCTGCACTGGCTATCAGTTGACTACCGGATCAGGCTTAAAGTTCTGGTAATTACCTTCAAGGCCATACACAGTTGGGGCCGTGAGTATTTTTTTTACTGTTGTATAAGTTCTGTAATAAATGTTTATTGTACTATGCCGTATGAGGTTATAATGTAAACTGCCTTGAGCTGGAAGGGAAGGCAGCACATAAATAAACAAACAAACAAATCTGTAACCATTATATATTCTTGAAGAGCCACTGTGGGCGGAGCCCACTGCTTGACGTGGCCACCAGCTTGCATAGCAAGCCGGCTGGCTGTGGGGATGTTGACCGAGCTGCCAGCACAACACAGCGTGCCGCACAGGTTGGGCAGTGGTGCTGCCCTCGGGGCGTGGGGGGGTAGGGAGCACCCCTAGCATCCGTTGCATTCCTGGATGTGACAGGTTTGGGGGCTAGAAAATAAATGAATGAATGAATAAAAAACAAACTCGTCCAATTACTATGGTCAGATATGCAAGCAAGCACTTGTGTCAGAAGGAATCTGTGGTATAAGCAGGAATTCAAGAAAAGGTTATTCCAAACAGAAAAGTTCTCTGGTGTGGACTGCTTGAACTGGTGCAAGGGGATCCCAAAGGACAGGCAAACAGGCTCACATAAGGAGGCCCAGGTCTGAGGAATAAGACCGTTAGGAAGTTTATAGTCAATCAAAGCTTAGGAAATGTTAGTTGCTATATACTAGTAACCAGAGAGACAGGAAGATTCAGTGACTCTTGTTTTCTTTCGTACTGCTGAAAAGATGAAAATGTCTATCCATAAAACCAAAGAACCAGAGGGATCACAGATGCCAGTAACCCCCTTTTCTTAGAAAGCATGTGGGCAAGGCATTTAGAAAACATACTATTTGTTCAATGCCCAAATGCTCATTGTAACAACCTGAGAATATTGTTGCTTTTCTGGGAATATACCTTCCAGCTGTGGCTTTTAAGTTAATGCAATAAAATGTTGTCTTTTTTGGGAGGGGGGGGAAAGAACACATTGCACATTTATCTGAGTTTATACATATCTAATTTTGGAAGGGTAGGGATGGATGCTTATTCATTATGCTGGGTTTCTGTTTGACAAGTACTGCAATAAAATATATTTATTATACTGATTACATGTGAAAATGTTTTAAAGAGCACCTAATCTTCCAGGAGATTGTCTTTTGCAGGGTTCCTGTGCATTTTACCACAAGTTTACTGAGATATCCCTAAAAGCAAAAGTAGGATAAAAGCTCCTGCAGGTGTTCAAAAGCTCTGCAAAAAGACGGCACCATGTTTTATTCAGAATTCTCAAATATTATTGGCCTTTTGTGACTCTTTTCCCCAAATGATTGCAGTGTTTGCCTCACAAGCAGGATTGGTTCATAAATCTGTTAATATATCTTAGGTACCTGGACACTATATCTTCTAAAAATCTGCAAATAAATAAAGCAGACCTTTAGCCTATAAATAATTCCATGGGCCCACGTCTTCCATTGGGATTGTATAGCTCTTAACATAATTTAAAGTAAGCCTTCTTAGGCATGCAGCACAAACACATTTCTCTTTTCCAAATGCATACTTTCAAATCCTTGATTTAGGGAGCAGAGTAGTGGCTGAAGCAGGATTTCACAACAAGGGTGCCGTGGAACCCTGGGGTTTCTTGATGGCCCTGGAAGGGTTTCCAGAATGGGTGGGTGTTAAATAATTGTTAATATATATTTTAAATTTGTTAAACATTTATCAGGTGATATGACCATATATCATCATGCTGACCCCCCCTCCCACTGATGGGCCTGGAGGGTGTAGGAAAGGGATGGGCTCTGGCTGGGTGTGTACACAGCTATGCTTCCCAACAATATTCTGCAGAATTGCACCAATTCTGGGGTTTCTCAAAGCCTGAAGAATGTCTCAGGGGTTTCTCAATGGTAAAAAGCTTTATTTATTTATTTGACTTTTACCCCACCACTCCTAGACTGGGGTGGTTTGGCTGCATTTGATGTGGTCAATCACGAGCTGTTGGTCCATTGCCTCGCTGACATGGGGAACAGGTCGCAGAGGGTTGTAGTAGGGGAAGAGTTGTCAGACTCTTCGTACTCCCATGTGGGGTACCTCAAAGGACAATACTCTCCCCTATGCTTTTTAATTATCTATATGTATCCTCTAGCCCCCCCCTTCAAGGATCGCTGGCTTGCCGTGGCAAGGGGGCTTGCGTGGCTCAGTGAAGCTATGAGCTATGCCGTGCAGGGCCACCCAAGACGGACAGGTCATAGCTGAGAGCTCTGATAAAAGGTGATCCACTGGAGAAGGAAATGGCAAACCACTCCAGTATCTTTGCCATGAAAACTCTATGGACAGTTCCAAAAGGCAAGATGATATGACGCCGGAAGATGAGCCCCTCAGGTCGGAAGGTGTCCAATATGCTACTGGGGATGAGCAGACGGCTAGTACGAGTAGCGCCAGAATGAATGAAGCGACTGGGCCAAAGCCGAAAGGATGCTCAGTTGTGGAAGTAACTGGTGGCGAAAAGACAGTCCGATGCTGTAAAGATTTTTATTCCATAGGAACCTGGAACGTCAGATCCATGAATCAAGGCAAGCTGGACGTGGTTAAACAAGAAATGACAAGACTGAACATCGACATTTTAGGAATCAGTGAACTCAAATGGACAGGAATGGGTGAATTTAATTCAGATGACCATCAGGTATACTACTGTGGACAAGAATCTCGCAGAAGAAATGGAGTACCCATCATAATCAATAAGAGAGTAGGAAAAGCAGTCTTGGGATACAATCCCCAAAATGACAGAATGATCTCAATTCGAATCCAAGGCAAACCCATTCAACATCACAGTAATCCAGGTCTATGCCCCAACTACTGCTGCTGAAGAGGATGAAGTTGACCAGTTCTATGAAGCCCTACAACACCTTCTAGAAGCAACGCCAAAAAATGATGTGCTTATCATCATGGGGGATTGGAATGCTAAAGTAGGAAGCCAAAAGATAACCGGGATAACAGGCAAGTTTGGCCTTGGAGTACAAAATGAAGCAGGGCACAGTCTGATAGAATTTTGTCAAGAGAATACAATGGTCATAGCAAACACTCTTTTCCAACAACCCAAGAGACGACTCTACACGTGGACATCACCAGACGGTCAACACAGAAATCAGATTGACTATGTGCTCTGCAGCCAAAGATGGAGAAGTTCTATACAGTCAGTAAAAACAAGACCAGGAGCTGATTGTGGTTCAGATCATCAGCTTCTGGTTGTAAAAATTTAGGCTTAAATTGAAGAAAGTAGGGAAAAGCACTAGGCCACTCAGGTATGAACTAAATAATATCCCCGACCAATATACAGTAGAGGTGACAAATAGATTTAAGGAATTATATCTGATAGACAGAGTGCCTGAAGAACTATGGACGGAGGTTTGCAACATTGTACAAGAGGTAGTAACTAAAACCATCCCAAAGAAAAAGAAATGCAAGAAATCAAAATGGCTGTCTGAGGAAGCTTTACAAATAGCTAAGGAGAGAAGGGAAGTGAAAGGCAAGGGAGAAAGAGAAAGATACACCCAATTGAATGCAGAATTCCAGAGATAAGAATGCCTTCTTAAATGAACAGTACAAACAAATAGAAGAAAACAATAGAATGGGGAGGACTAGAGATCTTTTCAAGAAAATTGGAGAGATGAAGAGAACGTTTCATGCAAAGATGGGTATGATAAGGGACCAAAATGGTAGGGACCTCACAGAAGCAGAAGAGATTTAAAAAAGGTGGCAAAATTATACAGAAGAACTATACAAGAGCGAGCTTAACATCCCTGATGACCACAATGGGGTAGTTACTGACCTGGAGCCAGACATCCTGGAATGTGAAGTCAAATGCGCCTTAGGAAGTCTGAGCAACAATAAAGCTAGTGGTGGTGACAGCATTCCAGTTGAACTATTGAAAATCTTAAAAGACGATGCAGTAAAAGTGCTACACTCAATATGCCAGCAAATTTGGAAAACTCAACAATGGCCACAGGATTGGAAAAGGTCAGTTTACATTCCAATCCCAAAGAAGGGCAATGGCAAAGAATGTTCAAACTACCGCATCATTGCACTCATTTCTCATGCTAGCAAAGTTATGCTCAAAATTTTACAAGCTAGGCTCCAGCAATATGTGGACCGAGAACTTCCAGAAGTACAGGCAGGATTTCGAAGAGGCAGAGGAACTAGAGATCAAATTGCCAACATACGCTGGATCATGGAGAAAGCTAGGGAGTACCAAAAGAATGTCTACTTCTGCTTCATTGACTATGCTAAAGCCTTTGATTGTGTGGAGCACAATAAATTGTAGCAAGTTCTTAAAGAGATGGGAATACCAGAGTATCTTATTTGTCTCTTGAGAAACTTATATGCAGGTCAAGAAGCAACAGTGAGAAGTGAACATGGAATCACTGATTGGTTCAAAATTGAGAAAGGAGTTCGGCAAGGCTATATACTGTCGCCTTGCCTATTTAACTTGTATGCGGAGCACATCATGAGAAAGGTGGGATTAGAGGAGTCACAAATTGGGATCAAGATTGCAGGGAGAAATATCAACAACCTCAGATATGCAGATGATACCACTCTAATGGCAGAAAGTGAAGAGGAACTAAAGAGCCTGTTGATGCGAGTGAAGGAGGAGAGTGCAAAAGTTGGCTTCAAACTCAACATCAAGAAAACTAAGATCATGGCATCTGGCCCTCTCAATTCCTGGCAAATTGATGGGGAAGAAATGGAGATAGTGACAGATTTTATTTTCCTGGGCTCCAAGATCACTGCAGATGGGGACTGCAGCAAAGAAATTAAAAGACACTTGCTCCTGGGGAGGAAAGCTATGGCAAATCTAGACAGCATCCTAAAAAGCAGAGACATCACCCTGCCAACAAAAGTGCGTTTAGTCAAGGCTATGGTCTTCCCAGTTGCAATGTATGGCTGCGAAAGTTGGACCATAAGGAAAGCCGAGCGTCAAAGAATTGAGGCTTTTGAACTCTGGTGCTGGAGAAGACTCTTGCGAGTCCCTTGGACTGCAAGGTGAACAAACCGGTCAGTCCTAGAGGAGATCAGCCCTGACTGCTCCTTAGAAGGCCAGATCCTGAAGATGAAACTCAAATACTTTGGCCACGTCATGAGAAGGAAGGACTCCCTGGAGAAGAGCCTAATGCTGGGAGTGATCGGGGGCAAAAGAAGAAGGGGATGACAGAGAATGAGGTGGCTGGATGGAGTCACTGAAGCAGTAGGTGAAAACTTAAATGGACTCCGGGGAATGGTAGAGGACAGGAAGGCCTGGAGGATCATTGTCCATGGGGTCGCGATGGGTCGGACACGACTTTGCACCTAACAACAACAATCCTCTAGCCCAGTTGGTCTGGAGTTATGGGCTGGGGTGACATCAGTATGCAGATGGCAAGCAGTTCTATCTCCTGATGGATGGCCAGCTGGATTTGCCCCCAGAGACATTCACCAGTTGTCTGGAAGCAGTGGCTGGATGGATCAGACAGAGTCGCTTGAAACTCCATCCCTCCAAGAAGAGGCGGCTGGATCAGGAAGTCCATCTTCCCTGCTTGGATGGGGTGCAACTGACATCTGTACCACTGGCCAGGAATTTGGGGGTGATTTTTGATGTGTCTTTATATATGGAGGCTCAGGTCACTAAGGTAGCCCAGACAATGTTTTTCCATCTGTGCGAGGCATGGCTACTAACACCCTACCTGTCTGTAGGGTCACTGTGATCCATGCAACAGACACTTCCAGGTTAGAGTTCTGTAACTCACTCTACGCGGGCCTGCCCTTCTCTTTGACCTGAAAAATGGCAATTGTTGAAAAATGCAGCTGCATGGGTCCTCCCTAGGTCATCTTGGAGGACTCATGTCCAGCCATTGCTGAGACAGCTGCATTGGTTGCCAGTTTGCTTCCGGATCAAGTTCAAGGCGTTAGTTTTAACCTGTAAGGCTACACGTGGCTTGAGTCACACCTACCCGCAGGACCGCTTACCGGCTTATGCCCCCTGCAGGGTGCTTTACTCTGTGGGTATGAATCTGCTGGTTGTCCCTGGGAGGCTTTTTCAGTCCTTTCCCCTGCCTGGTGGAATGAGCTCCCAGAAGAGCTGCGGGCCCTGATGGAACTCTCTGGGTTCTGCATGGCTTACAACATGGAGCTCTTCTGCCAGGCCTTTGGTTGAGGTCGGGTAGAGTTCCCAAGTTATAAGATTGGGTCACCCCCCATTTTGGGGTTTTCCCTTTGGATTTTCCTGGACTGTTAATATGTTAATGCCAGGCCTTTGAGTTGTTGGGGAGGAGTGTTGATTTTAATAATCATCTTGGAATTATTGGGTTTATAGTATGTTTTAGTATGATTTTATGATATTTTATGGATGTGCTTGTATTTTATTGATTGTGCACCACCACGAGCAGGCTGTGCTGGGAGTGGTGGTATAAAAATGTAATAATAAATAAAATATATAAATGTCAACTGGTGACAGCTGGATTCAAGTTTGTGCTCAGGCAAGAAGCTCACTGAGTGATTTGGGGCCAGTTATCTCTCTCATGGGGCATTGTGAAGATAAAAGGGGGGGGGGTACTCCTTCATGGTATGTTGTGTTGAGCTCCTGGGACGAAACACAGGACAAATCTGTGATATTTAGATCAATATATTTATATGAGACAGGATAAACAAAAAGCACTTATCCTGTGCAGGGCTTCATGTGGTTCAAAGCTTTGTTTTTTAATTTGTGGGTGGTACCCTTCATGTGCAGTGTCTGTAGGTCAATGATTTATGCAGGCAGAGAAGCTCTGCTGATGCCTGGAAGGGGCTAGTGCATGGATTCAGGATCCTTAGAAGAACTGAGACATCACATGATGCTCTGCTTGAGTAGGTGGCTGTTGTTCATTCTGTGTCTCTTACTTGTCTGTCTATACATTTTTATCCTTCCTTTCCCCCAAGGATCATAGAATAACAAAGTTCTCCCCTAGCAAATAATTGCTTCAAGATAAGGAAGCAACATTTTATGCAAATACTAAATTCAGAACTCAAATAAAAGCTGTTATGAAAGACATTCTATGACTCTATTTCTGAAATACAACTTTCACTATTTAAAAAAGCACCTTAAAATTTCACAATTGTTGAATAATTTTAAGGCAACTTACTTCAAAAATCAACTCGCTAAATTCAGTACTGTCACTCAATGAAAATTTTAAAATTTCGTTTGCAACATTAATCCCAGGGAAATTAGTTGAGAATTTCCTCCCCCACCAAGCACATCTGTTGGCTTTACAGGACTGTTTTGCAAAACATGTGCCTTTGTACAGAAGGAATATTTTCTCTGCTAAGAAGCTAGAAAACTGGAATAGCCCAACAGGCTAAGAAATAATTACTGTGAGAAAGGGTCTCTGGTCCTCTAGGACCAAACAAAGGGGTTTAAATACAAGAAGGAAGAGAGCTATAGACAGTGGGGATGGGTAGAAAGGGAAGAATATTACAAACATTAAGGGGCTGCGAGCTATCTTGGTAATTCTCTTTTGCGTCGGTTCTTGTAGTCCCATTGCACTGTGTGAATCTCATTGACACTGTTTCAGCACTAGGAACTTTGCTGCCCTGGCTCCTGTGTGGGCAGATGAGCCCACCTGGCCAAATGCTCCCCAGTGTGGGATCAGGAACCTGCCCTGGTTCAAACTCCAGTCTGCAGCCCAGCCTAGAGCCTCCAGTGTGGAAAAGATCTGAGAGAGGATTCTACCCACCAGGCATTTGAAAAATAGAACTCAGTCCTCACTTATCTCTGGTTTTCCAAGGCCAGAGGTATGACAACAATAGAAAAGGCTGCCACCTCTTATCTTGGAAATTCCTAGAGATTTGGAAGTGGGGCCTGGAGAGAGCAGTCTTTGGGGATGGAAAGGAAACTAATGTCACAGATTCCACCACCCCTCATGGATCTGATTTCTGTCATCTGGAGGTCTAGGCCTCCTCACCTGCAGGTTGGTAATTCTAACTATAGAGAGCAATTGTTTCAGAGTTGCAGGCATACAAACAGATCAAAAATTGGTAGGAGATGCCTGAACAATGAACTAGTACCCTTGAGAGGATGGGCCGTACAACTGAACTCCATCACAGGCAAAAGAGAAAGCCCTATAAAATGCTGTCTAATTTCAAGAGAGCAGGTAAGATTCAGGCTCCACTGTTTTTTTGGGGACAGTATGTCAAAAGCTTCATCCCACCTCTCTTTGCTTTCTTAGCATGCGTCCTCTTTTTCCTTTTTTGATTTTACTGCCTCCTGGTAGTCAATCAATGAAACATTACACGGTGTAAGATTCTGCATTATCAGGGCTGAAAAAATACTTTATGAATTGATTGCCTTCAGTCTATGTAACAAGGTGGAGAATAGAAAACAAAATATTAATCTCTCCACATTCCCTGTCCCTCTTTCTATTTGATTAGTATGGGCAGTTAGCAAAGCAATAAAGTCAGGCATCACAGTAGTCCTGTGCAGATGTCCTCTTAGATGCCTTGATCATGTTCATACCAAATGGACTCATCCCTTTTTATGCTAGAAAGAGTTGGTTTTATATCCCACTTTTTACTACTGGAATGAGTCTCAAAATGGCTTACTCCTATTTTCTATTATTTATTTCAGTTTTCTATAACAAAAAAGAGAAAAGATCCCATCTTTTAAACTTAATTTGCATTTCAAATGTATCAGTTTGTTTACTTTGTTCAAAACAGACAATATGACATGATTAAGGAGATAGATATTTCCAATACAGATATTTCCAAGACAGACCAAACAAAATAATGGTCAGGTCTTGAGAAAAAAACTAAATATTTCATCAGTAAGCAAAAATACATTTGGTTATTGTCCAGACATTAATAAATCAATCCATATGGAGCAGCTAGATCAGCTTGGGGGAAATGACATATGTTCTAGCGGGTCTATGTGCACACAAACTGTTACATATGGCAGGATCCTGCTCTATAGACTGACATACTGTCCCCCAAAACCAGTGGCACCCCTCAATAGTCTAGGCTCATGCCAAAGCCAGACACTGTTAAAGTCTGCCAAGACCCAAGAGGGCCAGACTCCATCTTCCCTCCCAGATTACTCTTAGCCACAGGTTCAATATGACAGCTGCAGCCTGAGTAATGTCTTGCCTTCTCTCCCCCCCCCCCCACATTGTATTGCTGATTGAGTGGCCAGCAGGGCAATGTTTGCCTAGAGCAGTGGTTCTCAACCTTCCTAATGCCACGACCCTTTAATACAGCTCATGTTCTTGTGACCCCCAATCATAAAATTATGCAAGTGTTCTTTCACAGAAATTAAGCCAAAACTGACCAATGGCATGGAGATCCATTGTTCATGATTGTATATAAATTGGTTTATTTCCAGGGTTTCTCAGTTCAGTTATCTCCCACCATGTCGATCTTGCTCTTTTCTGCTGTTCCAGATAGATGAACACTCTATCTCGATCTACCCCGCAAGGCTGTTGTGTGGATCGTGCCCTCCTGGGCAAACTGCTTGCCCTGTCACGACCCCTGTGAAGGGGTCGTTCAAGCCCCAGGTTGAGAACCACTGGCCTAGAGGCTTCTAGGCAATCTCCTTTGTCTCTCACCTCTGACTCATCCTTAGCCAATCTGCCAGGGGAAACTATTATAAAAGAAAAAGGGCTGCACTGTTAACTGTGTCTTTAATCCAGTGGGAAAGCCCTGTTAAAACATGCTGGGTTGCTCTCTTTCCAGCTATGGAAGGCAAATGAGCCTTGTGTGTTTGGGGTGCTCCATCTGCTATTGCCAACACTGGTGATCCTCTACATGCTTGGGGCTCTGCATTACAGGTAATATTCTTTCTTGTTGTTTTGTTGTGGGGACTATAGCAAGGTTTTTATAACCCACTTTTCACTACTCAGAGGAGTCCCAAAGCCACTTACAAATACCTGTTCATTCCTCTCCCCACAGCAGACACCCTGTGAGAGAGCTCCAACAGAACTGCTCTGCAAGAACAGCCCTAAGAGAACAGTGACTAGCCCAAGGTGACCCAGTTAACTGCATGCAGGGGAGGAATTGAGAATCCTGGATCTCCAGAAACCTCTTCTCCAGCGTTCCATGACAGAGAAAACTGTTTGACCTTTTCCACAAGGCTCTAATCTCTGCTTCCACATGACATTGACGCTGGCCCAGCCCTCAAGTTGCCCCGTGGCAAGGTTGCCCAGTGGGGCCTATCGCAGGCCAGGCTTGCGTGAAAAGGGAACAGTTGAGCCTTCCAGGCCAGGCTCCTCCCCTGCCTACGGTGTCCCAGAAGGGACAAAAAAATGCCCCAGTTGCCTCCACAGTGCTTTGTGATGGTGCAGAACCAACGGGGGTATTTATTTAATTTTCACATTACAATGCAATCCCACCTTCGTGAAAATAACTCCCCCCCCCCACCCGCTGCTGTGAAGCACAGTGGAACCTCTCCATTCTGGCTGCCTCATGTGGAGGCAGGGTGGACTGGGTCTGATGGGGAAAACCTTCCACCATCTGGATCCGGGAAGCATTAGGGTTAATTGCCCCACTGCAAAGAACCGGTGGTGGCCTGGTGTTGTGTAGAATGGGTCTTGGTGACACAAATGAACACAACAAACACTGCTCGTCAGATAAGAAATAGTTTGCTGGTAACAATGTACACTGTCCATTCTAAGGGAAAGGTTAGGATAATCAGTAGTACTAAGGTGAAAGCTCATTCAACGACCTTAAAACAGAAATTGCTTTCAGTTGCTCACTATGACAACCCTTTCAGAATGAAAAACCTATCAAGTAAATCTGACAATTATCTCCCAGAAGCACTGGTGACACGGCACCACCAAAGTGGCGGCGGAGGCAAGGCGAAGGCAAAATAGTGACAGTGGCGGCAAGCTGGCCCTGAAAATCGGCACAGGCGTCATTGAGCCACAGCCAAAGAAGCACCGGAGATGTTGCCCGGCCAGAGGAGGAGGAGCGCCAGAACCGGTCGTGCGCCTGAGCTGTAGGAGCAGAGCCGTCCCACTGACAGGCCAAACCAGGACCGCCAGTCCCCAGGCTGCCGCACGCCCACCATGCCACCTTTGCAGGGGGAAGGTGAGATGGAGGGCAGGGAGGCTGCTCTGTGCCTCCCCAGCCCTGGCACTCCACGCACCTACCGCCTCCCCCACCCCCAACCATTACTCCACTAGTACGTGCTGCATTCAAGACTGTAGTGGGCTTTTTTCCTGGTTAATACATAATACAGAGAAGAGGATATTGTCTTTTGGCTGACAGATGCATCTCTGAACAACAATTTATTGTGCCACTATCTTAGAAACTGTTTCCTCAGCCCTGCACTATTACTATATCTATCTGTTATATGATTTCGTATTTTATTCCTGTATGAAGCTGTGCAAGTTTTCTATTGGGAAATTATGGAGCAAAAGGGTAGATTTCATGAGAAAGATTCAGTTTCATTAGCACTTGCATTAATAGCAGAAATCTGGGCATTAGGACATAAGTGTGTACCATAAACAGCGTGAGGCACACCAAAACTGAAGATTCACAACTAATTCACTTGCAGTCTTGGATTATTGGCATATCTTCACATCACTATTTAATACTGATATTATAGGGAGTCTTAAGGGTAGAACATCTACTTGGGACACAGAAGGTCCTAAGTTAAAGGACCAGGTAAAGTAACAGACCTACACCTGAGTACCTGGAGACTAGACAACTCTGACGTGGATAGATCAATGGGCTGATTCAGTATGTCAAGTTATTGTGTTTGTCCTGAGGATCTATTCAGTAGGGCTTATTTGCAGGCAATGATTGCAGCTGGGTATAATATACAGAGACAGATTCATCAAAAGAATTCCAAGCTATATATGAAAATGCCCAGGTTCAGAGTGGAACCCTTCCCATCTGGCCATTGCCTAAGGTAAACTAGTGAAACTCAGTGCTATATAGATAAAACCCCTTTGTTCCCTATGCAAAATTTAATCAGAATTTTAGGCTGACTGAGAAGGCCACTAGCTTCACGTGAGTGAATGTTTTTCAACTTCATGTGAGTTGAAAAACATTGCTTTAATTGCCCAAAGAATAAACACCATCCAAATAATCAACTAATGATGCCCAAGCTACATTTTCCCGATAGCAGTTCCCAAGCACACTGCTAACAGCATGATATGAAGTCTGCACATTAATTAGATGTGATGGAGGAATAGCAACAATGTGGGGGGAAATAGCGATGCTACCATTTACCATCTCCTGTCCTAAGAAGACTTCAAATTGTATACATCTAACTCTGGAGAAACCCAACTTGCTTTGATATCAGAACACAGGGATTCCAGCTAGCATGCTCAAGCTCTGAGATACCTCAGTTCTCCGTTATGGTCTGCCGCTGCATCGAATCTTATTTTATTAGAAATGTAGTAGAATCACAAGGTAATAAACTAGCCTGCCTGAGCCAGCATCAAGGCCCATAGTTTTCACAACTCCTGTCAGAACTATACACACTGCAGCTTCTTCTCCCTTAATCCTCCATCTTGGCCTTTTCTTCTACCCTTCCTGTGCTCTTTCTCTCAGAAATGACCCTACTGTGGGCCTCTACATTCATGGATGGCTCAAACCAGCTCCTCCAGCCAGGCAGAAAGAGCAAAAGTCCAGGCCACGCCCCTCCTCACCCTTTCTTAGCAAATGATTACAGATTTAATTAAAAGCAGCACAGTAAATAAAAAAAACATATAAAATGCAATTTGTGTGTGTAGTGACGGGTGACTATGGAGGGTGTTTTATTAAATGTTTTAATTAGTGTGCCAGCTAGCGATAGTGCCCCTCCATTGCTTCAGTGCTGAAATCCTCAAACGAGGGTGGAGAACTAGGAATGTGGCATGCAAACTCTGGGTTGGCAAGCCATGAGGAACATGTGGTTCATTTCAATCCCATTACAACTTCTGCATGTGTCTCTGGCAAAACCTGCTGTTGCTTCACACCACACACAGCAGTGAATGAAGGCAGGCTATTCGGAAGATTCTTGAAATTGGTTTTACAGCACAAAGTGTTGTTTGAAATATAGGCCAAGTTCATGGCTTTTCTGTACAATGGCCACTTTAAAAACCACACAAAATGCCTACAACATACTACATTTGTATACTGCCAATACCACAAGTACTGTTCCATCCTTTCTGCACTTTACCCTTAGTGTTATGGTCTGACTGCCAGTCAGCTGTCCAGTTTGCCTTACAGCTTCCATTCAGCATTCAGCACATCACTTGACTATTTACTTCACTTAAAACCAGCCTTTCTCCCCAGTTGGAACCCTCGCCTTCATTTCATTTTCACAGAAACCCCTTGAAGTAGACTAGAGTGTGCAATGGGCCCTCGGCCTCCCAGTTTCTATAGCACGAGTGGGGGGTTGGACACTGGATGTCCCTGGTTGCTCTGACATTCTGTGTAGACTTTCTCCTTGACTTTTTGTTTTTTACTTCGTCCTGCCTCTAGGAACTCAGGGATTTCGTCCCTTCTCAATTTTATCCTTACAAGAACTTTGTAAGGTAGGTGAGGCTTAAAGGCCCATTATGCACGGCCCATTATGCTTCGGTTAAAATCACCGAGAATGAACACTGCTGCCGCGAGTGCGGGCGCCTCCCGGTCCCGGGCTCTGGAAGACCCGCGTTAAGCGAACGCGGGACCTTCCGGAGCTTCTTGGGTAAGCCAGGGTTGCGGCAGCCTGGCGCTGTGCATAATCAGCAGCACCGGGCTTGTTGGGCTGCCCAGCCTCGACCTGTGGTGTCCCTTAAGGGACACCGCTCGCCCCTGCGGGCTCCGTGGCAGCACAGAGCTGGAAGGGGTGACCTCCTGCCCCCCCGCTCCCCCCGGCCTCTCCCCACCTCCCCTGCCCATGCCGCTGCACTTACCTCGGCCGGGTCTCCTAGCCATGGCGTAAAGCGTGTGCGCACTACGCCGGGGCACCTGAAAATGCCCCGCTCCCGTGCGTTCACAGGAAATGGCGGGGCATTGTGCCCTGCCACAACGGCACAGTGCCAGCGTGCGGAATCAGGCGCCGTGCATAAAGGGCCAAAGAGATAACAGGCACCAGGTTGTTCATATGCTACTTCTGGGTCTCTGATATTACCTTCTTAACTATATTACTGAATGACATCTCCTGCCTCACATCCATGCCATGATGAGTATGGTAATGTCTGGCTAGTCTGAATGGTGCACTTCTTTTGTCCCTTTTAATCAGCAGTATCAGGGGATAAAGTATATCTGCTTGGTATTATCAAAAGGCAGTCAAATTTCAGCAATATGCATCTAGCTCTAACACCTGTGAGGAAATAACACTTACTATTATACAAATCATTTTTGTATGTGTTTTGCATATCACTGTGAAATATCAGTGTGACAAGACATATTATTGTTTGAACAGTTTATTGAGTAGAATTCAGCTCTTACAGATGGCATAGCAGTGCCAAGCTTCAGTAAAATCTGCTGTCACTGGGTCATGCAGGAAAGCAGTAAGAAGCGGCAATTGATTTTCCCCACTTAATCCTATTCTACCTGCTCTAGGATAGAAAATGTTAATGTGAGAGGAAACATTTTCCCTAAATGATATAGTATAAGTAGCCAATGCGTACACTCTATGCCAATAGCACAGTCAGGTAAAAATATAGGATTGTGGCAGGGAACTTTATACTTGGCCAGTCATTCTGCAATTCAGCAAAATTCAACACATTGTACTGACAGATAAAAATCTGTTCCAAAAATATATTCCAAAGAATATCCAAAGAATATCCCAGAACAGCACAGATAAGATGGATCTAGAGGGGTCTATCCAGAGAGTTCAGGAATCGGCAATAATTGCTGTCTGCCCCAGGTTTGGAAAAAAATAATAGAAGAAGGAGAGTAAGTTTTTATAACCTGCTTTTCTCTACCTTAAGGAGTCTTAAAGTTGCTTACAATCACCTTTGCCTTCCTCCTCTCACAACAAGCACCTTGTGAGGTCAGTGGGGCTGAGAGAGTTCTGAGAGAACTTTGAGTGGACAAAGATCACCCAGCAGGCTTCATGAGGAGGAATGAGGAATCAAACCCAGTTCTTCAGATTACAGTCCACTGCTCTTAACCACTATACTATGCTAGCTTTCTAATAGAAACTCAAATTGCACTGAAATCATTGCAAAGAGACCATACAGTCTGCAGTCCAGTGATTGAGTTAGAGTGAACATTGTCAGTTTTCATTGCCTTTTACCAATCCAGATATTCATTCTGTGTTGATCTAGCTTTACCTCATTGATGAAATGCTAGTAGCAAAACCCAGTTTTGAAAATGTGCTGTAGAGAAGTGTAAGGGTGGAGGGTGGAGGGTGGAGGGATCCAAGGATATCCACCCATAGCAGAGCAAAGGTGGGAGGGGGAAGTGGGAAGGGCAGGAGGGCTCCTGCAGAGCAGGGCAGCCCAGCTAGTGAGCTGGGTTGCTTGTAGCAAAGCAAAGGTGGCAGCACAAAGGGTGAGAGGGCACCTGCAGAGCAGGCTAGCCCAGTCAGCAACTGGGCCACCTGCAGAAAAGCAAAGATGGGAGCACAGAGGGCAAAGGGCTCTTGCATAGAAGGGAGGCCCAGCTGGTGAGCTGGCAGAGTGTGGCTGGCTGGACTCCCATGTTCCCCAGAGGCAGGATGGTACAATGCATGGCAAGCTGGCCAGGTGATCTGGGCCACTAGGGCTATCACTGCAGCTGTGATATATACAGTATGATTGTTTGTGGGCTGATTTCAGTATAGGCCAACTCAAGGTCCTCTCATATGTTCTCAGTACATTAGTACATCTAACCCAGTTTCTAGCCTATCACAAAGAAAAGGCATGAGCAAGGTGCCCTAATGAGTTTTCTTTTGTTTGTTTAGTTCATTTGTTTAGTTCATACCCCACTTATGCTTGCTGGGTGACCTTGGGCCTGTCACACACTCTCAGCCTATCTTTCTTCACATCATTATAGGAGAATGATGTAAGCCACATTGGGCAGGGTATAAATGAAGTAAGCAAATAGGCACTGCTTGCAGCAAGTCGGCTAGGTTAAGAGTGAATGTGACAAGCTCAAGCTCACTCAGCAAGCTTCCATGGCAGAGCAGGGACTGAAACCCAGTCTCAAGTCTCGTCCAATATTCTTATCTCTACACAGCACTATTTGTATATACCATGCTGGCCTCTACCTATACCATAAAGAGGTGAGCTTATATTTTTGAAATATTCCGTTTTGCCACACAGAAGATTCTACAATAGAGTGTTCTCTGAAATAGTGCAGAGATTCAGTACTGGTACTGAAGACAGTGTTCAGTTTGTACTGTGGAAACCTAAATTTAAATCTCTCCTGAGCCACGAAAGTCCCTAAGTAGTCTTGGGACAGCAACATTTTCTCAGCTGTTGATGAAATGCCATGAGGTTAAAATGTGGGGAGAAACAATGTATGCAGTTCCTTGGAGGAAGGGTAGGTTGTAAATATGGTACTAATTTCAAGCACGATGACCTTTCAATTAAACACAGTGATTTTGCTGAACTGAGCAAAGAGCTTTGTTTTGTGAAGCCAGTTAAAGCAAAATTGGGTGAGAAAACCCTACTGCAGCTGTTCTGCTAATAAAGAAAAGAGCCAGGGGTTGACAAAACGTGCACTCACATGAGAATTGAGATAGTTCTCTTCCACAGTTGTACCAAAGACTTAATTTACTTGTTCTTTAGCCCTTGCTCCCCAAACCCCTTTGGATACCCACCATAGTGTACAACATCACTCTCCTCTCCTCCATTTTATATTCATGAGGTAGATTAGGTTGAGTGGGTGACTGGTCCAAGATCACCCAGTGAACTTCTATGGCAGAATGTAAATTGGAACTTAAGTTCAGCCATACTGGACTTAATGCTGACCAACAGGCAAGAGTTGGTGGATGAGGTGAAGGAGGTGGGGACCCTAGGGGGAAGTGACCATGTCCTCATAGAATTCCTTTTGAGATGGGGAGCCAAGGAAGCTTGTAGCCAGACGCGGATGCTGGATTTTCATAGGGCAAACTTTAATAAACTCAGAGACATGATGAGTGTCATACCATGGACAAGAATGCTGGAAGGGAAGGGAGCATGTGAAAGGTGGGTGCTACTCAAACAAGAGCTATTGCATGCTCAATCAATGACTATCCCAGAAAGAAGAAAACACTGCAGGAGCTCTAAGAAGCCTATCTGGATGAACAGAGAACTTCAAGAGGAAGTAAGAAAGAAAAGGAAAATGTTCAGGAAATGGAGGGAAGGACAGAGCTCTAAAGAAGAGTACCTACAGGTTACTAGGCACTGTAGATCAATGATCAGAAAGGCCAAAGCTGAAAGTGAACTAAGATTGGCCAGGGAAGCCCATTGTGACAAGAAAAGATTTTTCAGTTATGTGAGGAGCAAATGTAAAATAAAGGAGGCAATAGGCCCACTGTTGGGTGCAGATGGACAAACTCTAATGGAAGATGCAGAGAAAGCAGAAAGGCTTAGCACCTATTTTACATCTGTTTTTTCCCACAGGTCAAAGGGTTTAGGCACATCTAGAGATAGCAGTAGCCAAAGGATAGTGTCTGGGTGGCAGGTTGACATGGATAGAAAGGTTGACATGGATAGAGAGGTTGTCGAGAGGCATTTAGCTGCACTGGATGAGTTCAAATCCCCTGGGCCGGAGGAAATGCACCCGAGAGTGCTCAAAGAACCTTCCGGAGAACTTGCAGAACCCTTGTCCATCATCTTCGGGACCTCATTAAGGACTGGAGATATCCCGGAGGACTGGAAGAGAACAAATGTTATTCCGATCTTCAAAAAAGGGAGGAAGGAAGACCCGGGAAACTACAGACCAGTGAGTCTGACCTCTGTTGTGGGGAAGATAATGGAGCAGATATTAAAGGGAGCAATCTGCAAACATCTGGAGGACAATTTGGTGATCCAAGGAAGTTAGCATGGATTTGTCCCCAGCAGGTCCTGTCAGACCAACCTGGTTTCCTTTTTTGACCAAGTGACAGGTTTGCTGGATCGTGGAAATTCGGTTGATGTCGTTTACTTGGATTTTAGTAAAGCTTTTGATAAGGTTCCCCATGATGTTCTGATGGATAAATTGAAGGACTGCAATCTGGATTTTCAGATAGTTAGGTGGATAGGGAACTGGTTAGAGAACCGCACTCAAAAAGTGGTGTCAATGGTGTTTCATCAGACTGGTGGGAGGTGAGTAGTGGGGTACCTCAGGGCTTGGTGCTCGGCCCGGTACTTTTTAACGTATTTATTAATGATCTAGATGAAGGGGTGGAGGGACTACTCATAAAGTTTGCAGATGACACCAAATTGGGAGGACTGGCAAATACTTCGGAAAAGAGACAGAGTTAAATGAGATCTGAACACAATGGAAAAATGGGCAAATGAGAACAAGATGCAATTTAATAAAGATAAGTGTAAAGTTCTGCATCTGGGTCAGAAAAATGAAAAGCATGCCTACTGGATGGGGGATACACTTCTAGGTAACACTGTGCATGAACGAGACCTTGGGGTACTTGTGGATTGTAAACTAAACATGAGCAGGCAATGTGATGCAGCGGTAAAAAAGGCAAATGTCATTTTGGGCTGTATCAACAGGGGCATCACATCAAACTCACAAGATGTCATAGTCCCATTGTATACAGCACTGGTCAGACCACACCTGGAGTACTGTGTGCAGTTCTGGAGGCCACACTTCAAGAAGGATGTAGATAAAATTGAAAGGGTACAGAGGAGAGCGACGAAGATGATCTGGGGCCAAGGGACCAAGCCCTATGAAGATAGGTTGAGGGACTTGGGAATGTTCAGCCTGGAGAAAAGGAGGTTGAGAGGGGACATGATAACCCTCTTTAAGTATGTGAAAGGTTGTCACTTGGAGGAGGGCAGGATGCTGTTTCCGTTTGCTGCAGAGGAGAGGACATGCAGTAATGGGTTTAAATTACAAGTACAACGATATAAGCTTGATATCAGGAAAAAAATGTTCACAGTCAGAGTAGTTCAGCAGTGGAATAGGCTGCCTAAGGAGGTGGTGAGCTCCCCCTCACTGGCAGTCTTCAAGCAAAGGTTGGACACACACTTTTCTTGGATGCTTTAGGATGCTTAGGGCTGATCCTGCGTAGAGCAGGGAGTTGGACTAGATGGCCTGTATGGCCCCTTCCAACTCTATGATTCTATAACTTGATTCTTCTAGACATTCTAGCAACTACATCATCCTTCCTTTTCAATACTTGGTGAGCTACTGATTCTATGTATATCCATTTTCTACCACTGAAATTGAAAGAAACAGCTTCCAATCCTGGGCATGCAGGAGCCATGGAAACAAAAAAACTTCTGTAGGCTTAGGCTCTATTCACACAAATATATAGTGATGTTGGGGTTACTTCCCCATAGTATAATCCCAGCATACTATGGTTCATACCTGAACAATGGAATTATGGTCAAAGGCAATAATTTGTAAGAGAAGGTGATGGTCAGGTGAAAAAAATCCCTCTTCTTCCAGTGATACTCATATTCTCACCTATACTACAATATTGTGTGACTGTAACACAGATAATTAGTTCCCATGCTACTAGAGGTATGGAGTAAAACAAATGTTAGATGTATGGAATAAAACAAATGTTTTGGCTAGGGTGCTTTTATGTCCATCCTCAGTATGCTCAGTCATTACTGAGAATTGAGCAGGAATAATAAGGCATGTTCAGCCAACTGATCAAAATGCAATCCTCAAGATAATAAAAATTCCAGTGTTCTAAATGTGATCCAAAAGGCACTGACCAAGTTCAGACATCACATGAAATCATGGCATAAGTAAACATAGTCAATTGTCCAAATACAATTGTCCAATTGTGGAATTTTGGTTAATTATGACATATCAAAGTAGGGCCTGAAACCTTGGCTTGATGTTGGTTTATTAATCAGCCACCTATGGAATGATGTTTCAGGGCATTAAGTGTTGGGCTTTTGGGTATCTGGGTAAGTTTGTAAAGTGCATTTAAATTGGCTTTGTTTCTTTGATTTTGATGTGAGAAGAGTTAAAAACCAGCAGGCAGTTTCCTTCACAAATGACTGAGAAAAGGGGTGTGGACCTGCGGGCACTTACAATGTTAAGGACATCTTAAAGTTCCTAAGAAGGTGAGCATTGCAGTTCCTCACCCTTGCAGAATTACAGTCCAATGGTAAATGAATTGATGGTGTAGGCTTTGCCTTTTGTTAATCACCCCAATACAGCCTGGAATACCAGCCAGGACTTTGCAGTGGAGGCAGGAGACAGGAAAAAGACAATAAAACCAATATTTGTCTAGGGCTGAACGCTAGTCTGCAAGCCACATCTTGGTTTCACAAGCTAACCGTAGGCAAAAGTAACCTACTTTTTATGATGGTCAGTTCTCAATTTGATGAAGAGTGCTTGCACTCAAAAGCTCACGCCTTGAATAAATCTTTGTTGGTCTTAAAGGTGCTACTGGACTCTGATTTTATTGTCCCACCTGTAAAAGTTCAGGAGCTGTCCTTGGTGCTGAAAAGAGACAGCTGCATTATCCTTAGATGAGATTAACTTTCTTTTTTAAGAAGGTGTCTAATGAGGAGGAGCTGTGCCATGTACTCATAAATGATTATCAGGCTCATTTAATCCTGCTACTTACAATGTCTTTGTGGATAAATGTTGAATATAGCCAACACAAATTTTAATGCAATATGGCCTGTGACCAGAGATGTGAAGGTCTGGGGGAAAATGAAGGAAATTCGGAAAACAATCGCTTACCATCCCTGATTTTTTGGGGGGAGGATTTTTCAACCTTTTTGACAGAAAGAAATGAAAATTTGAGGCATCACAGAAAAAAAAAACCTTTACATAAAAGTGTTTCTTTTCTAGAATGAGTAAATTTTTAAAAAAATCTTTTAAAGTCTTTTTTTTTTTAAAAAAACTTTTCACACTCAAAATGAAAAAGATCTGAGGACTTTCTCAGTTTTTCAATGGAAAACTTGGGAAATTTGGAGGAACATTAAAAAACTCAGACTGTAGACACCTAATGCTTTTTCTAACAGCTTGCTTTTACTATTATGACTTTCTAGGCCGTGTGAAGTAGGACTCTGAAGAGGCAGCATAGAAATATCCTAAATAAATAAATACAACATTTCAAGACTTCTTTGTTTAAATGTAAATAATGTTGGCAATAATTAATATGCTCTAATGTATTTAATGACAATACAGTATTAAACCAATTAAATGTTTTCAATTTTGAAATGTTAGCTTTATATCCTAACTTGCTGGTACTACTACTTGTGACTCTAAAAACAGCACATCTCTGCTTCCTACTGAATTTTTTACTACCTTCAACTTTTTCTTTTTTTCCTTTCAAGTGGTGAAACTTAAAGATACAAGTAATGCGGCAAGCATAGGATGCAGTACTTTGTAACTCCTTCTCAAGTATTGGGCATATGTGATTTTTCTTCTTAAAAATGAAGTTATCAATAGTTGAATTCCATACATTTATAGAGTGCATAAATGGAGTGCAGCTATCAGTGGCTCAATCCGCCAGGAACCTGGATGTGGTTTTGGATGTCTCCCTATCTATGGAGGCTCAGGTCACCCAAGTAACACGGCTGGCATTCTATCACCTTTGCCAAGTCAAACTACTAGCTCCCTACTTGGCCCCAGAACACCTAGCCACAGTGATCCATGTGACGGTCACCTCTAGACTAGACTTCTGTAACTTGCTCTATGCAGGCCTGCCCTTAACCTTGATCCAGATCAGGCTTAAGGTTCTGGTAATCACCTTTAAGGCCATCTGCAGCCTCGGCCCAGTGTACCTAAGGGACTGCATCTCTGCCTACACCCCTAGGAGAGCCTTACGCTCTGCTACTACCAACTGCCTAGTGATCCTTGTCCTTAGGGAAGTTCACTTGACCTCAAACGGGGCCAGAGCTTTCTCTATCCTGGCCCCCACCTGGTGGAACGAGCTCCTGCAGGAGATCAGAGCCCTAGTGGAGCTTAAACAGTTCTGTAGGACCTACAAAAGGGAGCTCTTCTGCCAGGATTTTGGTTGAGGTTGACCTGAATTCAATCAGTTCCCATTGGCCCTTGAGTACCCCTCCCATGTGAACCACCACCGACATGTCCATCCTACGGGGCCGTCAGTATGTTAAAGTTAAAATTGGATGTTCTCACCATGTTTGTTCCATTATGTTACTGTTCTCCTCTTATGACTCTTTCACTGTTGTTCAATATATCATGTTATCTGTACTGTTTTTATTCCAATTCTATGTAAACTGCCATGAGCCTCAGGACAGGGTGATATATAAATATAATAAATAAATGAATAAATATGTCAAATGGTACTATTATATATAGCACATAATTTATTAATGATGTATTGTATGTTCTTAAGCCATTAAGAAAAAAATCAGTTTGATAGAAAATGAGTACTGCATATATTTCAATTTTACCCTCAATTTTCCCCCTGTGGATTCAAAACTTCTCTACCTGTATGTCAGTCACCAAGGAACAGTACAGCTAGCTGCTCTCACAGGTTCAGTGGAACCAAACCAAACATTTCACTGTGAGGGAGATGAGTTGATAACCTGGCATGAACATAAAGGTGAGCTGAAATGGTGAGACCATTTTTACATCCAGAAGTCAGCCACTCTTAACACAAATTGTGGGCAGGGTCACAAAAGTATTTATGATGGACTCCCTATTGACAAACCATCACTGCACATTTTGCACTATTGCACCAAGTGTAAATAATGAAACTGCTACAGTACACCATGGCAGCATGCAAAGATAGGTCCAAGTGCCTTAGAAATGGGAGCATGCTCCTCCTGCTGATTCATTCAGAGCCCCAGAAAATATTCATTTGCCTGTGCTAATGTCATCAACAAGTCAAGTATAATTGGTATGTGGTTCTGTGACATCAGCCCAATCTCTACATGATACCTGAATGGCTGTGGTAACTTAGAGAAGAAGAATGCCAGGAAAAAACTATTGTATGAAAGCAATAGCCAAAATGAGTGGAGGGTAGGGGGAAGATCTTTAAGTTACTGCAAACATCAGCAGTAAAGGAGCTGAAATGAAGACTACTGAAATTAAATCCAAACACATGTAACTGGAATTAACATACATATTTATTCCTACCTTCACTTTAGCCACCCACTCCTTTGCTACTTCTCTTGCGCCCAGTTTTAGATTATTCTCCAGTGTAAGGGACCTGTTTTCTTTATAAAGAATGAGTTATATCCATAAGAGTATAGCCATCATCATAATGCTTTGGTGGTACATAGGCAACACACTACATTTTTCCCCAAGTGCTATTCATTGTTGTTGTTGTTGTTAGGTGCAAAGTCGTGTCCGACCCATCGCGACCCCATGGACAATGATCTTCCAGGCCTTCCTGTCCTCTACCATTCCCTGGAGTCCATTTAAGTTGGCACCTACTGCTTCAATGACTCTATCCAGCCACCTCATTCTCTGTCGTCCCCTTCTTCTTTTGCCCTCGATCGCTCCCAGCATTAGGCTCTTCTCCAGGGAGTCCTTCCTTCTCATGAGGTGGCCAAAGTATTTGAATTTCATCTTCAGGATCTGGACTTCTAAGGAGCAAGCAGGGCTGATCTCCTCTAGGACTGACCAGTTTGTTCACCTTGCAGTCCAAGGGACTCGCAAGAGTCTTCTCCAGCACCAGAGTTCAAAAGCCTCAATTCTTTGACGCTCGGCCTTCCTTATGGTCCAACTTTCGCAGCCATACATTGCAACTGGGAAGACCATAGCCTTGACTAAATGCACTTTTGTTGGCAGGGTGATGTCTCTGCTTTTTAGGATGCTGTCTAGATTTGCCATTCATTACAAAAAAAATTAAGGTGAAAATTAAGCAGAGAACTAATAAAATAAACCAGTAATCCTCCCCAAATATAACATTTACTGGTGCAGTGTTGTTTTTCATTTTTGTCAAAGAAGAATAAGCAGACTGCTTCAATGTAAGCTCCATCATTCAAAATGTATTGCATTCAAAATGCGGACGTTTCACATTATTATTCAGTCACAGTAGCACCAGAATAATTAAGGTTGCATCAGGACTATAATGGGGGCTAAAACATTTAATATATCAAAAAATACACAATCAATCTTAATGAAACTTTCTAGGGGGTTAGTTCCAAGGACTTTTTCAATTTTCTAAACAGTTATTTGAATGTTAAGGGGCATTTGTGAGTTTTAAAAACAAAAATATGTCCCAGCTGTTTTTGAAGCATGTGGTCTACAAGATCTAAAGAAAACCCTCAGAGTTTGTGTCACAAGCAATAGCTTAATTTATAGGATCATGTTAATGGATTTAAGTTGTCAATAGCTTCATTTAAGGAAGCTTGTTTTTGACACTAAAACAATAGAGAAATCTCTTCAACTGTTTTCTGTAAGTAGTTCCTTTACCATCATTATTTTAATGGAGACTGATGACCACCCACCATGTTCATAAACTGACCAGTATGGTAGTGTTGGTTTCATAGAGGACACGGTCATTGATTGGCTTTGACTCCATGGTGAATTCAACATCTCCATGATCACAAACTGAACAGAAATCTAGGAAAGTATATGATAGAGCAGCTGTCCCCAACCTGGTCCATGGATCAGTTGGTACCGGACCGCGGCTCCTCCTCATCCTGGCTGCTGCCTTGGGGGCTGCCCTGCCACTCTGCCACTGGCTCACCTTTGGTGCTCTCTGACGGCCGCCATGGCTGGGGCTCCCCCTCGGTGTGGTACTGTGCAGCTGCTGCTGACAGCGTCCCCCAGCGAGTGGTGGGAAGTCAGGAGCGCCGGCAGGAAAGCAGGGGCTCAGGTGGTGGCGGCAACGTTCCTTGGCAAAAGACTACCCCCTAGGCCTCAGTTACATTGTCAAACATTGACCAGTCCCCGGTGATAAAAAGGTTGGGGACCACTGTGATAGAGATAATGCTGAACCTACAGTAAAACCAGAAACCACAGAAAAAAAACACCTCACCATACAACTTGATGTGGAAAGTGATTGTGTAGTTCAACTTTAAATGCCATTACAGATGTATGGAACTGGTCATGAGCAAGTAGGAGCTTAGGTGGGGGACACATATATTGCCAGAACAGTTCTGGGGTGGGGGAAACTCAACGAGGCTTTATGCCAGCCTTTCTCAACTTTTTTTTTTTTTTTTTACCACTGATAACCCCCTGAAGCGTTCTTCAGGCTTTGAGAAATGGCAGCAGTGGCACAATCATGCAGAATGTGGTTGGGAAGCATAGCTGTGTACATAGCCATCTGGGGCCCCTCCCTTTCCTACCCCCTCCTCATTGGGGTGGGTGGGTTGACATGACCATATATGGGCTTATCACCCAATAAATGTTTTAAAAATATAGAAAAATAATTAACTCCTACTCATTTATGAAACCCTTCCAGGGCCTTCAAGAACCTCCAGGGTTTCACAAAACTCTGTTTGAGAAAGTCTGACACATCATGAACTTATTCCAGTGTATCGTGGAGTTACACCAGCATATCTCAAAAGTACAGCAGCATGATAGTTGGCCACTACTGTGGCCAGCCCTTAAGAGATATGACAGCATATCTCCTACACTGGCACAAAAGGTGCAGATCCTGGGGCATGGTGGAAGTTAGTCAGATTTCTAAGCCAGTCTAGCCTGGGAACGTCTTCCAGAACTGGCAGAAAACTGCATTGACAAAACCACAGTACAGCCCACAGTCAGCAATGCAATACAAAAGAAAAAGGGTCCCTCCAATATGTCTTGGAGTAGCCCAGGATGCTGACTGCAGCTGAAGCCAGTGACATCACTCCTCCATGATGTCAACACCCCCTTCCACACACCTAATCCCCCAGTCTAAACTCCAGCCAGGACTCCTGTAGCACAGATCACAGGTCATATGGCATGGGATTTGGCTTCTGATGTGGACAATTAGAGTGCAAAGTTTTGCATTTGTGTGGTGGGGAAATGCACAGAGAGGATATTTAGCACTATAGAGCAAGAGCCTAGCAATAATACCCAAGGAAGAGAGCAAACATCTTTGCTGTGCGACTAACATGTCTTGTTTCAGGAACTGTACAGGAACCCCATCTAAGAGACACGTGCATTGACAAGTGAATAGGGGTAGGGATCCAGCAGCCACAGGCCTAGGCCAGCAGCCTCAGCCTAGGAATTTGCACTTGTATATGGCCTGGCTGTTTATGCAAGATGCAGTCTTCTAAAGCCAAGCATAGCAGTGTTTATGTATAGGAGCAACCCAAGATAGCAATATGTTCTATGATAAGGCGTATTCCCAGGAACATGCATCTCAGAGCAATTTAGACTCATTCATCCCATCCACATGGTGCCCGTTCTCAATGGACTATGGAAGTGATGTAAAACACTTTGATGTGACCTGTGTACCCCTCTTGATGCCTCATTGTCTGTTGTCCCCCTGGTAAAAGGCAAGTTGGCTATGGATTGCAACATGGGCAGTCTGGGGTGCATTGGCTGCCACTTACATCATGCACCTTTGTTGGAAGTGCACTGTCCTCCCTGTCTTTTGGTGCTCTACTGAGGGAGGGGGGCGAGTCAATTGGTCATGGCCCCATCAGTGGTTGGTGGCTGGCTGTTACTACATACGTCATTCAGTGGGATATCATCAGATGTCACTGCATGATTGGTGGATGTTGCTGGGGTTACTAGGGACTCTGGCACGGCTGCTATATGACTTGGGCCCTGTAGTGGGACACATGTTGTTCCCACATTATGTTGTGTCAATAGGGAGCTAACCAACAGCACTGCTATGCACTGGCTTCCACTACTACAGCAGTTCTCAGGAATGGGATATATGTTTGTAGCAGTCCCTGTCCTATTATGTTTAATCCGTGATGGCCAATTCACACATGTAGTATTACTAATAAAATAATCAACATAAACAAGGTGAGATAATTCCCTCACCTATGATGAACATACTGCCATGGAAGTGCTTTTCTCCTGCTCCAAGATATCATATTAAATTCCTTCTCAAAGCTCTCTGTTTCTGCTACTAACCTTCACTCTTGCTTTGCCTCATTCTTCTCTAAAAGATACCTGATCATGTAATCTGCTTGCGTTGTAATGTGGATCACAGTAATCACCTAATCGTTTTACAAGTATCACATTTTTCACTTTAAAAAAATAACAGCAAATTACCACTTTTCTCTCTCTCTCAGATACTCTTGTCAGATATAAAGAAAGTGACGGATTGGCTCCACTTGCCATTCTTCAGTGCCCCTAGTGAACATCTTACCTTCAGCCTCACCCAGGGAATAAAACCAAACCATTACTCAGATTCTTTCCCCACACTTGCTTGTAGCAACTAGGTGGGACCTTTAAATGACAACAAAGGTATGGAGTGTCATATATATGACACTATTTGGCAGGAGATGAGTCACTGGGGGCAGGCATTGTTTACCCAGTTTCTAATTGGCACTCCTGGGGAGTGAGGGGAAGCAGAAACCTTACCAAGCAGAAACATGGGGGACTGCGGTTGTTGTTTATTAACCTCTGGCGGGGGCGGGGGCAGGGGCGGGGGCAGGGGCGGGGGCTATATACCTTTGATTTACTAGAAATCTTTACTCATAGATTCAAATATTATCATATTTTGTAAGCAGATTATTGCTTAACTGATTAGTTCCTAAGATTATAAATGAATTACAACATAGTTTCAGGTGAGTAATCATGTTGGTCTACATAGAAGGGCATGATTCAGTAGCACCTTAAACACCAGCAAGATTTCCAGGGTAAAGTTTAAACTTGGAACATTTATACTTGGATGTTTTGGTGGTCTTTCATGTGTTACTGAATCCAAATCATGATATCAGGGGAGCAACTTTGATGGACAACAGAAGACAAAGCCCAATTAAATGATTACACATTTTTTACTTAAGTAGCCATGTTTGTGACTTTTTACTAATTAATTCCAAGACATAATAAAAAGGAAATTGGCTCTAGGGCAGAGTCTGCACTTACTTTCTTTATTCCATTGTCAATCTTGTTGAATTCAGATCGCTTTGAACTCGGGTCTTCCTCTCCCCCCCCCATTGAAACAGGAAAGTGTTCTGCGCATGGTTAGGGAGGCTCAGAAGGGGGGGGGGGGAGCCAAGCCTCTTTCTTTCTTTTCTTGAAGTGGGGGGGGGGAGAAGCCAAGCAGGGAGCCTCTTTCTTTTCTTGGAGGGGTGGGGGAGAAGATCGAAAAAGGCAGAGAAGGGAGAAAAAATCCAGGACCGACAGAAATTGAGAGAAATTAGGGGCTTCTCCTTTAAGGCAAGTCTATCACATGACCACCTGTGGCCAATCACGGGTCTTCTGCCACGGAGGACAGCCCAGATTCAAAACAGCCTGGTTTCTCTAATCCGAATCTTGAGGCCGTTCCGCACTCGTCCAAAATAGCACAATGGTTACAAATTGAAATTGCTACAGTTTTGCCATTATGCACAACATCGTTGACAATCTGCAACACTCCTGAAACTGATCCGCAAAAAGCGCTTCGTTGTAGCGCTTTCAGGAAAATCCCAAAAAGTGGATTCACCTTCCGGAAAGCGCTACACTCCTGCAACCAATCTGCAACACTAGCGGTAAAGTTCTGTGCGTTACCATTGTTGCGGTTTCTGCAAAGTCCCTCCCCCTGGCTCTCTCCTCTGATCTTCCGGCGAAGCGATCACCATTTTTTTTCTCCGAGCGAGCGGAGATCAACACACCGGCAAGCCTTCGTTTACCCAGCGAGGCTTCCCCGGCTGCAGTCCCTCTGTTTAAAGTCACCAAGCACAAGCAACACAGAGGCTGGTTTATTTTCCCTTTATTTTACACATTATTTTCGGCCGAAAATTGCGCCCGTGAGGGGGGGGTATTTTTTTTTCACTCGGGGGGAGCGTGGCAACGATGAAACAGCAGCTCAAACATCACCTGCTAGCTGGATGGGTCTCTCCGTTGCAACGAATCAATGCAGATTCGTTGCAATGTGTGTGTGTGTGTGTTTTTTAAAAAAAACCTTCCTTAAAGGGAAAGGGGCTGTTTGGGAGCATGATAACGCCCGCCCATTGGCTGCTTGATGGCCAGGGGCGGGACAAAGCTCGGCAATATCGCTTCCTGGCTAGCGATTTTTGCCGAGACCAGAAACCTGTGGGAAACGATAGAAACACAACTGGATTCCACTACAAAGGCAGGTATGCATAATGACGAATTCCAGTATTGAAAATGGCGATTTTTCGTTCCGCAACCAATTTGCAACATGGATCCCGGTGCAGAATGGCCCTTGAAATATTGAGTGTTATCTCACAATAAAGGTAGGGTCACTCTGGATCAATCCTTCTTGCTGCAGAAAGAAATTTTAAATCACCCCAAATCCGAATGGAAATCGCATTCTGTGTAGAGGGCAGGGACTGAATTGATCTGGGGTTGGAATAAAAGCTCCATACAGTTTACACCAAGGATTAAGCGAAAAATGCCATTTCAAAGTATAGGACATTATATACCAGCAGTTGCCTACCCCAAAGATTTTACCCTAGTTTTGTCTCCAAAGATAGTAGCCAATCAATTTTTGGTTTTCTACAGATTCTGACTTCACTGGCTTGCTCTTGATCTGTTCATCTTCCATTCCCCACCTGTTACTAAATTGGTGAGACATTAATTCAGCATAAGGAACATACTGAGCGTACCTTTTTTCTACTACTGAACAACAATGATGAGCTCCCAACAGTTCTGTGATTAGAACAGCCTTTTCCAAACCTTTGGCTGTGGAGGAACTCTTGAAACATTTTTCAAGCTTCAAGGAGCTCAGGAACTGGGTTGGAAGTGATCTCAGCTGACCTACCCTACTGAGGAGGATGGGGGAGCAGGGAAAGAAAGCAGGTGTTTTGAGGTAGAGTAGACTTCTGGGTTTCAACCCCTTTCCCAGGTGTGGTAATAATATGAGAAGCCCCTCCCCCTAAGTCAGTGGAAGTGGCTGGTTCCCTGCTTCCATGGCAAAACTGGGAATATCTTGTGGACAAATTCATTCAGGCAGAATCAGTGGAAAAGTCAAGAAGCCCCTGAGGAGTTCTCATTACTGAAGTGACACAACCTTTCTCTTATGATTTTTTAAGGTAGGTTTTTTTTTTTTTTACTTTTACTTACTGGATACCAACCACTATGAATTTATGGTTATGCAGCCACTTAAACAAAACAAGTCAACACCAACAAGACTAATCTGTAGCTATGCTAAACAATGCCTTTTATTTTATTTTGCCTTCTCAACATTTTGGCTTCTGCACTCTGCTCCTTCAATGCAGAAAGAAATATATTTCCTTCCTTTAAAAAATACAGTAAATAGGATGTTCCCCTTTAAGAAGCATTTTTCCACAATTATATCTGAATGAAACTATCTGCTTTTGTTGGAATGTCTAAAATGTAATGGAAATACTCCTTTTGACACAGTCAAGTTAAGTCATAAAAAGAAATTTTACTAGGTGAAATGTTTGAAGTTTTTATCATCAAAATACTCAACTACTGTAAACTGTGGTAGTTTTTAGATACATTTTTTTGAAATGATAGACAATAAATTCCATAAAATTTAGTTTCATGCTTCCCTTTGCTTGCTCAGCTGCATTCTCAATCCTATTTTCTCATTTACTTTTCACTTTTGCATTGCAGGATTCTCTATTGTAGTAAGCTGTGGTAAGCCTCTCAGGGTCAACTTTGTTGCTTTAGGGTTTTTATCAAGCACAAGGTAGTTACATGCACTGAAAATTGTTGTTATTAACTATAGTTGTATTATGGTATCTTGAGACCCAGAAACATTAATATATATGAAACAGCTGGGCATGAAGAACTGATTCTGGTAATAGACTTATTCCTTTGACAGTTCTCCACTGAAGAGAAGATTGAGCTAGAGTAACATAACAACATTAGGAACAGTAGTATTTGTAATTTAGGACCCAGTGCTTTTGTAAATTTAACTAATGTATATCAGAATCATATATCCTCTGACATTGCACAAGTGCCTAGGGGGAGGTGTCTCTAGCTTTGACAACAGAAAGTGGCTATTTTACATCAAATGGTCATGAGAAAGCAGATTTCCATTCCGGCTCCCAAAGCAAGATGTCTCCATGTCCATATACATATACATCAGAGGTAGAATAACTCCCCACTGTTAGTTCATCGAGAACATTCACTGAAGAATTTTCCAATGATTCATTCTGTTTCTTTTTAACACAGGCCAGGTGTCCCAACCATTTGTTCTACAGACAAAACTGCAAAAGAAGCAAAATACTGTAGACTAAAAAAAGTTGCCTTAATAGATTCCTAAATGTGTACAGAGATCTTCCTTTTTGCTTCCCTCCACTGTAATCTGTATTCTCATAATGACCCTCTTAAATAATACTTTCCAGACTTTGCATGAATAATAATCAAAAGCAATGGTTGTGGGAGGATATTTAAATATTTGGGGAATGTTCACATGTAGAATTGCAAACTCCTGGAGAAAGAAAGTGTCCTGTCTCTTTAATGCAGCCTTAAGGTGTGGAAATGGTCAGCTGAAGTTTTTCATGACATGGTGGTAAATAACATCACCTGGCAGCTTGCAGTCCATTTTGGCTCTGTTAAAGGCACAAGACATTCTTTTCCAGGCCTGTTGGCAACCCAAAAACATATGGGAATACCCTTCTGCACAAGAAGAAGATCTCTTCCATTAAGTGAGAATGCAGGGATTCAAAACTGGGTGATTGGGTGGGATTCAAAAAGCCTCCCCCTAAAAATAATGAGCTTTCAGGATTCAAGACAAAAAAATCCCTTTGAATTGTGACTAGGCCTATAAAAGAAGCTCAGGACTTTCCCACCACAATCCCATGCACATTTACTTAGAAATAAATCTCTTGTGTTAGATGAAACCTAATTCTAGAAAGAAATTCAGAAAGAATAATAATAATAATTCTAAGTAGAGTGCTCTCTGTGATTGCTACTGGAAATGTTCCAAAATAAGGAACACTCTGTAAGACCACAAAAAGATGATGAATTATGTGTGTCAGAACACTATCAGGATTTTGCTAGATTATGTTGTTCCTGCAATGAATTAAAATAGGGTTTGGGATTTTTTTTACAGTTATATTGCAGCTCCTCTCTTCCACGAGTATTTTTACTGATAGTAAATAATGCACCATTCCTTGAAATAAAGAACAGATAGTTAGCCTAGCTGGGTAAGTACCCAGAAATCCTGACAGATTACAGTTCATAGAGGCCTTCATATAGAAGAAGAAGAGTTGATTCTTATATGCTGCTTTTCTCTACCCAAAGGAGTCTCAAGGAGTCTCTTACATTCACCTTCCCTTTCCTCTTCCCACAATGGACACCCTGTGATGTAGGTGAGGTTGACAGAGTCCTTATATTACTGCTTGGTCAGAACAGCTTTATCAGTGCTGTTATAGATAGATGCAGATACAGATACAGAAGCCTTTATTGGCATAATGAGCAATACAAGTAAGGAGACAATACAAGTAAGGAGTAATAAAATTAAAAATCAAGCAGAGTTACACAGTTTCATTAAAAACAAGGAATTAATTCTAAAAACCTTGCCTAAAAATGCTGCAATTCGGGAGATTCGAGCAGGATCCTTGCTATCAAGTAATTTATTAACTATTACAGTTTCATCACAATGGAATTGAAACGAAGCCCTAAAGAGCCAACTATTAACCTAGTAGCCGAAGCAACCCAAGATATGTCAAGTCTGTTCTATTCTCCAACTGCATTTGATTCCATGCCACCATTTGAATATTCCTTAGAAGAAACGGTGAAGGAATCGGTTCCCTCTACTGTTCTAGCTCCAGTCCAAGAGATTATTCCAAGTACTCTCTCGACTCCTAACCTCCTAGCCAATGTGAATGATGGTGTTTCTGAAAGTAGGTCTCAACATATATAACTCCAACAGGACATAGAACTGGACTCTCCCGCTTTGCACAAACTATACTTAGAGAGGCATGCTCAAAGCCAGGACTACCCAAAGTCCTGAAATCTATGAAATTGGAAAGCTGGACTCTGCCTCACAAGAAATGACCATAGCACAACATCCTATTGTGAATGACAATCCCCTCAGAGGATCTCAGCCTCCAACAACTAGAACCCTCATCTATCTGACGCCAGGATAGTTTATGTAATCTAATGCCCTGTTGATATCATTTTGAATCTAATTTCATGGAACATTGCAGGATGGAATCATAATTTGGGTGATTCAGATTTCCTCTCCTTCTTGAAAAAATATACTTGGTCTTCCTGCAAGAAACTTGGTCCAAGGACAAGCCTTCGCTCCCTGGCTATGCTTCTTTTCACCTTCCAGCTGAAAAAGCGATTCAGGGTAGAAACAAGGCTGGACTTGTAACGTTTGTCAAATTGAACCTTCTTGGATTCATACCCTTTCTCAGGTCCTGTTCACCTGTAGCCCAAGCTGATTTGGTCTTCCTGCAAGGAACTTGGTCCAAGGTCAAGCCTTCGCTCCCTGGCTATGCTTCTTTTCATCTTCCAGCTGAAAAAGCGATTCAGGGTAGAAACAAGGCTGGACTTGTAACGTTTGTCAAATTGAACCTTCTTGGATTCATACCATTTCTCAGGTCCTGTTCACCTCTAGCCCAAGCTGTGTTGTTAAGAACTGATCCCCCCTCAATATTGATTCATGTGTACATTTCACCAGTTAAAAACCCAGAAGGACTCTTGAAGTGGGAAGAATTAATGAACTTTTTATCCTCCTTAAAAATGGACTATCCTGCTTTTAACTTTATATTGTTAGGTGACTTTAATGCACGCATAGGTCACAAATCTCTTGCTGTTCCCCCCATTAGTTTTATTGACTAGCTCAAATAGTGCCTCCAGTGCTTTTCTGGATCTTTGTAGTAAATTCAACTTAAAAATTCTAAATGGTTTGGTCAGGTTTCCCAATTCAAACTATTACACTCACTATTCTTGTTGTTGTTATGTGCGAAGTCGTGTCTGACCCATCGCGACCCTATGGACAATGATCCTCCAGGCCTTCCTGTCCTCTACCATTCCCCGGAGTCCATTCTAGTTTATTCTCCATTCCAATAGTGAGTCCATTCTCACTATTCTAGTTTAGGGCAAAATGTAATTGACTTTGTGTGACCTCCAAGGAATTTGTAAATAAGGTATGCAGCTTAGAAGTTGGTTATAGGGTTGACAGCGATCATATGGCCTTGCTGTTATCTTTCCGGGCTAAGCTTTCCCAAATACCACTCATCACTTTATCCTCTACTGCTAACATTATCAGTACTGTGGTAAGCCCAAGGTCACCCAGCTGGCTGCATATGGGGGAGCGGGAAATCAAACCCAGCTCACCAGATTAGAAGTCCACACTCCTAACCATTACACCAAGCTGGCTCTCTACAGGGAATTTCTCAGATTCTCAGGTCTGATGAAAGCTGAAGGACAAGCATTTCCATTTATACTGCCTTGGTTGCCACAGCTGCTGGTTAGTTTTAAGGAAAGGAAAGCTATTGGGACAACAGGAGGGAGGAAAAGCAAACCACTGTTGAAACAGTGGAGGGCTTAGAGAGAGGCATATGAAATGGGCCAGATCTTTCTGAGATTTCAGAGAACTCTTGGAACAAGCTAGAGCCCTTTCCAGGAGCTATTTGAAGAACCTCAGAAAGAATGAGCCAATTTAGTTGTGAGACTGGGGAAGTTCATCAAGAGAAGGGAGAAGAAAGCTGAAAAGGTTGGCAGCTGTCAGCATCTTCTGTTGGTAAATTGCAGGACTCCGTGCAAATTTTTTTGGTCAGGCTTTTACTTCCCCAAGTGATCTCAGCCAGTGAAAGATCAAGAAGGGAAGATAACTACATCTTGGTGCCATATAAATGGCCAATGCCTTTCCCTCATTTTAAATTAATAGGTGAAGGAATGTCCCAATTGCTATGGTAGCAGTATCACAGATTGGGCCAGTTTTCTTGACAGCAGTGATGCATTCCCTCCCCTTGTCAATGTTTCTGCCAACCTTTGACCTTTGTTGGCCACTGAAAATAGATGAATGTGGGGCTTTGGGGAGGGCTGTTGCAAAACTGAGCTCCCACCAAGTCAATATTCCAGATATGAGGGATATGTAGGAAAATGTTCAGATCAGAGGATTTCTCTTGTTCACGCTTCAATAGAATAATTTTCTCCTATTGATTGTACGATGAACCAACTAATTTGTGTGTGTGGTAGAATGAGATAATATCAGCCAAATGGGACCTGGGCATTTTTATCAGTCTCGCAGTTCGCTCTATTACTGTATTAAGTAATCAGAACAGAAAGAAGAGTTACAGAAGAGAAGACTATGACTGGGATTGCTTGGTTAACAAAGCAAACGTTGCCAGGATGTACTCAAGGGGCCACAGGACACATTAAGGTTATATGACACATCTGTAGCTTGATAAAAGTATACAATATAAACTCTCAGGAGATTGTCTCAAAATTAATTCCACCTGGCCTAATATCAGCAGCATCACATAGAATGCAATTAAAATTAAAGTGATGTATCAGAACCATGCACACATCTTTAGTAAGTCACAAAGGTTGTTGGGATCATCGGTAGCTCACTCTGATAGCTACTGTATTAGTAAACATGATGATAAGTTATGAATAACAAGAACTTGGTAGGAACAGCAAACTCTACCCATGATACAGAATGCACTTGAAAAAAATTCAGAATTTTTGGATTCAAATTTGAGGAAGGGCATTCTTACCAGTGTTCTGGATTATTCAGGTCTCCAATAACGTTCTAGATTTTTTTAATACTGAATTTTTTGGCCCATAATTTCCTGTAAAGGATGGTTTCTTGGGGCTGGAGAGCCTCTATTTATAGCAAATAACCCCACCATTCCAGGGAGGCTGCCTGTCTACTAAAGACCCTCAGAGTTTCAAGAAAATTGGATTAAGCGGCTCAGTTCTATGGGTCCCTGAACAAGGTGCATTGATAGATTTGTCTCTATTGTTTCCTATAAGGAAATTCAAGACAAAGCAATCAATAGTGAAGCACAAAAGAGCAACCACTGGTCAAAACTGAACCCCTGGTGAAATACAAACATAACCAACAAAGCCCACATCAAGCCAGAAAATCTCATCAGAGTAACAGGCCAGTGTGGCAACCAGTGCCAAACCAGATTATCCAAGCAAAACAAATTCAAGCAAGGAACAGTGTTGTAAACCCAGTCTTAAACCAGAGATCACATGCCAATCAATCTGTAAAGCCAATAACAAGGCAGCCAATCAGACCTGGGAATCCCACCCACCCCACAGGTGTCATTTCCCTGTGACAGAGTCAAGCTGTGGACCTATTTGTCCAAGTTCAGAAAGCGTTACTAGAGAGAGAGAGAGAGAGAGAGAGAGAGAGAGAGATGCCTACCTGCCCCCCTGCATTGCCCTGGAACCTTAAAAAAAAAGGCTGAGATCCAGCATGGTGCAGTGGTTAGGAGTGGCTGCTTCTAATCTGGTGAGCTGGGTTTGATTCCCTGCTCCTCCTCCAATGCAGCCAGCTGGGTGACCTTGGGCTCGCCACAACTCTAATAAAGCTGTTCTGACCAAGCAGTAATATCAGGGCTCTCTCTGTCCTACCAACCTCACAGGGTGCCTGTTGTGGGGAGAGGAAAGGGATGGTAATTGTAAACAGCTTTGAGACTCCTTCGGGTAGAGAAATGTGGGTATTTAGTCTCACCATTGATTCTTGTGAATTAAGAATGTCCTTAGAAAGCTTGTTTCACACAACTTATCTTTTTGATAAGAAACTAACATTTCTAAAGAAATCACTACTTTGTGTGAAAAAGTTCAAAATATCTTACTTGACAGAAATAGCATGTAGATTTGCAATAAACAGATGGGAAATAACCCAAATTCATATGAATTATTCTGTATTCTGCATAATAGCAATGTAAGGTGGGATTTAATTCTTAAGTCTGAATGCAGTGAGTGGTAGGAGAACTAAATTCAAGTAAAATGGCTTGAATCACAATTCTAATTGCAATATTTGGCCATGAAAATTCCATCAAAAAAGCTCACAGCATATCAGGGCATGCCTTACCTAATGATTTGCCAGAATTTATTGTATTTAAATAACAGTTGGAGGCAGGATGTTTGGCATGCAATTATGAGGCTTTGGGAACTCTAAAAAGGCATTGGGATGAAGATTAAATGGCCTAGGATCATAGCCAGCATTGGTGCAGATGAGTGGCAATGCCATCCTCTGATGTGGCAGAAGCTGGGTAAACCCACTGTCTGAGAGAGATATACCATCGGAAATCTAGAGTTTCTACTGAACAGAGTAAAGCTGAATTTTCTCATCCTGAGTTCTAGCAATATAGTCCCAGGATGAACAAAACACAGGCAGCTGTATCCTGCCATTTGCTTTCAAAGGAAGATGGTACAAATATGCTTCATCTTCCCTCCAGTAACATAGAGATGTTTACATGTTATTCTTGTGTGAATTTTTTTTAAGGTCCAACCTCTGTATAGCAATTGCCCCTTTAATGGTTGTAACAAAGTTTGGTTTGCCGTACAATTTGCCTTTATAGTCTGGAGAATGCATATGTTACTGATGGAGAATGTATATGTTACGTGGGAATTGATGGCAGTGGAACCAAGACTCTTCACTTGCTGGGGATAATCCATGTGGCAAACCAATCTATGTATTAGCTATAAAAGAAAGATTTTAGAATTTGTTTTGAAAGCTGTTTCTAGATTAAGGAGATGCTTTCCCATGGAAAATTCTGTGCTCCAACACTTTGTTTGCTTGTTAGACTTATAGCCCGCCACTCCCAGAGCAGCTCATGGCAGGTAACAAAGGTCACATAAAATTCCCAATAAAACCCACATTAAAATCCAGCATATCGAAACCACAAGATTGGCGGTGAATAATAACCCTTCCCCCACTCCATTCCACCAGCCTGTCACCTGTCATGGGGAAGGAGTGCTGACTTGCCTGATGGACTGGCATAGTCTGTTGGACTAGCCCAGACTGAGCAGGGGTCTCTGATCTTACTTGCTCTGGCCTCAACAAACGACCTTGTGGAAGAGCTCTGTCTTACAGGCCCTGCAGAACTGTACCAGCTCCGTCAAGGCCCTTGGCACACCCAGGAGCTCATTTCACCAGGTCGGGGCCAGGGCTGAGAAGGCCCTAGCCTGGGGAGAGGCCAGGCAAACTTTTCTCGGGCTGGGGATCTCCAGAAGATTAGCAGCCACAGAGTAAAGAGCCCTGCGGGGGGGGGGGGGGGGGCAAAGAGAGACAAGAGGTCCCCAAGCTGTGGATGGCTGTAAAGGTTAGTACCAGAACATTGAACTTGATCTGGGCTGCAACTGGCAACCCATGCAGCTGCCTCAACACTGGCAGGATACAGGCCCTCCAAAGTGTCCCTGTGGGGACCCTAGCAGCTGCATTCTGCACCAGCTGCAATTTCAAGTTCAAAGAAAAGGGTAGGCTAGTAGCCTTCCCAAACGAAGGTGGTAAACCACTGTGTGGGCTACTCCCATGACCTGGGTTTCCATCGATAGGGAAGATCCAATATCACATCCAGATTCTTTATGATTCTCTATCCCATTCTGGTTATTGTTCTTCTCTGAGTAGGCCACATTTCCCCAGAGCATATTAATTAGGGATGGGCATGAACTGGGAAAATGGGTTCACGTTGGTTCTTGGCATGCTGGATTCATGAGCCACAAACCATCATGAACTTATAGACACCAAACAAACTGCTTTGGTTTCTGAGGTTTGTGATGTGGTAGAACAGCCCCCAATGTGCTAGAGACCCCCAAATAAGAGGGAATCTCTTGCTGACTCTTCCCTATCTGTCCTCCAAGTCTGGCAAGTATTGGATTTTTGTGGGCTGAGTCCCCCAAAGAAGGTACTCCCAGGAAAGTGTTTTCTGGGGAAATGACAGGTGTGCCTTCAGAAGGGTCAGGGATGTACAGAATGGACCCTGTGCAAACTAAAGTCATCAAACTTGCAGAGGACCCTCCCCCCCGATGCTCCTCTACGTGCCCTCCAAGTTATGTGCAGACTGGATTTAGGGTGTCTAAATCATGCCCCCTCCAAAGATGCCTCCAGAAAAGTGCTTTTGGGGAAAATGTCAGGCACAGGATCAAAAAGAACCTCACCCTGCTTTTGAAGTTTGGTAAACATTTTGATTGAGCCAAGACTGTCTGTCCGGAAAATTATCCATTCACAAACCATGATAAACCACTTGAAAGTTCATGGAAAGTTTGTGCCAGTTGACCTGTCACCAATTTCAGTTCATGAACCACAAACTGGTCAAAATTTGTTATGAACTTTATTTCATGAGCCAGTTTGTGTCCGTCCCTAGAATTAATCTTTCATGCAGTTCTCTTCCATGGCACTGTGTGCTGATTTATACGGCTTTGGCAGCAGTTATGCTGTATGAAGAACAGGAGGTTAGAAATTATGAACATTTTGCCCTGCTTGTCCCCCCCTGTGGTCTCCTCCCCCCATTCTCATGATTTGCCTCATTAGCTGCTCAGCCTGGACTAGCTTGGTAATAAAACTAATTGCAGTTTCTAATTCACTGATGTTGAGGCAGGGAAATCAATTCCACGGATGTGGTTGTCTGTAGATTTTTGCCAGCAAGACATAGGTGCATGATGGACTGCATAGTGACAGGGACATTTGAGGCAGAGGCTTGGGAGGGTGGAAAGAACCATTGCAAAGCCTCATTAAAATGAGCTGAAGAACAAGGGATGGACTCTGTACTTGTGTTCACTTACACTCCTTGGGCAGGCTCAAACCTCAAATGAAAAGGAGCTTCTACTCAGGTCTCTACTTCAGGAGACCAAGCAAGATTACCAGAGTGAAACCATCTACCTTGAATCACAAGATGAGGTTTGGTAAGTGAGTCTGACTCAGCTAGCCAAGATAACTCTGTGCCTCCTACCAGTGTTAGTTAGCTGGAATTAGCTTGTCTATGGAAGGGTATTAACTTGAATTTATAATGAAAACACACCTTCCCAAGCTTACAGCATAGCTGAAAGGCAATAAAAGTTAAGCTTCTATGTCACCTTTGATTAGATTTCTAAGTGACAATGAAGAAATTTTCAAAGCATATTAAAGTCCTGTAGCTAGCAGGTAGTGGAGACTTAATAATAATGTTGATATTCAAATCAGCCACTAAAGGGAGACCAAGAGCTGTTCTTTCCAGTATTTGTTATATGCACCAGGCAGGGGAACCTACTGAAACTCTTTCCACTGCAGTTGGGAACAGGTGAAAAAGGAGGACTGGAGAAACTCAGTGGGCATTTGCACACAGAAAATCTTTGTGTGTACCCTCTGGCAAGCATGGCTGGTGAGCCCATGCCAGAAAGCTAATAGTCTAAACGGCACACATCACCCCCTGCTGCTGTTTGTTCCACTTATCTGCACTATGCCTGAAGCAACACAGAAATGAAATCAGTGCAAAATTTCCTGTGGCCACTGGAGAGGTCAGCTGCAGTGCTGAGAGAAAGGGCTGAGGGTTATTTAATGCTGATGTACACATACACCAACAGCAGTACAGCTTGTTCAGACCCAGTACACCAGGTGATGGTGTCTGTGAGTGCAGGGTGGCTTGCATTCCTCTTTAATAATCTGAATGTGTTCCAACAAAGTCATCTATTATTAACAAGTATATGAACTACTTTAAATGCCATGGATATAGGAACTCTTCTTTGTTCTACAGATCATTCAGAAAGAGGAATTTCTTTTAGACTATAGACTCATACTCAGGACTGTGTACTTTCCCCCTAATGATATCAGTTCAGCAGCTTAAAATGAAGCTGTAATAGCTGCCTCCACCCCTGTTGCTCCCAGGTGAGCTTAATTGTGGGACCAGAGTCTTGCCACTGTGATTCTCTGATTTGTGACTGTGTGCAATGTAAAGAGCTTCGAAAAGCATAAGCACAGTGCTGGGCATGCCCTGAGAATTGCCTCTGGTTGCCAATGAAGCTCCCTTAAACACTGGCAGGAGCCAAGGCATATAAAGCCTTCCAAAGCCTTCTTGCTTACTACCTTGGATGAAGTCAAGGCTAGCTTTCCTTCCCCATCTTCTCATGTCAACAGAGAGAGAATCCCTGGGTGGGGGGTGGTGGTGGTGGTAACAAAGATCTCAAGGCTCTGAGTGAAGATACAAGGCCTGGCTGTGACTGTTTTAGAGCTAATGAGAAAGAATGAGTTTCCTGCCTGGTGATGAGCCATGCAGGGAGGACAAAGCACTAATTAGACTGTAAACAGGCAGCAGCGCTAAGAGCTTCTGAATACACCTAGGGCCTATTCCCGCAAGACTGAAAATCTATCGGAAGCATTTACACAGTGAAGACTGTTCAGTGCAAAGAACTTGGCAATGGGCAAGACTAAATACACATCTTCAAAGCAAGCCCCTTGTGACAGAAACTGAGAGCTCCAGTGACCCTCCCCAATAAAACAGGAAATCTCTCACACCTGCACACATGCAAGCAAATGCCCCCCCTTCAACTGTTTCCCCCTCATCAATTAGAATACAGTAAAACAGTATGGCATGATTCTAAATGGACCACATTACTTATCTTAGTGAACTCTCCTATGTATAAACATGTCACAGCTTGCAATTTTATGACTTGACGGCTGCAAAGTTCACATACAGGTGGAAGTTTTCACTCCCAACCCTTCTTTGTCTACTTTCCCTCATTCCAAAATCAGTGGTCTCCCAGGGACAAACAGTTACTCTGCAGTAGCCTCCATAGGACACTGATCAGTAGCAGCAAAGGACCAGGTAGACATGCAATGTAAGCTTTAGAGCATCAAATGGAAATTAGTTCACCTGCAGTACAAATGGTGCATATATCAAAGTGTTCTGCAAATGAGCATTTACAAAGACAGGCTTCATGCTTTTCCTTCTGAGGCAGGAAGCAAAAGTCTGAGAGAGCAACAGAGATGAGGACAAAGCAGTCTTGGCAGCAGTGTGACACTCGTAATGGGCATATGTGCTACACAAGCTGCCAGGTACAGCACCGTGACACACAGGAGAAACATTTTCAATATGGTGCTAGAGACAATGGCTATGCCCCATCTTAATTAGAACTGCAATTGCACTTTTCAACCATTATCGAAAACCATGGCCAGGGCCACAGCCAAGCCCCTCTTTAGAGCCTGCATGAGGAGAAATGCTCCAAAAGGGGATGCCTCTTTAAAGACACAGCCCGATCGATACCTGCTCTCAAAATGCTCCAGTTGGGGAGCTTGTCAAAGGGCATGCAGCCCCTCATGACAGCAGCCAGGAATAAAACAACAGCAGGTGGTTTTGGTGCAGTGCAGCTAGCAGTCCAAACACCCCGCCCTACTTCAGGTGTCCTGAGCTTTCATAAACAGAACTTCCACAGGCCCCTGACATTTATCTGCAACCTTCCGTGCTTTTCTATTTGAAACAGGAAAGAGCAACTGGAGAGATTTCTTGTAAGTGCAGAAAGATCAGAAGTTGTCCCCCGAAGTGAAGAAGAGATCTTTTTGGTTAAAAACGTCATCATGCGGTTGGCAAGATATGCTCAAAGCTGGGTTGTCGTTTGCTTTTTGTGCAGCAGCTGAGGCCAGACAGTGAACCATCTAAGCCCACTGATTTTACCAGGCTTACGTGTGCTGCATTGTGTGCTGACTCCTGGGTTCTCTCTACAGCCTTCCCATCAGAAACAAAAGCAAAGGAATAGCCTTTGAAGGTTTTAATACAAAGCTTGTGGTCTTGTTGCAGTATAAATCAATCAAATCTTGAAACACATGTACGTTTTGGAAACATGAAGTTCAAGCTTTTGCATTTCAGTCATGCAATTTGGCTTTTCCTAACTCATCAGCTGGATTGTTTGTCCCTTGCCACCGATACCAGCAGCCAGCACACTACAGCCAAGATAGCCTCTCCCTTCTCTGCATGACCAACAGTCAGGGGCTCAAGATAGCTCTTCATCCCTACTCTACAGCTTTCTGCAAAAAAGCAAGCCTTTGCATCTACAGTTCCTGAATTTTAATATGGCGATTCTCTCGCAGCTCTGCATCCACACAACTGGGAGAGCCTGCTATGGAATGCAACCCCCTGCTGCAAAACAGAACTATCAACTCACCAGTCCTCTACCAGTCACCTTGAATGACCAGGAGTTGAGTGCCAAAAGCAGAGAACAGGCACTACGCACTAAGATCTCTGCCAAGGAACAGGCCCAGCCTCGAGCACACAAGGAGGCAAAAATCATTGAGTTGTTTGGTAACCTTTTGAAGAGGGCTGCATTGGAAAGAGGGAGAAATCTGATCTAATTCAGTTAAAGTTTATCTATTACCATGATGAAAGGACAAAATAATCCCAATCCACATGTTATCTAGCAAGCATCATTAGCTAACATAAGGGATTTTCTACAGTTTAAAATTCAGAGTTCTGTGAAAAGGTGGTAGTAGAGGGTGACTCACAGCCTTTATAGATGTCTGTTGGTATCTGTACAGCAGCATAAGAATAGTTAACCTTCGTTTTAAAATGTGCATCATCTATGAAGTCCAACTTCAAGGAGTTGGATGGTTCTCCTTCAATTTCTTCTCCCTCTGGACCATCCTGAGAAAAGAAAAAAAAGACATACCATAAACATTCAGGCTACTTTCAGACAGCAGCAGTCAGTGAGGCCGTCTCGTAGAAGAATAAATTGGCTTTGATACCTAAAGAAGTCTCAAAGTGGCTTAAAATCGCCTTCCCTTCCTCTTCCCATAACAGACACCATGTGAGGAAGGTGTGGCTGAGAGAGCCCAAGGTCACCCAACTTGCTGTACAGTGGGGAATCAAACCCACTTCTCTGGATTAGAGGCCACTGCTCTTAACCGTTACCCACACTGGCTCTCAAGCCAAGAAGAGGCCCCCATGTTGTCTTTGTGGAAGTAATGCACAGTCATGCTGGAGGCAGAGATAAAAGCTCTATGCAGATATATAGCTGCTGACTGCCCAGAAGTGCACTGGATGAGTTTCTAAAGTCATTGGTTCATGCTGTTGTGCATTGCCCTTGGCAGTGAGCAACCACATTCTTCCACAATCCTGACGAAGATACCCTGTGCCTACAGTGCTTCTGCCCAACTCTTGCCAGTAAAAGTATGGGTCCATTGGCATCTCAGTTGCTAAATATCTCACAGGTGGTTGCTGTTCAAGGTAATTAAAAAGATCTCCCACCCACCAGGGGTGGTGGGAACTTCTAGGTATCTGGCAGTGGAAGACTATAATGGTTAATAAAAACATTGTACTAGAACAGCAATTTCCATCTTAAGAGTAACATTTCTTGGTCCACAGACTAACTGAATGAATAATGGTTTAAAACAATATTATGATAAACAACAACTTTTGCAGCAGACTCTAGGCCTTGCCATAGGACTTATTATTGGAATATGCAAGATCTGCAATGTGCATAATTGAGCATAATATAAAGGATGTCTTGAGGGGGTATCAAAGGAGATGTATATTTAGCATAAATAGGATAGGAACTTCCTGATGATTTTCAAATTATCTCCTCCAGTGTCCTGATTGGCTCCACAGGAGACTTCCTGCTTTTTGAACACTCTTCCTCCCTGCTTGTCTCCAGAACAGCAGTCAAACAGAATGAGTACAGACAACAACAGTTAGTTAGGTCTCTCCTCTCCTCTTTCTATACTACTTTATTCTTTGAGCAGCCTGATGCTTCACTCTCTCTGCAACCTGAAACTTTGTCAGCACTAATTAGGTGGTCTTACAGAACATTTACAAATTATGAGTTCCCCAATTCTGTAAACTATAAGGAATATCTCCAAATTGTAAACTCTGTTGGCACAAAGACAGCAGTTGTCCAGAAGGATTCATGATTAACTCTCCTTCCTGAGCATATCAGTATTTCTTTCATGTTAAGAAAATCGACATCCAAATCCATTTGCCTTACAAGAAATGTTTAAAGGGGGTCAATATTATAATCATCTTCATATTACAAACAGAGGTTGAAGTTAAGGGGCCTGAGGCTACCCGGTTAGTATACGGCAGAGTTCACTTTTGAACAGAATATGTCCTGCTCTGATCTTATGCTCTCCACCACTATAATACCCCAACATTTGTGCTTCTCTCACAAGCAGAGTCCTGTCCCATTCCCGAGGGTGCAGGTTGCTGGGAAACAGGACATCTAGGCTTGCGAGCCCTTTCTCAAGTTAGCACCATAGCAACAGATGCAGCAGGAGTGCTGGATGGAAATTGCTGGGACTGGAAGTCTTGCTGATTTTTTTTACATACACAGTTTCTGCATCAGGTAGATGAGGTTTGTAAGCACACTGGCTAAGAAGATGTGCGGATTCCTGGCTCATTACTCGGTTCTGTTTACCCTTGCCTTGCGGTTTTCAGCAGCACAGCAAGTATTAAATCAGACAAAACCCCCTTGAAAATCAATTAGCAGCAAAAGGCGACTATCAAAGAACAAATTAAAACAGAGTGGAGCTTAGTGCTCTGTCAATAAGCAATGCAAACAATATTTAATTATGGTAGGAAGATGGCAAACTCCCCACTGCTGAGGCTGAGATATGCGCTTGCTCTTTTGCACATCGCTTCTCCCTCCCTTTCCTACCCAGATTTCCACAACATTGGCAGGCAGCTCTTTTGTTCTTCATAAGGAGATTTACTCTGAGAGGCAAAAATGTTTCACTCTCAGAGCTTCAGAGCAGAATTGTTCTCTCTTGCCATTCTCTTCCCGTGCTGGCAAAAACATATGCTGCCAAGGAGAGCAGGATCCTGACTTTTGGATCCAGTTTCTTCAGGATCAGCTTTATATAAAACTCACTTGAAAATAATGGGAGCTGGCAGGGAGGAGAAAAACTACCACTTCCCTCTCTTTTCCCAATTTTCCTTTTCTTGGCTGAAAAGACTTTCACTTGACAATGAGCAGCTGTTGGGATTTTTGTTACATACTAGGTGCAACATTTGTTATTATGATTGCAATGTATATCCCTATGTTTTATGTAAACCGCCCGGAGCCTTATGGGAGGGCGGTATAGAAATGCAATCAATCAATATTTTATACTTAGGGATGGCTTAAAAAAAGAATTAGATTTGCAGGGGATAGCTTTATTAGCCATGAAAGTCACATTTAAACTGCAAATTCAAATGAGGTATATCTCTGACTACATGCTAGGAACAGTGACTGAGAGGCTGTTGCCGTCATTTACTACTAGTAAGCTCCCAGAGATGTATAGGGGACCACCCATCTCTCTTATTACCCTGCAGGTTGGAAGTTTGAAGTGGTTCAAAGGTGGGAGTGGTTCTTTCTGCATCAACACCAGGCACAGTTGCCACAGCAACAGAAATAATGTGATAGGCTCGAGAAGTGGGCTAAACAGAATAAAATGAAATTTGATAGGGACAAATGTAAAGTTCTGCATTTAGGTAAGAAAAACCATTTACACCAATATAGGATGGGGGAGACTTGTCTTGGCAGTAGCATGTGTGAAAAGGATCTAGGAGTCTTAGTAGACCATACACTGAACATGAGTCAGCAGTGTGACTCGGTGGCTAAAAAAGAGGGCAACAAAGATGGTGAGGGGTTTGGAGACCAAGACATATGAAGAAAGGTTGGGGGAGCTTGGTCTGTTTAGCCCAGAGAGGAGATGACTGAGAGGGGATCTGATAACCATCTTCAAGTACTTAAAAGGCTGCCATGTAGAGCAGTGGTCTCCAACCTTTTTATCACCGGGGACCACTCAACGCTTGACAATTTTACTGAGGCCCGGTGGGGGGGGTAGTTTACTCCTCTACTCTCAACCTCTGCCCTAACACTCTCTGATCGCTATGGTAATGTTTAAACATCCCTTCAAAATAAGATACAGACACGCCACAACAATGAACGTAAGGAACATTTTATTTTCATGGAAATTTTAACTCATGACAATGACAAATCAATGGGAACCCTGAGCTTGTTTCTCTGCAACGAGAGACCATTCCTTTACTAGTCATTTTGCTATCTGAGAACATAATCATGGAGTGGAGTAGTGCAGCGGTCCGCAACCTTTTGGCTGCTGCGCACCGCTGTGCTGGGGTGGGGGGAGAGGGCGCCCCGGGGCACCGCGCACGTATGGCAGCCCAGGCACAAACTTGCATGCATGGACTTGCCGTGCATGCGCGTTTGCGTCCGGTGGGGGCGCAAACACGCACACGCAGCACCTGCGCGGGGGCCTCCTGAGCCATGGCTGCCTGCTGGCCTGCCTGCTGGGCTGCCTCGCGGTGCGAGACCAAATAAATAAAATAAAAATAAAATAATTAATTTTTAAATTAAAAAATTATAGAATGCTGTGGGATAATTAGAAAATGCTGCAGGACACGGGGCAAATGCTCCAAATGCGGGACTGTCCCGCTAAAGGTGGGACTTCTGGCCATCTTATTTTAAGGCTATCCGTGGCCTGGGCCCCATTTATCTGAGGGATTGCTCGTTTCCTTATGTCCCTCACAGGGATCTTCGCTCTTCAGGCAGGAGCTGTGCCTGGCCTTGACTAGGGCCAGGGCCTTTTTGATTCTGGCCCCAGAATCTGGTGGAATGAGCTCCTGCAAGAGCTAAGGGCCCTGACAGAGCTTTCAATGTTCTACAGGGCCTATAAGATGGAGGTCTTCCAGCAGGCATTTGGTTGAGGCCGGGCTAGAATGAACTGCTCTCTCTCCCTGTGTCGGCCCATAAAAGTCACTGGACATATCTGTAGCTGCACCCTGGGTGATTTGTGACTGTGGATATGGGGGCTGGGGGTGGGAACAGTCTAGTGGCTCATCCCACTGTTGTGTTTTTACTGCCATCTTGGGGTTTTATTGGAATTTCACTGTTTTATGGGGTTTTTAGATTTCTATAAATCATCCCAAGCCAGTTTTCCAGGAGTGGAAGTCTAAAAATTTGAAAATCAATCAATCAATCAATCAATCAATCAATATGCTTATTACCATCTCTCACCAGCTCTAAAAGAAATGCTGTTTTCATGAAATGCTTCACTATATTTACAAAAGGTATACCTTTTCTCCAGCATATCACTCTATTGTTAGAGATTTTTACTCATTTCCCAAGGTACAGGTTTAGGGACTTCAGCACTACGTTATACCACTGGAGCCTTTTCTAAAGGATGAAGTTAACGTTAATCCACCTTCCATTCTTTTGTTGCAGTAGCTGAGTTGAGCAAGGAGGTTACATATTGCAGTTAGTCGTTTTGCAATTTCATATTTGAGTTCCTTCAGAACTCTCAGATGAATGCCATCTGGTCCTAGTGACATATTACTCTTTCATTTATTTGCTCTAAAGCGCTTCTTCTGACACATCAATTTGTGACAATTTCTCTAGTTCTGGTATCTCCCTGATGTCATCTGTAGTGAAGATTGATGCAAAGATTTCTTCTTCTATAGGTTCCCTGCGTTGACCATAACTTTCTTTAATGTGCTTTTACTGTGTAATGGTCTAATGGCTTCAGTCATTTTCTAGCAGACTTTTTGCTTTTGATCTATGTTGGGGGAAAAAAGAACATTATGGTTTTTGAGCTATTCTCAAAATGAGCTTGGCTGCCTGCCCTCACTATAGATACACATTGCACAAGACTGCCCTTCTTTTGGTCATTCTTACTTGAGCATAACATCTCTTTTAAAGATTTCCCCTCTAGCCATTGGTAGCCTCCTTTCATTACTACATTCATGCTAGGATGCTTTTAAATTGCTTGCAGCCTTTAAAGAAAAACATACAAAATGAGCTGTATGCTTATTTAGATCCAGGGTTATGGTATACTATTGTATAGTTCACATACAAGTTGTAATCATTTTTACCTTTGCAATGACTCCTTTTCAATTTTGTTTCCTGAAAGTGGAAACTTTCTGAGGATATAAAGCAGAAAGATTTGTATGTGATACTGAGGGCTAAAATCTTTTGAGGAAGAAATCTTTTTTAAAACCACTAACAACTAAAATCTCCTTGGTGATAGTGTCTTTTTGTGATATCAAAAATGGAGACATTGTCTTCATATGACCTGCATTTTGACTATAGTTGTTAAAATCTTTTTTAAAAGCTGCTAAAATGATAGAACATGGAAAAATCAGTATTGCATGTCAGCTCCTTTTCTGCTTCTTTGCACAGACGTTTTCAAGACTTGGGACAGAAGTAAAATAAGACAATTTATTTTATTTTACTTCATTAATATCCCACCTTTTTCCCAGTCCAAGCACCCTACAACATTCTCCTCTCTTTGATTTTATCCTCACAACAGCAACCCGGTCAAGTAGGTTAGGCGGAGAGGGTATGTGAATGACCCCATGTTACCAATGATGTTTCCCTGGCAAGGTGGGAATTTAAGCCTGGATCTCTCAGATCCTAGTATGACATTCTGAACACTACACTACACTAAGTGCCATCAATTACTTTTATGGGAATACAATTCTGAATAAACATTTCTTGACAAAGTATCTAAGAAATTAAGAACATTCTTTTATGCTTCTTACATGCCTCCTTGTTTACAGTCCTTATTGGTATTTTTCAGGTATTAATTCAGCTGGATACTGATTTTGATTTGCTTGTGTCCAACAGGTATGTTCAAACATGGTAAGTTCAACTATCAAAAACATTTGTAACAACACCCCTAGCATCCCTTCTTGTAGTCCTATTGATTGTTCCCTGCTTTGAGCCATAATGAAAGAATTGCAAAAAGAGATTGAACTGGGTAAGACATCAAGGCACCATGGGACAGAGTTGAGTAGTCAGATTGTCGGAAGACCTTACTTGTCCCTTTGGCCGGAGAAAAGGAAGGATTCATTTAATGTCTGTTTCCCTGTGCATGGTTTCTGTTTATGGCAATCTGCTGTATGAGTGCAAGAGGTTTCTAGGCTAATTTGGCTGGCAATTGAGTCCCCTTGGCAGAGCACATCTTTCCTGTTCCAGAACAAGTTTTGAAAAACTGAATCATGTTATTTACAAACTCCAAAGATTTGGCTGGGGCTAGAGATCTAACCAGCAGTGCCACACAGCAAACCCAAGGATGCCCTCCACATGTGCATACATACATTCAAGAAAGTACCATGAGCCCATGGGCTAAAGTGCCATTTACATTCTTTAAGCTTTGCCCTTATTTCCAGACACTGAATCTTTGCAGTCAAGTAGCAATGCCAGGAGGGACATAAGAAACACAAGTCCAGATAACATAGCCATTGCTTCCAGTCATTGCCAAGTGCATTTCACACCTGATAGCTCTTTCTGATTGCAACTGCAATTATGAGAGGTACTTGAGGCAACAGGAGCAGGCCTGCTGTCATGTCTTCAAGAGAATATAAGAACCACCTTGTTGGATCAGAAGGAAAGTTCATTTACAGTGCAGTGATAAGCAGAGTCTCACCCTTCCACATCTATTGAAATAAGTGGGCTTAAAAGGGTATGACTCCATAGTTTCTTTGCTATGGAATGATAAAGCTGAATTTCCCACCCTAACTACTGACAGCAGATTTGACTTTTAGGTCAGGACTGGAACAACAGGTAGGAGTCTTCTTTACGTAATATTTTTCAGAATGGCACTGAGATATTAAATCCAATCAAAAAGAAGATTTTAGATGGACTGAGGAGATAAAGCTTTGATATAAGAAACAGTTGTCTAATTTGTAGAATTATAGGCTTTAGAGATGTTTAGAAATGTCTTTCTTAATTTCTGAGTTCTTTACACTATGAGGCTTTTGTTTTTGTGTTTATCAAACCACATCTGTATTTTCTTTTGTCCTGTTAGGTGGGGAATATTGCTGCCTTGAAGTTGGCAGGAAGGTCTGGGACCTTTATTCCAGATACCAAAATGAGCTGAACCCTTGATAACAGTAAGATGGTCTTTGCCAATATCTCTGCCTGGTTGACCCGAGGAAGAGCCCATGATCCCTGGGGTTTTAGCAGCCAACCTGTATTTCATCATCCTGTCCAGGATCTCATCTGTCTGCTGGCTAAACAAGTCATTTCCCTCAAAGGGGGAGTCCTTCACTTTGTCCCTAGTATCCTGAAGAAGGGTGGAGGAACACAGCCAGGAGTATCTATTGATGACTAAACCATTTGCCATGGACCTGCTGTGACAGTTTGCATCATGGCACTCAGCATTAGGCTGCTGTTTTCTTAATGTATTTCCCTCACTGATAATTGCTTTAACTGAAGGCTGTTTATCTTCAGAAAGAGATTCAATAAAGGGGACCATTTTGTTCCAGAGAATCACCTGATGACGGCTCATCACAGCTTGGAGGTTGACCATTCAAAGGCCCAGTGTTTGACAAATATATCTTCCTTCTAAACATGCCTATTCTTTCCCCCTCTCTATCTAATGGAGATGAATGCTAAGCTGACTTCCCTTTGCCAGAAGAACTGCTGAGAATATGATATTGTCTAAATAAATAATGGCATCCCTATTCCCTAATCGTATACAAATTCTCTAACTTCTTCAATGATACTGCTGCAGAAGCTACAGATTACCGAGGCCAGAGATTCCCAGATTTTCATAGCCACCTTACTTGCACCCTTAATTAGTTATAAGGCAACATGCTCTGACTCAGCCATAATTAAAATGTCCATAATAGGGTCCTCTGATTTGTTTTAAGTTGATAAATAGTTGATTTGTATGGCATTTGCCATCCTAATCAATTGCTCTGTATAGAGCCAAAGATCATCTGTAGGTGAAGGCACTGAGGGCTCCCTAACACTGTGAGGTGGAGACAACAGGGCTACCAATTCTCCCTCAACATCAGATGTCCTGTCAGCACTGATGTCAGATCTGGAATCAAGGTCTTTGATGTCAAGAAGAGTCACCGAGGCTCTTCCTGACTTCTTGCTGAACTACAACATTGGGGAGGAACATTTATTTCTTTTTATTTATATTTATATAGCCCACCCCTCTTGAACCAATCATCTTGGGGTGGCTTACAACACTACCACAATAAAACTATGCAATAATAAATACATTAAAATCATTTAAAGCATATTCAGGGTTAATTAAAACTAACAGCGCATTGCAATTCAGTTGGTTTGTGCAGAGTCATTAACTGATAAAAATTCCTCCTGTAATGAGAGAAAATATAGGAGGAGAAGCCAAACCAGCAGGGGAGGCCCATTGATGTTTCAGATCTTCCACCTGTACTGACGTCAACCATATGCATCTCTGTCTTACAGACCCAGCAGAAATTCAATCAGGGCCCTAATGTTCTCTGGGAGCTCATTCCACCAGGTAGGGACCAAGGCTCAAAAGGCCCTGGCCCTGGTTGAGGCCAGTCACACTTCTTTGGGGATGGAGACTATCAGTCAGTTGCCCATAGCTGAATGAAGTGGGGAACATATTAAGATAGGCAGTTCCTTAGATAAGCAGGTCCCAGTGCACAGATGGCCTTAAAAGGTGAGTACCAAAACCTTGAACTGAACCCAGAACTTGACTGGGAGCCAATGTAGCTGCTGCAGTAATGGTCTTATGTGGGTCCTCCATGACCTTGTTCCCAGCCACTTCAAACTGATGGTACCATCATAGGTAAAGTAGTAGACCCTCGATCCAACGAATCCCTGGTTTCCCGATGTCAGCATTTTGACCTCGACTGAAAGACCTAGAACACTTGTTGGTGCCTCTAGGACCATTTACGCACTGGAGGTTTCATGCCGGGCTGCAGGTTGGAGTTTTACTCGTGGAAGGTTGCCCCACCTCTTCCTGCACCCACATGGAGGAGCATTTGGCCCGATGTAACTCATCTGCCCCCGATTTGTGCTCCTGCATGGAAGCTGGGGCACCAAAGTTCCCAGTGCGTAAATGGTCTAGGTGGTGATTGTCTGTGTCCCAACACTAAAGATGTCTCAAGTATTGGCACCTAGATCTCTACATCAGGCAACATTGACCAATCGGAGTTTGGGGCAAATTCTTGGAATCTGTGAAAATAGGCAGAGGCATGGTGGTGAAAGGGCGGGCAGAGACCATGGAGGTGTGAGGGGATGTGCGAGACTTAGACTTCTTTTTGGCTGGTGGCTCAAATGCAACCTGAGCTAGGGTTGAAGCATCTCCTTTTTTGCTGACCTGGGGGAGGCACTGAGCTCTTATGTGGGGCCTGGGATTCGTTTCCAATGCCTTTTCTCCCTGACTGAGAGAAGTTGAGGTCTTCAGGGTCAGCCTTCAGGCACTTCACCCTTCCCTCACTAGTTTCAGGGCTGAGGCAGTTTATCTCTATGGAACAACAGTGTTAATATGCCTCTTGTGCAACAAGTGCAAGGAATTGGCAAGTTGGTTGTACACACATAGCTCATATCATTTCACTTTTTTAGCCACTCAAAGAGCAGCTACTTAGTGTCTCATAAGCAGGTCAATAAATTCTTGCATAGCTGAATATGAAAGCCTGAGCAAGGATAACAGCACTGGTGTCTGCTGGGATTATGGAACATCAAGAACCCAAAACTGGCAGCCTATAATAATGTTTGGAGACCAGATCTAAAAAGGCAGAGGCCTCTTGAATTTAGATTATGAAACACTGCTAGAGATGACAATAGATCACTCGATGAGGAGCCAGGAGTGGATTAATGTTATAAAGATTGGAATTGAGAGAATACAGAACTGTAAGCACATTTTCTTATCTTCTATTAGGGTTCTCAATACACCTTCTAACACCTTCCAACAATCACCCCTTCTACTCTGAAGAAGCAGGGACTGATGCAGCCTCTAGGACAGGCTTTCTCAACCAGGGTCACTTGACGGCCCTGGAAGGGTTTCCTGAACGAGTGGGAGTTAATTAATCTTTAATATATTTTTTCAATTTGTTAATCCTTTATTGGATGGTATGCCCATATATGGGCATGTTGACCCCTCCCTCCTTAAAGGATCAATGATACGCAGGAAGGTGTGAGAAGGGGAGGGGCCTGTGGACACCTGGGTGGTGGTGTCCACAGCTAGAGTTCCCTACCGTATTCTGCATGATTGCGGCACTTCTGGGATTTCTCAAAGCCTGAAGAATGTTTCAGGGGTTTCTCAACCGTAAAAATGTTGAGAAAGGCTGCTCTGGGAACACGCTTGTGATACCAAGTACCTGTCTCTAACTACCTGCATGGATCCTTGGTATAGCATCCCCCTGCCTGCAAGCAGTTTATTTATAGCAGGTGACATTTCCTTAGGGAAGTGGTTGCCACTTACACCAGAGGGAGAGAAAGCATTACATTTCTAAAATCAGCCCCTGCCCTCCCAGCCACGTCATGCCTGCCCCTGACAGGTGCCAATTATGGCATCTCACCACTTCAGACAGAAGTAAGGGAGCAAACCTCCCACTCTGCAGTTCGTCTCAGATGACAGAGTCTAACGATATAATTGGAGCAATGTTGAGGAGGAGAGCAGAAAAAAGCAGCAGCAATTTAAATCCAGCAGGTGTGTAAAGGGGAGGGTAAATGGTGGTGGTGGGGAGAGCACTGATATTTCTGTGTATGGCTTTTGCTGTTCAGAGAAATGCACAGCCTCTTAACGATGCCTTTCTACACCAAAGTCTGACCATTTGGAGGCTGGCTATGGGTGCAAGAAAAACAAAAGCGAGAAGATTCTTCTCTTTTATGCTCATGGAAAAGGATCATGCAATGCCAGCACTTCAGTGAAGTCCATCTTGTTAGACACGGTCTTAAAAGCATGAGCTTCTAGCATGAGGTACCACATTTCTCTTCTAAAGATCACAGATTGTGTTTGAAAATCTCACCCAGGGTCCATGCATAGATTCAAAATTCCTGACTGGACTAATCTGCATTAGAAGGTAGGGGAAAGGGTGGAATGCAGCAGCTCAGATGCACACATATATCCCCCACCCACACCTCATGCCCTGGATAGTAAAAGAAAGAGCGGAGTCTGAGTGGTGACAGCTACCCAAATAAACAAGAGAGGGGAGGGCAAGGGGGGAAACAGGGGGGGGGGCGACGACAAGCTCTCTCACACATGTGCAAAAGTCCACTACCTCTTAGCTAGTTTTTGGTGAAGGGGGAGTAGAGGATCATCACATACCCAAAGGCACATCTCTAGTTAATGAGGCAATTTCCACTCACTGGTAAATTCCATCAGCCAGTATATGCAGTTGGACTCTGAGGCAGCTTGGATAGTTGGGGTGAGCCAAGTGGCTGTCATGGACAGGAGGGAGGATTTGACCAAACCAGGTACATAGAGAGAAGAGCAGGCAGGTGGCTAAGAAGAGATCTTGTGCACGTGTAAGGTGTTGTCGCCACAGCCAACTTATGGTGATTCCAGCAAGAAGCTTTCAAAGATAGTGAGAAGCAGAGGTGGTTTGCCATTGCCTTCCTGGCACTGGTTAGCTTACGAAATCTGACAAGATTGGGCTATACCATAGTTTCCCCAATTTTTAAAGAGAAGAGCCACAGCTCACATTGGCGGTGTGAACCTGAAAAAGAACCTGCTACCAAAACCAGAATTCTTTCCAGACCATTCATTTTAGTTGACTATTGAGCCATCAAAGAAAAGAAGTAGAATGCAAATGCTCTCAAAAAGCAGATATGTTAAATAAAACTCCAGCTACTTCCATCTCTCCTGGAATATATATATATCTCAATCTGCTAATCTTCTTTGCTTCTCCCCTACTCAGCTGCTTCTGGGTATTCTAAGAGTCTAAAGCTGACCTGCTAGACTCTATTCCCAAGATTCTGCTACTGAAAGTGACTCAGCAGAACAAGAAGCCTCTTTCTGATCAGACTGACAATTCTTCAGACAACACAGGTCCTTGCTGAAATCAATTTATGTGGTGTTACCGCTTTGAAACAAGCAGCTTTGTATTTTGTGTTAAGGTGCCAGAGCCTGTTTATTTGCATTTCCATACTGTGAGCTGGGGAAATCAAGGAAAGCAGAAGCATTCCACTGTGAACAGAGGATATTAGAGCAAATGCAGGATGCTTTCAGATTTCAGATACTGGACACATTGTTTTAAGAAACAAGTTTGGTATCCTGGAAGAATATCTGTATTAAATTGTAGGCATTAACAATCTCTTGCAGGATCTTTCCATCTAAAAAGCTCTTGGGGAGAGGGAACAAGCCTCATGAGAGGGCAGAAGCTAGGATCAAGAGGTGCCTTCCTCTTATCTTAAATCTTCTGTTTCCAGCAACAGAGGGACAGTCAATTATACTGCAAGATTTTGGATTAAAAAGTCTGAGTAACTGTTCATTGGCACAGATAGGCCAATGCTGTTTCCCAGAACAAATATTTCCCTCTCACTGACTTGCTTGGAGTGGGAAACCCAGACATTTCTCTACAACAAAATCCTTGGGGGAGGGGAGCCTGTAGTCTGTAATGGGGCTCATCTCATTGGTAATTCTGAAAAATGATGGGACTCTTTGGGTCAGTGCTCTGAACAGCATAAGATCGCAAAGCAGATGCCGCAGCAGGCGGTTTATGAAGTCCAATCAGATCACTGATTCACAAATTTCACCAACCCTAGATGTCAGGGACTCAATATTCTCCAGATCAGTGATTTTCAGCCACTGTTTTGTGGCCTGCTGCCAATTCACAGTAAGATTCTTGGCTCTGTAGTTTATGAAGAAGCTTCTTCAGTTGTAGATACATACTTGCTTTCCATTGCATGGCCTCATCAATCTTTTCTGTGAAATGACAGGCGTTCATTTCATAGCCACATGTAAGCCACATGTAACATGAACAAAGAAGCGTCTTTCCAGTGATAAGAAATGTTGGTACAGAGAAACAAAATTGTTGGCCTCTTTTGCCTGTCTATGGATAATATTTCAAGAAGAATAGAAGTACACAACTGGTATGAGTGGTGGGGGATTAACAGGTGGTGTTGCCAGAGTCTTCTGCCTTCACCTACCATGCTACACCTCTGATTGCCTCTACCTGGAGTCACTAACACTCCTTTGCTCCTCATTCCCTAGGTGTCTTTACTCAAAATGCAACAAGCGTCATGAACTCTCTAGGATTAATCTTGGAACAGTTATTTGATGTACAGTTGGGCATGCCTATATTCCCATTCTGTGTTTTAAGATGCCTGGAGGGGAGAAGAAGAGAAAAAGCATTAACTGCACTGGATCCTGGGTGAGGGGGAAGTAGCTGTGGCAGTGGGGGCATGACTGGGAGAGCGGTGGTGGAGCCTTCCACTGCCTCAAACCATTCACTTGAAGCCACCACCTCCATTTACTTCATTTGATCTTGTCAGATATCATAAGCTATGCCAGGTCAGCCCTGGTCAATATTTGAATGGGAGATCATCAAGGGATACCAGGGTCATGATACGAAGGCAATCAATGGCAAACTGGCATGGGACAACTTCATGGAGTTACCATAAGTCAGCTCTGACTTGGTAGCAAAAACCAATGACTACAGAGTCCGCTCTGGATACAAGGTTGAATAAGAACTGCTCTTTCCAAAGTTTGAATTTGATGCTAATGAAGCAGCTAGTGTCTACATTTTATTACACAAGTTTTGGGGAAAGATATTTCTTAAACCTAGGGCTGTGCTAAATGTGCTCTACTTTCTGTTTTCTATGACACAAAATGGTATGGAAATTTGTTCTCAATAAGCCATGTATACAATGTATGTTCAGTGCTCTAAAGCAGAGGTAGTCAAACTGCGGCCCTCCAGATGTCCATGGACTACAATTCCCAGGAGCCCCTGCCAGCATTTGCTGGCAGGGGCTCCTGGGAATTGTAGTCCATGGACATCTGGAGGGCCGCAGTTTGACTACCCCTGCTCTAAAGTCTTATCTGGTGCCATTGTTTCTCCTGACCGTGACTTCTTTGACCTGCTGCCTCTTCAATTAATCACATGGTTTCCCATCTAAGGATCAAGAACTAAGGATCAAGAAGAGACTCAAATGATGACATAATGCTATGCAGATAATAAGATACTCTCTATTATGATGCATCTGAAAGCAAGTGATGGCAACTGACCAAAAGGGCAACACAAATAAAAAAATTAGATGCCTTTCCAAAGAAAAACTGTCAGTAAGAAAAAATTCAGCACTGTCAAAGAAATCCAAGAAGTAATTCTGGCTTTCCTCTAGTTGAAACAATTCTGAAGTAGAAACACAAAACTAGTTACTGGGGCGAAGGGTGAGGCATTTATATTATGACCCAAATCTACCCTCTTTTATTTTTTGTTTGGAAAACCTTTGACTGAGAACCCTATGCAGCTCAATGGCACAAATGCATCTAGAAAAGCCTCAGCCAGTCAAGCTATCAAGTGAATTCTACCTAGGGCTTCTCCATTTCACACTGATGGGGCCACAGCTGGACCATTCTCAGGAACTTGCACTCATATTTTGTAATCTGCTCTGTCTCCTACTTCACTTTGGATGAGCACTCTCAAATTCCACGAGGAGCAAGCAACCAGTCATTTCTGCTCTTCCTGAATGAGAGGCTGCAAAGGAAAGTATGGAAATCACTCTCAGTGGTGCATAGGTAACAAGAGCTTTCTCTGCAGCAAGAGAGAATAATATGTTCCATATGCAATGTTTACTTTTTAATCCTAGCAGATGTATTCTGTGTAAATGCACCATATACAAGGGTCTTAATGGAGCAGCTCTACTGGCTTGGAAAGATTCAAAGCCCAATTACACTTTCAGGAGTCTCTATCAGTATGTGACAGAAGAAACAGCTGCAGTTCTCCTTACGGGACAACTGAGGAATCCAGGTCTGATGATGTAAAAACACAGGGCTAAATTGTCCTTTATACGACAGTATTGCTCAGGATACTTAGAGAGCAGTTTAATATTTCATGGACAACAGGGCTGCTAAATTATCCGTTTCCTTTTGTTGCAGTGACTGCACCATTGCATCTGTTATTTTCTATTAGAGATGGTAACTTTTAGGTGAATCACCTAACAAGCTGAGGAGACAGAAGGGAAAGCCACAGTGCTCTACTCTGTACTCAGGAGAAATCCACTGATCCTTACTTAATATGTACAAACAAAGGAAAAACAGAAACAGAATGAGATCAATCACTTGAATCAGGAAGGTTATGTTCTAGTAGACTGGACTGTTTCTTCACACCATTATTTTGGTCCTGGACCATCCTTATAGGAAGTACTGTCCTCTCTCTCTGAAATGCAACTGTTCTATTGGAGTCTTGCCATTTTTAAAAAATTATTACTGATGAAAAGCACAATGCTTAAGTTTTAAAATGTCATGTTTGCATAATGACTTGCTAAAGATATTCCCACTGTGAGCTTTTAGAGTCATTCTAAGAGGCCAGGGGAAAGCACTGCATTGATGCAAGATAGATTCCAGTGGTCAGAAGTAGCAGAACAAGCTTGAGTCCAATGGCACCTTTAGGACCTACAAAGTTTTATTCAACATGCAAGCTTTCATGTGCATGCACACTTTTTCAGACAATGCAATGGAAACCAACAGGCTACATGTACAAGGAGAAAGTAAGCTAGCAGCAAATAAGTAAACAGCACAATGAAAATGTGCACCAAATATGCAGTATAATGATGTTTAGCAGATTCAGGAGCCTTGCTAGAATAACAAGCTGATATAAGGTTATCAGGTTATCAATCCTTTGGGTTCAACTCCAGTTCAGAAAAACAAAATAGAAGGAATAAAAATGTTCAGATTAGTGATTAATGGCAGATGCATTCCCAGTTGTAGAAAAGAGTAATTAAAAGAGACTTGTTACTAGCCCCATTCATCTCCCCCCAAGCACGGAGACATCCCCACAAGTGACAGGCCGTGTTGAGTTAGGTCTCCTGTCATAAAACCATAGAATTAGATGCTGATCTTCCATTCTAAATTGCAAGATGTCACAGTACAAAGCTGCAAGTTCTCATGTTGGGGCAATGCTCTAGCATTCCCCAAAACTCGATGGTTTAATCATAACGCTTTGAGTGAATCCTAGAGGGTTTCCTGAACACGATGACATCATTACCAGCAAATTTAGTACCAACTGAGATTTCAGGAGGGGCAAACCCATAAAAGCAGTGGAGGTGCTGCACAATATTGTAGCAATGTGTCTTCTACTTAATGGATACATACTCTTCTTCTCTTTCAACATAAGATACAATCCAGGAAGAAGAAGAAGAAGAAGAAGAAGAGTTGGTTCTTATATGCCGCTTTTCCGTACCCAAAGGAGGCTCAAAGCAGCTTACAGTTGCCTTCCCATTCCTCTCCCCACAACAGACACCCTGTGAGGTGGCTGAGACTGAGAGAGCGCTGATATCACTGCTTGGTCAGAACAGCTTTATCAGTGCCGTGGCGAACCCAAGGTCACACAGCTGGCAGCATGTGGGGAAGCGCAGAATCGAACCTGGCATGCCAGATTAGAAGTCCGCACTCCTAACCACTACACCAAACTGGCTTACTTGCCAGACTTGATTGGCTGATACGGAGATAGATGTGGCTCAGCTTTTTGGAAATTGGTCCAAAAACCAATTCTGGAGTATGAGACTCTCAACATTTGTGTTACAGTGGATCTTTCGAATAATTTTGCCTCTGGTCTACTAACTGGAAAATTAACAAAATCACAGTCAAAGCAGGCAGAATTATAGATTGGGTACTACACAATGCCGTGAAGTAACCTGTCATGGAATCCCCCCCAGCCCACCCCTGCCTGTGCTACCTGTGGCATTCACACAACGATTGGCCTCTTTACATCACTGCCTCTATTTTTACAGCATCTGTCAATACACTTATGCCCACAATGCCCATCCCACAGCTAAATGCGTTCTCTTCATCACTGCTGACACTGCTGCTTTCAGTTCTAAGAAGCAAATGTTCATTATTTTTCCAGCATTGTCATTTTTATTCACTACTTCAAATGTGCTGGATCTGCTATGTATAATTATACTCCTTCTATTTATCATTATTCCGTTGCATCATTCATTCCTGAGTTGGCTAATCTGTATTCTTTGGGGCTTGGTGCAATCAGGAGGGCTTCACTCATATGTGAAGATATACACATACACTGAGGGGAAATACTGAATCTGAGTTGAAGTTCTGACAGATTCAATTTTTCACAGGAATTGTAGCAATTCAAGGGGAAAGATTCACTGGAATCCTCATGCAAGGTACATTGCTTATACTCTCCTCCACAGCAGTGATTTAGGACCTCCTCCCACTTTGGACCCTTAGTCTGAAGCGGCACAAACACAGGAAGGCTGTACCATGTGCTGTCTCACCTTAGAGGCACTTTGTGCAGCTAGTGGATGAAAGATGAACACATGATAAAGTTAACAACTATAACCCTTAGCACATTATTCATTCAAACTTCCCCTCACAAAGTCTTCCATGGGTATTTATGATAATAGCTCAGAAATAGAAAAAAATAATACTTTGAACATAATAGAGTGAGTACTTTTCAACTGGCAAGAACAGCGATTTCTTTTGTAAGATATCATATGTAAAATTTGATACATGAAGTATATAAGTATGGCATAGGGATGTCTGGGGAAGGCACTGGCAAACCACCCCGTATTGAGTCTGCCATGAAAACGCTAGAGGGCGTCACCCCAAGGGTCAGACATGACCCGGTGCTTGCACAGGGGATACCTTTACCTTTACCTTTAGGGATGTCTTGTAATCCCTTATATGAACTTGGCCTAAGCATGTGCCTATGAACCTGGCCTCATCATCATTCAGTCACACTTGCACTTAAAGGAGCCTTGAGGAGGAGTAGCATTGACATTCAGCGTTCCCCTTGTCATCAGCTGCCCTGAGCTCTATTTGTTCTCTTTCTATACTCATTGACTCAATACTGCCCCTTTCATTCTAGTCTCTCTGCCTCATTCCTTGGGCTGGAGCTTGTCTGCTGGCTCTTCTCACCAAGAGAGCTGTCATAATTTGGACTGACCTCCTCATTAGGTCCTCCTCTCAACTGGTGTCCGTGTTTCCTTCTGTGCTGGGCACAGCCTTTACTTGTCCTTCAAGTGAGCTGTGTTCAGTGAAGTCTTCCTCTGGTCAGCCCTTGCTGGCTTCCTCTCCTCATCATCCTTCCCTCTCTCTCCCAGCCAGGCCTGTGTCTTTATTGGGTTCCATCCAAAACCAAAAAGGGAAACCAAAACCCAACCTAACCAGAACAGTTAAGAACTTGAAGGCTGAGTTGCAAAAATAATTTTTTTTTAAATTTGCAGATATTTATCACATAAAGTGCACTAATCAATTCAAAGGGCTTGCCAGGTGGCAAAGAAAAATCTGTTGGGTGCTGCTCCAACTAGTCTTTCTAATATAAAAATACCTGATTTGGAGCCCACCATTTAAAATATATACTTCCAGAGGCTACTACTCTCTGCTTTTGCCCAGCTCTCAGTCACCAGTGCATTCCCATCTTCCCTTGGTTACTCACATCTCCATCTTCTTCCTTTCCCTTAATTGTCTACCCTTTGTCAGTTTTCAGACCAGATGCTCTTCTAGGCAGGAATCCCCTCTTTGTTTGTTTGTCTCTGCCATGCACACTATATGAATGGCCTGTACACTGAAGGTATACATTAAATACATTAATAAACTTCCAGTAACTCAGTATTTGTTAATACTAAATTATGATTGCCTGACACATACTTCCTTTTTACTATATATTTTGATATATGAGATTTATAAGGGTGATTTTTAATGATAAAAAATATTTTCCTGAATTTCAACTTCTATTACTAGTTAAAAAAACAAAACCTAACTGTTTGTCTCCTCCAGTGATTGGTAACAAAACTGATTCTATTCACAGCTAAGAAACTTAAAATGAATGTCAACACCGACTGGAAATATTACAAAAAAAGAAAAACAACAACCCTGAATATTACCAAACCCAATAAGGCTGCAGCAAGCACAGCTACAAGTTAGCTAACAATAGCATCATTTAAAAGTTGTGTTTCTTGACACTCTTGCCAGTTACCTGGTCTTTATTATGTATAGATTTCTACTAAGTGTTGAGAATCTTCTCCATTAATGAATTGGTCCTGATCTTTAAAGTGCTCTAATTTGCCTTGACATTGCCTTTCTTTTTCATATCAGAACACACATTATAGAAATCACCTGTCTCTTTTCCTACCACAATTGCTTTGCCACAGAATCCCTACAGACCAACCCTTATGTTATTAAAAGAATTAATTTAAGCTAGTACTGGGGAATTAAATTCTAAGTGAGGAAAGGAATGAAGCTAATTATAAGTGTAAATTGGAGGATACTTTGAGGGCTCATCTACTCATTAAACAGAAAGGACAAAATGGACAGAAGGATCTTCTCTTAACTCCAGAATCTGGGTTTGTTCAATAAATTAACTCCACAAAGTTGGGAGGAAGCTAAATTTTTAATACCTGAATAGGGTTTCTGATTTGGGATTTTTCCATCTTCCACTTGCCCCCAGACTGATTCCCTTTGGAAACCACCTAAACCTCTCAAACCCAGCCTAGCCATCATCTGAAAACAAATCACGTATGTCTCTTGGAATATTGTTCTCCTGGCCCCCGCTCTAAATGATCCAGGGTGGAAGTACATATCATCCCTGACTGCTCTTTAGAAGGCTAAATCCTGAAGATGAAACTCTTCTTTGGCCACCTAATGGCCCATTATGCACGGAGTGGAAAGTCTGCATTCGGGGTGGAATGGTGGCGGCTAAAATCACCAATTATGCATGCTGCAGGTGGCAACCGGGTGCAGAGTCAACTTATGCCGCCGAAAAAGCCACATTAGCGAGATGCGGAAGAAAGTGGAGCTTCCTGGGACCAGGGTGCAACCAGAAGCGGCTTCGGAGTATCTGTGTGCATAATCGGATACTCTGGGTTTTGCCGCCGTTATGTTCTGTCCCGTGCATAACCGGTTTGCTTTGCATCTTCCTCCTCCTCGTTCTCCATGCCACCGTTTCAGTGGCCGTGCATAATAGGTCCATGACAAGGAAGGACTCCCTGGAGAAGAGCCTAATGCTGGGAGTGACTGAGGGCAAAAGAAAAAAGGGACGACAGAGAATGAAGTGGCTGGATGGAGTCACTGAAGCAGTTGGTGAGAGCATAAATGGACTCCAGGGAATGGTAGAGGACAGGAAGGCCTAGAGGATCATTGTCCATGGGGTCGCGATGGGTTGGACATGACTTCGCAACTAACAACAATATATATATATATATATATTAGTTGGTCACAAGTTTTTTGCCAGCATAAACCCCCTGAGATTTAAAGAAAAACTCGATTTGATTTAGTGGAATGACAAATGTTTTTATTGTTTCATTGTGTTAAGGGAATTTTAGGAGTTGCATTGTTTTATTGTTTTATTGAAAGCCACCATGAGTATCTTTGAGAGCAGCGGTATTCAAGTCCAAAAATAAATGAATAAATAAAATAAATGTACAGTACACACAAAACCAGTCCCAGAGGATGAGTTTCTTTCAAAAACCTCAAATAACTGAAAGGGGAATGATTGATGGGGAAATGGAATTTGGAGTAACAAGATTTAATCATAGGAAGAAAACTCATGAAGTCTCAGATTCATATTGGGTTAGCTAGCTCAGTCTCTTCATATCTTGGACACTAAGCAGTGTTGGCCATGGTTAACACTTGGGCAGGAGACTGTCAAGCAAGTCCAAAGTTGCTAGGCAGAGGCAGGCAATAGAAAACCACCTATGAATATCTCATGCCTTGAAACCCCTACAGAGTTTCCATAACTGTTGGGTTAAATAGTTTTTAGACATAAATATCAGGCTTGGTCTCAGAGATTTTTAGCTCATCAGTTGGCTACACTATGAATATAAGGAAAATGAATTTAAGCCTCTGTAGGGTAGAATACAATTTTAAAAACATAGTACTAATATTTATAAGGCTTATCACATCATATAACCTCAACTGAATCAGTGCATACATGCATACCAATGCCTCCACTGACAGTACTCGTTTCAGCATTACTGCCTTTATCAATGCTCAGGCATGAAATAAAAACAGCATACATAAATTACAAGAATCGCAAAGATTGTTATACACAGAGTTGGCTCCTATAAATAAAATGATCTTATATACTTAGGATACTATGGACCTTAGTTAATTCTGTGGACCAGAAGGCCACATAAAACAAGCTGAGGCCTCTAATATTTCAAAAGCAGTCCCTGGTGTCCAATAAGTGTCAAGCAGGAGCCAACCTTCACCCAAAGTATGCTGCAACACCTATTTCCCTTATCCTGACCTTTTTGGTTCTTGACTTTGATTTGGCTCAGGATATTTTCTCCTTCTTTGTTTTAGACTGTCAGTCTACCTAGGGCAACTATTTATCTGTGGATACACATTGTTATCTCCATGCTGACATAGCCCCTGTTTGCAAGTTCCTTCAATAAAGTTATGTCCTAACTCATCTCTGGAGGTATGGTCTTCATTTCAGTTAGCTATAAAAATGATGAGATACGTATGTAAAGGATATGCTTAACAATGGCTATTAGCCTTGATGCTTCAACTGAACCTGGATTTTCAAGGCATTATTGGAAACAAACAGCAAGGAACAGGCATCATCTTTGTGCTTGTGAGCATGTAATCATTACTAGAAGGCTGAACTACCTGAACTTTGAGTTCACCTGGCAAGGTAGTTCTTATGTGAACTCTTTTTGTTGAAATTGTGACATGGTTTTTATTAGAGGTTGAATCCAAGACAAGCAAATATTGAGTCTGAATCTAAAATGATAATGCTAGAGGCATTAAAATATTTCAATTCATATTCGCAGGGTAGTAATAATCAGAATTAATTATGTCTCTTTAAATGTCAACGCTGAAAACAATTGCTGATTATGCTAGCAGAAACAAGATCACTTCTGGGGAATGTGAGAGAAGCTGTGCAAGAAATGGGGTTATAGAATTATAGAATCATAGAATCATAGAGTTGTAAGGGATCTCATGGATCATCTAGTCCAACCCCCTGCACTATGCAGGACACTGCACCACCAATGCTATAAAATCCATGGATTAAACAGATGAAGTACACTGAACAACACAGCACAAAAGTTGCAGCTGATGCACAGTGAGTGAGCACCTTGGCTGCATGGGTTGGCCACTGAGATTGGTGTTTCCTGGTGAATCGCTGACTGCTGGATGGCAACTCCTCTCATGCTATGCCATGCTCCTGATTGGGGTTATAATAAAGCTAAACCCTTTGAAGACAGAAGTCCTGTGGCTAGGGAGAGAAGCTCCAAAACAGGAAGTACACCTTCCCAGCCTGGATAGAGTGCAAATTACAACTGCACATGTGGCCAGAAATTTGGGTAGGATCTTTGATGCCTTCTTATCTATGGAGGCTTTGGTCATAAAAATAGTGAAGCTAGAATTCTTCCATCTCCATCAAGTTACTAGCACCCTATCTAGCCTTGGAGCACCTAGCTATGGTGATCCATGCGATGGTGACTTCTAGACTGACTTATTGCAACTCACTCTATGAGGGTTTACCCTTGGCTCTAATCCAGAAATTACAACTGGTCCAAAATGCTGTCGCATGAGCGACACCATGGAGGATGCACTTAAGACCTATACTGCAGCAGCAAATTGGATTCCATAGGAGTACTAGGTTCAGTTCAAGGTCTTAGTGTTAACTTTTAAGGCCACACGCAGTCTGGGACCTGCTTATCTAAGAGATCACCTATCTGAAAATGTACCCCAGAGAACTCTCAGCCTGAGCCAACCGATAAGTAGTCTCCAGCCCCAAAGAAGTATGCCTAGCTGCAACCAGGGCTAGGGCCTTTTCAGCCCTGGCCCCCGCCTGGTGTAATGAGCTCCCAGAGAACATCAGGGCCCTGATGGAGCTGACAGAGTTCCACAGGATCTGCAAGATGGAGCTCTTAGTTAAGGCCAGTATGCCTGTAAGAACCAAACTTTCAAATGGGCCTTCCCTACTGGGATTGAGTACTCCTACCTTCTACTGATATTCAGTAACACTGCAGTGCAATGCTTCTATTGTTTTTTAAATGTATTTTCATGTGTTTATGTTTTTATGGGAATTTATTGTATTAATATCGGTTTTATTACATTGTAAGCCACGCTGAGATGCATGGTGCAATAGGGGCAGCCTACAAATACAAATATAAATAAATACATAAATATAAATACATAATCAATAAATCATTAAACATATAGGAGCAACAGAAAAAAAACACAAAAAGAAATGGACAGATTCTAGAGCAATTTTCACCAACCTCTTCCTCCTGCTGCAGCACTTTGAGCCTCCCCAATACTGTTCATGTGGGTCAGTAGGCAAAGGGAAAAAAGTGGGGCCTGCGGTGGGAGGGGGAAGCAGCAAAAATTACTTCTTACAAAAACTTAAGTGCCCTTGAGTCTTTGAAATGTATGGTTAGATACACACCGTAAGTTAATTATGCAACATGTGACAAAGTATTTTCTGCTGCTTAAGAGCGGACGCGGCTTGGCAGGGGCCGCAGTTGACAGGGCTGATGGGTGAGGCCAGGAAGACGCAATGACACTCCTCTCAGGGAGCGTCGTCACCACGAATCAGCGGCAGGGAGGGGCCGGGCACTTTATCAGCGCCACGAGGCCAGTGGCTTGCCCTCTCTGCCGCTGTGAGGGCCGGAGGACAGACCCGCCCACCCACCCTGCGTTTCTTTGGAATTATCGTTACAGCTGCGGAATAGGGGTCACGAGGTAGAGGGACCAGTTTGTGGACTGGGACCTGCGGTGGGGGATCTCCTTAAGAGATCGGGGTACCGAGCATGGCCTTACCTGGCTGGGGAGGCCAGGGGCTCGGAGCCAAGAGGTGAAGATGGATGCATGCGGTGGACGCCCAACAACCATGACTTGCCTCTTCCCTGGGGAGGGCTTCGAGGGGCAAGGGATCCTTCCTCCCGGCTGGGAGGAAAGGGGACCCAGGGCGCCCCTTGAGCCTGTGGCAACAGTTGGATGACTGCGTGGGGAATACTCACACCTCATGCCAGGCCAACCCGCTTTTGTTATGGATAATAAAGGTGTGGCCTGTTTACGCCAAAGCTGACTTGAGTCTTCATTGGCCGTGTACATCGTGCCAGTCAACTCTGAACTTTCTGACAGTCAGTTCAATTTATTCTACTATGGCCTTTGGGATGGTGACTGAGGAGGCAGTAGTTACCTTAGCTCTATATCACCTTCTTTCCTCCACCCTCCCTGTTCCAGACTAGTCCATGTACAAAATGGACTTCCTTAGCATAAAGCAGAAATGCCAGATGCTGAAGTTGCTTCAGTGCAGAGAGATAGACGCCAGCACAAGGCCGAGGGGGTGTGGCATCACCTTCATTCAGGAATTAGAAATTTAATGCTGCATCCTCTACCAAACAGCAAAGAATAAGAACAGGTGACTGGTCAGTCCATTGCTTCCAGCAAATTAACTACTTGGCACCTTAAGGATATGTATAGAGATGGTGGTTTTCTTGAGCAAATAAGGCAGTAAATAGTGCAGAAAATGATGGCAGCCTCAATCAAGATTATCGTAGATTAATGTCTTAAAAAATCTTTAGCATTCAATGTTCTATTAAGTTTACAGCTATTTTAAAAACTAATTCAAAAAATAAAATGTTTTGAGTTTAATGAATTAAATAATCAATAAATGGCATCCATAAACTAATATTCCAGCCTGCATTTGCATCTAGCTTCAGAAAGACCATTACATTGGAATTCCAGCTCCACGCAATATGCAGAATCAGAGGAGTATGAGTCTGCCTTCCTTCTTCCTTATCCCAGCCTTTGTAGCAGAACAGGTTATAAATAACAATCAGTCTCCTTCACTTGTTTGCTTCTCTCCCTTTTTAAAAATCTTTGCCAAAGGTACTGTTTAGAGATCTTTCTAGACCATTTATTTTTAAATTACCAGCCAGAGGAGAGGAAAGAAAGGGGGAGAACCTTCTTAGCCCGATTGCTTATCAGAATGAAATCCAAATGTCACATTAGTTGAGAAAGTTGGGAGATTAAATTTTCCAACGCCCTTCATCTGTAGCTGACATTTTGGGAGCTTTGCTGCTCCCCCTCCCTCCAGTTCCTGCTTTCCAGTCTTAACATCTTGGGAGAAAAAATCCCTGCATATAGAGGCGGCCAGCTTCATAGAAGTGATTTTTTTAAAGGTGTTAGCTTTGACCTGAGGATTGCAGCTGGCTTTTTGCTTGACTGTGCAAGGTACTTGTAGGCTTTGTGGAATAACATTTTCACTAGAATGCTTCCTTTGAAAAACTATTAATTTAAGCAGGTCAACTGTTATTATCATTTAATGAGTATTACGTGCTCATTGCCTGCAGTTATTTTCTTTCGACATGTTTCCCTCCATCTGTTGAATAGTCATAATATTGTTAAACTCAACTCTATAAATACCATCTCCAGTCCCTACCATGTCAGAATGTGTTTTGTTTTAATCAACATGAATTAAAGTAAGAAAAGCAACAATTCCTTTGCCTTATCCCTGATCAAAAAGGGCAAAAAATAATTTGCTAAGGATCACTGGCATTCTAATATAATTTTGTAATGCCAGGCACTGGCTTGATTAAAGAAAGACAACAATACTATCATAATCAATCTCCCAGCAAAATTAGAATTGCCAAGGTATCTCCCAGTCAAAAACACAATACCACATTATCCCACCTATTGCAAACTTTGTGTAATAATAGCAGACTGCTTTAGAGTTAACTCCTGCTATGCTGGATCCTAAGAACCAGAATGTTGAATCTGTTGATTTTTTAATATTAGCCCCTATATTCATAGAATTATAGAATAATTGAGTTGGAAGGTACCTCATGGGTCATCTAGTCCAACCCCTGCACTATGCAGGACACTCATCCACTGTAACCTGCTACCCCCTTGAGCCTTCACATAATCAGCCTCTCCATCAGATGGCTATCTAGCCTCTGTTTAAAAATTTCCAAAGATGGAGAACCCACCACCTGCCAAGGAAGCCGGTTCCACTGGGAAACCGCTCTAACTGTCAGGAACTTCTTCCTGATGTTTAGATGAAATTTCTTTTGAATTAATTTCATCCCATTGGTTCTGGTCTGTTCCTCCGTGGCAAGAGAGAACAACTCTGCTCCATCCTTTATATGGCAGCCTTTTAAACACTTGAAGATAGTTATCAGATCCCCTCTCAGTTGCCTCCTCTCCAGGCTAAACAGACCAAGCTCCCCCAAAATTTCTTCATATGTCTTGTTCTCCCAACCCCTCACCATCTTTGTTGCCCTCCCCTGGACACACTCCAGTTTGTCTACATCTTTCTTCGGTTGTGGTGTCCAAAACTGAACAGAGTACTCCAAGTGAGGCCGAACCAGAGCAGAGTAAAGTGGTACCATCACCTCCTATGATCTGGACACGATACTCTGTTTGATACAGCCCAAATCCCATTTGCCTTTTTAGCCACTGAGTCACACTGTTGACTTATATTCAATATATGGTAAAACTCCTAGATCCTTTTCGCACATGCTACTGCCAAGACAAGTCTCCCCTATCCTGTATTGGTGTATTTGGTTTTTCCTACCTAAATGCAGAACTTTACATTTGTCCCTATTGAACTTCATTTGATTCAGTTTAGCCCACTTCTCGAGCCTATCAAGATCATCCTGTATTCTGATTCAGTCTTCAGTTATGTTTGCTACCACTCCCAGTTTAGTATCATCTGCAAATTTAATAAATATCCCCTCTAATCCCTCATCCAAATCATCTATAAATATGTTGAACAACACAGGCCCCAGGACAGATCCCTGGGGAACTCCACTTGTCACTCTTCTCCAAGAGGATGCTGAACCATTAACAAGTACCCTCTGGGTACGATCTGTCAACCAGTTATCGATCCACCTGACAGAATTAGAATCCATACTGCATTTAAACAAATTTGTCAACAAGAATACCTTGTGGAACCTTATCAAACGCTTTACTGAAATCCAGATAAACTATGTCTACAGCATTCCCCTGATCCAGCAAGGTAGTCACTTTCTCGAAAAAAGAGATAAGGTTGGTCTGACATGATTTATTCCTGCGAAACCCGTGCTCACTCTTAGAAATCACAGAAATCCAGCTTCTCAAGGACTGACTGTTTGGTGATTTGTTCCAAAATGTTGCCAGCTACAGACGACAAGCTGATGGGTCAATAGTTACCTGGATCCTCATTTTTCCCTTTCTTGAAGATGGGGACAACATTTGCCCGCCTCCAATCATCTGGCACCTCACCTGTACTCCAAGAAGTGTCAAAAATAATTGACAGAGGTTCAGAGGTTACATCTGCAAGTTCTTTTAGTACTCTTGGATGCAATTCATTTGGCCCTGAAGACTTTGTTTCATTTAAAGAAACTAGCTGTATATGGACTGCTCCAGCAGTGATCCTAGGCCACCATTCTCATCTCCCCTGCTGTGTTACGTATTTTCCACATTGAGCACTATTTCCCTCACAAGAGAACATTGCAACAAGGTTTTCCCCCCTGCTCTTGAACCAGTCTAATTTCCAAACTCTGGAGTTAGCAGAGGGACTGAGACAAAATCTGGGAATCAAAGGATTCAAACCTAAGCACAAGGGACTGAAATTCACTTGCAAATATATGCTTCTATTTTTTTTTAAATGCATCTCAACATTTTGCCCTCACAAGGGCTTCCAAGGTGACATAATTAAAAACATAAATAATAAAAATCTAATTTTAAAATAATTAAAATCAACCCCTTTAAACAAACATAAAAACCAATTAAAAACAGAGTGAAAAACTACAATTAAAACATTAGTTAGGAAGGAGGGATTATTGAGTGAATGCCAAAAGCAACAAAAGACGTTTTACCCATTGGTGGAAGATGGCAATAGAAAGAGACACTCAAATCACCCTGGGGAGAAAGTTCCAAACTTTGTTGCCAAAACTAAGGACTTCCCCTGCATTTCTACCCACATAGTCTCAAAAGGTGGATTCACCCAAAGTAGAGCATCCAAAGATACCCATAGTGATTAGGTAGATTAATAAGGGAGTAGGTGGTCCTTCAGATATGTTGGTCTCAAACTGTGTAAAGGTAAAGGTAAAGGTATCCCCTGTGCAAGCACCGAGTCATGTCTGACCCTTGGGGTGACGCCCTCTAGCGTTTTCATGGCAGACTCAATACGGGGTGGTTTGCCAGTGCCTTCCCCAATCATGACCGTTTACCCCCCAGCTAGCTGGGTACTCAAACTGTGTAGCAAAGACCAATTCTTTGAAGGTTAAGACCAGCACCTTGAACTGCGACAATAAACAAAGTGGGAACCTGTTTAGATAGATGAAGACTAGGGTGAAAGGTCCCTGTGTTACCATTGTAGTCTAAGAAACCTGTGTATCTTTGCATATGTCTCTATTTTAAGGGTCTCTCAAAGTTTGTAATGCTGCAGGCAGACTATTACCCACGTTCATCCAATTAAGGATTTAGCGTAATTCCCTTTCCATCCTCTTCTTCATTGCCAATGGCTTGAATCTATCTAAAGGAGATTAAGCCAAATTAGATTGGCTTCTGCTCTTAAACACAAAGTAAAATGGAAAACCGCTTTTTACAACAGAACACAATTTTTCCTATTAAGTGGCAGTTGAATTTAGCCCAATATACCTGTTTTATGCTCTCAGAAAGTGCATGCCTTTGGATTGCAGGATACACCTGGAATAAAAATACATGTTCTCTGCTGGGTGGCTCTTCTATAATTAGCTAATTAGTCATGGATTTATGGAGACTGCAAGAGAGCACTTGGCAATTGAGGGTTGCCTTCATTTTGGAGTCCTGTCACACCCACCACTGAGCAAGCAGCATTTCCTTCACCATGTATTGAAAGGCAGATGAGCACTTCAGCTTGCTCTTCCCAAGTCCACAGTTATTAACAATTCTGAGAATGGCCCATTGCTTCCTAATGTGAATGTACCTGCAGCTCCCTGCCAATCATTCCTCTCCATTATTTCTCACTATACCACTCTGTTGGATAACAGTGTTTCCCAGGAGAGCTGTCTGGAAGCTGAAACAGGAAGATGAAAGCTGCCATGGATATGTTAGGATGTTATGCAACCCCCCCCCCCAAATTTGGAATTCAATTTGGCTGTACAACATGTACTACCTTTGTACCCCAACATGTACTACCTTTGTATGGAGGAAGTGGGTAAATTTCTCATCCCCAGAATGACCTATATTCAGATTCTGATCTTACAGATAAAACTGATATCCATGCAATTATCATCAGAGTACCCAGGTTTCCCTGCAATCTAAATCAAATCCTGTTTCTCATCATGGACAACTGTATTAGGTCACTGGTTTCCTCATAAATGAGCATGCTCCAAATGCAGTCCCTGGAGGGTTCTTTTTTGATTCCGAGTGCTGAATCCCATCATGTTCCTCCATGGAAAAACAAGTACTTTATAAATCATTATTGTACAGGCTACTCTTACAAAAATGCATCTTTTGCAGATCAAGAAGAATGTGTTTTGTTTCATGTATAGTTTCAGTTACATGTAAACCGCTCTGAGCCTTCGGGGAGGGCGGTATAAAAATATGAATAAATAAAATAAAATAAAATAAATAAAATAATGATGTATTATCTCCATGTAAAGCAGAAAATATTATCTGCTTCCCATGTAATTTTTGAAGATGAATGGGCATAAAAATTCAGAGAGAAAAAACCCCAAAGGAAACACTTACAAAATTGAGAAAATTTCAGTGAACAGGATGTCACTTCAATGTATAAAAATGTGATCATGTAGAACAAAAATGATTCCGTCCATACTGAGATCCCCTGGGGTTTTTCTACATGTGGAAGGATTTCTGCTTCCGGAGCCACAACTTCCTCACCTCCCCCTTCACACACCATCCTGAAATCCCTTTGAATGTATTAATGGATTGGAAAAAAAATTATAACATGCTAACCATGTTGGGTCAAGAAGGCTTGTTCCTAGGGCTCAGGGAACCCTCAAAAATGACATTTGGAGATTACTTCAGGCTGTTGTAGGAGAGGGGAGGTAAAAATGTTGTGCTCCATGAGAAGAAATCTTTCTGCTCATGGAAAACCAGTGATGGATCTAAGCTTATATTTCTGCAACCTGCAAATTTAAAATAAGTATTACAATTGTGGATATAATAGTTTTAGTTTCAAAGGAGGAACTATTTATATATTAGAATTTTTAGCCAATGTTTACTCTATCATGCAGCTGATTAACTACTGTGCAGTATGAACTATGATTTTGTGAAGTTGGGCATCTGAGATTTAATGTTTTTTAATAAGCAATAGATGAACAAGAGATAGAAAAGGAAAATGAAAGTTATTTTTAATTTTGTGCTACGTTTCCTTCCTTGCATCTTACCAGATGTCTTTTCCTTTATTTTACTTATCTTCCTCTCCTTTTCCTCTTCCTGACTCTGAGTTAGAAAAAGATTGGCTGTATTTACTCACAGTCTGAGTGCAACAAGTGGCTGACTATAATTCAAGTACACTCAGTTTAACCATCTCAGCAGGATTCCATGCAAAGCGGGTGGTGGTGGTGGTGGTCACATGCTTCAAATAGCCACAGTCATGTATGGAGCCATTCCCAAGGCACTAGCTTCCTTCTTTGATAGGGCTTACTTTACAAAAATGACAGAGACATGGCATTTCGGAGGAAGGAAAGCAGTGTGCCCTCTTGAATGTGCTGACTGAAGCAGACTGCTTAAAGTCAATTTATGAGAAAAGTAGCCCTGAGCTTTCATTGTTCCTTATACGACAGTACTTTGATCTTCATTAACAGAACTGATAATTGTTTATGGCCCTTGAGAATCAAAAAAGACTCGCTGTGACTCACAGGGACCCTCTGTATGAAGTATTTATATCTTGCCGGGTGTGTTGTTTTATATGTGCTCGGCAAGCCATTAGCAGAGTTGTGGAAATATTATGATTTATTGGGAAAGTGCTTTTTTATACATATATTTCTTGCTGGGCAGATATAAATATCTGATATTTATAATAATTACATTGACAGCGTCAATTCATGGTTCTAAGGGGACCGTCTGGCTGCCAGGAAATTGATCACATTTATGAACTCCATTCGCATGGAAACACTGACAGCTCCAGTGCTTCCCGTACTCAGGAGTCCTCAGCAGTGCAGTTCATAAACTCCTGCTGATTGTATAGAAACCCATCCATTTGCATTGCTTAGCACACCCATTGCTGTAGCAACTCCAATGCATCAATCACTTTCCTTGTGCTCTGAATTTTAAATTCCTTCATAAGAAACGAAATGGAGGAGAAAAGCCATACGGTAACATCCATTTGTGCCATTTCTCAGCAGTCCTTCTGGCCCCTTCCCCTATTGTGCCCTGCCCTTATTTTACTAGGACTGTGTGTAAAGCAGACTCCGCACCCCACTCTTTTCACTCTAGATGAGGGTGACCCAATTCTCTGAGTGAAAAAAGAGGACGCTGTTCATCAACAAGAGTTTTCTTCCTGGATGTCCAGACAAGTAAGATTTTTTTACTGGTGAATGAAAAAAAATTACCCAATCGGGCCATTGTGGATGGGATGGGCTTGTGCATATACACATATAAATGGAGAGCTATTAATTATAAATGTATATACATAACTGCTTATTTTTCCTGAAAGGGCAAGTTTGCCGTGAAGTGGGAAAGAGCACAGTAAGCAAATAACAAAAGAACTCCCACCCCCCAATAAAAATTCTAATGGGAGAGGAATGGGAAGGTGACTGTAAGCCGCTTTTTTCCCTACCTTCGGGTAGGTAAAAGCGGCATATAAGGACCAACTCTTCTTCTTCTAATTTACCTGTCTCAAGGCACTTCTGTGCTTACAACACCAGTACCAGTACCTATTCACCTATGATGAAGTGACACCTGAATAAGATTTTAGCTTCCTAAGCAGAACTGGTTGTTCAAGTAGATATTTGTAAAACTGAAGGCTTGAACAGTCATGCAGGTCAATGGAAAATCAGTTTCCTTCATCTATCCACTGGGCATTTACGAGAACTAAAGAAAATAATCTCTCAATATTTGCATTATGTCCTGGAATGCAGAAGAAAAATCATGCTGCTTTAAGCAACTCAGAACGGCAGTCTGTGTTGCAGCACTTTGAAAGTATTTAACCCACCACTAACTGGTGCACAGAACTGGTCAAAACATTTTACATCAGTCATCATCATAACTCAACCGTTCAAGTATTTTATGGTATCCTGATCACAATCAGATGAAAGGGTTATCATTTAAAGTCATCCAGTGAAAACAGCCAAACATTAGAAGAAACTGTCAATTTCTGCAAATATCCCAAATGTACTCTGTACGGGTAAGAAGCTTTCCCCATAAACAGACCAATTTCTTTTTCCAGTCCATCTTTCTTTCCTTTGCTGAAGGTCTGTTCTTGCTTGCAGAGAAAAGAAGGCTGCTTCAGTTCTATGTCACTACATTTGACAAACTGAAATATATGGAAAATCTCCAAGTCTGAATTCCCCCCCCTTCTGTTTCCTGGATTTTTGTATGGAACATTTATATTAAGGAATGTGCATCAGAAATGCTCATGCTAAGTCATTTTCTGAGAATTTCTACAATAGGGATGGTTGATTGGATTGAAATAGAAAAAACTTCACACTGGGAGACATCTGCAGTAACCATTCTATGGCAGAAAAGAGTGATAGCCATCTTGTTTTGCTGTATGAAAATAATTGTCTGTAATTTATATCTATGAATTCATAGTAAATCTTGTGATTTTGGTTTTTACCATATATATCGAGAAATTATTGTAAATCTTCATTACAGAATCATAGACTTGGGAGGGACCATACAGGTCATCTAGTCCACCCCCTGCTCAATGCAGGATCAGCATAAAGCAGTGGTCCCCAACCTTTTTATCACCGGGGACCAGTCAACGCTTGACAATTTTACTGAGGCCCGGGGCGGGGTAGCCGAGGAACATCGCTGCCACTGCCTGAGCCCCTGCTCCACTTGCTTTTGTGCCGGTGCCCCTGACTTTCCACCACCCACTGGGAGGCACTGCCAGCAGCAGCTGTGCGGTGCCACGCTGAGGGGGAACTCCAGCCATGGCGGCCACTGGAGAGTACCAAAGGTGAGCCGGCAGCAGAGTGGCAGGGCAGCCTTCGAGGCAGCAGCTGGGGAGGAGGATGAGGAGGATCCGTGGCCCGGTACCGACTGATCTACAGACCGATACCAGTCCCCGGATCAGGGCTTGGGGACCACTGGCTTAAAGCATCCTTGACAAGTATCTGCCCAGCCCCTGCTTGAAGAGCACCACCGAGAGGGAGCTCACCACCTCCTAAGGCAGCCGATTCCACTACTCTGTCTGTGAATTTTTTTTCCTGATATCTAGCTGATGTCTTTCTACATGTAGTTTAAACTCATTACTGGGGGTAATCCTCTGCTACCAACAGGAACTGCTTCCTGCCCTCCTCTGAATGACAACCTTTAAAATACTTTTAAAAAGCAATCATGTACCAAAAGAGTGACATGTACCATCTGCGGAATGTTTGTCTTCTTAACTCAGGGGGACAATTTTTACAAATGCAGCAAGTGTAAATTAGTGGCTCTGTTGGAGGAGAAGGTCCAGGGACTAGAGAAACAATTGAGTACACTGCAGGAGGAGGGAAATCTATCAAAGCAAAATCAGGAGCACCTAATAAAGGAGGGTAATAAGTAGAAGAATGTTACACATAGGAGTAGAAAAATAAGGAGAAGGTCTGACCCACTGATGCTCAGCAATCAGTTCCAAGGTCTGTCTGAAGAGGTTGATTCAGGAACACAGGAGCATGTGCAATCCCCTATGAAGAGCAAGCCCCAACATAGACCAGGAAAAAAGGTCACAGGCCCCCACAGGTGAGAGTTCTAGGTCTTCTTCCCCACTGACCCCACGAAGCTCAGGAAACACTTCACAGTCCCCCACAGGTGAGAGTTTTAGTTCTGCTCCCAAGGGTACGAAGAAACGGGTACTGGTAATTGGGGATTCCCTGCTGAGAGGCGTAGAGGCTGAAGTGTGTAGACCAGACTTGTTGTCTTGAGAGGTCTACTGCCTACCTGGTGCACGCATCAAGGATGTCCCAGAATGGCTGGACAGGCTCATCAAGCCCACAGATCATTATCCCTTCCTTCTCATCCATGTAGGAACAAATAATACTGCCCAGCAGAGCATGGAACATATTAAGAAAAACTTTGTGGATCTGGGAGAAAAGGTAAAGGATCTGGTAGCACATGTTGTATTTTCATCAGTTCTTCCTGTAAGTGGTTGTGGCTTAGGAAGAAAGAGAAAAATCATGCAAGTAAATGATTGGCTACGTCACTGGTGTTGTCGGGAATGGTTTGGTTTTCTGGATCATAGTCTACAATGTCAGTATGAGGGGCTATTATCAGGAGATGGTGTGCACCTAACAAGAGATGGAAAAAGTATTTTTGGAAGAACCCTTGCACACCTGGTGAAGAGGGCTTTAAACTAGACACAAAGGGGGAGCGAGATTTAAATTCAGAACTTGGTGTGATTACAATAACTGAAGATAAGAAGATCACAAATCTACAGAGAATGTTACATAAGCAGGGATCTACTAGCTTACAAGGAAGTTCAAAAAACAAAACCATGAGGCACACAAAGGATGGATTACAATGTCTCTACATTAATGCACAGAGTATGGGAAACAAGCAGGAGGAACTAGTAGTCCTAAAAGAGGAAGAGGGCTATGACCTAATAGGAATCACAGAAAGTTGGTGGGATAATACTCACAATTGGAATAAATTGAGGGGTACAATCTATTCAAAAGGGATAGACAAGAAAAGAAGGGGGAGGTGTTGCAATATATGTTAAGAATCTTTATACTTGTGAAGAAATACAGGTACCTGAGCATGAAAGTTCAGTTGAGTGTATTTGAGTAAATATAAAAGGAGTAGGAAATGAGACTGGTATCATTGTGGGGGCCTGCTATAGACCATCAAGCCAGTCAGCGGACTTGAATGAGATAGTGCTAGACCAAATTACACAATTTAAAAAAAAAGGGGGGGGGGACAGTGGTCGTGGGTGACTTCAATTACCCAGATATCTGTTGGAAGACCAACTCTGCTAAAAATAAAAATTCCATTAAATTCTTAACTTGCCTTGCCGACAGCTTCATTTCCCAGAAAGTAGAGAGGGGAACCAGGGGCTCCGCTATTTTAGACTTGATCTTCATCAATAGGGAAGAACTGGTAGATGAGGTGGAAGTAGTGGGCACGCTTGGTAGCAGTCACCATGTGATTTTGGAATTTTCAATTGTGGGGAAAGAGAAAACCTTTATGTAGTCGTACGTATAGACTGGACTTCAGGAAAGCCAATTTTAACAGACTTAAAGGTATGTTGGGTAGAGTGCCATGGTCAGAAAAACTTAAAGAGATGGGAGTCCAAGAGGGCACAAACAATTCCCTTGAGAAGAAAAGACGGAAGGAGCCTAAGGAAGCCAAGGTGGCTCCATAAGCAGTTGTCAAATGATTTGAGGAATAAAAAAGAGCCATTTAGGAAATGGAAGGAAGGCCTTATTACCAAGGATAAGTATAAACAAATAACCAATTATTGTGGGGAGGAGGGTTAGCAAAGATAAAGCTCAATATGAGCTTAGGCTAGCAAGAAATGCTAAACATAGCAAAAAGGGGTTCTTTAGTTATATTTCAAGTAAGAAAAAGAATAGGGACACCGTAGGACCACTGCGCGGACAAGAAAGTGAAATTATAACAGATGATGAAGAGAGGGCTGAACTGCTTAACTCCTATTTCTCCTCAGTCTTCTCTTGTAAGGGAAATAGTGCTCAATGTAGCAAAAAAATAACACAACATGGGGTATGGGAATGGTGGCCTAGGATCACTATTGGATCAGTCCATAAACACCACTTTTCTTTAAATGAAACAAAGTCTTCTGGGCCAGATGAACTGCATCCAAGGGTACTAAAAAAACTTGCAGATGTCATCTCTGAACCTCTGTCCATTATTTTTGACACTTCTTGGAGAACAAGTGAGGTGCCAGATGATTTGAGGCGGGCAAAGAAAGGGAAAAAGGAGGATCCAGGTAACTATCAACCCATCAGCTTGACATCTGTAGCTGGCAAAATTTTGGAACAAATAATCAAACACTTGGTCCTTGAGAAGCTGGATTTCTGTGATTTCTAAGACTCAACATGGGTTTTGCAAGAACAAGTCATGTCAGACCAACCTTATCTCTTTTTTTGAGAAAGTGACTACCTTGCTAGATCAGGGGAATGCTGTGGACATAGTTTATCTGGATTTCAGTAAAATGTTTGATAAGGTTCCACATAATATTCTTGTTGACAAGTTGGTAAAATTCAGTATGGATCCTAATTCTGTTAGGTGGATCAATAACTGGTTGACAGACCATACCCAGAGGGTACTTGTTAATGGTTCAGCATCTTCTTGGAAAAGAGCGACAAGTGGAGTACCCCAAGGATCTGTCCTGGGGCCTGTGTTGTTTAACATATTTATAAATGATTTGGATGAGGGATTAGAGGGAATACTTATTAAATTTGCAGATGATACTAAACTGGGAGTGGTAGCAAACATAACTGAAGACTGAATCAGAATACAGGATGATCTTGATAGGCTCGAGAAGTGGGCTAAACTGAATCAAATGAAGTTCAAATGTAAAGTTCTGCATTTAGGTAGGAAAAACTAAATACACCAGTACAGGATGGGGAGACTTGTCTTGGCAGTAGCATGTGCGAAAAGGATCTAGGAGTCTTAGTAGACCATACACTGAACATGAGTCAGCAGTGTGACTTGGTGGCTGACAAGGCAAATGGGATTTGGGCTGTATCAAATTGAGTATTGTGTCCAGATCACGGGAGGTGATGGTACCACTGCTCTGGTTCGGCCTCACTTGGAGTATTGTGTACAGTTTTGGGCACCCCAGTTGATGAGGGATGTAGACTGACTGGAGCATGACCAGAGGAGGGCAACAAAGATGGTGAGGGGTTTGGAGACCTAGACGTCTGAAGAAAGGTTGGGGGAGCTTGGTCTGTTTAGCCTGGAGAGGAGACGACTGAGAGGGGATGTGATAACCATCTTCAAGTATTTAAAAGGGTGCCATATGGAGGATGGAGCAGAGTTGTTCTCCCTTGTCATCCCTTGCAGAGGGATGGACCAGAACCAATGGGATGAAATTAATTCAAAACAAAATCTAAACATCAGGAAGAAGTTCCTGACAGAGTGGTTTCTCAGTGGAACAGGCTTCCTCGGCAGGTGGTGGGTTCTCCATCTTTGGCTAGAGGCTAGATAGCCATCTGATGGAGAGGCTGATTATGTGAAGGCTCAAGGGGGTGGCAGGTTACAGTGGATGAGCAATAGGGTTGTGAGTGTCCTGCATAGTGCATGGGGTTGGACTAGATGACCCATGAGATCCCTTCCAACTCTATTATTCTATGATTCTATTATTCTATGTCCCCTCTCTACCTCCTCTCCTCCAGGCTTAATATTCCCAAGTCTCTTAGCCTTTCCTCACATGGTTTAGTCCCCAGGTCTCAGATCATGTTCATCTCTCTCCTCTCAACCCTCTCAATTTTGTCCACATCCCTTTTGAAGTGAGGCCTCCAGAACTGCACATAGTTCTCCAGGTACAGTCTGACCAATGAAATGTACAGCAGGACTATGACATCTTGTGATTTTGATGTGATGCCTCCATTGATACAGCCCAAGACTGCATTTGCCTTCTTTACCAGTGTGTCACAGTCTGATCATATTTAGCTTACAGTCCACAAGTACTGCAAGATCTCGTTCACACACTGCTACCCAGAAGGGTATCCCATGCATGCTCCTCATTTTTGTGACCCAGATATAGAACTCATTTTTGAATTGTACCTTGTTCTCATTTGCCTACCCGCACAGTGTGTTCTTATCTCATTAAACTCTTGGTGTGATGGTTAACACTGGTGGCTTCTAATCTGGTGAGCTAGGTTTGATTCCCCACTCCTTCCCATGCAGCCAGCTGGGTGACCTTGGCCTCATCACAGTCCTGATAGTGCTGTTCTTGCAGAGCAGTCCTGTCAGAGCTCTCTCAACTTCACCTATCTCCCAGGAGGTTTGTTGTGGGAAGAGGAAAGGAAGGCAGTTGTAAGCCTCTTTGACCGATTATGCATGGGGCTGGAAATCTGGGATGGTGGTAGCAGGACAGCCCCGGTTATGCATCCTGCTGCTGCCATCCCAGCTCTGGCCCGATGCAGCATCCTGAAAGGGAACACGGAATCTTCTGCGGTGCTGGGTAAAGACAGCTCCATGCATAAGCGGAAGAGCTGGGCATTTTGGCATGGCCCTTCCCTCAGCCTACGGTGTCCCTGGAGGGACACTGCACACCCCTGTCAGTTCCATGGAGCCGACCGGGGAGTTCCCCTCACCCCCACCTTGATGGGAGAGCAGTATGCTGCTCTCCACCATTGTGCGGTGGGGGCTCCATTCCCCCCACTCCCCCCTCACTGTTGCTGCCTCCAGGCAGCGTGTTGGGCTTTCCATCCCCAGTGTTTTGCATGCACACTACACCAAGGCAGCCCATACTCCAGGGAATTCCTTCCCCCATGAGTATACAGGAAGCGCTGGGGCATGTTGCCCCGGTGCAGCAGCCCAGCATAGCTATTGCCGTGCATAATGGGTGTTTGAGAGGCTTCAGGCAGTGAAAAACAGGGTATAAAAAACAGCTCTTCTTCTGTCTTCTGGGGTGGGGTGTGTGCTACTTCTTCCAATTTGGTGTTGAGGAGTCACTCCATCCCCTTATCCAGATCTTTGATAAAAATATTGAAAAGCACTGGACCCAGTACCAAATCCTATGGCACAGCACTGCTCATCTTCTTCCAAGTCTGATGAAATTCCATTGACAACTACTCATTGAGTGCAGTTTTCTAGTCAGTTCCCTATCCACCTAACCACCCAAAAATCTAGTCCACAGATCTCCAATTTACCCATCAGAACATTATGGGGAACCTCATTAAAAGCCTGACAGAAATCTAGGTAAACAACATGTTTCCATGATCTAATAAACCCAACATTTGGTCAACTAAGGAAACCAGGCTGGTCTGGCAGGACCTGTTGGAGACAAATCCATGCTGACTTCCCCGGATCAACAAGTTGTCTTTCAGGTGTTTGCAGATTGCCTCCTTTACAATCTGCTCCATTATTTTAACTCCAGTTGAGGTCAGATTCACTGGCCTGTAGATTCTTGGGTCATCTTTCCTCCCTTTTTTCAATACTGAGATAACATTTGCTTTCCTCTAGCCTTCTGGCACCTCTCCATGCATTCTGTGTCTATAGTGTACCTGTCCCATGCTGTCTACAGTTGTGAAGATGTATGCTGGACAATCAACACCAACTGATTCTCTCTTTAATTCATACTTCAAGGCATTGGAAACAATTTTGCTTCTAGAGCAATTGATTCCTTCCCAAATTGGTGTTCATGTTGACACCAAAGTATACAACACACTTTGTAAGGAGGTCATGGTCTTTTAATACTTACATAATACAGTCTAGTATCATTTCCAATTTTACCTTTGGCATGCTATTCAGCTGTATCAATTTTGATTTACTACCCATGAACTTCATAGAAATATTGTATCACAACAGGGAATAGTTTTTATGACCCATGATTGCTGCCATCTGTGGAAACACCTATAACCAGAATATTTCATTAAATCCTGAATTGCCATAGCAACAGTGTGGAGCAAGCACTCTATAAACAATGCCTTCTATTATTTGTATATTTATTATTTAGATTTATTACCCACTACTATCGAGGATCATCTCGCAGTGGGTTACAAAGATGAAAGATTAAAAACTCACAAAGTTTATAATATTAAAAACCCAAGCATACTCTGGTAGTGAAAAATAGAAAATAATACAAGCCTCATCTATCTCTCCCCACCAGTGCCTCAGGGCAAAAACTCCTGGAGTGCCAGCCATTCCAATACAAGTTGATCTTAAATATGGAGGAGCCACTAGATCTTCTGTGCCCTGGTCTCAATCAAAGACCTGTCCAAAGAGCTCCATCATACAGGCCCTGCAGAACTGTGAAAGTTCTTGCAGGGCCCTCAGCTCTTCCAGGAGCTCATTCCATCAGTTCAGGGCCAGGACTGAAAAGGTTCTGGGCCTAGTCAAGGCCAGGTGAGCCTCCTGTGGGCTGGGAACTGCCAACAAATTAGTACCTGCTGAGTGCAGCGCCCTGCAGGGGGGCATTAGGTGATAGGCACTTCCTTAAATATATGGGTCCTAGACTGTGAAGGGCCTTAAAGGTTAACACCAGAACCCTGAACTTGATTTGGGCTGCAACTGGCAACCAATGCAGCTGCTTCAGCACTGGCTGGATATGGGCCTTCCAAGGTGTTCCAGTGAGGATCCTAGCAGCTGCAAGGAAAGGTGAGTTACAGAAGTCAGTCCTGGAGGTGACCGTTGCATTGGATCACCATGGCCAGGTGTTCCAGGGACAAGTAGGGTGCTAGCAGCCTCACCTGATGAAGATGGAAAAATGCTAGACAAGCTGCTCTCACAATGTGCACCTCCATAGTAAGGGAGATGTCATGGATCACATCCAAATTCCTAACACAGTGTGAGATGTTAAGTTGTACCTCCGCCAGATTGGGCAAATGCCCTTCCCTACTTGCCCTCTTCCTTCCCAGCTACAGGACCTCCATCTTCAAGCAACTCTACTTGAGCCATCCAGCTACAGCTTCCAAATGTTTGGTAAATGTATTCAGGGGAAGTTGGGCCATAAAGTGGGCATCATCTGCATATTGATGACAGCCCAGACCAAAACTCTGGACCAGTTGGGCCAGAGGGTACATAAAGATGTTGAAGAGTGTAGAGGACAGTATCATGTCCTAAGGAACCCCACATGGGAGCTGAAAGGGGCATGGCAACTCTTCTCCCTGTGTCCAGTTCCATAAGAAGGAGAGCAACCACTGGAGGGCTGTCCCATGAATTCCAGTCCTGGTGAGGTGGTGGGCTAAGAGCTCATGGTTGACCACATCAAATGTGACCAACAGATCTAACATTACAAGGATAGCTGAACCACACCTATCCAGCTGGTTCTGGAGGTCATCCATCAAAGTGAACAGCACAGTCTCCACCCCATGGCCATGACAGAAGCCTGACTGGTATGGATTGAGCACTGATGCTTCCTCCAAGAATGCTAGGAGCTGATCCACAGCAGCCTTCTCAAGCACCTTATCCAGAAATGCAAGATGCGAGACTGGGAAATAGTTGGGCAGGTCTCATAGATAAAGTGATGGTTTCTTCACCAAGGGATACCCCCCCTTCAGCATCGCAGGGAACTCCCCAGTAGACAAGGAAAGGTCGATAATATCCCTGAGTGGACTTCCTATCTGCTGGTTGGAGCAGCCAAGATGGACAGGAAGGAAGGGGGCAGGTGTTTGCTCTTAGGAAGCCTAGCTATTTGTCCACTTTAGTTAATGAGAGGTGCCTGAAGCCATCAAACATCACCTCCCAAGGTGGACAATGGGCCTCCAGCTCTCTCACTGTATCAATCATAGCAGGAAGGTCCCAGTGGAGCAACAAGACTTTATCCACAAAAAAGATCACTAATGCCTCACAGCCTACTTCCAATTTACTACTCCTGCCTTTAGGACAGGAGTTCAGGGGCATTTCAGTCTGCTGTGGGAATGGAGGGGCTGTGGAACTTATGTTCCACAAGTGGAACTCCTTATACCCAGCGAAAATACACCATGGGATCCACCCCAGAGTATAGTAATTGTATCAGTCCAAGGAGGATTGAGAATAGTGCTTGTCTGCTTTTTTGAGGAGAGGGGGGTGGGAGACTAGGAAACTTATGATTTATTATTAACCATATGCAGAAAAAGAAGGCTGCTGCATTTGATGGAGTGTAAATCAACTCTTGTTGGTGGAATGGGACCAGCTTAATCCAGCTGGGGTTTGATCCAGAGAATTTTGGCCTGAGTTATGATTTAAACACTGTTTTCTACCCATAAACACAGTAAACAAGGCTTGGAACAATGACCGTGATTTTCTCCCATTCTACTAGTGGCATCCATAGTGAATGTTAGTTAATTTGAATGCTTCTCTATGAATAAACATTGGTACTGTCTTTAAAAAAAAAACATGAAGTACTGAGTATCTTCCATTTCCTCATATAAATAATCCTGTGTCCCTATTAACATTAAAAAAAATTTTTTTTAGAAGTTCACATTCAGAATTACATGGGAATAAAACACAAGTCCAGTGAATAGGAATCCCATTTCCATTTCCCTCCACATTTAAATCTGGCATAAGCTTCTTGAATAAAGTCACAGTTTCACTGAATAGGCAATTGTCTGTTTGAACTAACTTCATTTGAGGACGCTCAGGCTCAATTTAAATTTTAAAATGGATGTTAACAAAAATGTACGATCTGTGGTTTTTCTATTTGGTTCTGCACACAATCTTTTACCTTTTTAATTTCATCATAATCTTTTCTTTTATTTGTCGGAATAAGATTAGATAGAATACTGCTGAAAGAAGTAATAAATTTAATAGGGTCTCCAGTTTACAGAATACTACATATGTTTTTCAACAGGAGGTGAACAATAATTTTAGTGAAAAATCTCCCTAACAGCAAACCATATGTGTAGCTATTTCAAGTGTTGCCATTATCTGGCAGACAACTGGCTGTCTTTGTCTATTGCTAGTGCAGGAAAAAGGTTTCCTGTTTCCCACACTCCCTTAGAATTTCATGGCTTGTAAGAGAGCTGTTTAATTTTCAGACATTAACAGAGCTCCATCCTTCTGAACATTGACCTGAATGACCTTAGAAAGGGAGTAACTTTTCTTAAGAAACCACTGGTAGATATTCCATCCAATGGTTGGCTAGAACTTGCATCCTCTATAACTCCTGAAACCTCCTTTGCCAAACAGGGAAATTGACCTGCCAGACATGGCTCCTTGGGAAAAAAGTGTTCAGTCAGGTTTCACTCTTGTTCAGGACTGCATTTTTTAAACCAGAGATAAGTAGGTTCCCTCACTTGGAATCTTACACCCCGTATGAATTTGTGATCCAGAGCTTCCTTTCACCACAGTCCAAGCAAGTAGCATGGCAAATCAACATGACTAACTGAACTAAGATAATGTTCATATTTCTAGGTTCCTCAAACAATGTCTTCTTGAAATATGTTCAATATCAAGTCATTCATGCCTTGCTAGACTGGTGAAGCTACAGTGAATGATGGAACCCTGGAGCAACCTCAACAGCAGACGTCAGGTTGCTATAACTGTGCTTAGACAAAAACAGAAGTTATGAAATAGTCAATGGTAAAGAAAATCTTACCTAAACTACTTTCATTTAAACCTGTGTTCCAAAACTCTGATTTGCAATTCAATACTTTCACGGTCAACATTTTTCAGCTTGGAAAATTGAAGAAAAAAATAACCTTTTGCAAAAGAATGATAGAATAATTAAAAAAACACACACACACACATACAGCAAGATCCCTCCAGCTTGGAGAGAGAGCCAGCTTGGTACAGTGACTAAGAATGGCAGCTTCTAAACTGGTGAGCTGGGTTTAATTCCCTGTACCCCAACGTGCAGCCAGCTGGGTGATCTGGGGCTCTCCACAGCACTAATAGAGCTGTTCTGACCAAGCAGTGATCTCAGGGCTCTCTCAGCCTCACCTACCTCGCAGGGTATCTGTTGAAGCTGCTTTGAGACTCCTGGTAGAGAAAAGCAGCATATAAAAACCAAAAACATATTCTTCTTGTTCTTCTAACCCTAATCTGATAGAGGGTTACCCTCAAATGTGTGTCCTTGATAATTCTACTTCTATCTAATGTAAGGGCTGATATTTTCTTAGAAACAACTCATTCAAAAACTGGCAGGCATAAATAACCCAATTTTGTTTTGTTTTTTGTAATGTTGTTGCTGGTTTGTGTCTACTGCAGTATCTTATTTATTACAGAACGAATGAGACTTTAGAGAAAAGAGAGAACTAAACACTTTATTTCCATGCTGACAGGGAATCTTAACAAGGAAGTAGTAAGTAGGAAATATTTCACTACCATGGCATTGGTGAAATTGCTAAGGTCACAAGGTACCTAGTATTGAAGTCAAAGAATGCTGATAATTTGAAATTGAACAGAGAAAGGATGATGTGTAGTATGGAAAGCAAGACTTAAATGAACAGCAGACAATGTTAAATCTCTTCTTAGTGTCTCAAAAAGGAAAGTGGCTTTATTATGTGTATAAACACCTTCCAAGGAGAAAGAAAATACTGGTGGACTTTAAACTTTAATTGAATGACACAATATGAAAGACTGTCTAGACAGGTTAACATAAAAAAAACAATGAATATTGTTTTTTTTTCAAGAAGACAAATAAATATTTGAGAGGGCTTCAGGGTAAGTTCTAGATGGCCTATTCAAACTGGATACCACTCTAAATAGTCTGGTTAAGCCACATACAGCTCAGTAGTTGTGCACCCTTACGAATGGTTGTTAACAGCTCTAATATTCCAGATATCCCAGCATGACCTAGTTGAGAAGTTAGGCTGGAAAGCAATGGTTAAGAGAGAAAGGCATATATATGCTTCTTAACTGCTGTTGAGATGTGATTGCACACATAAAGCTGTCATAATCTAAAAATTCAAAATTAGATACTAGCTTAAGCTGCTCATCCGTCTCACATATCACAAGACAACCATGCATTCTCGGAAAATGTCCCATGTCCTCGGGCCAGCGTTAGGACCACCGGCTGGCGCGGAGAGAGGGACCCCGGGCGGGTCTGCAAGCAGGAACTGGCTGCATCTGCAAGCAGGAACCCACCGCGTTCCTAAAGCACCCACAGATGCTGGGGTGGGCGGGGCAGGCAAACCAGCTTTTTAGGCCCCCGCCAGTCTGTGGGAGAGCGGTGGTGGTGGCAGGGCAGAGGGTGCGTGCAGGGCAGCCTCAAGCTCCTGCCCCTCCAACAAAAGGCAGTGCAGACCCAGTGGCATTAGGAGGTGATGGACGCGGCAGCGGTGGCTGAGGAAAAGGGTGCGCCAAGCCCACCCAGCGGAGGCGGCTTCCAGGTGTACCGGCGGCACTGGCTGGTGCTGGCCGCCGTCTGCCTGCTCAACTGCCACAGTAAGGGCCGGGGTGGGCGCCATTTCCTTCTGGGCATGCAGCCCTTCGCTGAGGAGAGGCTGGGGGATGCGGCTCAACTTGCGCATGCCTCGGCCAAGGGCTGTCTGCGACAGGTTTGCACTGGAGTTAGGCTGCATAGGATTGCACACTGCTCGGTTGCTGAAATCAGTGGAGGTCCTCCGGGAAATGTCTGGCAGTGCTCGCAGTGGCTGGGGATCGGAAGTGGCAGCGCCTGCTCTGGCCAGTCCCCCCCCCCAGACACCAAAGTGTCCCACTTTACAAATCTTAAAATCTAGTAACCTTATACTAGTTGAAAGGCTCTGGACTAGTCACTGCTACAGCAGAATCAGCCTACATGATGACAACAGTTGTGGCTGACTTTAAAAATACATCTGTTATTAAATCAGTCTACTATAAACCATGATTCTTTAGGAACTTTTACCTATCTGCATTTTACAGCACCATAAATTGTCAAGAGCAAGTGAATAAGCATGCCAAGGATAGAGATTTACCACCTCGTGCTTAAACTATTTAGGATTATGCACATATTTGAATGTGCAAAAAACCCCTACACAAACCAAAAACTTCTTTGGCATTCAAGGGCTTTCAGGTTCAAGGCCAAAGACAGCGGGCTGAGGAAGTCAAACAAGCCTGAAAACAAATTAGAAAAATGTCACAAGGAAGAAAGTGAGTGAGAGCTGAGGCAGGAGATTGGAGGCCTTTTATAATGAACACAATGTTTGTCTGCAAACAGGTTATTAGATTGTGTTGTGTGGATGAGTTTGTGTGAGATAAATTCTAGAAACTGAAGGGAGGACAAGTAAGCATATTTGCAGGGCAAATTGGATCATGGCTTCTGCCTGAACAGGCCTTGCTTGGAGAACTTGGGGGCACAAAGGAGTCTAGGGTAGTCAGATGGGTCACCGTTTTTAAGCTTTCTGAAATATCTGGCATCTGCATCTGTCAATAAAAGCATGTCTAGAGCCTGCAGAAGCTAGATTCCTGCGCAGCCACAGTGTACCCACACTGCTTCGGATGAATTTAATGTGATGAGTCATAGAAAAGGAGACCAAAAACCTTGAAAAGTTCTCCATCAGCATCCAGACAACAGAGAGAGCTGGCATTAAGTTGAGTTCTCAGCTATATTTATGTTTAAGTCAGGGGTTGCCATTCTTTTCTTTAAAGAGAGCTGCTTCTTAGCAATGAACAATGGCCCAGACTACTCCCTCCCTGTTCCCTGTGTGTTACCAAGTATCATTCTGCCCTAGAAAGAGAACATGGACTAGGACCAGGAATAATGTTACCAGTTAAGATGCAGAGAGAAAAACCTTAAACAAACGAACAAAAAAGCCTAGAATGGATCTTTTCACAATCTCTTCCTTGGTTTAATATGGGATGCATAAACTACTCTGCAGCAGCCAGCGGGCTATTAGTAGCTCATGAGCTACTTGCTAGAGTGGATGCCTCTGACTTAAATTAGAATAAGTATTTGAAAATTTTAATCTATGAATGTGAATTGTATGAAATTATGAACATAAATTATGAATGTAAACTATCTGCAGTTGGCTACCCTATTCTGGTCCAGTGTTGAATACTCCCAATGACAGCAAGCATGCTTTCCAAGTTACTTCCTGGCACTAGAAGGCACATGCTCCCCCTTTTCTTTAAAGTTGTCACATTCTTCAAAGGACTTCTTCCTAATCTTATTATTCATTTATTACATTTGTATATTCTGTTCACATGGAAAAGAAACACAGACCAGTACATTGAACTCTGTGACTATATCAAATAAAGGTAACAGTAATAGTAATAACAATAAACAGAGAAAATAACATTCTAACAATAAATGATAATCTAATGGACCCATGGTTGGTCAGCATATGGGTTCAAGGGAGGGAGGTTCAGGGGTCCAGTCAATGTTGTTTGGCTTCGGTCGACCTCAACCAAATGCCTGGTAGAGGAGGTCCCTTTTGTAGGCCCTACAGCAGGGGTCATCAACCCCCGGTCCGCAGCCCGGTGGCGGGCCGCAAAGGCCACGGTACCGGGCCGCCGCCAGCCATGCCTGCCTTCCCCCGCCGGCAGCAAGAAGGAAGGGAAGAGGCAGGCGCAGCCGCCGGCATGGCGGTGACGCAAACGCGCATGCGTGCTGTTGCCGCGCATGCACGTTAGCCCCCTAGTGGTGAAAACGCGCACGCGCAGTTGCCGCACATGCACGTTAGCGCCACCCGGGCCGTCTGCTCTTCCCTCACTCCGGAGGCGGTCCCTGACCTGAGAAAGGTTGGGGACCGCTACCCTACAGAACTGTTCGAGTTCTTTCCCTGACAATGGCCTATTATGCACAGCTGCTGAAACGGCGGTATGGAAAAAACGGAGGAGGAAGAAGCGAAGCAAACCGCAAATGCACGGGACAGAACGCAATGGTGGCAAAACCCAGAGCAGCCGATTATGCACGCGGCCAATCCGGAGCCATTTCTGATTGCGCCCCGGTCGCCCGGTAAGCTCCATTTTCTTCCGCATTTCGCTAATGCAGCTTTTTTGGCAGCATACATTGACTCTGTGCCCGGTTGCCACCTGCGGAGTGAATAATTGGTGATTTTAGCCACTGCCATTCCACCCCAAATGCGGACTCCGTTCATAATAGTCCCACATGGTGAAATTCAGCAAGAACAGTTTTGTCAAATGGCATGTTGTCATTTCTCAAGCTGAGATCACTCTTCTTACTCCAACTCACCTTTATTTGATGGTGATCAAGAGACTTGCATTGTTCCAGTGCTAGTTATCTCCCAGAGAGAGCCGAAAGTATGTTGTTGTTAGGTGCGAAGTCGTGTCCGACCCATCGTGACCCCATGGACAATGATCCTCCAGGCCTTCCTGTCCTCTACCATTCCTCAAAGTCCATTTAATTTGCACCTACTGCTTCAGTGACTCCATCCAGCCACCTCATTCTCTGCCGTCCCGTTCTTCTTTTGCCCTCGATCGCTCCCAGCATTAGGCTCTTCTCCAGGGAGTCCTTCCTTCTCATGAGGTGGCCAAAGTATTTGAGTTTCATCTTCAGGATCTGGCCTTCTAAGGAGCAGTCAGGGCTGATCTCCTCTAGGACTGACCGGTGTGTTCGCCTTGCAATCCAAGGGTCTTGGCCAGCACCAGAGTTCAAAAGCCTCAATTCTTTGACGCTCGGCCTTCCTTATGGTCCACCTTTCGCAGCCATACATTGCAACTGGGAATACCATAGCCTTGACTAAATGCACTTTTGTTAGTAGGGTAATGTCTCTGCTTTTTAGGATGCTGTCTAGATTTCCCATAGCTTTCCTCCCCAGGAGCAAGCGTCTTTTAATTTCTTTGCTGCAGTCCCCATCTGCAGTGATCTTGGAGCCCAGGAAAATGAAATCTGTCACTCTCCATTTCTTCCCCATCTATTTGCCAGGAATTGAGAGGGCCGGATGCCATGATCTCTGTTTTCTTGATGTTGAGTTTCAAGCCAACGTTTGCACTCTTCTCCTTCACAGGCTCTTTAGTTCCTCTTCACTTTCTGCCATTAGAGTGGTATCATCTGCATATCTGAGGTTGTTGATATTTCTCCCTGCAATGTTGATCCCAATTTGTGACTCCTCTAATCCCGTCTTTCTCATGATGTGCTCCACATACAAGTTAAAGAGGCAAGGCGACAGTATACAGCCTTGCCAAACTCCTTTCTCAATTTTGAACCAATCAGTGATTCCATGTTCAGTTCTCACTGTTGCTTCTTGACCTGCATTTAAGTTTCTCAAGAGACAAATAAGATGCTCTGGTATTCCTATCTCTTTAAGAACTTGCCACAATTTGTTGTGCTCCACACAATCAAAGGCTTTAGCATAATCAATGAAGCAGAAGTAGATGTTCTTCTGGAGCTCCCTAGCTTTCTCCATGATACAATGTATGTTGGCAATTTGATCTCTAGTTCCTCTGCCTCTTCGAAATTCTGCCTGTACTTCTGGAAGTTCTCGGTCCACATATTGCTGGAGTCTAGCTTGTAGGATTTTGAGCATAACTTTGCTAGCATGAGAAATTAGTGCAATGGTGCGGTAGTTTGAACATTCTTTGGCATTGCCCTTCTTTGGGATTGGAATGTAAACTGACCTTTTCCAATCCTGTGGCCATTGTTGAGTTTTCCAAATTTGCTGGCATATTGAGTGTAGCACTTTTACCTCATCGTCTTTTAAAATTTTGAATAGTTCAACTGGAATGCTGTCACCACCACTAGCTTTATTGTTGCTCAGACTTCCTAAGCCCCATTTGACTTCACATTCCAGGATGTCTGGCTCCAGGTTAGTAACTACCCCACTGTGATTATCAAGGATGTTAAGCTTGCTCTTGTATAGTTTTTCTGTATAATTTTGCCACCTTTTAAAAATCTCTTCTTCTTCTGTGAGGTCCCTACCATTTTGGTCCCTTATCATATCCATCTTTGCATGAAACATTCTCTTCATATCTCCAGTTTTCTTGAAAATATCTCTGGTCCTCCCCATTCTATTGTTTTCTACTATTTGTTTGCACTGTTCATTTAAGAAGGCATTCTTATCTCTTCTAGCTTTTCTTTGGAATTCTGCATTCAGTTGGTTTTTGAACTTGTCCATTGGATTTTCATGGCAATGATACTTGAGTGGTTTGCCATTTCCTTCTCCAGTGGATCACCTTTTGTCAGAGCTCTCAGCTATCACCTGTCCGTCTTGGGTAGCCCTACATGGCATAGCTCATAGCTTCACTGAGCTATGCAAGCCCCCTTGCCACAGCACTATACTCTATGACTAAGGAACTGCTACCATTTCTGGGGTGAGTTAAACCAGGGGCTGATGCTTGGGAGTTGTTTTGAACAGTACTCTCTCTCCAAGTATTCTCATTACATGCAGTAACTACCAAAGTCCTATTTCCTTGGGGAACTGAAGCTCTCTGGTTTATACTTAACATGCTGATTGCCAGAATTACAGGATGGCTGTGCCGGGAGGAGGGTAGAGAATTAGATTCTATCTCTAATTAGATGTTTGCTCTTCATTTGAATTTCAGATGCCAGCTTTAATTTTAGAAAATTTCCCAGGAAGCAAAGTGACTTTCTCTAGCAAAAGTGCACCTGGCTCCTTCAGGCTTTCTCTGATGGGCTGTCACAAAATGCACAGAGGGGGCTGGCCACTGACTCTTCTTTTCTAGGCCCAGTGGGCAGATCCATTGCCTGTCAGTTCTCTGAAGGTATTTGTTCAAATAAAAGTTCTCCCAAGATGATAAAGAGCTGTTAGAGGTAGGTGGCAAAGCCACACAGGCTTGTGGCTGCAATAGGTATTTTCGACCTCACTTTGCGTCACTTAACACATGTTACATATTACATGAAAAGAGCTATTGTTACATTTTAGTCCATCTGCTACCTGATTCTCTCCTGCTCCCTTTAATCCTGACAATAACCATATTGGGCAAGGTTAGTGATTGTTAAAAAAGATTCTACTGAAATGGATGTATTACATTTTCTCCCTCACCCATCCTCCAAGGAATTCTCCCTTCGGTCTCTCCCTACCCTGCCCTTATCTAGCCTCAGCCTTTTTCTTCCTTGCTGGGAGGCAGTCTCTAGGCTGCCCCATGCCACTCACCCAGGCTACTCTTGCAGTGGTTACCTTGTCTTGGTGCAGAGGTCCCTGATGGGCAGGGGCTCAGAACTGACTTTGGACACCTGCCTTCATTTTATCCTAACTCCGTGAGTTAGATTTGGCCATGACAGAGTGACTGACCCAAGGTCATTCAGTGAGCTTCTTGGTTGAGTGGGGATTTGAACCTGGATCTCATCAATGCTACTCCAACATAGGGTTGGGCGCTTCGATGTCTGAAGTGGCCATTCACTCCCGACACAGCCAGCACCACACTGCATGGGGGAGGGGGAGGGGGAGGGGAGGTGCAGTGCTGGCTGCACTGGGAATGAATGGACGCCAAAGTGCCCAACCCTAATAACCACTATGTTGCAGGCAATACTGCCATATATCATAATCATATGTTCTGACAGCCAACTGTGACTCCATCTACGAATACTTAAATCTCTGGATTGTGGGCATGTAGAGAGAAGGGACACTTTTACTGCAAACTTTCCCCTCCCACAGGCTTGCAGGAAATTTGTGAAAGTTCAAAAAAAAGGGGGGGGGAAATTAAGTTGCCCCCAAATAGTGGAAATTTGTCTGCTGTTGCATAGATAATGTTCCTCCACTGGCCTGACAATACCCATCTACTGAAAGATGCTGGTGGAAAGAAAGATACTGTTTGAGTGCAGGTGCTTGGAGACAAGCAGGGAATGAGGAGGGGAAGCCAGGAGCTCCACTCGACCATCATCATTCCCCTCAAACAGTGAAGAGGAAGACAAATGGTTTGCCTGAAAGGTCAGACAAAGGGATCCTCCCCCCTTTCACAGAGCACTGTGCTGGAGGGGGGAAGGACCCCTTGTGATAGTAGAGGAAATGGCACTACAGGTGGTTGGCTGGTCAGCAAACAGCCAGGCAAGGCAGTGGGATACGCAGGCAAGAGGGTCAACACAGCCCAGGAACAAAGTGACAGAAACAGTGATGGATGAAGACATAAAAAGGGAGGGAAAGTGTTCAGGGGACAGGACAAGCAAAAGGCTTGTCAATGGTGTTATCAGTGTAGCTATCATTACAAGAGACCCAATAGTGTAGCAAGATGGTTATTTGTCTTTAAAACGTTAAGAAAAAATGTCTTTAAAAGCCCAATTAAAGAAGAGTTAGTCTTTATATGCTGCTATTCTCTACCAGAAGGAGACTCAAAGCAGCTTATGATTGCCCTCTCTATCCTCTCCCCACAACAGACACCCTGTGAGGTAGGCAAGGCTGAGAGAGCCCTAAAAGTTTCATGAAATAAGCAAACATACAGAAATGTATGCCTGTTTTGACTTCCTCTTCCAAACCTAACGACTGATAAGAGAAATTTGTTTCCCAGTTCTATTCTCTGAACTGCCCCCTGATAATTCTTTTTGTAAAGAAGAGTTTTGAGATTTCCTACAATTAACTGTTATACATTCACCATCTTATGGCAAAGCCTGGACATAAGATGCAGTATGGTATAATGTTCACAGTCCTGAATTAGGACTGGAGAAGCCCCGGGTTCAAATCCCTGCTGTTCCGTGAAGCTAACTGGGTGCATTTATGCTAGTCACACTTACTCAGCCTAATCTACCTCAAAGGGTTGTTCTGGAAATATTAGTGGGGAGGGGAGCATATAACCCCCTGGAAGCTCCTAAAAGAAATGGTGAGATATCATCACAAATTTTGCACTTAATAAAATTTTTGTTCCATACTGGCAAAACATTTTATTATACAGGTGCACAGACAGATGAATAACTTACACTCCAGTGTAAGTTAGGTTTGCAAAGCTGTAATTAAAGCTATGTTAGGTTCAGTGCTTAGGAGTGTGAACTTCTAACAAGTGTGGCAAGGAAAACAGCCATACTAACTTGTAGGAATTAACATGTAACCATTAACACAGATCACAAGCAGTGGGCAGTTGGAAGATACTTACATATTTTGTGTCAGCCTTGGAGTCGTAGTATTCAATATCATTCTCCTGCCGGACAAAGGGGGAAAGTATTATAAATAAACAGACCTCAACTGCACATCTATTCTTCTAACCTTTGGTTACCCTGTCTTCTTTGGCTTAATTCAGCTGTTGGATGTGCAGCGACAGAGCAACCTCATACAGGCACCATCAAAGACCAAATCACAGGTCACAAAGTCTTTGTGTGCCCCATGTGTCCACTCTGGTTCAGCCAGCTGATGTGCTCTGAGAACTGCCTGCTTAGATCTTAATTCCCCATCACCTGGGAATTAAGTCTAGAGAATGAAACTGCCTGAGCACTTCTGTCCAAGGTGGACACATGCGGTACAAAAGGAATTTATATTTAGTATTTAGATTTCCATACACAGTAGTGCAAATGACAAACTGGGAATAAAGTTGGTGATATGGCATAAATTATTAAATCCATTTATATTCTGCCCTTCCATCAAAAAATGGATCCTTCAGTGGATTGCAAGAAGTTAAAAATTATGTAAGGAACAGAATTACAATAAGAAACAAAAGTCATCATCTAAGCAACCCATAGTAGAACTTCTACCAAACACCATTAAAACTACTCTATTAAGAACACAAAGCCAAGTCATAGCAAAGATTCAATAACACACACACCCAAGTACCTCATAAAAATGACTCTCCTTATCATATTCCAGCTGCTTCCTCCCCATCTAAATTACAAACCTATGCTTGTTATCCTGGGGGGAAAGCAACTGGCAAGGCAAAGATTACATTCTCTCTTTTTACTTCTATGGCACTGCCTAGTAAACTAGAAGCAATGGCCCGGTTTGGGACCGTTTATGCACTGGAAGTTTCATGCCGGGCTGCAGGCTGGAATTTTAGTTGTGGCAGGTTGCCCCACCTCTTACTACACTCACATGGGGGAGCCTTTGGCCTGGTGCACCTCATCCGCCCTTGATTTGTGCTCCTGTACAGGAGCTGGGGCAGTGAAGTTCCCAGTGCGTAAACGGTCTGGAAGATACAATTGGAACATGTGCCTTTCATAAGTGAATATTTGCACATATCCTGTGTTTTATCATCACTAGAAAGTTACAAGAAATACAGTAATGGATGCAGAAATAAAAGAGCTAATTTTCCCAATCTCTGCTATTTCATGGACAATCATATTGAAGACTCCTAACACTTCCCTCTTGACTTTGAAATCTCTGAATCTAGGAATGAGAAATATATACTCATGACTTCAGGGAAATCTAAGCTAATGTGGCAAAGATCTGAGATGCTAATAAACACTCTTCTGCTACTCAGAGCCACTAAACAGTTAATGAAACATTAAGGAGTAATTTCATCATTCCCATGAAGAACTGCATGTCAGTAATCTGTGGCATTTAGAAAATATTTACACAGAGAGGTTTGCTGTAATTCCTGAGCTAGGATATGCAGCAGCTGATAAAATCCACGAAGGGACAGGCGATTCAGAGAGCAGTAATACTGTCAAGATAGAAGTTTACATTCTATCTAAAGGAGTAATTAAATGGCACCTGAAGTCTCTCTTCTGCATGCAGGATTGGAAGCAGGAAGGCAGGAGTGAGGGCAGCACATTCTCCTCTTGTGGCACACCCATCTCGACTGTGGCTGCCTCTCACTAGCACAAAAAACATCTTGCTCAGGCCCTGTAATCCTGAAACAAACAGGATCACTGCTCTCAATGTGGGCTTAGACACACACCTTAATGTCGCAAGGGTGTGTGTGTGTATCAGTGTGTGTATCAGGTTTTTTTGGAGCATTACTACTAGTCCGGATTCTTTGGATTCCTGCTATTGCCTGCCTGGAATTCTTGCTATTGCCTGCTATTGCCTGCCTGCTATTGCCTTTTTGGTCCGTCTCTGCTAGACATCTTCAGAGCTGGTTCTCACGGTGGACCTTAAAATACTACTTCCAGTTCTTTGTATTTGGCTGGGGGGTTTTAGTTGAGAAGGAGTGAGAGCCTTTCTTCTTTCTGTTTCTATAAAAACAGTTTTCATTTATCTTATTCTGAACTGTTCTTTTCCCCAAAGATTTAAAAGGTTTGTAAAGCTGACCTCTCTTATCTTGGTTTGTTTTAGAATTTTTAAATGCTTTATATTTTTCTTTCTAAAAGGCTTTAAATTTTTTAAAAAAGAATTTGTACTCGAGGGAGGGGGTACAAGTTGTTCCTTAAAAAAACCCTTTGTGTTCTGTTTTTGATTTTACCCTTTTTCTTCTATAAATGTTTTAACAATATTTCTGTGTTGTGGTTCTTGAGGTGTGGTTTTGTAGAGTTTTTGAAAGTTCCTGTTGACTATTTTGAAACTTTTGAAAGTTCCTGAAGAAAGTACCTGATACTGTAGGTTCTGAAGCAAATCTCTGGTTAGTTTAAAAAAAAAACTTGTTTTTTTTATACACAATATAATACAACACATGACAGAACGCACAACTTTACAGTCTAATCTGTATCAGAGAAGTAACCATGTTTAACCCTCACAGCACTCAGCTTAATCATCTCAGTTGAAGAAGAAGAAGAGTTGGTTCTTATATGCCGCTTTTCCCTACCCGAAGGAGGCTCAAAGCAGCTTACAGTCACCTTCCCTTTCCTCTCCCCACAACAGACACTCTGTGGGGTGGGTGAGGCTGAGATCACTGCCTGGTCAGAACAGTATCAGTGCCGTGGCGAGCCCAAGGTCACCCAGCTGGTTGCATGTGGGGGAGCGCAGAATTGAACCTGGCAGGCCAGATTAGAAGTCCGCACTCCTAACCACTACACCAAACCGGCTCTCTTGATTGAGAGAGCAATTTTAAGCAGGTCTACTCATAATCCTACCTAGGTTTGTTCAATTGGACTAACTCTCAGTAAAGTGTTCTTAGGGCTGTGAGTTAATTGTAGATAAGGGTTTAGGTACTTTAAAAAGCACAAAGAAAATTTCATTTTAGGATTCAATATTCTCCAAAATATTGAATCAGGTAATTAAAAAAGTAATTGGAATATAAGATTTACTTTAAAAATTAGGCTCACCTGGCCTTCAAAACTGAAAGACTAGGGATTTAGAAAGACTACGGGCCATTCCGCACCCAATTTAAAAAGTGAGAGTTTTAACGTTTGCAAACGCCATATTTTTGGCGTTTTGCATGACGTCATAAACATCCAGCATTACAGCCGCAAACCAGAAGCTTCATCCTCCATTTTAAAGCGCTTGCAGGGGAATCCACAAAACTGCCATGTAGTGCTAGCAGGATGAGAGCAGCCAGCAAGACACTTGCACAAGACACGTACGTTACTCGAAGTGGCCAAAGTAGTGAGATCTCCAATTCTCTCTCTTAACCTGGAACGGGGCTTTCTTTTTTTTAAAAAAAACTGCCTGGAGCAACACACAATCACCCAGGCAGAGCACATATTTTCCCCACCAGTTTACCCATAAAGCATGCCTCTTCCCCCCATACACACACACAAAAATCACCCCCCCATTTTTTTTTTAAAGCTTCAAGGCTCCGGATTGCAACAGGGATTGCAGTGAAAGGAGCCCTATGCATCCATGAATAAATGGATATGTGTTTAAATGAATAAGTCTCATTAAAAAAATTAGCAAGTCACGGTCCCTTTAAAAGAGCTAGAAAGGTTATTGGCCATCTGTCTTGATTAACAGGCGGAAGAGTGGAGCGTGTCTAGCGTGTTCGTCTCTTCCACCATTTCAAGCAGGTGTGCAAAATGACATAAAGCGCTAGGAATTCCAGGAGGCGCATTTTTTTTTAGCGTTATGCCATTGTGCTGGAATAAGGCTTTTTTTCTTTGCGGAATGGCTCTAGGGACTAACTTAATCTTTGGAAAAAAATTAGGCCTTGCTAGTAGGCCTGGAAGAAGAGTAGAGAGAGGTTTCTAAAAGGAATTCCATCCTTGCATCTCAAGTCATATTTACAAAAAAGAAAAGGGCACCTTTTGGGCTACAAACAACTTCATCCTGTTGAACCAGAATTCAACTGAAGCAAGCCTAGATATAGTTTTGTAAAAAGTTAAGTCATGTGGATTTGAAAAAAAGGTAATTGCAGGTTAGTGCTGTGGGGGGCAGGCAGACAGGAAAAAAATCCAAAGGTGAGTGAATCAGGTTCAAGAGTGGGTTAGTCAGTGCTCAGAGTGCAGTGTAGCCTAGTGCAGCAGCTAAGTTACCTTGGTGAAGTAGTTCAGTGGAACGGAAAGAGCAAAATTAGGGGAGTTCAACTGGGCACTGGGGAAAAGGCATGCAGAAGAACAGTATGATGGACATAAGGGAGAGGACTGCGGCTTTCCCCCACTTATGTGAAAGCCCACCCAACAGCACTCTTCCACCACTCCGCCTCTGGAACGGGCAGTGCAATGAAGAGGCCTCACAAGGTTCTTTTCATTGTGGATAGCAATCAAGGGCCAATAAATGGACAAAAGCGGGCAGGGCGAAGGATCACTGAGCTCATAGCTGAGATGACTGTTGTAAATAGGTGGACCTTTTCTATTGCTGAGGATGCCTGGTTCTACAGGCTGCTAAAAATGCCTATCCCTGGGACAAGATATATCACACTGAGCAGGAAGAGATCACCTCTCTATCTATATCCTCTGAAGAACACTTTGTTTTTTGAATATCAACCAGTTGGTGGTCCCTGGCCCCAAGGAGGTATGTCTGACCTCAACCAGAGCCAGGACATTTTTCGGCCTGGCTCCTACCTGGTAGCTGCTGTGGAGAACCATCACTTTTCATTTTAATATGCTTGTCATCTATTGTTAAACTAACTTTAAACTTAAATTTGATTTGTTTTAAGCATTGTATTTATACACACCACTTTGTACATCGCCCTGATCCAGCTTGCTTGGAGGGTGGTTTAGACATCTAAGAAATAAATTATAAATAAACCAGGAACCAAGTGAAGTTACAACCAACCTTTGCTTGGGGAAGAGGTGTGCACTTCACACCCATCCTTTGGATTGCCCCCTAGGTACACTATGTTTACCTCTAGCTGACTGCACACTGATGGCAACCTGAAGATGTTCCGGGTGTGGGCTGGACAACAAACATTAGGTATGGCAAGAGGGGCTGCTGGGCTGTCAACTACCAGCACACTGAGGTACTGGAGGAGAGAACAGGAGCACCAGTGATGGGAGGCAGCTGGGGCTTCTGAAGCTCTTCCTGTGAGTCAGTGATGATATAAGACTGGGTGCCCCAGACTCTGCTTTGCTTTCTATTTTTATTTATTACATTTATATACCACCCTCCCCAGAGGATCAGTTCTATGGCCTTCCTGGAGGAAAGGATGCCTGCCTGGCTATTGGCTTGCCAGTTTGTCCTGGGCTGAATTCTCTGATTTGACATTGTTTTTGTTATGTCATATTGGGCCAAGGCTCTGTTGGGACTCTCTTGTTTGCTGTTAGTTCTGTTTGCATTTGCAGGCTGTTTATCAGTGGTTCTTCTCGTATATCTGGCTATTGGCTTCTTTGTCCTGGAAAAATCGCGGATTTATTCCCTATGACCTATTATGCACGGGAGCAGCTGTGCTGGGCCACTGCCGGTTCCTAGTAGTGGGGCAGCATGCCCTGACCATGGAACTTATTGAATGATTTGAATAACTGACCACAACCTTAGCTTCTATATACATAAATCTTAGGCTGCAAACTCTCCAGCACAGAATTCTCTGCTCTGTCAGTATTAGCAGCTCTTTCATGCTGAGGAGCTTGCACAAAGAGTCAAGAAAGACTAACTCCTCTTTGGAGTTATCATGGAGACAAAACCAGCTCAACTAAAGTAATTTCCTATTCTGTAGACTGCTAAAATTCAAGCTGACAAAATTCTTCGGCTTAAGGAGATCTGTGCCAATTACTTAGGCAGAGAGCAAGAAAATCATCAATGGAGGGATGTTTTCTAGCTGGATATAAAGGACCAGGCAGAAGCTTATCTTTAACATTTGGCATAAAACTTACCCTCTTCAGCAGAGATTAGCATGATTCCAGAGTCATGAACTTCTCAGACTACTTTGAAATGTAATCACCAACTGAGTCTGTGCCTAGTTAACGTTTGGGAGAAGATTACTGGTATTTAGTTCAAAATAACTCCTCAAAGGTAAGTAAAGGCAAGGAAAGTGGATTTATGGGGGGAGCGTGATTTTGCATGCATGGGAGTGAGATTAAATTAATGACTGGAGAATTTATAAAGGTGAAATGGAAAGACTGGGGAAAGGGGGACTTAGATGGTCGCAGGGAATGAACTGCATTTTACTCACACTTCCCCATCTCTCCAAAGAACAATGCAGGTGGTATCAACCAACTGATAATCCTTATTCCTGATGATAAACTCCTGTAGTTGCTTGGAAATGAACTCAGGTACAGCCAGTGAAGTGACTACAGAATGGGAGTAATATGCATGTTCTCTCTAGTCTAGCTCTCAATAATCACCAAGCAGTGATTTTCTGCATCAGCTAGAGCAGGAGTAGTCAAACTGCAGCCCTCCAGATTTCCATGGACTATAATTCCCATGAGCGAATGCTGGCAGGGGCCCATGGGAATTGTAGTCCATGGACATCTGGAGGGCCGCAGTTTGACTACCGTTGAGCTAGATTCTCCAAACTGACGTTGAGGGCAGACTAAGAACTGAAGAAACTTGGTAACTCAAACAGAATCAGGGAGTGTGCTTAGTTTTATTGTATGGATAATTTAAATTTGAGGACAATAAAATCAGAGTCCAGTAGCACCTTTAAGACCAACAAAGATTTATTTGAGGAGACAGGGAAGGTATATGGGGAAGAATTATACAATTATATATGCTGTTCTTTGTCCCTAATCCCTTATTTAGCATTTAAATCTGAACAAGGCTTTGCTGAGAACAGAGCAAATACATAGCTTGAAGCATTATCAACAGAGTCTAAAAAAAGGGGAGGAGAAGGTAGACTGTGGTGGACCATTGGTCAGTTTCCAGCTGCTATTTACAGCCTGCTGGTTGATGGAACTGTTGTAAAGAATGCTAAACAAGACAAACCTTGACCTGATCAATAAGGCACTTAAGTGCTTCAGCAAGAGTAATACACTTAAGGTCACTTAACAGATTACTTATTCCTTAATTGTTAAGAGCTCCTGAGCATGGGCTCTTGCTCTGGCAATGTAAAACCCATTAGTAAATCCTGGGAATTATTGTTAAAAAACAAAATCCTAGACTACACTGGAGTGAAGTTATTCCACTCCTAAACTAAACTGTACAATTCTGTTGAAACTTCTCCATGTTAAGTTGTGTACCGAGTATTCCAAAACCTAGCATATAATACTAAAAATAAGTATAAGAAACTGAAAGATATTGCATCCAAATTAATGGGAGCTTGCTGGTACTGTAATTTGTAAAGGAAATTCCAACTGTGATGCCCAGGGTTTTTTTAAAATTAGACTTTTCAATATTAAGAACATTATACAAAATTTTAAGTGGGTTTTTTTTTTTTTTTGCATTCCATTTCCTGGACATGGAGTATTTAAACAGATTTAAAACCTGCTGCTTTCCAATTTGTTGCTTCTTCCAAAACTGCAGAACCTCTCCATTCATGCTGCACGTCAAGGACCCCTTTTCAGATTATGCAAACACTTTTTTCTGGCTTAATCTTCAACTGGACTTTAATATCTATTGGTTGTAAGGTATATGATAATCTCTTATTGACTGCCTCTGTATCTTTGTGATATGTTAATCCCTCAGCCATGGAAAGTTGTGCAATGTAGTCATGCTGGGAGATCATGGTAGAGTCTGCACGTTTGCTTTTATTGAAATCCCCAGTCAATTCAGCCCCTGCCGTCTACACGGAATGCAATTTCTGTCTTGATTTTGGGCGATTTAAATTTTCCCTCTGCAACAAACATAATCGATCTGGAATGATCCTACCATTTCCACGTGATATCCTGGAGTACTTTTAACCCCCGATATTTGAAAAATCGCATGACTAAAGGTGCAGCTCCCTGCTTTTCCCCGAACTAACTTGCTGCCAAGCCTCCAACATTGTACAAATCGGTCAGGGCATCAGTTCAAATGCTTTTGGTTGCAAAAATTTCCTCCCAAGTTTTATTTTTTCCCTCTGTTTCTCTGTGGAACCAGTGCTTCAGCAGCGATTTGCCTTGTTCTCGAGAGGCTGCTGGCTGGCTGGCTGCTCGGATCCCTCCCCCCCACCCACGGGCTCCTTAAAGGAAGAGCCTCGTGCTGCTTCTCCACGACCCATTATGCACGGGGGTTTTAGCGCACATTTGGGGTGGAATGGCGGCGACTAAAATCACGGATAACGCACGGAGCCGGCTGCAACCGGCTGCAGCTTCGGTGCATGCCGCCGAAAAAGCCGCATCAGTGAAACGCGGAAGAAAGCGCAGCTTCCGGGTGAGCGGGGCGCAACCAGAAGCGGCGCCCGGATCGGCGCGTGCATAATCGGTTACTCTGGGTTTTGCCGCCGTCGCGCCCCGCCCCGTGCATAACCGGTATGCGTCGCGTCTTCCCCCTCCGCGTTTTCCACGTGACCCGAAATCGCCGTTTTGGCGGCCGTGCATAATGGGCCCACCAACAGTCAAAAGAGGAGAAATTCCTCTGCCCTCCTCCCTCTCAGCTCCCCGAATCATGTGCAGAGAACTTTCTGTTTCAAGTCGGGCAAAAGTAATGAGGAAAACCCGAGTTCAAATTTATCTGAATTCAACAGGAATAAACAAAGTAAGTGCAGATTCAGTCCAGGTCTAAGGAGGTTGGGGGTGGGGAACCTAAAAACTGCTTACAGGTTTTGAGTTCTTTCTTACTGCAAAATCAGTTGCCTTCCCATCAGCCTCTGTGCCCATACTGAACACACAGTATTGTGCATATGTTTTTATACATGCATATTCTGAAAGCCATATTCAAATTTTCATAAACGTTTGCAGCCAGGACAAAGCAAATACTTTCATTAATGGCTTTTCCTTGAACACTTGACATAATTTCTACTTCAGAGTTTCACAATCCCACAGTGAACTCTAGCCTTGCTCCATATGTTGGTATTCTTACCATATTTGGAAAATATGATTCAAGTTATTCATATTATGGGATTACTAACAGAAAATTCCATTGTACAAAAAATACAGTGGGTTCTGGGATGCCCCCCCCCCTTGCAGCTCCACCAAATCCTGGAGAGGCCATGGCTGGGCTGCTCAGGCTGGGGGTGAGCTCTGGCAGGGCCCCCCAGCCTCCTCCCTCCCCCGGCAGCTCCATGGAGCCTGGCAAGGTCACAGCAGGGCTGCTCAGGGTAGGGGCCACCTTACCTGACTGCCCCCACTTCATGCAGCTGGAGGTCGGAGGGGGAGGCAGTCGGGGATGGGGCATCCCCTGCCTGATTGGGTGAGTGAGTGATTTCCTCCCATATTTTATGGTCCCTCTTCTATCAGTAAGCTTCTTATAAGACCTTGTAGCCATGGCATGAATGTTCTCTCTGCCATAAGGGAGCCACGCTCTCTGCTGTGATAAGGCATTCCATGTCATCTTCAGTAAAACCCGGTGAAAGCTACCCTGGTCGTTGCTAAATGGAAATAAAAGAATATCTTTTTTTTCTATTTAAAGGAAGCACGTGGAATCTTCGGGTGCCTCAAATTTAGCTTCTCTGCTGTGCATTATCAGTTTGCCTGTGTGGGACTCACCTGTCATGATGATGAAGCAGAATGGGAAACTGCAACTTTGCGGCTAAGTGGGGGCATCTGCTTCTAATTACACAAGTGTATGCAGGAGTTCCACAATGAGTGGCCAAGGATGTCAGTGAGGCACAGGGGAGTCATTTCAGACATTAGCTAGTAAAAAAGAAAACACACACCTTTCTGGTCATAAATTATTCTCTCCCCTCCCCCAACACTGCTCATATAACGTATGGACAGAAGCCCAGCCGATCCACAGGCCTGGAAGCCATGCGATCACATGACTACATTAGAACTGGGACTGCAATGCCTGGGAAGAACAGTATCTCATTCTGTGCCACCTACATAGTGCCATCTATAGCTAAACTGGATACCCAGAACCAATGAGAGATATTACTTTGAAACAGAGAAGAAGTTAAAAAGCCACTCTGCAAAGCACCAGGTTACTTTATAGTGCTACCGTTGCCCCTTCTAATCCTGTCCATAGGCCAGTGAAAGAAGGTAATGGTTTCTCCACACAAGGGAGACTTCCCCACCTCCAAAGACTGCATGGACAGTGAACAAGCTTAGGAAGCACAGAATGTTACAGGTGGCTGAATGCCAGTTCTAAGTCTGGGGGTGAAGGGAGCGGGGAGAGAGATACTGGCCATCTCAGGCCACTCAGCTTAAAATAGTATGAAGATATATGGTACCCAACCCAATTTCCAGATTTCCCCACAGCATAGGAGGAGGGTAATAATATCACAATACTTGTGGGGGGTCTGAGGATAGAAGGAAGAGCATCTTCCTGCTCATCTAGCACCAAACCTCATCAATTAGGGCCATGGTACTATAGTGCTAAACTGCTGAGGTTCAGGGTAAGTGATGATTTAGTCCTATAAATGGTCTTGTGGGGTTTTTTCTTTGCTATATAGGGGGATAGATCTCAATTTATTAAGGGTGTGCATGCAATTGATTCCTGTGGTGGCTGCATTCAAGTGCCAACTCCATCCACTAGTCTAATAGTCTTTGTGTAGCCACCTTGGTGTAGCGGTTAATAGTGGCGGTTGTTAATCTGGAGAAAGGGGTTTGATTCCCCACTCCTCCTCCACATGCAGCCAGCTGGGTGACCTTGGGACAGTCAGTTCTTGCAGAGTTATCTGTTGTGGGGAGAGGAAAGGTAGGCTACTGTAAGCCGCTTCGAGATTCCTTTGGGAAGCAAAAATCAGGGTACAAAACCCCAACTCTTCTTAAACTTTCTCAGACCTAGAACATATTTGTAGCTGCCATCTGCAATCTACTTTAATTTTTCATGTACCTGAATACATGCCCCATATTTCCTTTTTGTTACTCTCTCTTTATTTATTTGTTGTTATGTGCGAAGTCGTGTCCGACCCATCGCGACCCCATGGACAATGATCCTCCAGGCCTTCCTGTCCTCTACCATTCCCTGGAGTCCTTTTAAGTTTGCACCTACTGCTTCAGTGACTCCATCCATCCACCTCATTCTCTGTCGTCCCCTTCTTCTTTTGCCCTCGATCACTCCCAGCATTAGGCTCTTCTCCAGGGAGTCCTTCCTTCTCATGAGGTGGCCAAAGTATTTGAGTTTCATCTTCAGGATCTGGCCTTCTAAAGAGCAGTCAGGGCTGATCTCCTCTAGGACTGACCGGTTTGTTCGCCTTGCAGTCCAAGGGACTCGCAAGAGTCTTCTCCAGCACCAGAGTTCAAAAGCCTCAATTCTTTGACGCTCGGCCTTCCTTATGGTCCAACTTTCGCAGCCATACATTGCAACTGGGAATACCATAGCCTTGACTAAACGCACTTTTGTTGGTAGGGTGATGTCTCTGCTTTTTAGGATGCTGTCTAGATTTGCCATAGCTTTCCTCCCTAGGAGCAAGCGTCTTTTAATTTCTTTGCTGCAGTCCCCATCTGCAGTGATCTTGGAGCCGAGGAAAATAAAATCTGTCACTATCTCCATTTCTTCCCCATCTATTTGCCAGGAATTGAGAGGGCCGGCTGCCATGATCTTTGTTTTCTTGATGTTGAGTTTCAAGCCAACTTTTGCACTCTCCTCCTTCACCCGCATCAACAGGCTCTTTAGTTCCTCTTCACTTTCAGCCATTAGAGTGGTATCATCTGCATATCTGAGGTTGTTGATATTTCTCCCTGCAATCTTGATCCCAATTTGTGACTCCTCTAATCCCGCCTTTCTCATGATGTGCTCCGCATACAAGTTAAATAGGCAAGGCGACAGTATACAGCCTTGCCGAACTCCTTTCTCAATTTTGAACCAATCCGTGATTCCATGTTCAGTTCTCACTGTTGCTTCTTGACCTGCATATAAATTTCTCAAGAGACAAATAAGATGCTCTGGTATTCCCATCTCTTTAAGAACTTGCCACAATTTGTTGTGCTCCACACAATCAAAGGCTTTAGCATAGTCAATGAAGCAGAAGTAGATGTTCTTCTGGAACTCCCTAGCTTTTTCCATGATCCAGCGTATGTTGGCAATTTGATCTCTAGTTCCTCTACCTCTTCGAAATCCTGCCTGTACTTCTGGAAGTTCTCGGTCCACATATTGCTGGAGCCTAGCTTGTAGGATTTTGAGCATAACTTTGCTAGCATGAGAAATGAGTGCAATGGTGCGGTAGTTTGAACATTCTTTGGCATTGCCCTTCTTTGGGATTGGAATGTAAACTGACCTTTTCCAATCCTGTGGCCATTGCTGAGTTTTCCAAATTTATTTATATGATACTAGTAATCAAGCCCGCTGTAATCAAAATACAGCGGGAGCTAGGCAAGGGAGCCTCCGGCAGTCACGCGCAGCGCGGCTGCTGGGGGCTACCCGGCTGTCGGCCTGACGTGTCAGAGGCACTTCACGCCTCCCGACGCATCAGGCTGCTGGCAAGGGAGCAACTGCGAGCCACGCCAGGACGGGAATCGGTGAGGCCAATCGGCAGGCGCTTTGCACCTGCCGATTGGCCCCGCCGATGGTCTGTCCAGAGGAAGGGGCCAATCGGCACCCTTCCTCATACCGGACAGAGCCCACCCTAACTCCTCCCCCTAAGCCCTTACGGCTTTATTTAGTCCGCGGCGCCTCTGGCGCCGCGGGCTGTGTTAAGATTATGTTTACATTTATAACCTGCCCCTCTTGAGCCTATCATCTCGCGGCAGTGTACAGTAAAACAATATAACCATAAAACAAATAAGTATTTAAAACATCTGAAAGCTAGCAGCACAACAACAAGCAGAGTCATAACCCAGTTTCTCCAGGTAGAGGGGATATAGGAGGTGAGCCCAAGGTAGTCTGTCAGTAGGGGAGGTCCATGTGCTGCTTTAGTTCTTCCTGTTTTCTGGGAGTTCATTCCATGATACAGAGGCCAGGGCTGAAAAGGCCCTGGCTAAGGCCAGCTGCACTTCTTGGCAGATGGAGACAGTTGGTTAGCTGTAGGTGACCTTAGCATCCTCCAGGGCAGTGGTCCCCAACCTGCGGGCCGCGGCCCGGTGCCGGGCCGCGAAGGCCATGGCGCCGGGCCGTGGCTCCCTCTCCCCGCGCCCCCCCGCAGTAAAAAACTTCCCAGGTCGCAAGCTTGCGGCCCGGGAAGCTTCTTACTGCGGGAGGGCGGGGAGAGGGAATTGGGGCCGGGCCGCGCCCGTGTGGGCACGGCCCGATGTGCGGGCGCGGCTTGCGGGAGCGCGGCCCGATGCGCGGGCGTGTCCCGATGCGTGGGCGTGGGCCGCGCTGGCCGCGGGCCGCGCCCCAATGCCCTGCCGGTCCCCAACCTCAGAAAGGTTGGGGATCACTGCTCCAGGGGACATATTCAGACAGGCAGTCCCATAGATATTCAGGTCCCTGACCTCATATGGCTTTAAATACCAAAACCTTAAACCATACCTGGAACTCCACTGGGAGCCAATGCAGTTGCTTGGTCTTATATGTCCTCCATGATGTCCTGGAAAGGACACATGCAGCAGTGTTTTGGACCAGTTGTAATTTCCAGATTAGAGTCAAGGGTAGGCCCATTTACAGTGAGTTACAGTAATCTAGTGTAGAAGTGACCATTGCATGGGTCACTGTGGCCAGATGCTCTGCTGCTAGGTAGGCTAGTAGCTTTGCTTGGCAAAAGTGAAAAAATGCCTGCTTCACTGCTTTCATGATTTGAGCCTCCATATTTGGTGAAGTCAACCCTGAAGGGTTGTTATTATATTGTTAAGTAGCTAAGCTGCACTACTGGGATTGCAGGGACTTCAAGCCATGTGGAGTGGAAATTTCCAAGCACATGTGGCTGGAAGATCCCCTTCTGTAAGATGGGTTGCCACCCACTTCCTTCAGGAAGAGAAGGATATTGGTTAGCGAGCCGGAAGGACACCCCACCATTAAATCCAGCACTCTCCATCTCCTGATGTGTGGGCATGTAGTCCTGCTTGCAGCCCACTTATGTGGACTTGCAATGTATTTCTTTGTAACTATTTTCTAAGCTTTTGTGCACTTCTTCAGTAAGGAGACTGAAGCAGATGAATATGCTATATATTCATGTATAATTTTTCCAGTAAAGGTTAATCCTTTTAAACCTCAAAGTGCTGTGAGTTTGGATCTGTGCCTAATCCACAAAAATGTATCCAATAACTGCAAACATTCTGTTGCTCTGCAGCTCTATTTTTATGGAGGGACTTAGAGCCAAGTCTAGTCCAAAACTCCCAGCACATATGGATAAGGCTACAGTTAAAATGCAAACTATAAATCAGAATGCAAATAAAGTAAGCTTTCTTTGTGGATAATAAGGGGGCGAACTATACATTATATGATGGACCTGTGATCAAATTTCTAAATATATATTTAAAACTAGGCAGAAAACCCATTGCCACCAGGAATGCAATGGGCACTAGGACCCAGGAGACATCAGGAGGTGCAGATCTCTCTCAGAGTCTCGTTCTCTCCCTCTCCATGGCTGGTTTGTAGGAGGGAAGCAGAGCTGGTGTGCAGTTTGAGGCAGCTCTCTCTCTCTGTCTCTCTCCCTCCATCGCAGCAGGGGCAGCTCTCTTGTGTCTTTCTCTCCATTGCAGCAGGAGTCATAGCAGGTAATTAGGGCTCATGCTTAGGAGGCAACCAAAGCTGGTCAGCAGCTTGGGGCAGCTCTCTCTGTGTCTCCCTCTGCCTCCCTCACAGCAGGAGTGATAGGTGGGAATGTGGGCTTGTGTTCAGTCTGGCAGGGTTCTGTGTGTCTTTCTCTGTCTCTGGCTGCACCCTGATTGGCCCTATTCCAACTTGGACAGCTGGACACGTTCCACCCCCCAGGCTGTTTCACAAATATATAGAGGAACCATGGATAAGGATAGGCCAGCGACCACAAGGGGATCATAATATGTATGTGAGGTGAGGGGAATTTTTAACCTTTTCCTTCTCTGCCACTTTCCCAATAGACATTGCACCACTGCAAACACCTCTGAGCTCTTTTAGGAAAGTACAATAATGGTGCCTATCTTTTTACTCTACTGAATAGAACAGTAGCTCAGTGGGGCAATTTCTATTGGAAAATGGCTAACTCACTCCATGGCCATAACTTCAATCAATATTTATTTATTACTTATTTATTACTTATTTTATTTTATTTATTGTATTTATATACCACGCTCCCATGAGGTTTGCCTATGGCCATTATATAAATTTTAAAAAATGATCTAGAGGACCAGTCACAATCTCCCATGTAATATTTAGTTTGGTCTTTACCCCAATCTGATTCTGAACAAATGATTCGCTGCATGGTATTAGTCATCTAAAAGTACACCTCTTGCAGCAGCTGAGTCCTTCACAGTAACCGGATTCCAGGGTACTGTTGTTTTCTTATTTTTAGTGGTCCATCAACAAGTTCCTCAAATGGCGTTACTACAATGGGAATTATCATCTGTGGGCCATGAAGAACACGTAACAGGTTCCCTCTGGCACTTCACACAGTCTGAAAGATGCACATTAGCGTGATAATAAACAACTAGGAGGGAAGGGGAACAAATGGTCTGCTACTGAATATCTGAATTTCTGCTATTAAAAAGACTAGTCATTAAGAGAAGTGTACTTATTAATTATCTGTGATTTGTTTTGAAATGCTGAAGGGCTTACAAAAATGAGGAAAGTAAAAATAATTTTTTCTTCTCTTGCTGATTCCCATTCTATGCCTCCCTCAGTCCCATACACTGTTTTGCCCCTTTTCCAAAAGATGCCGATTCCCCAGGTTCTCGGCCATCTGCACTTCATAATTAAAGGAACCCCCAGGAGACCCGTAACACAAATGAGCTAATTTCATGTTTAATGATCTTTAATCAGAAGTGAGTGTGACTAACAACAGTTATCCAGAAGGTGCTTTGTTGTTCATTCTATCTTCCGTCGTTCCCTCAAAACCCCCTAAATTCTATTTTGACATGTACCAAACAGCCCATCTCCAGCAGAGACAGAATAATGGCAGTAGCAATGCAGCTACAAAAGGAAAAACAGACAAGAGCAAGGCTGAACAGGCAGAAATAATTCAACAGATTCTCTGAAAATCTACCTGTGTACTTGATTCAATGTGCTTTCAGGTCATAGAATTATTTTTTTATAGCAGGCCTCCTCAAACCTAAAAAATGTAACACTGTCCTTTACCCAGAGTTTTATAGGAAGGAACTACTGAGGCTATTGAACAGAAATGAATTTTACCTTCTTACATTTTCTTACATTTATTCCACCATTCCTCTAAGAACAGTGTGGCATAAATAATGGTCTTTTCCTCATTTTTATCCTCATAACAATACTTTGCGGTAGGTTAGGTTGAGGAGGAGTGACTGGATAAAGATTAAACAATGAACTTCATGTCCGAGCAGACAGGTATGCAAAGTCCCACTTCACACTCTAAATGCTACTCCACAATAAGCCTATGATCCCAGATAAATGTTGATGGTGTAAATATGCATGCACCGTCTGCAGTTTAAATTCAGGTAAGAAACATATGATGATTAGATCATCATAAGCAAGATTATACTCTTTTCAGTAAAGGAGAAGAGTTTTCAGCTGAGAAGGAAAAGGCAGAGACAATCCCTCCCTCCCCCTCAATTGATACCACGTGTATTCTACAGCTTTATCTTGACAGAGATCCCAGTTTCATGGCTGAAGGGGCCTGCCTTGCTGTTAGAATTTGGCAAGACTCTTATGGACAGTGATGCCAAAGAAGGTCAGCCGGAGGTGACTTGCACAGAGCTCCAGTGAAAAGGTGAATAAACAGGAGCCCTTGTGTTTGCCTCCGTGATACCATGTTCAGCAAGCATGGCAGCCTGACACTTAAGCTGGTGAGTGCTGTGGCCAAGCAGCGTGCCTTGGCGGTTGAGCCAATGACAGCAGGTGACTGCACACTTGTGCCTACAGCAGAGTAATGATGTGGGAGAAGAGCAGGCAGCAGTGCAAAGCTGAGTTCTCCTGTGCTAAATATCACCACCATCCATTTACATCTGGTTATCAGAGGACCTGGCAGGCAGTGACACTCCCTGCCTGTTATCTCTCCAGCAGCAGTGGGCTGCCCTTTGACCCATTCTCTGCCTCACTAATACGCAGAGTTGCCGGCACAGAGGACAGGAGTGCCGGGACTGTAGAGAAGAAGGAAAGGTGGCAGAGGGAGTTTGCACTCCTCCTTTCCCCCTGCGCTCTATTTCTAAGCTCCAAAGCTAGCCACCAGGGAGCAACCATTACCTCCTACTTTCTGTCTAAATAGCGGTTTCCATAGAAATCACCAGCTTTTTAATAAAAGAGCAGTGAAGAAAACGGAAGAAAGGGTGGATGGATTAGACTCTGCCTCCCTCCTGTGCCCTCTTCCAAAAGTAATTACCACTGCCTGGCATAGCATGGGGTAGTCAGGACCCTCTGTTACTTCCTTATTGCCCTGTCCCTCCTACATGTTTGCCACAAATCGTTGGAAGCTGCTACTTCCCTAACATAAAGGTGTTTAAACATAGTGCTTTTGAAAATAGATTTTCCATATAATGTAATAATCAGAGACTCATTGCAGTCACAAGGTATAACACAGAGTTGAGAAGCCAAGCATAAATTTAAAAGCTATGGCATCCAATATTCGGGGTGGGGGTGGGGGGTGGAACTAAACTGAAAATGCTTAAAATTTTTAATATTCAGAATGACATTGTGAACTGCAAAGCTTTATTTTGATTTTACTTTTTGAGTCTGAACTGATTGACATTTTGAAACAAACAGTAACAAAATGTCAAGGGAAAGAGAAAAATAGCCTCTGCTAGTGCAGTTTTAACAGCAGATTTGAAAATTTCAAAATGAAGGGATCAGTTCTATTGGCTCTCCTGGTTAACATGTTTGAGAGTCTCAGGTGATGTCTGACATCTCCATCTTCCTTCATCTGAACCTGCACCTTTGATATTTATTGAGCGTCAAGTTTTATTTTGAATGTACCCGTAGTCCAGTGAAGACCAATCTGCTATTTTAAAATTTTCAGTCAGTGCAAAAAACATTAACATGTATCTATTATTGCTTGTGCTGAAAGAAGGTGCACACTAAATAAATTCAGGTGTCCATTGCCAAAGGCATCAATTCATTTCAGGAAAGTGTTTCCAACAACAGCACAGTTGCATAAGGAAAAATGTCTTATACACAATGAGCATAATTATGAATCAAAACACATCTACTGAATTCCCTCCACCCAAAGAATATTATTTCAGGAGGGGATTCCATCTCAACCCATCATTCCATTTCTAGTCATGGCTAGCTGAAAAAAGGTTACATGTGGACAACTATTCTTGGTCGTAATGGACTAAAATTAAAGAAGCTTCTTTAAAATTGTCAGATCTTTTGCTATTAATCTACCTCTGATTTGAAATACGTTTTCTACCCATGACTTCCATAGGCAAATACCCCCAGAATTTCATAACTTGGATTAAAAATTGAGCTAAACCTTATTGCAGGATGCTCTGTAGTATAGATTACTGGAATGAATTCTAAGTGGCATTGCTACTATTGAATTTTTCATATTGCACAGGTGGTACAAAATGTCCTAGGTCCACTTTTTTGCTCTGAGCAACACAAAATACTGGTAGTGTTCTAACATTTTCATTAGTTTCTGTAACAATGCGTGCATCTTTTGGTCACTTGTAGATGAGCCCAGGCCTTGTGAAATTCAAGTCCCCGAGCATCTATCAGGAAAATAAGCAGAGGCACATGTATTAGCAGAACAATAACCTTAATTCCAGCTACAACACATGACTAACTGAGCAAGCCAAGAGAGATGCAGAAGGGACAAGAGGTGAGGTGTTCCATCTTTCTTAAAGATATTCATTATGGTGCTGTTTTGACCTTCAAAATACTAAATAATATATTTAAAAGACCATTTACTTCCAAAGATTAGCAAAGAATGGCTTCTTGCTTAAGGACAGAAAAAACAAAACACCCTACCCCTTTTTCTCTCAAGAATATCCTCTAGAGACCGGATTTTTTCAGTAGCGCCACCTCACCTGTGAAATGTCATTTCCCTTGAGGCTTTGCCTGACATGACTCTCTTTGAGGCACCAGGTCAAAACGTTTCTGCTTACCCAGGCTTTTAATTAGCCTGGAAACTGCTATTCATTTTAAGCTGCTTAATTATCTGTGTTTTTATGCTCTGGTTGGTTGTTTTATGCTGTGTTTTAATTAAGAATGTTAAATATTTTATATTTTTATTATATTCTATTTTGTAGGCTGCCTCAGGAAGGTTCCCTACAGAAGCAGCATAAAATTCACTGAACAAACAAATATTACTGAACAAACAAACTTCCCTCTCCAAGACAGGATTATTTTAATGCCAGAATTAATACATTCTAGGATTTTAGTCAAGAGGATGGCATCAAACTGATTTATCTGTTTTTTTGCCTTGATTACTATACCTAATACTGAAAAAAACACACTGAAAGAAAACACATCCCAGTCAAAGTTAAGCCTCATTTCTCCTACTCAACTCAGATGGAGGCATGTGTGAGTACACACAAGGACCCAAAAAGTTAAAAATAAAACCAAACCACTCTTATATTATGTACTGCTTTGCTAACTCTTACATTTCCCCAATCCTTCTTCCACTTCCCTTTTTGTTCCAATTGCACTTTCAGTTGCTCATATACAAACCCTTGCGATTAATGTCCATCTGTTGGTGAGTGTGTATTGCGCCCACTGCGAGAAGAAAGGTGTGGGGTGTGTGGTTACATACACAGTAAAGCAGCCCTCTGATAGCTGGAATCAGTCATGCAAACTCTGTCTCAGATGCTCCAGTAGTAAAAGCTGCAGCTAATCCCACAGGGCCCACTAACTATAGTCAGCCAACCAGACACTTATCCTGGACATAGCAGCTGCTACCACCAACAAAATTAACAGAGGCAGTTAGGCCTTGTGACCCAAGCTGGTTCCAGGGTGCTGGTAGTGAAAGGTGTTGTGTTGATCTCTTCATTTCATGGTGGGTTCCAGAAGCTAGCAACTTTTTAAAATTATTGGACCAGAACATTTTATTTGGGATGAGTGAATTAGATTATTTTATGCACTTTGCTGGATTTAAACTTCTGAAATTCCAGAGTGAAATGGGGAGAATTAAAGTTAATGCAGCTGTCCCCTCCTTTCTGTAAAATTCATGTATTTATTCCTCTTGAAGAAGAATGTAAATGATACAGGACTTAAATAGTAATGAAAAGAAAATTAAGATTTTCTACATGTCATGGACAGAATTCACTTGATGAAACTTCCATAAGGATAGAGGTCTAGTTAAGACTACAGCCATTGAAACTGCAGATCCAGGTATCTTCCTGCTGACCTGGTTAGTGCCCATGTTTGTGCCTGTCAGGAATGCATAAACCTAAGTGGAACATGCAGTTGTTCCTATATTCTCTCTTCTGTCTTGCAGAGAACTCTGCCTTCTCCTTGTTTCACTGGGGTCAAGGGGCAATGAAAAGGGTGGTTAGAGTATAAGTGTTGAGAAATATGGAAGTATGATAAAAAGCAAGCTGGAGGCCTACTTCAAGCCTGCTTGGTGAACTGACAGTAGTAAAGTATTTTACCATCACTATGGTTGTGAGATGTTATCCAATTGAGTTACTCCTAGTGAAAAATTGATCTCTTCCTAGGGGCTTTTTCATCAAGTCCCTGATTATGTACTCAAAAAGTACAAAGGCTTGCTGTGATTTTTTTTGTTAGATATTCCACAGATAAATCTGCATGACTGATACCAACTCTTCAGAAGCTCAGTCTTATAATGTCATCAGAGTGCAGACTGCTTTAATGGACTTCAATTGTTGAAGCCCAGGGCTGCAGACAAGTGGTTTGGAATTGTCTGGCTCACCACATTGATTCTTGAATCTAGCCCACCTTGTCTCATTCATCTTACCAAATGGGACTAGCTGGTCTGGGTCTATGGTTGCCTGTCCTGGGTTGAGAAATACCTGGAGATTTTGAGGACTGCAGGGACCTCATCAAAGTACAATGCTATAGAGCAGTGGTCCTCAACCTTTTTATCACCGGGGACCGGTCAACGAACATTCCTTCATATCAAAATAAAACCTGACTGGATAAGTTGGGAAAGGAATTTGTAAGCAAAAGGATAAGCACAGCAGTTTTTGGATAATTGCAAGAGGCTAGCATCTTCTCAATGCACTGGTGTTGTTTAGCAACAAATGGATTCTTTGTTTTGATGCATATAGTAGAGCAAGACCACCTATGCTAGAAAGCTTAGCAAGTACTGACTGGGACTTGCGAGACTTTAGCACTGGAACTCTAAGGCAATGTGCTGGCCATTGGGCTTTGAATAACATTTTATTGTTGCAAATTGAAGTGGTTTTGATGGCTATCTATTAGACACAGATCAGAGACTTGTTGTACATTGTATATATAGAGGAAGCAAAATGCCCTTCCTATTTATTTCCTGTTTCTTTGATATATATATTCCCAATGAAACTCTAAAGATATAGGAATCCTGTCTCCACATTTCACTTTCTGCCATGTGCTGACCTTCACAATACATGCTAATGTCCTAGAAGGCAATGAATTAAAAAGAAATTAGAACACTCCCTGGAAACTGCAATGTGGCCCATTTTTCTGCTACTCGGGTAAAGGCATAGACTATTCAGAACTGTGTGAAAGAACAGCTTTTGAAATTAAGACTCTGTCATACAAAAACGTGTCCTTGGAAATGTTACTGTAATGTATCAAATTAAGGGGTGGCGATAAAATAAGTACCTGCTATGACAAAATCATCTAAAGAAGCAATAATGAAGTGCCATTCTTATGAAAAAGTAACTTATAGTTCTCAGGATGACAGAATATCTGGCTGGTGGACACAAGATCATGTTGTTATCGTTCCAGTTCACTTAAGCATCTCCCCAATAACTCTCCTATGGACAGTATTAGTATCTCCTTGATAATACTGCTATTTGACATGGATGGTTACAAATACAAGGATTGATTTATTCTGAGTCAAACCACTGGTCATTCTAGTTCAGTATGGAAATATTTCCCAGACCAGTCATTTGTGTTTAACTGTAGATTCCATAGATTTAAACTGATACTTTGAGAATGGAAAACATCTGCTTTGTGTGGAACTCTGATGCACTTCCTAACCAGAACAAAATTACAACATAGTGCCAGAGGAATTTGTGGCTTTTAATGATTTTCAGTAGTTTACAGGGGTTGGTTGACATTTTAGGATCTGGAGGTTTCATCAACTGGTTCTGCTATGCTGGCTAGAGTGGTGTAGGGTAGCAACTGAATCCCCTCTGCTGGCCTGCACAGGTAAAACATCACCACAAAGCTGGTACCTTGTCATTGTGGGTAACACTGGTGTTGGCGAAATTCCACTGGCATAGTGGCCAGAACCTACCAAAGGATGCTAAGATAATCCAACTCTAATAAACTAGTGATCCCTGGCCCAAAATAAATATGTCTGGCATCAATCAGGGCCAGGGTTTTTGTTTTTTGTTTTTTTTGGTCCTGGCCCCTATTTGGTGGAATGAGTCCCCTGAAAAGCTGAGACCCCTAACAGAACTGAATCAGTTCTGCAGGGCCTGCAAGATGGAGTTCTTCCACCAAGTATTTGGTTGGGGCCAATTAACACCATAATGATACCGGATAAAACATTGATGGGGCTCCTACTATACGATTACCTCTCCCCACTGAAACCTAAACACAGCAATATGGATCTTATCTGGCTGTTCAACTGGTGTGACTAAGTATTTTAATGTTAATGTGCAGTATAATCATTATGTTAAATCATGTATTACTGTTATGTATGATGTGGATTTTACATTGTTGGAAACCTCTCCAAGTTAGCTTGCTGGGAGGTGCGGTGTATAAATCTTAAATTAAATTAAACTGGCTAGTGTCTGGAATGAAACAGAACTTAGTCAGGGCAGTTTTTAGTGAGGAGTTATGTTATGTCTGTGGACATATAGAAAACATGAGCTCAGAGAAAGGACTGGAAGTATGAACTCTTGTTAGGAATTTGCAGTGGCCTGGTTTATAGTCAATCAACAAGCAAACTTATGGCTTTGTACATATTCCTCAATGGATACACTATCTCCCCCAGCAAATAAATCTCAAAATGCGGGGAGGGCACTGAAACATGAAAATTCAATGGGACTGGAATGTCACTATTTTCTCAATAACTAACTCATACCACTAATTAGGGTTGCCAGATCCCCTGGTGGAGATAGTGTCCCCTGCTAACAGGTCCCATCAGCTGGCTGGCAGGGGACTTACCCCCAAAAGAGGAGATCCTTCTTGTATACAGCAATGTGTCTGCATCCCTGCTCACATGACTTGGAAGTGAAGTAATTCTACTTGGGATATTGGGGCAATGTTCTGGTATTTGTCAAGGACAGCAGTCCACTGCAATCACTGAGACAGAATGCATGTGTCTGATTCTAGTTTCATGCTGATCTAAATGACTAATGTCTTCAGTAGATTCAGCTCCTGATTGTACAAGCCAGTGTAAAAACAGGAAGGGATAAAATGTGGTAATAGCTCTTTCCTACTGCAGAGCTTTTGTGTGGCAATAAATTCATTAAAGATTGTAATAAGGAGACACTCAAGAGACTTTTAGAATATCTGACATAGAATCCCTGTATATATTTCCCCATATATGCTTGTGACCACAGGATTTCTAGCATGCCAGTTAGTGTACACTTAAGTATCTCTTTTAAGTATCATGAGTATCTCTTTACCAACTGAGATACAGAGTAGTGCAGAACATTTCTCTCTTATCTATTTTTCTGAAAGGCCATTCAAATAGGTAATCCTTTGCTATAGATCAATATATCTGCAGAGGAATCCTCAAGCCCTGCAAGGGTCATCCTACTAATCATAGGCTATACACGCATTTTAGCAACTGATCTGGATGATTCAAGTAATTCCTGCTGTGTTGTATTGAGGATCTGTCTCATAATCCTCAACTAAGGCTTCGTCCAAGCAGCATGGCCCCAGAATAAACAAAGCCTCTCTGAAAATTTAATTGGCTTTCAGAGGGAGCCTTAATTTTCTTTTCTCTGTCTTGATTAAAAGGACAAAAAGAGATCAGCAAACAAACTCCAGCTGCTACAGCTAAACAAAGATTCCAGTTGCAAACTGGTAACTTCCATCATACTTACTACACTAGATTGGATGTACTATCATGATGACCTTGAGGTTACACAAAGAGTTTTGTAGTCTTTTTGACAGCTTAGAAGAAGCTTCACTCCTTGCTCAATGCCATCAATGCCACAAGTGGAAAGATAAAATTGTATAATAAAAAGTTGTGCTTCTTCTTTAAAAAAACTGTTCAAATCCTTAGTATTTTGCTTGTACTTGTGATCCCTATGGGTCAGATCACTTGTTGAATAGAAATCTCTACCCAGCTGGCTGGCTTGAACATAGTACTTTGTAATCACTTTCCTTGGTATGGCAGTGGTGAAGATTATGAAACATTGCGATCATGTCTTTTTAGTTCTTCAAACAGGACTGTGATGGGTTACCTGTTCACAGAAGAGCTATATCTTCACAGAAAAAGTGAGCCTTGAGTGACAGGCAGCTCCAAGTGATCTTATTGTTCAGCATCAGCTGAGCTGAGAAAAACTTCAGAACAAGATGATGAAGAGAAATGCAGTCTGATTGCAGTCCTAGCTGATTAGAATTTAATACTGACAGTCTTGGAATTCAGCCCTGCCTGAGAGGAGTTTAACACAGACAGGAGAACTGGGGTACGTTGGCAAGGATGAGAGGATAGTTAGACAGAGACTCCCATTTGGGCCACAGAAATGAGATAGATCTTCTAGTAAGAGGAGAATTTCCCTACCCAATCAAATAGAGAACCAGCTCTGAAGACTGCAGAAATCCCTGGTATGGTGTTGTTAGAAACTGTCACTGGAAACCTTATCCATTCCGCACAGATTCTTTGTAGCAGGAATGTGGCAAATTGAAATCACTACAAAAATGCGGTTATGCACAACATCGTAGACAATCTGCCACACTCCTTGCAACCAACTGGATTCCACTACAAAGGCAGGTATGCATAATGACGAATTCCACTATTTAAAATGGCATTTTTTTCATTCCGAAACCAATTTGCAACATTGATCCTGGTGCGGAATGGCCCTAAGAGTCAGTTTAAAAGAACAGCAACAGCAACAACAACAACAAGGCTGTCTGTCTCAGATACGTCTGGAGAACAATTGGATTGGCTTCCCGCTCCCTAAATCTCATGCATTCCCTCTCGCTGTTTGTATACCTTGTCAAGAATCTCAGTTTGTAGGCAAGAAAGCAATTTATTAACCTGTCCAATTTAGATGCTAAAAACAAATCCCAGTTAGATTGAAGTCTTTCTAAACCCAAAAGGTTTCATTCTTGTGTGGTGCACATGGAAGGGAGGGTTGGAAGAGAAGGGATGGGAATGCTAATATAAGTCCAAGATCTTCCTGGAACATTCTTATCATGAACATACTATGGTTTGTTCATTACATCTGTGTGCAGCTATTTTATCTTACTGCATTTAGAAAGACTTGGGAGTAATTTTTAGCAGAAATCACCAGAAATAAGCATGCAATATTTTGCACACAACTCCTTTCTCTCAAGGGAATGCTCCTATATATTCATAAGCCACAATCAAGATTGGAAAAGTAAGTCATGACTAAATTTTCATTGTTTTAAGTGGGTCTCCACTGCAACTAACATTCATCATATCATCTTAGCGGGTGATATTATTTTATTGTTCCTTATGTGATGTTCCAATTTGATTAGGGTCAATTACATACAGAAAGTCAGACAACAAATGGAGTAAATAATATTAATTAAATATTGGAATCTAAAATCCAACTATAATGCATGATCTAGAATGGGGTTCATAAGGATGTCTATAGTTGACAGGAATTGCATCTGTTCAGTGCAATGGTTTAACCAGCCTGAGAAATAAATTTATACATCAGGACTGCAATGAATATGGGCATTCAGCATGCTGAATGACTTGTGTGTCCTATCTGTCAGTCAACAGAAATCTATGATGGAAACTGGCATGCCTGTAAGGTACAACCTGATGTGTTCCCAATCAGATCTTTTTACTTTTGCTAGAACTTATCATGAAAAAGTAAATATGGAGGTGTTCGCCTCCTGGATAATTGTTATGCCCCATGGGAACTATACAAGGAGCAGAGCAGAATTTAGCTTATAGTAGCACATTTCCTATGCAAGGTACTTTGGGAAATTATGCGTTTGATAGTGATATACTGCGTGGGCAAACAGTGCCGCTATTATTTGCACAGCTGTAACTCTCATGTTGCCCGAGGCATTAAAAGCTTTAAAAATAAAAAAAGGGGAGGGGTGGGTGAAAGAGAGAGGCAACTGGCCCCAAGTGTTGGTAATGTGACACACAGTATTTCAATATAAGACTCACTGAATCAAAAGTAACTCGTGTCAGGGCTGGCTGAATGCAGTCACAAGATGGCTCATGGGAAATCAGCAGTTGCTCCAGAGTCCATGTCCTTCTGCCATGAGATGTTCCTATCACATACATAACACCTTAATTGCCCTCTGTGTTTAGAACATTTAATTATAAGGAGGGGGGAGCTGAACTCTAGTCCAGAATATTCAGATTTGGGAGAGAGTATGAAGGAGAATTTCTAATGCTGCATCAGTATTAGCAATAAAGGTATCCCCTGTGCAAGCACCGAGTCATGTCTGACCCTTGGGGTGACGCCCTCCAGCGTTTTCATGGCAGACTCAATACGGGGTGGTTTGCCAGTGCCTTCCCCAGTCATTACTGTTTACCCCCCAGCAAGCTGGGTACTCATTTTACTGACCTCGGAAGGATGGAAGGCTGAGTCAACCTTGAGCCGGCTGCTGGGATTGAACTCCCAGCCTCATGGGCAAAGCTTTCAGACGGCTGCCTTACCACTCTGCGCCACAAGAGGCTCTTAGTATTAGCAATAGTGTTACTTTAATCCAGGCTTTCTCAACAGGGGTTTCATGAAACCCCGGGGTTTCTTGATGGCCTTGCGAGGGTTTCCCTGATTGGGTGGGAGTTAATTAATTCTTTAAATAGATTTTTAATTTTAAAAAAAAATTATTGAGTGATATGACCATCTGTGGTTATGTTGACCTGCCTCATCTCCCAAAATGGCCAATGATGGGCCTGGAGAGAATGAAAGGGGGAGGGGCTCAATCATAAAAATCCTTGCTGACTGAGGCTCATTGGTAGTTACTGAAGTCCTGAGAGGTAAGTACTCTCATTTTAATGTAACTATGTTTGCAGGGTGGAAGAGGGTGACAGATTGGTAGATGCCTGTCCCAGCAGTGTTCCCAGCCAAGCAGAGTAGGCTGCTGGGCTGTTTCTGACATGGGAGGGGGTGAGGATGATGAAACATGATGTCAAATCCAGTGGGAGTGTCAGGCTGATGTCTCTTCTGGTGACATGTGATTTCTGGGGGCATGGCAGAGAGATGTGGCCTGCTGACATAACTTTCAGGGTTTCTTGAAGCCTGAAGAATGTTTCAGGGCTTTCTCAATGGTAAAGCATTTGAGAAAGGCTTCTGTAATCTCTTCCTATGTGCAATTTTTCAGTTTCACCAGCTTCACTTAGAAGATCTTTATATTACCATTCTAACCTGGACATTATTCATTGTTGGTCCAATTTCGACTAAAGCAATACAGGGACAGGGGTTTCATACAGCAAATTTCCTTTTGTTAATGAGTCGTCTCTGAAGTTTCCCCCCTCCTTGCCCTGGAACAATATAGCGCTAAACCAATATAGTACTTCAGTGCTATAATGGCACCAATGTGATGCTTTGATACCATTGGCTCAATGGTGCCACTATAGCACTGAAGTACTATCTTGGTTTTGTGCTACAGCACTCAATTTAGAATGTTAAAAAAAGTCTACAGAAGATCATGCAGTGAAAAAGGATGTGAAAAAGCAGCCTTGTAGCAATACACATTTTAACTAACATGCCTCAGTGATTCAGAAGCTCAATGTAGAAAATGGAAGACACATTAAAGTCTTTAGTTCAACCTTGGTAGAGCAATCATGGTTATTGTTTGTTTTGTGGGAAACCCTTATACTTCCACCCTGGATATTGTCTTCAGTTTGGATCTACCCATCAGGTGTCTCCCAGTTTCTTCATCATAAACAAGAAATCACATCAAGCACATTGTTTTAGGGGCTATCGTGTCAACCATAAAAGTAGATAACCTAGATCCATGCTGTGTGTGTGTGTTCTTTGAATGTTCTACATGCACTGCTTGCTTGTGTGTAAGCTATTTCTTTCCTTCTCTGTTGATCATTTTTGTTGAATCTGTGGACTTCTTCTCTATGTCTTCACAGTAACTATAGCTTTCCAGTTTCCTCCAGACTGGTTTATTTAAAATTTTCTTGAGGGAATAACAGTATACAAAGGTGGATATTGAATTGTTACTCCTCTTTCTGAACTTAATTTTCCCAACTAAATTCAAAGACCTCCAGTTTGGGTAACAATATAGTAATATAGACAATAATACCTGACTCTTCTAAAGGCTGTTGCTCATGCAAGATTTTGTTGCAATTGTGTTGCGTTAATACAATGAATGTGGATAAAGGTCCCTTTGTGTCTTTTTGTCAATATCCCTTTGGCCAATTGTATCAAAAATAAAAGACTAGTTCTACTCTGCCTGAATTACTTCTATTGCTGCTATAAATGAACACTTACTTTTTATTTGATGACTGAATGTACCTGTATATTTTGATGATTAATTTAATCCTGTTTATGATTCCTCTTTATTGAAGGATTCCATTGGTGGGAGAAATGTTCTCCTACATTTCATGGTGACTGTATAACTAGCATTCTAGCTGTCACAGAGCCCTTCCTCCTTTTTAAAGATTCCCAAGCCATTTAATAAAATTGGAACACTTTATCCTGTTTATCAAAAATTTGGCAGGGAGAATCCCTTGGTTGTAATGGGTAAATCCTGATAATGTCATCGAACCAGGATAAAAAAAAGGAGTTTCTGCTAAATTTTTACTACTGAAATAAACTGTAACTAAAATAAATGGATTAGTGCATTTGTTTGGATTTTTGTTCATTTTGATTGAAAAATAAATGGAGCTTTTGCAGGTAATTTTGAAATGAATGTACATCCATATTCAATATAAACACTCAAGAAAAATATTTTTATTTATATAATTAATATCCCACCCCTCACAATGTCTAATGACAACTAGCAATAACATTTGCAATAAAAAAACCCTGTAGAGTAGTGAATAAGAGTCATTAAAATTTCATGTGAACATTGCAGCTTCTCCATAAAATAGCTACCAAAACCTCAACATATTGGTCCCAGCATGAATATAATTGGGTGACCTGGGCAGAGATGGTAAGATTTTTGCCCCAAAGCTAGAGGGGGGCAAAAGCCTTGATTCCCTGCTACAAACTAGGCCTGATTACCTCCTATGGTTCCTGATGTGTGTGGGAGAGATCTGGTATGTGTGCAAGAAAGCCTATTGCAACCAAGAATGTAATGGGTGCTAGGACCCAGGGGACTCCGGCAAGTGCAGATCTCTCTCATACACATCAGGAACCATAGGAGGTAATCAGGCCTAGTTTGTAGCATGGAATCAAGGCTAGTTTGCAGTTTGGGGCAACAATGCCATGAAGATATGGATACCAACCTTGAGATGGCACCTGTAGATATCCCATTATTATATAAATCCTGGTCCTCTGGAGATGAGTTGTAATATTTATTTATTTATCTCCAGAGGACCAGGATCTGATCCCCTGAAGAAAGTCATATTTGGAGGATGCATTCTATGACATTATATCCTGCTGAAGTCCCCCCCCCCATCTCTAGGCTCTGCCCCCATAATCTCCTGGTATTTACTGACCCAGAGCTGGAAACCCTACCTGTAGAGGATGAAAAGATAATTCAGAATGAATCATTTGAACCTACCTCAAGGTTTCTTCTCTTCAGTGGGGTGAAGTTTTCCAAGTTCATTAGGTCATACCTCTGTTCACTCAGGTAGGGATATACTTTTTTTTTCATGGCTTCATTCTGAATGTCTGAATGCCTTCCACTCATGTCCAAGCTATTTTGTGTTTGCTTCCTGTATTGTTTTCGATGCAGTATCACATTTTCTTATGTTCCCGTTTGTTGTCTCTCGGGTTTTTTTGGGGGGGGGGGGGAGGCAGGAAGTGGATGGTTTTACCCCACTGAAGAAAGAAACCTTAAAGTAAATCCCAATGTTTTGTTCTACTTCAGTGGGAGAAGTCATTCAAGATGGTTAGCTGTAATCAAGCTGCTCCTACTGGCTGGGATGAATTTGAGAGACTAATCCTCTACCACCTGCTGCAGTACCCTTCTGCTAAAGGCCACTTCTGCTGATGCGATTTGGTCTATTCTGTAGTGCTTGAGAAATGTAGAAAAGGATGTCCTTAAGATCTCTTCTTCCAGTGCTTTCATAGTCAATGCTGCTAAGGTTGCTGTTGCCCTCTTGGAGTGTTCTGTAACAGCAGTTAGTAGTAGTAAGCCCAGCAACTGATAAGCTTTATAAATGCACTAGTAATCAAGCCCGCTGTATGTAAAATACAGCGGGCGCTAGGCATGGGAGCCCCCGGCAGTCGCGCGGCAGGCCGCCAGCAAAGGAGCGAGCCGCGCTCTGCGTAGCTCGCAGTTGCTTCCTTGTTAGCATGGTGGGAATCGGCCGGGCCAATTGGCAGGTGCTTTGGCCCGGCCGATGGTCTATCCGGAGGAAGGGGCCAATCGGCACCCTTCCTCATCCCGGACCGAGCCCGCCCTAACTCCTCCCACAAAGACTTTACGGCTTTATTTAGTCCGCAGCGCCCGCGGCGCCGCGGGCTGTGTTCAGATTGTTTCACCCAGTATATAATTGCAGCCTTGAAGACTCTTTCCTTGAAGCCATCTGATATCCTGATGGTTACTATTCTGTCCATATATATGCACAAGGACCTGTGCACATCCAATATATGACAGATCCTGTCTTTTTACTTTGGGCAGAAGGCAAGATGAGGGGCTGCTTAATGTGAAAGGTTGAATTTACATTGGGACAATGGAGGGATTCTAAAATCCTGCCACCGAGTCAGTCTGTAGTATGGAGTATCTTATGGAAGATAAAGCTGCAGTTTCAGACCCCTGTCGGGAGGACATTATCTTTCAGGACAGGTACTTGAGCTCTACTGATTTTAATGTTCAAAGAGTGGCTTGGTGAGTGCCCTCAGAACTGATGAATTGTTCCATGTAGGAACATTGTTCCATGTTTCACAGGTGGGAGAATCTGGCCCAATCCTTCAGAAAGTGTCTAATGTGCTCATTGTTGATGAGCTTCTAGTTCTCTGCATGACTAGAGTAGCATTGAAGGCTCCAATCTGCCTCTTAAGGCTGTGATATGCCTCTCAATCTTCCTTCTCTCCTCCTCATAGAGGAATTTGACTATCTTTGTTGGAATGATGAAGTGGGTCAATATTGCAGTTGATGGCCCACTTGTTGAACATCTCCCACATAGCTTCTTGGCCACTGGCCTCCAGGATTTTAGCATGACAAGCTGAACCTGCTTGTGAGCTGATGAAACACCTCCATGTGGAGATTCCATTCTTCTGGAACCAGATCCTGTCTGCTTAGGTAATCAGCTTCCAGATTCACCTGGCCCTTGATGTGCTCTGCCTTGAGGTTTGCCAGATTCTTCTCTGCCCACCTCAGAAGTACCATGGCCTCTTTGACCAGAGACCTTGACCTTGTGGACCCTTGATGGATGATGAGGACCTTGGTTGACAAGTTGTGGATTAGCATGTGTTGACCTTGGAGGTGATGAAGAAGGGCTTGTAGGACCTTCCTGATGGCCCATGGTTTGTTTGTTTGTTTGTTTATTTTTATAGGGCTGCTCTTCCAGTGGTCTCTTGGCAGTTTGCACAAAATAAAACAGTAAAATACAATAAAACTCCATAAAACACCCCTTACAACAATAAGTAAATAGATAGATGGTGACCTCTTAACTCAACATCTGATCTCCAATCCTCTCCCTCCCTCCTCCTCCCCCATTCAACTGGAGGGTCAAGTTTTCTTCCTCTGGGAGCGAGAAGCCAGATCTAATAGGCATCATGGTGGGATCCTCTGATGAAAACACCGGGAATCCACCCTGGCCTCGACCATACGCCTGATGAAAGAGCTCCATGTTGCAGGCCCTACAGAAAGCTGACAATTCCAGCAGGGCTCTCAGCTTTTCCAGGAGCTTATTCCACCAGGTTGGGGCCAGGACTAAAAAGGCCGTGGACCAGGTCGAGACCAGGTGGATGGCCCAGGACAACCAGTAAATTCATACCCACTGAGCAAAGAGCCCTGAGGGAGGCCAAGCACTCCCACAGATAAGTGGGACCCAGGCCTCATATAGCCGTAAAGGTCAGTACCAATACCTTGAACTTGACCTGGAAGTAGACAGGTGACCAGTGCAGGTAACAAAGCACTGGCTGAATGTGGGCCCCCCATGGTGTTTTAGTGAGAACCCTAGCAGCCATGTTTTGTACCAGCTGAAATTTCTGGATCAAAGCCAAGGTGAGGCCCACGTACAGTGAGTTACAGAAGTCTAATCTGGAAGTGATCGTTGCATGGGTCACTGTTGCCAAGTGGTCAGAGAACAGGTTGGGCGCAAGTAGCTGGGCTTGGTGAAGGTGAAAAAACATCATTCGGGCTACTTTTGTGACTGGAACATCCATGGAAAGGGAGGCATCAAAGGCCACTCCCAAATTCCTAGCAGTTGGTGCAGGTGTTAATTGCACATCATCCAGGCATGGGAGCCATGCTTCTTGATCCCGCTCTCTTCTACCTAGCCACAAGACCTCCGTCTTGGAGGGGTTGAGTTTCAGGCGACTCTGCCTGAGCCATCCAGCCACTGCTTCCAAACATCTGGCAAAGGTATCTGGGGGGGGAGTCCGGCCGTCCATCCATTAAGAGGTAGAGCTGGGTATCGTCCACATAATGGTGAGAACCCAGCCCATAGCCCCGCACCAGCTGAGCTAGAGGGCGCATATAGATGTTAAAAAGTGTGGGGAGAGTATCGCCAACAAGTGGATGCTGTGGGAGCTTTTGAGTTGAGTTTTGATTGCTGGTTAGGCACCCTTCAATCAACTGTCTTGGAACCAAAGCATATCTAATCAAGGTGAGTGTATAACTGAGCAATGGACATAACATTCCAATGTCTTAAGATATAAAAGTACAGCACACACCATATTAGATAATATAAATTTGTCCCTAGTGGAAGGCAATACAATTGAAAACTAACTTTGTCGCTGCCTAACATGTTGTAATACTCTGGCTAATGGAAATTTGATCACTGCAGCTCTTGTGGGGACTAAAATCACCTACACTCCTCAGAGATTCCTGTCTAATATTTTCTTTGCCCTACATTTAACAACCTAAAATGCAAAGTGTATTACCTCACGCAGGTGGAAACAGCTGGCATAATCCACTTTGGCATCTTTTTTCTTTCTTTGGAAAAGCAATTTTCTCACTCTGACTCTCTGTCAGAACTAACAAAATATTTAAGTGACCCATCAACAAAGTTTTTCTTCCTTTGGAGAGGATATTTTATCTGATCTTCCATTCCTAATTCTTTTTTTCTTTTGATTAAGTCTCTCTCTCTCTCTCTCTCTCTCTCTCTCTCTCTCTCTCTCTCTCTCTCTTTCTATTCTTGTATGAGCTTAAGACCTTCTAAAATGAAAACAGGGTAATTTTCTTCATGAAATTGTCTTCTCCATATAATGCAATGCCTCCTCTCTTAGCTGTCTGACAATAAAGAATGGGAGATCAGTTTACAACTAGTCTTAATTTGTCTATGATCAGGTCCCTTAAAAGCTGGCAAGGTTATGCCACACTGTTCTGCAAACAGCAGAAAATGCTCCTGGTGATGTATACTCTGAAAATTCATCAGAGTATGCAAATAATTTCCAAATGAAATAGGAAAAACAGACTGGCATGGGAAATTACATTAAAAGAGTATTTTGTGTAGTAGCACTGGAGTGCTGCTATCACATCATGCTGTACGTCTGGATCACACATGCCCTTTTTTCACAGGATGACTGCAGTACCAAATGACAGTTTACACATGTAAATGAACCACTGCAGCTCACAGAAAGACCTTCCAGTTTACCTCAATAAAAGTTGCTTTTCAAAGGAGTCAGTTCACACATTCATCTGTGACTCACCATGGTGATGAAAAATACAATTATGTATATGTAGCTGTGAACCTGCCCTTGAAAATCATGTTTGAGTATGTGTACCAAAACTTTTAAAAAATTCATTTCATTTCATTTTTTAAACTTAATTTTGTTTTATTACATTTGATTTGGCCCTATTGGCTATGATTCAATTTCTTTTCTCCCCGCACTAGTTTCACCAGGAACCTTATCTGTCACTTCTCTTCCCACCCATCTAGCTAGGAGAACGCAGGAAGGGTTGCAGGGATTGTTTGTGAAGTTGCCAGCTAGAAAACAGGAAGAATTGTATCTCTACTCTAAAGCATGCCTACCAAATGTTGTAGATAGGACAACATATTCCCACTTTATAGACCAGTGTCCCCAACCCCCGGGCCGAGGACCGGTATCAGTTCATAGATCAGTTGGTACCGGGGCACGGTTCCTCCTCGTCCTCCTCCCTGGCTCCTATCTCGGGGGCTGCCCTGCCACTCTGCCACCGGCTCACCTTTGGTGCTCTCCAGCAGCCGCCATGGCTGTGGCTCCCCCTTGGTGTGGCACTACACAGCTGCTGCTGGTAGCGCCCCCAGCGGGTGGTGGGAAGTCAGGGGTGCCGGCGGGAAAGCAAGTGGAGCAGGGGCCCAGGTGGCGGCGATGACATCCCTCGGCAAAAGCCTACCCCCCCTGGGACTCGGTAAAATTGTAAAGTGTTGACCGGTCCCCAGTGATAAAAAGGTTGGGGGCCACTGTTATAGACAACATTTTCACCTGTGGAAAGCACACAGGGAGGCAAATCACAATACAAGCATGGCAGAGTGGGCTAAAATTGCACTGAAATGGTAAATCCCAAATGGTACATCACTGGCCCAGATGAAGCTCACCTGGCCTTCACCAAGGCCAGGGCCTTTTTGGTCCTGGACACTAGATGGTAGAATGAGTTCCCAGGAGAGCTGAGGGCTCTGACTCAGTTCTATAGAGCCTACAAGATGGAGCTCTTCTGCCAGGTGTTTAGTTGAAGTGGGGCTCATTTTTAATGCTATTGTTTATTTTGGATTTTATTGTTATTAATTGTTGCTGTGAGCCACCGTAAGTTGGCTGGTCAGGAGCAGTGGCATACAATTTAACAAACAAACAAAATACCATCATCACATTTTTGAGGCAATGGAGCCATTTCTGTACTAGCCAGAGAGACACTGAGTCAGGAGGTACCTTGCACAGCGAACACCCAAACTCTTTGTTTCCTGTCTGATATTTGTGTGCAGATCATCCCTCCTTTTCCTAAGGGTAAAACTACAGTACGATAAGTATGAGTTTGTATTCTTCTTAGTCATTTGGTCAAGGGGGGAGGGTATACTGAATGTAGCCACTGAGATTGTAATTTCATGAAGAAACTATTGTGAAAGCAGAGGGATTTTATTTTCCTTTCTTCCAGTGCCATTTTTCCTCCAGCTGAAAACTGAGCTGCTTTCACCCCTTAATGCTGCCTGGTAAGGAATCTCTCTTTCTTTCTGTGTGTGATTACAGATTACATACATTACTGAATGAGGACAGCAGATGTTGCTTGGTTTTGGAATGGGAAGGGTAACATTTCCCTTTCCCTTCTTACTTGAGTCTCCATTATTCGGTGTGATAATGACAATGCAAATAGTATATGTATTTACATAAGTATTGATGGGGATGAAACAATAGTGTGTGCCGGTATCCCCCCCCCCTTTTGAAACTGTCTGTAAACACCAAACTGTGCCTAGTAGGCCCTGCATTAAAGATAGCACTGCTAACCTTGAGGTGGTGGCTGAAAATCTCCTGGGATCACAACTGAGCTCCAGTGAACTTGGAGAATATGGCTACTTATGAACTCTTTGGCATCATGATCCATTGAGATTCCTTCCCCCCCCCCCAAACCCTAAGGCCCCGCTTCCAAATGTCCAGGTATTTCCCAACCTGGAGCTGGCAACCCTAATTAAATAACAGAATTGTTCAAGCACACTTTGTTTATATAGAAAACATGGTGGCACTTACCAGCAACTGATGTTCACTGAGTGTCTTTTCTGCAGTCCCACATGGAATTGCCCTGATGCAGGGACTTCCACAGAAGAACAGAAATTCACAAGCTTATAGAAAGCTCCTAGATGAGTGCTCTGCCTCACCTCCATCAGAGGCAGAGACCTTTTCCCACCTATTTCCTCATGTGATGGAGGGGGAGGGAATACCCTCCCATCAGTTCTTCCTTCACCACTGAGGAGCATAGAAGAATGTATGACAGTGCCAGCCCACAGTGGGGAAAGGAGGGAAGTATGTGTACCAACACATGAGACACTTGATGAACATCAGTTACAGGTAAGTGCAGCCACGAGTTCATAATCATGTCTTTTGTGAAGTTCCACATGGGTGGAGGGTGTGGGCTGATTATTTCAATATTGATTGCAATACTGCTTTCCTCACAGCCACTTCTCTTCTTTACAGATACAATGTATGTCAATGCTGCCACAAAATGCTGTTGATCTCACTTGTGCTCTCATTGAAGGAAGGAAGAGGACATTGCAGGGGATTTTGAACAGGGCATTGTGTTGTATGAAGCAAGCAAGAGATCTCTAAGTAAGTTTTGACAGCAAGATAGTTAAAGATTCTATCTTGGAAAAGAACCACACGGTTCCACTTGAATTTTTAGGCCAAGAAGTTATGATATTCCAAGATCTCCCAAATGACAATCTGTGTAAAAGAGTGCAATTTCATTTTCTATGTCAAATACTTATACAAAAAGAGATATTTTTGGAAGATTCCTTTCTCTTTGGAAGTCATATTACCTACTGGAAGGAGAATTATCAAAGTACTTCAACGAACACAGGATCTAGATGATCAGCTTTCACAGGAAACAGAGAGATAAACACCAGCTCAACCCATTCAACTGGGCCCTGCTCAAAACTATGGAGAAATTAAGAATATTTTCTGTGAATGTTAATGGTCTAAATGCTCCAGCAAAGAAAATATTTTTTAAATCAAAGAAGCTTCAAGCTTTTTTTGTGTCTTCAAGAAACTACCATCAAAGTAACATGAAACAGAAACATCAAGAGACTAGGTAAAGCCTTTCCAGCTTCTGCCAAAGCAAAAAAAAAAAAAAAGTAGTAGTAGTAACCCAGGTACTTAACCCTAATATCAAAACAGAAGTTTTGATTCAGGATCCAAAAGATTGATTCATCACATTAAAAATTCAGTTCCCTGATGGGGAAAACCTAATAGTGACAAATATCTATGCACCCAACAATGTTAAAGACAAATTTGATGATGATTTTTTAAAAAACACACTGAAGTGCTAGATGCCAATTTAATTTTGATAGGGGATATTAATGTGGTTTCAAACCCACCGATTTATAAATCACATTAAAAAAAACAAGGATCTAAGCTCCCAAAGACTGAAATTTCTAATCTTTATCAATGATCTCTGGTTGATATTTGGATTAAATCCACTAAAATGAAAATATACCCCCCCCCCCACAAAGACATGGTTCATATTCAAGGATTGACCAATGTTGGCTTTCCAAATAATTATTGCCAATGGTGGCCTAGCACATTTGCTGACCATAACCCACTAAAACTAGAATTAAACTATTAAAGAGTTGGTTTAAGAAGATGGAGGATGAATGAGTATATTTTTACAATAAAAATAGATTGCAGAAATGTGTAGCAGAATTGCAAGAATTTTTTTCAATTAAGCAAACATCCGATGTGAAAATGTCTACATTTTGGGATGCAAGCGAAGCCTATATGGGAGTGGTACTAACCAGACAAAATTCCATAATTAAAAGGGAAAAGTGACAATATTTTAAAAGGATCCAGATCAACACTAGGCATAACAATCTAAGCAAACCTGGACTTTAAGCAAATGAAGACTTTAAGACTGGAGAGAGACTATATTGAAACAGAAGAGATGAGGAAAAAATTGATTATGTAAAACAAAAGAATTTTCAACATGTGGATAAACCAGGAAAATTGTTGGCACATAAATAACCAACCCCCCCCCCAAATTCAAAAAACAAAAAACCTTTCATTCTTGACTGAAATACAAAGGAGCTGAATGTCTCTTAGAAAAGGACATTCAAGAGACTCTAGTAAGCTTTCTTCAAAATCTTTATCATTCAGAAAGCAAAGGAGACAATTTAGGAGAGGAACTGAAGTACCTAGAAGATATCCTTATAAAGAAATTTGCAGAAGAACATCATTGAATTTTAAACCAAAAAGTATCAATTCAAGACACCAATGATGCAATAATTTCAATGAAACCACACATGGAAACGGGATCAGATGGATTATTGGTTGAATATTATAAAAGAACTAGGAGAAAAGCCCATTTATAAAAATGGGCATATTCCAGGCCAGGGAGAAGGCTGGGTGGGACCCCAAAGTGATGGAGGGGGCGGCGTGAGAAGGGCATGGGCAGCAGTGGCTGCGCAGGTGGCCGCTGCCTCCATGGGCGAGGTGGCCGCATCGGCTGAAGAGGACGGAAGGTGCATGGAGGCGTTGGCCCTGGCTGTTTAAGGGCAGGGCCGTTGGGGGTGAAGGTCCTTCAGTCGGCAGGGATAAGTGAGGTGTGTCTGGCGGCGGGCAGAGAGGCCGTGATCACCTCTGTAGCCACAGTGGTGGCATTAGTGGTGGCGGCCCTGCTAGGTAGTGGGCAGGTCCCTCCCCAGGCAAGGCCCCTTCGACACAGCAGCCCTGCTTATTTCCCAGGGCATGGCCCTGTACTGCCACACCCCTCCCCGGTAGCCACCCCTCTCCCCGGCCAAAGTCCCTAGATGGATGGCGAGAAAGGACTCACCATTGGGGGAGCGCAGAGGCAAGGACAGCTGACTGGGTGGACGACCCACTCGCCAGAGCACTCAGCCGAGGACGGGCCAAGTAGCCAATGAGGAGCCATGCCCTCTGGAGTGCCACTCGGAGGGGCGAATCAGGAGCCGCGAAGCGGCTCCTGATTCACCCCTCCGAGTTTTTATCACGGACGGCCCCTGCCCCTTCTCCTCCCGTTTAGCTCTTAGCCTTTCATTTATACCGCTCCGCAGGAACGGTATAAAGATATTACAAAAGAATGATACATGTGGTGACACCATTGCTACATCAACTGATAAACAGAATAATGGTAACCCCAGAAAGAGTGATACCTGAATAATGGGAGCAAACTTCCATAGCTCTCATACACAAAGAAGGGACTGACCCAACTCTACCACAATCATACAGAGCAATTTCATTATTGAATGTGGATTATAACATTTTTGTTAAAAATTTTGTTACAGAATGGCTTAAGAGATGTATAGAATAGTGATCCCCATCCCAATTAATTTCACCCAATTGGTTCTGGTCCATCCCTCTGAGGCAAGAGAGAACAATTCTGCTCCATCCTCTATATTAGCAATCCCCAGCCTGTGGGCCACGGACTACATGTGGTCAGTAGACTAATTGGAGGTTGGCCACGAAGGACGCCTTCTCCCCCCTCCTGGCCCTTTACTGCACCCCCCCTGGCCCTTTACAACACACTTTGGGTGTCATTGTCTCCCATCACTCCCAGATGAGACTATCTCATTGCAGAGAAACAAGCTCAGGGTTCCCTTTGATTTGTCATTGTCATGAGTTAAAATTTCCATGAAAATAAAATGTTCCTTATGTTAATTGTTGTGGCAGGTCTGTATCCTATTTTGAAGGGATGTTTAAACATTACCATAGCGATCAGAGAGCGTTAGGGCAGTGGTTGAGAGTAGAGGAGTAAACTACCCCCCCCCCCACGGGCCTCAGTAAAATTGTCAAGCGTTGAGTGGTCCCCGGTGATAAAAAGGTTGGGGACCACTGTTATAGAAGATGTTGTTCATGTTGCTCAAACAAGTTTCATGCCAAAAAGGCATATGGAAAATAATATCCGCCTAGATTATGTACATAAGTCACAGCAATGTGCTGCCTTTGTTTTTTTAGATGCCGAAAAAGCATTTGACAATGTTTAATGGAAATTTTTATAGGTGACCTTGCAAACAATGAACTGTGGGGAGATGTTCCTGAAATTAATCCAACAAATGTATTCAAAACAGGAAGTTATAATTTTAGTTAATGGAATGCTTACATGTGACAAAATTCAGATTATGAAAGGCGCAAGACAAGGTTGCTAACTATACCTTTCATTATTTAACCTTGTTCTAGAAACAACTGCAACAAAAATTAGACATTAAAAAGAATTCTGTTGGACTTCTCATTAAATGTGAGGAGTAAGATGTGGAGCTATGCTGATGATATGGTTTTTATTTTGATGAATCCTGAAATAACAATTCCATGATTGTTAGATACCCTGAAAAGCTTTTGTCAGTATGTAAGGTACAAAATAAACAGAGAAAAAATAATGATATTAAGAGCCTGAGAGCAAATATCAATGGATTTAAAGATGAAAATTGGATGTGATGTTAATCCAGGAAAACTGAAATATTTGGGAGTAACTTTAGACAAAGTATTTTAAATTTTATTGGATGATAATTAGATCCCAATGTGGAAGAGAATTCAGGAATATTTACAAAGGTGGTCTAAAATGAATTCTTCCTGGTCTGCACGAATGGCCACTGTAAAAATGAACATTCTACCCAAGTTAACTTTTGTATTTCAGGTGATTCCATTGGACATCAAGGATAAGATTTTACATGTGGCAAAGCACTATAAATAAATTCATATGGAACTACAGAAGACCAAGCGTAGCTTTCAAAGTCCTTCAGGATGATAAGAAGAGAGGAAGAAGAAGTGTTCCAAATTTAAAACTTACATTCAGCTGTGTTATCAGGGTAACAGATTAGAACACTGAGCCAACTTCAAGAAGCCTATTATTTGAGAAGTGCGGGTTAGAAGATGGTTTACATAATCTATTATGGCCCCCCACAAAAGGTCAAGGAAAAGCCGGACCTAAATCCTTGGGCTCTTATGTCAATAAACATCTGGAATAAATATAAGCAGAGAATAATGAGAAATTCATCACTGTTGAAATCTCCAATTAAGGCCCATTATGACAAAGCACAACAAAAAAGAATAGGTTCTTTAAAACAGCGGTCCGCAACCTTTGGCAGGCCGTGGACCGCTGCGCCAGGGTGTGGGGAGAGGGTCACCCGGGGCCCCGTGCACATGTGGCAGCTCCGGTGCAAACACACAAGTGCGGCAGCCCCGCGCAAACGCGCAAGCGCAGACTTGCTGCGCGTGCGTGTTTGTGTCTGGTGGGGGGCGCAAAAGTGCATGCGTGGCAGTGCCGCACATGCATGCACACGCAGACTTGCCGCGCGTGTGCGCATTTGCGCCCCCACCGGACACAAACGCACATGTGCGGCAAGTCCGCGCATGCGCGTTTGCGCTGCCGGCATGCTGGCAGCCACAGCTCCCTCTCCCCGCCCCTCCAGGCTGCAAGGAAATTCGCCGCCGAAGCGGCCGATTAGCTTGCGGCCTGGCAAGCTTCTCTCCCCCCCTCCCAAAGCAAGATGCTTGCGGCCTGGTGAGGTTCTCGCTGTGGGGGGGGGGCGGGAAGAGAGAGCCACGGCGGGGTTGGGGAACACTGCTTTAAAATATAAGGACCTGCTGACTGCAACGGGAAAGTTAAAACCTATGAGTCATTCAATAAAGACTTTCTTTTCCATACAACTACAGTGGCAAGTATAATAATAGATTAAGAATCGGAAAAACAGGTTTCACCAGAAATAACAGAATGGCTGGATAAACTAGGAGAATTACCTAAAATAGCAAAGCTAACCAGTTTAGTGAATGGCAGATTGGAAAAAGAATTTAAAGAACTATGGAATTACTACACAGACTATATATATCGATAGTTAATAAATGTATTAGTTGATAAAGGCTAACTATAACCAATGGAGGTTAATATTACTGTATCTTTTTATTTTATGTTATAAAATTAATAAATTCTTAAACAACAACAACAACAACAACAAAAGAACAGGGGATGGTATTAGAGAAAACAGGACCTGAATCTATTCCCACCTGAAAGGTGGAAATAGCCATTAAATAGACTTTATTAAAGATGGAAACCTGAATCCTTAAGGGAAAATAGGCACTCCAAAATTTCAGAAAACTCTCTGGTTTAATTCATATTTTTGATGCCCAGATTACAAAATGATCCCACTTGGCCTCGTAAGATTTCTTCATGGAGCAAATGTACAAAGAAATTAGCACTTGGATGATTGTTCCCAACCACCATAAGAAGAAATTAAACATGTAGTGAGGTGCAATGGTCTTGTGATATGGTGGAGAATCAGGACTATAGGAGATGCCTTGAAGAGGGCAGAATTCTGGATCTGCCTCTGGCTAGTGTCTAGACCAGGGGTTCTTAAACTACGGCCCGGGGGCCACATGTGGTCTGCCGACATATATCCAGCCCACCGGATGTTTTTGCTGCCACTGCCTGTCCTGCTTAGCAGCGGATGACTCTTGCAGCATGCACACCATCAGGGTGAGCCAGGCCCCATGGAGCCTATATAAGGCACCATATGTGCGGGTCCCAGATCTCTTGCCCAGGATGCCATGGAGAGCACCTTGCGGAAGTCAGGTAGGAGGTCAGGTAGGAGGCCATCTCCCCCCCCGGCCTGGCTGCGGGAGGGGATTGATGGCCCATGAAAGGGGGGGCTGGAGCCAGAGGCTCCCTCAGAGCAGAGCAGCAGCCTTGGAGATGGTGGGGCTCACAGGGCTTGTGCCCCACTCCTCCCTCTTTCAGGCAGTGCCCGCACATTGCGCCCAGCCATGTCAGCACTGTCAGAATGCAAGTATGATGGGGTCATTATTATTATTGTTGTTGTTATTTGATTTCCCGCCACTCCCTATACAGGCTCATGGTGGGTAACAGTAGTCTTAAAAACCCCATTAGAGACTTAAAAAATTCCCAACATGGTGGTAAAAAATCGTAATCCAACCCCTATCCACCAAGGCGAAGGAAAAAATGGGGAAGGAGCAATGAGCACTTTGGACCCCAGGGGGGGCAACAATCTACCCCACAGACCCCAGCCTCAACCATAGACCTGGTGGAAGAGCTCCGTTTTACAGGCCCTGCGAAACATTAACAGATCCCACAGGGCCAGCAGCTTACCTGGGAGCTCATTCCACCAGGTAGGGGCCAGGACAGAGAAAGCCCTGGTTGAGGCTAGGCGCACTTTCCTAGGGCCGGGAACAACCAATAGATTTCCCGCCACAGAGCGTAAGGCCCTGCAGGGGGCATAGAGCAATACGCGGTCTCTTGGGTATGTAATTTTTTTTGACTTTTTGGAGACCTATGGCATTTGCCTAGGCTCACCATTCTTCGCTATAATTCTGTGCTGTGTATCTCATGTGAGTTAGAAAATGGAAGATGGAAAAATGCCTGGCCAGCTACCCTCTTGACCTGTGCCTCCATAGTCAGGGAGGCATCAATAGCCACACCCAAATTCCTGGCTTGTGATGCGATGGTAAGTTGCACCCCTGTCAGGGTGGGCAAGCGCGTTTCCTGGTCCCACCTCCTAGCCACAGGACCTCCGTCTTGGAGGGGTTGAATTTCAGGCAATTCTAATCGAGCCATTCTGTCACCACTTCCAAACATCTGGCGAATGGTTCCGGGGGAGAGTCTGGGCGGCCGTCCATGAGGAGATATTGGGGGGGGGGGGAAGTGTACTGATGGCAGCCCAGCCCAAAACTTCATACCTGCTGGGCCAGAGGGAGCATAAAGATGTTGAACAATGTGGGGAGAGAACTGCGCCCTGAGGGACCCTACAAGGGAGTCTATAAGGACACAAGAACTCATCCCCCACAGCAACCCTCTGGATCCGGTTCTGGAGAAAATAACATATCCAGCACAAGGCTGTGCCCCACATCCCCATGCCAGCAAGGCGGTGGACCAATAGATCATGGTCCATGATGTCAAAGGCCGTCAAACAGGTCTAAGAGAAACAGCACAGCTGACCCGCCTCTATCCAGCTGGCGACGGAGATCATCGAACAGGGCAACCAACACCGTCTCTACCCTGTGGCCAGGACAGAAGCTGAACTGATATGGATCAAGTGCTGAAGTTTCCTCCAAGAATGCCAGGAGCTGGTCTGCCGTGACCCTTTCTACCACCTTGCCCAGGAACGCCAAGTGCAACACTGGGTGGTAGCTGGCAGGGTCCCGCGAATCAGGCGTAGATTTTTTAAGGAGAGGGCGAACCACCGCCTACTTTAGCCTCTCAGGGAACTCCCCAGAACTCAGGGAGAAGTTGATGATGTCTCTGAGTTGGCCTCCTATCCTCTGGCCACCTCCCTTGAGGAGCCAAGAAGGACAAGGATCAAGGGGGCAAGTGGTCGCCCTGACTGACCCCAGCAACTTGTCCACTTCGGAAGAAGAGAGCCGCCTGAAGCCATCAAACCTCACTGCCAAAGGCGGCCAACAGGCCTCCGGTTCATTTACTGTATTAATTGTGGCGGGAAGGTCGTGGCATAGCAACAAGAATTTATCCGCAGAATAGCTCGCTAATGTCTCACAGCCAAGTTCCAATTGACTAGTATTTTGGAGCCTCTCAAGGGCGGTAAGGGATCGAACTACACTAAATAATTGGGCCAGGTGAGAGCTTACGGACACAACTTCCGTGGCAAAAAACTCTTTCACTGCCATCTCATACGCCCTCATAAGCATGCTATAAGATGTTCTTGTTGCTTCATCACGAGTCTTCCTCCACACTCGCTGTAGTCGTCTCACCTCCCTTTTCTTCTCCCAGAGCACCCCTGCCCTGTGGGTTGCTAGCCCACAGTGCAGAGCTCTTTCAGAGAGGTGGGCTCAAGGCAGTGGGTAGCAGGTGAGTGTCGGTGCAGCCCAGCCAGGGCCAGCCACCAGGAGAGCGGCTGGCTTGGCTCCGCAGAGCTGAGACTAGTGGTTTCTCACCCCACCCCACCCCACCGGACAGGCTCAATTGACATAAAGGGGTAAGTGCAGAAGTAGGCCTGCTGCCCTCCCCTTTTCTTTCAGCTGTGCAGAGCGGGGGGAAGGAATTTGAGGCTGAGGTGGTCCTCTCTGGGGGAAGAGCAGAGTATTGCCTTTTGAGCCAGTCAGCTTATGGCTTTTTTGCCACCCCACCCCAATTCGTACAACAGGCTTTCAAGCTCAATGTGTGCTGGCTCAGGAGCACGGAACACCTCAGGAGAGGCAGGAGTTGGGAGGTGGCTCTTCTTGGGCAGCAGTTGGGAGGGCAGCTAGCTTGGATCCATGAAAATTAGGCTCCTGAAAATCCCCCCCCCCCACTTCTGTGGACATTGAGGGGCTGCTCCTTAGGGGTGACTGTGGGGGTGGGCTGGATTCCTGCTCCCCCGCTTCGTAGTTGCAAGGGAAAGGGATTGGAAGTTTGGCACAGCTGCTAAGAGTGGGATCCAGCAGCCACTGGGCACCCCCTCCCTTTTTGTTTGGCTGGATCCTTTGGGGCAAATGTTGGATGCAGGGGAGCTGGACTCCCCCCTCCCCAGGTTCTCAAGAGCCAGGACATTCAATATGGGGAGCAGGAATAAACATTTTGGGAGGACAGCTGCATGAGCTCTTGCAGGCATGATTTCCAAGGGCTTCTCTTGACCCAGGATTTTGGGGTGATCAGGTGGCCTGACAGCTACATGGCAAGCTGGGGGTCCCTCCCTGCTCTTCTACACATGCAGCCGGCTGGGTCACCTTTGCTTTCCATAGCACAGCAAGCTGTTCCTCTGCAGTACCATCAGAGCTCTCTCAGCCTCACCTACCTCTCAGGGTGCTTGTTGTGGGGAGAGGAAAGGGAAGGTGAATGGAAGCTGCTTTGAGACTCCTTCTGGTAGAGAAAAGCAGCATATAAGAACCAACTCCTCTGCAACAGCTTTTAGCATTCAGAGCAGTCGGCAAGTCCATGACAGGACTAATCACTGGAGGCAGATCTCCCAGATTTAGCTCACTGCCTGACAGTGTAGCAGCCAGTGCATGGGGGGGGGGGGGGGTAGAGGAGCTCACATTTTGCCAGAACAGACAAGTTGAGCAGGTCTTGTCACTAGCTGGCACTGGGATAGTAGACACATAGCTCCTCTGGAGCATAGAGTTGGAATTTGTTCATAGTTAAAAAACAAAACAAAAAACCTATAGTCCGGCCTTCCAACGATCTGAGGGACAATGAACTGGCCCCCCTGTTTTAAAAGTTTGAGGACCCATGGTCTAGACTGTTGAGAACCAAGCTCATTTAGGCCAGAATGTGGCTATTAGAACGCATGTAGCCTTGTTGACCTTCATATTTGACATTGCTTTGTGTAGAGGTGGGAATGGAGGGAATGCATACCAAACCACCTGAAACCATCAGAACTGGAATGCATCCCCAAAGGTCTAGCTGTCTCTCACTGCTCTTGAACAGTACAGGGAGCACTTTATAGTCTGTGCTAATGAGAAAAGGTCCACATTGTGGAAACCCCACAAGATTAGGTCTAGGTAATGATGGGACCACTGTGGAGAGGTTGATTCCGTGCTCAAAAAATATTTTTCATTGTCCTGGCATCTTATGTCAACCCAGTGACCCATTCCCATATGTGAGAAACTTCTCTGCACAATCTGAGACAGCCTGCCCCTCCTATTTGTTGACATTAAAATTTGCTGACATCATCTGTGGCTGTTAGGAGATAGCCCACAGTATGTCTGCAAAAGAAGTGAGAGGATATTTGATTGCTCTGAGCTCTGGTAGATTAATATGCAGATGAGACTCCTCCAGAATCCAATGTCCCAGGACTTTAGCCCAGTTACAATGTACCATGTATGTTGTACAATCCACTCAGAGAGGTGTCTGTGAAGACTTGCAAGTTGTGAAGTGGCACCCCTAGCAGGATCCCTTCCAATAAGTTTTCCTTCTCTGTCCACCATTTCAGGTGGACCACTCCTAGGAATGGAGAGTCTAAGACATTGAGGGTCATAACCCATCTGGAGTTTTCTTAAAAACCATTTCTTGAGGAGTTGCATAAGCCATGGTGAGAAAGACTCCTAGCTGTCTAGCTGTCCTTCATCTGGAGGTAATCAGGAAGCATGGGTACTCAACGAAGCAGGAAGTCCAATCAGGAGGAGAATGTTTGAAAAATACAAGGAAATTCCTAATCTAAATATGCTAACTACACAACACTGATGCTGTTTGTAGGATATTCATCGTATATGCTGTTGTATCATGCACACTACAGATCTTGCATATTCCAACAGATATATGGAGGATGTGTTATTCTTAAAATGGTGACAGCATTTCTGTAATTGACTCAAGGACAGCGTCACATATTGTGGCAATTTACAGACTACATTATCACTCCAGTGATATTGCTAAGTATTTTTCCTCCATTTCATAAAGAAAAAATAAGGAAGTTTTTCTGAAGAATTACATTTTCTTTTAAAAGTGGATGCCAAAGGCATGTCAGGATTTTTTTCCCCCTTGAATGATTTTGTTGTTTTACTTTCAGTCAGAATAGTTCTACAGCAAGGTTGGTGCTTTAACACAGAAATTCACAGCGAGCCCTCACAGCATAATGAAAGCTGACATTATATCAAACACAATAAAGAGTCTCAGTTGATGAAGATCATTCCTGAACACGCAGACCTATTAAACTGAAGAAAAAAAATATCAATTCTACACACTCGCCAGCCAAAAGAAAATGTGATTTGTTATCTAAAAAGGAGTTATAAACACAGCTTCAATGCACTTTTTGTGCTGTAATGAAAACTGAGTTTGAAATGGCAAGATGATTGCAAATTAGAGCATTTGGTTTTTATTTTCTGTCTTTTTAGGTAAACCTTCCACAAGGGCAAGTAGAAGGTTAAAGAGACAATCTTTCTGTTCTCTGCCGATAAGTGGGTTCCATAATTAACAGAGAATAAAAAATGAAATGGGGTACAGAGCTGTGTTTGCCCTACTTAACATGTTTTGAACACAAAGGACAGGCTTCGCTAATGCAGCTCTGGAAATAACAGGATGATAGACATCATGTGTAAACATAAACTAGTATGCAGGCCACATTTCTATTAAATAGTGTGTCCATATTTATATTCAGATTAGACAATATCAACATAATTATTTATTACTAGAAACCATTACTTTTGCTACTGTATCTATGGTGTCAGACAAAAATTAGACTGGACCCTCTCCCCCCATTAGAGTATGTAACATTCATTTGGCATGGCGGGAGTTGGTCTTGTGATTTCTCCATTTTAACTATAGGAGTGCATGCCAATGCAAACTTGAGGCCTTTTCTTTTTCAGTGGGAAAGGCCCACACTAAAAACAAGACTGTCCTCTAATTGGTGGCAAGTTAGTTTGTGAATATTAGATGGTTAACATCCACACCACCCTGCTCTGTTACCAGAGAAATCTAAATAACACAAAAGCCAAAGATATAAATATTAATTGACTTGTTAGTGAGATGTCATTCACTGTGTGCTAGCTACCTATGAGGTAAATAATTGGTGCCTTTGATCTGCTGTGGAAACAGTCATAGCCTACCCCCATCTTGGTATTTTAACCCATTTATAACTTTTTTCATTTTATATAATGTAATAACAGGGAAGAGTTCAGAGTCCAACACCCTTCCACCCACTACCATCTATTCAGATCAAGGAAGCTTCAGTCCTTCGTTTGACAAGAGAGACAGCAGAAATGGAATCGCAGGAAGGCTAACTGCACACTCTCTACTGAACTGTTGTCATAATTATTTTAACTGTTTTAAATTGTTTATTTTTTTATCTGTTTTTATACAACGTTATACGCTGCCCAGAGATAGACTACTGAGACTAGCAGTCTAGAAATGGAGTAAATAATTTTTTTTTAAGAGCTAAAGTTTGGGAGAGACTTGGAGAGACACTTTCATTATAGAATGTTAGTTACAGACTGAGAAGCAACCATCCAGAAGCTGTCAGTCTACCATGTGACGGTCAAACAGACAATCTAAGGTTTCTGATACATCTATCTTAATGAGACCCTAAAATCTCCTTTGTCCAGGAATACTAAGTTTGAGCACTGACAAAATAGTGTCTCCATCAGGCCACCATAGATGGTCTGCTTATTCCCGAAGACTATTAGACAGAGCTACTTCTTACTTGCTTGTCAGAAAGTCTTGATTCTCTATCATCAAAATGTCAATTAAATACTCTATTTTCTCCAACAAATCATCCTCTCTTCTCCTTCTGAAGGTTCTGATTGGTTGTTTATGACTTCTCCACTGTATCAACAGGGAGAAAAAAGAATGAGGTGATAAGGGGAAAAGGGGGTGGACTTAGCTCTATCCATCACTATGGGAAACTGTGGGTCTGAGGTCTTGCAATGTGCCATCAGAGCAACACTATGACATCACTTCCAGAGTAAACCTAGCACTGCCATCATTGAGTTGACATGATTCTCTGGCACTCAACAGAAATGCCATAGCAGGAGACCAAATAGACCTATGCATCACACTCTGGATGTTCAAGTATTCTTTAAAAGGCACATTGGAACCTGCATCCCAGCCTAGCATCACCAATACCACCACCAGCTACGTTCAGTTTACTACCCAGATATAAGGGTTTCCCTAAAATAGTGATGAGAATGTTGTAGAGATTGCAGTCAGCCCCCACTCCAAAAATCCCCCAGGGGTTATGGGAACAGGTCCAAAAACCTGGTTCTTCATTTCCTGACAGTAGAGTGAGACTGGGACCTAGGTTGGCAGTTGTGATAAGAAATATTGTTCAAGTAATATTCAGAAACAAATCAGAGAAGGGTGTACTGTGGCAATGGATTATGCAGCTTTTCTCAACATTTTTACCATTGAGAACCCCCTGAAACATTCTCCAGACTTTAAGAAAACCATGAAGTGGCATGGAATATGGTTGGGAAGTATCACTGTGTACATGCCCACCCAGGAACCCTACCCTTACCATCCCCTCCAGGCCCATCTCTGGCTATTTTGGGAGGGGGGGGGGGAGAGAAGATCAACATGACCATATATGGTCATATCACATGATAAATAGTTAACAATTAAAAAGAATAACTCCCACCTATTCAGGAAACTCTTCCAGGGATGTCAAGAAACCCCAGGTTTTCATGAAACCCTGTTTGAGAAAGCCTGGGATAGTGTGATTTCTTTGGGGACAGAGACTCCTTATTCTCAGCTATTTTCTATGTCTGCTCTTACTTTCAAGATTAAATTGCAAGAAGCAGAGAGAGTTATGTAATATATATATAATAATTATTACATGGTTATGGTTTGAATAGCCATTTTTTTAGAAAGCAAGGGGATTTGGACCTTCTTTGGTATGTACACTTGGTGCACAGCTCAATGTATTACCCAGAACAACACTAACTCGGTATGTAGAAATGGCAATTGTGCTGGAGGTGTGAATAATCACAAGCTGTCTGAAGCACAGGTAGCATGAGTCAAACTGGGGAGAAATCCCCCCCCCCCAAATCAGCACTTTTGCAGCAATCCTTGCCTGCCATTCCATTCCCCCTATATTCAACAAACCAGGAAGAGTGTCCAGCTGGGTCAGCCAGGGTAATCAGGGGCCGATGCTCTGGTTTGGGGGCAAAAGTCTATGTTAAATTAGCGTCATTACTACAGACTTTCTCCAAAAGCCAGAGCAGCACATCTCCAATGTGCTGATGTCACTTCCAGGTGATGTCAGCATGCTGGATGCTCTTCTTGTGTTCAGGTAAATGCAGGGGCCCTGCAGTGGTGTGTATGTGGGAGTGATGTCAATGTGGCCGGGAGCTCATGGAAGCAGCTGCATATTTTAAAGCTTGTTACAGAAACTGAGCTAATAGCCTTTATTCAAGCCGTGTCGTGTACAACAATGATTCTATTAGGCATTTGTGTAAATGTTGCCTCTACTTTCTGTGAGGCCCAATATATGGTAGGATCCAAAGGCCTGCATGCACTGAGGTTTTAAGGGCTTCTTTCTGCAGTCCTTTAAGCCACAGAAAGGGCAGCCTCAACAACTGGCGACAGCAGCAAAGGAGGCTTAGAGAGCTATCCTGCTGTAAAGGCTGGGGTACTTCTGAGCGAGTCAACTACCTGCGTAAAAAGGCCACTGTTGCTCAGCCTCTGACAACAAAATACCCTCCTGTCTGGGTTCCTCACACTTTTCAAAGTGGCTCCTGTGCCACAATCTAAAAAGCACTAAGGTATCAAAGAATTAAGAAACCAATTGCTCCTCTAAAACTCTCCAGGATGGTAAAATGTGCCATCAGGAAATGAGGGCACCTTCTCTTCATTCTCAATCAAACAAGAGTAGGTAGCACTACACCATGAAGCTGCCACTGCACTCGCAGCATTCAGCGAAGAATAAAATGTACAAACTATGCCTACCTGAAGGGATACCTGTTCATCCCATTCTTTTCCTTGTGCCTCTGTGCCACTCATTTTATCCCTGAACATGTCCACCTTGGCAGTTTCCATTAAAGAAATTTTAACTGGGAGTGTTAAGAAGAACTTGGTCTGGCTAACAGTTTCTCACTGTTGTGCAAAGTTGGAACATCCCAAAAATAATGTTGTCAGCATTTACTTAGAGCCAAAATAAAACTCTGCTGTTAGAGCACATCAAATCTGTCTTCTGAAATCATGCAAATGCAGCGCTGTTTGCTAATTAGTCTCCCTGACGAGGTGGGTAATTGAAGAAGAGAGTGCTAAGTGTGCCAGCTCTATCATGTACAGCAGTGTTCTGTGGTCTCTTTCCTATGACCACTGATATTTCTAGGCAGAACTCCTTTTCAGCTTCCTTTCCCCTTAGGCTTCCTAATGTGAGAAATGGTTTAGCTACCTGAGAAAAAGGACTGCAGTTGGACAGATGGCATCTGTGGGATAAGCTTCTGTGCAGATGGTGGGAAAGATGATAATTGACAAAGAGTACAATGTGGCTGACTCTCTCTCTCTCTCTCTCTCTCTCTCTCTCTCTCTCTCTCTGTGTGTGTGTGTGAGAGAGAGAGAGAGAGAGAGAGAACACATGTGTGCCTATGGGACACTCTCTTGTCTTTGCACATTAGAGAAAGTTCAGCTGGATATGATAGGAGGGAGGCAATGGGTGTCTTCAGTGAAAACCTGCTATGGAAATGAGAGAATTAACAAGATGAATTAAGTGGTAGAGGAGTTAGGAGTAAAAATAATTGATTAAACAGGAGATGAATATATAATACAGACCTAGCAGCAAACAAATCTCCCTCAGCAAATGTGAATCTGAGGTCTTCTTAGGAATTAATGGTAAAATATAAATTAATAGTAAAGGATGGATTGGGATCTGCCAGGTGGAAACAAGAGCCCTCTTAATGGATTAGTAGGTTGTGGGTGGGAAAGAAGTATAGGACTAAGGAGCTAGAGGAGTAATTGCAGATATTTGGATATGATGTCCCAGAACAAAAAAAACACCCTCTAGCTGATCAGTCACAATGGTTCTAATGATGGATGCTGGCTGAAAGCACTTAACCCAAGCATATTCCCATTACCTCCGAGGCTGATAAATACTTTCATTATGATTTACAAGCCACTCTGCATGTGCTGTTGAAAAGCTGTTGTGATCTGTTATGGGGAAAGGGATACCTATCTGCAGGTAGTCTGCTCTTAGAAAGGGCGTGCAATCCTTGAAGGACCAATTTATTGTAAAACCAAGTCATGATAGATACACAGAATGATATGGGACTTCTCTATTTAAATGCAATGTATATAACGGGGTTAGTTCCTTCGGTTTAATCAGAACTTTCCTGGATTTTCAAGCAGTGGATAGGAAAAGATATACAACATGGAATAATGGAAGATGAAAAATTCCCCATTTTTCTCCTCCCTTGTGATTTCACTGGCTTTGCAGCTGAAGTGAAGTAGCTTGCTCTGCTCCATCATGTACATCCTTTGACCTTAATTTTCACTCCCTCACACTAAGCTGTTGGGGGAGGTTGCCTACCATACAGTTTAAAAAGAAGAAAGCTATCCTCTGCTACTCATTAATATTTTCCAAATGCTCATTTAAATTGGTGAAGGAGAAAGCTCCTATAACAGCTTAGAAGATCTAACTGAAGGATGGAAATCTAGGTCCAGATCTGTATACACAATATTGCCCAATTTCTCCCCTACAGTAGGCTGCGAGCTAATGGGAAGCATGTGGTGGTTTACCTTCCTACTAACAGTCATGAAGCAAACTAAGATCTTGAATCTGTATTCTGTTATCATGCTGCAAGGATTCCTTGAGAATGTGAGGGCAGCATGCAGACACAGCATTGTATGTGTCACTGGGTGCAGGTCTCCTTTTTGGAAAAGAACTGAGGGCAATTCTGCACTTCACAAAAAATAGCATTAAGCCAGCATAGTGGCTTAACGCTATAAAAAATCACACACACACACAGACCCGACCCACCATTCCTTACCTCCTTGCTTTCTGGCTTTCTTATCCTACTTCCTGGCACTCTGCATGGCTAATTAAAATGGAGGAGAGGGACTTGCTATACCTATGAGTCTCTTCCTGCCTGTTGGTCATGGCAGCAAGCCAATCACCTTTCTCTTCAGTCTTAAAGGGAAAGCAATCTTTTAAAAAGTGAAACTTCTCCATTGTTATACCTATGCATCTACTCATAGATGAATAGTGCTTATATTATAGCAACCCCCCCCCCGCCTTGAAGCATAGGAGAAGTAATTTTTTCACCTTTGGGGGGGGGATCTGAGAGGCATGCATTAACTATTGGGGGGAATTTTTTTTTGTACTTCCTGGCTGGAGCAACGAGTATGCGTTGCTCCAGGCACTTTGCTAAAGAAAAAAAAATGTTGCTGGGAAAAGGGAGAGGGAGGTGGGGGGTTGGCAGGCACTTAACATGGAGATATCACTACTTTGTTTGCTTTGGCTATGCACAGCCATTTTGCAAGTGATTGCTGGTTGCTGTCCTGCTGTTCTCGCTACAAACCTGGGAGAATTCCATTTTCAGGATTCCCCAGTTAGCACTTTAAATTGGAGAATGTAGCTGCTGGTTTTCTGCTGGGAAGCTGGATGCAGACATTATTTGAAATGACAAAAATATTGCGTTTGCAAAAGGTAAGTGACTCACTATATTTTCTGGGTGCGGAATGGCAATGAGATTCTTGCATTTGTTGATGGCACTATAGTAGTGTCCTTAAAACTGATAGTCAGATATCATAAACTGATATTTTATGATTTTAAACAATTTTAAACAATTGGGAAATCACCCCTTATAGTAAGTAGAGTAAGTATGACTGCTGAACTCCACCAAACTCCACCACTCTCCTTGACCTCAGCAGCCAAGTACTACAAAGAGATTATTTCATATAGCTGCCTACTGATCAGAAAATTGTTGATCTAGGATGACAGGAAGATGGCGCCGTGCTAGTCCGTTCTGTAACAGGCTCCCGAACCAAGCAGAGGGCCAGGAGCAGAAGCACCTGGCAGACCTGAGCGAGGTGCACCAATCTCGCTCGCTGGTTGCCCCAGGAGCCAGGAATGGCATCCTGAGGATCCTACAGATCTGTGGAGACTAAGTTCTCTGGATTACCACTGCTTGTGCTTGGGGCCTTAATAGTGCCGCTGTCGAAAACAATTTGCTAATCTTGAAACGACCAGCCGCATAAAATCCTGCATTCTTCTCAGGCTATCTCTTCCCAGCTTGAATAATCAACACAAGGAGCGGCAGTCTGGCGAATTACCAACATAAAGACTGTGAGTTCTCTGTTCGCTTTCTCTTTCTTTAAAGCCAGGCACTAGCCCCCCCTTCTCCCCCCCTAACCAATTTGCGAGGGAATTCTTTCTTTGGATGGGAGGCAAGCCAGATAAATACACTTGTTAAAATAAACAAAAGAAAGATCTTAAGATTTTACGATGGAGAGCCCAGCGGGAGTTGTTGACAGAAAACGGAGATTGACTCACTGATAACTCCTGATCTCCTGAACTCTCGCGAGACGCCCTGTCTGTGATCTGTGATTATATGGTGGTGTATGCATCCTGTGGAGTTGATGAATACTGCAATAGAAAACCTAACCAATGCACAGATGTATCGCCTATTATGCAAGGGCAATTCAGAGATATTGGAAGTAGTCAAAAAGGTTGAAAAGGAGATTCAAGACACTAAGAAAGAGCTCTCAGACAGAATCGATGGTTTTAAAAAAGCAGTTGATGAAAACACAACTCAGCTGGCAACACACCAAACGAGAATCCAACATCTGGAAGTTAATCAACAGGAGCGGGAGAGAGTGGCAGAAGACAAATTCGAAGTTCTGGAAGTAGAATCCAAAGCTAGGAACGTAAAAATCAAAGGCGTTTCGGAAGAATTTGGGAAAACAGACCTGAGGAAGGAAATCACCGAAAGCCTGGAATATTATTTAGAGGAGGAAGAGATCTGAATAGACAAAGTATACAGAGTTTATTCAAAGGCAGCCACACGCAAGAAACAACCAAGAGACATCTTTGTAAGCTTTGACAGCAAGGCTGTAAGAAGCAATCCTCAAAAAGCATCGGGAGACACTTCTAAAATTGGTGGATCAAGGAGCACAAATTTTTCAAGACTTACCAGCAGATACATTATGGAAAAGAGCACAATTCCATTTTTGAAACCACCTGAAGAATATGACAGACAGTGGAGCAATTACCTGGACTTTCTTAAGAAAGACTGCAGTAACTTTTAGGTTAGGGTTAATATGCGATGGGAACTGACTATATACTTCTTAAGATAATATCAGACTATATTCTCACATGTATCAATAATTACTTTTCATTTTTCTGTAAATGCTTTATATATAATAAAAATAAAAAATTATAATAATAAAAAAGAAAAAAATTGTTGATCTAGCTCTGAAACTGAGGAACACAGTGTGGCCAAGGGCATTTTACCTCTTCCTACTGAGCTATATGGGGGAATCTGAAGATGGAAAACTGTAGATGCTAGGGTCCTCATGAGGCCACCCTGGAGAACCCATATCCAGCTTGTGCTGAGGCAGCTGCATTGGTTACCGGTTAGCCTCTGGAGCAGGCTTAATGCTTTGGTTATTACCTTCAAGGCCATATACAGCCTGGGCCTTGCTTATCTGAGGAACCACTTGTATCCTTATGGTCCCCACAGAGCTCCTTGTTCTGTGAGTTTGAATCTGTTGGTTGTCTCTGGTCCCTGAGGGGTACACCTGGCCTTGAGCTGTGGCCTGGAGATCAAGTCCTAGGAGGACTTGGGAATGTTCAGCCTGGAGAAGGGGAGTTTGAGAGCGGACATGATTGCTTTAAGTATTTGAAAGATTGTCACTTGGAGGAGGGCAGGGAACAGTTCCTGTTGGGAGCAGTGGATAGAACTCACAGTTATGGGTTTAAACTACATGTGGAACAGTACTAGTCAGATATCAGGAAAAATTTTTTCAAAGAATTGTTCAGCAGAATGGGGTACCTAAGCTCCCTTTCTCTGGTGGTCTTTCAAAATTGGCTGGACATATACCTATCATGAATGCTTTAAGTTTATCCTTTATTGAGCAGGGGATTGAAATAGATAGCCCGTATGGCCTCTTCCAACTCTATGATTATATAATCCCCATGACCATCCAGTCTATTAGGTGAGTTTCTTATATTTCTTTTTATAGGTTTATCTAGAGCTGTTATAAACCAGCCCTTTCACATTTGAGTAATATAATTTTCAAAATATACAAATTCATATGAGTTCAGACTCACAACTTTCTATGGTATGATATAAGGACTACAGATATTTGGGCTTCTTCTGAATAAAGATATTCTCACCCAATATTAGGTGTATCATTTGGATAATTTTCAGATTACTGCAATACAGTAAACCTAATTCCTTCCATCTTCTTTTTTAAAATTCATATTATATGACAGATATGGTCCATGAAACTGAACAAGAAAGTCCAGTAGCCCACTTTCCACCTATATTTTCAGATATTACTCCAGTGGGATTTTACAATCATTTCTTGATCATTTCTACAAGGTGTGCAAAGCAACCAACTGTGAATATTGCCATAGTGTCTATTTTCTAATAGAGGGAATACTCTGGGGAAGATCCATCTTTTTCTAACTGGCAAGACACAATTCAGCAGATACAATATTTCAGATTTTCTAGAAAAATGTATATGCACCATAAACCATTCTTGTATGCATGCGTGTTACCATGGAGTTCTTACAATACATTTCTTCTCTTGGAATGTAAAAAGGAGGGCACACACTGTTCATTGGGATACCTTTTTTTAAAGTTGTTAAGACACAGTATATTTTTTCATGGGTACAATCTGGGACAAAAGAGATTGAAAAGGGAGAAGAATTAGGAAGATGGTAGAAAATGAAGAAGGCAGTGGAAAAGAGCTGAAGAGAAACAACAGTAATAAACACTTTATGAAGCAGAAAATGGCTTATAAAGAAGTCAACTTCTAAAGGCAATTTATATAATCCTGCCAAGTGCACATAAATGGGGAAATAGCTCTCTCTGCAGCCACAAGCATTTCTTTAAATAGGACAAATAGCTTGGGCAAAAGATTTGGGATGATCAAATGAACCTACCAAAAACAACAATGATAATGATAGGCAACCCGCTTTCAGCAAAACAGTTTGGCATTCAGAGAAAGGCAGAATCTAATTCAGAGAAAGGCAGAATCTAAGACAACTGAGGAAAGCTGATTTTTACAGAATGTGAGTACCTTCCCTATTTAACAAAACATTTCTACCTTTCCTATTAGGGTGAGTGACCAAAGAGGCAGAGCATGTTAATGGTTCAAATGCAATTATCATTTTAATGACTCCCTCTTGGCTTACTAATGAGCCCTCTGTCTACTGGAAATTGTGGGGGCTGAGATTCTTACTGGTATAATTTACAAAGGCTAGAGACATCAATATAAGGCTATAATGCATCTTTTAAAGGGGGAGGGATTTGGGGCTTGTTATTTTACCTTTGGGTTTAACTTGGGATGTTTTAATTATTACGGTAAGCCATCCTGAACCAAAAGGAAAGGAGGGATATAAATATTTAAATAAACAAACAAGCATAACAAGACAAGCCATACAGTCCAGCATCCTGTCTTATACAGTGGCCAACCAGTTCCTCTGGAAAGCGAACGATAAGGCAAAAAAGTCAACACCTTCCTCTGATGTTTCCTCCTGGCACTGTTTCATGGCCTCTATCATGTTGCGGGATATGACTAGTTGTTGTTTTGCCTGCCTTTATGATTGCTGCCATCACTTTGGGCACAAAACAGCCCCCCCCTCTCTCATTGGATCACCTGAAGTCAACTTCACAGGAGTGTTGCTCAGTGGCATGCCAAGGAGCTAGACAATTGGATAAGTACTTGTGCAGACTCTCCCAAGTTAAACAAACTTCATTTCTGCAAGCCACAAACTCAGGGTATTGCAAAGGTCCACAAAGAATCTGGGTTCACAAAGAAAAACAAACACAAAGACAATTTATATCAAGTACTTACAATCCATAGTATATCTGACCTTTGCTCATTGCAGGATGCCCCTATTTCTGCTGCATCTGCAACCTTTTAAGCATCGTTTTCTTCTGCCATCTTTCATGGTAAAAAACATGCTCCAACAGTTTCCAAACAAAGAGCCTCCAAACAATGGAACAGCTCCCCTTTTCAGCCCCTACTCCACATGTGCTCTGGGATCGTCAGGCAATCTGAGTGCTTAAACCTAGATCAAGTGGTATTAACATATCAAAGAATTAGCCATGTTGTCACTTACAAGTTTAAAAATAAGAAGTAGAAGAGCTGGGTTGTTTTTTTTTTTTGTATTCTGCTTTTTGCTATCCAAATATAGCATAGTGGTTTACAATCTCTTTCTCTTCCCACAACAGACATACTGTGAGGTGGATGAAGCTGAGAAAGCTCTGGGAGAGAGAAATGTGACTGGCCCAAGGTCCCCCAACTGGCTGTATGTGGAGAAGTGGGGAATCAAACCCAGTTCTCCAGATTAGAGGCCTCCACTACACCAAATTGGCTCTGTATCTGGCAAAGAACACACACACCCCTTCTTCCTAGCTACAGATATGCCTACACTGCTTTCCATCACTGTAAGGCATCTCTTGCCCCACTGACTATAATAGCATTCAGAAGTTTAGTGCTTCTCAATGTGGAGGTTTCCTTTAGTCACCATAGCTAGAAGTCACTAATAGAGCTGTCCTCTATTCATCTGTCTACCCCCTTTTAAAACTTTCTGTGCTTGTGGCCATCAACCCCAACAAATTAAAACAGCAACTGACCCGGGTTCTCTCTCAACCACTTACAGAATAAGATATTTAAATACAGGAATTAAACTGAGGTCATTTCTATACATCTTTTATTTGGCTTTCTGATTTTGTTACACCCCCTACTCTTATGGCTTTTAGGAAACTCTGCAAAGCAGAATTTTTAAAGAGGCCTTTTGAGGATTTAAATATTTATTAACTTATTTTGTTGGCTAGAGGTATACACTTATAAATATATAAATAGTATGAGGTTTTAAGTAGTTCATTTAGCTCTACAAATATACAAAATCACTGTTTCTTACTTTTTGGCATGTCCTCATAGAATAGTTTCATGCTCAACCATAGGGAAATATTTAGAGATTTTATTACACCATCAACAATAGGCTAGAAATGTACTTTCCAGAAGAAAAGCTAAGATTTAGACAAAGAGTGCTTTGTTTGAACTCTTTAGGTTATATGCAAGGAGAGGTCTTGATCAGATCCTTTTCGTGTTCCCTAGTAAAGTTGATCTTAAGCACAGTCCTAGGTCCTACACCACTGTATTATCACTGTAGTCATTGCAGTTTGTGGCTGATTTCCTCTAGTCCAAGAACTAAATAGTCTCATTTTAGCGCAGAAGAGGCAGCATCCCCCAGGGGCCTCAGCGGCTCAGGTAATTACACTGACCCACTTATACATAACATGGTATCACTTGCTGTCGATTCCCTGTTTGCACCTGCACTGTCAGATGCAGCCTTGAATTTGTTTGGATGCATTAGAACAGCTTGCTGAATGGCTGGCTTTCTGCTTGTAACTCACAAGCAGGACAGGCTGAATGGACAAGCACATAGATTGTTCCAGGATCCATGTATGTAAAAAATTACGCCAGTCAGATACAGGGAGAACCCTACAAAGGATTTACATGAAGATGCAAGGCAACATGTAGGTGCACTCCTAAGGGGGATGACTGTATTTCATAAAATATCCCAGAGAATGTGGAAGGCATGGCTATATATAGCACTGGCACTTGTGCCACATAGCGATCTCAGCATCTTACTGTAATAAGAAGCAAAGAAAAGCCTTAGGCACAGATGTCTCTGATATGCAGCTGCTGGCTACAAAACACCCTACCAAATAGAGACTGGATAGCCCTTCAGCTCTGCAGTGCTTCCTCATTTGCAAGAGGCACATAAAGGAAAATTAGAAACCAAAAATGCCACCTTCCATAATTTTTATAGGTACATTTTGCACCTGTTTCTCATCTAAAGGAAGTGGTAAATGAATGGCTGGAATCTGGAGAACAACACTGCTGTACTCACTCCAGATAAAAAACAGCCAATGTACCAGCTGTCCAGGCATACTTAAGAGGAATGGGGAGTGTTACTGAGAGTCTGGCCTCTCTTAACCTTCCCTCCTCTCACAGCACTTTGGAGCTACAGAATTAGTAGGCACAGAATGCACCCCTTAGGCAGCCATGACAGTTAGAGGTATGAATAAAAACAACCTGGCTAATAGTGCCAGAGCCGCAGGAATATACATTTTAAAAAGTAAATAAAATACAGAGAATGAGTATTTAAAATTAACAAAACTCCAAATGGGGAATCCTCTGTTTCAAACAGCTAGAAAGTACTATATAGGGTAAGACTTAAAAAGCGAACAAACATTGCTATTGTATGCAGTTACTCCAGTCTAAGCCCAATGAAGTCAATGGCTTTAGACTGGAGTAGTTCTGCATAGGAGTGCATGGCTAACCTCCCCAAATCCACTGATATTGCTTTGGTTCATTTTTATTCCCATTCTTCATCCACTGAAGTCTTGCATGACAGCTGGCAGGAGGAACAACTGAGGAACTTCAGAGCCACAGGAGAGCAGCAAAATTACTTTCCCCCTTAGCTCAGCTAGACGTGTGAACTACAGTGGAAACCACTTGTGGTACAATTGATCTGTCCCATTGGTCTGTCCCATTTAGAACTATTCCCCCCCAAAGGAAAAACCGGAGAAAGGCCTTAAATGGTGGGAGGCTTCTACAGAAACCCCTGTACAAATAACGGTTGGATCTAGGGGTATGTCTGCTGCCAAAAGACAGCAGCACCATGTCTTGTCCCTTGCTTCTCCCAGGTGAAACAAAATGTATGATCTGGAGTCATTTAACTGAGGGTTCCTCTGCCCCTTCAAGCAGCAGCTAGTTTAGTAGAGTGGTAGGGAAGGAGAAACTTGCAACAGAATGATGGCCCCTCAGATATATCACTAGACAATATGTAGGGCTGCTATTTTTTATGGCAGTAATACACTCCCCTTAAAATCTAAGGGCCATTCTGCATGACTTTAATATAGCCCTAGTCTTACATTTTGTTTTTGCCACTAAAACTACGTTCCGCATGACGTTGTGAGCAATCTGCAACACTCCTGCAACACTAGCGCCAAAATCGCTTCGTTGTAGCGATTTCCGGGGAATCGGGAAAAGTGGATTCACCCTCAGAAAATTGCTACACTCTTGCCAACAACCTGCAACACTTGCGAAAAAGACATGTGCGTTCTCAATGTAGCAGTTGCAACAAAGTCCCTCCCCCTGGCTCTCTCCTCCGAACGTCCGGTGAAGCGATCGCCATTTTTCCCCCCTCAGAGCGGGGAAAGCAACGAACCAGCGAGGCTTCATTCACCCAGCGAGGCTTCTCTGGCTACAGTCCCTCCACAGAAGTGCTTTAAAGCTCCCCTAAGTCCCCAAGCACAACACAGCCCCTCGTTCACCAGTTCCCTTTAATTTCGGCCAAAAATCGCACCTGTGGGGGGGGGATTTTTTTTCCACTCGGGGGAGCGTGGTAACAATGAATCGCCAGCTCGCACGGCAACTAGATGGGTCTCTCCATTGCAACAAATCAACGCATATTCGTTGCAACATGTGAGTTTTTTTTTTTAAACCTGTGCTTAAATGGAAAGGGGCTTTTCGGGAGCATGATAACAACCGTCCATTGGTTGTTCCGTTTGATTGATGGCCAGGGGTGGGAACAAACACAGAAAAAAATCGCTTCCTTTCTAGCGATTCCTGCGAGACTGGAAACCTGTGGGGAATGAATGAAAACGCTACTGATTCCACTACAAATGAAGGTATGCGGAACGCCGAGATTCCACTATTTAAAATAGTGTTTCCGCTTTGTGAAAGCAATTGGCAACATCGGTCCTTGTGCGGAATGGCCCTAATTTTGACCTTACAGTGTGTGCACACAAAAGTGGAAGGCCCAGCTACTCTTGCTCAGTGACGTTAAAGCTTCACTGGCCTGGCAGAGCACTTTTCCATTCTTAAGAGGTCCTTGTAATTAGCTTCAATGAATTAATTTTTTTTAAAGCAGCATTTTACTTGTGTGTACACAATTTCTTGGGGGGGGGGATTAGGATACTTTCTCACACACACATGTGCAAATCCTGTGAGCTATGCATGTGAAAATAAGTGCCATAAAAATAAATAAATTATGCTTCTACAGCCAGAATATAGGGAATGTCCTTAAGCAGACAGCTGAAGGTCACTTCAAAGGCTGCTACTGTAATCAGAATCTTCAGAGGGAGAAAATGCTTGTGTGTGGTTAATACAGGGGAAGAAATAGAAGACAAAAAAAGGAAAAAACTTTCCATGTAGGGATCACAGTTCTGATTGATTGCCCAGCTGATGATTGCGGGGAAACAGCCTACCAGCCGCTTTCACTCCAGCTCTTGTTTCATTTCCCCCTGAACTTCCATAGCAACCCATCTGCAGTGAGTGACTCTAATGTTTAATGGTCCTGCCATTAGCACTAATGCATTCCAAACACTCAGCATCTGCTGTCGCGCATTCAGATGGAAACACAAAAATAACCACGTTCAGCGCAATCTGTCATAAATTCCAACTTGAGGTTATAAAATAACATACCAAGAGAGAGAATGAGAGAAATGGCCAAAATTAACAAGTCACTTGGTTAAAAAACAAAAGAAATAAGATAGGAAAATACATAACAGAATCAATAGATCAAAGAAAAGAATGGTGAAAAAGGGACTCCAGGAAAATGGAAGTGTTGGTAAAATCCACCTAGAGTTGCCAAGAAATGAGAGCTGTAGCTATTTGAGGTGTGGAGTTAATGCCCATTGATCATGTCAGTTAAATGTTAACAGAATCTTGAAAAGACATAATAATTACTTTAAGGTAAATAATTATGGTATATGTAGGTTCAGACAGTGTCAGTGGAGCAACCAATTAAAACACATTGACATGACCATCTTTTCTAAAGTACCTGGAGATCCCATAGAAAATTTCAGCACAACATAAACAGAAAATCTGCAAATAATGGGGATGGCAGAATATTTTAGATTCTAATAAAAACAGGATAAACAGGAAAATATCTGTGTAGTCTTGTGAAAAAAACATCACATGGATCCACAAGTATCTTCTGATTCTATGATTCAGCTGTATATTTTTCAGAGAGAAACAAGATACCACAATTTTTATATTTTTGTAAAAGAATTACAAGTGAGATTTGCTTGCTAAAAATATGTGTTTGTGCATAGTAAGATTTCTTTTGACGCCTCTTCTAAGGATCAACCCAGTTTCAAGAACCTTACAGTACATGGTTAGTATTCAGGGCCAATCTGCACTTCTAAAAATTTAGTGTTAAGCAACCCCAATTGCTTAATGCTATTTAAAAATGCGCCCCCTGCAATTTCCCACCTCCTCACTCTCCTCCCACTTTTTTACGCTTCCTGGCACTCCGCACGGCTGAATAAAATAGCTGTGAAGAGGGACTTGCAATACCAGCAAGTCTCCCCCTGCCTATCAATCATGGCAGCCAGCCAATCAGCTTTCTCCTAGTTTAAAGAAATCTTTTTTTTTTAAGTCAAACTTCTCCATTGCTATGCCTATGCATAAAATCCTTTGGGGGGAAAGGTATAGAGACATGTTTTGTGCATTAATTGGTGGGGAATTGTTTTTTTTTTTTTGCTTTGCATTGGTGATTTAACATGTATTAGTTGCTACAAGCAGTATGTTTAAAAAAAGAGAGGGAAATGGAAGGAGGGAGGGAAAGACTTTGAAGCAGAGGCCATGGGAGACAGGCAGCAGAAGTTATGAGAATGGGGTTCCCCTGATGGAGCCCTTGGAAATCTGCATGGAGCCAGCATCAAACACAGAGAGAGGAGACCAGCATGACAGCCTCCTTGGGAGCAGGGGCTGGACTGGGGAGGGGTGGGGTGGAGCCGCAGACAAGGACATCAGTAATAACCCAGGTGGTCAGGGAGGTGACAGTTAACTTCAACGGGATGCTAATTAATTTGGCCAAGCTTTCTCCCTTGTCAGCGGTAAACTCAGACTGCCCTGCCATCCCCACAGAAGCGCTGGCACCCTTCAAGCTACCCCATTGGCACAAACACACACACACTTTGCTGTCAGCACAAACACGTCTTCACCACTGTGAGTGGCTAAAGGGGAGCTTGAACTCCGCATGTACCCCTCGGGCTCCCAGTCCTCCCACTGTTTGCATGGAGCTGGGGCCAGCAAGCTGGGAGAATTAATCAGTGCCTCCGATTCAGCATGGCTGCAATAGGAGCCCCTTTTCAAGCTGCAGAGCTGCTTTCTCTCATTCATTCTTAAAGCAACAGCAGCCACTTAACGTAGCAGCACCAGCACGCTCGCTGCCCACAGCTCCTTTGCTCCAGCCTCGGCAGCCCACTCCCTACTCTCACTCGTTCTCCTTCTCCTCTAGCTCCAAGCTTGCTACTCAGTCACTGCACCACCGCAACTGCTGTGTTTGCACCATTCATCCACCTCTGGGCTGTCTAAAAAACAAGCGAACCAACAGGGATTTAGCAAACTGCAAGGTAAGGGGAAGAGCTTCAAAAAAAAAAAAGAAAGAAAGAAAGAAAGAAAAGAAAAAAAGGAAAAAAAGGAAAAAAAAAAAGAAAATCCCCATCCCCAGGAGAAGGGAGAGGGAGGCGGGCTTGAGGGTGGGCACTGGAGATGGAGACTGCGCTGCTTTGCCCACATTGTCCTTGACGTGTGGCTTGCTGCTCGCTCTCCTCCATCTAGCGCTAGATGGCTGGGCGAATCCACTTTTTGGGATTCCCCAACTATCGCTTCAAAATGGAGGATTTAGCTGCTGGTTTGCTGCTGGGCTGCTGGGTACAGACGACGTTGTGTAAAAGGTTAAAAAAAGTGTCTGCATAAGGTTAGGATTTTACATTTTAACTTGAGTGCGGAATGGCCCTCAGTTTTCCAGGCAGGGCCACAACTGCTTTCTTTCTAAATTCCAGCATCCCCTTAAAGAATAGACAAGAAAAAGAAATAATTATCCTTTCAAATAACATTTTCTTCCACCTCAATGAATGATTCAGATAGTTATGACATTGTAAAAACACCAAGTTCATCCATTTCTAAGTATCTATGCAAAGTAAGTGACAGATGCTAATAACAGCATGAAAAAAACTGAATGACTGAAGATGATGTGTGTTCCTTCAGAACATAGTCCTGGGATACTGGAGGACTGGATCTATGCTCCCTAAGACATCCAAGAGAGCAGGGAGGTAAGGAGCCAGGTGTGATAAGAACACACGTTTCATCATCAGCAAGAGTGACAAATATAGTCTGCCATTCTAATATACATCTTCAACAATAGATGCTCTTTTGAATGATATTATCAAGAGTTTGTATCTTGCCTATACAGAAAGAAAAATTTTGCATCTAAGCTTACAACAAGAGGATTACAACCACTCAACATATCAATGATAAATGTATATGAGCATCTGGAGCAGCTTTTTATTAAGATAATGCCACCAAATTTGCACAGAACATATGCCTAAAGGTATCCCCTGTGCAAGCACCGGTTCATGTCTGACCCTTGGGGTGACGCCCTCTAGCGTTTTCATGGCAGACTCAATACGGGGTGGTTTGCCAGTGCCTTCCCCAGTATGCCTACCTCTCCTCTAAAGACCCTCCAAGTTTCAAGGGATTTGCTTGAAGGGGGCCAATTTCACAGAGTCCCAAGTTAGATGCCTCTTGGCAAAAGACTCAGTTGTCTCCACTGATTCTTAAAATGGTAGTCAATAACATTTGTTTTAAAAAACAACCCTGGCCACAGTTTCCTATGCTTAAAACAAGTGATTAACAATAAAAAAGTCTAACCTTTCAATTCTAGCTTTAACTGAGGAAGTGAATAGTGACTTGTGGAAGTTTATATGCTACGACCATTTTTTAAAGTCTTTTATGGTGCTGTTGGACTCTTCTTCTTTTCTATTGTTATAGACAACATAACACGGCTACTCTACCTTATCTATCAGCATACAGAATGCAATTGTAGATTGTCACCCCTAAAGCAGATTCTTCTAACACTGCAAGTTGTTGACTGAAAACTGCTTGGGACTGTAAGAACTGCAGAAATTGGCAACTGAACTTCTCTGAAACTTAAATCCTTGATAATTTAATCATCCCAAATAACTGGTGTTCATTTGTTTTCCCCTATAGACGGCTCTATAGCAAGACAATGATTGAAAGCCCTATAATGAATACTAGGATATGCTTTATATTTATACATTTTCCCTTCCCCTCCGCATTTTGTAGCTTCATAATAAAGAAATGTATTTATTCACTTGCTTTGCTGAGTGGAGCTCAGAATTATTCCTCAGTACCTGCTTGGGGGCATAGGATGTGCTATGAAGAGTATCCCAGGTATGCAAGAGAACAGCTCTGGGCAGTCCTGATAAAGCAGTGGCACTCTGCAGAAAGGTGCTAGAGCATGTCGGATTTGGGTGGCTTGTTCCTAATTACCTGCACCTTGATTAACTGGTATGATTGGTACCATTAAAATATTTTCCTGAGGATTTCAGAACAGTTTGCAGCACAAAATAAGCTAGCAGTCCACAGGCATGAAAAATCATTTTAAAGAGGATAATTAACCTTTCTATGCCTCTCATAGGTACTGAATCAGATACGGTTGAAGCTGGCAGTGACCGAATACCACTTTCCATCTGCATGATGCTTAGTGGTCTGTGTGGAATGAGACTGGCTATCAATCAGTGGAGCAAATAAAGAGTTTTTAGCTGATTGGTCAATATTACATTTGTTTTCCTTTATATCCGATGCACAGAAAAGATTAATCTGATACAAACCAGTATGGAAACCTACATCGGTTCTGCTTAAGCCATAGTAACTATACTTGTCTGGTTAGGTATAACCCTTATAATACGTAACCCCTGGTTAGGTATAACCCTTATAATCAAATCCTACAGTTACATACTATGCCTGTTTACTCAGGTGTAAGTCTTACAGTAAGGAGTTTCCCCAAGTTCATGTGCCCAGGATTGTAGACCTGTTGGAACGAGTGTTGTGCAGTCCAAGAGCAATAGAGATTCCATTCCTGTTTCTAAGGTTCTTCTTCAGAAAAGGATGTGGTTTATTTAGATGCTAGGGATTGGCTTGGGTTATCTTGGGCAACAAGAAAAGCTGCATTATAACTTCAGATATGAATCTATATGCTTTTGGAATTCAAAAACACTATTTTCAATTAAAACTATATATGAGGGTCTGGGACAGCTGTTCCTAAAGATAATGCCACCAAATTGGCACCAAATGTACTTCTCTCCACTGCTTCCTACAATGGTACTCAATTTCTTTTTAAAAAGTCATAACTTGTTTACATTTTCCTATTCTTACAATGACTGATTAATAATACATTTTCTTACTTGTCCATTGAAAACTTTGAATATGCCAATCTTCCTTGTTGTGGCCTGTTAGTTCCCTTTCACAAATTAAATGCAGTTCCTTTGCAGACTCCTCATCCCTTTCCGTTGGTTTGCTACTAAGTGAATTTGCTTAAATGAACAATAGGAATACCTACAGGGAATAACAGGAGATGCCTGAAGGAATGCCAATTTACTTGTGAGAGCTCCCCTGAAATATACACACAAAGGTTGCAAGAAAAATGTGGATTTCAAGAAATAGGCCTTAGGACTAAAACAACAGCCTCTGGAGTGGAGTCACAGTCCCTGGGTCCAGATGGGACTGGAATGACAGCCATTCCCCCAAGTAGAATGAGAGCTTTTTGGACTAGACAGTGTTCTAGGATTGGAATGACAGGCCCCATAATGGAACTATAGTCCCTCGGCCCAGATAAACTGTTGTGGGGCTGGAATGACAGTCCCTGGGGTCGCATAAGAGTTCTGAGACTATAATGACAGTCCCCAGAATGTTAAGTGTTTGGGGGCTTGTTATTTTTTTCTTTTTTAAAGATCGGGACATTTTAACTATTATTGTAAGCCACAAATCAAAAGGACTAGCAGAATATAAATATTTTAATAAATATGTACATAACCAATGATGGTCCTTGAGTCTAGAATCAGTGCTTGGGGACTAGAATGAGAGCCCACAGAGTGGAATGACCAGAATCAATAGGATGGGAAAGAAATGACAGAATACTTCCACTACCCCAGAGATGGTCATTCCACTCAGGAGGAGGGGGTATCATTCCAGTCCCAGAATTGTCTATCTGGATTCAGAAACCATCATTCTACTCAAGGGCTGTCATTCCAGACCCAGGACAAGTCACTTTAAATCCAGTCTGCATTTTTGTTGCTGCAGGATGCTAGCTAGTATCAGACCCATTTTGCTCTTTTTTCCAGAGTTAGCTTCCTAATTAGTCAAGATCTGGGTTTCCAGTGCGCTTTTAGAGCACTTGGTGTGCCATCTTTACAATTTCACTCTGATTTTTTCTAACACGAATATGGAATAATTCTACTGGACTGATTAAATCAGCACTGAATATAATCTGGATTCATGATTTTGACTAAAAGTCATTGTACTTCAAGGCTTGAGGAAACTGACTCTGGAACAGAGAGTGAAATGGGTCTGATACTAACTGGCATCACATAGCATGAATGTCTGGGTTTCATTACTCTGGATGCTTGGAGTAAGTAGAAGTACTATTACAAAAGATATATTCTTACACGTTCAGTATTATATTGCATTATTCTCCTGTCTTTTCTTGTATTTAAACATATAGTATATCTTCTATATGAAACTCAAATACTTTGGCCACCTCATGAGAAGGAAGGACTCCCTGGAGAAGAGCCTAATGCTGGGAGCGATCGAGGGCAAAAGAAGAAGGGGACGACAGAGAATGAGGTGGCTGGATGGAGTCACTGAAGCAGTAGGTGCAAACTTAAATGTACTCCGGGGAATGGTAGAGGACAGGAAGGCCTGGAGGATCATTGTCCATGGGGTCACGATGGGTCGGACATGACTTTGCACCTAACAACAACAATATCTTCTATGTGTTACACAACATTGTATGTTTAATTATGTTTTACTTGGTGCTTTGTTTTTTATATTTGGTTTGGATAATGTGTACCCCCTTTTTGTGTTGTACCCCTGGAGAAAATGTCTGCGGGTGAAACCTATGGCATTATATTCAGCGTCCTCTCCCCTTCCCCTTTTACTCACTGAAACTAACGTGGAACATTGCCTAGCAACAGCCACTGAAAGAATCCGTTGCTAAAAGCTATATGCAATCCTTTAATTATTTTTGCATTTTTAAACCCCTCAATGTTTTTTTTAGATTTCACATATTCTGCAAACCTGGAGCTCGTTTCAGATTTGTAGAAAGATCTGTCTTGCCTGTTCAAAACTCCAGTCACCAGATTTCAGTACTCAAAGATTTCCTGACCACTATTAGAATATATGAAACTATTAGAATATATGACGATGAAACTCAAATACTTTGGCCACCTCCTCAGAAGGAAGGAATCCCTGGAGAAGAGCCTAATGCTGGGAGTGATTGAAGGCAAAAGAAGAAGGGGACGACAGAGAATGAGGTGGCTGGATGGAGTCCCTGAAGCAGTAGGTGCAAACTTAAACTCTGGGGAATGGTAGAGGACAGGAAGGCCTGGAGGATCATTGTCCATGGGGTCGCGATTGGTCGGACACGACTTCGCACCTAACAACAACAACAACAACTGCTGACTCATGTTCAATGTATGGTCTACTAAGACTTCTAGATCCTTTTCGCACACACTACTGCCAAGACAAGTCTCCCCCATCTTATATTGGTGTATTTGGTTTTTCCTACCTAAATGCAGAACTTTACATTTGTCCCAATTGAACCTCATTTTATTCAGTTTAGCCACTTCTCGAACCTATCAAGATCATCCTGTATTCTGTTGCTGTCTTCAATTGTGGTTGCTACCTTTCCCAGTTTAGGATCATCTGCAAATAAGAGAACACTCAAATCTACGTTATATTTCTCCACCGAAGAAGTGAGAAGAGCAGACAAGACCTTCTTTGCACATGGACTGTTGCTTGACTTCCCTTGGTCACTTAGACCTGGCTTGATAGTAACAGTAGAAGACAGTACCTTGAATCTGCTGTCCTCTTGACTTGGCCCCCTCTGGTCAACCTTTAGAGCAATCTCCTCAAAGGACTGTGATGAGGAAGCCAATTAGTTTATCAGCCATGTTTTGTTGGAGGAAATGCAAGTATTTTCAAAGATATACTCGTTCAAATGTGACTACTTTTGTCCAAAAATACTTTGCCATAGTATGTATGATAATAGCAAAATGAACGAGTTCAGTATTTTCAGTGTTACATTGGTTGTGCTGTGGATATCCACTCTTGAGAAAAAACTTTGCTCATATGGTCTATCCAAACAGTTAATACTGTCTCTGGGTTTCAACCGAGCAAAGGAAATGATAAAACAAAGAATCCTAGATATCCATCGCCAACAGGATTTCAATCAAGTAAAAAAATCCACTTTTTCCAATGCCTCCACTTAATAATTTGAGGCCATTACCTTATTGTTTCCCCAGAAAATAGATCATTTAATCTCTTACGATATAACATGCTCCCATCCACTTTGAGGGAAGGCTTATTCAAAAAAATACCTATCATTTATGCATCTGCCAGGATGGGAGCATAGAGACATCTGAACATGTATTACTATTACTCCAATGTAGGCTGTACGATCAATTCAGGGGAGAACTTATACCTTCCCTGCAGAATAAGCCCAACTCAGAGGCAATCAAAAACATGTCAGACAAAAGCACAGAAATAACTTCTGTTGTGGCCAGATTTGCTTGGAGAGCTATCAAAACAAGGAAGAGCTGGGTGGATTTGGAGCAAGTTAGGTAGAGATAGTTTCAATTGTTTGAGATAATGCTTGTGAGTTTTAAAATTAGAATGATTCTTATAGCTGGAATGTTTTTAAATTTTATAATATTTTAGTTATCAATGATTCTTTTATGTACCTTATTAATGCCAGATGTTTTTATGTATTTTGTAATTTGACTACTGGTCTAGTACCGTAATAATAAAGACTTGACTTGACTTGTTACAAAGGTTAACTTGTTCAAATATGCTATTTGTGCTAGTGTGACTGCATTAGACTGTGCACAAGTAGCACAATTATTTTGTTCAGAGCAAATTGTGTACTTTACAGTTCTAAAACCAGAGTATTCTAACCACAAGCATTGCTTAGTGCCATCCTAATAACACTTTCCTCAAAATAAGCCTCATTGAATAGACTGCTGTAGTGTTCGGAGTACAGCTGCTTAGGGTTGGCTCATGCTGTCTCCATCTTCACTCACTGCATCAAGTGTGAGATTAAGCTTCACGCTGACAAATTGAAAAAGTTGTCTCTGCTGCTATTTAAACTAGCAAGGCCAGAAGTACCGAGGTATAGAATTCATGAAAATGCTATCATCAGTAAAGCACTGGGAAGGAAAAAGAGAAGAATAATGATCCAACAAGAGAAACAACAAGAAACATGTCCTTTCCAGGATGCTGTTTTGAACAACATTGATTTTGAGTTCAGGCCATGTCTGTTCTTCCTTGTTGGGAAACAGCTTTAAGAACAAAGACATGAAATCAAACTTTCCCCTCATACCAGCAAGAGAGCAGCTGTTATCAGCCCAGGGGAGAATGCACGTGTCCAAATGAGAAAAGGGCCGTGGTAGATGCATCTTAGAAAGCATCTCTTAGATTGAGTGCACACGGGCAGGGAAAAGTGGGATGGTGCCAGCATGACAGTGGGGCTAATCCCTGTGTACACACAATGCTGATGCCATCTGGGCTCCCTCCTGGCCCTGGTTCACATTAGGGACTCTGATGGCTCTTTGGCAAGGGAATGCACATTCCCTGTCTTGCCGTCGTAGCCATCAAAGGTCTGGCCGGGGCAGGCGTGTGCTCCCCCCCAACCATGGTGCTGCAGAGCTGAAAGGGGTGTTTGTACACCCCCATGATTGTGGGATAGCGGCATCCTGTGGTGGGACCTCTGTGCCTCCTCACCCCCTGTTGCCACTGCCTCTGCGAGGCATGGCAGAACTTTCCTATCCCAGAGTTGTGTGTGCACACACACAAATCTGAGGCAGACCGTGACTGTGCGCTGGCGAAAACGTGCATGCACGGCTATTCTGTGCATGCGCGTTAGCGCCACCTGCTGGCGAAAACGTGCATGCACGGCTATTCTGTGCATGCGCGTTAGCGCCACCTGCTGGCGAAAACGTGCATGCGCGCGGCCGGGCCGGCAGCTTTCCCTCAACCCCAGAGGCGGTCCTCAACTGGAAAAAGGTTGGGGACCGCTACTATAGACTATGTTATGCTGCTCTAGACAATTGTAAATTTTAGGAAACGAGGAGCCTTCTTTAATTAAGGCTAAGAGTAGTGCAACCCAGGTCTTTATTTATGAAGAACAAAGGTCGCCAACATTCTGCTGATGGGTGCTATGGCATCTATTAACACCTTTCCTGGTGCTTGCCAACTGCTTTTAGAAAGTGGTTATGGGTAGTGAGATCAAATTGGCTGTGGAGATTTTTTTTTTTTTAAACCTGCTTTGATGGTAGCTGCTACCATACCACAATGGTCTTTACTGAAGGTAAGCTATGTGTTTATAAGAAAATGTTTTTTAAATATTTCTTCATTTAAAAGGCATACTATTAGACAAAGCTTCTGGCTGAAATGTTGAAGAATTACTATGCATGTCCACTCTCTGACATTTTGTTGGCTCTCTCCCCTGTTGTAGCCATTTTATGATTGACTCCCATTTCTTGTGGCAACCATTTTATAGTTTGGCCCACCATCTTATGTCAGAATTCTAAAGGTGCCCAGAGGCTCAGAAAGACTGGAGACCTAGTGCATATGTAGGTACCAGTTTTCAGAAAATAGTCAAAGCAATATATTGACATGGCTAAATATTGTAATGTTAACATTTTATTTAAAGGATGTTAAAATCAAAAGCTTACTTCTTCATGGCCTGCCAGACAGAGCATGTCCACCAGGCATTTGGTTGGGGCCAATGAACGCCAATGCCGTCTGGGCTCTTCCGTATAAGGCTGACCCTCCCCTGTGACTATTTGAGAGAACTGTAGGAACACCATTGACTGACAGCTGGTTTAATTGTTTTTAACAGGCTTTTGATTTTTAATCATTATGTTATAGTCCATAAGTGAACTGTATTTTTATGTTGATTATAGATGGAAACTGTCCCAAGCCAGCTTGCTGGGGGGTGTGGGTGTGGTAAAGAAATCCAATAAATATATAAAATTATATTCCATGAAAATGAAGGATTTCTGCCATGCATTAATGTGACATTCAGGAACTATTTCTTTATTAAAACATTTATACCCCATCTTTCCTCATGGTTCCAGGTGGCTTACAATAATGGTTAAAACACTTCAATTTAAACTAAACTAAAATAATAAACCCAAAGCTCTTCCTCTTGCTTCCCTTCAAAGTTGCCTGCCTTTCAAATTCCCTCAAAAACCTTGATAAAAAAGCAGGCTTTACAGCACTTTGCTTCTTCAGGAAGCCCATTCCACAGAGCCAGATGGGCCACCCTAAGTGGTGCGATAGCTACAGTTGACATCTGGAAGGAGAGAGCCCAGCTAATATTTGGTTTCCAGGTGATGGAAGACTACAGTTAATTGAACTGAATCTGGAAACAGACTGGTAGCTTTTTCATAGTGGGCAACATGTGTTCCCTGTGACTAGCTCCTAATAACAGTGGGGCTGCCATATTCTGAATCAGTTGTAGTTTCTGGGTTGCCTTCAAGGGCACTTCCATGTAGAAAACATTGCAGTAATCCAACCATGAAGTTACAGAACCACAGAACAGGATAACTAGATAAGCTAAATGTAGGTAATGAAAGAGTTGGCAAATTTCACACAGCTGATAAAAGGCCTTCCTGGTCACCCTGCCAACCAGCTTTCCAACGGGTAAAGCAAGCTCTTCTGCTGTTTTTCTTCCTTTAATTAATCTGTTCTTATATCTTTGAATGGCTCAGACTATTTATGCACTGGGAACTTCACTGCCCTAGCTCCCATGCAGGAGCACAAATTGGGGGCGGATGAGGTGCACCAGGCCCAATGCTCCCCCATGTGGGTGCAGGAAGAGGTGGGGCAACCTGCCACATCTAAAACTCCAGCCTGCAGCTTGGCATGAAACCTCCAGTGCATAAATGGTCTGTTAGACCAAATTAAAATCAACTAAATATCAGCTTTCTTATTTTTATGTTTAATAACAACTGACAAATACTTCACTACTGCTAGGGTAGTTTTAGCGTCTGTTTTGGCCAATAATTTAGCATATGCTGTTTTTCAAAGAGCAAGGAAGGTTCCTTGAGCACCCCCCCCCCCAAAAAAAAAGCTCTTAACCTGCTCTGAAAAAGCCCTTATCTAGGACTAGTGAATTCCATTCTTTTAGAATATTACTCTTAGGTAAAGGTATCACTTGTGCAAGCACTGTCATGTCTGACCCTTGGGCTGACGCCCTCCAGCGTTTTCATGGCAGACACAATATGGGGTGGTTTGCCAGTGCCTTCCCCAGTCATTACCGTTTACCCCCCAGCAAGCTGGGTACTCATTTTGCCGACCTCGGAAGGATGGGAGGCTGAGTCAACCTTGAGCCTGCTGCTAGGATCGAACTCCCAGCCTCATGGGCAAAGCTTTCAACTGCATGTCTGCTGCCTTACCACTCTGTGCCACAAGAGGCTCTTATATGAGTCTTAGCTTTGTCTTATCTGAATTCAGCTTTAGCTGTCTTAGCCACCTGACCACAGCTTCAAACCACCAGTTCAGAACCAAGAAGGAGGCTTGGATAATGAACTATAGAGCTTAATGTCATCTGCATATTGATGATACCCAACCCAAAACTTCAAGCAATCTCATTCAGCAGGATGGGTGAGAGAATAGACCCCAATAGCATTCCACAAGGTAAGTTCCATGCAGTTGATTTTGTACCTCCAGTGGAAACCATTTTTGTCCAGGCAGAAAAAATAAATTCAGAGTAGGGTATTTTAAAAAAAATATCTGATCCAGCCCTTAGATGAGGTAAACTACTGAAAGCCAACATAATGTCAGGATCAGTCCCTGCTCTCTGCCATGTTTGAGTTTTGTGAACCTAAGAGACTCCATCTTGGTGTATTATGTCTTTGCTAACTTTCCCATGTAACCAGAATGCTTATGCCTGTAGTTTTCCTTTGATTCCCCCCTCCCTTTGATCTCTGCATTTTCACACTGCATAGTCTCCCTACTGTGAAACATTGTTGCCGGTGTTCCTGTAAACATCTTATCTGCTAGCCTGGGGCGCCGGCCTGACTAAGGCCGTGCTAACTTTGGCACCTTGGCAGGAAGCCTGGGATGGCACCTGGATGAGAGGGTGACCCCCTCCCCTTGGGAATGCTTGGGTTTCGGCGGGAGAATTGTATTAATAACTGCCTGCTTTTCTGATAACGAACAGTCTTGACTTTGAATGTTAGAGTGTTCAGATCTACTTCCAATTAAAGCTTTCTTCCTTTAGAAGTTTGTGAGTTTTGTCTGCGCTTGACAGTAAGTCAAGTCTCACAACACCTTTCCTCCGTCATAATGGCTGTGTACGGAGGGGGCACCTTTCTTGGCGACATCCCAGACGAGGAGGACGAAACAGTCGGTGCCCTGCATGGGGAGACCAAGCTGATCGAGCCACTCGATCTGGGGGACTCCTCGAACAGGGGAGGACTGATGCTCACGTCCGTGGGGGCGCGGGCCCGAACCGCCGCCCAGATGCTGGTCCGGTGTGGAATGGCATGGGCACTCGAAGGCTTCAGCCCGGCACCACAGTTTTTTCTGGAGCGGCACATTACCGATGGATGGCGCAGGTCCCGTTTAGATCGAGTAGGGTCCAGCGTTCCCAAAAGGAGCACCCAACCTAGAAGCCGAAGGGGATAGCTGCTGGACCTCCGTGACCGGATGGGCCGAGTGGGAGACGGGCTCACGCCGGTGGCTGGCAAGTTGGGAGAAGAGTCCCAACAGATGGCCAGGTGCCTCCTGGCCGAGATGTGTCGCCCCGCAGCTATCCCCGAGGAGGGGTCAGCAATCGCCCTCCTGGCTGGGCCATGGGACGTGGAAGGAGCGAGGCTGACTGGACAGCCCGAGGAACCGCTACTGTGGGGCCCACCACCACGAAGAGCTGGACCAGAGCCACCCGAGCCGCGCCTGCTGCCACCGTGAGGAGACAAAGGTGACTGCCGGGAGCCCCAGCCCCCACCCCAGGGAGAAGGAGCGCGGCCCCGAGAGCCCCGACCATTGCAGCCTCCAGGGGAGGGGGTCAGGCCAGGAGATCCACGGAGGCCTGAGGCCCTGAACCCACTGGCGCTGTTCGAGTGGGAAGCGGTAGGAGGGTAGCCAGCCACCCCTGCACCCCGGCCTCAACTGCTGCCACAGCTCAGAGGGTCAGAAATTCGTTGCATGTACCGGTTCAAGACTCGATTCACCGGGGAACCCAAGGCATTCCCTGGGTTCCTGGTCCACTTCCAAGCCTATATGATGGAGGTGGACTTCACATTCCAGGACGATGCCAAGCTGAATAGACGGCAAAGCCGCCAAATGGTTCGTGGATCTGTACTGGTACGCCCCGGCAGAGGTGCGCAACTACAACCGCATCATGTGCTGCATGAGAGAGAGATTCGAGGATTCTTTCGAGGTGGAAATGGCGGAGGCCAGCCTAAAACTGATGAAACAAGGGACCATGTCGGTGAGCCAGTACACCAGAGAATTTTGGAAGCTGGCCGCGGCAGTGCCCTGCTGGAGTGAATCCCAGCGCATCCACGCCTACAGGGAAGGGCTGCACAAAGATCTGGTGCAAAAATGCCCACCTGGATAACCCAGAAACGGTGATGGGTTGGGCTCGCTTGGCTGGTGAAGTGGAAAGAGAGCTATATGTAACCACTAGCGGTGTTCTGTTGTTTTCTCTTTTGGGTCTGTCTTCTAACAGGTTTTCTCTTGGTATACTTCTGGCTTTGTTAATCTGTTCCTTGATCTCACTGGCTGGGTACTTAAGTTCCAAAAAGGTTTGTTGTAGATAATTTAGGTAGGAATCTCTATCCGTGGGATTGGAGCAGATGCGGTTGTAACGTAGGGCCTGGCTGTATGCAATGGATTGTTTGGTAAGTTTAGGATGGTAGCTAGAGGCATGCAGGTATGTTTATTGGTCAGTAGGCTTTCGGTATAAGGTGGTCTCTAGGTATCCATTGTTTATTTTTACTTTTATTTTATTTATTTTATTTTATTGTTTATCTTTGTTGGTCTGAAAGGTACTATGGGACTCTGATTTTATTGTGCTACTTCAGTCCAACATGGCTACCCATTTGAAGCTATATGAAAGAGTTGTATATTGGTTTGATTGGCCTAAAGACATCAACAACTTGTTTCCATGTACTAGTATGAATGCCCTACACAAATAGTGCATATAGTGGCTGGATTATGGAATCATCATCCGAATACCACTTTCTAAAACCAGAAGAAAACATCTTTTCATTGCTACTTGTCTAATTTTGCAGAATCAGTAAAATTTCATGCGAATCAGGACCAGCACCTCCCAGGGCACTCTAACAGAGGACCACAGAATATGTTAGCAGCAGAGGACAGCTGCAGCAGCAGCCCTACTGAAAGAAAATTTCACATGATGAAGATTAAATATGATTTGCTTTGTGTCTGTGTGTGTAATTGTTTCCGGATCCCACTCTAAGTCCAGTAAGTTATAAAAACAGACAGGGAAATATCAATGGCTTGGGGGGAAGGAGTCACAAAGGCCTCTGCATTGTCCACTGAGGTCAGAGGTTCGTGTCATAATCACCCCAGAAGGAGTGTTATATATCTGCCAATGGCAGATAACAACCTGATGTTACCCTGCTGAGGTTGTCTTGTTCTCTTCACTCCTATAGAAGATCTGTCTCAGCCCCTACACTTTGAGTCTAGGACATTCTGATTAGATTCCATTGTTCACAGACAAAGCAGCAAAGTAAAGCAGGATCATAAATCATTAATCTCCCATGAGTGTGAGTTAGCATCATAGCAGTCAAAAAGAGCGCTGCAAACAGATTTGTAGATTCATGGGTAAATCTACCATGACCTGGGTGTAAACTGCACGGAGGTTTTATTCCAATCCCAGGTCAATTCAGTCCCTGCCCTCTACACAGAATGCGATTTCTGTTTGGATTTTGGGTGATTTAAATTTTCCTTCTGCAGCAAGAAGGATTGATCCGGAGTGACCCTACCTTTATTGTTCGATATCTTAGAGCAGGGGTAGTCAACCTGTGGTCCTGCCAGCAAACGGTGGCAGGGGCTCATGGGAATTGTAGTCCATGAACATCTGGAGGACCACAGGTTGACTACGCCTGTCTTAGAGTTCTTTTAATCCTCAATATATTTTAAAATCCGGATTGGGAAAGAAAGCTCCGTGGTAGAGAACCTCTGATAGGTCACACCTGGTCATGTGACAAGCTTGCCTTAAAGGAGAAGTCCCTAATTTCTCTCAACTTCTGTCGGTCCTGGATTTTTCCTCCCTCATCTGCCTTTTTTGATCTTCTCCCCCCCCCTCCAAGAAAAGAAAGAGGCTCCCTGCTTGGCTCCTCCCCCCCCTTCAAGAAAAGAAAGAGGCTTGGCTCCCCCCCCCTTCTGAACTACCCTAACCACATGCAGAAGACTTTCCTATTTCAATGGGGAGGGGGGGGGGAGAGGAAGACCCGAGTTCAAAGCGATCTGAATTCAACAGGATTGACAATGAAATAAACAAAGTAAGTGCAGACTCTGCCCTGAACAACGCCCAGAAATTCATTAAGTGATCTTAAATCAACTGAATGGCTAAATCAGTTCTGATTTATTTATGAACTAGTAACCAAGCCCGCTGTAATCACAATACAGTGGGCGATAGGCAAGGGAGCCCCCGGAAGCCGCACGCAGGGCGGCTGGCGGGGGCTCCCTGGCTGGTGGCCTGATGCTGCGGAGGCGCTTTGTGCCTCGTGCCTCTCGCCGCGTCAGGCCGCCGGCAAGGGAGCAACTGCGAGCCGTGCGTGGCGGGAATCGGAGAGCACAATCGGCAGGCGCTTTGCGCCTGCCGATTGGCCCCGCCGATGGTCTGTCCGGAGGAAGGGGCCAATCGGCACCCTTCCTCATCCCGGACAGAGCCCGCCCTAACTCCTCCCCCTAAGCCCTTACAGCTTTATTTAGTCCGCGGCGCCTAAGGCGCCGCAGGCGGGGTTAGGATTAGCAATAAAGCTCATTGCACAGAGAAACACAGTGGGCTCTAGAAAACTGTTGCTGTTAAGGACTGGCTAGGACCCATTTGTCCAGGCAGGACACACATTCACCACTGGGCTCCCACCTCAGCCTGCAGGCCACCCTTCATCTCTGCCATTACTGCTTATTTCCAGAGTATAAAGATAAGCTCCCCAGGCAAAAATGGCTGCTTTGGAGGGTAGACTCAGAGGCATTATACGCTTTTGAGGTCCCACACACAAATCACAAGGAGTATTTCTAACACAGGGTAGCCAACCTCCAGGTGGGGCCTGGGAATCTCCTGGAATTACAGCACATTGCCAGACTATAAATATCTCCCCAGGCAAAAATGGCTGTTTTGGAGGGGGGACTCTAAACCATTGAACCCTTTTGAGGCCCCACGTCTAAATCACAAGGAATATTTCCAATCCAGGGGTTGTCAACCATGAGGTTGAAGGGAAAAGCTTTTCCCCCTCAGACATGCCTCTTCAAAAGGAATGCATGTGCCCAACAGACACCCCTACATTGGTCTTAGAAGAGCAGCATGATGTCTACTCTTCAGCATGTCACAGGCCGACAGAGCAATGCATTCGTTGCCTCAGTTACAGTCAGAGGTTTCCTTCATAGCAGGCCTGAAAGGAAGGGGTGGGTGCAGAAACCAGAGCAAGAGCTGCAATTGGTCCTGAGTGGGGGATATTCGACCAAAAGAAAAAAGGCTGGTTTCATCAGTGGCTGCTGGACAGATCCCTTAGGCCACTGGTCCCCAACCTTTTTATCACCGAGGACTGGTCAATGCTTGACAATTTTACTGAGGCCTGGGGGAGGGGGTAGTCTACTCCTCTCCTCTTGACCACTGCCCTAACGCTCTCTGACTCTGGTCGCTCTGGTAACGTTTAAACATCCCTTCAAAATAAGATACAGATACGAGGGTTGGGGACCGCTGACCTAAACAACATCAACAAAACCAGTCTGTCAGGCAGGAAGAGAAAACTGATCTCCATTCCGCACCAGGATCTATGTGGCAAATTGGTTGCGGGATGAAAAAACGCCATTTTAAATTGTGGAATTCGTCGTTATGCATACCTGGCTTTGTAGTGGAATCCAGTTGCGTTTCTATCATTTCCCACAGGTTTCCAGTCTCTGCAAAAATCGCTAGCCAGGAAGCGATATTGCCGAGCTCGTCCCGCCGCTGGCCGTCAAGCAGCCAATGGGCGGCCGTTATCATGATCCCAAAAAGCTCCTTTCCCTTTAAGGAAGTTTTAAAAAAATGTCAACGACGTTGTGCATAACAGCAAAACTGTAGCGATTTCAATTTGTAACCATCGTGCTATTTTGGACGAGTACGGAATGGCCCTGACGATCACCTGAGAGCCCAAAATCACCACTGGAAAAGAACAAGAGCCCACTGTCACTCTGAAAGACTGGCCAGATTAGTGGCAAGGGAGGAGCTTTCATGATTCACTGCTCACTACTTCAAGGGACTCCCAAAAAGCTCCTCTCTGGCCACAAATTGTGTTAGTCTTGAAGGTGCTCCTGGACTCTGGTTCTTTTCTCCTGCCATAGACAGACTCTGTGTCAAGTGCAGCAAGAACTCACAACAAGCTTCTATGAAAATAAAGCGTTTTATTGAGAAGTTACTTCAGACACCTAAACTAGAGAAGTCAATTCTGCTGGCCGTTACATTTGCAGACCCTTTTCAATAGGATTCTCCCGCCCAAAACTTGAAGGTTCCCAAGGGAGTGGGGAGAGGAGCACCAGGTGCAATAACCAGGGAGTGTTACTTCTCGCACATCCTTGGGCACCCCGGCGCCCACTGACAAGATAACTACTTTTGTTACACAGAGCAGGCCTTGCTGGCCGGTTCAAAAGACAAATAGTTCACAGCAAATCATGATAGCAGGGTACAGCAGACAGGTTTCGATTTCAGGCTGGCAGCTAAAAATATAGAGGGTCGAGGTTACATAGAGACCCAAAAGTGAAAGGTAAAATGCAGGCTAAGCAAACATGGAGAAACCCAGGCCAATCTAGTAATTCATGGCAGCGAGCAGGCACTGATCCTGACACTCTGAAGGCCACCTTCAAAAACATCACTTCCTCCCAACACCATCCCCATCCCCATCCCCATCCTTGTGACCAAGGGAGGTTTGGCAAGTGCCTGTGACTAGTGCCAGGGGAACACACTGCCTCTTTCCCCCCCTGCACGCTCCTGAGACACTCAAGACTGTGCCACATGCAGGGTTCTGTGCCACATATGGATTTGGCATAAGCATCAACCTCCCTTTCCCCAAGGAGCAAGATATTTCCCTTGTTTTATAATCTCAGAAGGGGACCAGTCACAGCTTGTCCTCCACACACAGTTTGTTTATATCTTCCAGCTTCAATACATTTCAGGGATGTCTTTATGTATTCACATCCAACGCCAGGAACAGGTCATAGAATCATAGAATCATAGAATCATAGAGTTGGCAGGGGCCATACAGGGCATCTAGTCCAACCCCCTGCTCAATGCAGGATCAGACCTAAGCATCCTAAAACATCCAAGAAAAGTGTGCATCCAACTTTTGCTTGAAGAATGCCAGTGAGGGGGAGCTCACCACATCCTTAGGCAGCCTATTCCACTGCTGAACTACTCTGTGACATTTCCCCCCCTGATATCTAGCCTATATTGCCCTCCTCCAAGTGACAACCTTTCAAAGACTTAGAGGGCTATCATGTCCCCTCTCAACCTCCTTTTCTCCAGGCTGAACTTTTCTAAAATAAGCACTGACCCGCTAGTTCTCCTTTGTGATTCCAACTACAACCCCCCCCCCCCAGGGTTTTGCTTTTATGAACTTTGGGGGATTAAGTACTACAGGGAGGGGGGGTGGAACCCAGCACCAGTACAGACCCAGTACAGAGATGGGTCCTGTTTGCTATCAGAACAGGGTCCTTGTGGCTCCTTTCCAAGTGAAGGAGGGGCACACACAGCTCCTTGGCCATGTCTTCTCTTCACCAGTCCCCATCTGGGCTACACTCCTTTCCGTGGCTTCCCACTGAACCCAGGAGTTGACCTGCTCACAACCCCTGCATGGCTTTCAGCCTCCTCTGGGGGATGATGGGTGCATTGCCATGAGGACCCCCGGCCCTGGGACATTTCTGGACACCTTCATATTTTATTAGGGGAGACCCTTGTCCATCCTCTCTAGCCTACATGCCTGATGGAGAGCCTCCTGGGCCTGGAGCAGAGGAAATGGCTGGCTCCAGCAAGCGAGCCAAGCCACAGGCCACAGGTATCCCCCGACCCCTCGCTCCCTACTCTTGGTGCTAAGTGGGGAGGGGGGAGAGGGGAGGCCCCACCCAGCTGCAGGCCCTGGAGCCACGCAGCACCAGCCTCCCTGACTGCTGACCCTCAGGCTGCTAGGTGGCGGCACTCCCTGCCCCGGCCTCTGCGTTCCACCAAGCAGGAGCAGAAGCAGCAGCTCTGTCGCTGGCCAGCTGTCTGGCCGACCCAATTTCCTGCAGGCTCCTTCCTGTCTTCCTTTCCCGCTGGGGCCTCCGGGTAGCACCGCCTGCTCAGCGTGGGGGGATGGCGGCCGGGGCACAGGAGCACAGGCAGCAACGGTGAGGGAGAGGGCACCCTAGGAGCCAGTGCCCAGCGGGCAGAGCAAAGCCGGGGCGGGGTGGAGTGGGGGGGGGGGAAGAAATGTCGCGAGATGGGGAAAGTCTCCTGGATCCTCCCCGCATGGTGGGCAGCTGGCCGCAGTCCGGTAGCGAATGATCCATGGACCGGGTCCAGTTCGCAGACCAGGGGTAGGCCATAGGGCATGCTGGTTAACTGGTGAGTCATCCTTGAACACAAGTTCTGTTTTATGTGGTATGTTAATTCTCTGGGCCATTCTGCACCTCTAAAAACATAGTGTTAAGCAACTGCAATGGCTTAATGCTATAAAAATCAGGATCCCTGCCATTTCTCACCTCCTTGCTCTCTCATTTTCTGACATTTTTACTATATTTACAATTTAATAGCATATTTCTAGTAAAAATCTATTACAATTCAAGTTCTATATCCTGGATGTTACCATTGTGGTTAAACAGGCATTCAAAAATCCTTAGTGATATCTAGGGAAGACTTGTACAAGCTAAAATGGATGTGCACAAAGTAGTTGCTTAAAAAATTCCCTCTGAATGTATAGGGAGTAGATCATTTGTAGCTTCTGGTCAGACACAGAACTAAGCATGAGCATGGCTACTATCTTTATCTTTAAACATAATAAAGCTCATGTTGATAACTCACTTCCTACCTGATTGGCCCTCCCTTGAGGTGAGAGAGAGAGGGAGAGAGAGAGCACTCTGCCAATGAGTACCAATCAGTTCAAATTGCACTCTGCCAATGAGGGCCAATTAGGTCAAATTGCTGCCAGTAAGTTGACCTGGTCTCTTACAACTCAACATGGGTAAGGGAGTGAGCTGCCTACTGGGACAGCTTCTGTGTGCCTGCAGGAGGCCCAGTAATGACCCCCTGCTGGCTTGCTGGGACCCAAGAATGACAGGAAAAGCCTCTACCATGGCAATGTTTACTCATGAGTAAGTCATGATCCTCAGCCAAAGAATGGCATGCCCTGGTAGTTTAGCCCCAATCAGGAGGGAGCTCTCAGACAGGAAACGCTAGAGATCAGCTCTTCTCCAACTTCCTGCCAGTTTCAAAAGTCTGCTGAGTGGAAGAAGCACCAACCTGACCTCAGAGTATACCCTGCTGCCAGTAAGTTGCTTCAGCTTCCTAGCCTCTTTCAGCTAAACAGACATGGGGGGTGAGCTGCCTCCTGGTGCAGCCCCTGCATGCCTTATGGGGGGGGCTCAGGAGCCCCTGAAACACCCCCCTGCCAGCATTCTGGGACCCAGGGCAGCTAGAAATAGCCTCTGCCCTGGGTATGTTTACTTATGTGTAAGTCATGTGAGGTTTGCAATTTGCAATCAGAGGACTGTTTGGGGGGTATCCATCACAGGTACTTGCAGCAGGGACATGTGGGTGGGACTGGGAAGATTTTCCTTTTCCATATGCATGCCATCTTGGTCTTCCTGCAATCTTTCCAAGACCATCTTAACAAAGAAAATTTGACACCAATGGCATGGAAAATGGGGAAACTGTAGATGGGGCAAAGAAGCACCATGAGAACATGTGGAGAGGCAGCACGGTTTCCCAATAGAAGAAGAGTTGGTTTTTATACCTCGGTTTTCATTGCCCAAATCAGTCTCAAAAGAACTTATAATAGCCTTCCTTTTCTCTCCCCACAACAGACACACTATGAGGTAGATCAGGCTGAAAGAGAAAGGTGCTCTGTCAGAGCAGTTTCTAACAGGACTGTGATCAGCCCAAGGTCACCCAACCTGTGGAGGAGCAGAGAATCAAATCCAGCTTGCCAAAATAGAAGCAGCTTCTCTTAACCACTACACCAAGCTGTACAAATTTCCTATTGCCTTAACGAGATGTAGCTAGAGCACAGGCAGAAGATGATGTTCCAGGAGGATGGTGTAAGCCTTTTTTTTCACTTGCTCATTGAATGTTTTGGGGATTCTTTTCCTTTAAATTTGGACCTTCTGGCTAATGGCTTCTCAGAGCCATCCAAGGAGTGAGACACTCACGGATTTCCTACATGAAGAAGTAATTGTGTGTTTAAAAAGGTTTGCTATTTGAGAAGGAAAGAATGCTTCTGTCTTCTGAATTCTCTCGGATGCAGATGTGCATCCTAGCACCCATTGTTTCCCTGGGTGCAATGGGCTTTGCTTGTAGTTTCCTCAGATTTCTGAGTAGTTGTGACCAGATGACACAGGTTTCAAGTGGGAAGGTTTGCAATTGTGTACAAAGCTGTAAGTTTTGCATGAACTTTCTCCAGATGATAGAACCATTAAGATCTTAGTTTATTGTAAGGTTTTAAAACCAGTGTCAGCTGGCAACTTTATCCTACTGAATCAGTACTATTGATCATTACCTAGATTCAGCTGATCCAGCAATTCTAACCCATGTTTTAGTAACCTCATGGCTGAATTACTGCAATATGCTCCACATGGGATGCCCTTGAAGACACAACTCATAAACTACAACCAGTCCCGAATGCAGCAGCCCCACTGTTATTAGGAGCTAGCCACAGGGAACATGGAACATTCCAGGTCCAATTCAAGGTGCTGGTTATGACCCTTAAACCCTTCATGACCCGGAAACCAAATATTTGAAGGGCAATCTCCATCCAGATGTCCTATGGTCAACCATGTATTGACTATCCACCAGTTAGGGTGGCCCATTAGACACTGACCAGAGCCCAGGCTCTGGCTCTGAAAAATGGACTTCCTGAAGAGAAGAGGGGACCTATTCAACAGAGGTCTACTGCCATGGGAGAAAACAGTTTGCTAACACTGCACTGCAAGAAAGCAACAGGCAAGCACAGGCTGGTTTGCAAATCTTTAAGAATGATTTCATGACACAGAGGAGATACGGAAATGGCTTAAATCCTCATTGATATATAGTTAGTATGGTACTGGTTACTGCTGTCTTTTAAATATTTAAGCAATTCAGTTTTATTTGACAGGCACCCATTTTAAGTAGCATCAGACTGGAAAGCTGAATGGCCTTCCTCCATGCATGGATGCTGCCAAGCTGAGCTGGGCTCAGAGGCAGTGATATCAAGGGACAGGTCAAGGTAGAGCATACAAGTCACACTGCTATGGGGCTCATCTGACTCTCTTGGAACAATAACATTTGCTGTTCCCTTCATGCCTGCCGACTTGAGTCAGCATCTGTCTGTCAGCCCCATAGGCCAGAAACCCAGAAATTCATAGTGTCTGCCCTCTGGGTCACTATACTTGTGCTCCTGTGATATTAATATTTTGATGGGTGCCCTGTAGGAATCAGGGCTTGGTGCTACCAATTTGGAACTGTCAGAAAGGCCGCCTTGGAGCCCAGAGATGTTGCATCTGTGGGCTGAAATAACAAAGTGTGCTGGAGTTTTAAGTAAATGGGCACTAGAGGTACAGTTAACTAAGCAGGAACCTAATTCAACTGGAAAAGATTATTCTCCTTAGTTGTTTTAGGCAACAGAAGCTCAAGGTGATCTTTGTTCCTAATTTATCTCAATTGGTCAATTACATTTGCCAGACTATGCACACTGTACTTCATGTGGTAGAGAGGAAAAATCATATAATTGGCTTAGTTCCTAGCACAGATGCATTGTTACAAGTGTAGATAAATGTGCACATCTGAATTAAAATTAAAGCAAGAACATCCTTATTGTTGCCCTAAGTTGACTTTTACAGTGACCTGTTTTAAGTCTTGGAGTATAATTTCTGTATAGCGCTAAAGAGAGATCATTAACTTTGGAAAACTGTGCATCTGAAGGCAGACTGAAAGGCCTTAGTTTCCTAAACTGAAAGAGGCCTAAGAGCAGGCATGATAAATATATATTTAATAGAATCAAGGTAAATTAGCAACTACTGTTGAGCCGTATATCACAACTTGTTTACAAACTACAAGCAAAAGTCTTGAACATTCAAAAAGAGTTAACATTTTAATTAACTAATTTATATTTTAGTTTATATGCTGCCCCTCTGTGAATGGTCTTGGGGTGGCTTACATCAGCAGATAAAAACCATATAATATCACAATTTAAAATAATTTAAACCAACACAACCTAACTCCAGTGCCTCTATGATGTTGGCTGTTACGGTGTCCAATTGCTGGCTAGGCATAGAATGGAAGCTAATCGGGGTTTGTCTGAAGGCCACATTGGGAGATGATGGTAATCCCTGGCCTCAACCAAATGCCGGGTGGAAGAGTGCCATTTTACAAGCCCTTCAGAATTTAGGAAGCTCCAGGAGGGCTCACACTTCTGATGGTAACTCATTCCACCAGGTTGGAGCCAGGGCCGAAAAGGTCCTGGCTCTGGTTGAGACCCAGTGCACCTTTCTGGGGCCGGGGATCGCCAGTTGGTTAGAATTGGCTGAATGGAGAGCCCTTTGGGGGATGTATTCAGAGAGGCTGTCCCTCAGGTATGCAAGGGCCAGATACATAAGGCCTTAAAGGTTAAAACCAACAGCTTAAACCTGATCTGGAATTCCATCAATAACCAGTGCAGCTGTTGGAGAACAGGTCATATATGTGCTGTCCATGGAGTCCCTGATAGGACTTGTGCAGCTGCATTCTGGACCAACTGTAACTTCCAAATCAGGAATAAGGGAAGGCTCACGTAGATTGAATTACAGTAATCTAACTTAATGTTCAAAACTGGAGGCTTGATCCTATGTAAATTTGTGAGTATTATAATGTAGTAACAAGCTGGGTATTACATAGTTTTGAAGACATAATTTGTTACCAAAACATTGTCCTTAATCTGTTACCTTTTTTAACAGGATGATTTTGGGAAGATACTTGTTTTGAAGGTAATTGAGAAAGGCGAGACAAAAATGGAGAGTAGAGACCTACTTTATCTTTATCTAGCTACAGTGCATACTTATGAACATATTTTGTCTGGTTACAATGTTATCTTTTTATTATATAATAATTTGTGGGTTTTTGTGCCACTTGGTAAATATGTATTGGAACTGGATATATTTGTTCAAAACATATCAATTTGATAGCAGACATCACATTAAAAGTAATTTTCTATATTTGGTGGTTCTGTATTATGTAGTGTTTCCTTAGTCCTCCCATGGATATTTAGAAATTTACTACTCATGCTTAGGTAATTGCAACTGCATTACCACATTCTTGCAGTTTTCCTTTTTCTTGTTTGTATTGCCTAACTCTGACCTCTACTTGTTGTTAACTTCCAGGTGGTAGCTGGAGATCTCTCAGGATTACAATTGATCTCCAGTGCATCTGGAGAAAATGGCCACTTTGGAAGATGGTGTTCATGACATTATACCCCTCTAAGGTCCCCACTGCACAAACTCCACTCTCCTGAAACTCCTCCAACAAAATCTGGCAAGTCTGCCATTGCTATGGATGGAGAAATCTGGACAGCTTGTTTTTCTACTGTTCCAGCCTTGCCACTTTGGTTTCTAAAACTGCCAAAACTAATAATCGATTCAGGTGTGTGCTGTGTTGGTCTGCAGCAGTAGAACTAAGTTAGAGTCCAGTAACACCTTTAAGACCAATTAAATTTTATTCAAGCTTTTGATACCATTTGTTCCACATTTGGGAACACACCTGTCCATTAGTCTCAAATCCTAACACATTTATTTCCTTCACTATTGCCTCCTACTCCAAGTTGGACCCAAACAAATTATACGCTTATACATTTAGCTTGTTATTCCTGTAGGGACCTTGAATTTGATGAACATCTTCAATGTGCTATGTGTTAACTTATTGCTCCCCTTCTGCCTATATGTGTGGATTTGTAATTCCTGTTTCATTGTGTCTGGGGAAAGATGCATACACTCAGTCATACAATTAAAGGATGCCCACTAGACCCTTGCCCATCCTGGCTTTTAAAAACAGCTGGCATAAGGATAAAGGGCCCCCTCTGAGAGATAATCAACCTGTGTCTCACAACGGGAGAATTCCCGGAGGGACTGAAAGAGGCTGTGGTACGCCCACTGCTGAAAAAAACATCTCTAGATCCGCGAGAGCCTAATAACTACGGACCCGTCTCGCACTTAGCATTTCTGGGGAAGATGATAGAAAGGGCAGTCACAAACCGATGGAATTCTTGGAAGAAGCTTCGGTCCTAGACCCATCCCAGTCAGGTTTCTGGCCTGGCTATGGGGTAGAGACAGCGCTAGTTGCCCTGACGGACGACCTCCGTCACCAGTTGGACCGAGGCGGGTCGGCACTGCTGATATTACTAGCCCTCTCAACAGCGTTCGATACAGTCGATCATGAGCTTCTAGCTCGCTGCTTCATCGATGCTGGAATAAGAGGGACAGCCCTTCAATGGCTGATCTCCTTCCTCCGGGATCATGGACAGAGGGTTGCAATAGGAGATAAAACATCAGACCGCCAACAACTTACTTGTGGAGTTCCATAGGGAGCAGTCCTCTCTCCTATCCTATTCAACTTTTTCATGTGCCCACTTGTACAACTGGTACGGAAGTTTGGGCTGGGTTGCCATCAATATGCAGATGACACCCAGCTCTTCCTCCTGATGGATGGCCACCCTGACTCTCCCCCAGAAGCATTAGCTAGCTACCTGGAAGCAGTGATGAGATGGCTCAAGCAAAGTCGTCTGAAGCTCAATCCTTCAAACACGGAGGTCCTGTGGCTGGGTAGGAAGGGCCCATGCGAGGAAGCGCGCCTGCCTACCCTGGATGGCGTGCAGCTCTCTACGGCTCACTCCGCCAGGAATCTAGGTATGATTCCGGACGCTTCCCTCACAATGGAAGCCCAGATCACAAAGGTAGCGCGGCTGGCATTCTACCATCTCTGCCAAGCTACTAGCGCCCTGCCTGGCCCCAGAACACCTAGCCACAGTGATCCATGCGACGGTCACCTCTAGACTGGACTTTTGTAACTTGCTCTACGCAGGCCTGCTCTTAGCCTTGATGCAGAAGCTACAGCTGGTTCAAAATGCAGCAGCCAGGATCCTCACTGCAACACCGTGGAGGTCCCACATCCAGCCCATTCTCCACCAACTGCAATGGTTGCCAGTTGAATTGCGGGTGATACTAAAGGTTCTGGTAATTACCCTCAGGGCCATACACGGTCAGGGCCCAGTGTACCTGAGGGATCGCCCTCCGCCTATGCCCCCAAAAGAGCTCTGTGCTCCACCGCTACCAACCAGCTAAGGATCCCTGGCCCTAAAGAAGTCTGCCTGGTCTCGACCAGGGCCAGAGCCTTCTCTGTTCTGGCCCCCACCTGGTGGAACGAGCTCCCGGAGATCAGGGCCCTGATGGAGCTTAAACAGTTCTGCAGGGCCTGCAAAAAGGAGTTCTTCCACCAGCCATTTGGTTGAGACCAGACATAACCAACAGCAACTGAAGGGCCCCTGCTCCCCCCCCTGCCCTGCCCAGAACTCCACCAGTATACTCTGGATCTGTTTGCATTTTTGCACTGTTCCATTGTTTATATTGTTTATACTGTTATATTGTTATATGGTTACAACTATTAGTTATTATTATTGTAAGGTTATTCACATGAGCCTCTTGTGGCGCAGAGTGGTAAGGCAGCAACATGCTATCTGAAGCTCTGAGGCTGGGAGTTCGATCCTAGCAGCCGGCTCAAGGTTGACTCAGCCTTCCATCCTTCCGAGGTCGGTAAAATGAGTACCCAGCTTGCTGGGGGGTAAACGGTAATGACTGGGGAAGGCACTGGCAAACCACCCCGTATTGAGTCTGCCAAGAAAACGCTAGAGGGCGTCACCCCAAGGGTCAGACATGACCCAGTGCTTGCACAGGGGATACCTTTACCTTTAAGGTTATTCACATGTTATAGATTGTTTCATGTATTGTTCTCTGTTCTTATGTAAACCGCCTTGAGCCCCCATGGAGGGTGGTATATAAATATAATAAATAAAAATAAATAAATAAATAAAATTCTGTTAGCCTTAAAGTTGCCACTGGGCTACAACTGAGCATGTTTATTTGTATTAACTGAGTTTCATTTACAACTTTGTCACACTGCTGCTTGGTAACTGTAGTCTGAACCCTGTGAGCATGTACCAGCTCAACCAGTACTGCTGACTGATGAATGCCAACAGCTGTGCAGGTGCAGAGTCAGGAGGATTCATAACCTATCTAATGATAACAATGACCCTAGGGCATACCTAATCCAGATAAACTGTGAAACAGAGGGCATGCTGCAGCAGAGGCTACTGATCATCATCATCGTTGTCTTTATCACGGTGCTAAACCAGTAATCAAATTACAATATACATAAAGTATTCATTGGCAATTAAAATAGTATAAGATTTAAAACATTCCAGCGAAAAGAATCAACAAAATTACATTTTAAAATTCACAAACATTATCTCAAGCAATTGAGACTATATCTCTCTAAGTTGCTCCAAATTCACCCAGCTCTTCCTTGTTTTGATTGCCCTCCATGCAAATCTGGCGACAACAGAATTTTTTTCAGGGAGTTTATCTGACAACATGCCTCTAATCGCCTCCGAGTTGGACCTATTCTGTGGGGATGGCAAAGTAAGCCAGATACCTGGCTGAATATGACCCCTGTTTAGACACAAAATCACATGAAATACTACTAATTTTGAATAATGAGCAAATACTGAGGTGATCCTATCAGATGCTCCACTTAACAGTGAACAGGCATTGAGACTGAAGCATGTTGGATTTTCAGATGTCTGCTTTGCAAACATGGATTGTCCCCCGCTGTTCCTTCTGCCTCATAATACGGGCACAGGGAAATATTTATTGAAATAAAACATCCCAAACAGATGGAAGATTGTTTTTCTTTATCACTGGTGAATGCAATCCGACTGAGGTAAGGAATGGAACAGGTACACAAACAGCTTTAACTGAGGAACACGAAGCCATTGTTAAACAAATAAACAGTATCGTCTTAAGCAAATAACACCCTTGTAACCTCACTGACTTCAAGAGAGAGGGGGGGAAACTGATTCAGATTGCACTCTAAGCCTACAAATTAGGGAACTGAATACAGAAGGTCTTTCATCGGAACCACGACAAATCTTTAATTAGTAGGAACCAGAATAGAACCTTAAAATGTTAACTCCATATCAGCATTTCATTGCCATCTTATTCCTATTCTGTATGTGGGTGGCAGTACATATTTCAAGTATTGCTCAAGGTGACACAAAGCTCTATTTTAGAAGCTGTCATTTCAGACTGCCAGCCCTGACCTGGATAGTCCAGGTAAGCCTGATCTTCTCAGATCTCAGAAACAAAGCAGGATCAACCCTGGCTGGTATTTGAATGGGAGACCTCCAAGGGGGCCTAGGGTTATGATGCAGAGCCAGGCAAGCCACCTTCAGTCTTCTCTTGCCTGGCTGCCAGAGAATCCTGCCACATAATAAATAATAAATCAGACTGCCGGAAAGGAAATGGGTGTGATTTCAGAGCCAAGGGTGAGATCTCTTTTTTAAATTTTAAATTATGAATGGTAGATTAGTTTAACAGTATTTATTACAATTATTTTAAATATTTCAATAATTCATAATAACATCAGTAAAATCATCCCACATAGGAAAATAGCTGCAAACCATCAAAGTACCCACTGAAGTCAGGCTTACAAAACAAAACATAGAGAAGTTATCCACAGTGGACAGCAAACGATGCTTAGCGTATGCTGCTGCTGCTGCAGTGCTGGCAATGTGAAGAAGGCAGTATCATCAGGGTAAAGGGCACAAGGGGTAGTAAGTCACACACCTCTTGTCAGAGACTTTTCCCGGGACAAATGTTGTCAAGTGATTTGGAAAACACAGTCAACAGCAACAGAAATATCTTCTTGAAGAAAGACCTCTAGATCAGTGGTCCCCAACCCCCGGTTCTGGGACTGGTACTGGTCCGTAGATCAGTAGGTACCAGGCTGCAGCTCCTCCTCGTCCTCCTCACTGGCTGCTGCCTCGGGGGCTGCCCTGCCACTCTGCTGCCGGCTCACCCTTGGTGCTCTCCAGCGGCCGCCATGGCTGGGGCTCTCCCTCAGCGTGGCACTGTGCAGCTGCTGCCGGCAGCGCCCCCCAGCAGGCGGTGGGAAGTCAGGCGCAGGCGGCAGCGGCGATGTCCCTTGGCAAAAGACTACCCGCTCCCCCGGGCCTCAGTAAAATTCTCAAGCGTTGACTGGTCCCCGGTGATAAAAAGGTTGGGGACGGCTGCTCTAGATCATGTACCCCAAGTAAGTGGCCCCTCACACAAAATTCATCTTATCTCTCGTTCCCTTAAAAGGTTTTCTCTTCAGACAGGTATTAATATTTGAGGCTGAGCTGAAAAAGACAATTTTCTCGTCCTTCCTGGGAGCAACAAAAAGAAATTTCCAGCTTTGGTGACATTTCCAGGGGCTTATGTAGACCTCTTACCGGATGTAAAATGGCAGGCAGGGAATTAAGCTGCCTTGTTTGAGTGGCGAGCAGCCATTTAGAAGGCAATGGCTGCAATAACTGTCCTTTCTTCCCCCAACTTGCTGGTTAACTATTTGCTTCTAGGGCATGCACAACAGATGGTGGCAATGGAAATTACACTACTGCCCATCTAGGGCGAGGGCAATCCAATGCAGGAAAGCATCATTCTAACTCTCATGGCTATGTTTGACTTAAGGTTGTAGGCCTGGCCAACAGGAGGCTGGGGGAAGATGTAGGGAGAGGCGTTGGCCACAGTATGGTTGTCTCTAGTGAAAACTCTGTAGATGTTACACCTCTACAGAAATCATCAAAAACTCTGTGATCAAATCATACAGTGCTGGTTGAACTCCAGAGTGCTATGCCCTGTGATGACATCTATTTTGTGCTGGAAGTGGCATCACATGTTGGTGCCATGTGTGCCAGAACTGTCCTCCCTCCCCAAAACTTCCTCCTAGATTGAACGCGTACCTGACAACCCTAGAATGCTGCTAGTGCTCCTTCCTTGCAAATTACAAACAACTAGAACATCGGGAGGAATAAGCCTGTACCTTGTGCTTTCTATTTGCAAGGTTATTCTCATACACAACAAGAACACTGGGGAAAAAGTTCTCTCAAGCTACCGTATTAATACAGTTTATTCTACCACCTCAGAATTCTGCCACCTGATAACATTCTCATTCTACTGCATGTGCAAATGTAGCCTATGAAAAGGAATGAGACAGCCACAATTTTTCACCACTTTGTGGTTATCAGAAACCTTAGAACCTCTTGAAAAAGGTTCTTAATTAACAGACTTTTCTTGGCTATTAACTGAGACTCTTCTCTAATAACCTGATCATTTTTTTAAAAAAATGCAATTAGTTGTCATAACATCCAGGGGCAACAAGTTCTACAGATACATGGCAGCTATTTCCTTTTATTAATGTAATTTCAGTTAAACTGAACAGAGCAATCCTAAACCGTTGCACCTTTCTAATTCCATTGTAGCCAATGAGTTTAGCAAGGCACAACTCTGCTTAGGGCTGCACTGTCTGTGAAACAGCCAGAACATACAGCACGTGGCCAACACTGCATTGCTAAAAAGAGAACCCGCAACAATAGCTTAGAGAAGGATTGATCAGCCCTACTTTCCACACACTATGAAAGCTCCAGTTCCAAAACTGAAATATCAGGGTTTATTTTTCTCCATGATGATACAAAATGGGATGTCATACTGTGTCATAACTGTCAATATCACAACAAAAGGCCTATCAGGTTCACAGCAAAATGGGGGAAAGTGAATGGGTGACAAAAGCCTGAGAACCGCTAGAGTAAATATTTTCTTCCTGTTTCTGGCAACAAATTCTGTGCTGTTTGCAGTTTGTGGTAAAGCAATCATGCCGTCTGCTACACTATACATTTCACTCACAAATCAACATACATCTGCTGCAGCCCTGCCCATCATCCTTTGTTAGGCTCACAGCAGCAAGGAGTGCCAATAGACGTAGGGCATGGTCAAGCAAACCCAGAAACGGTTCAGTATATGTCAGACTCTAGACATCGGGAATTTATTCAATCTCCCTTCTCACTCCAGACATTTATGTACACAGGTTAATAAACAACAATTGTTTTACCTGTCAACAGAAAACAACTGTACTCAAGGTCACACACATTATATATATATATATATATATACACACACAACACAATAATTGAGTGAAAACAGCAAAAGACAGAACACTAAGAACTGAAAAATAAACATATAGTTTAAAACAATAATAATCTCTCTCTCTTTCAGTCTAAAGATTCTTTTCCTGTAAGGTGAATGGAATGATGACTGTGCAGATGCATTGTGGACAAGATTTGGCCATGTCTCTCCAGCTTCCTCTCATTTTTTACAGTTTGCACCAGCTCCATATAATAACCACAGGCCCCGACTCTGTCTCATTTTCCATCCTCCCTCCATGGAACTTTCCACTGAGTCATAAGAGGTCACTGTAAGGTACACATTGGCATTCAGCACACATTTCATGGGTTTTGTCTTTTCACAAATGATACCTTGGTCAAGTCTCAGGTCTCAAATGCACTCAGGTGTAAAGTTATAACAACAGACTTAAGCAGCACTCAGAAGACTTGCTCTTTGATCCTCTAAATAAGAAAAGGGAATATCAAGTCACCTCTGCAACAAAGAATGCGCCTCACTAGAGAAAGCAGAATAGCAGTCTGTGGGAAGTACACAGTGCTAACGGGTGAATAGTTGGGGGAGGGGATCTTTCAGCCCTTCAGAATTGTTATAGTGACCTTCTATTTTTGCCCCCTTCAACTTTCTCCCCTTGAGCTCTGAGTAAGCTTATCAAAAGAGAATTCTTTGCGGTAATGAAGTAAAAAGCATACTTTTACCAATGAATCCATTGGCAGCCAGATCAAGACTTCTCTTGTATTCATGGGAGAGTCACCCAATATTAGAAAGGCATTGAATGAGAATAAGTTAAGAGACCTCAAAGTTTATCTATTCTATCCTGCTGCTGGAAGGCTCTTCCCTGCTCTATCCCTCCACAGATTGACACACATATTACAAAGCACAAACGGGGGGAAGACTTGAGATGGCGTCTAACTAGCACATTCTGGGGTCCCAGCAGAATATTGACTTCCTCACTATTGCCTGGAACTGGTCAGTATAAGTATATAAAAACAGATTTCATGAAAAATTGATTATTAATGTGTTCCTTCAAAGCTTTTCTATTGGATTTGTCAAGATATTTTGAGAATGGTCATGTTGACCAAATTGTATGGTACTAAAGAAAGCAACTAGACATTGTATTAAAATAAGTTCTTCAGCTTGTTCAGAGTTCTTTGGGGATTTATTAAATGCAAAGGAGCATTTCCTTCCTCTCATTTTTCCATAATAATCTGAATGCATTTACAGTCAAAATAGCACAAGTTCTTGCTGAGTTTTATTACTGCCATAATTACAAAGTCAAATGCAATCATTAAAACAGCAGCATTTGCGTAACATCATTTTAGGATACTCTTTCCCTCCTCCTTCACCAACACTAGCAGGAATTAGTTGTTTCAAGTAATATAAAAAATACACGTTTATGGAAATATCGGGCTTCTCTTGGCACATAAGAACTACCTTTCCTTGCATCTTCACTGAGAAAACCCTGGTCTGCAAGGCTCCCTCTGACCGCACAAATCCTTGGGTTATTAAAATGGGATTGTAAGCCCTCAAAGGCACTCTCTGTATTTAATTGCTGATTTGACCTTCACCTTCTGTCATTTGACTAGTGTGCATGCAGATAGAGGCAATACTAAAAATGAGCTTAAAATTACTTCATTCACTTTCATTATGGCTGGCAGGTGCCTGGGGAATGACAGACAAGAAGCAGGTATCTGTGGATGAACTTGTGAAGAGAGAGCTTGTTTTAAAAAATAAGACCACAGAAGAAGAAGAAAGTAGAGGATGCAGGGAATGAAAATACAACAGTTTGCTAAAGAGTAGTGAGACAGAAAAGTGGAGAGGGAAGCAGAGAGAAAGAGACTTTAAGTACCCAATGAAATCAGAGTCCAGTAGCACCTTTAAGACCAGCAAAGATTTATTCAAGGTGTGAGCTTTTGAGAATAAAAAGGCCGAGACTTACCACAGCCACCTCTTGACGCCGCAGCGGCGCTTGAGGAAGCGGTGGCCTCATGCTGGGGCTTCATGGCCCTGATCATGTGGAGAGGGCCGGGCGCGGGCCTATTTAAGGCCGAGCCTGAGGCGTCCCGGCCTTTCCGCGTCACAGCCAGTCAGACAGCAACCCTCCGGCCCTGTGTTATTGATTATTTGTTATGTAAAGTTTGTTATATTTTGTCGCAGCTGCGGTATTCGACCGGTAGGGAACCTGTTGGTAGGGAGGTCTCCTTACTGAGGCCGGCCACTCAAAAGGTGCAGCCTACCCGGCTGGGAGGTTAGGGGCCTGTGGCCAGGCAACTGGGGAGGCCAATGGAGGCAGACGCCCATTGGTCTTCTAAATGTTGCTTCCCTGTGGGAATCCCTTGTGATGTGGTGTGACCCACCCTCCGAGCAGCTGGACGGCTGGATGGTATTCAGGTTCCCTTACAGGGTCGTGTGGTGCCAACCCTCCATTGAGGGGAGGTAGGAATAAAGGCTGCGGCCATTTTACTGCCAGTGGGAGTAGCGTCTTCCTTACTAGTCGCCGCCTGATAGTCAATTAATGGGCACTTCTGACATCAAAAACCACAAAATTGAAAAACCTGTAGGGGAACACTTCAACCTTCCAGGACATTCAATAAGGGACCTGAAAGTAGCTATTTTATTGCAAAGGAACTTCAAGAACAGGCTAGAAAGGGAGACTACAGAAATGCAAGTTATTACAACACTCAAAACTATGACAGACCCAAGACTCAACAAGGACATCGTTTTTTTATCTCACTATTCATGCTAACCTTGTTCAACTCGTGGATCCATATTCCTCACAATTTATTTTATTTGTGATAATGTGACTGTAAGGTAATGGCAATGTAATTTTGAGTTTGACTCCCTGGCCTTGTGATAAGATAGTTACCAGCAATTCCCTTGCATGAATGTTTCACAGTTGTATGGAGACAGATGGGGCAAGTAGCATATGTTGAGCTATGAGCCTATGATCATTGGCAACAGGCAGTTTGGTTTCTCCTTGCATTTTTGATTGGCTGTTTTGACAAAGAATTATCATTGGCTGTATTTGGTTGTGTGACACAGTCTGCTGATGTAACATAATCGATTTTTGCTATATATTCCCTGTCATGTAAGGAGTTCACAGTTTGACGAAGAGTGTTTGCACTTGAAAGCTCACGCCTTGAATATATCTTTGTTGGACTTAAAGGTGCTACTTGACTCTGATTTTATAGTGCTACTTCAGACCAACACGGCTGCCCATTTGAATCTACCTTTAAGTACCCAAAGTATCTAAGCAATTCTAATCTGGATATCTAAACCAGCTGTGCTGGAAATGGCAGATTATCAACCAATCTGAGCTTTTTAGCTCATGATGCACTTGCCATACTTTTTAAGAGCAGTGAGAACATTGGTAGAATCATATATATTTCTGGAGACAGGTGTAACATCTGTTTCACAATATTTCAGGTAAGGCTTTGAAGAAGGAGCTAGTCTCATGACTTAAGCACTTAACACACTCAGAGCAGCTGTTCTGACCCTGAGTGCCTCCTCCTCCAACTAGCTTCCCTGTCTGTTCAGCAGCCAGCCAATCACCTTCTGTCCCCGCCCCTGACCTCCCCTCCTCCTTCCACTTCTCTCTGAGGCTTGGAAGCTGCAAATCCCTGCTGCGTGAGAGCTGCCCCTGCCGGTGAGTTCCATAACAGCTGCCTGCAGCCTTCCCAGGTCCTGGGGGGAGGGAGAGGCCATCCACAGAGTTCTTTCACACACACACACACAGTCTAATGCCGTTGTATTCCTGAATGCAATGGGTTTTGCCCCTAGTGAAATAATAATATATCTACCTGCCCCTAAGAGCAAAGTTGTTACCAAAATATTACCAGCCAACCATCAAGCAGACAGGTTAATGGCACATATTGAATTTGTACTAGGGTTGCCAGGTCCTTCCTGGCCACCAATAGAACAGGGAGGTAGGGTTGCAAGATGCAGGTTGGGAAATTCTTGGAGACTTGGGGATGCAGCCTAAGAAGGACAGAGACTTCCACAGTATACAGTGCCATAGATCACCCTCCAAAGCACCCATTTTCCCCAGAGCAACTGATCTCTGTTGTCTGGGGATGACGTGTAATTCCAAGGGTTCCTCAGGACCTGCTGGAGGCTGGCACCTCTAATTTGTACACATTTAACATTAGCCCTGTATATAAAGGCTCACTGACTCAAAGAGAGAGAAGCAAAGCCATCCTATGATGGCTACAGATCAGTAGAAAGAGATTTGGAAGCTTACCCCGATATTATCTTGCCAACGATGGGCTTTCTGAAACTTTTCTGCTGCATCAGCCACTCTCTGAAAATAAAAGAAGAGAGATGAGTAAGTACATAAAAATCCACATTGGACTGCAATAAAGAATTGGGATTTATTTTAATTCTTTTCTATCCCTATGTGAAACTAGTTTTATCATTCCTGCAGCTTATAATTTTCAGCATTCCCACTAACACAACTCTGTTATGGAGTGAAATAAGGTAAAATTTTCCAGATTCCCATGACACTTTTTATGCACCAACCGAATCTTTTTGATTAAAAGTGCAGACTGGTTTGAAAAGTATGCTTTGATTTCTTTTATAGGGCTGTACTTACTTTATCTGATAAGAATGACTAACTTTCATTAACAGGTGTTTATGAAAGCAGGAGGGCGTTAATCAGTCACATTACCTTGCCTCCTGTGTTGCCTCATAGGACACTCCCCCCCCCCCCCCGCCGGCCACCGTACCCAAGTTTTTCACAGTCCTTCTTTTGGCCTTCCAAAACTAGGGGAGTAAATGCTTCCATCTATTTTGATGTCAAGGCATGAAATTTCAAGAGGAATTGACCAATGTGACTCAATAGTCTAGGGAATAATTAATCAAAGAACTTTTGTTTGATCATCCAAAAGTCTTCACACCAAAAACTATCCATGTTTGCAGGATAATAACCAAAATTCTCTGAATTTTCCTCACTATATTTTCCTCAAGAGCCCAGGCAGAGCCATCAATCCATTATCGGCAAGGTTCGGTTATTCCTGCCACTTAAGCTAATTCAGTAATTTGCAACCATACATATCTTTTGTTCTTCATTATATCATCTAGTTATGTTTGCCTTATACTCTTTAGAACAGCAAATTTAAATTGTCCTATGGCTACTTGGACCCTGACACCTGGATCAATAGGATTTAAAATCCTAACATTATACCAATCACAGTACCACACGAATTTCACCAATGGACCATCAACTCTTACAGTTCTGTCCCAGTACTCCTGCATATCCTAATTCTGCACCAAATCTGGACAACAGCAGTTCTTTCCCTATTTGCACCCAGGTAAATTCAAGTGCCTAAGATGGGCATACTAGGCTGACTATTCTTGGATTTGGTTTTGCCCCAAAACCTTCTTCCAGAATTGTGAACCCAAAATCAGATAGACTTCCTCAAGACAGTGTAGTTGCTATGGGGTGTGAGGGGGAGAGGGGGAACTTCAAGGCAATTGCCCACTGCACTGAAGGATGTTCAGTTCCTCACTCTGGCCTCTCCTATGGATTCGTAAACCCCAGAAACCCACAACCAGGTAAAAGGGTAGCACACAAGCTTTGATTAAAAAGTCAAAAATATGTAATCTATGTGTTCCATATCTCTTATTTAGAAACCTGCTAGACAAAGGCTTATCTTAGGTATTAGATAAGTAGGTCACTTTTTAAACAGATATTTTCCTAGACAGACAAGACACAGATGGAGATGAACAACAAATATTAACAGAAAATAAAGTATTTAGCTAAATGTGTTATGTGAATTGTTTCAATAGATAAAAAGAAACTGGCTCTTAAATTTACCCTCATGAGTGACAAGCTTTGCCCAGTAGGAGTAACCACTTTATAGCTGAATATCAAATCTAAAGTAAATAAAGCCTTGGGGAAGATTTAATTCCCCTTTATCAAATAGGTTCCCTCAGTTACAAGGCTGTTATTTTATCACATGGAGCTCTTGTTCACAGACCTTGTACATGTAAGTTAGGAATGTAGAGCCCTTAAAGAATTCTTGTTTGTCTTACTAAAATAAACTTTCTTTCCCAGGATGACCATAGACCTTCACAGCATTTCTGCAGTCATCTTTTTTTCTCTGGGTTTCCTTCATATTGGTCTCTGTAAGCTGAAGTTGAATTTGCTCCTTGCTTTCCATATATGCTGTGTTCCAAAACCAATAGTGAGGACTGATTTTGCATCATGCCTTTCACAGTTACTTTGAAGCTTGGGCAGCTGGTGTTGCCTTCCATGGTTTTCTCTGAAGGGTGAGTGGCTTGTCCTGACTTCCACTTTGCCACCCTGCCTTTTTACAGCTGTGCATGCTTAATAACGCAATTACATACTAACGTGATAAAAAAGGAACATGCTCCCTTTTCACCTTTCACAGGTGCGAAAACCCAACCAGACATTTAAAAATTCCTCCCCTTTCTTCCTCCCCCTCCAATCAAGCATTCTGTGCCCTCGATTACCTCCTCTGTTCCCCTTGCCTAGTGTGTGTATAATTTATTTTACAAAGCTTCGATTATTGTCTTACAATGAACCCACATTGTAACATGAAAGACTACTCTCCCCCTCCCAGGAACCCTCTCAGAACTTTCTAATTTCCCAACCCCCTGCAGATCCATACAGGAGTTCTTCTAATGGATTTCTCTTTCCCACTATAGGATCTGCTTGCCAGCTCTGTAAGAGACTGGGAAGGATTTGCAGAATGCAGAAGCTCTTGTGCTGAGTGGTGGTGGTGGTTCCTTCTCCTTTCAAAAGCTGGTGGCTGGGACTTTGCACAATAATCCTGTTGTTACAATTTCTCCTTTTCCCTTTGAAGCTCTATTGATGGCAAGCTTCTTCTTTTTTCTTTTCTTTTTTGCCTTTAGCACCTTGCTATATTGCCATCTAAAAACAAAAAACATCCAGTTCTTGCGGTTTTCAAAAGATCAAACATGAGTATTTTGTGGAAGGTAACCTATGTAAGCATAACCTACAGGATATTGCAGATTAGTGTTGTAATACAATCATGGTTAATTTTTTTTTTTTGGAACACATCTTCTGGCACACACCCTGAAAGGGAAATGGCTACAGATATGGTGTCCACAGTCCTATTCCCGGAAGTATGCCAGGAGAGGCAGGGAGGTGACTAGTGGAGGCCAGGGCCGTGGCTGCACCAACCCTAGAGGCCCAGGCAGTGACCGTACCGCTGCCACCCATCTTCTGAGGCCAGTCCCACACTCAAGAGAGCAGGATTGGCCTCAGAAGTTGACCAGCAGAAGAGGCAGCAGTGGCAGAGCAACAAGACCCTGTTCTGAGCCCTGCTTAGTGCTCTGCTGCCACCACCACCCATATTCCAAGGCCAGTCACAAACTCAGGAGAGCAAGATCAGCCTTGGAAGACCACTGGTGGAGGTGGCAGCGGGACAGTAGCAAGGCCCAGCACTGAGCCCTGTTTGGTGATTTGCTGCTGCGGCCACTGCACATCTTCCAAGGCTGGTCCTGCCCTGAGGAGAGGGGGACTGTCCTCAGAAAACCGTTGGTGGGGGCACCAGTGGCAGAGCAGTGAGGCCCAGTGCAGAGCCCCACTTGGAGGGTAGGGGAGGAGGGCAGGTAGAGACACAGCATTCATCGGATCTCAAACCTCATGATTTTAAGGCAGGAAATAGTGGAGGAAGCCAACACGATTCTTTTGAGCTTCCACTTTAGGTTACCATGAATTCCTTCCCAGGGGATTGGAGGGGGGGGGAGAGACGGGATTGGTTTTATCAGCATTCCCCAAACTTGTGGCAAACAGGGAATGCGTTTGGCAATGTGCCTGAATCATAAGAGTTTTGTGTGGAATGTTGGTAATTTTGCAGAGCATTAAGACCGCCATTTTGCCATTTTTCTCCAGTGTGGAAAGAGTCTAAAAACTAAATAAATAAAACTAAATAAAACCTTGATTAAGCTGAATCCAAAATTTCCTATCTGAAGGGGGCGGGAATGTTTCCCTCCTCTCTTAAAGTAAGGCTGACAGCAGCATTCCATGGACTCTGACTGACAATCTCTTGAATTTGCATGTGGCCAAAATTACAAGGATTGGCTCAGAGCCCTAGAGGAAAGGTGGGACTTGCCACAACAGGTGATTGTCAAAACAGGTAGGGTATGTGCTTCTTTCTCCCATTCTGCTTCCTTCTTGGATGTGATTCTATGCATCTTTATACACACTCATACCTCTTGGATTCCTCATTTTCCATTCTTAATTGCTTTGTCTTACTGTCAACTGGTTCTCCCATAGCATCCCCCATCTGGCCATGGATTCCCCCCTTCCTATCAAAAATCCCTCCTCCCTTTTATTCTATTGCAACTTTTAGACCCTTCTTGAACAACCCATCACCTATCTATTTTTTTAGGTTGGTTTTTCTGGAGAAATTAGAGGAAAACAATTTCATGTAAAAGTTATTATAACTGAGTATTTAGGTTGAAGAATACAATTGAACTTTAGGATTGTACAAAAGTAAATAGTTTAAAATGGATTGGCACATGTAAATTTACAGCATTTCTTTTTCTCACCATGTCCTGTACCATCGTTAGCTTCCTATCCTTCTCTTATATGACTTAGCTAGGGTGATAAAATTATCTACTGGTTAAGTATCTGTCTCTGTTCAGTCTTTCCTTCCCTGAGTATGGGCCCTAAGTATACAACACTCAAACAATCCCCTTTAAAACTAGGATTCATGTGTCATTTCTTTATGTGAAGTTCTTTATGTAATAGACCCACAGGGACCAGTTTGAGTAACTCATGTCTCGGACACTGGAGTCATGAGAGGTTTGAAATGGCATCAAGTATTTGCTGTTCCCTCAATAACAATTCTCTGTTGAAGGCACCTGATTTCTCTGGAGGGAGGGGGATCCACTTGGTTTCTATGGGGGAATTTGAGGTGGTTGCAGCTTATGAATGACATCAGTGCCACTGTGAGTTTATTCAGTGAGCTGGTGCACATGCAGAGACTCCATCCATCCTGCAGTGCACCAGCCAGTCCTGGGAAGATGTTGAAGGGGATGAGGAATCAGGCATGCTATCTGAATAAGCTCTACCTTTAATTATAGGCTGCCATGAGAAATGTCCCATTCTTAGATGGCATTTAAAGACAGCCTGACAAGATCTAATCAAGGGATATGTTAAATGCAGATGCAAAAGCCAGCTTCTTTGCTTAAAATGTATGAGATTTAAAGGGGGCAAAAATATCCAAAGTGATTTTGTGGAGTTTGTAATTCAAGTGATTGCATAAGCATGCCTCATTATTGAGCAGGATGCTGGAGCCAGATTTCGGCATAGGCAAGAATCTCCTGCTGAACCTCACCACCCCCTTTTCTTTGGCCATTCAGGAGCTTAATTTTTCAGAAGTTCAAAGATTCTCCTAGAATGTAAGGAATAATAAAGTGTTCTCCTGCCAGGCATGCAGCTCTGACCCATATCTGGCATATTCTGAACGTCTGTCCCTGCAAAGGGTCAATACAAACATTCAAGGTCTGAGATACTAAGACACCTATTGTTCTTGGCAGCAACACTTTCAAATGATGCACCTGGAAGTAGTTCTCAGCACTGCCTCTTAACAAGGTCCCCAAAGTAGAGGGGAGACCTCCCTTAGAAGAAACTATTACCATGAATGTACAAGTTCTTCTTAATTCATCCAGCTCTTCCCAACCTTTTCAACTAGTTAGTGATGTAAGAACTCTTTTCTATTTCATTCCTGCAACTGTACATATTTTCTCTTGGTTACATGATTATTCCAACATGGTTATATGATTATACCAGTTGCAAGACACACAATGTAAGTAAGGAGACTGATGAGGAATCAGCACCTACACTGTATTACAGGAGGACTTCTTTCCCAGATGGATTTGCCTCTTTTAAGGGAACGCCAAGTTTCTGGGGAGCTCCCCAGTAAAACATTTTTAAAAGTTATAAAAATTATACATTGTGTGTAGTAATTCATGGAGACTGTTCACATCAAGTAGCATTCCCTCCTCTGCAAAGCATATACTTTCACTAATGTGTGCTAAAACTCACGAGAGTCATGTGGATCCTAGTGAAATTACATAAAAATGTTTCTTTGGCACTCGAAGGACGTTAACTTATTTTAAATGTTCCCATTTTGTTGCCTGCAGTATGCAAATACACATGGAAGCATTTAAAAGGCAGCCCATAGAAGATAGGAAAGTTCCCCATAATCCCAAACTCTGAAGTCCAAGAAAAGAGCCAGTGGTGAGATGGGGAGGAAGAAATGAAAGTGCAGAGAATTGATTTGTATAATGAAATTGCTCAGGAGTAGCAGTAGTTGGGGTTTTTAATTAAGCCAGTAGGTGTGAATATATAGAGGCCAGAGACTTCCAGGGAGATCAATTTTTGCATCAGTAAGTAAATTAAAAACAGAAAGCAAAATAAATGGCAACCCCCTTCTGGCACCAGACAGCCTATACAAGCTCAGGAAAAGGAATGCTATCAGGTAAGCAGAATAATTGCTGCTGTGTTTGCTGAGACAAACTTGACTTCGGAGGGCTCAGAGGTCAGTCAGAAGGGCAAGTACATTTATGTCAGGAGGGTGTGGACTAAACAAGTGTGTGTGGGAGAGCAATTTGTTTATTTTATGGCAGAGACTAATCAAGAAACCTAATTCTGAGAAAGGGGGAAGGGACACTACATGTCAAGACCTTTCCCAGCCAGTGCTCCCTAGTCACCATTAAAATATCTCTCTCTGACTGTTTCTGCATGGAGGATTCACCCAGACATTTTGTTTCGCTGTCCCTTAGGGATGGCTCTCCCAATCTTTACCCACATTCACACGGGGGAGCCCTTGTCCTGCTTCCTCCCTTTGTTTGCCCCCCGATTTGTATCTGCACGCGATAGCTGAGGGACAGGAAGTGTAAACCACCTGCATTTTTACCCTTGTCAATCATTGTCAAGTGGCAAAAAAATCCCAATCATCTTCCAGTGCCAGTTTGTTGCATTTGAGCCCCCCTCCAAGTCAGAAATAGCCTTAAAAAATTACCACAATCATGTTATAATGCAAAACCATCATAACACAAACAAGGGAATACAAAAAAGTGGCCTGTTTTATTGCACCATTCCACCACCCCCCCCTACATACACACACAGACTGTCCTCAATCTCACTAGAACAAAATATGAAGTTGAATCCTGAAGAAAGAAAGAAAGAAAGAAAGAAAGAAAGAAAGAAAGAAAGAAAGAAAGAAAGAAAGAAAGAAAGAAAGAAAGAAAGAAAGAAAGAAAGAAAGAAAGAAAGAAAGAAAGAAAGAAAGAAAGGTGCCAACCAAACATGGTGGTGGGTTTTGTTTTAGTTTTGTTGTTGTTGTTGTTTGCTATTTCATTATATTGGGATTGTGTTGTAAAGTAATCACCTATGGGTTGTTTTTTTTAAGGCCAGGTAAGGTATGAGAGTAGATGACAGAAGTGACATGGGGGGGGGGGCAACAATGGCTGGGAATGCCCAACTGGGGATGGCCTGAATTTTCCCACTTCTGCATGGCCCAGCCCCAACACCCCCCGCCCCAATTGGACCCCATGTCAAAAAATGAAACTGGATTTCTGAGTGTTCCCTTAATGTGAGCCCACTGAGGGTGCAAGTTGGGACAGCTCTGGGACTGCGCTAGAAGGTGCCTGATTCCGTGTGGAATGGGGGAAAAAACACAGATGCAAACAAATGGAAATCAAAGTCTAGTGGGTTGTGTAGAAACAGTCTCTCTCCCACACTTACTCTCTCTCTCACACACACTCACATTCTTTATTTCTATTTCTCTCATTATGGTAAATTTCTCTGGGGAAGAAAAGATGAATACAATTGGGGGTGCTCATAATCTTTATTTCTGAAAAAATAGAATTGATCACTGTTCTAGTTTCATGATAAATATTTGTACTCAGTTTGAACACCAGCTCTTATGACTGCTTGTATTGCATCCACGCCACACACAAACATGGTTTGTTGTACTTGCTTTCCGGCACTAAAGAGATGTGAGAGTATTTTTTCACAAATATTTGTTTTTCTCCAGCTCAGAGCTTTGATATTTATGAGGTTTATAAGCATCTAACCACAAATGCACTGCATGTTTCCTTGTTGCCCTTGAAAAGCCCGGTATGCAGAGAAGTTCAGTTTGGTCTGGACCTCAAAGAAGCTTCCACAGCATTCAGTCAGAGCTCTATGGCTAAGCCCCATAATCAGTCAAAACTTGGGCACAAGGCTACCATGACAAACATTTGGCATGGAGCCTATTTAACATGAACCCTGCTGGATCAGACTAGTTGTCTTTGGAGTGCAGCATCATATAGCGGCCAACCAATTTCCCAGGCGGCCAGCCAGCTGCTCCTTCAAAGACCTTGGCCTCATATTGCATTATAGCCTTAAAGATCATAACTGCCAGTTTGTACTGGTCAACAGAGATATGCTTATTGTCTATACCTAGCTGCCTTATTCTGGACCCACTAAAGTTTCCAATGATTTTTTAAAAGCAGACTTTTAAAAAGCACATTACAATAATCTATTCTAGGTATTACATTTCCATCTCACCCAAGCCACAGACTCTAGGCCAGCCTACACTGCTTGCACCCAACTAATCAAATACAGCCCATCTATACCATGTTCTGTGGTCTCACAGATGCCTGTCAACCTCTCTCTTTGCAATTCTAGGCGTGAGCCCTTGATGTGCAATGATGCACAGCCAGTGTTTGTGTCTGGCTTGATGTATCAAATCATGGAGGTCTGCTCCATATAGTCCCTTACTCTAGCCAGACAGCTTGACCACCAGTCCTTCCACCCCGTATACATGGGACCCAGATCCTAGAGCCAGCGTGGTGTAGTGGTTAAGAGCAGCAGCCTCTAATCTGGCAAGGTGGGTTTGATTCCCCGTTGACCTTGGGCCAGTCATAGCCCTGCTGTTGTGACTGAGCAATAATATCAGAGCTCTCTCAGCCTCACCCACCCCACAGGGTGTCTGTTGTGGGGAGAGGAAGAGAAGGCGCTTGTAAGCCACTTTGAGACTCCTTCGGGCAGTGGAAATTGGGTATAAAAACCTACTCTTCTTCTAGAGTGAGGCACGCAGAAAGAGCATTTGCAAACCAGAAAGGTGCATGCATAGCAAGGGAAGACAAATGTAAACACATACACCAGGAACTCTGAAAATGACTTGGGGAAAAATTATTTCTTCACTTCTAAATGATCAGTCAGTCCCTGAGGTGAAATAAACAAACTCCACAGAGCCTTCCAGAAACAGTGTGTTGGGAAGCTGCCGTTCAGCGCTCCCAGTTATATCTAGTCATGGCAGTCCCTCTCTGGATGGGGGGTGGGGTGGGGTGGGGAAACAGATCTATGAATCTGCCTTCTGCTGAGTGAAGCCACTGGTCCATTCAGTTCAGTAATGTCTTCAGTGCCTGGTAGAGTCTCCGGGAACTCATCCTCAGCACTGGCTGCCTGAGACCTTTTACGCTGCAGATGCTAGGGATTAAATTTGGAAAATTCTGCATGCCAAGTTTTCACTCAGCTAATGATTCACAGTCCATCCCCAGTGACAGATCAACGATCGGTTTATATGCCTACATAGTACTCCCGGCTATCTATCTGTAAATATGAGCAGCATCCTTTTTACTGGGATCAAAACTGCTGGGATGTTGCAGTTTGGGCTTGAAGCCTCTGTACTGCTGTAGCAAACAAAGTTCATTGTTCCTCTTGCTCCCAAAGACCAAAGTCCATCCAGGGAGCCATCCCCAGGGAAGTTGTTTCAGGCACAATAATAGAGGTATGCACAAAGAACCCAAAAGTAATTAGAGATGCTATGAATTAACAATTAACAATAGGTCTGAGGGCAGTGATAAAACTGCAGCTGCATTAGTAATTGATAGTGTTAATAAGCTAAATATTCTGCATTCAGCTGAAAAGGGTCACAGAACTTTCTTGTCTATTTATGTTTGATCAGCAACTGTTTCAAAAGTGCAAGTACTTTTCCTTACCATTTTGTTTCCCATTTTTACACTAGGAGGGAATGTAACATCGCTTTGTTTGTTATAATCCTTAACTTGGGACCTGATTAGGGCCTTCTATGGATTTAACCATTTTAGAGATAAGGATCTAATTATTTTCAAAGATACATTGTTGATTGTTCAGATGTAAATAATGCTGGCAACAATTAATATGCTATAAGGTGTTTGCTAACATATTATTAAAATGTACTTATCTGTTCCACTTAATATCTCTGGTACGGACTTGGAGGAGGAGCTAGTCTCATGGCTTAAGTGCCACTCAGCACTTAACATCCACTCAGGGTGGCTGTCCCACCCTTGAGTGCCTCCCTCCTCCAACCAGCTTGCCTGTCTGTCTAGCAGCCAGCCAACTATCTTCCCTACCCCATCCCTGACTGCCCCCTCCTTCTTCCACTTCCCTCTGATGCTAAAGATCCCTGCTGCATGGGAGTTGCCCCTGCCAGTGAGTTCCTTTCCAGGGAGCCTCCAGCCTGTGGCCTTTCCAGGTCCTGGGGGGAAGGAGAAGCCATACGTAGAGTTCTTCCATCCCCAATCTAGCAGCCATTGTATTCCTGAATGCTTTGCCCCTAGTGTAATATAATCATCAGACTATATAAAATGTGAATGGTACTTTTGATGTCATGCCAGCCTTCTGATTGGCTCTCGGGGGAGGGCCTCCCCCCCAAGGGTGACTAAGAATAGCGGCTGTGCTACAGAGAAGCTCTGGGGGCTCCTCTGATTGGCCCTCACTGGGAGACATCCACCCATTAGGGTGATGGCTTTCCCTCACTGAGGGCCAATCAGAGGGCTGCTGCATTGTCCAAAGGATCTTCAGTCTGAGGAGAGCAAGCACTACCAGGTGAGGCTGGGAGTTGGATCCAGCCATCCAGTCATGTCCCACTGCAACCTGCCCTGCTCCCCACCCTCCTGGCTTCAGGAAGGATCGTGACAGTTGTTCAGCCTTGCACCGGAGGGCACACTTGTGCTTCTAGCACTCCTTGCCGCTAGGAAGGCAAGGATGGCAGACCAGCTCTATTTGCTGCCAGTTCCACCACTCTCTCCCTCACATGCCAGAGAAGGCTGCGGGAGGCTCTGCCCCTCCTGATACAAGGAGAGAGAGTGTGATGCCTAGACACTAGGGGAGCTGTGGGGGGGGGCAGACTTCACCACTATAATATTTTTATGTCACCTCTTTAGAGTCCTGCTCAGGGCAGCTCATAATTAAAAATCACAGGATAAAAAACAACTCTTCTTCTTCTATAGAAGAGGTCTCACAACCACCTCTTTCAAAAAGATCACAGATGCACCTATTATCTCCAAACCCAGTCAACAACCCAGCCTGGCATGATATAATTAGCCATGAAAGGACTAGATGTGGTGGGATGCACAAGTTTGGAGCATCTTATTTACTTTATCAACTGAATAATTCATACAGCTAAGACCAGACTGCCCCAACAACTGTGTAAGTAATGACAAAATGCATTGTTATATCTGCAAAATGTATTGCAAAGGAATCACAGCAGACTTGTATGCTTTCTGAGTCAACTTCCTTTGGGGCTTGAGATAAAAATCCCTTCAAAACCTGGAAAAGCTCTGCTGGAAGGTATAGAGCAGATGCTGTGGGCAGAGTTTAAATATGCACAACAGGAGCTAATCACCAAACTGCTTAAAAGAATAAAATAATTGTAAGAATATAAACAAACTCTGTATAAGAGAGAGAGAGAGAGACAGAGACATAGAGACCTAACTATCTTTGTTTTGCATCCATTCTGTCCTGTTACAGAGGCAAGCAGGGAGAAACTATGTGCAAAGGAGAAGGAAATCTCCATTTGAGCAAAACACAGGAGGTAATTTGGAAAATATCAGGAAGTTGCTACTCTAATCACTCCTTTGTGCCCCCTGCAGGAAATTCTTTATATGCTTTTAAATCATGCACACTAGATCTTGCATATATCTTGCAGAAAAGTTAGCTCAGTTCACTGCTATTATTGTCACAAAGTAGGAACTAACTTAGTTTTTCTTCCATTTTCATGTTAACTATCTGCCCAACTGTTTCATCATCCAAAATGTCTCTGTATACCAAGGATATTTGGATTCCATGGAAAGAGACAGGGCACTTAGGGGCAATCATATGCACAGCCTTGGTCATTTATGTATTCCACAGGCTAAATAGGGCTGCAGCAGGAGAGCCAATCCTGCCAACTTGGGGATGTTCTAGTTGGCAGGATTGGCTCTCCTGCTGCAGCCCTATTTAGCCTGTGGAATACATAAATGACCAAGGCTGTGCATATGCATTTGAGTCCAATGGTCTTCTGCGGATGACCATCCTAATTGCGCCCCCACTCTTGCAGAAATTCCAGGCGTCCATGAATCTAAATATCACCAGTTCAATGTTTTTAATGTTTCAGTATTCAGTGGATTTGGATGTCAAACTTGATATTCAAATGTGCTAGTAGTTCTATTCTGGCTTTATGAGATGATGGCTTGGGTTCAGAATACTGAATACAGTTCTGGTCACCATATCTCAAAGAGGACAGCCCAAAGCTGGAACAAGTACAGAGGATGACAACGAAGACGATTAGGGGGTTGGAGTACCTTCCCTATGAGGAAAGGGACTTTTCAGTTCAGAAAAAGGAACAACTAAGGGGTATACGGTAGAAGTTTATAAAGTTATGCATGGTGTGGAGAGTTAACAAAGAGACATTTTTCTACCTCTCTCAAAATACTAGAACTCGAGGGCATCCAATGATGCTGATGGCCAGAAGGCCCAGGATGGACAAAAAGAAATGTTAGTTTCACAGAGAATGAATAAAATGTGGAATTTGCTGCCACAGAATGTATTGAGGGTCACAAGAATAAACATTTCTGGCTGCAGTGGGAGGAGAGGTGTGAGAAAGTACACCTTCATATGTGAAAATGCTTCTGCCCCAAAAGCACAGCTCATCTCTAATCTCTAATCTGCTCCTGTGGAGCAGATTAAATAAAAGAGCAAGGGCTGTTGGGGAGGAGTTAGGGCGGGACACGTCTGGGATAAAAACTCAGAGTGGCAATCCAGGGCCAAGTGGCCAATTGGGAGGCGCGCAAAGAGCGCCTCCCTATTGGCTACTTGGCCTGTCTCCTGCATGCCGCGCCGCCAACTCTACAGTCCTCCCGAGCCGCCATCCTTGCCGGATGGCCGCCAAGGAGAACCCCTGCCCCACGCCGCTGGGCTTCAGGAAAAATACTTTCCCTCCACCCACCGACTGCCTTCCAATGCCTACGGGACCTGATATTAATGTTACTCTTGCTATTCTTATCCCACTATTTCTTCAAGGAATTCAGGGCAGCCTATATGATGTTCTCTCTCCTCTGTTTTATCTTCACAACACTCTGTGACGTACATAAGCTGAGAACATAGTGGGCTTCATGTAATGATGCCACTTAACTTCTTTCAGTGGCAGGGCTACCGCTAATCCTTTTAAGTGTACTGTCACTGCTTCAATGAGCAGTGGGAGAAAATGGAGAAGGAAAATGGCATTTCATAATACCACTCCTTCCCTAACCCATAAAGGAAGTGACATCACCACATTAGGACTTCAACACTTCTCTATGATAACACAATAGAGTAAAAAACAGAGAGATTTGTTTTCAGCCCAAAGGGACATTGTGCAACACCATTGTTGCCTCCTGCACACACACCACCCCCAGAGGCTGATAAGTCTCCTGCTGGTTGCCAGCTGTGGGGCACCCTTATTTCATGGCTGGTTTGATCCCTCATCTCCCAACACTCTAGCCACTACACTATACTACTCAAAAGAAGCAAAACAGCTGGATGCCTGATGTGTAGATAGCAGAGCATACACCTGACTTCTCTACTTCTAGTTTTCAATTTCAAGCTATAATACAAACTGCCACCTTGCACAAATACCATTCTTCCTACAGCCTAGCATAATTCACTCTCCCCAAACCACTCGTTTCATGCTTACACGATGCACTGATTTTTCAAGGGAAGAACCTCTTCTGCCTGTCTGATCCATGTTCTGTTTGTGCTGCTCATGTTAGCGAATTCAATAGCCAGTTACAATTGATGGGTAATAATAAGCACGAATAGCTAAGGACATTGTAACTCTCACATTCTCTGCATATAAAGCACGCAGCACATAAACCATAAAGATTTAATTTACAAGTATAACTTATAGGTTTGTATTGTTTAATGGTTTTATTTTGTTATCTCTTTCCTGGTTCTAAAATATCTTTCCCCCAAAGATTGCAGTTAGCTGGGAAAATATTAGTTAATATATTATCAACTGACAGCAAATCTGAGAGCAATAAGTACTTATGATTTCTACTGCTGGCGAAATAATGCTGTATACAGCAAGCAATTTAATAGGAAAGCATCTAACTATTGATTTATTGCCCAATTGTGTATGCATTACAATCACACAAAGGCCTTAGTTGTTGTGTTTCTAGTATCTAGATGTATTTGTAGTTTTAGAGGAAGGTATGAGAAACCTGCAGGCTGTTAAAACCTTGGCAAGTGCCATTGCTATCAAAGAACAAGAGCATCTGACCTTTAATGTGTATGCAACTGAATTTAGCTCTATTAGGCTGCAGTATGTGAGACTTTTGCAAATAAAGTTGCCCTTAGAAACCGAACCTGAGGTTTCCACTTAAGATTAAGAACAAAGATTAAGAGTCCAGTGGCACCTTTAAGACCAACCAGGTTTAATTCAAGATATGAGCTTTTGTGTGTAAGCACCCTTCCTCAGATACAATATTTAATATTTATGTGATCTGCTGCTTCAAACCAACATGGCTACCCACTTGAATTTATCCACTTAAAATTGTTCATACACCTCCATAACTCTTCTTGAAAGAAATCTGAAGAAACTTCAGGCCATTCCGCACTCGTTCAAAATTGCACAATGGTTGCAAATTGAAATCTGATTTGCTGTTATGCACAATGTCGTTGACAATCTGCAACACTCTTGAAACCGATCTGCAAAAAGTGCTTTGTTGTAGTGCTTTCAGGGAAATCCCAAAAAGTGGATTCACCCTCCGGAAAGCGCTACACTCTTGCAACCAATCTGCAACACTAGCGGGAAAGTTCTCTGCGTTACCATTGTTGCGGTTTCTGCAAAGTCCCTCCCCCTGGCTCTCTCCTCTGATCTTCCGGCGAAGCGATCGCCATTTTTTTTTCTCGGAGCGAGCGGAGATCAACGCACTGGCGAGCCTTCGTTTACCCAGCGAGGCTTCCCTGGCTGCAGTCCCTCCCCAGAGCTGTTTAAAGTCACCAAGCATCAAACAACACACAGCCCCGTTTGCTGGTTTATTTTCCCTTTATTTTTCACTCTATTTTCGGCCAAAAATCACACCTGTGGGGGGGGGGTATTTTTTTTTCACAACGATGAAATGGCAGCTCAAACACCAGCTGCTAGCTAGATGGGTCTCTCCGTTGCAACGAATCAACGCAGATTCGTTGCAACGTGTGTGTGTGTTTTTTTAAACCTTCCTTAAAGGGCAAGGGGCTTTTCGGGAGCATAACGGCCGCCCATTGGCTGCTCGTTTGATTGACAAAGCTCGGCAATATCGCTTCCTGGCTAGCGATTTTTGCCGAGACTGGAAACCTGTGGGAAATGATAGAAATGCAACTGGATTCCACTACAAAGGCAGGTATGCATAACGACGAATTCCACTATTTAAAATGGCGTTTTTTCCTTCCGCAACCAATTTGCTACATAGATCCTGGTGCGGAATGACCCTTCATGTTGCCACCTGAATCTTTGTTACATTCACATTTATGTGAAGAAATGTCAGTGCAGATATATCAAAACCATTTAAAAGAAATCATATACCTGTATCTTGATAGTTTTCCAGCATATTTCAATAGAAAATCTGCTTTAAAACCTTGCCACATATGATACTATTAGTAAATAAATTTGAAGCTGTTGTTATAATCCAATCTTGTGTTAGGACTTAACCATCTGCTTGCATATGCTCCATGCTCTTGTATAAAACTTTGCAATGCTGTGAGTTATTTCTAAAGAAAGATCAGATAGAAGCAGGAAGGTGTAGAACTGCTTTGATCTTCCTGGGGAGCTTACTATATTGTGAGCAAATGTTATTATAGTAGGAGCAGTGCTATAGTGCAAGCTCTACAGTCTCAACCTTTCACATTTGGCAGGTACCCAAATGTGTGAGGAATGTTATGGTATCTGTCTTCTAGGAAGGCTGAGGGCAGGGCGTTGAAGCATGCCAAAGTAAATATTCTTCAGTATTTAGGAACTTCTAGTACTATAAAATAACCTGCCAGCGAGAAAGGGGTTTTGGAGAGGTATGTTACATGGGATTCTGCTGTAGCCATGCCCTATCAGATTGAAGGGCCAGGTCCATTGCTTAAGTATTTCTTTGACTGTCTGAAAGCCTATCTATAATAGGGCTGTACAAAAATTAAGAAGATCCTAGTTTCCCCAATGGCGAGACCAATAGAGACTTGACTCATTTTTCCACCCTGTATCCAGTTTTTCAGTGTTCAAGATGACTCTCCAGGGAATGAAGAAGCCAGGATTGTTCTTTAATCATTCAGCACCCCCTTCCAACATGTAAGTAACAAGACAGCAGCAGCACCAATCTTTTAAGGGATGGGAGGACCATCTTGATCTTCTTTCCTTTTTCTTTCAGATAATCTGTATAGAGGCAGCTACACTCCAGTCAGAGCCTCTTGTGGCGCAGAGTGGTAAGCGGCAGAAATGCTGTCTGAAGCTGCCTGTCTATGAGGCTGGGAGTTCGATCCTAGCAGCCGGCTCAAGGTTGACTCAGCCTTCCATCCTTCCGAGGTTGGTAAAATGAGTACCCAGCTTGCTGCTGGGGGGTAAACGGTAATGACTGGGGAAGGCACTGGCAAACCACCCCATATTGAGTCTGCCATGAAAACGCTGGAGGGCATCACCCCAAGGGTCAGACATGACTCGGTGCTTGCACACCTTTACACTCTCCAGTCACACTCCAGTCTGATTTCACAGCCTATTGGCACTACTATCACAACACCCTGTCCACTGACTGAGCAGTAATAGAGAAGTCATTTGTTAGTAATGCATGAGTGTCCCTGTGCTTGGGGGGAGCAGTTCCCCCCCCCAAAAAAAGATGGTAGCAGTAAGCCTTATCAAGGAGGCTCTGGCACGTGGGGTCTGTGAGCTGCCTGAAGTTTCAGAGCATTCTTCCCAGGAAGGATCAGTTAAATTAAGCAGTGACATGTGGAACGTAAAGTTTTTCAATGCCCATCTACAACTTCCACTGTCTTATACCAGAGTTTAAACAACTTCCTGACCAAAGAGGTGAGCTGGATTAAAATATCATGTTAGAAGTTTCCAGTGGGAGATTAAGTGGCCAGGGTAAGATCTCTGTCCTAATATTCCACTTGTAACCTACCAGGTTGAGACAACATGCTCCCCAACCAAGTCTCATTGTCTGAGCCTTAGGTAGCCTTGCAACTGCATTCCTATAATCTACCTTTAGAAATGTACTGCTCAGCACAGTGCATTCAAATTTTTATCACTTGGGTTGCCAGCCCCCAGGTAGCACCTGGAGATCTGCTATAACAGCTGATCTCCAGACAACCCAAATCAGTTCCTTCCCTCCCCAAGCCCTGGCCTCCTCAGGCTCTAGCCCACACATCTCTAGTTATTTCCCAACCCAGAGCTGGCAACCATATTTATCACCTTGTATAAGCAGGATACCCCCCCCCCCCAGAGAAGTTGACATATTGTATTCCCAGAATGGATAAGAAAATTTATATCTGAGGCTAGACTGATGAGGCATGATCCTGAAAATATTTTGGCCACCACAGAGGTAACTATACCGGTAACAATTTATCTCTGTCATATATTATGATTTGCTGCAAGGTGAGGATTGTAGGCTGCTACCCTAAAGGTAGCCCATAATGGAAGGGTGTTGCACACAGAGACACTTTCATGCACAGAAGTCCATGTCTGGACTCTGAGCAGGTTGGTACACACAGAAACCAGCCTGGCAGACACTGACTATGGAGTCAGCAGGGCCCCTTAAGAAACTTAGGAAGCCAGGCCAGGCCTCTCCATCTTGTTTGGATTCACTAGATTTCTTTCTCTTGGCTAGAAAAGCCAGGCCAGATTTCCATCTGGTTTGAGCTGGACTAGAACCTTATCTTCTATTGCCTGCTTGCCGAACTGACTGACCTAAATGTGCACATTATCTAAATTACCCCCCCTCCAAAGACCATTAGACTATCTACAGGAAAGGAATATGCCTTCCAGCTACTAACTGCAACTTCTTTTGTCTCTTTTGTCCAGTGCAATTTCTGCCTAGCAGCATCTCTTACCCCCAAATGTCTCCCATTGGACTCCCCCAGTCCTTCCTGATTAAACAAGACAGGGCCATTAGCAACACATTACACCTAGCCAAGGTATTGTTCCACTTGATGAGATTACTCCATACCTCCCACTCTAGTGACCTTCACAGTTCAAACTCACCTATCAGGTACTCATAATATCAATCATCAATCATGGATCTCCTAGTGGGCAGTCACTGGGGCTGACCTAGGAATTTCAAACATTATATCAAGCCTTATGCACACCCCCAGGTGTGTGTGTGTGTGTGTGTGTGTGTGTGTGTTCTGCTGATCCCTACACACCCGGCATCCTGTCTACCCCTTGATGTCGTCAACCTTCTGTTTTGGTTGCTTGGATCCAAGAAAGGTACAGTGTCTTGTACTTGTCCCCCTGTAGAACTTAGTGTACACATGTTGTTGTTTTTTTACTTCTGTATGTATTTTGAATGTACCCTGATATTTCCCCAAAGAAATCCCCTGAGTGTAAGCTTATTGTCTTCTTCATTTAAGAAGGGTTTCTTCCAAGGAATGGAACCCATAAAAATTGGTGATAAAGATCCTGTGTTACCCAGCCTCTTGCTATATTCATGATTCCCCAGCAATCTGGGTAACAGGCCAGACTTACCTAGATTCTGAGGTAGGTAAAACCTAAGAATAACATTTAGGACACACATGAAGGGATGGAAACACAGGATTGATTTATACAATTCTGGGCTGAGAAGGGCGGTCCTATAAATCTAATTATAAATAATAATAATAAATTATACAGGCAAGCATCAAAAAGGCTTCATGCAGCATCTGTTACCATGTTGTGAACTACTGCGCATAGTAATAGCAGCCATGTGGAGCGAAGTAAAACGGTCTCTGTGTGGTGGTCGTAATATGAGAACCAGCCCTAATTTTTTCCCCCTGTGCAAATAAATTATTTTTAGAGTTACTAAGAGTCCATAACTTTTGCTAGAAAGTGTAGGTGCTCTGCCAATCCAATCAGTCTATTCACCCTGAAATGCACTTTCCTGATCTGGTTCCCCTTGGTTACCAGCCTTCCGACCTCAATCTTACAAGTAGTGAACCAACAAGAACTAAAGCTACAGGTGTTCTGGAATTATTTAAACATTCTCTTCTGATTAACTAGCGTAAACTCTAAAAATAAACAGATGGGTTTTTCAGTAATCCCCTTGAGATATAACCAAGAAGGCACTGTTATATCTCTCACGGTGTGAAACAAATTAATTTGTACTGAAAATGTACCGGCTGCTTTAAGAGAAAGAAAATTATACTTTATATCTAGGGGGCTTACCATATGTCTTTCAAGCTGCCTACCTCTTGTGACCATATTTGTGACCGATCATCTTTTGGAATGGATAGACTCCAATCTGCTTAAATTCAAGCTAAAATTGCCAGGTTCCAGGTGAGGCCTTGAGCACTCCTGGATTACTACTGATCATCAGACCATAGAGATCAGCTCCCTTAGAAGAAGGGAGCAGCTTCAGAGGCCAGATTCCATTGTTGTTGTTGTTGTTGTTGTTGTTGTTGTTGTTGTTGTTGTTGTTGTTGTTGTTATCATTATCATTATCATTATCATTATCATTATCATTATCATTATTTAATTTTTAGACCGCCCTTCTCCAAATAGGTCTCAGGGCGGTTTACAACATAAACAGTTAAAACACAATAAAATCCCCATAAAAACCCCAATTAACATCAACAACAAGTCACATATAACATATAAGCGGCGGTGGTCACAATTCTGATCGTAGTTACCCGACTTCCCCCCAAGTTCAGCCTGGTGGGGAGAATAATATTCAGAAGAGGGTGGCACCAATGCAATAGATCTAACAATGATCTCGATGTTAGAGATCTCAATATTGTATATTCCTGACAGCACAACCCCACTGAACACCCTCCCCTTCTGAAATGTCACCCTCCAAAATCTCGACCTCTAAATCTCCAGGAGCTTCTCAAGCCTGAACTGGCAACCCTAGTTCAAGCTGTCTCAAGCTGTGCAATTCTGATTTCCTCAGAAAAGTGAAAAATGAACGGAATATTCTTTTTGAAAGAATAGGAGGTATTAATTTGAAATGCAACAACCTCATTAAAACTAGATTCTGTTTTCTTCTCTGGATTAGGTGCTGGTGCAGGTGTGGCAGTGATGGGACCTTGCCAAATACCATGAGCAAACCACCAAATCTTCAGCATGACCTTATATTTGAAGACTGATGCTTTTATTTGTGTATGGGGAACCTATGTAAAATGTCCCAAAACTGTAAAAGGAAAAATAAACCCTATAGTTCAAGTGGTATTTCAGATTTCCATAACCACCCAAAATTGTACCAGCAAGCACAATAACTAATCCAGTACATATTTCATCAAAAGCTGAATAGACGAACATAGAAAGGAACAGAATGATTTGCCATGGAATTTTGTTGAGGATATCCATGTAAAGTACTGGAAAATAACAGGCCCCAGTGTTCATGTCCATCCTATCCCTGGCTCCAGCCACCTTGACCAGTGCTCACTTAATCATAATGCTGCATCGAAACTCCCACTCTTCTTTCAAGCACCCCTCAGCACTGTTTGCATTCTTTCCTCCTCCATTTTATGCTCACAGTAGCCTGGATAGACACCCAGAGAGAGGTCAGTCAGTAAGGGATATGAACCAGGGTTACCCAGTTACTAGTCCAGCACTCTAACCGGTACATACTGGTGGTCGTGAAGCAGAATTCTCAGCATGGTGAAGATTCTTCCACAAATATGACAATATGTTTGTGCTGTGTGGTAGAATTTTACAGGCTACAGTGAGCTGACCCAATTCAACCCTACCAGCTTTGTGACCATGGCTCTTTCCTCTCTTTCAACTAGAAGAAGGCTTCTAATGAACCAAATAAGATTCCCAGGAAACTGCAGGCCATTTGAGGACATCCATGTAATCTTAATACCAAACTAGTCCATCATGAATAATTGTATTGCAATCAATACAGCCACCGGATTACATTTAAACTCTAATAATGATTAAACCATTTTTTAAAAAGTGTGGCAGATCAATTGGTTCATCACAAGGTGCACTGTGTGAACAGACTGCAGTCAGCCAGCAGAGCTTGTGGTAGAGAAGAAACATAGCCTGACTTCTCAAGTGTCCCTAATGGGTTGGTGGCAAAATGAAGGGGAGGGTCTGCTGCTTCATAATGCAGCTGTTCTAAAGAAAGGGTTGGCACCAAATTCTGGCTGAACAAAAGGGGCTGCAAAATTGAACAGAAGCCTCTTTGGAGCTCTTTGCCAAGCCCATTCCAGAAGGCAAGTACCTCCTTCACATTGAAAAGCTGCTTCTACGAATGGTGTAGAAATCTGGTCCATCATTTCTGTCTTCAGGACTACAGCACATTTTCAGAGGCACATGGCTCTAATTCATGTAATTATTCCCTCTTGACATTTATTCAGTACCAGCAGCAGTGCCAGAACAGAGAATGCCCATGCTTCATTGTCATACTACCAGTAGGAGAGGAAACACACTTGGAGTAGAAGGATTTACCTTAGACACATTTCTATTCCACCCACGTTGCAGTCACAACCCACTCCCAAGGCACAGAAATACAGGTTTTCTTCTCTTGGGGAAGTTAATGTATCCTCCTTTTGGGCAGATCATAAAAATACATCCCTAATAGCCATATGGCTCTGAATATAAACAGAGCCAGCATGTGCCAGGAGGAAGCAAACACACTGACAAAATATTTGTATGCAGATGCCAACACATTTGCAGGCACATGATATTCATGATAAATACTACCATTTTCCAAGCATGGTGTGAAGAAACATAACACAGAGAATCCAAGCCATTTGCAAGCCACAGGCTAAGCCTAGGAACGACTGGTCTTCTCCTTGCCAAGAAATTAGATTTTTTATTTTTTATTGAAGACATTTATATTCTTCAACTCTCAGCACACAGGTTCTCAGGATAAATTCCAAGTGAATTAATAAAAATCAAATCAATAATAAAACAAGAAAGGTGGCAACAAGAGCCATAAAAGATAAAATGAAAATCACGTATTTAAAAGTCACTGGCAGCAAATAAAACTAGAGATGGAGTTCTGGGCGATAAAACAATAGTAACTACAAATGCAAAGCAGCTTTAACATCATCCTTAGAAGCTGGTACCAGCAAACCCACAATTGATAACAAACCAGGGAATACCCCCCAACACACGCACAATCTAGGGGGGAAGAAAAATCTTCAGTTGTGTCCTTAACATTAAGCTGACTTGGAGCTAAGAGAACAGTTTCAGGGAGGGCGTTCCAGAGTGCCCAATGCCTCCCAGCCACAGGAGAGGCTCAGACGTGCTTTAAGCAGGACACGTGAAATTGGCAAGAGGGTCACTAGGATATTGTGCTTGCCAGAGGAAATGAGGCACAGAGAATAAGGAGTCATTACAGCTCCTTCCATTCTTAGAACTGCCCTTGAGAAGTCACCCACTCTGTACTGTGCAGAAATCTGGCATTGCCTTCTCTGCATCTTAAACAGTTTGTGTGTGGCCCTTTAATTATCTCCATGGCCATAGTCTGGCAAGTTTTCATGTTCAAACCTCAAACAGCAAATCTCTTGATTGCTATGATCAAATAAAAACAAAAGGGCGATTAGAGACTTCAAAGCAGGGAGAGCACCCAAGTGAAATATCTGCCAATTCAGCTAAACAAAGGGCTAAAAAGCTAAAGCATGTTAATGCCAAATACATGCCTCATTGCAGAATCATTTTTTTTAAAGAGCTCCCCGATGGACTAAGCAGAAGAGATTTATCCTGTAATCGCATACCTGATCTCTGAATGGTTTAGGATGCCAACTTAGCCTTATGCCACTATACCCCAAAGATACAAAACGCAGCGGCCAGGATTCTCACAGTGACACCGTGGAGATCCCACATCCAGCCCATCCTTCCTCAATTGCAATGGTTGCCAGCTGAATTCCAGATCAGGTTAAAGGTTCTGGTAATTACCTTCAAGGCCATATGCGGTCAGGGCCCAGTGTACCTGAGGGACTGCCTCCCTGCCTATGCCCCTAAAAGAGCTTTATACTTTGCCACCACCAACTGGCTGGTGGTCCCTAGCCCCCCCCCCCCCCAAATGTGCCTGGCCTCAACCAGGGCCAGAGCCTTCTCTGTCCTGGCCCCAATCTTGTGGCATGAGCTCCCAGAGGAGATCAGGGCCCTGATGGAACTAAAACAGTTCTGCAGGGCCTGAAAAAGGGAGCTCTGCCACCAGGCATTTGGCTGAGGCCAGGCATAACCAACCAACATTTGCAGGGCCCCTGCCTCCCCTCCCCCCCAGAAACCCACTAAGACTTCTGGACCTTTTTGAATTACTATTGTTTATGTTATACTGTTACCTGGTTATATCAATTAATAATATGAATGTTATAGTTATTTTATGTATAGTTCCATGTCTAGTTTCAGTTATATGTAAACCGCCCTGAGCCTTCGGGGAGGGCAGTATATAAATATGTATAAATAAATAAGTACTCTATTGTATCTGTAGATATGTTGCCACCTAGAGGGCTGTGGCAGTGTCAGGTTGGTGGTAGCTCTGGGACCAGTATACAATGGGGTAGCCTTAGGGGCTTGCTGAGGGAGATAGAGGGCTTCCTTGGCACCCTCACCTTCTACAACCATGGTGGCAAGCACCCTGGGTGGGACAACTTAGGTAACCCCTCAGAACACAAGAGGAGTAAAAATACACCCCCTCCAATGTCTGACTTTGTTCCAAGCCCCAGCACAGCTTAGGATCCTGATACTGATAGTTGATCACAGTCCTTTGTAGGACAGGTATGCATCATCTGTCTCTCAGACAGCTTGTTTTGTGTGTCTGCATGTGTGTGTTTGTGTATAGATACATGTGGATTTTGGTGATGAGAACCCCATAGTTTGCAAAGCAAGGGTTCACTCAGCACAGATAGACATGGAGGGAAACAAATACAGCTGTGTTGTATATCTAATACTGTTCTGCTCCATTCTATTATGCGTTCGCCACCTCACAGGACACAAACACCAAAAGGAAGTATCTAATCTTCCATTTGGGGAGCAAGCACAAAGCACACCTCACACATGTCAGTCAGGGAGAGCAGTCTCGTCTGCATATTAGCAGCCACAGTCAGACATCAGGGAAGCAGGGCCATGCCAGGAAGTCCTATCTAGCTGTTTCCAACTGCTTTTCACATGGATGTTCTCAGCTTGCCATGACTAATGGGCTGTAGTGGAATTGCTATGAATTCTCTGAATTCTCTGAATGTTGAAGCAGGACCATTTCTGCACATTTCTAACAACTAGCTGCACCCATGTCACACTGCTCTGAGGATGTGTGATTTGATCTGGATAGGCCCAAAAGTACTCGAATCAGCCTTGATTCAGGCATGAATTGGCTGAATCACCATTTCCCAGTAAGTTTAAATTGCCAAATCAATCTTGTTTGAATTGCCTAATCGTGATTTGGTGATTTGAACAAGCAGCTGTTTAAACTTTAAAGGGAAAGAGAAGGGGGAAAAGTTCACCTTTTTGTCTTTTCTGGACTCTGGAGGGGGGCTGGGGGAGAGGCACCAAACTTGCAGCATGGCTGCTCTCCTCAAAAGAACTCCCAAGTTACAAAAGGACTGGACCAGGGAGCAACTTGGATGGTCCTAATGTTGAGGAGGGTGATGGGTGACAGATATTTGCTATACTGCATCTGCCTGCTTTAATATTCTTCTCACACTTTCCTGACTCCTCATGTGGCCAAATCCAGTTTGAGCTTTCTATTTAGAGTTCCAAGTCCAGGATCAAATAGTATCAAAGTAAGCACTGATTCAAAACTCAGAAGCAATGACAAATAGGTGACACTAAATTTCAAAACCTTTATGATTATACTTGCCCTTTAGGACAAACAGTAAGGAAGGAAAAGAGAACAGATGAAAAACAAAGTTCCCCTTAAGGTAGTAGATGTTTGTTGCAGGATACACTAAAGCAGTGGTTCTCAACCTTCCTAAATACCACAACCCTTTAACAGAGTTCCTCATGTTTTGGTGACCCCCAACCATAAAATTATGCAAGGGTTCTTTCACAGAAATTAAACCGAAACTGACCAATGGCATGAAGATCCATTGTTCATGATCGTATATAAATTGGGTTTTATCCCCAAAGTTTCTCAGTTCAGTTCTGCCTCTTGTCCCACCATGCTGATCTCACTCTTTTCAGCCTGCAGGAGAAGCAACAACAGTGGAGGCAGCGCCCCCCCCCCCCAGCCAAGCTGCTTGCCCCGCTGCGACCTATGTGAAAAGGTTGTTCGACCCCCAAAGGGGTCCCGACCCCCAGGATGAGAACCACTGCACTAAAGCATCTTATATGTTTTGTATTTCCAACAACTTCATGGTAGTTCTCATTTTATTCACCTATTCATTGAGTGAATAACAGCTGGCGAGTTAGAGCAGGAGATAGTAGAAGACCACAGTCACTGAGCCTAGAAGGGTAGGAGACCAAGGCTCTTGCTAATGGGTATCAGACAGTGTCAGCAGAGAAAGGACAGCTGATGCAATACCACATAAGCACACTGCATGGCAAGCGACAACTCAGCAAGGAGTGATGTTATCATTACCCATGCCTCTGTATCCAGCTCCCCGTCACAATGGTTGTGCAAGGACACCGGTTAACACAGAAGTTGAGCCAATCCCCTTTAACTGCTACAGCCTCCCCGACCTCACTAGTTGTCTCTTTACTGAATATATTGCTTCAAGCTTAGATTTAAGTCACTGTGAAATGGTCATTCCTAATGGCTCGGACTCAAGTGGTATGCCTTGGGAGCCAGTGTGTGTGGAAAAAAAAGTAGTGTAATGATGTCTGTAAGGATTGCAGAAATCTCAGTGGGCCTTGGAAATAGCATTTCCTAAGTACCAATCAAGCAGTGGAGGAGGAGGTGACCTCCCGGCTGGAGGGAAGGGCAAGTGTGTGCATCTGTGTGTTTTAAATTCTGGCAGGGACAGTGAGAAGCAGACAGACACCAATATGAGCTGAATGAATGGGTGGGGAGTGTCACTTTTCTGGGGGAGGGGGAAGTGGAAGAGATCTGCAATCACGACCTATTGATAGGCCAGAGGAACAACCCTCAGAATCCAAATCTTCCTTTCAGTGGCTTATTTTTATCAGATGTACCAGGTTCAGAGGTGCTCCTTGCAAGCTTCCTATGAAGTAACACATAACAACTTAGCTGGGAGAATGTTCAAAAAGCAGTTATGAAACTGAAACACTTTCTATCTCCTCTGCGTTTGTTGCAAGCTTGGTGTAGTGGTTAGGAGTGTGGACTTCTAATCTGGCGAGCTGGGTTCAATTCTGCGCTCCCCCACATGCAGCCAGCTGGGTGACCTTGGGTTCAACACAGCACTGTTCTGACCAAGCAGTGATATCAGGGCTCTCTCAGCCTCACCCACCTCACAGGGTGTCTGTTGTGGGGAGAGGAATGGGAAGGCGACTGTAAGCCACTTTGAGACTCATTTGGGTAGAGAAAAGTGGCTTAAAAGAACCAACTCTTCTTTTTCTTTCTTCTTCAAATGGGAAGAAGCTTCATGCAGACCCCTTCACACTGGGTGAGGTTCAGTTTAAGTAGGTGCAAACAAGTGCACATTAAGGCAAAAAATTAACTTTACAGGGATTTCTGCACAGTAGCCAAAGTGGCAGTATGCCTCCCGCCTGCAATAGCATGATAGTTAATCACGCAGTTCTCCCCTTCACACATTACACTCTTCCTGCTGCGTTTTCCCCTCCCCACATGCTGCGCAAGCAGCAAATGCATGAAGGAAACCACGGCTGGTCAGTGAAGGGCATGGTGGAGGCGACAGCCCCCTGGGCATTGCAAGCACCATAACTGCTGTTAGGTGTAGCCTACCTCCGTGCAGCCTTCCCATTCAGGGAGGCCACTGTCTCCACAGCGGGGAGGGGGGGGAAGCAACAGACAGGATGGAGGTCTGCAGACTGAAGAAAATGGGAAGGCTGCACAGAGGTAGGAATGGCTAACGAGAATTATGCTGTTTGCAATCCCGGGGAGGGGGGGCTGCCACCCTCACTTTGCAGGGAATGGAGGAGGCCGGGAGCGGGGGTGGGACATAGGCTAAAGTGTGTTTCCTCCTCCAAACCTTCCTCCCGCTGTTTATGAACAGGTTGTTTGCTGGGGAATGCGCTTCTCCGGGTGTTGAATCCACTTTTTGGGATTCCCCCTGTCGCGGCTTAAAATGGTGGTTATAGCGAGCCAGCTGCTGGAGGTAGAAGCAGAAGAGTTGGTTCTCCCTGAAGGAGGCTCAAAGTGGCTTACAGTCACCTTCCCATTCCTCTCCCCACAACAGACACCCTGTGAGGTGGGTGAGGCTGAGAGAGCCCTGATATTACTGCTCGGTCAGAACAGGATTTATCAGTGTTGTGGCGAGCCCAAGGTCACCTAGCTGGCTGCATGTGGGGGAGCACAGAATTGAACCTGGCTCACCAGATAAGTCCGCACTCCTAACCACTACACCGTCACCTGGAAAGTGCCGGAATATGCTGCCTACCTTCGGCAGCTGGCACGCTACATTCCCTGCATGCAGAAATGCCCTATGTATATACTGATGAAGTCTGAACTGGCAGTATCCAACCAGAAAGAGATCTCAGCTATGTATTACGGGGAATGAACATGAACCAGCAGTCTGATATGGTAGCTAAAAAGGCAAATGAGATTTTGACCTTTATCAACAGTAGTGTCCAGATAATGCAAAGTGAGAGTTTGGAGTACTGTGTGCACTTTTGTGCCCCACAATTTAAGAAGGATGTTGATAAGCTGGAAGATAACAAAGATGGTGAGGGGCCTGGAGAACAAATCCTCTGAGGAAAGGCTGAAGAAGCAGGGTATGTTTAACCTGAAGAGATGATACAATAATTATCTTCAAGTATCTGCAAGGTTTTCATATAGAGTATGGAGTAGAATTGTTTTCTGTTACACCAGAAGGGCGGAACATAACCAATGGGTTGAGATTACATCAAAATAATGTTCAGCTAAACACGAGGAAGCAGAGGTCAAAAACTATTGGCCACATCTGAGTGGATGGAGGATCCCAGCTCCTTCCTTGACAAGTTGTAAGAGGACAAGATGACAGGCACAAACAGCCTCTCCAGGGTGTAAACTGTATGGAGCTTTTATTCCAACCCCAGATCGATTCAGTCCCTGCCCTCTACACAGAATGCAATTGCCGTTTGGATTTGGGGCAATTAAAAATTTCCTTCTGAAGCAAGAAGGATTGATCCGGAGTGACCCTACATTTATTGTGCGAGATCTTAAGAGTGCTTTTAATACTGAATATATTATAAAATCGCATTGTTTTGAATCGGGGCTCTCCTCCGTGGTAGAGGACCCATGATTGGCCACAGGTGGTCATGTGACGAATTTGCCTTAAAGGAGAAGCCCCTAATTTCTCTCAACTTCTGTTGGTCCTGGATTTTTTCTCCCTTCTCTGCCTTTTTCGATCTTCTCCCCCTCCCCTCCAAGAAAAGAAAGAAAGAGGCTTGGCTCCCCCCCCCCTTCTGAACTACCCTAACCACGTGCAGAAGACTTTCCTGTTTCAATGGGGGGGGGGGGGAGATCCGAGTTCAAAGCGATCTGAATTCAACAGGATTGACAATGAAATAAACAAAGTAAGTGCAGACTCCGCCCAGGTAATGGCAGCCAGCACAGGGACTAGGATTGTCAAAGGATGGCAATGAGCAGGGATTGAGAAGGGAGGAGATGATGTCATACTGGTGGTGAGATCTCACTTGATCACTGTCATGTTGTAGATGTGATGCTCTAGGTTTGGGGCAAAAACAATAGAGTTTGGGGAGGCTCATAGAGCATTCCACTGACATCACATCTGGGTCCTTGCTGTAAATAATATCACAGTCTTGGTGGGACACCATTCAATGCAGCTCTGCTCCTCCCCATGACTCCATAGGCTTAGATCAGCCTTTCTCAACATTTTTACCATTGAGAAACCCCTGAAACATTCTTCAGGTTTCGAGACACCCTGGAAGAGGCATGATTGTGCAGAATATGGTTGGGAAGCATGGCCACTTACCACCTCCTCTTGGCCCATCATTGGCCATTTTGGGAGGAGGAGGCAGGTCAACATGACCATATGTAGTTTTATCACCCAATAAATGTTTAACAATTTAAAAATATATATATATATATATATATATATATATATATATATATATATATATATATATATATATATATATATATATATATATATATATATATATATATATATATGATTAATCAACTTTTACCCCATTTGCGAAATCCATTCAGGGCTGTCAGGAAACCCCAGGGCTTAACAAAACCTTGGTTGAGAAAGCCTGGTTTAGAGCAATGTTATTTATTGCTTTGCAAAAAGGGCAGGTCATTTTTTTCTCTAGGTTGTTAGCAACCCAAGTAGAGACACCTGGCAGGAAAGTGGCTGAATGAGGTAAACTTTAATGCTCCTATCCCAGAATTTGAACTTTGTACCCCAAAATTATAGAGATAATAATGAGATGGCAAGAGAGGGCAAGTCAAGCCACTGAGCTAAAAACAAATTAGGCATCCCCACTTATTGAAGCCTGATAAACCTCACAGGGAAATAGATTTCCTCTCCCCAAATGCTAGCACTCAGGGGTATCCAATGAAACTGATGTACAATAGATTCAGGACAGACAAAAGAAAGTATTTCTTCACTCAACATGTAATTCAGTTGTGAAACTTGCTGTCACAATGTGTGGTGGTGTCTGCTAGATTAGAAAGTTTTAAAATATTAGACAAATTCATGGGATAGATAACATCAGTGACTGACTACTGTTCACCTTGTCTGAAAGGGATATGCATGTTCAGAGGCAATATTTCATTGAACACCTGTTACTGCAGCATAGTGTGCCCTTTTCTGTAAATCTTTCTGGGCACGTAGCCGGACACTGTGGGAAACATGATGCTGTACTGAATGGACTTCTGGCCTGATCCAGCAGGGCTGGGCTTATGTTCTTACCAGCTATTGTTTTTTTTTTGTTTTTTTATGCCTATGCAGTGTTAAGAACTGCGCTCCAAGGAAAAAGACTTCACACTTTTTTGTCCAGGTCACTTTTAAAGTGAATGCCATCATAAGGATGAAATCTCAGATGATAAAAGCTTGTGGTGTCATTGTGTAGATCATCTTCCCCCATTGCATTTGGATAAAGAGGTTTCTCTTTCACTACTCAAAACCTAATTGTGCAGCATTCTAAAAAAAGAGTCACAGATCACAGCATTGTTACCTATTATAATAGCACAATTTACAGGAAAACTTTCAGAAATATGCACATATTAGCCAGCCTAGGACATCTACCCCTTCTATAAAAGGAACCATAGGTCCACAGATTAAATATTACCCCAAAATTGCTTTAAAGCATCCTTCCTCCCTACTAAGATAAATGGGATAAGGATGACTCCTCCCTTTTCCTTATTCTTATAAAGAAGCAGGTAAGAAAAATAATTAAATAAATGGCGGGATAATTGATTTCTGTTTAAGAGAGATAAAGCCTTGTGTTCTTGGCATGCCGCCATTTTAAAAATTAAACATCCAAGCTGCACAGCCCCACACAACAGATCACTATGGATGGATTATGGACTTCCTTGGCATAATACAGAAAGTCCTCTAGAGAGCACATTACAGGCTATTTAGCAAATAATATGCTTTGGCATTTTTACCGTTTGGGTACACAATCCTGACTGAAGGACTTCTCTGGAGAGCCTAGAATTTCACGGCAAACGGGTCAGAAATCTCTCAGAATGCGTCTCCAAAAGGGGGCACTGCAGTTTGAAAGTCTTGATAACTGTATTATTTTTAAAAGCACAGCAGGAAACACAGGCTTCACAGTGTATATCCAAATAGTATACGTACAATGGAAAGCAATGGAGTCTGTGCCAAGAGTGAAAAATGCCTTTTACAAATGACACACATCAAGAGGTGGGGTTTGTCAGTTATCTTCTGTGATGTTGCAAGTCACTAGGCATTCGTAATGCTCATACACAGCCCTCTGAATTGCAGTAGCCATACTATGGCCCTTTATGCACGGCTGCCGAAACGGCGATTTTGGGTCACATGGAAAATGCAGAGGGGGAAGATGCAACCCACACTGGTTATGCACAGGGCGGGGCGCGATGGCGGCAATAACCCAGAGTAACCGATTATGCACGCGGCGATCCCAGCGCCACTTCTGGTTGCGCCCCGGTCACCCAGAAGCTGCGCTTTCTTCCGCGTTTTGCGAACGCGGCTTTTTCAGCGGCATGCACCAAAGCTGTGGCCGGTTGCAGCTGGCTCCGTGCGTTATTGGTGATTTTAGTCGCCACCATTCCACCCCGAATATGCGTTATTCCCCCCCGTGCATAATGGGCCAGTGTGAGCAAAGACCTGCATTTCTTTCAATACATTCCATCAGTGGCAATAGGAATGGTATTCTCACTGTGTAAATATGCTGATCGTAATAAATAAATGTTTGCAACTAGAATTGCAACTACTAGAGTAGTTGTAAACATGGCGGCCGTGCCGGACACCGGAGCTTAGAGCTCCGCCCGGCCAGGTGGAAATGAGTGCCCCTGGGCTCCAGGTTGCACCTCCCAGACAGTTTGGGGGGGGGCAGGGATTAGTTTTGCTCCCCCCCCCGTTCCACATATGTGGACTGGGGGGGCATCTGCAGCAGAATGGGAGGAAGAACGGCGCAGCGCAGTACAAGAGAGAGGCCTGTGCGCCGATTCGAGCAGCAAGCTCGCGTTGGAGGCCTCCCCAGCGATAACTTCCATAGCCGGGGTAAGGGGACCAGCGTGAGCCGCAGGACGCTTGTGGAGAAGGCCGTACAGAGGGCCCGTGAGAGGGAGACCCTACGGAAGATCTTTACCAACTCCTGGGCTGCTAGCGCTCCCACTCAAGGCTTGGCGCTCCCCAGGGCATCTCCCCATGACTGGACGGTACTTTACCGGCTGGGGGGTTGGTGGCGTGGCAACGAGGCTATCCCCCGCGGACTCCATGGACTGGGCTAGTTCTGGCTGCCGCAGCGGCGCAGCAGCAGGGAGCTGAGGCCGAGACTCGGAGTCGGCATGGGAGTGAGGAGCGGCGCCTTGGACTCGTGGGGCATTGTCGTTGAGCGTTTCCATCTGGCCAGCAGAGAGAGACCCTTGGCCAGCTCCCTACTCATGACGCGCCTGTGAGGCCTTTGGGGCGACTCCCACCCGGTTGAAGAGCAGCCTGGTGGAGAGGGAAGCTTGTTGTGCTTCCCCTTTAAGATCAGCGTGGAGTCTGGAGAGGTTCGAGAGCGGAGTCCTGAGACTGCCACCCAGTGGTGACCAGAAGAAGTGCCAGAGTTTAATCTCTGGCTTGGATGTCAGCCTGGGCTTCATCTAGTGGCAGCTGTCGGATTATCAGCTGGATGCTTTCCTTTTTTCTTACTTTTCTGAGGCTAGTGTTGAAGGGGTGTATTGGGACTGTTCCATCACCAAGAGAGGAAGGGGTTTAGGGCTAGGTCCAGCTGAAGTGGGGGAGTCGACCCAGAGGTGGTAGAGAGAACCCCTGGAAGCAGGTGGGATCTCACCCCTGTGGACTGACCCACCTCACCAGCTGCTAGTATAGGTTGGGTGGGGGGAGGGGGGGTGGGAGGTGATGAGGATAGGGGGGTTAGGGGGTAGCGCAGCTGGGAGGGGAAGAGGATCTAGCTTAGGAGGAGTTAGGAACTGGCGCCCTTTCTTGCGGGGCGAGTGGGGATATGGAGAGGGGGGATCAGCCTGATGGGGGGGGTAAACAAAGGGGCCGGGATTCCAACGATCTTGGGTCAGGGGTGCTATGGCCGGGGGCGGAGGTTTGACAAGAGAAGGGTTGGGAGCACTGGTGTCCCATGCAGGGCCCGGCCGTGGAAACACGGCTGGCGCCCTGGGTGTGCTCGATCCCCTTCTAACCTTCGTCCCATCCCCAGAGATGTGAGGGTGGAGGCTAATGGAAAGGGTCTGACATTGGTCTTGTGCAATGCAAGGTCAATTAAGAACAAGGCCGCGACTCTGCAGCATGTCTTTGCAGAGTCGAGGGCTGACATTGCTTGCGTGACGGAAACCTGGCTGAGAGATGGAGAGGAGGTGGCCTTGAGAGAACTAGCCCCAGCAGGTTATTCCGTCCTCCACCAATCAAAGACCCACAAAAGGGGAGGGGGGGTGGCAATTCTGGTCCAGGAGGCTTTCTCCTACAGGGCTCTCACCGTGCCGGAAATTAGTGGAGTGGAGTGTGTCGGTATTGTGTATGATACGGTCGAGAGCTTGGCTGTCTGGTTGGTATATCATCCGCCCAACGCACCACCAGATGGCCTGCCCCGCCTCCTGGAGGTGTTGGCCGCCTGGGCGTTGCAGTTTCCCAGGCTTTTAATCCTGGGTGACTTCAATGTCCATGTGGATGCGCCCTCTTCAGGTTTAGGTGGGGACCTGGTGTCATCCATGGCAACACTGGGGCTCTCGCAATTTGTTGCTGGGCCCACCCATCACGCCGGCCAAACACTCGACTTGATTTTTGGCACCGGAGTAGAGGTGGATCTGGATACAGCTTTGGCTTTTCCGTGGTCAGAACCCTATGCCCTGCGGGCCCAGCTCAGGGTACCACCCCCTCCCCAGTTGGGCAGCGGGTGTATTTTTGCCCGCCCGCGGAGACTCATGGATCCAATTGGTTTCCGGAATGCTCTGCGGGACCCGATGCCTCCTGGCAACTCATTAGCGGCCCTAGTGGAGGACTGGCAGTCCAGTCTAACAGCTGCTATAGATGAGATCACCCCTAAACGTCTTCTCTGCCCACGACTCAAACGGGCCCCCTGGTATACGGGGGCGCTCCGGGAGAAGAAGAGGGAATTGAGACAACTAGAGCGAGTGTGGCGGAAGACCCGTGATGAGGCTACAAGAACATCTCATCGCACGCTTATGAGGGTGTATGAGACGGTGGTGAAAGTGGCGAAACGAGAGTTTTTTGCCATGGAAATCGCGTCCGCAAGCTCTCGCCCAGCTCAAGTATTTAGGGTAGTTAGATCTCTTACCACCCTTGAGGGGCGCCAAAATACTAGCCAATTGGATCTTGGCTGTGAGGCCTTAGCAACCTATTTTGCGGATAAGGCCGGCCACAATTAATACAGTAAAGGAACTGGAGCCCTGTTGGCCACCTTTGGCAGTGAGGTTTGATGGCTTCAGGCGGCTCTCTTCCTCCGAAGTGGACAAGTTGCTGGGGTCGGTCAGGGTGACCACTTGCCCCTTGGACCCCTGTCCCTCTTGGCTCCTCAAAGGAGGTGGCCAGGGGATAGGAGGCCAACTCAGGGACATTATCAACCGCTCCCTGAGTTCCAGGGAGTTCCCTGAGAGGCTGAAGGAGGCAGTGGTTCGTCCTCTCCTGAAAAAAACAACGCTGGACCCGCGGGACCCTGCCAACTACTGCCCAGTATCGCACCTAGCGTTCCTGGGTAAGGTGGTAGAAAGGGCCACAGCGGACCAGTTCCTGACCTTCTTGGAAGAAACTTTGGTACTCGATCAGTCTGGCTTCCGTCCTGGCCACGGGGTGGAGACGGTACTGGTCGCCCTGCTGGATGACCTCCGTCGCCAGCTGGATAGAGGTGGGTCGATTGTGCTGGTCCTATTGGACCTGTCTTTGACATCGTGGACCATGAAATCTTGGTCCACCGCCTTGCCGGCACGGGGATAGGGGGCACAGCCTTGTGCTGGATACGCTCCTTCCTCCAAGACCGGACCCAGAGGGTTGCGGTGGGGGAAGAGTTCTCACATCCTTATAGACTCCCTTGCGGGGTCCCCCAGGGCGCGGTTCTCTCCCCCACCTTGTTCAACATCTTTATGCACCCTCTGGCCCAGCTGGAGCGGAGCTTTGGGCTGATTGCCATCAGTACGCTGATGACACCCAGCTCTATCTCCTAATGGACGGCCACCCAAACTCCCCCCCCTGGAACCATTTGCCAGATGTTTGGAAGCAGTGACAGAATGGTCTGAGCAGAGTCGCCTGAAACTCAGCCCCTCCAAGACGGAGGTCCTGTGGCTGGGAAGAAGGAAGCAGGAACAGGAAGTGCATTTACCCACCTTGGTGGGAGCGCAACTTACCATCGCACCCCTAGCCAGGAATTTGGGGGTGACCATCAATGCCTCCCTGACTATGGAGGTGCAGGTCAAGAGAGTAGTGGGCCAAGCATTCTTCCATCTTTTCCAGGCCCGGCTACTAGTGCCCTACCAGTCCCCTGACCACCTGGCTACAGTGATCCATGCGACAGTCACCTCCAGATTAAATTTCTGTAACTCGCTCTATGCGGGCCTGCCCTTGTCCTTTATCCAGAAACTTCAGCTAGTGCAAAATGCAGCTGCTAGGGTCCTCACTGCTTCACCTTGGAGGGCCCACATCCAGCCGGTGCTGAGGCAGCTGCACTGGTTGCCAATTGCTGTCCGGGTCTGGTTCAAGGTTTTGGTTTTAACCTTTAAGGCTTTACGCGGGTTGGGACCCACATACCTGAGGGACTGCCTGTCACCCTATGTGCCCCACGGGGCCCTACGCTCTGCGGGAGAAAACCTACTGATCGTTCCTGGCCCCAGAGAAGCGCGCCTAGCCTCAACCAGGGCCAGGGCTTTCTCTGTCCTGGCCCCCACCTGGTGGAATGAGCTCCCGGGTGAGCTGCGGGCCCTGCAGGAGCTCTCAGCATTCCGCAGGGCCTGTAAAATGGAGCTCTTCCGCCAGATCTATGGTTAAGGCTGGGATTGGCAAGGAAGAACATTGCCCCCTGGGGGGTTTGAAGGAGTCATCATCACCCTCCATCCCCCAATGCCCTTGTTAGGGTAGGGGAGACTGGTATTTTCCGCCGTGTTGGGTATTTTTATAGTCTTTTAACAGGAGTTTTAATGGGGGATTTTAAGACTATTGTTACCCACCACGAGCCTGTTGGGAGTGGTGGGAAATAAATCGAATAATAGCAATAGTATCTTTAAACCGCCCATGGCGCCACGGGCGCCACGGACTAAATAATTCGCTAAGAGGTGTAGAGGTGGGATTAGTCCGTGATGAGGAAGGGTCCGGATTGGACCCTTCCTCACGACAGACTATCGGAGGGACCAATCGGCAGGCACGAAGCCCCCAACCAGCCCGCCGCCGCCGGCAACCAGCCTATCGCAGTTCCTCCTGGCCTGATGCGGCGAGAGGCGCGAAGCGCCTCTCGCTGCGTCAGGCCGCCGACCCAGGGAGCCCCCGGCAGTTGCGCAAAGCGCGGCTGCCAGGGGTTCCCTGCCCAGCGGGCTGACGTGGCGAGAGGCGCGAAGCGCCTCTCGCCGCATCAGCCCGCCGACCGAGGGAGCCCTCAGCAGTCACGCGAAGCCCGGCTGCCGGGGGTTCCCTGTCTGGCGGGCTGATGCGGCGAGAGGCGCAAAGCGCCTCTCACCGCGTCAGCCCGCCGCTAACAGAAGAAGCTTGCCGCCCCCAACCAGCCTACCGCCGACGACGACCAGTCCACCGCCTACCAGCGCGAAGACCACTTCGGTAAGGCCCTAGCGCCCGCTGCATTCCCCTGCAGCGGGCTTGATTACTAGTTAATAATAATAATAATAATAATAATAATAATAATAATAATAATAATAATAATCTTTAACCGCTCCTGGCGGAGCGGAAGAAATAAAACAGTAAGGGCCCCGAGGGCAGGCCCTGTCCGGGATGAGGAAGGGTGCCGATAGGCCCCTTCCCCTTGACTGACAAGCAGAGGACCCAATTGGGCCCTCTGCTGGTCAGTCCACCCCCAAGCTGCCAATCAGCAGTCGCGCGCAGCGCGGCTGCTGATTGGCTGCTTGCCCAGCCACAAACCAAAGCGCCTCCCAACCCGCCCCCCCCCCAACAGAGCTTCCCTTCGCTCCGGCGGCCATTACTTTGCTGGCCGCCGAGAGCGAAGGTAGGCTCCCTGGCCCCTGCCCCGAAAACGGCTCGCCTTTAAAACGCTGGCCAAGCCCCGGGAAAGGCGCTCCGCGGCTCCTGGAGCCACGGAGCGTCTTCCCCAGGGCTTGCCCAGCGTCTTAAAGCCCCGTCGCCTCCTTAAAAACGCTGGGCAAGCCCCGAGGAAGGCGCTCCGCGGCTCCTGGAGCCACGGAGCGTCTTCCCCGGGGCTTGCCCAGCGTCTTAAAGACCTGTCGCCGCTTTAAAAACGCTGGGCAAGCCCCGGGGAAGGCGCTCCGCGGCTCCTGGAGCCACGGAGCGTCTTCCCCGGGGCTTGCCCAGCGTCTTAAAGCCCCGTCGCCACCTTAAAAACGCTGGGCAAGCCCCGGGGAAGGCGCTCCGTGGCTCCTGGAGCCACGGAGCGTCTTCCCCGGGGCTTGCCCAGCGTCTTAAAGCCCCGTCGCCACCTTAAAAACGCTGGGCAAGCCCCGGGGAAGGCGCTCCGTGGCTCCAGGAGCCACGGAGCGCCTTCCCCGGGGCTTGGCCATCGTCTTAAAGCCCCCCCTCGCCTTTAAAATGCTCCCCAAGCCCTGGGGCCTGGGGAACATTTTGCTACATGAGCGTGAGGGGAAGCAAACCCTCCCCTAGGGCCCGCTGTATTTTTTTGACAGCTGGCTCTACTGCTAGTAATAATAATAATTCACTGGCCATAAAGTAAACAACTGCAATTGTCCCCTCACACACAAATATACCAAGGTAGGAAAATGTTTCCTTAAGGTATCAGCAAGATAAAAAGAAGCAAAATTGGGAGCGACAAGTGAGCCCCCAGAATATTCATTCAAAATGTTTTCTCAGAGAAGTGTGACAGGGGAGATTACAGAAAACTCTCTTACAGAGGCCTGTACTGGATGCTCCCAAGACTTTGACGGATTCCGCATGAGGAATTTGCTCCTGGACAACTTCTGGTTGCTGGCAGGTTTTAGTGCTGCTTCCACATGATGCTATCAGCAACCTGAGACTGTCAAGGGGCTGGCTTGAGTTTGGGCCAGATTTGCCTTGAGAAATTGCCAAAACTGGATTTGCAACCTAGTATCATGCTTCATATCTGGAAGCAACCAGGGGCACGTCTGTATGGAGGAGAAAACACATGATAGTCCCTGCAGCATTTTGCTCACTCTTGTACCTTTCCTCATCTCTCCATTTCTTGCTTGATAATTTTTTTAAATGGCATGGTCCATGTTGCTGCAGGACCACAAAACTATTATGCCTAAGTTAAAATAAAATAAAAAATAAATTCCCTTAAGTGTCCATGGTCTTTTTGGGATCAGGCAGGGAAAATACAGTCCTGTCTGTGTTTTCTGGTTGTGGGGAATGATCGGGGAAAAGGGGGGGGGGCATGATGAAGCAGCCCTTTCCTGATCAGCTAAGCATCAGTGCTCTTTGTTTTTAAGCCTTACTGCTTACACACAATCACTCTTTGGGGCCCAGTCACCATGTCCAGTCTCTCATAAATCTACCATAACATAAATAGAGATCAAAACAACGCAAATCCCCAAAAGGGGGGAGGGAATGCTTTATCGTTGTTGCATTTCTCCATAGCAATGCAGAAGTGTTAATTTTTATTTAAAATGCTTTAATGTTGTCACGTTACTGCATAAGCATAGGAATTCGGAAGTGCGCTTTTTATAAAAAATAATTAATTTCAGGAGTTTGGGGGATGGAAGTTTGAGTACCCGAGACAACTGCTGTGCTGTGATTGGTGGCTTGCTGTGATTGAGAAGCGTGGGAGGGGGGGAGAAGTTTGAGTTGTTTTTCCTTGCTGCCTTGTTTGGAGGCAAAAAGCTGGGATGAGGTGGCAGGAAAATGTGGGCATTTGCAATTGTTATATATTTTAGGGATTAAAGAAATGTATGGAGGCGAAGAAGCACTATCTCCACCTGACTCCCTCTTCCTTTTCCCGGGAACATGTGTGTGTGTTTTTTTTAGAGAAAACTGCCTGGACCAATGAATAGGCATTCAATTGTGCAGGCAAAGCCAAAAAGAATTTCCCCCCAAAGTTGTGACACAAAGCATGCCTCTCTAGAGCCCCCCCCCCCAATCAGGAATGAGATTAATTGTTTAAAGATTCCAGACTTGTGATTCCATAATGTGTGGCATTATAAAAAGCATTATGCATCTATGATTAGATGCATAGGTGTTTCAATGGAGAAATTTTACTTTAAAAAAAATTAGCGGGCCTTGTGGGGCCCTTTAAAACATTTTGAAAGTGGATTGGCTGCCTGGCTTGATTGACGGGCAGAAGAGAGTCACAGGTAAAGTGCATTGCTCTCTTCCGCCATTTCAAGCAGCGCTTGTGGAGTGTAAGAAGCACGAGAAGGCAGCAGAAGAAAGTGAGAGAGCCAGAAGGTGAGAAATGGCTTAGCAGTATTTTTTTCAATGTGCGGAAATTCACTGAGTTAACTTGGGCAGAAGTCTGCTATGTTCAATCATTCTGTCTGTTACCATTTTACCTAAATAAAATGGTAAAGTATCAACCCCCAGTATCAACCTCCTTATCTTCGTTGACTGAATTTTTGTCTGCCCACATCACCTTTTCTTCATTTCATAACTGCAGGCCTTTGATTTCTGCATTTGATAGGCTCTGTCCATTTTTTAAAAAACAACAGAAACACAGGTGTAATCCCAAACAAACAATGATACAGTAACTACCATGGATTTAAAACAAGCAAACAAACAAACAAAACCCAACCAGCAATAAGAGACAACCCTCATATGTGCACACAGGGAATATAAATCTTCAGTAAACATTGTAAAGCAGCCAGCAATCTCATACTGTAATAATCTCTCAGAAAACTGATCCCAGAGCTGTTATTATCTGAGCAACCCTCATCTGAAATCTGCTAGACAGCAGGTTCAGCCATGGTAGAGTATTGATCAAGTAGGCAGTTTTACAAAAGCTGAAGCATTTTTCTTGCAAGGCACTAACTTGTTTGTCAATAAGTCCTCAACACGGAGAGGCCTGAGTTGCCGAGGAAAAAGATTTGGATTCACATCCTTTTGTCATATGAGCAGGAAAGGCCCTGGTGCTAGTTGAGGCCAGCTGCACTACTTTGGTGCTGAGGACCGATAGCAAGTTGACATATGCTGAGCAGAAAGGTCTTCAGGGAACATAATCAGGTGAGAGCTAGTGGATGCAATGGAAGTTGCATAGAAATCTCTCTTGCCACTTTTACCGCCGTCTCATAGGATCTCTTAAGCGATCTCTGAATCAGCATTTTCCATATATCTCTTCAGCGTGGGAATTTCATAATGCATACTTGTTTGTCCGATCACTTACTACATATATCTAACACAGTATTTATTATTCTATGATTCTTCCATGGTTTCCATTTATTTGTTTGTTTATTTATTTATTTATTTATTTATATTTATATACCGCCCTGAGCCTTCGGGGAGAACCAGAACCTTTATTCTGATCCGGGTCAAGGCTAAGGGCAGGCCTGCATAGAGCGAGTTACAGAAGTCCAGTCTAGAGGTGACCGCCGCATGGATCACTGTGGCTAGGTGTTCCGGGGCCAGGTAGGGCGCTAGTAGTTTGGCTTGGCGGAGATGGTAAAATGCCAGCCGCGCTACCTTTGTGATCTGGGCTTCCATTGTAAGGGAAGTATCCAGAATCACGCCTAGGTTCCTGGTGGAGTGAGCCGTAGAGAGCTGTACTCCATCCAGGGCAGGCAGGCACGCTTCCTCGCATGGGCCCTTCCTACCCAGCCACAGGATCTCCGTCTTTGAAGGATTGAGCTTCAGGCAACTCTGCTTCAGCCATCCGTCACTGCTTCCAGGCAGCTGGCTAATGCTTCTGGGGGAGAGTCAGGGCGGCCATCCATCAGGAGGAAGAGCTGGGTGTCATCGCCATATTGATGACAACCCAGCCCAAACCTCCGTACCGGTTGTGCGAGAGGGCACATAAAGATGTTGAATAGGATAGGAGAGAGGACCGCTCCCTGTGGGTCTCCACAAGTAAATTGTCGGCGGTCTGATATTTTCTCTCCTATTACAACCCTCTTTCCACGATCCCAGAGGAAGGAGATCAGCCATTGGAAGGCTGTCTCTTGTATTCCGGCATCGATGAGGCGACGAGCTAGAAGCTCATGATCGACTGTGCCGAACGCTGCTGAGAGGTCTAGTAATATCAGCAGTGCCAACCCGCCTTGGTCCAACTGGTGACGGAGGTTGTCCGTCAGGGTGACTAGCGCTGTCTCTACCCCATGGCCAGGCCGAAAGCATGACTGGGATGGGTCTAGGACCGAAGCTTCTTCCAGGTACTCTGTTAGTTGATTTGCGACAGCCCATGTATTTTTGGTAACTCTGGATTCCTTTGTTCAGTTATTGAAAGGTCAATATTATTGGGGAAGGCACTGGCAAGGCCACCCTGTATTGAGTCTGACATGAAAACGCTGGAGGGCGTCACCCCAAGGGTAAGGTGACCAGATTGTCCCACTTTTGGAGGGACATCTGAAGGCACCTGGCAAATTATACTTATGTTGAAAGTAAAAAATATATATTACAATGCTATTTTTGTGTTCTAAGAAAATTTTTGTTGCTCCATATAGACCAAATTTTAATCAAGAACCCCTCCCGGTCAATGGTGTCCCACTTTACCAATGTTAAAATCTGGTCACCTTACCCAAGGGTCAGACATGACTCAATGCTTGCACAGGGCATACCTTTACTTTTATCTTTAAATATTATTTATTTTATTAATTTATTAGATTCAAACCTCGTTCCTAAGAACAGGCTTTGAAGCCCCCCCCACCACTGATGTGGCCTGCCAACACACCTGGCACTGCAGCTTCCCCGGGGCCCTCCGAGCACGCCTGCTGCCTCAGCGAGGCAGCGGGTGTGTTCGGCGGGCCCCAGGGATGCTGTTTTCTGCCCCCCCCCACCAACATCGCAGCTTCCCCTGGGCCTCTGAGCAGGCCCAGGGGAAGCCATCCCCGTCTCCCCCCTCACCGACGCTGCGTCTTCACCTGGGCCTGCTCGGCGGGTCAAGGGGAAGCCATCCCTGGCCCCCACCGCGCCAATGCTACGGCTTCCCCTGCAAGGCGGCAGGTCTGCTCGGCAGGCCCAGGGGAAGCCATCCACGGCCCCCTTCCCCAGCGATGAGCCCAGTGGCCGGACTGACTGCCTGCTCACGGCAGTCGGTACGGCTTCTGGGCAGAGCTCTGGCTTGTGCTGGTGAGGGCCCTATCAGAAGGTGCTTTACACCTTCCGATTAAGCCCTCCCCCGACTGGCTAGAACTGCTGTCTATTCTGGCGAGGGGCCAATCGGAAGGTGCCTCGACTGGCCCCCGCCCACTCTCCACCCACTAAGGACTTAACCCTTTATGTAAAAAGCAAACACTGTTTCCAGTTTTTTTTAGATTTATACTCCACCCATCTCCAGGGGACTCAGCCAATCAACAGTAATAGTTGATTGCAATTGTTATATATTTTAGGGATTAAAAAATTTCATCAATATATATGATCCACATAGATCACCAGTTAAGCAATCTGAAGGGAAGCCCTGCTAGTCAGAAAGCAAGATGAGGTTTTATAAAGTAACACTGAAGTTACATTTGCAACTTTCAGCTCTGTTCCCACAGTATGCATTTACTTAGTGAAAAAGGGAAACACAGCTTTAAATAAACCAGTATCAAGAAATTTTAGATCCCCTTATTAATAGCTTGACATCCATCAAGAAAGTTTGATTTACAACCTTCTTCTGGGTTACAATGCATATGTAATTTTGGTGTCCTATAAGGAATCATACCCTATCAACATAAAGCAGGCTTTTTCAGCCAGAGTTTTGTGAAACCCTGGGACTTCTTGACAGCCCCAGAAGAGTTTAATTAAATTAAAATGGCCAATTATGAGCCTGGAGGGGGTGGGAAAAGGAAGGCCCCCAGCCATACAAATCCTTGCTGGCTGAGGTTTGTGCATGTGGTAATAACTGTAGCTCAGAGAGGTAAGTACTCTCATTTTAACTTGTGTGTGGGGGTGGGATATGCCAGGGAATGGAGGTGCATAGGCCTGTCCTGGGCCTGTTTTTTAAAGGCTCCCACTGCAGCCTCTCTTTAGTGAAAAAGAGCAAAATGGTAGCCAGCCCAGAGCGCAGTTATGGTTCTGTTCACAAATCATCTGAAATTATTTTTGTGTTGCTAGTTTGTATGGAGTGGTCTGATGATGTCACATCCACTGTGAGTATCTGGGGGATGTCACTTCTGGTGACATGTGACTTCTGGGGGCATGGCAGGACAGTGTAGCCTGCTGACATCATTTCCAGGGTTTTGTGAAGCCTGAAGAGTGTTTCAATGGTTTCTCAACAATAAAAAGGTTGAGAAAGGCTATCATAAAGTAAAGACAAGTCAAAATGGAGTCAACTTGGGGCACTTACAACCAGAGATCTTGCTTTTCTTTTCAGCTCATACCATATCAGAAATCAAAATTTGAATGGCACATTCACCACGTACCATCAACAGCTTCCTGCTTAATAGAAAATACTCTTAGCTTACCCACATCATGATCAGAATGCCAGTGGCTCTCTATGCAGTCCTATGGAGAGTTGGCATGGAGGTCATGACATATATTTCATTCTCAGGGCTTTCCCACACATTGGGCATTGTAACATTAAGCCTGCTGTATTGCAAAGTGCGAGAAATGATCACGACTCACCAGCATTCCACACTTCTTGAGCTGTCTTGCATGTTTCTGACCACTTTTCCTACTTTAGTATTATGTACTTTGGCCTGCCTGCCAGTGTCCATCACTTTGGCCAGCCAAACCCCTCCTGGCATGGCTGATTGACAGATGAACTTCCAGCAATCGCCAGTAAAAAAAAAATTGCTTAAATTCCTCTCCGCATATTGAAAGAGGTACAGACAATCACTGCTGAGACACGTGTCTGCCTATTCATTACTCCAGGTGAGTCTCCATTTTTAAAAAGCACTTCCCATCCCCTAGAAGAAAGGAGAGGGAGGCAGATATAGCACTTCTTTGCCTCCATACCTTTCTTTTGCTGGTGGTCTGCTGGTTTTCCAGTATGGGAAATCTCTTTAGTTTGGGGGAACCCACTTTATGCAGTTCCCCAACTAGCACTTTAAAATGGCAGATGTAGCGAGCAGTTTGCTGGCCAGACACAGGAGGTTGGTGACGTCATGTGGAGCAGCCAGAATATAGCATCTTCACAAGGTAAGGATTTCACAACATCTATTGTGTGCAGAAAAGCCCTCAGATTTTTCTCCCCTTTGTGGACAAAAGCTTAACATATTTTCTCTAAAGGCATAATGATGGCTGAAGGAGATTAGATGTGGTCAGATTCCAGGCCCAAGAGCAACAACTAATCCCTAAGAGCCAGGTGCTCTTCACTTCATGTTATTCTGGTATGCAAGAATAAATCTCAGAAGACAGTATCACTTCAGATAAGGATTTCCCCTGTTTTCTGTCAAGTGTTCACAATACTATTTGTTTGAGAGAAATCATCTTAAAAATCCACACTGGACTGTTACAGCAAATGTCTTTTATTGTTTGACTCAAATCAAGTTCTGGGGGTCATAGTCTATGGAGGGTGCACCCTTTAGCCTTCTCACAGGTTTTGCAGAATAGGGGTAGAGGAGGGCATACGACACAGTCCTTGGTCCATCCTCTGACTCCTTGGGTGTGGCTGGGCCTGTCCCCCCAAAAGGCGGGAAAGCCATTCTGGGCTCTGCAAATGCCCCCCCCCCCCCGGCTGGAGCCTGACTTCTTCTTAGCTTTGGAGTCAATGGGATTCACTTTGTGTTTTCCTCCCCACACAACCTGAAGCTTCAAAACAAGCTCCTGCTGGCTGGTGTTGCTCCCAGGAAGTGACTACTCCTTGCCCCTGACTGTTTCCAAGTCTCCCCTGTGGCTCCTGCCCATGACCTTCTCCAGAGCCACTGCCTTTTCATTACCCGAAAGAGTCTCAAAGCAACTTAAAGGTAAAGGTAAAGGTATCCCCTGTGCAAGCACCGAGTCATGTCTGACCCTTGGGGTGACGCCCTCTAGCGTTTTCATGGCAGACTCAATATGGGGTGGTTTGCCAGTGCCTTCCCCAGTCATTACCGTTTACCCCCCAGCAAGCAAGCTGGGTACTCATTTTACCGACCTCGGAAGGATGGAAGGCTGAGTCAACCTTGAGCCGGCTGCTGGGATTGAACTCCCAGCCTCATGGGCAAAGCTTTCAGACGGCTGCCTTACCACTCTGCGCCACAAGAGGCTCTCAAAGCAACTTACAATCACCTTTTCCTTCCTCTCCCCACAAAAGATGCCCTGTGTGGTAGGTGGGGCTAAGAGAGTTCTGATAGAACTGTTCTATAAGAATAGCTCTAACAGGATCATGGTGAGCCCAATGATTAGAAGCTGCTGCTCTTAAACTCCCCCACTACTAAATGTGTGTATGTGTGTGTGTGTGTGGGGGGGCTTTGCCAACTCCAGACAACTCCCTTTAAATCCAGAAACCTCATAATTAAAATTATTAGACTTCCTTGCTAAGAAAGGGAGAAATGGCATGCTCATGGTTACAGGTCTCATGTCTGTGTGAAAGCTCTGCCCTAGATCAATGTTATTTGGGGATTAGGTGAGTGGGTATGTTAAGAGCTATCAAGTTGCTTCTGATCTCTAGAGACCCTTTGAAGTAATGACCTCCAAAATGTTCTAAGCAAGTGAGAGACAAAGGTGAGAGTGAGAGACAAACATTGCTCTTCTCTGCAGTCTTTTGTAGTGGTCTCCCATCCCAGTAGCGATTCAGGGCCATTCCGCACCGGGATCCATGTAGCAAATTGTTTGCTGAACGAAAAATTGCCATTTTAAATAGTGGAATTCGTCATTATGCATACCTGCCTTTGTAGTGGAATCCAGTTGCGTTCCTATCGTTTCCGAACGGGGTCCCGGTCTCGGCAAAAATTGCTAGAAAGGGAGCGCTATTGCTGAGCTGTGTCCCGCCCCTGGCCATCAAGCAGCCAATGGGCGGCCGTTATCATGCTCCCAAACAGCACCTTTCCCTTTAAGGAAGGTTTTTTTTAAAAACACACACACACGTTGCAACGAATATGTGTTGATTCGTTGCAACGGAGAGACCCATCCAGCTAGCAGGTGATGTTTGAGCTGCCGTTTCATCATTGCCACGCTCCCCCCGAGTGAAAAAAAAAATCCCCCCCCACAGGCGCGATTTTCGGCCGAAAACAGTGTGAAAAATAAAGTGAAAATAAACCAGCAAACGGGCCTCTATGATGCTTGTGCTTTGTGACTTTAAACAGAGGGACTGCAGCCGGGGAAGCCTCGCTGGGTAAACGAAGGCTTGCCGGTGCGTTGATCTCCGCTCGCTCGGAGAAAAAAAAATGGTGATCGCTTCGCTGGAAGATCAGAGAAGAGAGCCAGGGGGAGGAACTTTGCAGAAACCGCAACAATGATAACGCACAGAACTTTCCCGCTAGTGTTGCAGAGTGTAGCGCTTTCCGGAGGGTGAATCCACTTTTTGGGATTTTCCTGAAAGCGCTACAACGAAGCGCTTTTTGCGGATCGGTTTCAGGAGTGTTGCAGATTGTCAACGACATTGTGCATAATGGCAAAACTGTAGCGATTTCAATTTGTAACCACTGTGCTATTTTGGACGAATGGGGAACGGCCCTCAGTTTAAGGATTTGTGGGGCCCAGCAGAGCACAACTGGTGCTGTTATTTGTGCTTCACAAGGAACAGTGGGGCTCCCTTCCCACGGATAGTGGGAACGTTGGAAGCAACTGATACCTGCTGCTGCCTCCTCCTCCTCCTCCTCCCCTGCAGGTTGAGGTACCAGGCAACAGAGCTCCTTGCCTCAGTCGAAGCTGGAGGGGCAGAAGAGCGCCAGCAAGGCAGGTTTGGGGCCCTGAACTGCAGAGCCCGTAGCACATACTACTAGTGCTACATGGATAAATTGGTACTTCAAAGATCTGATGAGATTGGGATATACTATGCTGCCTTCCCTCCCCAAACGGCACAAGAAAGACATTTGATTCAGGATGGATACAATCACCGTTTATGCACTGGAGGTTACATGCTGAGCTGCAGGCTGGAGTTTTAGCCGTGGCAGGTGGCTCTACCTCTTCCTGCACCCACACGGGGGAGCATTTGGCCCAGTGCACCTCATCCACCCCCGATTTGTGTTCCTTTACGGGAGCTGGGGCAGTGAAGTTCCCAGTGCATAAACGGTCAATGAGAGCAAATGTGGTATTCATTGCCAGAAGATGTATTGATAGCCCCAAGCCAATTCAGATTCAAGTACAGAAAGAAATATTTAACTCTTAGAGCACGAGGGGAAGAGGAATCATTAAAGCATGCCTGAATCTTCTTTTAGCTCATTCTCAGTATCAAATCATATCTGCACAAAGTTTCAGAGTGATGTAGCTCTTTATAACTTATTCCACAAAGGTACACAATGTACATAAACAGACAAACCAGTGCTCTCAGGTACTCAGCACATGAATTTGTAATACAGAACTATGGGTCTCTCCTAATTAGCTTTTTTCATGCTTTCTCAATTTCAGCTGCATGAAGGAGTTTGGCAGAATTTAATATTTGTGGTAGGCTTTATATAGATTTCCAAATGCTACCCTGTGTGTGATAAATTTAAGGAACACAATTTCAAATTGTTCTCATTCCATCCTCCTCACAGTGCATATAGATCACTGGAATTCATTCTTCACAGCTGCCTTAGTCCCATAAATTCCATATATTGGAATCCCATCTGTTGAGCACATGGTATTTACGATTTGTTTAATGTTGACTGCCTGACTATACAGGATGATGTATGCATGGTAACCTGCAGTGTGTCCAACACTGAGTTATAGATATAACAGTATTTAGGGAGTATTTTATGGAGCAAAATCTAAATGTATATCTTTATAAATTAAGCCCAGTGCTTACAGATGGGGAAAGAAAAGGGCAGAAATATTTACAGGGTTACAAGATTTGGTCTTATTTATAAATCATTTATAAATCAACCCCTCTCGGACTCACTGTATTAGAGTGATGAACAATAAGGCACATTACATTTTAATAGTAAAACCACAATAAAACAATAAGCAGGAAGGTTAAAATGTAATTAAAACAGCTGTCAGCACCAATGTGAACTAGCACTGATGTTAAACAGAAGGTCTGGGGGGGGGGGGGATAGCCCAGTTAGTTGTTATAGTATGGTTTCTCACTGGCCTCAACCATAGGCCATGGAGTTGGATTCAGCAGTGTCTGAGCAGAAAAGAAAATGTTGTTGGGCCAGTTGAACATTTACAAGCAGTAGCACTACACATAAAGAAGCACAAAGCAGTTCAATATAATGAGAGAAAAATATGCAGAGCAATGGCATATTCAGCAGATGGTTTGTGTGATTTCCTTGAATGTAGTTTAGAAATTGTATCAGAAGAAATTCCTTACACTTTGCCTTGCACATGTGGAAAAGATAACAGAGATGAAATCCATTTCACTTGGTGACAGCAAACAGAAAGTTGTAATTTTAGTGCCTTTGTTTGCACAAAGAATGTGGCTCACACAGAAATCTTTTGTGGGATCCAACCCAAGATCCAGCCACAGTTAAGCACTTCAATATTGAAATCAATAGAACTCCACAGAATCTTGTGAAGTTAATGCAGGAAAAATTAAATATTTGGGAGTAACTTTAGATAATTTCAAAATTTATTTGATGATAATTATATTCCACTGTGGAAGAGAATTTTCAAAGATTTACAAAGGTGATCTAAAATGAACTTTTCCTGGTCTGCACAAACAGCCACTGTAAAAAATGAACATTCTACCTAAGCTAAATTTTTTATTTCAGGTGATTCCGTTGGACATCAAGGATAAGATTTTACATAAGTGACAAAGCACTATCAATAAATTTATATGGGACAACAGAAGTCCAAGAGTAGCTTCTGAAGTCCTTCAGGATGATAAGAAGAGAGGAGGACAAAGTGTGCCAAGCTTAACACTTTACTTACACTGTGTTATCAGGGCTAACAGATTGGATTACTGAGCCGACTCCAAGAAGCCTATTATTTGAGGGTTAGAAGATGGCTCACACAATCTTTTATGGCCCACACAAAATGTCAAGAAAAAGCCAGACCTAAATAGTTAGACCCTTATTATTATTATTATTATTATTATTATTATTATTATTATTATTATTATTATTATTATTATTATTATTATTATTATTATTATATGTATTCATTTCCCGCCTCTCCCGACAGGCTCGAGGTGGGTCACAACAACCAATCCCATCAAAATTCCCATTAAAACATCAATCTACTAACATGACGGCTAAAAATCCCATCCCTCCCCCAATTATTAAAGAGGTGAAGAGGAAAGGATAGGGGAGTAGCATACACTCCAACTCCTAGGGGGGGGAGCGATGTCCCTGATTCACTAACCCCAGCCTCAACTATAGACCTGGTGGAAGAGCTCCGTTTTACAGGCCCTGCGGAAAGCTGACAAATCCCGCAGGGCCTGCAGATCACCAGGGAGCTCATTCCACCAGGTAGGGGCCAGGACTGAAAAAGCCCTGGCCTTGGTCGCGGCTAGGCGCGCTTCCTTCGTGCCGGGGACGACCAACAGGTTCTCACCCGCAGAGCGTAAGGCCCTGCGGGGGGGCATAGAGCGGTAGGCGGTCCCTCAGGTATGTGGGTCCCAACCCGCGTATGGCCTTGAAGGTTAAAACTAAAACCTTGAACCGGATCCAGACAGCAATTGGCAGCCAATGCAGCTGTTAATAATCATTTGGAATAAATATAAACAGAGAATATTGGGAAATTCATCTTTGTTGAAAACTCCAACTGAGGCCCATTGTGACAAAGCACAACAGAAAAGAATGGGTTCTTAAAATATAAAGTCCTATAGACGGCAACGGAAAAGTTAAAAACCTATGAGTCACTCAACAAAGTGGGGATGGAAATTCGATGGCTTGAATACCTTCAGATTACAACTAGGTTTAAGGCGGAATTTGATGAGCAAACAGATACTGTTCCTGCCCTAACCGAGTTTGAAAATATCATATTCCATGCTAAACCTCATGTACAAGGGCAAATGTATAAGCTGTTGTTAAAATATGAAACTAAAGATGAACAGGTTAAAAATTGTATGATCAAATGGATGCAGAATTTGAAATGAAACATCCCATTGGATGAGTGGAAATTATTGTGGGATAAAATGGTAAAATGTATGAAAAATCAGTTATTAAGAGAAAATTGGCACAAATATTAAATTTCCCAAGTATCCTAACTACATGCTATTAAGTGTAATGCGAGTTAATATTTCTCAGAAGGCTGAAGACTTTTTTTTTTCAATGCAACTACAGTAAGGTAAAGGTAAAGGTATCCCCTGTGCAAGCACCGAGTCATGTCTGACCCTTGGGGTGACGCCCTCCAGCGTTTTCATGGCAGACTCAATACGGGGTGGTTTGCCAGTGCCTTCCCCAGTCATGACCGTTTACCCCCCAGCAGCAAGCTGGGTACTCATTTTACCGACCTCGGAAGGATGGAAGGCTGAGTCGACCTTGAGCCGGCTGCTGGGATTGAACTCCCAGCCTCATGGGCAAAGCTTTCAGACGGCTGCCTTACCACTCTGCGCCACAAGAGGCTCTACAACTACAGTAGCAAGAATAATTATAACCAAGAACTGGAAACAACAGGATTCACCAAAAAATAATGGAATGGCTGGATAAACTATGAGAATTGTCTAAAATGGCAAAGCTAACCAGCTTAGTGAACAGCAGACCAGAATAAGAATTCAAAGAACTATGGCATTACTATACAGACTATATACCTAGAAAGTTAACAAATGTTTTAGTTGTATTAGGGCTAACTATAACTATATGGAGGTCAAATATCACTCTATTCTATCTTTCTGTCTTTTTCTTTTTATCTCATATTATAAAACTAATACATTTTTAGGGGGGAAAGAACTCCACAGAGTCTGAAGAAATATACCGTATAGACTTGCATATAAGCTGACCTGCATATAAGCCGAGGCACCTAATTACACCACAAAATGCTGGAAAAACTTATTGACTCACATATAAGCCGAGGATGATGTTTGGATAGTGGCCTTTTCTCCTTTCCTCCGCTCCCCCCTGTTTTGGGCAGGATTGTTTCCCTTTTCTTGCCACCCTCTTCCTCCCTTCTCTTCCCCTCTAATCCCTCTTGCGTTTATTCATTCCTCTAGGGGTATTTCCTTCTGCTCTCTGCTCTCCTTCTGAGACAGAGGATTCAGAGCTTCCTGCAGAGCTCCCTGCAACATGTGCTAGCCTCATGCTAACCTCGTTAAGGCAGGGAGGGGGGGAGGCAGAGACTGCTCTTTCCCTCCCAGGCTTGCTGCGTCTCTGTTGTTCCTGCCTCTGCGTCTTCAGGCAAGTATAGTTATCTCCTACCCCTGCCCTCCTATCTTGTCTGGAAGCTCTTTTTTTAATACCCGCACATAAGCCGAGGGGGACTTTCTCAGCTTAAAAAAAGGGCTGAAAAACTCAGCGTATATGTGAGTATATAGAGTACTCAAAAACTACTTGACTTTGAATTTTGTAACTATAAGTATGAAGCTCCACATATAACTTCCTTTTATTGACTTGGTGGCATTATACAAGAGTAGGGATCATCAACATGTACCCCATGATATTCATACAGGGTGAAATTTCTTTCTCAAATGGCAAATCTGTCATAACTGTATTGAAAATTTTGACTACTTATGGGAGAGGAAGATTCAGGCCTATTTCCATCAAAAATGGGCTGAGAACTGATGAGCAGAAAATCTTTATCACTGGAGGCCATATATAAGCTTCACTATTGTTCTTGTTGCTGTGATTGTCTGGTTGTCCTGGTTCCAAGCGATGGGAAGTATAAAACTGCAAAGAAGATAACTTATAACTCATTTTTTCAGGACATTTCTAAAATTGATTTTCTGTCATCATTGTGTCTCCATGTTTAGGCATGAAATCTATTAGAATTAGACATAAATGCAGCATCCTTTCACCAGAAGGAGATTTGCAACATAGAGCAGTGGTCGGCAACCTTCTGGTTGCTGCGGAACCGCTGCTGCCGAGTAAGGGGAGAGGGCGGCCCGGGGCCCCACGCACACATGGCAGCCCCAGTGCAAACACACACACGCGGCAGCACTGCGCACGTGCGCATGCACAGAACTGCTGCGTGTGCGTGTTTGTGCCATCGGCATGCTGGCGGCCGTGGCTCTCTCTCCCCGCCCCTCCAGGCCGCCAGCAAATCGGCTGCCGGAACAGCCGATTAGCTTGCAACCTGGCAAGCTTCTCTTCCCCCCTCCCCTCTTCCCCCTTCCCGCTTTGGTGGCCGATTTGCTCACGGCCTGGCAAGCTTCTCACTGCTGGGGGGGTGGGAAGAGGGAGCCGCGGCCCGGCGCCGAGGCCTTCGCAGCCCGGCAGCAGGCTGCAGCCCGGGGGTTGGGGACCACTGACATAGACCCTCAGAATCAATAAGGATGGATTTTTTTTGAAAGTCAGACTTAGCTAGCATGGGCTATCCAGCCTATCTGCTCAGGTCCCAGAAGCTAAACAGCTTGGTAAGTCCTGGTAAGTACTTGGATGGAAGACTATCAAGGAGGTCCAGAGTTGCTGTGCAGAGGAAGGCTTTGCCAAACAAACTCTGTTTGTCCCTTTCTTTGAAAACACTGTGAAGTTGCCTTAAGTCAGATGGGACTTAATGGCACTTTCCACATCAGATAAGCGTAAAGGAAAAATGAGCTGAAACCAAACATTGCTTCCAGCTTAAAATTACCAACATTGCATCCTCTTTGCTGGCATAGGCTGGATCTCAAGAAGCCACCAAGATTCTTGCACTAACTTTTTGGATCATGCAGTGCTTTGGATAGACTAGAGCAATTGGCATAGTGAAATCCGATGCAGAGTCGCAACCTTCTAAGATCACTGACTTCTGAAGTCTGTTGCTTAAAAAACTCTACAGAGTCACCATTGGCTGTGATTTGATGGAACTTTCCACCACATATCATAGAATGCAGATAATGCTCTAATGTAGATTTCTATTCCCTGATATATGCATGTGCAAATTAAGTTAGATCAGGCAGTTTTGCAAATGAAACATGTGAAAACTACCTTAGGCACCTTGCCCCTTTATATGTGGCTCCTAATAGTCAACAAGCTGTTTACCTTTGGTTGCTTCCTCAAAGCAATGATTCGTTGTGTAACTTTTGGGGCCACCATGAAGGCAGAGATATTCACAGCAGCAATGGCATGTCCACATAGCAGTTTCCAGTACACCTTCCTTAGCCTCCCATGGTTATTTCCCTCATGCCACTGGAAAGCTTTTTTCAGAATTGAAAATAAACCCTGTATTAGAATGATCTATTGCCATGATCTACTACCTTTTCTGAATCCCCTACTTTCATTTTTAAAAATAGTCTTATGTATGCACAGATTAATGTGGTGAGGGGAGTTATTGGTGTCAGAGAAGCTGCGAGCAACACCATAAGGGATCTAAGCACCCAGAGTTACTTAAGGTAGAATGGTCATATCTGACACTCCAGACTAAGATGCATTCTCACCCCCACATGAGTAGAAAAGAGTGGAAACTTTCAATGGGGTCAGAGGATTCATTGAAGGGTGGCTACTGGGCAGCAGTACTGTAATCTGACACTGGTGGAGGATCTTTTATAGACAGTGGCAGTCACATTACAACTAACCCTGGTTAATATGTGCAGAAGACGACAATGGTACACCACTTCTGAACAACTTTGTAAACCTTACAATTAGACATTCCAAAATGAAAAAAATGCTAGAAGATAGACCTCCAGGTCAGCTAGCACTTGATCAGCTACTGTGGAAGAGATGAGGACAAGTACACTTAGTGATGCTTCTGGACTAGAGCCAAAAGGATTTTCAGTTGTTAACATGAATGGATGCAAGAGGTAAGTCCAAAGCTGTTTGACACATATAATAGGAACATGGAATGTAAGCTTGAAATCATAAAAGAAGAAATGGAAAACACTGTAATCCTGAGAGTTAGTGAACTAAAGTGGTCTAATTTAGGACATTTTCGGTCAAAAATGACAGTGCTTTTCTCAGGAAATGAGAAACAGAGATGAAACGGAGTTGCTCTAATAGTGAGGCAAGATGTAGTGCAGGTAGTCAGGGCTGCACTGTATAATGCAAAGTCTAACTGAATAATATCACTAAGACTTCATGGAAAGCCTATCAATACAACCATTATTCAAGTTTATACCCCAACTACAGATGCTGATGAGGAAGAAATTGAAAACTTTTACACAAATGTCCAAGAAGAAATTTACCACACTCCTAAACAAAATATGCTGAAAATCATAGGTAACTGGAACACAAAGCAGAATCAAATGTTGAAAGATTTAGACTTGGAGCCTGAAATAAAGCAGTAGAGTGACTCAGAATTCTGTGAAAACAAAATTTTGTTCATTTCACATACATTTCAGGCAACCAAACATTTGTATACACGGAAGTAAATGGATGGCCAAAATAGAAATCAAATAGATTATATAATTGAAAGCAGAAGATGGATTATCTCTGTGAAGACAAGGAACTGATTGTGGTACAGATTATGAATTGACTAGAAATTAAGCCTGCTGTATGAAAAATACAGCAGGCGTTAGTGGGGTGGGTGGATAGACAGAGAGAAGGAAGGAAGAAAGGGAGAAAGACAGAAAGGCAGGAAGACAGAAAGAGAGCAAGGGAGAGGAAGAGGCAGAGAGAGGCAGAAAGGAAGGAAGGGAGGAAGGAAGGAGAAATGGAATTCTGGGTGGAAGGAATGGAGCAGAAAGTGAATTCTGGGAGGAAGGGAGGAAGGAAGGAAGGAAGGAAGGAAGGAAGGAAGGAAGGAAGGAAGGAAGGAAGGAAGGCAGGTAGGTGCTATGAAAGGCAATGGGGCAGGAGTGGAAGGGAGGGGGGAAGGGTCTGCTGTGCATGGGGGGGGAACGATTCATGGGGGAAGGGGGTTGAGAATGGTGGGTGGGTGTTTGGGGGCAGGGGAGCGGTGGCGGCGAAGTGCAGGGGTGAGTGGGGAGGGTGGGGGAGGAGTTGGGTGTTGAGAAGAGTGGGTGGGTGGGTGTTTTCGGCCGGGGAAGCGGCGGCAGTGTGCGGGGCCAAGGGTTGGGGGGGGCAAGAGGGGGGTGGCAGCATACCTGAGTTGCCGTTGAGTGCTGCGGTGTTGCGTGGCTTCAGGGCAGGGCCGACTTGCCTGGGCAGCCAGAAGGTGGCTGTGGGGCTTCGGGGGTGGCAAAGGGACAGGGCCGGTGCATCAGTGATGCGGCGGGGCTGTCCCTTTGCCGGAACCATGTAAAGAACAGAATTGCATTACTAAGTTCCTTACATAAACCAGGAGAACTATGGGTTGAAATCAAGAGATATTATCAAAGAATAATACACAAATCCTATTCCTGCAACCCAAAAAAAAGCTTTAATAGATCATTGGTAAAACTTAAACTTGTTAAAGATAGATGAGAAGCAGAAATAAGAGGTGACAGAAACAGAATCAAAAGTCTAAATTCTGCTTTCCAGTGACTCTCATGTAGAGACAAAAACAACCATGAAAATAAGCAATATAAATAAATAAATAAGAACAACAAAAAAGGAAGAACAAGAGATCTGTTCCACAAGATACAAGAAATGAAAGAAAAATATAAAGCATGGTGAGGCATGCTGAAAAATTAACCCCAAAATACATTAACTGGAAAAATAAAGAAAACTTTATAAAAACTATATAAAAAGAGGTAAAGGGATGGTAGATTCCTTCCGATAAGAAACTATTGAAGAACTTACAATTTTAGAAAGTGAAGTGAAAGTTTAATTGAGATAAATTGAGAGAAACAAATCACCAGAAGTAGAAGGGATATCAGTAGAGCTATTCCAAGCCCCAGAAATAGAGTCCATTAAAAAATAATACGACTGTGCCAACAAATATGGAAAACAAAGAAAACTGTCTTACAACAAAGACTGTTATTCTATATGGCAAGTGAAACGCCAGTGGTTCAAACTGGATTCAAAACAGGAAGAGGCACTAGAGATCAAACTGAAAATTTGTGCCAGATACTGGAGCATACAAGAAAATTTCAAAAGAAAATCAGCTTTGTGTTTCAAGATCAAAAAAAGCTGTGGTTGGCTTGAAAGGAAATGGATGTGCTACAACATTTGATTGTTTTGAAGTGCAAACCATACTCTGGACAAGAGGCCATTGTTAGGACATGGAGGAAAAGATTGGTTTCCAATTGGCAAAGGTGTCAGACAAGGATGCGTTTTATCTCCCTATCTCAACTTGTATGCAAAACATATCATAAACTGCAAGATCATTAACAGTTTGAGATATGAAGATGATGACACATTATTGGCAGAAAACAGTACAGATCTGAATCAACTTCTGATGAAGGTTAAAGCAAAAAGTGCCAAAGTAGGATTGTAGGTGAACTGGAGATTATAGAACTTTAAAGCTGACAATGAAGAAATTGAAATTGTTCGAGAAAAGATCCTTAAGAGTAAGGATGTCTCTTGGTGACCAAGATCAAGTGAATTCATGCCACAGTTTTCCCCATTACTATGTAAGGATGGGAAAAATGGACAATGAAGAAAGCTGACAGGAATAAAATAGATTCCTTTGAAATGTGATGCTGGAGAAGAGTTTTATGGGTACTATAGATTGCCAAAAAGAAAAATAAGTGGGTTCTAAACCAAATCAAAGCTGAACAATTCCACAAGCCTATTTACTACGGCTGTAAACCAGCTGTACAAACCCTTCCATAAATTTCTGTGATGTTGCTATAGTTTTAGTAAGAGCCAGCTTGGTATAGTGGTTAAGAGCAATGACCTCTGATTTGGAGAGCAAGGTATGATTCTCCAATCCTTCACATACTGGATGGGGTAACCCTGGACTAGTGACAATCCTGTTAGACCTGTTCTCAGAGCAATTTTGTCCGAGCTCTCTAGCCCCACTTACCTAGCAGGGTGTCTCTAGTAGGGAGAAGAAGGGAAGGCAATTGTGAGCTGCTTTGAGATTCCTTCAGGTAGTGAAAGGCAGGGTATGAAAATCAACCCTTCTTTATATAAAACAAATGTTTGTAAAGTACAATGGATTGTACAGAATGGTATTTTCTCACTTTCTACAGAGAGACTGGCAGAAGGGAGGGGGGACTATAATGGAAGTGCAGAATCTGTGGAAATCATGCAGTTCCAGAAATGGAAACACTTTTCTGTCATAGGAACTGCATAATTGGATACAGGGTACTGCTTCTCCATCCCCAGGCAATTTATCCTTCAGTATATACATATTAAAAAAACTTCTGGTCTTTCTGAATCTCAATGTCTCCTCACATCTGAAATGGGGCTTCTGACAATAAAGCAAGGCCATAAGAATGGCAAAAAATGAGGTGTTTATTCCCTTGATATTCAGCATAGAAAATCAGCACAAGGGACAGGACATGGTGCATGAACTGTTATACAGCAGGAGAGATGAACTGGTTTAAGCCCCCTCACTTAGTCATGGAGCATACTACAGGCTTGGTTCTCCAGGCAATCACTCAAATCCCCCTGCAGGTTTGCCTCTAACTTGAAGAACCGATGAGGCAGAATGACAAAGTTCACTTACCCAAGAGCACACAGAATGGTGCTAATAAAATACAATGCTTTCCCCACCCCCATCTCACTCCATTGCCCTATGGCTGGAATCCTGCCTTCTAATGAGAGCCCTGCCAAAGGTGTGCATGGGAGCTGGCTGTGAGCTAAAAGCTTAGGGATGGCTGTGTTGCCTGAGCTCTCATTACAGAATACTTAAAGGCGATGAATGCTCTTTGACTTACGGCGCACTGCTTGTGACTGTCGGACTGTAATGTCCTCCAGAGCCGGAGTAGAAAGGGATGTCCGGAGGAGCCCTTTATTCATGCTCAGCCACTGAGTGGCAGCTGCTCTTGTTGGCAAGTGCTAATCTAGCTCGCTACTCCTTGTGACCACACTTGCTCCTTTGTTTATTACAGTGATTATTTTGCTATAGAGGAGTTAGCGCATATGTGCTGGTGCCATTTATATGCCAGCCACACCCTGCAAGTTCCCCCCTCCTTCTCTCCTTCCCTGTCCCCATCAATTGTTCCTCAGCCTACTCCCGGCACATTTCATTTATTATGGGCAGGCACTGCAAAAGGGTTTCATTACCCTTTTTGCTACTTGTGGACATTTTTTTTAAATTACATTTTCGCAGGGGGTGGTAATGCTATTCAAATGGTGCAGTGCTCAACTTTTGCTGTGTTTGGGATGCTGGAATTTCAGTTACAAAGCTTGGCTGCAAAAATTTCCTAACACTGCCATAAAAATGGACTATTGCTGAAGAGCAACACAGTTCAGCTCCATGGTCTGTATAATCTCTTTCCTGCAGAGTAAAAATGATTTCTGTTAAGAAACTGCCTTTTCAGCAAAGACAAGGAATAAGAGTCAGTGTACCCAAGTCTCAACAGACTTACAAGCGGGAAAGTTAGAGCAATATAAAATCATATACCACACAGTATGTTGTTATATGAATGTAAGTCTCACTGACATCAGTAGCACCTTTAAGACCAACAAAGATTTATTCAGGGCGTGAACTTTCTAGTGCAAGCACTCTTTGTCAGATTATGATCTCCTTACATGACAGGAAATATATAGCAAAAATCAATTCTGTTACATCAGTAGACTGTGTCACAACTGAATACAGCCAATGATAATCCTTTGTCAAAACAGCCAATCAATCCCCTGAATTCAATGTAGTTTACAAAAACACGAGAGACCAAACTGCCTGTCATCAATGATCAAAGATTCTCACCTCCCCATATGGTGCTTGCTCCATCCTTCTCCATACAGTTAGTTTCTCCTTGTGTTTTTGTAAACTATATTGAATTCAGGGGATTGATTGGCTGTTTTGACAAAGGATTATCATTGGCTGTATTTGGTTGTGACACAGTCTACTGATGTAACAGAATTGATTTTTGCTATATATTTCCTGTCATGTAAGGAGATCATAATCTGACAAAGAGTGCTTGCACTTGAAAGCTCACGCCCTGAATAAATCTTTGTTGGTCTTAAAGGTGCTACTGGACTCTGATTTTATTGTGCTACTTCAGACCAACACGACTATCCATTTGAATCTATGACATCAGTAGGTTTTTGTTTCATACAATAGTTGTGAGCCAGTCAAATTTTAGTATTTTTAAGCCAGAGTTGCCAGTCTCTGGGTGGGGCCTGGAAGTTTCCCCAGAATCACATCCCATAATAATGAATTAATATATTAAATAATTACAAAGTTGCAAAAATTAGTTCCCTTAGAGAAAATTGCAGCTTGGAGACTGTACTCTGTGGCATCATGTCACTGCCAACCTCCCTCCCCTCATCAAAGTCTACCCTCCTGCAGATTTCCAGAATTTCCCAAGCCACAGCAGGAAACTGTATCTTAGCTACTAGTTACTTTAGTGGCAGAGACAAACATGTGTTTTAAATCACTCATTGAAATAAACAGGAATTGTGCTTAACTTTGGCATCATAATTTAAATATTTACATAAACTACACCAGGGGTCCTTAATGTGGTGCCTGTGGGTGCCATGGCACTCATGGATGCCTTTCCTGGTACCCGTCATGTGTTTTTAGAAAGTCGACAGGGCCAGGTTGAGCTTTTGTCTAGCAGGGATTCTGCTTGGCCAATGGAAATCTGATTAGCTGCACAGTAAATCCATTGTTTTGGCAACAACTGCTACCACAGCATAACGATCTTCACCATGTGACTGGAAGTCAACTTTGTCTAAGTAAGGAAATATTATTCAACAGTCTGTCCATTTTAACACATCCTTTAAAGCAGAACTTATACCTGAAATGTAGAAGAGTTACTATTAGAATTATGTATAACCTCACTCCTTGACAATTTGTGGTTAGCTCAACCTTCTGTGGCAGCCATTTTGTGGTTGGCTCTATCTCTTGCAGCAGCTATTTTGTAGTTGCACTCACCACCCTGTTTCAGAATTCCAAAGATGCCAGTGGGCTCAAAAAGTCTTGGGACCCTTGAGTTACATTTTATTAGATAGGACAATTCTATCTTGATCTGGTTATCCCACACTAACCCAATCTGGTCGTATTGGAGAACTTAAGCAGGATCAAACTTGGTCAGTCTTTGGATGGGAGACCTTCAAGGAACACCATGGTTGCTCCATAGAAGCAGAGCATCTCATGCCTTGAAACCTTATGAGATCACTGTAAACTGCAACCTTAAAGGGGTGAAAGTCCATCCTGAGAATTAAAACATTTTGTATCAGATTTTACAACAATTTTTTCAAGTGTGTGGAAGGACTGTGTATAGGTTCAGACAATTGCCCGTGGAGTCAAGCACCACCTTCTATTTTCAGTTACATAGGCTTGCCATATCTATGCTGGGAAATATCTGGAGAGTTTGAGAATGGAGCCTGGACTGGGTAGGATTTGGGGAGAAAAGGAACCTCAGCAGGGTATAATGGCACAGAATCTATAAAGCAACCATTTTCTCCAGGATAACTGATCTTGGTCACTTGGAGATCAATTGTAATAGCAGGAATTTTCCACGTGCCATCTGGAGGTAATCCTATTTACCACAAAGGAGACCCTTGTCAGGTGATATATATGCAAGAGTCTGTCTCCCTTTTCCCATGTAAATTCCGAATTCTAGATTCTAGAGATCTTAGGCCTATGTATACAGAGACAATGTATAGGACAGAGGCCTTGAAAACTTTAATTTTATTTTTATTAGCCCTGCCCAAAGGTAAAGAATAAAAGGAGAGAAGAGCAAGCAATTCAGGTAAATGCACAACCTCATATGAAGGAAAAATTGCTAAGCAATTCCAAAATACAGTAGCAGTAGTCAAGTACAATTCACATTAGATATTACCCAATGGAGGTACTTCCCATGTGGCTATTCCAGAACAAACTGCCCAGGAGAATGGAGAACGATGCATCTTTTCTGAATGCAACTGATGGCATGTAAAAGATGAAGTAAAGGTGGGACAACGGAGATTGATGGAAAAAAGGAGGCCCTAGTGGATAATGGGGCAGAGAACTGGTGAATGAAGGATTCAGACAGGATAGGATGTCAAGGAAATCAGAGATTAGCATGTTGAATAGCTTTCCCATAGGAGTTGGGCTGTTTCCTCTTACAATCACATAGTCCCAAACATGATACTCGAGAATAATACAAACTGGATTCATTGTGTACCTCATGATTGTATAAGACTTTCAGATTTGGGGAAAATGCTAAGAAATATGGCTTTTGGCAGACAGGGAGTCTGAAGAGTAACACCTCCTAGTGTGCCTCTTGGCAGGAAGAGGAGATATAAAATCAGTCTCTTCTTCCAACAATGTGATCGTGGAAGTACTATGCTTAACTACATGTGTTGATTTACAGAGCTGGAGGACAAAAAAAAATGGAATAATTGTCCATTTTGCAATTTTTAATACTTTTCATATACATCACACATTTATCTATTAAAAAAAATTATGTGGAAACATCTTACAATGCATGCATAGCAAAGCTGTGCAACGAAAATGCACCACAGAAGTGGGGGCTGAAAGTGAGGGGAACCTCTTGTGAGGTTTGGAAGTGTGTAGAATTACCATGGCTGTCTGAATGCTGCACTCCCTCCTGGGCCTCTGGTCTCCTCCTGACCCTGCCTAGGCTGCCATTACCTGTCTAGAGCAGTACAGCCAGCAGAGTTGCCACCAGCACCAGCCACCATATTGCTGCCATGCCACTCCACTCACCCAGGGGAAGAAGCTGGCTCACTCCTGGTCCAGTGTCTTAAAGGGCAAGGTCCGCCAACTTGATTCTCCTTGGCCACCGCTCCAGGGCTTGAAGAAGGGCAAAGGACTCCCTATCTTCCTTTGTCGGGCACAGTGAGAGTGAATCAGCTGGGCAAACATGAGCTCTGGGGAAGGGGCAACTGGATCCTGCACCATGTCCATCTGGCTGCAGCTCCAATAGCTGCTAGAGTGAGTAGACAAGGTTTGTTCAGCACCTGACTCTGGAGGGGCAACCATTCCTGTTTCTGTTGACAGCTCTTCCCTCACCTTCCCATCCTGCCAGGGCTTGCTCCACTCTCCTGTCCCATGGACATGGCTGGCACCACAAGGAGGGGATCTTGCAAAGCCCCAGGCTCCTCAGTGAATCATTACATGTCTACAAGCAAATAACAAAACTTCTTAGATTTCCTACCTAGATACAATGGCTACTGGATAAAAACAAAAGGAGAACTTGAGATGACTCATGGGAGAGCAAGAATCCCATCCAGTTCTGTCCGCACTTCTTCTCTATTTTCTTGATATCATCCCTCTTTTTCCTTCCCCAGCCCATCTCCTACTTTCCCACTGTCACTACCATTACAACCTTCTTGCAACATTGCTACTCCCACGTTCTCCTCTCCCTTTGGTTATATGGGATTGACAGGAAATCTCTTAAAGCTAACTAAGATCTTAAGTGATCTTATTCAGCATTTTTGAAGCTTCAATGTGTGTGCAAGTGTATACAGAGTTTCATTTAGGGGGATGTTAATTCTCATTTTTTTTTAACTTTGGGGATTTTCCTGCCGATGTTGAGGTCTGCGCAATGTCGCCTCCTTTTTTTACCTGGTTCCATTGTGAGTTGTTGATCTGCAATCTGAGGCCAAGCTCAGAATTAAATATGTGTTTATTTTATGTTATATGCTAACTGTGGAACTAGACATTTGAAAGTGCTGTAATAAATCTAAATAATACCCCTGTTTTACAGACATTTCTAAAATATTTTAGCAGTATTCCAAACCTACTGATTTTTCTTCCATTCCTTATTTGCTTTTCAATTGTTCCTATAATCAGGAAGCTGTAGTTATATGTTTGTATACGGTCATTACTTTTTCCTGACAGAAGCCTTGAGGGTGGGCTACAAATAAATATATCCATGGGGGAAAATGTACATACAAGTCCTGCCATCAGGCCTGAAATCTGCTTTAAATCCTTACAAACTGGACATTGGACATCATCACAGTAAGCCTCATGCACTCCTTCTTTTGCCAGGCTTGTTCTTTCTTCTCTTGCAAAGGCTGTGCTACTTGGCATGACTTCAGACATCAGACTGACTTCTGAAATACCAGGAATCAAGATGTGTGCGAGAAAAGCTCAGTTCACCTGTGCAAGGTTAATAGAGTTCGTCTAGAAGAAGTGAAGGACTTACAGTGTGAGCTCTGTAGAGCAGTTAGCATCTGGAGCAGGTTTGGGAAAATGGGCAAAGACTGAGCTAGTCAGCATTTTGGGACATTTCTCCAGTTTTATCATCTTAGAAGAAAATACAGATAAGCCCAATAATGTTCTTTAAATCATATTTGATATCTTGTGATCATCAGGTAGGAGTCACAGTTCAAAATCCATTACACTAACCACACAACATTTCAACTGCAATTATAAGAGATAGTTTCACTTAAAAATCAATTTTACCTAGTGCTCAGGGGAATAGTTCTTTAAAGCAGCAGTCCGCAAGCTTCCGCTTGCTGCGGATCGCTGCGGAGTAGTAGGTGGAGAGGGCGACCCGGGGGCCCATGCACGCGCGGCAGCCCCAGCACAAACTCGCATGTGTGGACTGCCGCGCACGCGTGTTTGCGCCCGGCAGGGGCGCAAACGCCATGATGGCGGCGGCGGCTTCCCCTCCCAGCCCCTCCGGGCCGCGAGCAAATCGGCCGCTAAAGCGGCCAGTTAGCTTGCAACTCGGCAAGCTTCTCTTCCCTCCCCTCCCAAAGTGAGAAGCTTGCCGGGCCGCGAGCTAATCGGCCGATTTGGCGGCCGATTTGCTCGCGGCCTGGCAAGCTTCTCGCTTCGAGGGGGGAGGGAAGAAGGAGCCGCAGCCCGGCGCCGAGGCCTTTGCGGCCCGGCGCCGGGCCGCGGCCCGCAGGTTGGGGACCACTGCTTTAAAGAGTGCCTGCATTTGGGAAAAAATCCGGATGGATCTTATTAGACTAAAACTCATTGCCTTACATTAAGATATGGCACCATTAGGGATAAATTGTTTCCCTTCTCCCTTAAAAAATAAAAAAAAAATTGTTTCCAAAACTTGGAAAACATATTTTCATAGTCAAGCAATTAAGGATGTAACAACAACACTTAAATCACATGAACACTGTTACATGCCTTGAAGGTCAAACTGGACCATCTAGGCATTGACCTTCCTGGCTGGAATTTCCATTGATGAGTTGTCATTTCCATGTTGTTCTTGTGTGTTTCAAACTCCAATTCTTGGTTATGCTGGCAATTGTCATCTATCTTGTGTGAACTCTGGAAATGATCATTTGAGCTGACAGCCTGTTATTACCACCAGGCTTCAGAAGACAGCGTTAACAAATGTTTGACAAATGGAGGAGTAGCCTTACAACACTGTGGGTGCCAATGATGCTTTCTGAACAATTAGTAATGAGGTTAGAGCAGGATACAGCACTATTCATTTCCAGTATAAGATAAACCCACTAAATGCATCTGAATCTATCTGTAGCTGCTACCTTTGGCTTTTGGTATCCAACCATGTCACTTTCTTCCCAGATTATACAAGAAGTACTTATAGTGTGGTGCTATCATCATAAAAGATTTTGTTTGGTCCACCAAGAGACTGATCATTTCTGCATTGAAATGAGAACAAGAATTCAAGCATGAATAAAAAATTAGCACAAACAATGCCACAAAAAGTTATGACATCTCTGCATCTATAAGTACATATTTTTAAAGAAACTGCACAATACTAGTACTCCTTTAAATGTTTTAAGTTATGGAACAGTGAACATCAAGATGAAACAATTAACAGTCTGACAGAAAAAAACAAATACCCATCTTACCTGATGCATGCAAATCATTAGAACAAAGGAGCAGGGAGCAAAGACAAGAATTTAATGAGGGAAGACGAAGGGCTCATCTACAATCTACAATCTCACTATAACAGGGAATTGGAAGAATATGGGATATCTTTACAGGATAACGGCTGAGAGACAGAGTTGCTGGAAGAAATTCCAGAATCAGGATTTGGGGATTGCCATGCCCTATATACGTGATTTGCAACAGCAGGTCAATGTGGTTGCAATGTGTGAATACTGGGGGCCATTTCGCACGGCTTCAAAATAGCACAATGGTTGCTAATTGGAAACGCTACTAATTTGCCATAACCCACGACGTCGTAGACAATCTGCAACAATCCTGAAACCGACCCGCAAAAAGCGCTTCGTTGTAGCGCTTTCAGGGGAATCCAGAAAAGTGGATTCACCCTCCGGATAGCGATACACTCCTGCAACCAATCTGCAACAATAGCGCTAAAGACATGTGCGTTACCATTGTTGCGGGTTCTTCAAAGTCCCTCCTCCCGAGCCTGTCCTCCAAACTTCCGGCGAAGCGATCGCCATTTTTTTTTCTCCGAGCGAGCGGGGATAAACGCACCAGCGAGCCTCTTTCTGTTTAGAGGCTTCCCTGGCTTCAGTCCTTCACCTTTAGTCACTAAGCACAAACTACATAAAAGCCCGTTTGCTGAAATAAAGTCCCTTTATTTTTTACACATTAATTCAGCCGAAAATCGGGCCCGTGAGAGGGGGGGGGGATTTTTTTTTTATCACTCGAGGCAGCGTGCCAACGATCATACAATCAAACGACAGCTCACATTAGGCAGCTGGATGGGTCTCTCCGTTGCAACGAATCTACCTAGATTCGTTGCTATGGGTCTGTTTTTTTTTTTAAACCTTTCTTAAAGGGAAAGGGGCTGTTTGGGAGCATGCTAACGGCTGCCCATTGGCTGCTTGACGGCCAGGGGCGGGACGAGCTTGGCAATAGCGCTTCCTTTCTAGCGATTTCTGCCGAGACCGGAAGCCTGTGGGAAACGCTAAAAAACGCAACTGATTCCACTACAAAGGCAGGTATGCATAACGACGAATTCCACTATTTTAAATGGCGATTTTTCATTCCGCAAACAATTTGCAACAAAGATCCCCGTGCGAAAAGGCCCTGGGTCACCTTTGCATAGGGCCCACCTGGTCTGTTCTAAAAGCCTGACTTTTGCCTGTTGGACCTTTGAACTACCACCAGACCACACCTTGACCCTTTTCCTACTTTGATGTTCAGCCGAGTCTCTGACCAGGCTCCAGATTGCTACCTATACCAACCTTGAACTGGATTCTGAATATGCTTCTGACTGCTGCTTGTCCTGACCTTGGACTGCATCTCTGATTTTGGACTGGAACACTTTGGTACCATGCCTATTATGCTAAGCAGCACACCTACACAGACACACCGTCCCTATAAAATAATACAAATGATTCTCAGTTATTTAGGATTTATAGTTACAAAACTACTTTTGCATCTCATGTTGTAGTGAATTAATTAGGAGTCAAAGCTGATCAATTTCAAAATCCCACCAGTTTTTTTTTTTGCAACTCCCCTAACCACTTAAACAAACTTCTCAAAGTTTCAAATGACTATACAGATTATTTTCACCTTTCTTTCAAAATGCAAATGATTCCAAGCATCATTATTAGCTAGAACACTCATACAGTAAACCCTCTCTAGATAACATTTACTTATCATATAATTCATGCCATGCAATGTGCCATCCTCATCTTTAGATATTTGAAAAGGGAAAGATCCTCCCAAAGGCAGTAGTTCACTCCTCAGCCCCAGGATTTAAAAAAGGAATCTTAATAAATTTGTATAGCTCATTATAAGAAAAACAATTGTCGGTGAGATTTCAGTATGCATTAGGAATGCCAACAGTGTGTGGTGTAAATATTCCTCTTTATGAGCATAGTACGCTGGGAAATTCTCACTTGCAGGGAATGGCACAGGAGAAGTTGTCAGTGGACTGTGGTTTATGTGATAAGGACGTGTGTCTTCAAAAATGTACATATTTGTCTTAAATTAATTTCTCTAAAGAACTGAATTGTAAGCTCCAGACAGAAACTTATTGAAGCACTCCTATACAAGTTACTAAATATTTGTCTTCAAAAAATCATATGAGTAGGAGGAAAAAATCAATCGTCTCCAAATGAGAGGTAATGCACTAAATTAAGAAACAAAATTCAAGCACTACAATATGGAAACAGTATGAGCTGAATTCTATAAATCACAAAGCAGCCTTAAATACAGACTTGCTACCCATGTTTCTATGTTGTATGCACAGGCCTGGTATAATTGCTCTTTACAGAATGCATTTAGGAGATCCAGCTGGGGTACTTTATACTTTTTCTATCACTGCACCTAAATGGAAGTAGACTGTAGATGAGCAATAATAGCCCACCAATCCCTTCCATCCCCACCTGTGATGGAGAGCAAAATCAACTTAGTGAATGCAATTGAAAGAACTGAGCAACCAAATTTTGCTTGTAATATACAGAGCAACAAGTGTTCTCATTGTGGGCAAATTCATAATCACTTGGTGACTGTAGCTGGGATAAGGTAAGGAAAATGTGTGATCCAAATCCTCCAAATAAATACATAAATCACACAGTCTATCTTTCCAAAACTGAGATATGGACTACGGTTTCAGTATAGTCAACAAGGTGAGTTCAATCCTGACACTATCAGACAGGAAAACCACTGAACACATGTATACCTGCATATACATGTACAACCTTTCTTATACAAAGAACAAATCCATAATCCCTACCAGGAACGGTATGCTAAACTGGATGCTGATGATGTCATGCTGCCCCAAATTCAATATCATATCAAATTACAGAAGAGTTTAGTAGGACGTTAAGGGATCATAGCTAAGAGTAATGGAAAAATGCTGGGAAAAGAATATTATCCAAGTCAACACAGCATATATACATTTCAGAGACTACACAGCAACAGTAAAATCAGGGGAACTGTCCCATAGGAATGCATGGATGTCCCCATCACTTCAGACATTGAAAAATGTACTGGACAAACTAGAAAGTATCCTGACCCTAGTAACAGCCTTGCAATAACTGGAAGGCATAGATTGTTTGACTTGCCTGATCTCTGACCATCTTTACAATTCTCAATTAATAGTACACAAAAATGCTCAGACAACCTATCAAGTAAATTATGAGTTTTGTTCCTGAAAGTCCATTATTATGAATGTACATAGCAGCAATGCATCTCAGAATGTCTACATGTTTTTGCCAGAATTTCCCCTGGTATATGCATGATCATGCCTAATTTTCATTTCTCCCTAAAACAATGAAATGATTCTGTCAAACTAATGTAACATTTATTTGAAAATGCATTCTCATTGTGAGAGCTGGTATAAGAAAGTTTGAGGTTTACTACTTGGTGCATGCATGTAGTTTTCTACACAGTATTCAGACCTTTATTCCCATTTAAAATTTGTGCCATTTGAAGGTTATGTCTTTGTATGTGGATGCCCTGGACCAGAAACAAGAGAATGCAAGAGGGAGAGCAGAACCTCTCATAGCCTAGAAGAGAACTGGAACATGTTGGACAATACTTTAAAAGCAAGTCTCAACATGTTGAAGTATCAGAAAACCAGGAGGTAAAGAGTTGAGCAACTTGAATGACAGGCTGCTTTAAGCAGTCTGATTGGCCAGCAAAAGCTGAGAGAAAAGTCCGATGAGAGCAGTGTGCTGACGGAAATTGGATTCTTTTGTGAAATTGGATTCTGACAGAGACCGGCAATGAGAGAAGACCATTCTGTAATTTATCTGTTGAATACACTGTGGAGAATTTAGTCAGAAAATATGGTTTTGACTAATCAATCTAGGTTCAGCCTAAGCTGAAAGCAGTTCTATACAGACAGGAGAACTGGGAATAATATTTGGCAGGGTTATTTGGGTACAGCCAGTTGCTGTAGTGGTTAGGAGCGCAGACTTCTAATCTGGCTAGCTAGGTTTGATTCTACGCTCCTCCACATGCAGCCAACTGGGTGACCTTGGGCTTGCCAGAGCACTGACAAAGCTGTTATGACCAAGCAGTAATATCAGGGCTCTCTTAGCCTCACCTACCTCACAGGATGTCTGTTGTGGGGAGAGGAAAGGGAAGGCGACTATAAGCCACTTTGAGACCCCTTCGGGTAGAGAAAAGGGGCATATAAGAACCAACTCTTCTCTTCCTTCTTCTTCTAGTGAGCTGAGAATTCCAGTCAAGTCAAAGGAAAGGGGACATATTTTCTAGGGACAGAAGATAATCCCTGCCCAGTTAAACAGGGAAATTAGCTCTGAGGATGTCCCTGGTCTGTTGTGAAAGGATACTGCTTTAGACACCTCAGGAGTTATAGTGAAACTGGCATTTCAGAAAAGGGGAGAGTGGGTAATAACAGAGGGTATTCAGAAAATGAGAGGAGTTTAATGAAACTCAAAGAAAGAATACCGTAGTGTTTGAGAAGATACAGACACAAAAGCCTCTCCCACTATTAAGAACTTAGAAACTAAGGAAATAAGCTTCAATAGCTCTCAGTAGCCTGACTTAAGAACTAAAGACTGTGCAACTACTGATTTCCACCTGACCTTTCTCCATGTGTTGAATAAAATCTTTGATTCTGTTTGACTTTTACGATATCCCAAAAGTCATTCTGAAGGGGTTTTGGTAAAGAGGCCTCCTGCACCTTTCCATGATGTACCAGGGTGGGAAGGCCAGCTTTATTAATCTCAATAAAGAAATCACATTACTTTGGAGGCTCAGTCAATGAGAGAACTGATTTTTTAAAGGGAAGATATGCCTTTGAGGGAGAAAGGTGAATGGAGTTGTCATAACATGTTTCTTGTCTCACTCCTTGCATTGTGAATAGAGATACGTTGAGCTGATCAAATGCAGGCCCAGCTGAGTGACAAAACCATCACACAGAACCAATTTTTAAGAAGATTTTCTAACCCAAATTGAAAATCAGTGAATAAGGGAATGTTTGTGAGAGGGAATAAAGAAATTCTGGTGGCAAAGATGAATAAGATTATACTTTCTAGCCAATTCAAAATTTACTATTTTTGTTGGTCTTCTGTGTCCCTGTAAGATGAGCCAGTGCTCCAAAGATCTGGGGATGAATGCTGACAAAGACCCCTTCCAACCATTCAGTAGAATGAAGAGGTGACCTTGATGAGACAGAAAACTGTCCTGCCCACTGTTCCTCAGTGGAACAAGCTTCCATGGGAGGTGGTGAGTTCTCCTTCCAGTTTTTAAGAAGAGGCTAGATAGTCATCTGACAGAAATGATTTTATTAACTTAGGCCGATTGTAAGTGGGTGGCAGGAAGGGATGTACCAGTGTTTGTCTCTTGTGGCCCTTCCTTGCATACCCAGGGAATCGCTAATTGCCACTGTGGAATGGTAGGTGAATTTCCTCCAGGCTAGGATGGATTCAGGAGATTTTTGGTGGGCATGAAATTAGGGTCACTGTGGGTGGGCAGGCAGTTGTGAGTTCCTGCATTGTGCAGGTGCTTGGACTAGATGATGCTGGAGATCCCTTCCATGGGATGGGGTATTGTAAGTATATGATTCAATGAACTCTTTCTCCAGGATCATAGGGGTATTGCACATTACACTTTTGGAGTAAGCTGTAAAAGGCCTCTATTACAGCAGTGCACACGTGCTTCTAATTCCTAGTAATTATTCATTAGAGGCAAAGCCCGTTGCACCCAGGGAAACAATGGGTTCCAGGATGCAGACCTGCACTGTGGCCTTCCTCGGGGCTGGCTTCATGGCAGAAGCTCCTGCTCATCTCTGGACTCTTGAGGCTCTGCCTCTAAACCTCAAGGAACATTCCTGACCCAGAGATCCAGAGGCCACCAACCTTCAGGTTCAGCCTGGAAATCTTTTGGAATTGGAGGTCATCTGCAGACTATAGAGGTCATCAGCTCCCCAGAGAAAAATTGATGTTTTGGAGCGGGTACTCTGCCGTGACAACTCATATCCAGGTTCCTGGAGATTAAAGGGCTTGCTTGGAAGGAGGAAACTCTGTTGCACTATGCCCCGAAGAGGAGGCAGGATCTCCAGTTGGGCCCTGCGGATTTGCTGGAATTGCAGGAAATTTCCAGCCAACAAAGATCAGTCCCCCTGGAGAAAAGGGCTACTTGGGAGAGGGGACTCTCTGGCTTTGGATCACATGGAGGTGCAGAGATGCCAGGATCCAGGTGGGAAACAAAGAGAAATGCTATGTAGCAGTAATTGCTAATACCATCAAATAATTCAAAAACTTGTCAGAGTTTCTTCCTTCAATGAAAGTATTTAATTGATGGCAAAATTTGTTTGAGGAACTGAAAACCTTTCAGACTGTACTATCTTTAATTAAGCTTACCCTTGGCTTTGACCCGGAAATTACAGCTGGTACAAGGGTCCTCACTGGTACATCCTGGGGGGCCCATATTCAGCCAGTGCTACGCCATCTGCACTGGTTAGCAGTCTGTTTCTGGATCAAGTTTAAGGTTTTGGTTTTAACCCTTAAGGCTATATGCAGCCTAGGTCTGGCTTATCTGCAGGACTGCTTATCTGCTTATGCCCCCCGCAAGGCTCTTCGCTCTGTAGGTATGAATTTACTGGTGGTCCCGGGCCCCCGGGACATAAGCCTGGCCTCAACCAGGGCCAGGGCTTTTTTGGCCCTGGCCCCAGCCTGGTGGAATGAGTTCCCAGGATTTGTCAGCTTTCTGCAGGGCCTGTAAGATGGAGCTCTTCTGCCAGGCATATGGTTGAGGCCAGGGCAGCTCCCGGCATTGTCAGCTGTGGATCTCTAGCTGAAACCAACTAAGTCCCTCGCTCCCAGATAGAAAGTAATAGACCTTTGCTGAACCGGGGGGTGGGGAGGGGGTTATATATTTATTATCCACCATCTTGATACTGTGTTTTAATTACGTTTTAATAGGTTTTATGGAATTTATTGTTTTTATGAATTCTGTAATCCACCACGAGACATTTGAGAGTGGCGGTATACAAACAAACAAACAAACAAACAAAAACATAAATAAATTTAATACCAAAGAAAATTAAAAAGTTGCTTGTTACAATCAAACATGAATATCCGCTTTTCTCAACATTTTTACCACTGAAACCCCCCTGAAATTAATTAATTAGTTATATTTATATACCGCCCTCCCCGAGGGCTCAGGGCAGTTTACAGAAAACAGGAAAAGATACAGATAACATATCCTTCAGGCTTCGAGAAACCCCAGAAGTGAGATCTCTAGGTCCCCGCTGGAGGCGAGCATCCCTGCCGCAGTTCAGGGATACCAGCCTCCAGGTGGGACCTGGGAAACCCCCAGAATGAAAGCTCCTTTCCAGACTGCTGAGGTCAGTTCCCCTGAAGGAAAGAGCTGCTTGGAATGGGGATGGAGAGTTGTGTAGCACTCCCTTCTACACACAAACCACACAATCACCTTTCCATGTAGGTTCTTGGATTGCTCTGAGAAGCCATCAGCCGGAAGATCCAAATTTAAAGGAAAACAATCCCATAACAGTGAATGAGCAAGTCAAAAAAGACTTACACCATCCTCCTGCAACAGCCTCTTCTCCCTGTGTTCTAGCTACATCTCTTTAAGTCAATGACAATTTGTACAGCTTGCTGTAGTAGTTAGCAGTAGCGGCTTCTAATGTGGAAAGCTGGATTTGATTCCCTGCTCCTTCACATGCTGGGCTGACCTTGGGCTAGTCTTGTTAGAAACTCTTCTCACAGCAGTTTCTGTCAGAGCTCTCTCAGCCTCACCTACCTCACAGGGTGTCGTGGGGAGTTGACCAAAACATGATTTTCTGAAAGGAAACATGAAGACAATTTGAAAGGCTACACAATGTCATTCCAAGATCTCCATCATGCTTGGGAAAACACAGTCAGGAATTGCCAAAATAATTTTAGAGCTGCTTTCTATCCCACAAGTTGAATTTTGTAATATTTTGTAATATCAAGAGAAAAGGCAACTTTAATATACTTCTGTTGCCAGTTTTCTTGTTCCCTGTTAATTAGTATTACAGAGTGCTAATAATATAAATCAGAGTGACATATTCACAGTCTCTTAATTTTATGAATTTACTAGCAGAAAAGGCCATTGTATCCCTGAATATAACAGGTGCTAGGCCACCCACCCAGCCCGCACTGGGCAGGCCAGCCAAGGCCTGAAAAGACCTCGGCTGGCTTTTTTGAGATGGGGGGGGGAGGTGCTGGTGGGCAGTCAGTTCTCCCCTTCCGCTGACCCCAAAGGGCCTGTCGAGGCCAGCGGAGCCCTTGGCGGGCCATTTTGGGTGGGGGCAAGCAATCTGTTCCTCCTCCTACCACCCGGGCAGCTCTACCAAGACCTGGCAAGGCCGAAGCTGGAGCTGCTTGGAGCAGCGGTAGTGCTAGCAAGGGCTTCTCCCCCCCACCAGCCCACAGTCCCAGGTCCTCTACCCTCCCTCCCAGCTTGGATGCAACCAGGGGCGGGACATCTTTCCTGATTTGCTGTTTGTTGGATGGATGGCCAATCAGGAATGGGACAGCCAGGATAGCTGACCTGATTGGTGGTTAGGCAGTGAGTCCCAGCTCCTCCCAGCACCCCATCCCGGCTTTATTAATGGTTACAGATATGATACAGATATGATCTTTTGTTTCTGTGATACATGTGATTATTTTTTATGTTTAATACGGCAAATAGTAGGAATAAGTATGCTGTATTTCACTAGGACTCAAACCGTATTTGATTCCTTGGAAGCTATGATACTTTCTCCCAATAGTGAAATCGCTACAGTTATTAGCATATGGAACATGTTAGTCAGTTCTATCACATATTTTCTGACAATAACTTTCTCCTTTCCACTACCCCTTCCCATACACCATCTAAAATTTCATTTGTAAAAATTCTGTGGAGACATTATTCACACTTGCTGTATAAGATTAATCTAGGAGAAACAATCTAGCTCAGGTACGGCACGTGGTATATTGAATTCAATGCATTGGACAAAGCAGGAATACTGTGGCTGAAATAAAACAATCTTTGTGAATAACTCTTAGAAAATACTTAGCTCATATGTGTATAGAATATAGCGACATGGATTTGTCCCCTTCACGTATTTCAGATACTTAATGTTTCCTTTGCATAGTTCTTGTCCTATAGTTGTTGAATATATGATCGATTTCTGACTTGAATTTTGCTTTTTAAATAGATAATATTCCTGCTCTGTTAAAAATTCAGCAATGCTCACTTAAGGAATAATTCCTACCCAGCAGACACTGTGCTGAAAAGGCTTTGACAGTCATAAAGCAGCCTATAATGAGAATTCACATCCTCCTACTCCTCTTTTGCAAATCTGAATGACTCGAATTCTGAAGCCAAAGGAAATGGACTTGCCATACATTGTTTGTAGCTTCCATCTACAAATTCCATTGTGAAAATCTTTCTAAGACTAACTTCTTAAATGAAGAGCATTAAATCTAGGGCAGACTTAGTTTAGAATCAGGAACAAACGGTGCTTCCTAAAATGTAAGCTACGTTTCTAATTATAAAGAAGCAGCCATTGGACAACCCATCCTTAGCCTAGGTTAAAGGTTGAAAGGGCTTAGGGCAGCAGCTAAGCCTTGCCCTGGAGTATCTTGAAGGTACAAGAGCAGTAAATTCTACCAGCATCACACAAGAGGATAGCTCAGAAATGGGAGGCATCATGGACAGATGGGGACTGTTGGCTATCTCAGGTTCTCCAGCTGAAAGCGTGTCCCTGAAAATTCTGGTGTATCATGGAAATGCCAGAAAGGCCTGAAAGGAAAAACTGTATCTGATCCCCAGCTCTGTTGTCCCAAGCACTGGCACAGCTTTGAATACCACTGAAGTCTGCACCCAATCACAGCCCTCCAAAACACTAATAAATCCAAGATGGTTCACCCATAGCTCAGATTACAGGATGCAAAGCATGCGGCAATGAGACTGTGGCCTCATGTCATGTACAGTTAGAGTACACATTGGGGTGAGTGCTATGGTGATGGAAATCCTAAAGAAAGAATATGCCATGCAGAAAAGGGAGCACTGAGCCTCAGCAGTCACCCACAGGAAAGGCCAAACACTGTAGATATGTCTAACACTGTTCTGTTCAGAACCCTCACAGTTACTCCATCTCAGAATGAAAACATCCAGAGAGAGACCTCATTCTCATAACTGGGTATGCAAAGAGGAAGCAACTATCTCAGGTAATCAATGAAGAATGTAGACGGAGAAGAAGAGCTGCTCTTTATACCCTGCTTTTCACTACCAGAAGGAGTCTCAAAGTGGCTTACAACTGCTTTCCCTTCCTCTCCCCACAACAGGCACCCTTGAGGTAGGTGGGGCTGAGAGAGCACTGATATTATCACCCTGTGAGAGCAGCACTATCAGGGCTGTGACAAGCCTGAGGTCACCCAGTTGGCTGCATGAGGAGGAGCAGGGAATTAAACTCATCTTGTCAGATTAGAAGCCGCCACTCTTAACCACTACGCCAATCTGGAAGTGTGATCCCTGCTCCTTGCCCAAGGGGACTGCTGCAAAGAGTTCATTCATTCATTCATTCATTCATTCATTCATTCATTCATTTGCCGCCCTCCCTGGAGATTCAGGACGATTTACATAAAACATATAAACAATACATGAAACAATCCATAACATATTTGTATCCCCTATTTGCATATTGTCTCAACAAACCTATCCTCCCCAACAGTAAGCATGAATCATGCTGAAATAAGGTAGGCTGGCAGGTATTTCAGTAGTCCATTGCTGTTCTGTACTATGCCAGTGCAATCTTGAAGTGAGCGACACAATGAGCACTACTATAGTCCAGAGTAATTAGCAGCCACCTCACCCTTCCAATTTGTGCTATTGGTAGCCAAATGTCTATTGCCTTGCAGGATCAGAGCCTCAGAGAGTAGCCCCAATAGAATGTGCAGACATAGTTCTAATGCAGCTCACCACAAATGCCAGAAATGTGTTGGGCCTAAGGACAGTCCACTCCATGAAAAAACCCACATGGAAAGGTTGCAGCCTTGCCAAAGCACCTTTGGCAGATCACTAGAGCTCACTTGTTCTCTGATATCTGTGTGAATCATTACTCTTTAAGATGCTGTGCAGTTACTTTCAGGGAGCATGCTTTATTACCTCTCTTGGTGTTTTCCACATTTGGGCAGTTATCAGGGGTGTATCAGAAACATTAGCATACACTGGTTGGCTATCCCTGTATGCCTGTCATGTGTGTACTGGATGCATGCCACTACATGATTAACAGGAATGCTACGGGTTGCTGAATGGTACTTCTGTCGATTATTTCCTCTATTGAGTAAAAATAATGCTTTGACCTGCCTGCCTAGTCTAGCCTGACCTAGTCTAGGCAGATGTATCTAACAAAGTGGGTTTTGGCTCATTAATGTTTATGCCAAAGCAGACTTTCTGATTATTATGTTGTATGCTATTTGATATTTTATCTTGTTTTATTTTATAAGCTTCCAGAAACATTCTAAACTAGAGGCAAAACCCATTGCATCCAGGAATATAACAGGTGCTAGGATGCACACCTGCACTGTGGCCTTCCTGGGGGCTGGCTTCATGGCAAAAGCTCCTGCCCACCCTTGGACTCTTGGGGCCCCGCCTCCACACTGCAAGGAACATTCCTGACTGAGGGGTCACCAACCTCCAGGTGCGGCCTGGAAATCTCCTGGAATTGAAGGTCATCTGCAGACTATAGGGATCAGCTCCCCAGAATAAAATGGCTGTTTGGGGGACTCTGAAATGACAACTGGAGCCTAGAGAAAAGGATTACTTAGGAGGGGGGCTCTCTGGCTTTGGATACCATGGAGGGGCAGGGATGCCAGATGAGAAACAAAGAGAAATGTTGTGCGGCAGTAATTGCTAATAGCACTAAACATCAAATTATTCATAAACTTGCTCGTTTCTTCCTTCAATTAAAATATGTAATTGATAGCAAAATTTCCTTAGAGAATTTGTTCTTCAGTTCAGTTTAATATAAAAGAAACAGTTGTATGTTACAATCAAGCATGAAAACATTGGTTAGTAAAGAACTTACAGAAGGTTCTCAATTACTGCCTATATGTCAGCTTTTCTCAACATTTTTACAACTGAGAACCCCCTGAAATATTCTTCAGGCTTGAAGAAACCCCAGAAATGAGATCTCCAGGAGGCTCGCATCCCTGCCATTGTTCAGGGATGCCAGTCTCCAAATGGGTCAAGGGGAACCCCCAGGATGAAAGCACATCTCCAGACTGCAGAGATCAGGTTCGCTGGAGGAAAGGGCTGCTTGGAACGAGGAGGGGGGTTGTGTAGCACTCCCCTCTACACACACCCTCAAACTGAGATCAAGAAACCTCTGGAGGTCCACAGCTCTTTCTGGCATAGACAGTAAGCCTCTTTCCCACCCATCCAGTTAACCTGAATGGGGCGAGTGACTCTTCATTTCAACTGGTTGGGGACAGAACCAACTTCCTCCTTTTTGAAAGTGTGCGAGCTCACCTCAGAGCTCTAATAAGGGGGGGAAAAACTCATTGGATCCAATCTCAGGTCTAGGAACTTCAACTAGTTGAGTGGTACCATGCAGGTACTGTTCTGATACAGCCATTATAGGTACTGCTGTTATAAAAGTATTGTTACTCTATTTTCTAATACCAATAGTGGGTTTATTGCAGCAGGGGAGAGGGAGGCCCGGAGACCGGTGGGGGGGGGAGCTGGTGCCTGCAAATCAGCAGGCGCACCTCCCTCCCCCCGTGGTGCAGCGCTTGCTGCACCAGGAGCACGCTGTGAGGGGGAGGCGCAGGCGCCGGCACGCTGGCACCCACAAACACACAGGCGCGGCAGGTCTGTACCTGCACATCTGCGGGCGACACGTGCCAGTGGGCGCAAATGCGCAGGTGTGGACTTGCTGCACCTGCGCCGGCACCCATAAATGCCCACTGGCCCACCAGTGCCCGCGCCACCCTCCCTGCTGCGGCCCGGTACCGAGGCCTCCATGGCCCGGTACTGGACCGTGGCTCGGGGTTGGGGAGCACCGGTTTAATGTACAAGATTAAAAGACCCATATAGAGATGCCAGCCTCCAGAACCTGGGATTACAGCTCACCTCCAGGCTGCAGTGATCAGTTCCTCTGGGAAAAAATGGATGCTTTAGGGTAGCAATCCCCAACCTGTGGGCCGTGGACCACATGTGGTCCATTGACTAATTGGAGGTGGGCCGCAAAGGACGCCTTCTCCCCCTCCCCGGCCCTTTACTTCATCCCTCCCGGCCCTTTACAACACACTTTCGGTGTCATTGTCTCCCATCACTCCCAGATGGGACTATCTTGTTGCAGAGAAACAAGCTCAGGGTTCCCATTGATTTGTCATTGCCATGAGTTAAAATTTCCATGAAAATAAAACGTTCCTTATGTTCATTGTTGTGGCGTGTCTGTATCTTATTTTGAAGGGATGTTTAAACATTACCATAGTGACCAGAGTCAGAGAGCGTTAGGGCAGTGGTTGAGAGTAGAGGAGTAAACTACCCCCCCCACTGGGCCTCAGTAAAATTGTCAAGCGTTGAGTGGTCCCCAGTGATAAAAAGGTTGGGGACCACTGGGGCACTGGTTCTCAATGTACCTGCTGGTGCAACACCTTTTGGGTTGCTGAGGCTGCCGCACCGCCACTAGCACCACCACAGTGCCCCAAGGGGGGGGGTCCGTAGGGTTGTGCGCTCTGGGATGCTGATGATCACGGAGGTCTGAGGCAGCCAGTGCTGTGGAGGGGAGGGGCACTGGCTGGTGCACCTCCAGCACCAGCATTCCTCCCTTCCATGCCACAGCACTGGCCACCTCGGGCTTCCATGATAGCTGAAGCAGCTGTATGCAACCCTTGCAGCATTAGGAAGGTGGCTGTGGCAGCTTCAGCAGCGGCGGCGGCAACCCCTGGGAAAAGGGTCAATCAACCCCCTAGGGGTCACAACCCCCAGGTTGAGAACTGCTGCATTAGGGAGTGGACTGTACAGCATTGTACTGCACTGAGGTCCCTGAATTCTCCAGGCTCTATCCCCAAATCTCCAGGAGTTTCCCAACCTGGCTATGGCAACCCTATCCTCCATCCCACACTAGTGATCAAGAGAACCCTGGCAACCATAGACCCCAAATGATGTGGGGTACTACATATGTCAAGGCACTCTATTGCCTTATGTTTTGTCACACTTGTACATATAAACTTGCTTTTGGGTTCCCATGGTCATGTACTGGTGTGACCAAGATGTCATTGTCAGAAATCTCCACAAAATATAGATACTAGATATTAAGCTCACTGTAGGCAAAATACAGCGGGTGCTAGCAGGGTGGGTGGATGGATGGGCAGAAGAGAGAAAGAGAGAGAGAAAGAAAGAAATAGAGCAGGGAAGTGGGAGAGAAAGAGGCAGAGAGAGAGAGAGAGGCAGATAGGAGAGAGGAAGGAAGGAAGGAAGGAAGGAAGGAAGGAAGGAAGGAAGGAAGGAAGGAAGGAAGGAAGGAAGGAAGGAAGGAAGGAAATGCTGGGAGGAAGGCAGGCAGGAAGGCAGGCAGGTAGGTGCCATGTAAGGGGATGGGGCAGGGAGGAAGGGAGGGGGAAAGGGCCCATTGGGGGAGAGGCACGTAGTGATGGGTGGGTTGAGAAGGGTGGGTGGCTGGGATCGGAAAGCGGTGGTAGTGTTTGGGGAAGGGGGGCTTGGGAGATCACGTGGGGGGGGGGTATGTAGCGGCAGCAGTTTTTGGCGATGGGGGGCTTTGGAGATTGCGCGGGGGGCTTGGGAGATCACGCGGGGGAGCAGAAAAGTGAAGGCAGTGGTGTTTGGGGAGGGGGGGCTTGAGAGATACGGGCCAAGGGGGGAAGGAGGTTGGGGGAGTCGGAGGTGAAGGGCCAAGCCCCTCCCGTCCTCCATGGGCCGCATGGCAGGGTAGGTCAGGGGGCTGCCTATCTGTCTTGTCGGCGGCCAGCAGTGAAATGGCAGCTGTCAGCCGAAGGCAAGCCAGACTGGGGGGTGGGTAGGTCGGGAGGCGGGCTGACAAGCGGAGCATCAGCCGATTGGGCCCTCCGCTTGTCAGTCTTGGGGCAAGGGGCCGATCGTTGGCCCCCCCATCCCAGACCGAGCCCTCCCCCGCAGCCCTTAGCATTTTATTTATACTGCTCCCGCGGAGTGGTGTAAAGATTCCCTTTGATTGGTAAAATAAATAAATATTTGTTATCAAAAGTCAGTGTGAGAAGCAGGTCTTTAAAGAACCTAACCGTACACAAATAGGTAAGGCCTTAAGACAGTCCGTCCGTCAGTCAAGACACTAAATCTCACTAAAGAAAAATCCCCCTGCTCTTATTCATTTGCAAATGTTATCATCTTGCACAATCAAAAAATATTTCAGGAGTGAGTCTACTAGTGCAGAAATGGAGTCTAGCAGTTTCTTTTCATCTCTAACTCTTAAAAGCATATTTCAACATTAATATGTGTGTGCGGGGGGGGGGGGATGTAAAAAGTGGCAATGCTTTTTATTTTCCAAGGAAGGGTAAAATAATGTGTAAAGGGGGGGGGGTAATCCCCTCAGGGAAAATCCATCAAGTGAAACAAGATTTCTACAACTACACATTCCCTGACCTTTTCCACAGTCATATCTTTAATGTTTCAGCAGTGAATTTGGTAAAAAGAAAAAAAATTAATAAAATGGATTTCATTTTTTTAAAAAGGTCAGGACATGTGTTACAGGAGAAAACTCATTTAGGTTTCTACCTTATGCCTCTCAAATGCAGAAGTTCTGCTCCCCCCTCCTTCCTACCCAAGGGACCTCTTTGCAGACTGCGCACTGGAGTAATTGATTTTTGTTAGTTTGTTTCCAGAGTGTTCTGTGCTTGAACAGGTTGGGCTTTTTTCATCAGCCAAATGCTGATTAAATAACCAGCAGTAATCACTGAGAAGCAGCAGATAAATGCTGGGGAGCATCTCTTAACTAGTGAAATGTAGTTGACAAATATAGGGGAGAAATTAACAATGAATGCTGGCTAGCTAACCAGGTATTGAGAAAAGAATAACCATTGGCTATTAGCTGTCTGGGGTCTGGTCAGGGGATTACAGGATACTTTATGGCAGCTCAAGGAAAAGCACTTGAAAGTCTACATGTGGCAGAAAGTGTCTTTTACCAACTTCATATATTATGAAAATTGGCCACTTTTGTTAACTCAGCTGACCTAACCATGTTAATCCATGCCACAGTAATCTTGAGGCTGTACTACTGCAATGTGCTATACATGAGGCTGTCCTTGAAGATATCATGTTAGTGCAACTGCTAGATTTCTGACAAGGGTTAAGAAATTTGAACATGTAACCCCAAGTGTTACAAAAGTTGCCAATTTCATTTCATATTCAATTCAGAGTGATGGTTAGTACCTTACAATAGCGATCCCCAACCTGTGCGCCGTGGACCACATGTGGTCCGTCGACTAATTGGAGGTGGGCCCCGAAGGACGCCTTCTCCCCCCCCCCGGCCCTTTACTTCATCTCCCCCAGCCCTTTACAACACACTTCGGGTGTCATTGTCTTCCATCACTCCCAGATGGGACTATCTCATTGCAGAGAAACAAGCTGAGGGTTCCCATTGATTTGTCATTGTCATGAGTTAAAATAGTGAATATTTTCATGAGTGAAAATAAAATGTTCCTTATGTTCATTGTTGTGTGTCTATATCTTATTTTGAAGGGGTGTTTAAACATTACCATAGCGATCAGAGAGCGTTAGGGCAGTGGTTGAGAGTAAAATTACCCCCCCCCCACCGGGCCTCAGTAAAAGGCATTGAGTGGTCCCTGGTGAGTGGTCCCCGGTGATAAAAAGGTTGGGGACCACTGCCTTACAAGACCTTAATGACCTGTAAGACCTCCTCAATCTACAGGCAGCTCTGATAATCAGAGCAAGGCTTATTAGTAGATTCTGCTGCTTAGGTTAAGTTAGAGCTGTCATTGTTCAGTCCTGCATCTTATCTGGGGCTGTGGCTGTGGCTGTGCTATGGAATGGGCTTCTTGGGGATATCAAGGAAGGCCCTCATCTTGCACAGGTTTTGGAGGCTTTATAAAGCTGACCTCTTTTGGCTTGCATTTGAGAGTCCATGAGTGGCTTATGGGAAGTTGATTTTATTGGAAGTTATTTTAAATTTAAGATATGCTAGTTTGAGTCTTGTTGATTAGAAGAAGAACAGAATAAAAATATTGTAAATGAATGAATGTAGTTCATGAGAATCAAGTTTTCCCCAAGGCAGTGCAACTATTACCAAGCCTATCCCAGTCTCACTAACAACTACATGAATTGGGGGAACAGTTTACAGATGTTATATAAGCTTTAGCTCAGTTGAGTTCAAAGGCTTCTTGGAGCTTTGTCAGACAAATGTAAAGATTGTACTAAAAGAGATATGTCAAAGACCATGGATACCTGTCAGTCCGTAACAAGTAAAGGCTATGAATTTCATTGGGACCATGCAAGAAGAAGAGAGGGCTGTTAACTCTTAATCCTCCTCTCAGTTTCAATAATGAAAAAATGCTCTTCATACTCTCAATAACATTTTAAAGGACATGTATATAATAATATAATATAATATAATATAATATAATATAATATAATATAATATAATATAATATAATATAATATAATATAATATAATATAATATAATATAATATAATATAATATAATATAATATAATATAATAATATAAAAAATAAATGTCTCCCCCCTTTAGATCAATACTAACAACACAGGGGACCTCATTTCAGTTCATGAAACCAGGTAAGATGTGAAGGATCAAAATCCCCTCTAACCTCCTACCCCATGGCCCCAATCTGAATCAGGTCTACCACACCCAATTTACTTTTTACAGATTGTTAGACATATCTGTGATCTTTATCACCCTTTTTTTGGTAGCTAAAATCAGTCTGCTGCTGGTGGTGTTCCTTTTGAGAAATTATTCGTTTCCAAGACTTGACCAATAACCAGAGAAACTATTTTGATTTCTCCAGCTTTTGCTTGGCTGTCCAACAATAGATTCTCTCTCTTCAGACAGGCACAAGTTGACACAAAAACTGAAAGCCATGAAAATCTGATTGAGCCCTAGCAATGACAAAGAAATTCTAGGTGTCTCCAAATGAGGGATGCCACAGTACTGGATCAATGTATAGCCAGTTCACATATTATGGTTTTAAAGCTGATGTCTGAAACTCAACTGATGGGTTTCCCCCCACTCATTCATGTGTACCATAGTGAGGGACTATTAGTCTGATTTTAACGTTGTGACTTTTTGAAATATACAGAAGATGGAAAAATATGCTTTTCAAATACAACAGTTTTAACCGGGTTACAATGTGAGTTATAATAATAATAGCACTTGTAACATGAGAAGCAGCATTAGTTAGTTGACAATAACATTCACACTTCAGTTTTGTTTGTTATTTGAAATGTTTAAATTACTATTAAGGTCCTAAGAAAACATATAAACAATCCTGTCAATTTCAGGAATTCAGCCCAGAGGTATACAGTGTGTACAAAACTACTTTCAGGCAGACTACCATATTTAAACTGTGTTTAATAATGGCAAACCACAATTTATTCTTTTTTTGACCTTAAGAACATAGGACTTCACTGGCCTGAATAAAATTCTTTTATTTTATTAAGGCCACGGCAGTCATATACTGGAGAATATTTGAATTGTGTCTTATTCTATGGCTCAAGACCTCTGGTCAAAGAAGTTCGTTGTTAATAGGGGAAAGGATATACTGGAGAATCTGTTTAGCTTATACGGGCAGTATATACAGTTCTAATTTCCCCACTATATCCTCACAACAGTTCAGTGATATAGATTAGCCAGAGAGCAGATGTCTAGCCCCAAGTCACCCAATGTATTCAATCTCAGAGACCGCTTATACACTGAGGACTTCACTGCCCCAGTTCTCATGCAGGAGCACAAATTGTGGGCGGATGAGGCACACCGGGGCAAATGCTCCCCCGTGTGGGTGCAGGAACAGGTGGGGCAACCTGCCACAACTAAAACTCCAGCCTGCAGCCCGACATGAAACCTCCAGTGCATAAATGGTCAGAAAGAGGATTTGAGCCCTAGGCACATTACGCACACATTGGATAACGCACTTTCAATGTGCTTTTGCAGGTGGATTTTCCTGAGCGAAACAAGAAAAGCTACTGCTAAAGTGCATTATCTAACACATGCAGAATAGGCTAAGATCCTATTCCCATTCTAACCACTACTCTAGAATGGCTAAGAATCTCAGCAGGTTACTCAACACAAAAGTAGCCCCTTCTTAGAATCATAGAGTTGGAAGGGACCTCATGGGTCATCTAGTCCAACCCCTTGCACTATGCAGGACACTCACATCCGAATCACTCATCTACTGTCACCTGCCACCCCCTTGAACCTTCACAGAATCAGCCTCTCCGTCAGATGGCTATCTAGCCTCTGTTTAAAAATTTCCAAAGATGGAGAACCCACCACCTCCCGAGGAAGCCTCAGGAAAGAAATCTTTACAATATTTTTTTCTATTTTCACCTTTTTAGGGATAATAAGCTTTGGAACTAATTTTATGCTGCTTTAAATATTTTTCATCAGCTATATAAAGCCAACATCTCAGTCTGTAGCCAGAAACTGTTGGGGAGGGGCATTTTATTGTTAATTATTATTATTTATTTTATTTATAGTCCACCACTCCCAGCCAAACTGGCTTGTGGTGGGTTACACATTTTAAACATCACAATAAAACCCCAGTAAAATAATCTATCCTACCCTGGCGATGAAAAAACCTCCTTCCCCCACTCTGCAACTTTCCAACCCCCTGCCTCAAGGGATGGATGGTAACAGATGGTAACTGGGGAGTGGTAGCTGTTCTAGTCAATGGGGGGGGGGAGCTAGGTCTAATTACCCTGGCCTCACCCACAGACATAGTGGAAGAGCTCCGTCTTGCAGGCCTTGAGGAACTGAGAAAGTTCTGACAGGGCCCTCAACTCACCCAGGAGGTCATTCCATCAGGTTGACACCAGGCATATCTCTCATGGGCCAGGGATCACCAACAAGTTTTCACCTGCAAAGCGAAGAGCCCTGCAGGGGACATAGGAGGGTAGGCAGTCCCACAGTTATGTGGGGCCCAGACTGAGGATCTCCTTAAAGGTCACTACGCAAACACTGAACCTGGATCGGGCTGCAAATGGCAGCCAACACAGCTGCCTCAGCACTGGCTGGATATGGGCCCTCCATGGTGTACCTGCGAAGACCCTAGCAGCTGCATTCCGCACCAGCTGCAGTTTCTGGGTCAAGGCCAAGGGAAGGCCTGCATAGAGTGAATTACAGAAGTTAAGGGGGCAACTTAACACACAGGAGTTCTACATTTAAAAAATCTTTCACAGACTAAAGAGATCCAGCTTGGTATAGTGGTTAGGAGAACAGACTTCTAATCTGGCAAGTCAGGTTTAATTCCATGCTCCCCCACATGCAACCTGCTAGGTGACATTGGGTTTGCCACAGCACTGATAAATCTATTCTGACTAGGGTTGTGCACGGCAGCGTCCAAATTGGCCATTCCAGGCAGATGCAGCCAATGCCATGCCACGGGGGGGGGGGAGAGGCACGGGCGCCAGTGGAGCTCCATGCCTGCCTGCCTGTGTGCACCGACTGACCAGCACCCGCGCCTCCCTCTCCCCCCCCCCCCCGTGGCGCGGCACTGGCTGCGTTGGCCTGTGACGGCTGATTCAGACACCGTCGCGCACAACCCTAGAATATCAGGGCTCTCTCAGCCTCACCTACCTCACAAGGTATCAGTTGTGGGGAGAGAAAAGGGATGGTGGATGGAAGCCACTCTTCGGGTAGAGAAAAGCAGCATATAAGAATCAACTCTTCTTCTTCTTCTAAATACATTCTGCTATTTAACCTACTGCTCCAATGCAGGATTGTCAAATTATCAGGTAAAACAGAGTCTTCTGCTCTGCCTTAAACAGCAGCTTGATCTGAAGAAACCAACAAGGAATGCTTCAGGTAGCATGGCATGCCTAAACCTCAAGTAGCTGTTACACAGAAGCAGAATAAAGATCTATCTAGCTGTCACTTTAATATCACTTGGGTCTGCAGCAAATACCAGTTGAGGTGATGTTATTTAAAGTAATACCATGAAAAACTTTTCATCAGTTAAATATCTGTTGAAGGGTCAGGATCCCCCCCCCCGCCCCCGAGCAAACACAATCAAGGTAGACCAAAAGCACTCTAAACTTCCATTAACTGTAGGGAAGGAGTCACTTACCTGGGAAGCTGACATCAGAACAGTGTTTTATATATTAACTGCTTTCATTTGTATATTATTTTACCTATGTATTTTATCATTGCATTATTTTATTTTATCAATGCAGATGGGGACTGCAGAAATGAAATTAAAAGACGCTTGCTCCCGGGGAGGAAAGCGATGGCAAATCTAGACAGCATCCTAAAAAGCAGAGACATCACCCTGCCAACAAAAGCAAGCATATTTAGCAATGCAGCCTCTATTTACCAGCATTGTAATACAGCTGTTGGAGGCCAAGCTCAGTGAGTGTTTCCAGCTGGGAGAGCTTGGTTTCTGGTAGGCACAAAAATGCCTTGAACAGTGCATGCAAGGGGATGGCTTGTTTGCTCATGCAAGTGCCTTGGCTCGGCTATATTTTGCTGGGCTCCTCTGGCTGACCAGTATCTGTCTGTTGTTTTGCTACTGCCTTCACAGGCCCAGGTCTTCTGACTGTTTGCACCTGGGGCAGAATTAAGGCTGTTTGATGGGATAGGATGTTTTGGGTGGGGTGTTGCCAACCCCCCCCCCCCCGCCTTCTCATCCTGGCCCCCATCTGGTGGAACGAGCTCCCTGAAGAGATCAGGGCCCTGTCTGAATTCTCACAATTTCACAGGACTTGCAAAAGGGAGCTCCTCCACCAGGCATCTGCTTGAGACTGACCAGCCCAAAATCACATACACCCCCTCCCATGCCCGAAGAATCTGACCAACCCAAAGCTGTGTCAATATTCCTGTTTAAATATTATTCTGGTTGATGTTATGATTGTTATATATGTTACAAAGTTCTATGTAATTACCCCATGATGTTATATGTAAATCGCCCAGAGCCATATGGAAATCTAAATAAACAAACAAACAAACAAATAAATAAATGTAGTTTTTGAAAAGCATTATTTAAATGCTTTTTGAAATGCAAAGAATGTGATTTTTTAAATAGGGGATAGCTACTCTGGCTATTTTAAAACCACTTTTAAAGAGGAAAAAAAGGATATACCAGATATGCAAAACAGATGACGGGTAAGTAAAGGAGACTCACCTAAATTGTTTAAACCTGTTTTCTGTCTTTTTATAATTGAATTATAGCTAACTATAATTCACTGATGTTAGTTAAAATTATACTGATAACATCATACCAAGTTAATAAGCAGCAACAATGGGGGGAGAATTACAGTAGATAGTCTATTATACAGTTACAGCCATCAGGACGAATCAAAGTGAAAGCACACAATGAGTGGAAAGAACTCTAATCAGAACATTAGCGTAATAGAGAATAATACCTGCCATTCATACTGGATATTTATCTTTCTGCTCCACACAGTCAACTGGAGAAATTGACGGATAGAACGCAAGTACGTGTATGGGGTGGGGTGGGTTGATGGTGACATAGGATGCACTATGAGGGAAACATTTTGTATTGTACCTTCATACTGTGGCTATTTTCATTACCCATTAATGCAGGAATATTGAGACAGGTTTTTAATTTGAAATTACATTTCTATTTTAAAAGTATGTAGGGAGATATATTTTAAATCAGGTGCTCTTTTGGAATTATTTTTAGTCTATTGGTCTTCAGATTTAGTATACAAAGTAGGGACCCTCAGAAACTTGCAGGGAGGGGCATTTCCCACCTGTGCTTTTTCCTCCTCCCCCTTCTTTCCCTTTCCCAATACCCCTTTGTTCTCTTTCTCACCCCCCCAAGCAATCATCATTTCTTTCTCTTCTCTCTTCCCCACCAAGCCAATACTACATTCTTTCATTTTTTTTCTCTCCCTCATGCCAATTCCCCCTTTTTTGTCTTTCTTGTTCTTTCTCTCTACCCCCAAGCCAATCTCTCCTTTCTTTTTCTCTCACCATTCAAGCCAATCCTTATTTCTTCTCCCTAGCCAATGCCCCCATATTTCCCCCCTCTCTCCCAGCCAATCCCACCTTTTTCTCTCCCCCAAGCAAATACCCCTGTATTTCCCTTTCTCCCCCACCCAATCCCACCTTCTTTCTCTTCTGCAAACCAATGCCCAATATTTCATTTTTTCTCCCTCACCTTTCTCTCCCCTTCTCCAGTCAAACGCATCCTAGCACACCTAATCATAGGTCTTTGATCCAATCTGGCTTCTGCCCTGGCCATGGGATGGAGACAGATCTTGTCACTCTAAGGATGAACTCCAGAGACAACTGGACCAAGGTGGGTCACTGTCTGTATTACTATATCTTACAGCAATGTTTAGTATGGTAGACTAAAAGCTTTTTGCTTGCCATCTTGTCGACATGGAGATAGGGAATAGTCCATCAGTAGGTCACCTCTTTTTTCCACAGTCGAGGGTACATAGTAGCAATCGGAGACAATCAGTTGAAGCTTGGCTAACTCCAATGTGGAGTTCCACAGGAAGAATTTCTCTCACCTAGATTATACAACATCTCCATGTGCCCTCTTGCCTGGCCAATCTGGAGCTATGGACTTGGGTGCCACCAATATGAGGATGACACCCAGCTTTATCTCCTGATGGACAACCAATTAGATGCCCCTCCAGTCTCACTGGCCAGATGTTTTGAGGTCATGGTCAGGTGGCTCAAGAGTAGCCATCTGAAGATGAACCCTTCAAAGGCTGAGGTCCTGTGGCTAGGGAGGAAAGGTCCTGAGCAGAAAGCACATCTCCCATACCTGGACAGAGTACATTTAAGGACGCACACACATATGGCCAGGAATCTGGGTATGATTTTTGATGCCTCCTTATCTATGGAGGTTCAAGTCATGAAAGTAGCAAATTTTCCCATCTTCACCAAGCTAAGCTACTAGTGCCTCCCACAGTGATCCATGGAATGGTCACCGCTAAACTAGATTATTGTAGCTTGCTCTATGCTGGCCTTCCCTTGGCCCTAATTTGGAAATTATAACTGGTCCAAAATGCTGCTGCACCTCATTAGGATACCATGAGGACACACATAAGACTAGTCCTGCAGCAGCTACATTGGCTCCCAGTTGAGTTCCAAATTTGGTTAAAGATTCTTGTACTAACTTTTTAAGGCTATTCACAGTTTGGAACCTGTGTATCTAAGGGACTTCCTATCTGAATTATGTCCCCTGAAAAAGGTTGCAGTCAGCTATGGCTGACTCAAAGTATCATAGAGTTGGAAAGGACCTCCAGGGTCATCTAGTCCAACCCCCTGCACAATGCAGGAACTCACAACTACCTGGCCCCCTTGACCATGGCTAGGGCCTTTTTGGCCTTGACCCCTGACTGGTGGAATGAGCTCCTAGAGAACATAAGGACCCTGACGGAACTAGCACAGTTCCACAGGGGCTGTGAGATGGAGCTCTTCCATGAGGTATATGGTTAAGACCACCATGCCCAGAAGATCAGAACAACATATGGACCTCCCCAGCCCATTCAAAGTCTCTTCCTACATCAGCCCTCCTATGGGAAATCAACAGCAATGACTCAGCACAGGATACTTATTGTCAGCTTTTTAGTAGTTTTAATTAAATTTATGTGTTTTAATGGTTTTATCCTACAATGCTGTATGCCATCCTGAGATGATGGAACCAAAAAGGGCAGTCTATAAATCTAAATAATATTATTGCTGGAGCACACAGAACATGCTCTCCCATCCTTTTTGAAATCTATCCCCCAGTAAGAAGGATTCCGGAGTACTTTACATCTTTAAAATCGCCTTCAATTAAGCGTTTTTTAATGCTAGGAAGGCTAAACCTCCTATCAACAGCAGTGACTAAAGGCCGATATGCCAAAATCCCATATGACAACAGACTCTGCTCATGTCCTGCAAAGTCAGTGGAACACGTTCTCCTCTTCCGTGAACAACACAACCATCTCAGAGAACGGCACATATATCCTCTCATGTGGGCGTGCAAGATTTACGGTCCCTCGACAGCAGTGCACTTTCTTTTACTGGATCACAATCCTCAAGTAACCGAAGGCATCACAAAATTCCTCCACGAGATTTTCTCCAAGTGGTCTGGGATCGGAATTGCCTGGTATTTTATATAGATGTTTTGCTTTGAATATGCCAGTAAAGGTGTTTGAATTGAATTGAAATCTAAATCCTTATCCATTGTTGTTCATTGATATATTTATGAAACAGCCTAGGGGGTGGGACGTGTCCAGCTGTCCAAGTTGGAATAGGGCCAATCAAGGTACAGCCAGCTTTGCCCTGATTGGCCCTACCTCTGCAGTTCCTGCCCTTCGTCCCTGGATTCTAACCTCTTTGCTCTCAGACACCACAGTGCCTGGAGCCAAAAGCAGGTAAGGGGAGAGGCCCTGGGCAAAGTGTTGTGGTGTAGGGCTTGTTGACGAGGGCCTCCTGGCCTGCTGACTGGTCGTTAAGGACGGCTAAGGAGCTGACTAGCTGACTGCTAAGGAGCTCTGCCTCAGCCCTGCTAAGGAGCTACCCAGCCCCCACCCGCCCCATTTGATCTGGCTGGGAGCTGCTGCCCAAGGCCACCTTCAGCTGCCTGGCCAGGGGAGGAGACCTTTTCAAGGCCTGTTCTTAGGAATGGGCTTTGAAGCTAGTAATAAATAAAAATAAAACAAATAAACAATTTAATCTGTCATTTCATGTCAATATTTGTTCTGGGTTGGGAAATACCTGAAGATTTTGTGGATGGAGCCTGAGGAGGGTAGAGTTTGGGAAGGTGAGGGTTTTCAATGGGGTTTAATTTATTTATTGGAATTGTAAATTGCCCCTAACTGGCAACCATCTCAGGGTGGTTAACAACAAATAAAAACCATACACACATGGATTTAAAAGAGTAAAGAAAATAAACAAAACTATTTTCATAATTGCTGAATTGAGTTTGTGCCCAGGGACTCAGACTCCGAAAATGGGAGGAGATGGAGAGGAGGGAGGCCTATTTTGGTGTTGTTAAATGCTTGCATTGGCCTCAACCATATGTCTGGTGGAAAAGCAAGGTTTTGCAGGCCCACTAGAGCTTTGGTAGCTCTGATAGGACCAAGATCTCTACTGGCAGTTTGTTTCACTAGGCTGGTGCCAGGGCAAAGAAGGCCCTGGTTCTGGTTGTGGCCAACTGCACTTCTTGGGGACCACCAGCAAGTTGGAATTAGCTGGTAGTGGTGTTTTTGGGGGGACACTGGGAGAGGTGATCCATCAGATATGCAGGACCCAGACCACGTAAGGCCTTGAAGGTTAAAACCAGCACCTTGAACCTGATCCGTAATTCTGCCATCAGCTAGTACATTTGTCTGAGAGCAGGTTGGATGTGGACTGTCCATGCAGCTGCATTCTACACCAATTGTAGTTTCCAAGTCAAGGGTAGACCCAGATAGAGAGAGTTACAGTAATCTAGCCTTGCAGTGACCATCACATCGATCATTGTGGCTGGGTGTTCTGGAATCATTTAGGGTGCTAGTAGCTTCACTTGGCACAGATGGAAAAAAGCTCGCTGAGCTACTTTTATGGCCTGCACCTCCATCGTAAGCGTGACCTCGAGGGTCTGTCCCAGCTTCTTAATGGTATATGTGGCAGTCAGCTGCACTCTCTCAAGGTAGGGAAGACACACTTCCTTTTCTGGATCCTTCCTTCCCAGCCACAGGACCTCAGTTTTGAAGGTGTTAATTTTCAGGCGGCTTAGTTGAAGCCATTCTGTCACAGCTCCCAGACACCCGGCAAAGGATTCAGGTAGATTATTCAGCCAATCACACATTAACAGACAGAGCTGGGTGTCATCTGCATACGGGTGACACCCAAGTCCATCTCTCTGAACCAGTTATGCTAGAGGGCACATAAAGATGTTAGATAATATCGGGGAGAGAATCGCACCCTGTGGTACTCCACATTCTCTCATTTGAGTATGCTGGGCACCATTTGGTTTGTAGGCTACGTCCAAGTTATGTAGATCAGCCATAGCTGGACTAGGCTTGACAACCTTGTGGGGCCTGGAGATCTCCTGCGGTTTCAACTGATCTCCAGATTACAGAGGTCAGTTTTCCTAGAGAAAATGGCTCCTTTGAAGCATTACACCCCATTATGATCCCTCCATGCTTCACCTGGAGTTTAGTAACCCTATGTTCAATTAATACTAGCCATTATTGATCAGGAGCTACAAGTCTGCCAGGAGATCAAAGACTGTGTCTTTTTGTGCTTTGTGGTTCAATGTGCATGCAGATCCCCAAGGCAGACAAGTGTCAGCACAGCAGTTTTGTGTGTGTACCAAAGAGGAAAAGCAGAAATAAGCATCCAGCTTCAGTGACCTTCTTTTGCTTTAGCTAGCAGGCAAACCCATACAGGTGCTATTTGATTTAAGAATACACAGTTCTCCTCATCTTTCAAGGAAGCTGCTCTGAACCAGAGGCTGTTTTGCGTCAGTTCTCTGGTTTCAGCAGATGGGACCCAGACTCATAAAGCCAAATTATATGGGGAACAGGCAAAATGTTTGTTCTGATGTGTGTGAAGTAAAAGCACAGTCAACACACTTTTTGTTGCTCCAGTCAGCCTGTTGACATCTTACATCTGTTTAAGCTGTGTTGGGAAATATTTTGAGACATTTTCAAAATAATTGCAAGAGTTTTCTATTTGCACTGAACAGCTAATTAAATGAATTGTAAACAAAGTGAAATGGCAGACTTTGATTTTCGGGTTTCATGCATCTCAGGATATTAAATATTGTGTGCATTAGGGGTGTGCAAGAAAATTGGCTTGGACCCACATTTTTGGGGGGCGAGGGACAATATTTCTGAAAAATCCTGGATCCCAATATCAGTATTTTATTCAGATCTGGGATTTTTCAGAAATTCCTTATTTTTGTCATGCCCAGTAGACTTGAGAAGAAAAATGCCAATTCTTAAAAAGGCCAATCCACCCCTTGGGGCTGGCTTGGCTTCTCCTACAGTGTAGTTTAAATTGAGCTGCGGGAAAAGCAGGCCTGATGATCTGCATGAGGCGGGGAGGCCTCTCCACACTGCACCAGACCTGGCTGGGATCTCTCTGCTCTCCTGGCCGCCCAAACTGCAAGAGGATCCAGACCCAATACTGAAATGGCTTCTACTGAGACAGATGATCTTCTGAATAAAAGCTTTTTTTTGGGGGGGGGGTGGAAATCAGCTTTTATTTGAGCTTAGCTATATTAGTAGAAGATCAGAGAATCTGATCTGTAATCATCATTTTAAATAACACCTCACTGTACCGGTAAGATATTTTTTGGATTTTTTTTTGCACACTTTATGCCAAGTGTATACTCTTAGTGTTTACGTGAAGGAAGGCCCCCCCCTGCTGCAACTATTTGTCAGTAAAATGTGTCTCCAAGCTTACATTGTGTCACATATTGTGAACCAGAATAAGTCGTGCCCTTGATAAAATGCTTTTCTTACTGAGTTTGTGCAATCTAAAATGCATTTACTGAGAAGATGTTTTATAAAAGGCTCAGTGAACATATGGAGAGGCAGTATTTCATTTTTCTAAAAATGAGAGCTCATTTTCCTGGGTATAGGTCATTCTTAAAAATTATTGCTTTCGATATTTACCCCAGCTTCAGTGTGCAGTTTTTTAAAACATAACCCAGAAGGAAACACCTGAATCATAAACAAACATATGAATGTGAAATCAACTTGGAACACCAACACATAACTCCAAAGGTGGGACAATTATTCCAACAGGTGCCTGCACCCAACTCTTCCAAAATTATAAAATATAGTAATCACCAAGGAAAATGGCATATGCATTTGCATATTTAAACCTTCAAGGAAGGGGGCAATTTCCTTTTAAAATGTGACAAAACTTAACAAGAAATGAAAACTACTGCTTCTCATTGAAAAGGGCTGTCCAGAACCATTCCTTTGTGATTACATTTAGTTATATGAAGTATTCCCTACTAGTGTGAGTTTAAAATAAGCAAATAAAAAATCAGCAGTGCTGTGGAAGACACAGACAGAAAAGATTCCAGCTATCAGGTTTAGCAGCTGAAAAGGAAAGTACTTTAACTCCCCAGCATACTTGTTTGCTTGCTTTGGATTCAAACTGGAAGAAAAAGTGATCTTTATGTTTCTTTTTCCATCTAATTTAGTTCAAACAGACCACAAAATCTGTGTGGTCTGCACAGATGCATGCTCTTCAAGAGTAAGGTGACCAGATTTTAACATTGGTAAAATGGGACTGCAGATTGGGGACTGCAGCAAAGAAATTAAAAGACGCTTGCTCCTGGGGAGGAAAGCTATGGCAAATCTAGACAGCATCCTAAAAAGCAGAGACATCACCCTGCCAACAAAAGTGCATTTAGTCAAGGCTATGGTATTCCCAGTTGCAATGTATGGCTGTGAAAGTTGGACCATAAAGAAGGCTGAGCATCAAAGAATTGAGGCTTTTGAACTCTGGTGCTGGAGAAGACTCTTGCGAGTCCCTTGGACTGCAAGGCGAACAAACTGGTCAGTCCTAGAGGAGATCAGCCCTGCCTGCTCCTTAGAAGGCCAGATCCTGAAGATGAAACTCAAATACTTTGGCCACCTCATGAGAAGGAAGGACTCCCTGGAGAAGAGTCTAATGCTGGGAGCAATCTTAAATGGACTCCGGGGAATGGTAGAGGACAGGAAAGCCTGGAGGATCATTGTCCATGGGGTCGCATGGGTCAGACACGACTTCGCACCTAACAACAAAAGTGGGACACCATTGACCGGGGGGGGGGGGATTATTGATTAAAAATTTGGTCTATATGGAACAACAAAAAGTTTCATAGAATGCAAAAATAGTATTGTTATATATATTTTTTCAATTTCAACCTAAGTACAATTTGCCAGATACCCCCAGATGTCCCTCCAAAAGTGGGACAATCTGGTCATCTAATTCAAGAGTCCTAGAGCCTTTGCTTGTTGTCAACCTCACTGGTTAATCAGAAGAGAATTTTTCATTTGCAATTAAATTTTTAACTAATGAACAATGTGGATTAATTGCTAAAGCCTACACAATATATTAAATATTTATTAAAATATATGAAAACGTATACATTTGTGGTACAGGCTGAATTTGGAAAACTATATACATTATGTAACCTCATATTGTGGGCTCTGTTGGGCAGAGCTTATTTATTTATTTATTTATATTTCTATACCACCCATTTCTTTGCAGCTCTGGGAGGTTTACATTGAACATTATATAACTTACATGGAACGATATATAGACTGTAACATCAACAACTTTCAAATAAGATTACAAAACCATATTTATAATATATAAATAACAATTAACTGTAACATTGGGGGGCTGGTTCTTTCAGTCATGGAGAGGGTGTCTGGGGGCTCAGCAGGTGTTCTAAGTCAGTTGGCCTCAAGCGAATGCCTGGTGGAGATGCTGAAACGGTCTGAATCGACCCCGCTATATTTAAAATGGCCAAATCGCTTCGATTTGGCGATTTAGATGCTCCATATGTAGTAGTGATGCCCTAATTCCTGTCCTCCCATCTAAAAATCATGTGATGGGAAAACTGCTCTGTAATTTCCTGTCAAGGGGCATAATTTAGTTCAGAATTATAGAAGATTATTAATCCCTTGATTTCCAATGGGAAATGATACTTTAGCCATTCCAGTTTACATGTCAATCAGTGTGAAGTTTCTGCCTAGCTAGCCTTCTACATCACCAGTTGTGCAAGACCAAGGCAAGGGTATATTTTTAATTTTTAATTTTGTGTTTTGGAAATGGTAGTAATTGTCAGGGCAAATCTCATTTTAAACTCAAGTCCCCTTTTTCCCTATGGGCTCACATATATGTGTTTAATATAAGAATAATCTCTCAGTAATGAAACAATTGTCTGCTTGACAGCTGGAATAATACACAGTTCTCAAGTTATTTAGCGCCGTCCTCTTTGTTGCCCCTCCATATTCAGGCTATTCCTATGCAGCACCAATTCCTGTAAAAACTGTGGCAATTTATATTTCTTGCTCCAATATAGAGACTGTCCTTTAGAATGAAGAGCTGCAATCCACCCAATGGAGATACTGCAAGCTCCTCCTTCATAATTTTTATTGTCTTATGGAATCAAAGCCATCATGTTCTCTATAACATTTCTTGAGCAAGAGAACTATGTTCTCATGCTAATCAAGCATTATTGTCCCACACACATTCATAATCTTGCCACATGCTCATGCTGGCTATTCTTCCATTCGCAGACCAGATATTTTGGCCTTCCTTGACCCTGTTTTTTCATGTCTGTACACATCCCTCCTACTGCTATAGTTTTCTCCACTCACCTTCTAGGACGTTATTTTTACACTTCTGTTAAAATACAACACTAAGAGAGGCTTCTTGACTATATTAACATTAGGAATTTAATCAGCAATCAGACAGCTCATAATTTTCTGATTAGCTCTGATTATACTCAATCTTTGGAATGGAAAAAAAAAGAAGCGAAAAAGAACAGTGAGAAAGAGAGAGATTCCCTGTACTTTCCACCATTTTAATCCTACCTATAATCATATCAGATTCTTCCTCTTCAAAGGCTTTAGGGATCTACTCATTATATCTAAGATGGACACTGTCCAGAACACTGCACGGCTGAGGAAGGCAGTGCAGGATCGAGTATCGTGGTGACAGCTGTGCTTTGGGATCACCAAGAGTCAGACAGGACTGAATGGCTGACAACAAGAAGTTATTGTTTTCAGACTGCTCCCCAACTGAAGCTACTGTCCACCAGTAATAAAGGACCATCCAGTGATGAAACAAACCTTTCTTGTCCTGCATTGTCTCCTCAGCCACTGCCACGATTTCCCTTGCTTCCCTCCCCCACTTTACCCCTAACCATTGTGAGACCTCCATGAACAAAACTGGCCCTCCAACAAACAATACTATTAAAGCCCCATTCATCCATCTGGGGCTATTAAGTTTTTTAAATTTCTGCCTCTCCCCCTCTTGCTGTGGAAAGATTATAAATAGGCTGTTATGCACGTGCCCACACCACCAGAGCAGCTGCTTCTGGAGGACTCATCTATACCTGCACCCCCAGTTCCAGTGCCAGAAGACTCATCTGTACCTGTGCTATTAGCCCCACTGTTTCCGCTGTCGAAACACGTGGTGGAAGAGAAGGGGCTGGGCAATGAGGAGTTGGGTTGTGATCAGCAAGCCCCAATCAAGCAGAACAACCAGGGTCCAGCCAAGCTGACACACTGCCCTTTCTGCCCTTAACAGCAGCAGAACCTCACTCCAGCCTGGAGAGCTCGCTGAAGTGCCAAAGGTGGCAACGGTATGTTGACTTCATAGAATGCTGCTGGCGGGCCTGGCTCATGGCTTGCTGTCAAAGTAGATGGGGCCCAGGTGAAGGTACTTCTATGGATGATGCCCGAGGCTCAATGTGTGGCTGTTTAGGTCTTGGCCAAATGTTGCATTCAAGGATGGACCGGGACGGTGTTTCCTTGTTGGTGCAACTGCACATTAAACTTACCTGTTGCTTTGTACTCCAGTTCCTAGCTTGACCCCACTTCAGTGAAGCTCTGCTCATTTGCTCAGAAGTTCCTGAGTTCTGTTTTGGCTCTTGAACTTCAGCTACTGGTATTTGGACTTTGGCCTTGATTTGTCTACTGACTTTGGCTGACACTCTGACTATTCTTCCATCTCATTCTATGAACTCAGACTTGCTCAATTAGTAATAAGACTTGGACTTGAATTTGACTTGGTAATTGGAAAGCAATTCGGTCTCAACTTACTCATTGTTTGCTGCCCTAGCTGGGCACACACAGGGTCAGTCCAGATGAATGCACTCTTGGCCGGTAAGCCAAGTTCAAAGCACAGAGAAAGCAGAGTCAAGGGTCCAGTCCAGGTCTTATCAGGAGCTGTGGCAGACAAATTCCATGGGAGAGCTGAAGAGGAAGTCAATAAACAAGCCAAGGTCACAGCCTGAGGAGCAGAATTAAAGTCAAAGCAAGTCCACAATACCTAATCTGAGTCCAAGAAGCGTATCCAAGGACACCAAGCCAGGAAGCAGTCAGGCAGAGCTTCGCTGAAGCACAGGTAAGTCAGGAACTGGGTCAAGGCAACAAGTGAGTTTGTGCATAGGTTGTACCCACACTGAGAGTCCTCTGTGCTTTGCTTAAATGCAGCCTGATCTAAAGAGTTAAGTGGCTGCGCCTGGTAGCTCAGTTGCTGTCCGTTAAGTCAGCCCCAGTTGGGCCCCATCTGGCTTCATGCCTTGGTCTAACGCTGACACTCCAACGGCGCACTGTTAAGTCAGTCCTTCTGCATTCCCTCCTGCACTGTGGTGACGAGTCCGGATTGAGAAGGGGTGTTGCTTCTGGCTGAGCTGATGCTGGCGCAGAGGACATGGTGTCTAATTGGCTGGGACCTGGCTCTGTGTCCCTATCAAGGCTTTTCTCATTCAGCAGCATCCTGCTGCTTTGCCCCAGCTCCTCCTCACCTTCATGCTCCGGGGAGTCTGTCAGCAAAGGGTCTGGTGTAGGCACAGATGCAGCCTCTGGCAATGGGGGTATGACAGGTTGAAGATGTCGGAACTTAGACTCCCTCTTTGGGGTGCCTGGGTAGGGCAGCACATAGGCATTGAAGGGCAGAATTTTTTTAGCTCTTAAGATTTTAGTTATTTATTTTAGACTATATTTTTATAGTTTTAATATTTTCATTGTGTCATGTTGATGTAACCCACCCAGAGTCTGTAGAGAAATGGTGGGTAATAAATATAATTAATTATGATGACTGAAGGGACAGAGACTGAGAGAGAGGAAAACTGGCTGACCAAACCATTTCTCCACTTTGAAGAAAATAATTGGTAGGTATGTCTCCTGATCAGCCTGGTTTTATACCAGATTGTCTCATTACAACCAATGTGTCAAAATTATTAGTGTTTTTGATATGGTTATTAATTTACTTGATTATATAACAAAAATTAAATCAGCTTTCCTATTTTTAGAAGCTGAAAAAGCATTCAATAGAGTGGAACATAGCTTTCTGTTAGAATCGTTTGCAGTATTTGGTAATGGTAATATGATTTAGGAAGTGAGAAACTTAGCTTTATTCACACTGTTATGCTAGGGTAAGCATTAATGGACATCTATCCCAAGGTCACCCAGCTGGTTGCATGTGGAGGAGTGTGGAATCGAACCCGGCTCACCAGATTAGAAGTCTGCACTCCTAATCAAGCTGGCTCTCAATAATAAATTTTGGAAAAAGATGAGGTCTCCCTGTGCACAGCAATCTTAACCTTAGTCAGGTTTATGCACACTGAGGTAATGTGGAATTCCAGAACATGAACTTACACCAATCTGTCAACTTTACCTCCTTTCTGCAATGTTTTCTTGACCTGAAATAGGTCAGGGGGTGCTAGGTGGCTGCGACACTTTTGAGGCCCCACTTTCAAACTTCAAGAACTATGTTCAGACCAGGGACAGCAAACATCCAGGTAGGGTCTGGAGATCTCCTGGAATTGCTGCTCATCTCCAGACTATAAAGATCAGCTCCCCAGGCAAAAATGGCTGCTTTGGAGGGGTGACTGTGTAGCACTGTATCCCACTGAGGTTTCAGGATGCCAGCCTCCCGGTGGGGTCTGAGAATTCCCTGGCGGTGTAACTCATCTCCAGAAAGTTAGGCTGAAGGGAAATCTCTCTCCCCTCAAATGCATCTCTTCAAAAGGAATACATGTGTCCCCAGACACCCCTTGGTTGCTTGGCTGGTGATGTCTGTCCTTCTGAAGCCTGAGGCCTACTGATGGCAACTGCAGTCCCTGCTGTTGTCTGCAAGGCCAAGTTGTTGCCTAGTAAAAGTGGATCACCTAGTTTCCCCCAAAGTCTCACTGTCTACTTTCCTTAAAGCTAACGCTGCATTAAATTCTGGGCCAATTATGTGTTTGAGTTCATAGGAACTTCCTGGCAAGTATATATTTTTTTATTTACCAGGCTAAGCTTGAAAAAAGTCACTTTTTGTTCCCATGTCTCTCCAGCCATTTACTTGTTCACTTTTTACAGTTAATCAGCCTGAAAATATTGTTTATTTAGATCTTCCTGCACCTTCTCGACTCGCAAGACTGATGCTGGTCTGTCTGTCTGCGCCCCAGGAGGGACACACCCATAGCATTCCACCTCAACCTCAGTCTGCAACCCTCTACCATTGTCTTTAGATCACTGCTCATCTCTAGATTATATTGATCAGCTCTTCAGGCAAAAATGGCAACTTTGAAGGCCGGATCCTGAGGCATTGTACAATTTTGAAGTCTAAACTCCAGGAATATTTCCACCCCAAGTGTAGCCAACCTCCAGGTGGGGCCTAGAGAGCTCCTGGAATTACAGCTCATCTGCAGAGTATAAAAATCAGACCCCCAGATAGAAAGGGCTGCTTTGGAGTTTGAACAGGGTTGTTGTGGAGTTGAACCTCCCATGCAGGTTGTTGTTGAGTTGAAACACTTGAGGCCTACCGCACAGGCCTAACTGTCATGTCCAACAACTTCCCTCACTTTGCCTCAGACCGCTGATGGAATTGGCTGGTGGCTGATGAGTGTCCTCCCTCCCCCCTCCCTTCAGGCCTGCTGTGAAGGAGCCTCTAAGAGCCCCTGACTGAGGCGAGGGAGGCATTTCCGAGAGCAACGCAGAGGAATCTTTGGGGGTACTTGTGCTTTCCTTTTGATTGGGGGAAAAAGTGTTCCCCTTCAGCCAAACTGTTGGCAGAAAAGTCCCTTTTTTTACTTAAAATACTGTTCTGGCCAGCCTCACTGCTGGAAGGAATCATAGAATAATAGAGTTGAAAGGGAACACATGGGTCATCTAATCCAACCCCCTGCACTAAGCAGGACACTCACATCCCAATCGCTCATCTACTGTAACCTGCCACCCCTTTGCTTTCACAGAATCAGCCTCTCCGTCAGATGGCTATCTAGCCTCTGTTTAAAAATTTCCAAAGATGGAGAACCCACCACCTCCCAAGGAAGCCTGTTCCACTGAGAAACCGCTCTGTCAGGAACTTCTTCTGGATGTTTAGATGGAATTTCTTTTGAATTAATTTCATCCCGTTCGTTCTGGTCTGTCCCTCTGGGGCGAGAGAGAACAATTCTGCTCCATCCTCCATATGGCACCCATTTAAATACTTGACGACGGTTATCAGATCCCCTCTCAGTCATCTCCTCTCTAGGCTAAACAGACCAAGTTCCCCCAGCCTTCACATGTCTTGGTCTCCAAACCTATCAACATCTTTGTTGCCCTCCTCGGGACACGTTCCAGTTGGTCGACATCCCTCTTCAACTGGGGTGCCCAAAACTGAACACAGTACTCCAAGTGAGGCCAAACCAGAGCACAGTAAAGTGGTACCATCACCTCCCGTGATCTGGACACGATACTCCTTTTGATATAGCCCAAAATCAGTCACACTGCTGATTCATGTTCAATGTATGGTCTACGAAGACTCCTAGATCCTTTTTGCACATGCTACTGCCAAGACAAGTCTCCCCCATCTTATATTGGTGTATTTGGTTTTTCCTATCTAAATGCAGAACTTTACATTTGTCCCTATTGAACTTCATTCTATTCAGTTTAGCCCACTTCTCCTATTGCCTTTCCTTATATTATTATTTTAACATTTTAGTATCAATAGGCCATAGGCTCTCTAGGGTACTGCTAGGAATGCTAGTCAACAACCACTCCCCATTCAAATATCTACCACTACCTATTCAAATATCTAGTTTCCAGCCAATTGGGAGTGGTCGTTGACAAGCATTCCCTGCAGTACCCTAGAAAGTGTATGGCCTATTGATACTAAAATATTAAAATAGTAATACAAGGAAAGGTGATAGGATTTTGCCACCTTTCATACAACGAACTGTTTTTGGAGGACTGGAGGATTCAACCACTGATGAAGTCAATGAAAATGGAATTTATCTAGAAGCCGTTATGTAAAAGAAATTGAATTGAAATTCATTGTATACATTATTACAATACTAAATAATATAAACTAAACCTCCAATTACAACCTACGGCATTTAAATATCAAAACATACCTTCATAGTATTTTCTTAATATTTTCACTGCTCTATATTAATTATAATATGGGCTCTCAGCTCATCATGCATTTAGGTCCTAATTAGCTAGACCCTACCACTGTAGAGCCTCTTGTGGTGCAGAGTGGTAAGGCAGCCATCTGAAAGCTTTGCCCATGAGGCTGGGAGTTCAATCCCAGCAGCCGGCTCAAGGTTGACTCAGCCTTCCATCCTTCCGAGGTCGGTAAAATGAGGGAAGGCACTGGCAAGCCACCCTGTATTGAGTCTGCCATGAAAACGCTAGAGGACGTCTGTCAGGATTGTTATAAAACCCTGTCATAAATTAGCCTGAGTTTCTCCATGACAGTTAGATTGATCTTTGTAGCTTTGTGCCTGGGGGCCCCAGGCCCATATATTATGCATGCTTGCTTGAAATCGAAACTATGTTGATGTAGCTATTCTCTCTGGAAGCTGTGAATGTTCTTCCCTTTGAAGCCTTTTCGGCTGGGCCTGCATCTTGTAACCATAACATCTTATCTGGGCCTGAAGACAGCCAAGGACATGTGAAAGTAACACTGTTTTTAATGGTGCCTGTCTCCTCTTCCTTCCTCCCCTCCCTTGGGAACTTTCAAGTTTTGGGCGGGAGAACTGTATTGATAAGGAGAAGCAAATCTGTCCTCAGGCAGATTTGACTTCTCTAGTCTAGGTGTATGAAGTACTACTCAATAAATGCTTTCTATTCAAAGAAGCTTGTTGTGAGTCCTTGCAACGTCTGACAACGTCACCCCAAGGGTTAGACATGACTTGGTGCTTGCACAGGGGATATCTTTACCTTTACCTTTAACCACTAGTTATAGCTATCTAATGCAACAGGTGTAGCTCATTAGTCACAGGAAACATGCCAAGTCCATTCCAAATTCAAGTCGTTTGGCTCCAGTGTATTACAGTTAATGATATAGTAACATTCTCATTGTAATAAACATTGTTGCATGGAGCTCCCTGTGAAGGCATCTATCTTCCTTGTTTCTAGTCCAAAGAATTTAAAGTCTTCTATATTGTGTTTCGCTTCCATCCAATGCTTGGCAACCGGAGAATCCCTGATGTTATTCCTTATTTTACATCTATGTTCCATGATCCTGGTTTTAAGTGATCTAGTGGTCATGCCTATATAACTCAGATTGCATTCACAACTTATCATGTAAATTACATTTTAGTTTGACTTGTGATAAAATCTCTTATGTTTATACAAAAATCATTTGAATGTTTATAAAAGTCAATATCCCACATATATTTGCACACGGTGCAATTGCCACATTTATGATTCCCCTTGGGTAAACTGTCACTGCATTGCCCCCTTGATCCTAATAATTCTTCAATATTTCTACCCCTTTTCCATGCTATTAAAGATTTTTCACTGCCTTCACTGGCCATGGTTGGATGGCAAGGTGGTACATGGGCTGTGGCAGAGGGGGGAAGGGAAGATCCTCTGCTTGGCCCTCAGTGGAAGAGTGTCCTCTTAGTGATGGCCAATCAGAGACCCTCCAGCAATTCCTGATGGCATGCCAGATCCTCTGAATGGACCTTGGGGGCATGGCCCTACCCCCGTATAGCCAATCAGAGAGGTGTTATATTGTCGGAAGTACCCATCACATTTATTAATTATATTCTTTAGACTTTTATGCTGCCACCCCCGGGGTCCCTGGCTTGTGGCAGCTCACAACATTCAAGTGTACAAAAGATTTAAAATAAATTAAAACCACCCATAAAATAACCTCACAGAAACATAATACAGAATATAAACAATAGTATAAGCAGTAAAGCCAAGCTGCAATCTTCCAGCCGTGTGAGGTGTCCAGATTTCCTGGTTTGCGGGGGCAAGATGGAATGTGTTGCTGTCCTGGCCTCAACCAAACACCTGGTAGAAGAGCTCCATCTTGGAGGCCTTTCAGAACCTAGTCAGTTCCATCAGGGCCCACAGCTATTTTGGGAGCTCATTCTAATAGGTAGGGGCAAGGACCAAAAAGGCCATGGTTCTGGTTGAGGCCAGGCAGACTTCTCTTGGGCCAGGAGCAAGGAGCTCTTCTATTGTTATAAATATATGTCCATCTTTCAGCATCTTACCTTTTCCCAAGAATTCTCAAAGATTATAGTTCCTTCAGTACAGACCCTTTGCACAAATCTAAATGTCAAATTCTTGAGTCTTAGGTGACCTGCCTCACTTTATGAAATGGAGTTTTGATCAACTAAGATTTTGTTATAAGATTTAAGATAAGCTCTAAACATTAGTTTTTATTCCAGCTGAACAAGAATAGCATGTTGATTCTTTAAACTTTCTTAAACTCAATCAATTGCCAAAATTCTTGTCCTATGTATAAACCATAGTGCCCTTCCTTCCTTCCTTCCTTCCTTCCTTCCTTCCTTCCTTCCTTCCTTCCTGCCTGCCTGCCTGCCTGCCTGCCTGCCTGCCTGCCTGCCTGCCTGCCTTCCTTCCAAAAAGAACTCGTTAGTTCCATATCATGAGGATTCAGGAACCACCCAGTAGATTCTTTCACAGGCTACCTATTCAAATATCTTGTTTCCAGCCAATTGAGATCATACTCTGTGTGTTGCATCTGGCTCTAGCAGCTAATATGGTAACTGATGTTCCAGAAAAAAGATCTGAAAATAATAAAACCGTTATAATGACAATACAACTTAACCAATAGTGTAAAGCCATACATAGGAGAATCATTTCCAACTGAAGCAAGTGATGTTTTTGCCTTGAAGCACGAGATTTGATTATTCATATCTAGACAGCCTGTATAAGTAAAGACACTGCTAATGGTCATCAAATTACCCAGCCAGATTTCCAAAGCCACCCTTGGTGGCAGCTGATTTCATATCCTTTTCCAGCAGCTAATTCCACAGGTGGATGAAAGGAGCACAAATATCAGGGGACAAAATATCATGGATGCATAGTTTCCAATTTCTAGTTTTTGTATTGTGATAAATATCAGTGTCTTTCAAGTGACTGTAAATCACACCCCTAATCAAAACTGGCAATCAGTTATATGGAAGTTTGCAGCTATATATTTAGTATATTTTAAACAACAGATTAGTACATTAACCTATCACACTCTGTATTAATACAAAATTTAGATACCTGTGCATAAGCATTGACATTTAAACTCAATACTATCAGAAATCCTTCAACACAGTGTAAAGATTTCTGATTCGTACACTTTCCTCAAATACTGTGACAAAAAATGTGTCACAGGGTTGAATCTGTATACCTCTAAAACAACTTCATTCAGAGGATAAACTATGGACAGGCTTTAAAAAAAAACCTGAATTGGAATGCCAGTTCTTTGTGAACCAGGAAATAGGCCTCAGAGATCTAAAGAACCCTGGGCTACTTGCAGTTTTTTAAGGCCCCTAGCCATAATTTAGAAAATTAACATTACCATACATGAGCCTAAAAACATGTTGCAAAGTTTACGACGTTTAAAACAAAAAAATATCAAACCAAATATCTAAATTTGAAACCCCTTTTGATTATGAGGCTTAAGTCCTCTATCTGGCTGGCCCTACAAGGAGGAATCAGTCTTATAAGTAAATTTGTTTCTGTGGGCTATCCTTTGCAGCCCATCACTCAAGCCTTCCTTAGAAGTTCTGTTCTAAGAACGCACTTGTCATGAATGTTGAGAGCACATGGATTCCTATGAGGTACCCCATATATGTGCTTGCCATTTTATATGAATTAGACAACGTGTGAATTTTCCATGTGGGTACAGCAGTATCTTAGGCCTATTCTGCACATAATAGATAATGCACTTTCAATGCACTTTAGCAGTAGATTTTCCTGTTATTCACAGGAAAATCCAGCTGACAAAGCACATTGAAAATGCATTATCCTGGGGGGGGGGTGTAGATAAATATGGCTTCTTGAGCGGTTCACTATCCAGTGAACACTGGAACCTAACAGGGGTCGATTTGCAGCTGCAATTGGCAGAAAGGGGCGAGGTGTGCAAACCTCCCCAATTTTCTACTCAGGAAGTTCTTGGGAACTCGTGGGGCCAATTCTGATTCTTAGGGAGATTTATCTCCCTGGATATCAAGCTGTTTGTGTTCCAGGCCACGAAGAAGCCGTTCGCCATGTTTGAATTTTTCTATCTTCTCATATTATTTTTTTTAAAGACTGTTTTTCTTCTATCACTCCCTGAGCTGCCTGGAAGAGTCTTCAGAATTTCCACGGAGATTAATCTCTGATTACAAACGTCTAAGAGTGAGTAATTCTCCAGTGACTTTAAATTGTTTTCGCACACCTTCCCCTGCTCTGTTATCAAGAAGCGGCAGTAAAGTTACCTCCTACAAGGCCTTTCCTGCCAGTTATTATTTTCCTCTTTTAACTTCAGGGGGAAGGTGAGATATACTAATAACACTGAAACACAAGAAAGCATTAAACCAGTCTGTTTATTATTTCACTGAGATTTCCTTGATAAGGTATTTGTGCGATACCTTTCCTGAAGCTCCGTGACTTTCTAAGCTACGTTGTCAAAACCCTTTGAGGGAGGACCTCTCCTGGCTATTTGGAATATTGTCTGAGCTTGGCTGGTGACTTATAAGCCTAAAACATGTCTATGTTAAAAAGAATGGCCCATCTAATAGAGAAACAAATCCAAGATTTCAAAGCATTTACAGAAGGTTTGCTTAAGAATATTTTCAAGGAGATCTAAGATGGCAAGGAAGAAGTTTTTAGCAGGATTGATGGACCAAAAACAGTGGTTGATGACAGCACTAAACAAGATTGGAAATCATCAGCAGAAGAGAAATCTAAAATTTTGGAGATGAAAAAGGGGGTGTTGGAGCTCCTCAGAAAACATGACTCCCCAGATAAGGACACCCTTTTAAAAAAAGCATACAGCTATTTCAAAGTAACAGTACACAAGAATCAGCCAAAAGATAAATTGATCTGTTTTGAAAGTAATCGATTTAAAGGAGCTTCTCAGGAAAAAAAATCGTACTGATACATTGTGGATTGGAGTCCAGGAGGTGCAACTACTTCAAGATCCATCGGTGAATATTCTATGGAAAAGAGTACAACTGTACTTTCTACGCCGAAGTCTAACTAGACAGAATATAAGTCTATCGGAACAACAAGGTGCAGTAAGCCTCAATATGAGACCCCCTTAAGAAGATTGAGGAATGGAAAGGAGAAACAAAGGGAAGGGGAAACAACATGTTTGAAATCTTTTCTTTATTCTTTTTCTGCACACTTTTAAGGCAATATAATTGTAAGTGCTGGAAATGTGATGAAAAAATTGGGGGGGGGGGTTCCCCCCTCTCTTTTTTTATTAGTGTATAGTTATAGGGCCAAAGTTCACACTGTTCTACGAGAAATGTTCAATGTTAAGTATCTCATTTAAATCTGGAAATATGGTGTGGAATATCTGTCAGGAATGCTCTTCGATTGTGTTAAAAACCTAATTTTCTATGCAATCACTGCAACAAGGTTACATCTATAGCCAACAGAAAATTAGCTGAAGAATCTCAAGATCTGTGGAATTCTTATGTGAGAAAATTTATAAATTTTGGGCTAAGGTCAAGACTTCATCTTGGAGAAAGAGTGGGCTTATCCTTTTTTCTTTAAAAAAAATAAATACTGGGTTAAAGTATACAAATGATCTGAAGTGAAGAATTCAGGAGCTGGAAATATCATAATAAAGTGGGTTTTTCCCTTTTTCATTTCTTTTTTTTATAAATACTGGATTAAAGTTCATATTGTTTTATAAGAAACATTTAATGTTAAGTACATAAAATATGTTATTGTGAACAAGTGCAGGAGCCAGTTGATTTCCTAGCTTAAGGATAGGCCTTGGTTCAAGTTTAAGGGTAATTTTTGTAATACCCAAGGTTGATTGTAAGTGTTGGAAATGTTATGTAAAAGTGGGCTTTTTTTGTTGTTGCTTTGTTTTTATATTTACAGGCAACAGATATATTTGGAATATTTAGCAAAACAAAATTTCAAGCAAATGGGGACTTTGGGGGGGTAGAGGGAGGGTGATATTGTAATCCAATATATGATGTCCTTGTTCTTCTCTATGTCTATATAAAAATTAAAAAAATTATAAAAGAAAAAAAAAGAAAATGCATTATCCTATGTGTGCGGAATGGGCTGTTGATTGCATGGATGCAAGCTGTGCCCTCCTAACGGAAAATCCACACATTCCCCAATTCACCTGCAACTGTGATCCTGTATGTGATGCATCATGGGACTCTCTCCCCCACCAATACTCACAGCTGGTGGGCTAAACAGAATGCATGAACAAAATGGAATGGAACATCCCAAAGAGCTTCAGTGAGAAATAAACATTTTATGCCAGGATTCACCCTGGACAAGCCATTTGGGTAGAAAGTGAACTCTATGATAAGCATTGGAGACCATGGCAAATGGAGATAAAGTTGAAATCAAGATCTAGAAGAAGAATTGTTAGCTGTTGCATCAGAGATGAGAGATTTATTTCAACCTGGTTAGATTATATTCAAGCATATAATAGCTCCCACCTAGAATGAGGCACAAGGCAAAAATGTATGGTCAGTGAAGGCTGAACTTTGCATGTTGCTGTTGCTGTTGCACTCAACAGATGCTCCCCCTTTCAAAGTCTACACAAACAGAACCAGAAATGCAGGACTCCTGTAATTAAACTACCTGAATTTATGCATTAAAAGCTAGATGGGTTCACATTGATAATGACCTTTTCCCCTCCTCTTCCTCAGTACTGGAAAAGCTCCCGGTTGCACTTCAAACCTTGTAATCACATCCATGAAGCCTCTTTTGTAAAGCAGTATTGGGGATGTAATTAGTTTGAGGTGACCTCTGAAAAAAAATAGTTCAAGTTTAAAAAGAAAATATCTCTGGTTAATACTATGCAAATTGCCACAGAGGCAATCAGGCTGACTTTTTAAAAGCTGGCCCCCACCAGAAGCACTTGCAATATGGACTTATTGTCTCTTTCTCAATTTGCATCTCATTACCCAGAATCCTCTACTCTTTGGATATAACCTTTCGGGAGGGGGCACACTACAGCAGAGTGGGAACTTGGGAGAATATGGTTACAGAAGTTGATAAGGATTTAACAGAATGAAACACTCAAAAGAAGCTTGTTTCCAGATACTTTTGGTACATTTTAATGGCTGATATATGTCAAGAGACTTGACTTTTGACCACATTCTCAGACATGGATATCCATTCCACCAGCTCTGCTGATGCCACAGGCAAAAATCAGTTCTACCAGGTGCTGCAGTCCTGTACTGCAGGTCCCACACCAGGCCTATAAATCCCTTTTGGCTGTATGTCACAGCTGCAGTGCCTATGACCCAGCTCACAAATCATCAGTCACTCTGATCCAGAATGCAGCACCTGCTTCATTTTGTAACTTTCAGTTGCTTCAACTTCTCAATCAACATCTCTGTATTAAAGTGACCACCCCTGAGGTCTTTGTCACAGGTTCAGCTGTGAACTCCTGCAAGGGCTGTATCCAAGGTAAGCTTTTAGCTTACCCCACTGCTCCTTGACAACCATGCCATCATCTCATGCAATTTGGGCCTCATTTGTATTACACGTGTGGATTTGCAGTAGTATAGAAACAGTGTATCCTCCTCATCCTCTTCATAGACTGCAATCCTATGCACACAGAAAAGAAAATCCCACTGAAATATGTCTGATTTATTTCCAAGTAAATATATCCAGGGGGGATCAGGACAAATGTAATGCTTTTACTAGGCAAATCACTTCATGCAGGTACATTATCTCAGCAATTGTGACAAGAATTCTGGCCAGTTATAGAATATAATATATGAGTAATAGTATAGTTATAGAGTTGAGGAAGAGGTACAATTTAGTGAAGGCTGTCTTCAGTGCTGAGGCTGAGATTTGTATTGAGTGTTTCACCAACATGTATCCTAACCATGGCACATGTTCAAATGACTTTCCCTCTCATTTTGTCTCCAGAAAACTGTGTGTGCCTGAGAATTTATTATTTAATTATACCAATAATACAAATACCCTTTCAATCACAAGCTTTCTTATGGTGGTCTCCCAGCCATGAGCTGACTTCCACTACATTAGTTTGATTTTAACAGTAATTGAGCTCGCAGACCATTATTGGCCCATGCATAAACTACAGGGCACCTACAGGGCATGTTTGTGAATAACCCAGAAAATGACAGATATGCAGCACATCTTACACAATGGTTCATTCTGAATTTCTATAAGAATGCATCCACATTGTTAAGATTTTTATGATCATTGTACATTTTTATTATAATAAAATTATTAATAAATATTCATAACAATAATATCTTCAATTGCCCATTCATCTAAAAACCTGCTGGGTTGTTTATTGAATAATGGAAGATTGTATTGGTCTTCCCAGTTATATTTTTCTACTAATTTGTTATAATGGAAGGCATTCTAATTCAGCTTCATATTTACTCATTAAATACCTATTATTGCTTTAACTGGATACTATAGTTATTTGGAAGAACAAATTAAAAGGGGGGAAAATTATGGGTTGGAGCTATACTAAATGATCCAGACTAATGAAAGGGGAGATGTTTGCCAATTTCCCTTCCCACGTCTGACCCTCAGTCTGACCCCAAGGCATTCCTGGAGGTCCCTTGTCTCCCAGGGGCAGCATTTTTGGAAAACCAGTCACTTATGGCAGTGGGTTATAGCAGGAGTAGGAAACAGGAAGATTCTTTCTACTGATGAGCTTGCCTTTTATTAGTGGAAAATGTCGTTTGGACCTGACTTCATGGCGTTCCTTTGGTTTTCTGTGTACTGATAAAAAATACTTGAGAACTACAGAGTAGTAATTGCTGGACTCTCCTAGAAGAAGAGCCTCCTATGAGCCTCTTGTGGCGCAGAGTGGTAAGGCAGCCATCTGAAAGCTTTGCCCATGAGGCTGGGAGTTCAATCCCAGCAGCCGGCTCAAGGTTGACTCAGCCTTCCATCCTTCCGAGGTCGGTAAAATGAGTACCCAGCTTGCTGGGGGGTAAACGGTAATGACTGGGGAAGGCACTGGCAAACCACCCTGTATTGAGTCTGCCATGAAAACGCTAGAGGGCATCACCCCAAGGGTCAGACATGACTCGGTGCTTGCACAGGGGATACCTTTACCTTTACCTTTTACCTAGAAGAAATCATAGTTAAAGGCCTTGAAAAAGGTGTTTTAAAATTAGAATTTAAAATCAGCTCACATTATAAAAAATGTTTCTGCATGTGTACAGAAAGAGATGAAAGTTTAAACCCAGTTGGGGTTACAGACAAAGAAGGCACTTCACACCCAGGCTTTGAGCAACAGTGGACAAAGAGACTCCTGTTCAAAGCCGGAATATGAAATTTATTTATATAATGCTGGGGCTTTGGGGATTATCCATTTTGGCTTACCATAAGCAAAAAAAGCTCAAGACAAATAAAATCTAGGAGGGAAAATAATCTAGAAAAGAAACAATGAACCTTCATATAAATGCTTTCAAAGCTTAGTCAGACAAGCTCAGGTATTACACAGCTGCTTTCCCCTGCAGCTACAGACCTTGCCCATTACACAGCAGGGCCTTGGGGAGGGGCAGTTCTTTAGCTTAGTCCAAACTGAAAATAGTGCCCATGATCTGAGTTTAAAATAGGCTTGCCTCATTAACTGCACAAATTGCATAGACACAGAACCTTGTTTTACAATTTCAGCTGAACTTTTCACTGAAATAATTTGATGTAAAATATGAGCATTAAGAACCATCTAATACACACTAGTGAAGGGAAGGTGGCATGGTATATCCTGATCTTATAAGATTTTGGAAGCTAGGAGGGGAGGAATCTTGAAAGAGATATCATGAAGACTCAATAATAATATTAATATTTTTTATTTGTACTCTGCTCTTCTCTGGTCATCTCAGAGCAGCTGACAACAAGCTTTAAAACAATTATACAAATTAAACATTAAAACATTTTAACATTAAAAACTGCCTTCTCCTAATAATTCAAACCTTTATGAGGGTTGACCGGAGGTTGGAGGGATTCCTGTTGGCAGATGGGTTCTCATTCAGGGAGGCCAGCATCTTATGATGCTATTTCCTGCCTCAACTTCTGCAGGGGAAGCTAATGACAAACCACCCTTGATTCTCACTTGCCCTGAAAACCCCTTGCGGGCATCACCATAAATTGGCTGTGACTTGCTGGCATTTTACACACACACATGACACTGCAGACTAGAGATCCCCAACCTGTGGGCCACGGACCACATGTGGTCCTTCGACTAATTGGAGGTGGGCCCCGAAGGACGCCTTCTCCTCCCCCCGGCTCTTTACTTCACCCCCCCGGCCCTTTACAACACACTTCGGGTGTCATTGTCTCCCATCACTCCCAGATGGGACTATCTCGTTACAGAGAAACAAGCTCAGGGTTCCCATTGATTTGTCATTGTCATGAGTTAAAATTTCCATGAAAATAAAATGTTCCTTATGTTCATTGTTGTGGCGTGTCTGTATCTTATTTTGAAGGGATGTTTAAGCATTACCATAGCGATCAGAGAGCGTTAGGGCAGTAGTTGAGAGTAGAGGAATAAACTACCCCCCACCCCCACCGGGCCTCAGTAAAAGGCGTTGAGTGGTCCCCGGCGTTGAGTGGTCCCCGGTGATAAAAAGGTTGGGGACCACTGCTGTAGACCACAATATATTGTTGGGACCACACTGAGTATGAAAGGAATGGTGTTAAAGCAGTTTTTTCTGCCTTTCTTTTGATCTGGATTAACTCAGATTCCTTGCTGGAGACCCTGAGTCAAAGTTTTAGGATTTATCCTAAGATATTCTGCAAGTTTCTGTTCTCTCACAATTCTTTTAAAGTTCTGTATATCATAACTTCATGTGTTACTTTCTGGAGGTTTAGGATGGGATGTTATCGATATGCTGATGACCTCCCACTGTATATTTCTTAGAATAATCCACTGGAAACAGCAGTATTTTTTCATGGTAGGTGCCTGAATGCTGTAGTTTAGTGGCTGAGGAGTAATAAGCTAACAGAGTTGATGCTGGTGGGTAAAGATGAAGCTCTGGAGGAGACTCTACTTCCAGGATCTGAAAGACAGTCCTGGAAAGAACCCCACTGTGAGCTTTGCCCTCCCAACAGAGAAAGGGGAAGTAGCAAAGGCCAGCTCTCTCAACGTGGCAGCTACTTGGCTATCCCGCAGGAGCCTATGCTAGCTAGCTTTCTTGCTGTTGTAGCTGCTCAACTGCCCTGCACAAGTCCACAGACTACTGGCGCACCCAGACGTTTCCTAGTGGCCTTAATTGTCAATCCAACCCTGTGAACTGCCCCCTCAGGATGTCGTGATGATTATTTTGACTGACTTTTTGGAAAGTCTGGACTTTTCTGTTATAACTTGACCTGTTTTTAGAAAACCAGGACAACATAGTTCTTCCGGCTACATTTCAGTTCAAAATTGTTCCCTGATCCATGCTTCTGCAACTTCAAAGCTAGTTGAATGCAGGATGCTCTGTATAGATGCCCTTGAATGGAATCTGGAAACTTAAATTGGTGTAGAATTCAAACAACAGGGTGACCTTGAACCAGTCTTCCTTTTTCAGTATAACCTATTTCACAGGAATGTTGTAGAGATAAATGGAGAAAAGTAGACCCTTGCCACGTGTTTGTTCATTCATTCATTTACAGTCATTCACGAGCAATAAAACCAAAGAAAACAATGGCAGATAGAGTGAAGGCAATCTTATAAGCTATCTGAGCTCCTCATTATGCCACCCTGAAGACTATGCTTTAACAGAACAGCTCTGTGAGAACGGGTCTAATCACTGGAGATCTGTACATATTTTATAGTCTAAACTGTTTAAATAAATTATCTAAAATATTTTAATTAAGAAACAAACCTGCAAGCAAAGCCAAGATAAAAATATATAATAAATAAATAAACAACCCATTGGCTGTTTCCTCTCTGCCCTGTTTCCAGAGTCCTGAATGACATGTTTTCAATTGATTATAAGACCACAAAAGGGGAAAGTCCTTTCTAGAAGAAAATTGGCCCAGAAAATATTTTTTTGAAGCTGCTCTCATGTGATGAATTTAATGTAACAACATGTTGTATGCCAGCGGTTCACAACCTTTTTGGTGCCGCGACACCAACTTTGGAGGTGGCAGTGGTGGCGTGCGCATGCGGGTGGCATGCACAGGTGTGCGCACGCACATCAGCACAGGTGCACAACAATCAAGGCAGCCATGCTATGGCTCTGCTGCCTCTGCCTGCCTCCGCCAGCTGCTGGCCACTGCCTCCGCCCACCTCCACCCGCCTCCAACACCACCTGCCTCTGCTCACTGCTGTCTGCTGCCACTGCTTAGGCAGCCAGCAATGGGGCAACCCCGGAGAAGGGGCCAAGCAACCCCAAAGGGTGTTGTGCCCCCAAGGTTGAGAACCACTGTTGTATGCAATTCAACATGGTTAAAAAAAAAGTGGTGTTTTGTGCGAGGGGTGGTTATTTTGTTCAGGGTTTGATGTAAAGTAATACTTACTCAAAACCACTGTGAGACCAAGTTTTATTAAACATTGTTAAAATTCATGTTCTCAGCAGAAGTGGTTATTCTCCATGCAAAGTACATGTTAATTTTCTCTATTGCACAAGTTCATGAAAGCAACTACCTGAGAAAGTTTTTTAAAATAGTAATAATAACAAGAATTGAGAGTTTGTTAATTTTCATTTATACAAAAAGAGAATGTGTTTATCATTCCAAAGATGTGTGACCAGAAAACTAAACTTTGTTCCTAAAGCACTGAGATCATTTCACTATACCAGCAGCACTGATGCCAGCAACTGTAGATCACAAACTGCTCTCATCCAACTTTATTCCTAGACTAGAAATCAAGCCCGCTGTAAAAGAGATACAGCAGGGCAGTGGGTGGGTGCAGGAGGGCTCTCCCGTGGCGGGCCCCCCCAAGGGAGGGAGGGGAGGAAGGAAGGCAAGCAGGGAGGCACAGAGAAAGGTAGAAGGAGAGGGGGGGGAGAAAGTGAGAGAGAAAGTAAGAGACAGAGAAGGGGAGAAAGAGTAAGCAATGTAAGATAGAATGGGAGAGAGGCAGAAGAGAAATGGAGGGATGGGAGCGAGAAAGGAGATTAAGGGATGGATGGATGGAGAGAAGGAAGGGGAAAAGGAAGAAATGGCGAAAGACAGAAAGAGAGGAAGCGAGAGGGGGAGAGAGAGGCAGAAAGGTGGGAGAGAAATGAAGGAAGGGAGGAAGGTAGGAAGGTGCAATGTACAGTGAAAGGGGAAAGGAGGGGGGAAGAGTCCGCTGGGATAGTGAGGGGGGTGAGTTGTGGGGCAGCAGAGGGGGAATAGGTCAGGGTAGAGATGTGTGTTTGGGTGGGTGTTTGAGGGTGGAGCTGCGGCGGAGGGCAGGCGCAGGGGGTGGAGAGAGAGAGCAAGTAAGGAAAGACGGTAGGGAAGGCAAAGGAAAGGGGGGAAGGAGGGTGGGGGTGAGGAGGGAAAGGGGGCCACTGGATGGGTGAGGGGGGCTAGTTGTGAGGGGGTGCGAGGCAGGTGGAAGGCAAGGAAGCCCCCAAGGGCATATACCTGGGCGGGGGATCGTGGGGGAGGCGGATGGGTGCAGAAGGCTTCCCCAGGCCCGGGAAGCATGGCCACCGCATCAGAAACCCGTGTGGTGTGCTCCCCGGGTCGGCGGAAGGACGTGGGATCGTGGGGGAGGGGAGGGCCGCGGGAGGGTTCCCCTGGCCTGGGAAGCACAGCTGCCACGTCAGCGACACGTGCAGCATGCTCCCCAGGCCTGCGGGACAGCGTGGTATCGTCGGGGAGGGGGAGGGGGATGGGAGTGTTCCTCCGGGGTGGGGGCCTGTGACCTACCTTGTAGGCAGGCAGCCGCATAATGGCAGCAGCTGCCCGAAGGCAGCCGAGTTGGTGTGGGGGCAGGTTGGGAGGTGCTATGTTCTTCATGACTCATCAGTCCGAGGGCAAGGAGCCAATCACCAGCCCTTGGCCCCGCCGCTTGTCAGTCCATGGGCAAGGGGCCAATGTGCCCTCTTGCCCATCCTGGACACGGCCCACCCCTACCCCCCTTAGTCTTTTATTCATACAGCTCCCGTGGAGCAGTTACAGATAGATGAAATTATTCTGGCCTTGTGTAAGAAATTATTGAATGTGCAAAAAGCACAAAAACAGGTGACCCTTGGCAGAAACTCCCCAGAAGTGCAATTTAGGGAAGACTGTACATTTCTAGGCACTTGGAGTAAATTGCCCATGGCAGAATGTATGTTGATAAACTGATCAGTTATACATCCCAGAAAATAGCTGAAACCATCTTGATAAAACTCATTTTTCCACTTGGTCCTTAAGAAACTGCTAATTCATAATAAAACAATGAGCAATAAAAAAATGTTCTTATCCGTTAATGGCTGGACAAGAACTGCTGCCCCATACAGTATCAGAGATTACAAAACCCAGATTATAGAGATTAAAGATATATGCATACAGAAAATATTCTACAAATGCTAGAACACGAGACTATCCACAACTAGACAGCCAGAAAATATTTTAGAAACGCTAAAACACAAGAGACAATCCACAATTAGAGAGCCAGCTTCAGAGGTTTTCTCTGCAGTCTTCCTATGAAGTAACACATAACAACGTAGCTGGGAGAACGTGCAAAAAATAGTTATGAAACTGAAACACTTTCTATCTCCCCTGCCTTCTTTGCAAGCTTGGTGTAGTGGTTAGGAGTGTAGACTTCTAATCTAGCAAGTGGGGTTTAATTCCCCGCTCCCCCATATGCAGCCAGCTGGGTGACCTTGGACTTGCCACAGCACTGATAAAGCTGTTTTGACCGAGCAGTGATATCAGGGCTCTCTCAGCCTCACCTACCTCACAGGGTGTCTGTTGTGGGGAGAGGAAAGGGGAGGCGACTGTAAGAGACTCCTTCAGGGAGAGAAAAGCGACATATAAGAACCAACTCTTCTTTTTCTAGTCAAAACAGCAAAACTGGAGTTACCATACAAACTGAGTCCACTCAGTATATTCCAGGAATTCAAGATCTAAATCTTTCTTAGTATATTTACAGTGAAGTTCTAAGCAGAGTTATGCCTTTCTAGGTGTGTAGAAGTCAAGGATTTTAGAAGGGTGTATCTCTGCACAGGATTGCACTGCCTGTCTCTTCTGTTATTTAGCAGAGCATGAATTCTTTCTTGCTTCATGATCTCTCTCTCTAACCTTCCCCACCCCCACCCTCCACTGAATCAATATCAGAAGGCCTTTTTGTTCTCTACAGTTATAAAAGTCAGCTGAACAGTAAATGAACAAATTTATCACAGTCTTGAAAAACATAACCCACCCTTTATAGGTGGTAGGATAGTTTGTTTTTCGCATTGTTTCTCATGAGGTGCCTATAAAGCAGCTTTCTTTAGCATCTTGTTCAAGCAGTGAGAACTTCAGTGTTGCTAAGCACCTTCACAAGCCATGGACCAATAAGAAGATGCCACATCAGTCATCCACGGTAAAGGTGCCAAGGCTATAAAGAGATTTTTAATAGGCAAGAAAGTGCCACTGTGATACAGAAAACGTGATAATTTAAAAAGCCTTTAGAGTAACAGGGCCACCTCCCTGCTGCTCAAATCAGCCTCTGCATTTGGTTATTATGATAACTAAATATGGCTGATTTTAACAGCTGGAAATGCTGCTACAATATTTAAAAGGGGGAGGTTTTTTTTTTTAAATGTCAAGATTGTATTCAACAACAGTAATGGGCTACTTAAGATACATTGTTTCCTTTCTGCTGCTATTTTCACATCATGCTGGCCGGGCTGTGAAGCCAAGGCTTGCCTGGAGATGGCAGGCACTTAACGCCAGTGTGATGGACCTGCTGGAAACTGCATGCATATAAGGGCAACTGGCAATGACACACAGATGTTACAACTTATTCTTCAGGCTCCCTCACTGCTTGCACATTATATTTCCTTTTTGCAATTTTGGCCGTAGGCTGGAAGAAATCACAGATTGCCAGGGGCTAGGAACACGCTGCATCTCTAGCACTTTCTATTATAGAATAGGAACTTGACCCAGATCTCAGTGTCAAGCAAATGCTGGGCCTAAGTAGCTATTATAACAGCACTTTATGATGGTCACACATATGTGATGCCACATTTAATATTTGTTCCAAATCTAGGGTGATACGTAGAGGTGGCACTTAATGTCCTTTTTGCAAATCACCTGGATGTTAGTTGTGATTGGTACTTAGTATTTCAGTTGCTTTGGTTCTCTGTAAAATACATATGAGCAGAACTCCATTTCTTTCTTGGTCATTGACTTCTTGATTATTGTATTATTCTGCTAAAAGGAGCAGTGATTTAAACACATGCATCACTTATAGCTGATATGAGAGATGTTATTTTTTCATGAGTAAGACAAAATAGGGGAGCATATTGTTTGAAAAAAAACTTTACCTTCTGCAAAATGCTTCTCCTGCCAATTTGGGAAGTCAAATGATGGACCTTCTTGAAAACAATGAAAATTTGGTTTTTTTTTTACATATTTGTATCCCACCTATCTTCAAAAGTAAACTCAAAGAAGCTTATAACTATAGAGCCATCAACTCTGTAAAACAAAAAATCCAAGAACAGATAACCAATAAGCCGCATTCTGATTAATATACCCAATAATGCTACTCCATAAAATGTGCACAAGCTCTGAAAAACAACACCGTATACCTCTTTCTAAATGTCTACAAGGAGAAATCCACCCTTAATGCTCCTGAAAATCATGGGTTCAAGAACCAACAAAACTTGCATTTTGGTGATGATGGAATAGGTAGCCACAGGCAGGAGACTTGGTCAAACTAACTGCCCTCATGACTGTAAGGGTGCATAGGCTTATTTTGGGGAAGGCTTCTTTATGTAGGTTTCATGCTGTGTGCAGCTTTAAAGATAATAAGTAATACCCTAAATTGAGCTTGGAAATTGGCAATCATTGAAACCCTTTCAACACAAGTACAATGTGTTTATAGTAGCCATTGATTTAAAAAATGGGCCACCAATTTTGCCCTAATTGTAGCTTCTGAGTTAGGGTTGCCAGCTCTGGTTTGGAAAAATACCTGGAGATTTGGGGATGGAGCCTGAGAAGGGCAGGGTTTGGGGAGGGAGGACTTCAGTGGGGTATAGTGCCATAGAATCTACCTTCTAAAGTGGCCATTTTTCCCAGGTTAAGTGATCTCTGTTGGCAACCTTTTCTGAGGTTAAGGGAATCCCCACTAAAAATATATAGTCCCATCATAAGGTAAAAAATGCCTATGGCAGCATGGTCAGATCAGCTGTATCCAAAAATTAAGAGAGCTGACACTCCAATCAGTCAAGCATCCCACAAAGGACAACAATCAGAACTAATAGGGAAATAGAGGTAAATAGAGGTAAATCAGAATAGGGAAATAGAGGTAAATAGGGGTAAATCAGAACAAATAGGGAAATAGAGGTAAAAATAATGTCATTCCTTTGCCCATATTTGAGGCAGAATCAGTATTTGGGTGAATCTTCACCAGTAAGAAGAAATGCCCTGATTCATGATGTCATATAGCTATATTGGATTGGCTTTGCAATATGACATCATCTTGTTGCACACAGGACTCCTGGCTGGCTTTCTAGAATTACTTCAGGAAGGAGGAAGAGGAAAAGAAAGAGGAGCTGGATTTTTGTAGCTTGTTTTTCAATAGGATTCCTGAATGCTCTGTGGGACACAATGCTTCTTGGCACTTCCCTAGATGGATTGGCCAGTGACTGGCATGACAGAATGCTGACCAACATCAATGAGATAGCTCTCAGACATCCTCTTTGCCCCCATCTCAGGCGAGCCCCCTGGTATACTGAGGAGCTTTGTAGGAAGAAACGGGAACTAAGACGATTAGAGTGAGTTTGGAGGAAGTCTCATGATGAGGAATCGAGAACATCTTATAGAATGCAGATGAGAACCTATGAGATGGTGGTGAAGTCGGTGAAACAAAACTTTTACTCAACTTGCATTGTGTCTGTGCATTCATGCTCAGCTCAATTATTCAGGATAGTTCAATCCCTCATCACCCTCAATGAAGGGCACCAAAACAACAGCGAATTGGCCACTAGCTGTGAGGCATTTGCGAGCCATTTCGCAGATAGAATCTCAGCTCTCCACCACAACCTCCTTCCAATCTTAGACACTAAAATCCAACTAGAGGCCCCTTGGTCATCTTTGGAGAGAACGCGGAGTTACTTCAGATGACTCACACCAGGTGAAGTGGACAGGATGCTAAAAGCAACAAGGCCAATCACTTGCACACTAGATCTGTGCCCATAGTGGCTCCTAAAAACAAGGGACATAAGAATAGAGGCCCCCATTGGGAAAAAATCAACCTCTCCTTGTCAACAGGAGAATTCCCAGAAGGATTAAAAGAGGCTATGGTATGCCCGTTGCTAAGAAAAACCTCTCTGGATCCTCAGGACAACTACTGCCTCATTTCACGCTTAGCATTTCTGGGGAAGTTGGTTGAAAGGGCTGCTATGGAGCAGATATCAACATTTCTGGAGGAAACTTCAGACCGTGACCCATTTCAGCCTGGTTTCCGACCTGGTCATGGGGTAGGGACAACACTAGTTTCCCTGATGGATGGCCTCCGCCGCCAGCTGGACTGAGGCAGGTCAGCACTGCTAGTATTACTAGATCAGTCAGCAGCATTTGACACGGTTTATCATGAGCACTTAGCTCACCTCCTCACCAATGCCGGGATACATGGGACAGCCCTCAAATGATTGATCTTCCTCTGGAATTGTGGACAAAGGGTACAAATAGGAGAGAGAGTATGTAGCCATCACCAGCTCACACGTGGAGTCCCACAAGGAGCAGTTTTCTCTCCTATCTTATTTAACATCTTCATGCACCCTCTTGCACAGCTGGTGCAGAGGTTTGGGCTGGGTTGCCATCAATATGCAGCTCTTCCTCCTGATGGATGACCACCCTGACTCTCCCCCAGAATCCTTAGCCGGATGCTTGGAAGCAGTGACAAAATGGCTCAAGCAGAGTCATCTGAAGTTCAACCCTTCCAAGATGGAGGTCCTGTGATTGGGTAAGAAGGGACTAAGCGAGGAAGCATGCTTGCCCAGCCTGGATGGAGTGCAATTAGCAGTAGCCTGCTCTACCAGAAACCTGCTCTACCAGTAGCCTGCTCTACCAATTAGCAGTAGCCTGCTCTACCAGCAGTAGCCTGCTCTATCCTTGATGCCTCCATCTCCATGGAGGCACAGGTCATGAAAGTAGCATGGCAGGCCTTCTACCACCTATGCCAAGCTAAGCAACTGGCATCCATCTGACCCCAGGACTCCTAGCCACAGCAATCCATGTGACAGCCACCTCTAGACTAGATTTCTACAATGCTCTATGTAGGGCTACCCTTATACTTGATCAGGAAACTACAGTTTGATCCTCAAAAATACACCATGGAAATCCCACATCCGGCCAATACAACAACTCAACTGGCTCCCAATTGAATTCCAGATCAGGCTTAATGTTCTGGTAATCATCTTCAAGGCCTTACACGGTCTGGGCCCAGTGTACCTGAGAGACTGCTTCCATGCCTATACCCCTCAAAGAGCCTTATGCTCTACCACCTCTAACTGGCTGCAGATCCCTAGCCCCAGAGAAGCATGTCTAACATCAACAAGGGCCGGAGCCTTCCTGGTCCTGGCCCCCATCTGGTGGAATGAGCTCCCTGAAGAGATCAGTGCCCTGCCCAAAGTCCCAGAATTCCACAGGGCCTGCAAAAGGGAGCTCCTCCTCCAGGCATTCGACTGAGGTTTATCCAACCTAGGTCACTTATGCATGCATCATTAAACATAGTTGAAAAAAGACCCTCTGGTTACACCGTTGTATTATTCCCTGATTCATCTCTGCATTGCAAATAAAACAGATACATCATTTTTCTCTCTCTCTGCATTGCCAAGCACTAAAGACGTTGAATCTGCATATTTCCAGCTGGAGGTAATGTCATTGGTGCACATCACTCGAGGGGAGGAGTCAGAAAGCACGCAGAAACTCTGCATGTCAAATGCAGTGTCAGAAGCCAGCAGCAGAAAAAAAGTCACTGCAATATGAGTATCAGAAACCACAATGAAAAGACTGAGAATGGGGTTGAACATACAGAGATAAAACTGGTTTGTGCAGTAAATTTGGTACCCCATGCGGAGATGTGAGAAACGACAAAGTATCGAGCGTGGTTTCACCAACTCTTCCTTCATGCATAAGTGGCCCTAGAAACATCTGGCAACCCCCCTCAAATCATACCCTCCATAATCTGAATGTTTTTTACTTCCGTAGGGGCTTTGTTAAAGTTGTTCTATTGAAATTGTTCAATGGGTTAATTATGGTCACCTGTTAAACTTACATTTACTGTTGGAATTGTTATTAAATATATTGTTGTTACTGTTATTAATGCCTAATATTCTATGTATCCCACAATGCTCCCATGTAAACTGCCCTGGGCCATATGTGAGGGTGGCATAAAAATCTAAGAAAACAAACAAACAAATATAAATAAATAATTTTATTAATGTCTTTGAAAAACAACAGCTCCTTATTCAATCAACACCAACTCCAACACTGAAGAGAGAAACCTGGCACACACACAACTTATATACATTTCATGCAGCCTGCCGAGAGCTCTGAATGGTCCTTAATGGAGGAGCCTGACTGGCCCTTAACAGGGCCCCTGGATTGGTCCATTATTAAGGCCTAGTTAGATCAAGTTTAGTTGGCCTTCAAGCCATCATTTGCATACTGTGCAGAATGTCCACATACATAACTGAAGGGAAAGATAAAAGAAGGGGAGGATCGGGAACTGGTGTTGGGAAGAAACAGGAAGAAGGTGGAGTCTAAAGGAGTGCATGACATGACAGATGAGCAGGAGACCAAGGAGGAATGGAGGCCTGATAGCAGGGGTGACAGAAAGGAGTGAGAACTGCTGAGGCAGAACTGGTCCAGGCAGGGGGCTGGATGTAGAGGATGCTGGGCAGTCCAGAGATGTTATCTGGCTGCTCTGGAAGGTGGTGTACCAGGCAGTGCAACTTCACCCCATACCCCGATTGCACCCCATTACTATACAGTGTAAAAAGGCTGCAATAAAGACTTGTGGCCTCCTAAAGGGCACTCCACTTAAACCTGCTGTCTGAGTCCTCCATCACAACAGCTGAGGGTCCTGGCCCCAAGGGGGCATCCCCCAAACATCACAGATTGTATCACACTGGCAGTAAATAATGGCATACCAAGTGAATGGTTTTTATACCTCTGAAACTCTTCTGCAGTGAGATAAACATAAATAGGTGAATATTTGACACAATTATCACTACAGAGGTCCACACAGACTTTTGAAAACCATTGCTCTAATCTAACTCTTTGTAACACAAAAGCAAACTGATTTCCATTTATTACTACTTCAAGGCTCTTAATATGGATGGTTATGACTGCTCAGTATCATGCATTTTGGGGAACATGCTGCACCTAAGAGGGATTAGATCGGTTTTTAAATTTCTACTGATTAAAAAAAAAAGAAAATCTCTCTCTATATATATTTAAGCCATACAAATTTCAGGGAGAAAAATGAAAGAAAGTAGGAAGCAAATAGTCCGAAAACTATATATGAAAGGCAGAAAACATTTTAGACATAGCAAACGAATAAATGACAAGGACAGGGAAGAAAAGGGAGGAGGGACTTTTGTTTAGGCAATGATGACCCAGGAGAAAAGTGTTATTTTGGCGTTTCATTCACAGGCATCGGTGGCCTTCACCTTGATGTCCATTTAATGTTGTCCTATTCAGCAAGTGTTCCTATGATCTGGTAATTATCTTTCACTTACAAAAGAGCATCTCTGTGTTACACACGCTCCCCTCTCCAACTGTGCTATAGATCAATATCTTCTTAAGGCCTTGTGCTATTGTTTGGGGGAATGATATTGATTTCTCCAAGGAACAGGGGATGAAGAGGGAGGAGGGAGGGAAAGGCAGTGCTGCAGATGGGTCTCTACCAGGCTGTGTGAATTATAGCTGGGAGTGGGGGTAGGCAACTATCATTCCTCAGCATCTTGACTGACAATGTCTAACATTTTTACCCTCCCTGTCCATTCCCATAGAGTCACAGAGAGGAGAATTCAATCCTGTACATTTATACTGACCAAATAGTTTACAATAAGGATAAGGGAGTACCTATTTGTTTCTGTGGAACAAGGACCCTAAGTGTAGGCTTAAAAACACATTAATTTAATCACACAGACTGTTTTGCTGTATGGTGGCCTATAGTTCTATACTGGGGGAAAAAAACTCATTAGCAAGGACTAAGCTAGATGCAACAGAGAACAAACTAATATGAAGAAGCCAGTACTCTAGGGGCCATTCTGCACATCTAAAAACATAGCGTCATGCCAGCGCAATTGCGTGATGATATAAAAAATTGTGCCCCCCCCCACCATTTCGCACCTTCTTGCTCTCTTGCTTTCTTCTGCCGCTTTTTGGTGTTTCCTGGCACTCCGCATGGCTGCTTGGAATGGCGGAGGAGAGGGATATGTTATACACATGACTCTCCCCCTGCCTGTCGATCATGCCAGGCAGCCAATCACCTTTCTCCCTGTTTTAAAGGGACCACGATGCGAGCAATCTTTTTTTTTTAAGTAAAACTTCTCCATTTCTATGCCTATGCACCTGATCATAGATGCATACTGCTTATTTGAATACCGCCCCTTTTGGAATAATAAGCCTTAAAGCTTAAGAAAAGTAATTTTTCCCAATTTTTTTTTTGGGGGGGGGTTGAGAGGCATGATTTCTGTGTCAATTGGTGGGGGAATTTTTTTTGTGCTCTGCCTGGATGAATCAATGCATATTTGTTTCTCCAGGTAGTTTTCTACAAAAAAAAGCCCTGTCCCTGGGACAAGGGAGAGAGAGGTGGGTGCAAGGGTGGGCACTGGAGGTGGAGATCATGCTACTTTGCCTCCACACATTTCCTTAGCGTGTGACTTGCTGGCTGCTAGTGCTACATAATTGGGGGAATCCCCAACTAGAGCTTTAAAATGGAGGATGTAGCTGCCGGTTTGCTGTTGGAAGGCTGGATGCTGATGCTGCCGTTTGAAATGCCAAAAATACGGCATCTGCAAAAGGTAAGTATCACACTATATTTTCCGGGTGCAGAACTTCCCTCTTCCCTATTAACATAATGCATGAAGGGCAAACAGTGATGCTCAAGACATGAGTCATTTCTGACTATGGGATGTGGTCCTGCTGTTATAGCAGGAGTAAACTAATGAAAAGCGAGTGTGATAGAACAGACAACTAAAGAGTCAGTACGTTAGAATGTCATCTGTTACCCTGTTGATATAGTAGAATGGACAAGGACCTCTCCCTCTGTTGGTAAGCACTGTAAACTAGTTGGACAGCATAAATGTCCAGGACTGTCACTCTTGAGGGACAGTTTATAGTCATCAGTCAAAACATAAATTGCCTTTCCACAAAACTTTCAAATATTACTTTGCAACATGTCTAGCAGAAATAGACTTTGGAATAGATGGCCAATGCTTCTATACACAAAAGATACATAATCTATTCCCAAGCAGCCATCATGAATGTCAGCCAGATACTATATTTTCAGATCTTTCTTGGATTCTTTAAATTAAACTAGTGAGATGGCTAAGGGCTGATTAACTGCTTGCTTTTACTCCTCAATGCAACCCAAAGTTGGATGCATATCTTTGGGTCAATAGGACCTCCATTAAGTTATAACTAATTTCATCAACTCTCAGTCTTCCCTGTCACACTTGCAAAAAGCAATGACAATTATTGGTTTGGTTCCTGGGAGACCTCTGAGGTCCCACCCTGGGCTTTGACCTTACTTAAGACAGACCCATCACCTGCCTTCCAAGTTATTTTGTCAAACATAGCAAGTATTTTGTTTTAGGTTCTTGGGCAACAACCATTTTTGTGTTTTCTGGGATTCTCTGCATACTAGTACTACATGTGATCCTGCCTTCATATTCTCTCTTGGCATATTGCATACACTGCCTTTCTGCATGTAGGCTACTTTCCTTCTCAGAGATTCTGACCATTCTCTTTGGACCCAAGGACTTATTTTTTATTAATTTGTATTAATTTATATTAAAATTTATAGACTGCCACTCATGGGCAGTCTAAAATGCTGGATTCCTGACAGGGCCTGCCAGTGCAAAAAAAATGCCATATTTCTGTCAGGGGATACCAGTACAAAATAATGCTAGATTTCTGTCAGGTCCATCACTGGCACCTGTAGGCCTCTGATTGGCTATCCCCTGCCCCCTGGTTGTCCAAATCAGATTAGAACTCCCACCGCTAATCATCTTCCCACAATTCTGCCCCTTCTTTGCAATCTCTGACCCCTCAGACACATTTCCTTAGGTAAGTGAGCTGCCAGGGGTGCATGGGGGCTCTTTGACTTCACCCTCTTGTGACAATGGCTCCTGCCCACAGAGCTTAGGAAGGCAGCCTGGGTCTTCTCTGAGGGGGAGCGCCTGCCCCCCCAAAAAACAATGGACAAAATAATGCTAGATTCTTGTCAGGAGATGCTAATACAAAATAATGCTGGAATCCCTTCAGGGGGTGCTAGTAAAAAATAATGGTGGATTCTGCTATGAACCATCTATTTTCCACCTGGTAAAGATATAATAAACATGTCTCTTTATATCATGTAGCTCAGACAGCATGAAATAATTTCACAATTAATCAACATACTTTTGTCCACCAAAAATATATTCCTAATTTGTCACAGAGCAAATGGGAACATCTGAGTTGATTTGGACAATATGAGTTTGGTAGATTTTATGAGAGGAGAGGAAATACAGACATGCATTCTACTGAGAAGTGCTGGAACATTCACAGGCATATAAATATTTCTACTTTTCTGACTTCTGTAGTTAAGGAATTTTCCTTTCTGGACCCTTTTACATAAAGCATGACATGGTGCAAGTTTCAAACCTGCTTGTTCAGCATCTGGTTTTCGGCACTGTTGGGGTCTTACGATATTTGAATAAATAGGGCATTATGCTGTTCTGGTACTGATTTCTGAGTCTACAGAATGGGATTCGGGGTATGTGGTAATAGAACCTACTGTGCCTCTTCTTTTTATGAGACTATACTGCTGTCAGAAATGGCTCCTTCTGCCAGCTCCTGACACCCCTCTGTAGCTACCAGCTGCCTCACTTCCACAATTAAAATCAAAATGTAGAACCATTAAGTTATTAATGTGTCCAAACTCTTACAGTTTCCTTTTGCCAATATGATACTCCAAGTGTTAATGCCTATTTCAAGAGTCCTGGTGAAATACAATGTTTAGATTCCCCCTGTTTAGCAATATAAGGGCTCTAAAGACAGTATTCAGATTGGTACTTGAAAGATTGTTCTCTGGGGCAGTGTTGCATGGTGCCAGTCATCAGTTAAGTGATGGAGAACATGAAAGACTTATGCCAGTGTAGCTCATTTCTCCATATCCCCCTCCCCACATTATTTCCTCTTTTCTTCCTCTTCTTCTTCTTCTAATTCTCACCTTTCCCTGCTTTATTTTTATTAGAGTAAGAAGAAGAATTGGTTCTTATATGCAGTTTTTCTCTACCAGACTGAGTCGCAAGATCTATAATTTTCATGATTCAGCAGCATATGAAGAAAATCCTACAATGGACATTGTTAGATTTGGAACATCCTGGTGTCCTGATTGGTTCAACAGGAGACTTCCTTCTCCTTTGAGGACACTTCCTTCCTGATTGCCTCCAGAATAGAATGTATGAAGAAGAACAATTATCCAATAAAACTGTTACGTCTCTTTCTCAGCTCTCTTTCTTTACAAAGTTGTTTCAATTCTCAATAAAGCCATTTATTTTTTAAGCAGACAGTGCTTTCATACTTTGCATATTTAAACTTTCAACATTTTCCTCTTTCACACCCACCAACTGACAAACCTTTTATTTGCCCCTCATCTTCAGCTAAATGTATGTACTTGCCTTTTTCACATGATGGACCCAACAACCTTGTGAGGTAGGTGAGTCTGAGTGAGCATGACTGGCCCAAGATCACTCATCAGTGAGCTTCCATGGCAGTGAAGATTTGAACCTAGTTCTCCCATATCCTAGCCTGAAACTTTAAACACTCAACTCAATTAAATGGGGTGGCTGCAGTTGAATAATTGTAAGCAGCCATGCCTGAGTGAGTCCTGCAAGTAGTATAATATCAAGTAACTGGGGGATTGCATGTGGACCTGGACCTGATGAATCCTCCATCAAAGGCCAAAGCCCTGAAAAGGTTTCCTTGCTCCAGTTGACAGAAACTGTCTTAAAGGCTGGAAATAATAATATTGTGGATACTTTGTGTGATGGTTAAGAGCGGTGGCCTCTAATCTGGAGAACCAGGTTTGACTTCCCTGTTCTCCACATGCCACCAGCTGGGTGACTCTGGGCTAGTCACAGAGCTGTTCTTCTAGAGCAGTTCTGTCAGAGTTCTCTCAGCCCCACCTACCTCACAGGGTGTCTGTTGTGGGGAGGGGAAGGGAAGGTGAATGTAAGCTGCTTTGAGACTCCTTTGGGAAGTGAAAGCTGGGAATAAAACCCAACTCTTCTTGTTATTTGCTAAATAGCCACTGAAAGCGCATTTGTTTTTTTAAAGTTAAAGGAACTGCTTCATGTATTTTGGGGTTTTAATCCCCCCTACTCTGTGTTTGTATTTTAGTTTTTTCTGTAAACCTGGGGCTGTCTATGGTCCCAGTCTCTGAGTTTAAATATCCATATAGGGAGCAATGTGTTGAATTAGATATATCAGTATTAGGCAGAATTATAAGTGTCTATACATTTAAATAATTAACACATGCATAATGACAGTGTTCTTTTTATGACAAAAAATTAACAAGATTTCTGAACCACCATGATGGTGATTAAGAAAAAGAGAGGGAAGACATGACTCACTGCCTGCTGGCTTCATATATACATGATGATTCTTTAGCAGAAAACAATAGAATGAACTTCCATTTTTTCATCCTCAATACTACATGCAAGCCTGGAATTCCAGCAAGAAACTCTTCAAATATTACTGAGCCAGCTTGGTGTAGTGGTTAGGAGCGCAGACTTCTAATCTGGCGAGCTGGGTTTGATTCCCCGCTCCTCAATACACAACCAGCTGGGTGACCTTGGGCTCGCCACAGCACTGATAAAGCTGTTCTGACCGAGCAGTGATATCAGGGCTCTCTCAGCCTCACCCACCTCACAGGATGTCTGTTGTGGGGAGAGGAAATGGATTGCCATCGTAAGCCGCTTTGAGCCTCCTTCAGGTAGAGAAAAGTGGCATGTAAGAACCAACTCTTCTACTTCTTCTTTGTGGAATAAGAGATATTAGAAATGCTTATTAAAACAATGCTGTACTCATCACCAGAGATTTAAAAAGGCAGTTAAGCTATTTTGGGGGACTTGTGCATTTGGATGCCTATTTGTTTCTGGGCAAATTTAAAAGCTTGGGTCTTATCTTCAAAGTCTTAAATGCTTTGGGATACTTGAAAGTCCACGTCTTCCTGTAATCTCCTTACAACTAGGTAAGGTCTTATTCTCTAACCTTCCTCTTTGTGCTCTGCTTGCAGACTTGGGGTGAACAGCAACCAAAGACAAATCTTTTTCAATGGTGGTATTTCATTGCTGAAGCTTGCTTGGTGTCTAATTTACTATCTTTTAGCTTCTAGACAGAAATATTTCAGTTAAAGCAAGGTATATAAATCCTAGGGCTCTTGTATAAATATTATTTGGAGCTACTTAATTTTGTTTTAATGGAATTTTATGTTCCCAATGGGCTATTCTATTTTTCAAAATGGATAATTTTATAAAAATATTTTAATATTTTTATTTTGTTTTAATTTTGTGAGCCATCTTGGGGACTGCCTGAAGAGGCAGCATATATATATTCATATAAATAATAAAAGGCCCATTCTCCCATGGCAAATAATACTAAAATGCTGATTTCCTGGTGGCAACACCAGTACTCTCTTCCAACTGGATCCTTGCAAGAAATCAGAAGTGCTCCCAGCCAGTCATCATTATCTTCAAAAACAGTGTAACTAGACTATCAAATTAGTTTCCCCAGTGAAAGTAATGGTCCCAAACTTCTAGAAAATAGGAAGAAAAAACAGTATACATTTTAATCTTGAGCTGACAAGAAAAAACATTTATGGTATTATTTCTGAATCCCTGATCTGAAATTATAATTAAACTAGAATTAAAGCCCATTGTAGCTGATACAAGAGCCTCTTGTGGCACAGAGTGGTAAGGCAGCCGACATGCTGTCTGAAACTTTGACCATGAGGCTGGGAGTTCAATACCAGCAGCCGGTTCAAGGTTGACACAGCCTTCCACTCTTCCAGGGTCAGTAAAATGAGTACCCAGCTTGCTGGGGAGTAAAATGGTAATGACTGGGGAAGGGAATGGCAAACCACCCTGTATTGAGTCTGCCAAGAAAACACTAGAGGGTGTCACCCCAAGGATCAGACATGACTCGGTGCTTCCACAGGGGATACCTTTACCTTTAGCTGATACAACAGGCACTAGTAGGAGGGAGGGAGGGGGAAAATAGCAAAGAAAGTGGAAGGCAGAAAGGAAGAGAGTGATTAATATGGAGAGAGCTTGGCTTTGGAAAGAGGTAGGGGAGGGGTTGTCCAGTCTGTAAAGGCATGAGGTTGAATATATGTGTTGTGTGGGGCGTTGTGGTGTGGTGTAGTGACAAATGAGGGTGTGGGTGAGGTGAGATGGGTGTCAAGAACCTGTGGTTTGGAATATGTGAAGGGAAAATCAGACTGGAGACTCTTCTTAGGGGGATTACATGGCAACCAATTCCTCCCAGTTCTGCATTCAACCTCATTTCCTGTCTTGTGTGAATTAGGCCACAGATACCAAAATGTCCCCTGCCCTAATACACATGGGGTAGTCACAGTACACAAGTGTCCACCCTGCTTCTTCTGTCTCCATTTTTTTTACTGTTGATATAATGTTATGTGCCCACATGCTTCTTTAACCGTCGCACCTTAGAAGAAGAAGAGCTGGATTTTTGTACCCTGCAGTTTACTACCAAAAGGAATCTCATAGTGGGTGACAAACGCCTTTTCCCTTCATCTCCCCATAACAGACACCCTGTGAGTGAGGTGGAGCTGAGAGAGCTTTGTGAGAACTAGGAATGGACCACAGTCACCCAGCAGGCCCCAGGTGTCTCTAGGCAGTTTAAAATCGCCTTTCCTTCCTCTCCCCATAACAGACACCCTGTGAGAGAGGTGGGGCTGAGAGCTCTGAAAGAACTGGCAATGGCCCAAAAGAAGCCTGCTTGACCTCAACCAGAGCCATTCTCTGTCTTGGCCTCCACCTGGTGGAATGAGCTCCCGGAGGAGATCAGGACCCAAACGGAACTAAAGCAGTTTCACAGGGCCTGCAAAAGGGATCTCTTCTGGAACCAGCAACACTCGCTGGGCCACTAAACCTCCCTTCCAAGAATCCATGTACCTGAACTGAACCATGGATCTGTTTGATTGTTATCCTGTTAAATCATTATTCTCTATTATTATTACTATTGTTGTATTTCTATTTGACACAAAACCCAAGTTCAATGTATTGGTCTTTTACATTCCATGCGAACTGCCCTAAGCTTCAGGGGAGAGTGGTATATAAATGGAAGGAAGGAAGGAAGGAAGGAAGGAAGGAAGGAAGGAAGGAAGGAAGGAAGGAAGGAAGGAAGGAAGGGAGGGACGGAGGAAGAGAGGGAGGGAGGAATAAGGTGGGCAAAGATTACATAGCTCCTAAAGAAATCTTTTAGATCACTGGCTGGAAAAAATTGAACCTCCATCCACTCCCCTAAAGTAAGATATAGCAGCAAAGTGGACCTTCAGAGATGGAAAAAAAAACATATCCTTATTCCTCAAGTGCAGTGGTTCTCAACCCTCCTAATGCCACGATCCTTTAATACAGTTCCTTATATTGTGGTGACCCCAACCATAAAATTATGCAAGTGTTCTTTCACAGAAATTAAACTGAAACTGACTAATGGCATGAAGAGCCATTGTTCATGATTGTATGTTTTTTGTTCCCCCCCCCCTCCAGGGTTTCTCGGTTCAGTTCTGCCTCTTGTCCCACCATGCTGATCTCACTCTTTTCTGCTGCTCCAGATAGACGAACACTGTATCTCGATGTATCCTGCAAGGCTGTTGTGTGGATGGTGCCCCCCCCCGCTGCCAAGCTGCTTGCCCTGCCATGACCCCTGTGAAAAGGTCATTCGACCCCCAAAGGGGTCCTGACCCCCAGGTTGAGAACCACTGCTCAAGTGCAAATGATATTAAAATATGCCAAGTAACAAAGCCCATATACAAGAGGTAAAACTGTATAATTATAAGACTTTCTTGTAGTGAATGCAGGAGTATACAAATGGGTAGCCGTGTTGGTCTGAAGTAGCACAATAAAATCAGAGTCCAGTAGCACTTTTAAGACCAACAAAGAGCAAGCACTCTTAGGCCCATTATGCAAGGCCGCCGAAACGGCGATTTCGGGTCACATGGAAAACGTGGAGGGGGAAGGCGCGACGCATACCGGTTATGTACGGGGCGGGGCGCGACGGCGGCAAAACCCAGAGTAACCGATTATGCACGCGGCGATCCGGGCGCCGCTTCTGGTTGCGCCCCGGTCACCCGGAAGCTGCGCTTTCTTCCACGTTTCACTGACGCGGCTTTTTCGGCGGCATGCACTGAAGCTGCAGCCGGTTGCAGCCGGCTCCGTGCGTTATCCGTGATTTTAGTCGCCGCCATTCCACCCCGAATGTGCGCTAAAACCCCCGTGCATAATGGGTCTTAGTCAGACTAATTTAGTCTAAACTTACCCAGTAAACACAAAAACAAAAAAAATTAATTGAGTTTCTCTGCCACTAGTGACGAAGAGTGCTTGCACTCGAAAGCTCACGCCCTGAATAAATCTTTGTTGGTCTTAAAGGTGCTACTGGACTCTGATTGTATTGTTCAGGAGTATGTCATTAAACTTCTGTTATAATACTAAGTCTCTATTCCAAGCCTCCAAATTATCAAATTGAGGCAATTTAGACCATGAGATACTTAATTGACCCCGATTAGGTCCCAGGGGCTCAGGGTAGCTCAGACCAATTATAAATTACATGAAGTCATGTAACCCTGGTTGAGAAAGCCTGGTCAACATGTTTGATCATGTTCTCAAAGAACACCAAACGGTACCTGAGGCAGGACTCCCCTTTGCAGAAGCCATGCTGATTTTACCTCTGCAAGCTTTGTTCCCCCATGTGCCTAATAATTCTGTTTTTGATTACAGTTTCTACCTAATTTGTCTTGGACAGACATTAGTTTGACTGGTCAGTAATTTCCTGACTTTCCTCTGGATCCCTTTTGAAAAATTGATCTAACATTTGTTCTTTTTCTGTCTTCTAGTACAGTAGGTTAGTAGATCAGTGATCTCACATTCCCTCAGGTGTATGCCATCAGGACCTGGAAATGTATCAATTTTTAATTTCCCCAGTAGTTGTAGCACTTCGTCTCTGTTCCCTTCAGTTTGTCTGTCAGATTCTCTTCATGAAAATAGTGGTTACATGGGTACATGTGCCAAACTTACCCAGTAAACACAAAAACAAATAAAATTAATTGAGCTTCTCCGCCATCTCACCATCTTCTTTTAGCAATCCATTTATTCCTTTGTTATTCCCAAAATCCTTTTGGGATCTCCTGGCTGTAACCCAAAGGCATTTTGAATCTCTCTCATACAAACTTCCTCAGATTTTTTGGGATTTCACATGTTTTTCTGGTCACTGAATGCTACTGAAATATAGTTATCATTGATCAGGTTATTATTCATTCAGTTTTAATTTTCTGAAACATGAAGGACTGCTGGACATGGTTCTTTTTCATTTCTTCTGTTCGTTGTCATGGTTTTTCTGATAACATGCTAGTAATAAACATGTGTTTGTTACATTACATACTTGGATTTTTTAAATTAATGTGCAATTGTGCTCATAATAAGTTCAATAGTCCTTTTCCTAACCATAGCCCTAAAGCACCTGCTCGTGCTCATCTAATTCTCTACTTAAAGCCCTCCCCGACTTGCTATTGCATATGTACTCTCCCTTTCTATGCCTTTTCCAAGTGTCTGAAGCTTTAGGCTTTACAACGCAGGTTAGATTAGCCAGTCAGGCTTTTTGTTAATTAAAGGGATTGTTGATGAGACTGTGTGCATGATTGCATGCTTAAGAAAAATTAATTGCCCAATGTTTTGAAGTGCACAATCACTTATGTGCATTGCTAACATGGAAGGGGGGAAATCGTGGCAAGGAATTGGAAGCTGAGAAAAAGAAATCTATGGATGTTGCAATTCCAAAATTAATTACAGAAACTCTCTATGAGCAATCAGAATACATGCAGAGTAGAATATGAGGTGCAGACAATCCTTAGGAGGCCTATGCAATAAAAAGGAGTAAAATCAGTCTACCCTTTGTCCTGCTGCCTTTGCTGAACTAACGTTTACCGTGTGTTGGTACTAGGAATACTATTATAGGAAAGACCTGAAAATCCATTTGTACATCACCCACCCCATGTAGTTCTCATCACTGTAGTACACATTTGTACTCAAGACAGTGCAACCTACTAATGTTTAAATTATGCATATGTCCCCTTGTCATAAATGGCTTACTCTATCTTCATCATTCAGTCAACAATGTAGAGTTACAGAGAGCTATTAACATAGAAACAACTGACAATTTATCATAATCCTGGAAGCCCCTTTGCACTATTAGGCAGCATTCTGTGTCTTTATTTAAAAAAATGTAAAAGGATGATTCATATTAGGATAATGAACACCTCCATTAAGCTCTAAATTAATGCCCCATTGTTTTGATTTGTATACCATTCAGCCAGATCAACATATTTCTCCATTCATACTCCCTTGCTTGCATCATGATATGGCTTTACTGTCCCATTCACTCTATGACCGTTTACGCACTGGAGGTCTCATGCCAGGCTGCAGGCTGAAATTTTAGTCGTGACAGGTTGCCCCACTTATTCCTGCACCCTCATGGGGAAGCATTTGGCCTGGTGCACCTCATCCACCCCCGATTTGTACTCCTGCATGGGATCTGGGGCAGTGAAGTTCCCTGTGTGTAAACAGTCTATGTGATAGAAATTCCTTGGGATCTCACAAAAGCCTCTCATCACAATATGATGCAATCCACTTTTCGCCATTAGTCTAAGTCCCATTTTTAAAAAGAAAAGAAATTGCTTACACTCACAAGGTTGCCATTTCTTCCTGTGCATCGTGTCATCCTGCCCCCGGGTTCTTCTATTTCTGTCAGATTTTCCCCAAGTCACATACCACTCACTGACAAAAGCATGTATTGCTGCCAGTCTATGCTTTGTAACCTACATGCCTGGCAGGTGAAGCTCACAGTCTTCTGGCCCTTCTGATCTGCTCAGAGAAGCATGCCAAGGACTCCTCTTTCATTCCCTTTAGGAAGAGAGAGTCTGATTCTTTTTGCCTTGATTGGTGAGGAAATGGGACAGGATTTTCAAAGAGGAATAAAGAATATCACAGGGGCATCCAGAAGAAATGCTGTTGGTAGGGTGTGCCCTATTCTGTTGCTTTTGCTGCAGTTCTGGAAAAGTTAAGCTAAAGATTCTGTAAGCTACTTTAGCATAGGCCCAATTATATGTAGTGTAGCAGAAAGGGGCTGGGATGTTGGAGAAACTTCTAGTCCTCTCTTGGTGTGTGCAGAGATAGAACAAAGAAACAAGGTGAAACAGATAAAGCAGGCTTTCTCAATCAAGGTTTTATGAAATCTTGAAGTTTCTTGATAGCCCTGGAAGGGTTTCTTGAATTGGTGGGAGTTAAATATATAGTCATGTTGGCATACCCTCCCATGGCCAATGATGGTCCTGGAGGGGGTGGGAAGAAGAGGGGCAGCCAGTTATGGTCCTGTAGGGGGTGGGAAGAAGAGGGGGCAGCCAGTGTACACAGCTATGCTTCCCAACCATATTTTACATGAGCACATAAGTTCTGGGGTTTCTCAAAGCCTGAAGAATGCTTCTGGTAAAAAAGTTGAGAAAGGCTGAGATAGAAATACAAAGTTGAGATAGTCAGACTATTGCTTTTCTCTCCATGGCCCATTATGCATGGAGTGGAAGATCCGCATTTGGGGTGGAATGGTGGCAGCTAAAATCACCAATTATGCACGCTGCAGGCGGCAACCGGGCACAGAGTCAACGTATGCTGCCAAAAAAGAAAGTGAAGTTTCCCGGGACCAGGGCACAACCAGAAGCGGCTCCAGAGTAGCCCTGTGCATAATCGGATACTCAGGCTTTTGTCGCTGTTGCGTTCCATCCCGTGCGTAAACGGTTTGCTTCACTTCTTCCTCTTCCGCGTTCTCCATGCCGCCGTTTCAGCGGCTGTGCATAATAGGCCCATACAATCCTTTCCATGTTTTTTGCAGTAAATCAGTCTCTAGTAGGTTCCCTCTGCCACTGAAAATGTGAGCCTCCTCCTACCGGGGATGGTGCTGAGGCTCAGCATCCACACAACCTCTGATGGAGGCCCCCTCACCTGGGTGAGGTCTGCATGCAGATTCAGCCTCCTCACAATGTGGATCCGCCCTGTCAGCAACAGCTGCTAGCTCTAACAAATAAAACCACACATAAAATTCCTGAAAACAAATTAACAGCAATATAGAAACTGGAATAACCCTAAATGATAAAACATAGGGCTGGGAGGGTTGGTCACAGCAAGACCAAGAAGGAGGAAAGAAGGAGGCCTTGGCAGGCACCTGAATTTAAAGGGGCTGCTAGCCTTCTCCTGCCCTACCCCATGGCCCTGCATGTCAATCGCAACAGTAGTGCATGGGACAAGCTGAGACTGCCACTACAGTGAGTCGTTTCTGGTCACCCTGACACTTCTTGGAGTCCCATGCGGCTGCAAACTGCAGCTTAGGTATGTGGTGGTCATGTTTCTTAGAAGTTTAACACATACGTTACTTCTTGCATTATTCCGCAGTGTATTGGTTACACTACTAAATATCCAACAGTCCTACAGCTTTTCTGCATAGTATTTTGGAAGAAATTATGGTACTGATTTTGGTGGTTTGAATGCTGCAGATTGTCTTCCTTTGGTCTTCATTGGTTTTTGCTTTGTTGCATTTATTTATTGGAAATAACTTTTTTCAGAGTGTGATTTAGAAACTTATGACAAATAAATGTATGTATGGTTGTCTTCTTCCCTAGAAACTCAATTATGTTTATATGACTCTATTGAACTCTGAATATGATAACTATGGTTGCCAGGAGAAGTCCTCCACTCTTAAAGTAAGCAAGTGCAGCTATGAATATCTGGAATGTATTTTTGCACAGTGAACGCAGCCTGAATTACTGGAACTGATTGTGACCTTGGGCAGTTCTGAGATGCTGTGAATGCTGGAATACCCTGAAGGATTCATCCAATCAAGGAAAGAGACTAGACAGACAATGTACCTTCTTCTAAAATGCTGAATGAACATTATCAGGAATAGAATAAAATGTTCCTAGTTTTATTAAAAAACATAAATACACAAGAATTAGTTTTTCAATAAACATTGGTCATGCAGTTTTAAAGGTAAATTACTCGGTAAAACTTGGAATGCAAATGGTAAAATGGAGTCTTTATCACATCTGGTATGCTCCCCAGTAAAGAGCTATAAAAGAGACTGTGAACTGTCTGGTAGTCCCTGGCCCCAAAGAAGTCTGACTGGCCTCAGTCAGGGCCAAGGCTTTCTCTGCTTTGTCCCTGCCTGGTGGAATGAACTTCCAGAAAACATCAGGGCCATACTGGTACTAACACAGTTCCATAAGGCATGTAAAATGGAACTCTTCCGCCAGGCTTATGGTTGAGGTTGGCTTGGATAACTAAATAACTTGAATATCAACAGGCCTCCCTTGCTGCAGTGTTGCCAGCTTTTCACTCTTGCTTGCCCTCCATCAAATGAGAAGGATAATAATTACCCAGAATCAAGTACACTGACAGGTCTAGGCAATGAGACCTAGCATATAGTTTTTATTTTACCATTAATAATAATGTATAGCTGATTTTAATTGTTTTAGCTGTTTTAAATGTATTTTATTAATGCTGTAAACCAGTGGTAGTCAACCTGTGGTCCTCCAGATGTTCATGGACTACAATTCGCATGAGCCTCTGCCAGCATGGCAGGGGCTCATGGGAATTGTAGTCCATGAACATCTGGAGGGCCACAGGTTGGCTACCCCTGCTGTAAACCACCCTGAGACAACAGGTTCTCTAGAGGTGGTCTAGAAATGTAAACCATAAATAAATAAAGTCATCCATTTTTTTTTAAAAGAAGCATTGACTTTTTTCTTTCATAAGTTATTGTTGCTTTGTAGATTACTCAAGTTAGAATATTCATTCATTTTGTTGTGTCCAAATGCCATTTTTGTGCCACCCTTCATCCAAGGAGCTTAGGGTTACTCACATGGTTCTCCCTTCTTCCATTTAATTCTCACAGCAACCCCATGAAGTAGGTTAGGCTAAGAGAGAATGACTGGCCAAACATTACTTAGTAAGTATCATGGCAATCATGAGTTCAAACCAGGGTCTCCCTGCCCCTCATCCAATATTCTAACCATTAAACTAATTGTTATTGTTAATTGTGAAGTCGTGTCTGACCCATCACAACCCCATGGACAATGATACTCCAGGCCTGTTCCCATACACTGATCGAATTTGTTTGTTCAAACTGTAGAAACTTTGTCTTCTTGCTGCTTCATGATTATTCACTGGTGGGATACAGGATCAAGAATAACAAAGCATAGCAAAAGAACAAAGACTTCTTACTAACCTGGAAACTTCGAAGAGGTTGGATCTTAAAACATTTCTGCTCATACAAGAAGTTGAACAAATTCATCCAATTCCTCCCCATTAACTATGCATTTTCCCCAGACCATTTCCACACTAGCAAAATAGTTCACATTTGCTTTTTTAAAAGGTAAACTTTTCCATTCATTTCCATTAAAATCTGCCTTTCCAGTTGCAATCCCAAATTGCCATCTGATTTAGTGCACATTTTGGAAATTCCAGGTTACAGTAAATGCATTGGTCAAGGGAGAATCTAATTCAGGGCTGCCCAATGGGGAAATGCATGCATTCAGGTTTCCCCCCATTTTGCGTTGTTTGGTCATGCCTCTTTCCTTGTCACCATCCTCTCTCCCTTTCCCTTCCTCCCCTCCCTGCTTTCATTATGAAATATCTGCTTTTTTTAAAAAAGGGAAGAACACATTATAATGCTGTTTCTAAGTAAAAAAAAAAAAAGTCTTGCACAGCAGCATGGTAATGTCATAACCCAGGCTTTAAAAATAAAATAGATTCAAGACACTTTGGGGGTAGGGGAGGAGGCAATCAAGGGCACAGAATGGTGGAATTAATTTCAGAACAGCCACTTAAAGTTAGAATTCTTGAACACATATCCTACCTTATGACTTTAAATGTTTTATAATAAAATATTTGGTGTTTAAATTAAGTCACTTGGTTGACTGTCTTTCCACAGGTGAATATTTAAGACAAGAAAGGACATTGACTGAATGTGGATTGAGACTCTGGGGTACATTAAGAGGTGGGAATCAAGTTGTATATTTCAGATTTAATGTCTGGTTTACAAGCCATTGTTTTAAGTACTTGGATTAATTTTTGTTTATGTTGTATTTATAGTGTTTAGCCACTGATGAAAGGCTTTGTTCTTGAAAGCGGTGGTAGAATATCCGGACTCTATTTTTACTTCACCCAATATGAAAGTAATATAGAGAGGACAATAGAGAGCATTTAATAGTTTTCCTTTATTATTTCATGCCACCATGTCAATTCTTTTTTCTTCTTTGCTGATCCATCAGACTCAGCACAGAAAGCATATCACAAATTTCAGCCTGGGAAATGAGGGGAGGGAAGACCAAATGCAGAAAGGCTAGAGTTGACTCACAGCATCCAAAGGAAATCTGAAGCGATGATAAAACAAGGTATGTCTTTTAATGGGGATAATGTGGATAAGCAGGACAAGATCAAAAGGCTTGTAAGACTGAATTCCCTGTCTTTCATTAGCTTTGCAGTCTTATATTTCCCACAGTATAAAAACACCACTACCACCTTATTTTCTCTAAGCTTCTGGTTTTGGTGTACTTTAAACCCCTTAAAGCTTGGGAGCAGTCAGATCTTGCAGTATCAGCAACCTGAAGAAACAGTTCTGGCCACACTCGCCTGGGCCATAAGTGTGGCAAATATATCAAACCTTCCATCAAATTTCTTTCTTGCTGTTGTTTTCTCTATGAGCAAAGGTGAAACAAAGTTATTAGAACACTTAATTTAATCATTTTGCCTTCATATATTCTAAGGAGGCCATCTTTCTGGTAAACCTGTTTATTAAATGACCCTTTTACATGTTTCAGATTTTTTTTCTTTTTTATGTTATATGAAACTGTCACAGTGTAAAATGAAGATTGGTGGGTTTTTTTAAGCTGTCATTGAAATAAGGATGCAATGTGGGATCAATTTTTCATTGCAGTAAAGTAAAAGGGGGAAATAGTAGCAATTTTCTCTTTGAACATGCCCTATTAATGGAATGGATGTCACAGTATAGCTTTATCCTAGGAAGATGCAAAAAGAGCCACAAATGATACTGTGGTCAACAACTTCCTCACTACAGGTCCCCCAGTTGCTCAATATTTCTCTTGTAGCTATTTAAGGTATCCTACTTTCCCTTTTTTTCTTTGCTCCATAGGGACAAAAAAAGACCAGCCAAACAAATAAATGCGGTGAAAGAGAAGTCCATTCATACTGCACTTGAACAAAAGGGAAGTACATGTTCCTCTCTTCTTGAAGATTGCAGACAAATTGCATTGCAGGTAACTTACCCTGCCTACCTCCACTAAGAAAGAAGAAAAACAACCTCCTTGCTGTTTACCCGTATTTAAAGACAGTTGCTGCATCAAACCTGCTTCATAAAACTCTAAACAATATGCACAAAAATCAGCCTCCTCATTTACTCTTTGATTTGTGTGTGTGTGTGTGTTCAGTGTTTATGTGCAACAATCCTGCTGCACATAACTAGCTAGTATTCAAAACAGAGAAACTTACTTATTCCGATTTTTATCCTGCTGCTGTCGGGGATTGTCTCATGGCAGGCTACAATTATAAAATATGAAGCCCCACAATGGGCAGCGGAGACTCACCTCGGCTGCCTTTTGGCGGCGTGGAGGGCGGCGGGGAAGACGCGGCCCGAACGGCTGGCCGCAGCGTGTGCCGGGTGCGCCCGGCGGCGGCGCGCACGGCATGCGGGAGGCGGGGCTTCAGCGGCGCGGTTAAATAGCGCCACGCGCTGGGCCCCGGCCTCTTTGCTTGCGCGCCGGACATCGGCACCCTCCCTCCCTCCCTGTTTGTTTTATAAGTTGTTAATGTTGTTGTTTTTGTCACAGCGAATTTTGACATGAACAGAGCCTGTTTATTCGGAGCCGGTGTGCGATCGGACTCCCAGGGGAGTGGGGCCTTCTTAAGAAGGTGGTGTTTGAGCAGGAGGCCCACCCAGCGGGGGGGGCATACTTGCTCATGGCGACCAGATGGACCTAAGCGGGGCAACCAAGGAGGTTTGCGCCCTTTGGACCCTGATATATGGGCCATCTCCCACAGTTAGACTTCAAGAGCACAGGATGCCGTGTTTTCCCAGCGGGGAAGGGCGATGGATCCTGAACGCTCTTGAATTTGGGTATTCCAGCCAGCGGGCTGGATAGGCCAGGCTCCGTTTCATGTCATGCCAACCCATGTTTTGGGGGGGGTCAAAATAAAGCTGTGGCCATATTTAATGCCATATCAGGTGTCGTGTCTTCACTGCCAGTACTGGCCTCCTACCTGCCAAAAGATTAAAAGTTATAAAGTTTAAAAGCCCAACCATAAACTGGCAGTGAAAAGGGAAGAAGAAAATATAAGAGTTCTATCTTCCAATATTGGGACTTGGAGAATGTGTTAGTCTTGCACTTTTACTTTTTAAAACATACATGGGAGATAGACCCCTATTTTCCTCCTTACATGAGGCATGAAAGCTGCAGTGTTTTAAGTACCCTGAGGATGAACAGCATTAGAGATCTTGTTTTGCATTTCTCTTTCAGGGTTGGCATATTTCTAGCAAATATTCTTATAAAAGTCAGATATTTTGTCCCAGATGTTTTGTCATTCTTTTAAATATCCAAGATTAAGGTCAATGATTTCTCTTTTAGGCTTTTAAAGCCTAAAAGATATATGCACCCATCTGCTCTCATCACAAACATGTTATAAGAATGAATGATCATGAGTACTTGGAGATTATAGTGCTATGAGATGAGATAGTGTTTCACATTTCCATCTTCTTCCTGCTTAAAATACAGAAAGGGATAAGGGTGATTTGGATAGGTGCAACTGCGTGACATTTATGCTAAGCAAACGCCCAGCTTTTTATTAGTAATGAAAACTTACAAATACTTAAGTAACAGTGATGGGTTACATAATTCAGACAGTCCCCCACCTCTTCATGTCTTCTCCCTGACTGTTTATGCACTGGGAACTTCACTGCCCCAGCTCCTGTGCAGAAGCACAAATCAGGGGCAGATGACGTGCACCAGGCCAAATGCTCCCCCATGTGGGTGCAGGAAGAGGTGGGCCAACCTGCCACAACTAAAACTCCAGCCTGCAGCCCAGCATGAAACCTCCAGTGCATAAACGGTCCCTCTGTTAAAAGCTCTTTTATGATGAATAATACCTTTTATGAAAGCTATGCACCCTTCTTCAAACACTTAAAGTTTGGATTTAGATACTGTTAACATGCCCGCGGTAATGAGAGCTGTTCTCTAACAGTTCTGTTCTCATTTTCCTCTTGCTTGCTAAATATCTTCTCAAGTAGCAGAAGCAACTTCTGCAAGGTAGCACCACTAACAAAACAGTCATACTGCATGCTACAGTACCTCATTAAAAGGAGTATTCCCTGGAAGAGAGAAGAATGCAGAATTTGTTGTTGTAATATTTGCTAGCTGCTTATTAAGAGTCATCTTTGCTCAGGGGCCCAAGGGTGCCTTGGTCTAAGCCGTGCAGAGGAATAATGTTTGTTGAAGGGATTTGTTGCTCTGCAGTGCACTAACTTTTGAGTACCTGAGACAGTTCTTATTATTCAGGGCTTTTGTTGCTGCTGTTTTGTTTTGTTTTTTGCAGGCATGGCAGAACTCAGAGCAGAATGGATGGTGAGCACCTTCTTGAACAAATCTTCAGATATCTGTCGCTTCTAGCTTGAAAAAGTGAATCAGGCATTTGTTACATATTCAGTATACTGGGTCATGGTTACATTTACAGACATGTACCTGAATTAATCATGGAGTGTACACATAATGGTCCAACTACAGGAAAAATGTTAGGGAAAGTACACAAAAAAGTAAAGGAGAAAAAATCAATGTGTGTAGCAGTCAGGAAGTTGATTGTTCTCTCAGGAAAGAGAAGAAACTTTAGGCAGATTTTACTTGTAAGACATTTACAGCATATTACATTTATTCCTGAAATATACCTGGACATTTGTTCATGGCTAGCTCTAATTTTCAGTGATTAAATATGGCCAAAAACTGGCACATGCAGACCCCTCCCATTAAGCTCCCATTGTAATCGCTTGTGCTGTATTGTAGCTCTTCACCTGATTCCCATGTGAAAATATTTCTAATGAAGCCTGGCATTTTCCATATTTTCCATAGAGAGAAAATGTGACGTTTCCTAAATGTAAATTCCTATAATGACCCAGATACATAACTTAATATGATAGTTCAAAAGTCATCTATTGGCTAGATCTAATTCATAAATGATACTGTCATCTAATGCAAAAGTGACACACTAATTTAATGTGGTTTCATACACTAGCTTTATATAGAAACACTATGTAGCTTCCTTGCTGGATTGTAAAAAAATTTATTGACAGTCTAACTCTTAGAAGATATGTGGAATACATACCTGCTCCAGGGCTCCTTGGTCAGGGCCCCCTACCTCCCTTGCAAACACAATCACAAATCAGGCAGAGGAAAGGTTTATTGAAATTGTTTGTGAACTTTTACTTAAATTACTTTTATCCATCACAAATATCAAAGAGGTAGAAAATATTAGCATATCTACTTCTAAAAAGCACAAATACTAAGTCAAAGTACTTAACTTAAAAGTTAAAAAGGTAAGATTGCCTTCCAAATCCTTTCTAGCAGGTTATTTTAAATAACTGGGTTGACAAGCAAAATGGTCACAGCTGGGTGGTTGAAGAATTTGACTGAACAGACAGCAAGTGAACTGGTGGAACACATTTGGCTTATAAAGAGTGGTTCATAAAGAGTGGTGGTTGTTTCGGTAGGGATAGAGTTTGCAGTCACTCCCTTATTTTTACATTGTTAAGGAATTAATAATTTGTGTGCTTAAAAGTCAAATAATGTTGCTTTGTTTTAGAACTGAGGTTTCAGTACAATCCACAGAACATTTTCCTAGCAGTAAGCACTACTGAATAGATCTGAGTCAGATCCCGAGTAGGCCTGCTTAGGATTGCACTGATTGAGGCTGTTGTACCACTTGTTTTAATTGCATATTTAAAATTGTTCTGAGACATTCCTTCTTCTGAAATATTACACCTCAGATATCAGGGACCCAGGTAAGGGGTTTTAAAGGCTAATGAGGCAAACAAGAAGCTATTGGTGCTGTTCAAGAAAATATGTGATCTTCACAAAGGTCACAAAACACACAGTCCAGGTAATCTTCAAGAACAGTCCCAAATAGAGGTTGCTGTTGCACTGATCAGCACAGCAGGTTAACTGAGTGCAGAAGGGGTGACAATTTAGGAACAAGATGAGATTAAAGTGTACCAGATAAATATGACAAATTTATGCTTAGGTATAATTTTGAAATGTAGAAGCAAACGTTGAAATCAAAATAACTCAGGAACGCAAAGTTCTTAAAAATGGCAAAAGAAAATGCCCAATCCATACAGTTGCCATAATAAGAGCCTCCCAAATTACATTGCACAGGCTTGGAATGACCCATCATGCAGAAGGGAAAAGTGTACTGAGCACTCAAGTATGCATTAGTCAAAGTACCTCCCATGTACACAAACAAGCAAAGCCACATCTGCTACAGACACTGGGACAAACAAACAAACAGAGGAGACCAGAAACAGTATCTGGCAACAGACACGATTCCACTCTTCATTCATAGCTCAGCTTTTGAAATCATTAGCAATTCTGAACTACAAAACATTGTCCCAGTGGGATAATAAACTCCAGCATCTGTCAGAAAAGCTAGTGCCTATCAAATTGCCAAGAGAAACATTTATCTCCTCATTCAATTCACATCTAAATTGAAAACAACCCCAGAAAGTATCCAGTGGCACCGAATCACTAAATTTCTCTAAGAGGATGCAAGCTGTTCACCATCACAGACAAAACTCCCCAGCCATGCAGCGATCACTCACCCAAATTAACAAATCATTTAATTTAAATAGGGAAAGAATATCTAATTGACTGATGACGTGTATCCATATGGCATTGTAAACTGGAGAAGTTTTAAAAAATCACCCCCGACGGAGTTCAATACTGTTTGCCCATGAAAGTGGAATATGGGAGCTTACAAAAATCAACAAAACATTATTGAACTGGAAAGCCCAATGTTAGTTTAATTATTTCTCCTTAGATTCAAATGGGTAGCCGTGTTGGTCTGAAGTAGCACAACAAAATCAGAGTCCAGTAGCACCTTTAATAGTCTGAGGAAGAGTGCATGCACTCAAAAGCTCACACCTTGAATAAACCTTTGTTGGTCTTAAAGGTGCTAATAGACTCTAATTTTGTTTTATTTCTCCTTAGTTTTAGCATCACAGCAAGGGATGGTATAGAAGTACCGAATGCAGGAGAAACACCCTGTCTGTCTTAGACCAGACTTCTCCAATATACATGGCAGGAAGGGGCTCTTAACATATTCACAGCATTTGTGTGGCCTACTAGCAGGATGATTGAAGCTGATATTTAAAAGCCCCTTAACCTCTCAGCACTTTAAATTGGTTTGTGCATGTACAGAAGGTTATAGACAGGATAGTTTTTTAAAAGCAGTATGCTGGCATTGATTAGAGGTTGTTAAGCATATCTCATATTTTGCCCTTACTTTTTAGTCAACAATTCCCAAAGCAACTTGCAACAAAATCTAAAAACATCCATGTAATACTCTAAAACAATAAAAATAATTATACAGCCACATTTTAAAACCAATCAATAAACCAATCCGTGCAAACAAGTCAAAAGCCAATTGAACAGTAATGAAAAGGGCCTCCCACCATTTCCTACAGAAAAAAGCCTGGCCAAGTGAAATACTCTGCAATATGTTTCCTGAAAATCCTCAAGAAATAAGCCCAGCAAAAAACCAGATTCAGTAACCTAATTGTTACTAAAAACCCTTCACTCTTTCTGCTTTGAAGTTGTGCATAAATAGGGCCTTTTTGCACGGGGATCTTTGTTGCAAATTGGTCACTGAATGAAAAATCGCCATTTAAAATAGTGGAATTCGTCGTTATGCATACCTGCCTTTGTAGTGGAATCAGTTGCGTTTTTTAGCGTTTCCCACAGGCTTCCGGTCTCGGCAGAAATCGCTAGAAAGGAAGCGCTATTGCCAAGCTCGTCCCGCCCCTGGCCGTCAAGCAGCCAATGGGCAGCCGTTAGCATGCTCCCAAACAGCCCCTTTCCCTTTAAGAAAGGTTTAAAAAAAAAAACAGACCCATAGCAACGAATCTAGGTAGATTCGTTGCAACGGAGAGACCCATCCAGCTGCCTAATGTGAGCTGTCGTTTGATTGTATGATCGTTGGCACGCTGCCTCGAGTGATAAAAAAAAAATCCCCCCCCCTCTCACGGGCCCGATTTTCGGCTGAATTAATGTGTAAAAAATAAAGGGACTTTATTTCAGCAAACGGGCTTTTATGTGGTTTGTGCTTAGTGACTAAGGAAGGTTTAAAAAAAAAAAACAGACCCATTGTAACGAATCTGGGTAGATTCGTTGCAACGGAGAGACCCATCCAGCTGCCTGGGGTGTTTGAGCTGTCGTTTGAGCGTTTGATCGTTAACACGCTGCCTCCGAGTGAAAAAAAAAATCCCCCCACCTCTCACGGGCCCGATTTTCGGCTGAATGGAATGTGTGAAATGTGTGTGCTTAGTGACTGAAGGGGAGGGACTGAAGCCGGGAAGCCTCTGCTTGAGCTGTCATTTGATCGTGGCCACGCTGCCTCCGAGTGGAAAAAAAAAATCCCCCCTCCCCCCCCTCACGGGCGCGATTTTCAGCCGAAACAGTGTGAAAAATAAAGGGAAAATACATCAGCAAACGGGCTTCTGCGGGCTTCTTGTGCTTAGTGACTGTAAACAGCTCTGAGGAGGGACTGCAGCCTGGGAAGCCTCACTGGCTAAACGGAGGCTCGCCGGTGCGTTGATCTCCACTCACTCGGGGAAAAAAAAATGGCGATCGCTTCGCCGGAAGTTTGGAGGACAGGCTCAGGAGGAGGGACTCTGAAGAAACCGCAACAATGTTAACGCACAGGTCTTTATCGCTATTGTTGCAGATTGGTTGCAGGAGTGTATCGCTTTCCGGAGGGTGAATCCACTTTTTGGGATTCCCCTGAAAGCGCTACAACGAAGCGCTTTTTGCGGGTCGGTTTCAGGAGTGTTGCAGATTGTCTACGACGTCGTGGGTTATTCCAAATTAGTAGCGTTTTCAATTAGCAACCATTGTGCTATTTTGAAGCCGTGCGAAATGGCCCATACTCTTCACCTGAGACTTTACTCTAGTACAGTGGTCCCCAACCCCCAGTCCAAGGACCGGTACCAGTCTGTAGACCAGTAGGTACTGAGCCGCAGCTCCTTTTCGTCCTCCTCCTCGGCTGCTGCCTCGTATACAACTCTGCCTCCAGCAGACACTATGGCTGGGGCTCCCCCTCTGTGTGGCACTGCGCAGCTGCTGCTGGCAGCACTCCCCAGCGGATGGCAGGAAGTCAGGGGCGCTGGCGGTAAAGCAAGTGGAGCAGTGGCTCAGGTGGCGGCAACGTCCCTCGGCAACATCCCCCCGGGCCTCAGTAAAATTGCCAGTTGCTGACCTGTCCCCGAAGATAAAAAGGTTGGGGACCACTGCTCTAGTATTTCAACAGTTGGAACAGCATTCCGTTCATACGTTGGAACCCAGTAGCATACTTGTAGGTGGCAGACAGGAGAGGGATGATGGAAGGAGCCATCAAGCTCCACACACAGCGCTCAAGCTATTGCTAATGACAATGATTTACTATCCCACACCCTGGTGGAAGGTAATGTGCAAAAGAACAGAGAAGGAAGCAACTATATTGCTAGAATGTATGTATCAAAATAACTTCCCAAGCTAATTATACATTCTCAAGACATGGAGAAGACTTCTTTTTACATTTTGATCTTGATTTGGGAGGACAAGTAACAAAGGACTAAAACTCTACTCAGGAACTCAATCTTGTCTATGAAGCAAAGGAAATGAGGAAAAGCCCAATACTGACCCATTATGCACAGGCCAGAATGCCTGCGCTGGCGGCATCAGGGCATCGGGGAAACTCCCTGATTATGCAAGCCCCCGCTGCCAGCGAGGGCATGGCCCGGCTCAGGGCCATGGAAGGCCTGTGTTATGGAAACACAGGGACTTCCTGGATACCATGGGCATCTGCAGGGGCTGAGGCGGGCTGGCACTGTGCATAATTGCCAGCTCCAGGCCTTTTGGCCCGCCGTGCCCCAACTTACTGTGTCCCTGTAGGGACACCGCAAACCCCTGTGGGCTCTGCAGAAGCAGCAAGGGTGTCCTCCTGCCCCTGCCATAGCGCCCCCCACTCCCCCGGCCCCTCCCCACCTTCCCTCCCCCGGCTGCTGCCACTTACCCTGCCCAGCAGCGTCCAGGGCTTCCTGCCCCCAGTGCACAGCATGTTTGCGCACGCTACGCTGGAGCAGTCCTGTACATACATGGTCCTGTACACCTCCGTGTGTACACCGGGAACGGTGGGGCATCTTGCCCCACTGTGACAGCATGGTGGCCACCCGACGTAGCGGACGCCGTGCATAATGGGTCAACAAACTTTAACTATGGCAACTATGGCAAGTTCAAGTAAACAGCTAGCCTGTTTTAAATCATTTAGATGAATCATAGAATCATAGAGTTGGAAGGGGCCATACAGGCCATCTAGTCCAACCCCCTGCTCTACGCAGGATCAGCCCAAAGCATCCTAAAGCATCCAAGAAAAGTGTGTATCCAACCTTTGTTTGAAGACTGCCAGTGAGGGGGAGCTCACCACCTCCTTAGGCAGCCTATTCCACTGCTGAACTACTCTGACTGTGATTTTTTTCCCTTATATCTAGCCTATATCATTGTACTTGTAGTTTAAACCCATTACTGTGCGTCCTCTCCTCTGCAGCCAACAGAAACAGCATCTTTCCCTCCTCCAAGTGACAACCATTCAAATACTTAAAGAGGGCTATCATGTCCCCTCTCAACCTCCTTTTCTCCAGGCTGAACATTCCCAAGTCCCTCTACCTATCTTCATAGGGCTTGATCCCTTGGCCCCAGATCATCTTCGTCACTCTCCTCTGTACCCTTTCAATTTTATCTACGTCCTTCTTGAAGTGATGCCTCCAGAACTGCACACAGTACTCCAGGTGTGGTCTGACCCATGCCGTATACAATGGGACTATGACATCTTGTGATTTTGATGTGATGCCCCTGTAGATACAGCCCAAAATGGCATTTGCCTTTTTTACCGCTGCATCACACTGCCTGCTCATGTTTAGCTTACAATGCACAAGTACCCCAAGGTCTCATTCACACACAGTGTTACCTAGAAGCGTATCCCCCATCCAGTAGGCATGCTTTTCATTTTTCTGATGCAGAACTTTACACTTATCTTTATTTAGGATAAGTATGTTGAGTATGGAAAGGGGACAGTTTATTACTTTTTCTTTCTTACCCTGAATGCTCTATTATACTATTTTTATTCACTTTTATTCACTTTTATTCACTTATTAAGCATTCTTATATTTCAAATACTTCAAGCCTGGTCTTTGTTTAAGGTCACACAATAGAGCTGGTGGTAGCAGTAAATATTATCCAATTTGAATGGAGACTAAGGGGAAAGGGTGTATCACTGAGCAGAGACTTAGGACAGCCATTGGGCTTTTCAACTTCCAAGAGACTAACCCAAAGGAACAGAAGAGGTGAAATTGTTTCCTTTATAGAAGTGATCTTCTGAGGTCTGGCTCAAGGTCACCTAGATTTTGAGATTAAGTGAATCCATTCTCTAAAATATTTGTTTTATTTATTCTCTTTGTTCCTATGTGTGATCATTTTAATTTTTGTAATCTGCTTTGGATACTTTTTATAAGTGGAAGGGCAGAAAATAACTACCTTAAATAAAAATAAAATCAACAAGGGAAGAAGAGCACTAGAAGAGCTTCACAAAGAAAGAGATTCATGCATGGGAGAAGGATCTGTCTCAGACCTCCACAAACAAAAACTTGCTGCTGTCCATCTCTTTAAAACTTTTTTCACATAGGAAGAAGGTTTTAAAATGCTGGAGAGGCTTTTTCAAATCTTTAAATTGCCCTTTAGAAAACATTACTGGTTTATCTCTCCTTTTATATTAGTACCTGTCATCTGGCAGCCTTGAGAAGGTTTTTTAAATGTCTCACCCTCCTCCCACATCTTTTAAGTAAAAAATGCCAATATTTCAAAATGTGAGTTGAACAAAATTGCCAAACATTCAGCGGACATTTGGGGAAAATAAAGTGTGTGTGTGTGGGGGGGGGGGGGGGAGAGGATAATCCAAAACCATGCAATCCATTTGATTCCCAACATCCATACAAACCATTTAATCATTATTACTTAAGACAGCTTAAAGTTATAACAGCCTTCATAGTTACAACTTGTAGTGTGATATCACACTGTACGGTGTCAACCTGGCAGAATTTATAAGAAATGGGAGGCTTTGGTGGCTGGCAAATTCTGACAAATATTTTGGTTCACATTTTTAAAGAGTTCATCAGTTCAGTACTGTCTATCAACTAACAGATTTCAGTCACTTAGCGAACTCTTGTGTTTTCAGTTGCTTAGCCAATAAATCTGTAAACTGCATTCCACAGTATAAATAAAAGGCTAAGAGGTGTGGGGGTGGGCTCAGTCCAGGATGGGGGGGCAACAATTGGCCCCTTGACCCAGGACTGACAAGAGGAGGGGCCAATCAGAAGGCTCTTTGAGCCTTCCGATTAGCCCCTCCGCATGTCAGTCTGGGGCCAGGGGGCCAATCTGAGGCGCGTGCAGCCAGGGGCCAGGGGCCAGCCCCCCCCCCCCAGGACAGACCAGAGTTCCATCTAGATAGGAGGCACAAAGCCCCTTCCAACCAACCCACCCAGCCCAGCCAGGGGCAATCTGGAGAAATGGCTGCCAGTCTTCCCCTGACCACCGCAGGGAGAGGAGGTCAGTAGGGCTGCCAAGGGGGATGAGAACAGAGGCTTGGACAGGCTGTGCCAGCCCTTTTCGCCCCAAGGCTGTCCTCACTGTCATGTCCAACTGCAAATTGCCTCAGATCCCTGACAGAGCTGGCAGGAGGCTGCAGAGTGTGCTCCCTCCCCCTCCCTCCCTTCAGGCCTGCTGCGAAGGACCCTCTGACAGGCCCTGACTGAGGGGAGGGAGGCTTTTCCAAGAGCAACGCAGGGGAGCCTCAGGGCATGGGGGTGGGCATTCCTTTTGAGGGGAGGACTTTCCCCTTCTGCCAAACAATTGGCTGACAGGGAGGCCACAGAAAAGCCCCTTCTCACTTAAAATACTGCTGTGGCCGGTCATACTGCTTGAGGGAAGAAACAGGCTAGCAACTCTCTGCAGATTTGAGACCTACCACACAGGGTTGTTGTGCAGGTGAAACTGGAAGTTGTTGCAGAGGGTCCTGTTTCATCTGCACAGCAACCCTGTTCAGTAGACCTCAAGTGATTCAACTCCACAACAACCTCCTCTTAGGGTTACCATCTTCCAAGTGAGGCTCTCTACCCCACCACCCTCACGGAGTCTGCTATGGGGAGAGGAAGGGAAGGCAATTGGAAACTGCTTTGAGACACCTGAGGCCTGCTGGGTCTCTGCGGCCCATTCCCAGTTCTCTCAGACCTCTCACAGCCCCACATCCCTCACAGGATGTCTATTGTGGGGAGATAAAGGGAAAAGGTGTTTGTAAACCACTTTGAGACTCCTTTGGGTAGTAAACAGCAGGGTACAAAAATCCAGCTCTTCTTCTTCTAAGGAGCAGCCGTGAAAGAAGCATTTGGGCACATAACATTTTATCAACAGTAAAAAAATGGAGACAGAAGCAGCAGGGTAGACACCTGTGAACTGTGACTACCCCATGTATTAGGGCAAGGCGACAAGAAGGGAAATGATGTTGAATGCAGAACTGGGAGGAATTGGTTGCCATGTAATTGCCCCCTAAGAAGAGTCTCCAGTCTGATTTCCCCTTCACATATCTGAAGACATGGTTCTGGAAAGCTCATCTGCAACCACTATGCCACAATTCCCAAAGGTCAGTCCTCTCCCACACTCAACGAACATTCCACACCACAGGTTCTTGACACCATATCTCCATATCTCCACACCCATGCGTGTCACCATGCCACCACAACCTCTCACACAACACACATTCAACTCCATGCCCTTACAGACTGTACAACTCCTCCCTTTCCTCTTCCCAATAAATTAATGAAATTAGTCAATTAATTAGTCAAGCTTCTAGTCAATTAATGAAAATTATACTGTCCCAATGCATTATTTGGATAATTTAAAATAACTGTAATTTTAAACTAAGTCGTAAACTTGACGAGTCGTCAGATATACATAAGCTGTCAGCACGGGACAGCATCCCACAAGTTAATCAAGCTAAAAATCTTTATAGCCTACAAACAAACCAAGTCCTTCAATATATGATAGAATGTTTTTAAAAAGTAAAGAATCACTTGATTTCTTGGAAACTGTGCATGCCAGATCATATATTTTTTTCCTCCAAAACAAAGCAAAAGCCAAAACACAGATCAGGAAAAATTGCCAGGAACTGTACTGCTTATGATCCGCTACTCATCCCAGAGCTGCATAATATTCTATGAAAAGCAAAGAGGATAGAAGTGTAGTTTTCAGTATTTTCAATATACTATATAAAATTATTTATCCAGATACCTTGGGGAAACTACTGAATATTCATATATCAGTTCAGATTGGCTGTGTACAGGCCACATGCTAGGAGAATTTTAGAGAAGCTAGTTAAATATTAATATTTAGAGGGAATTCTTAAGATATTCAGAAGCTAGCAGTTAATCTCACCATTTTCCCATTCACTGTTATATTTCAAGGACAATCATGTACATATGGAAACTGATCAACTTTTATCTGGATCTTTTACTAATAAAATGCTGTGGCCAGGATTCTCACTCAGACATCATGGAGATCCCACATCCAGCTGGCACTCCAACAACTCAGCTGGCTCCCAGATGAATTCTGGATTAAGCTTAAGGTTTTGGTAATCACCTTCAATGCAGTCTGGGCCCAGTATATCTGAGAGACCATCTCCCTGCCTATACCCCCAAAAGAGCCTTATGCTCCGCCACCTCCAACTGGCTGCAGATTCCTGGCCCCAAAGAAGCACATCGGACCTCAACAAGGGCCAGATCATTTTTGGTCCTGGCCCCCACCTGGTGGAATGCGCTCCCTGAAGAGATCAGAGCCCTGCCCAAACTTCCACAATTCCGCAGGGCCTCCTCCACCAGGCATTTGCATGAGGCCAAGCAACTCAAACATCTGCTGCCCCCCCCCCCAGACGCCCTTCTATGACTGACCAATCTGACCTGCTCAGGGATTGTCATTGTTGTTCTGTTAAAAATACACCTTCAACTGTTAAAAACACTGTTCTGGTTGTCATGTTATGTTATTATTGTTATTTATTGCATTATTATAATATTCCATGTAAGCATTCCGCAACATTTAATGCAAACCCCCCAGATCCATACGGAAGGGCGGTATAGAAACCTAAACAAACAAATAAACAAATAAAATAAAAGCAATTTACCAAGGCAATATGGTAAATGTTCAAAACAAACCTAGAGAAGAAACACTTAGAATCATAGACTTGGAAGGGACCTCCAGGGTCATCTAGTCCACCCCCTCCACCTTGCAGGAGCTGACAATATCTGTCCGTCCACAGTGACCCTTATTTCATGCCCAAGTGATCCCCCCACCAAAATTAGTTCCCTGAAACCTTAAGATATCTGTTAAATGTTTTTGTGACAATTATTGCAACATACATAAGCTAAAAGTATTTACCAGGATGGGCAGTGTAAAAATCTTGTACATATATACATACATGCACACAGACAGACAGACAGACTCTGACAACTTTGCTACTCCCCACCTGCCATGGCAACCATGAGAAAGGGAAAAGAAAGCAACTTTTTTTAGGCGTCAGTGTTAAAAACAAGTAACAAAAGAAAGCTGTTCGCCTTCATTTATTCTGTCAGCTGCATTTTTGCAAACTATGAACAACGCCGGTCAGAATTTCTATCCTTGCCCTAAATGTCAAAATTGTTATGACTATATGGTTGGTAGCATTTCATCAGGAGAGGAAAACTCCTTCCAGTATCTGTCAGTGGAGTGAGCCCCAGGACTCCTGTGAAGAATACGGCTTGGCCTGACAGTACATCTATCACTACAAAAAGAAAGTGAAGAACAGAAGGCGTATTTGGATCTCCCCCCCCCACCCCCAACACACACTGTTTTCTTTTTGATCTGTCAAAGACAGTCAGTTTAACAAAATGAGCAAAAACAGACTAGGGGAAAGCCCTTGTTGAAAGTCAGCTCTGTCAGTACAAACTGTAAGATGTCTTGCAGGGATAGAAATGGCATGTGAGATTTCTGCAGCCATACATCCAGTCTAGTCTGGAACTCCCCTTGCTCTGAGCACTTCCAAAATTATGTTCTCAGGCATCTACCCTGCAGACCCAGTCTGAGAATCTTCTGATTTGAGTTAGTGGCTACTTGAGATTTTTATAAGCCCAGTTACAAACCACAGGTCTTCAGGTAAAACACTGATGGATCATATAGCACAGGTGTCAGATGAACCCAAAAATATTCTACACTCCTTCCTTCCTTCCTTCCTTCCTTCCTTCCTTCCTTCCTTCCTTCCTTCCTTCCTTCCTTCCTTCCTTCCTTCCTTCCTTCCTTTATACTTATATTTGTATACCGCTGCTCACAAATGTCTTGTGGCGGTTAACAGGAGTCAATAAAACACAATATAATTCCCAAAAATTACCCTTAAAAATATAACAATACTAGCTTCAAAGCCCATTCCTAAGAACAGGCCCTGAAAGGGTCCCCTCCTCTGGCCCCTGGCCAGGCAGCTTAAGGTGGCTTTGGGCCACAGCTCGCAGCCAGATCAAGTGGGGCGGGCAGGGGCTGGGCAGCTCATTAGCAGGGCTGAGACAGAGCTCCTTAGCAGGCAGTCAGCAGGCCAGGAGGCCCTTGTTAGCTAGCCCTTCACCACGACCCTTTGCCCAGGGCCTCTCCCCTTACCTGCTGCTGGCTCCAGGCACTGAGGCATCTGAGAACAAAGAGACTAGAGTTCAGGGCTGGAGTGCGGGAGCCGCAGTGGCAGGGCCAATCAGGACAAAGCTGGCTGCACCGAGATTGGCCCTATTCCAACTTGGACAGCCGGACACGTCCCATCCCCTATGCTGTATCAGAAATATATAGAGGAACAACAATGGATAAAGATAACATCAACACTAAAACCAAGATGGTGAACAATAGAACATCAACCTTCTCCGCTCCGTTCAGCATGTAGGTCAAGAAACTGGGAGCGAGGATCCTTGCTGATCTCCGTTGGTTTCAGATGGATATGTGGCAAATTATTCAAGACAAAACATGGAGAATATCACCATCACCACCTCTTTACCAGTTCAATACCAGGGTTGTGGCCAGAAATTTTTTTTGTTAAAGGGTCAATTTTTTCTGGTGAGGGAGAAGTAGAGCGAAGTTGACAGTGGTCCATCATGTGTCTCTACAGAACAGCCATGCTTATACTTCTACTCTCCTGCAGTTCTTTACTTGACTTTGAGTGATTGTTGGTGTCCACTTCTAATTATGAACCTGACCATTTTCTAAGAAGAACACAGAGAGGTTATTTAACTGTTGTCAAATAACTTAATATAAAAGTCAGAGTTATATATATATATTTTAAAAAGTTTCACAGATTGAATACAGAAGGAAGTGAGAATTAGTGGAAATTACCCACCCCCACATAAACACCCAAACACTTTTCTATTATTCTTATCTAGCTATAGGAAAACATCTGACAAATGGACCAGCAAGTCACTGTGCATAAAAGAATGCAAATCACTACCATGTTTTTCTGTGTTTCCTGACAAAAAGAAAATCAGTTTTTGACTTTTGCTCTGCAAAACATTCAGTGCAACCTACCACCAACATCATTTCAAATCTGCATGCTTGTAGGATCATTAACTGTTCTGTAGCCATGTTGGTTTGAAGCAGCAGATCAGACTTTAAAACCAGCAACCCTCTGCACACTAACTTGGCAGTAAGCACCACTGAACTTACTGGAAGACCATAGCAAACCCTGCATCCTTCGACACAGAGCCATGTGGTAGATCAAGGTAGATCAAAGAAACATAAAATGAACAAAGGAGGGGTCTGGGGACCTTTAAGACCAACAAAATTTGAGTAAAGGTAGAAGCTTTTATGTGCATGCACACTTCTTCAGATATAGGGGAAATGGTTCAAGTTTCAGCACAAGAAAAGTGCATTTCAATGAAGTTAAATCCTTCCCTTCTTTCTTTCGTAATCTCATGGGGAGGGGAAGACAATATATCTATGTACTCACAGGAACTGCAAACAATCCAGGAAAATAGGAGTTGAAAGCTCAGGAAGAACAAATACATGGGGTGGAGTTTTCATCCTTTCCTGGGACAAGTCTGCACTGGAATTTTTATCCTTTCCAAGCTTAAATAACCCCCTCTCCTCCACACTTTATTCAATTTCCATTTTGATTTCAGGCACTTTAAATATTCTCTCTGTAACATCTATGAGTGAGTCCGTGGTGTCACTACCTTTTCTCTGTGATATCCAGGAGTGTATGTAACTCGCTACATCTGAGAAAAGCACTCCAAAAGCCCCAGTATTACAACTGTAGATGTCGGCGTTTTGCTGGATTAACTTCCTTCCCCTTCTCTGCGCCTCCAACACTAACGTATCACAGTTGTCAGTTGCTGATGCATAAGGGCATCAATTCAAAGACTGCAGGAAAATGGAGGTTCCCGGTTGCCATTCCCTCATAAGTTTAATTTTTACCCTCATCTTTGGGATTGTTTTTAAGTGACTGCACTCCAAAAGCCCATTCCTCTAAAAAGAGATTTGCCTTTTGGTGTTTCTTCCCCCCTTGCCCTGCTCTCTTCTGACACTGACTCTCCACCCCCACTAGTGCAGGTGGAAGAAAAAGAAACAAGCAGCATCATGCTTCACTTGCCCCTCTCCTGGCTTGCTCTGGCTGAGTCAGGAGACAAAAGGCAGGAAATAAAGCACTCTCTAGCCTTGTGCTCTTTCAATGCCACTGGAGCTTCACGCAATCACTGTTCCCCCCACCCCAACCAAGTGGAAAGATGATAATAGACCAGCAATTGGTACAAAATACGGTGCAGAAGCCATGGACTTAGTGGGACCTGTTTCAGGTCAGGATAAATGAAGGCTGCAGATATGTTGGAAGATCCAGTTTCAAATTGATTAGAATTTGCCAGGTTGGAGAATGGGGAAAAAATGTGCGTGCAGAAAAGGCCCTAATCAGATTCCAGTTAGCTTTTTACTATCCATTTTGCTATACTTTGTTTTGCTGATTCAGAGGACAACATGGACAAAAGGACACTTTAAGGAAATTCTTCAACACAAACAGCGATTATGCAAACAAATGTCTTGAGGGGCATTTATCCTGCCCCCAGTCCCAAGTACTTGAGAATACCATTTTTTTCAATCCTTAGATGCAAATGTAGAAGAATATTTGGTTCTTATATGCTGCTTTTCTCTACCAGAAGTAGAGGCTTACAATTGCCTTCCCTTTCCTCTCCCCACAACAAACACCCTGTGAGGTAGGCGCTAATGTGAGGTAGGCCCTAATGTTACAGTCAGAACAGCTTTATCAGTACTATGGTGAGCCCCAAGTCACCCAGCTGGCTGCATGTGGGGGAACAGAGAGTCAAACCTGGCAAGTACATGTAGCCATTAAAACTTACTGCTGGAATAGAGAGCACAGCACTACAAAGAAAGTGAGATGAGACAGTCACATCTGAAGGAAAATGTTTGCTCATGAGGAGACATCTGGACTGCTTGCTTCCCAAGCCAAAACAGAAGTTTCAGGCAGTGAGGAAGGCATCTGGCTTGTGGGTGGCCAACTTGAGGCTCCTGTTACTGATTTCCAGGAGAGCGCAGATCAGAAATGTGTGTATGTGTATATTGTATTGTCTCCAAGCAGGTGAGAGTTGATGGGTGCTGGGAAGGCAGGCAAAGGGTATGGGTCAGAAGAATGAAGGATGGTCTCTTAGGAATCTCCTGTGCACAGCTGAGAATCCCCGCACCGCAGCTCCCATATCCAATCAGGAGCTGAAGGCAATCAGGCAGAGCAGGCTCTCTGTTTGTATTGTTCCCTACCAGCCTCCATAGTGCAGCCTTGCTGGCTTCCTTTCTATTCCTCCCCTTGGCAATGGGAGGTCAATGGCCTCACACTGCTGGACTCCTATGGTGGGGCGGGGCAGGGGAAATTCTGCCCCCCTGTAACTATAGCCCGGTTTCCTGCCATTTCTCTCAATACCTCCCAAAATTCAGTCCAGGCTTCTAGGACAGAGAACAGATGACTGTTAGGATATAGATGTCCATCTGCTTTAGGATGCTTAGGGCTGATCCTGTGTAGAGCAGGGGGTTGGACTAGATGGCCTGTATGGCCCCTTCCAACTCTATGATTCTATGATTCTAATTGAGAAACACACTATATAAGTAGGCACTGGTTCTCAACAGCCTTCTGGCATAATAAAGGTAAAGGTAAAGGTAAAGGTATCCCCTGTGCAAGCACCGAGTCATGTCTGACCCTTGGGGTGACGCCCTCTAGCGTTTTCTTGGCAGACTCAATACGGGGTGGTTTGCCAGTGCCTTCCCCAGTCATTACCGTTTACCCCCCAGCAAGCTGGGTACTCATTTTACCGACCTCGGAAGGATGGAAGGCTGAGTCAACCTTCAGCCGGCTGCTGGGATTGAACTCCCAGCCTCATGGGCAAAGCTGTCAGACGGCTGCCTTACCACTCTGCGCCACAAGAGGCTCTGGCATAATACAGAAGGAAATTATTTGATCAGAATAAATAACTGGTGCCTTCCTAAACAAGTTAGAATTTTCTGGCACAAACTGTGCATCTTCCAAGTGTTCTCTATACATTTATTGAAATTTGCTGCAGGAGCAACATAACAATTCATATTCTCAACATGAGTTTCAGGTCCTGTTTCAAGTAAGATTAGAAATCAAGTCCTCTAGGTTTGAAAGCCTGAAAGAAAGGCCTGGGAATCAAGACCTGTGTAATAATGAAACTTCTTTATAAGAATTTATACAATTTAGAAAAGGTTTATCCAGTACTTTAAGAGAACAAACACCACAATTTTTAAAGTGTTGTATAACTGTAGATTCCAACAGCCATTGAAAATCCAGAACCCAAATGAGGAACCAGTATAACCTGTGTTTCACTTGCAACTGCTTTTAAAGTAGACCCAGACAATCTTATCCATTTGGTGCCTCTTAATAATTGTGAAACAGCCTTGGGGGATGAACGGTCCGACCTCTCCAGGGCCAATCTGGCCCTGCCCCTACAGCTCCCGCCCTCCATCACCAAGCCCTCACCCCTTGCCTCACAGACGTGCCTGGCTGTTAGAGCTGCTCCACTTGCAGGGCCCCAGGTGAGAGGCCCAGCTGCAGGGGGGGAGGGGAGAGGGAGTGCTTCTCAAAGGCCTGGAAAGCACACCCTGGGCCTTGAAGAGGCACTGGGTGTGCTTGCCAGGCCCCCGGGAAGCACTCCCTCTCCCTCATCCACCCCCTCGCCCTGGAAAGCAGCCGGAACGCTGATGGGGAGGACCCTTTCAAGGCCCATTGTTATGAACAGGCTTTGACACTAGTTACAACATAAAATCAAAAATGCAATAATACAGAATAGCACCAACCATGTTTACAAAAATGGTAATAAGAAACATGTGAAAATTAAACTGAAGCTTACCCAACCAAAAGCTTGTTGATTTTATTGTTTTATTGTATTCGGGCCATTGAACCGTTTTTATTCTGTAAGCTGCCCCGAGCTGACTTGTCAGGAGGGCAAGGTATACATTAAATAAATAAATAAATAAATAAATAAATAAATAAATAAATAAATAAATAAATAAATAAATAAATAAATAAATAAATAAATAAATAAATAAAATAAAATAAAAGAATGCAAAGAAGAACAGAATACATATCAAACAGGTTCCTACTGATGCAGCAGACCTTAAATTGGATCAAAATTTGTTGCTCTTCTCAAGCCTGTCCACATAATGCACACCTCATATGGCTTTCCTTGTGTGAAGGCTGCATTTTTTAAATAGCCTGCTACATTCATTCTGGGGGATTAATAAGAAAAAAGAATCTATTTGTCTCATAGATGAAAGAGTTTTGTTAAAATCAAGAGAGTAATTATGTCTACATTAGCCACAAAACTCTCCACATTCCCAGAGGTTTCAAAAGGGCATGTTACTTTTCTCACACTCAGGTGTAACTGATTCAAGTTTGCTGGACAATAAGGCCTTCTTCATTTATTTAATTATTTATTTATTAGTTGGACTTATTGTCTGCCACTACTGGTGAACCGGGCTTGTAGTGGGTTACAAATAGATTCCAATATAACCCCCCCAATAAAACCCCATTAAAAACAAATTAAAACACAATGATACAATAATTAGCAGCATGGCGGTAAAAACAACCCCATCCTAAATGGTGCACCCACCTAGGGAGATGGTAATACACTAACTGGTTGCCAACAGAACTGTCAAGAAGTTGGAAGCGAGTGTCTTCTTTGAGGGGGGGGGGGGCACCAGATCTTTGCCCTAAGAAACTGGCCTCATCCATAAACCTGGTGGAAAAGCTCCTTCTTGCAGGCCCTTTGGAATGCTGAAAGCTCCTGCAGGGCCTGTAGCTCTTCCAGGAGCTTGTTCCACCAGGATGGGGCCAGAACAAAAAAGGCCCTGGCCCTGGTTGAGGTCAGACGGGCTTCCCTGCGGCTGGGAATGACCAACAGATTGGTACCTGCAGAGCACAAAGCCCTGTGTAGGACATAGAGCGACAAGTGGTCCCGCAAATACGTGGGTCCCAGACCGCAAATGGCCTTAAAGGTTAAAACCAAAGCCTTGAACTGGATCTGGTCTACAACTGGCAACCAATGCAGCTGCCTCAGCACAGATTGAATATGGGCCCTTCAAAATGTACCTGTGAGGTACATCCTTCTTCATTACAAAGCCTACTGAGACCCAGTTTGGTGTAGTAGTTAGAAGTGCCGACTTCTAATCTGGCATGCCGGGTTCGATTCTGAACTCCCCCACATGCAGCCAGCTGGGTGACCTTGGGCTCACCATGGCACTGATAAAGCTGTTCTGACTGAGCAGTGATATCCGGGCTCTCTCAGCCTCACCCACCTCACAGGGTGTCTGTTGTGGGGAGAGGAAAGGGAAGGCGGCTGTAAGCCACTTTGAGCCTCATTCGGGTAGAGAAAAGCAGCATATAAGAACCAACTCTTCTTCTTCTAATCCAGAGAAACATCATAAAACTGCTCCTTAGATTCTGTCAAACCTGCCTGAGTCAGTTCCCAGCTCTGATAACTCAATCACCTTATCTGAGTTATCTTGTCATCCACTTCCATGTCCAATTAGAGGCGCATCCTCCTGCACTCCATTCTACGAACCCACAAATAGGGTATACCAAGACCCTCCAACTTTGTAGTTAGTTATGTGCACATGTTTCCCTCTTCAATTTTACAGCTATCTTATTTCCTTCTGTTTTGTATCTCAAATCTCCATCCCTCACTTGGATCCACAAGTTCTATTCAGTCTGGTTCTTTCCCTCACCCTGGAAATTCCCTGACTTGGACCAGCTTTTACTCTCCTGCCCTGGACCTCAATACAATGGATTCTTCTCTTCAAGTTAAGGCACAATATGTTTTCCTTTCCCCCTTTGTTTCCTTTGAGATTCCACACTCACACCCAGTTAGGTGACAACCAAGGGCAGCATTGCTGGGAATGTTCTCCCTTGTGCTTCATGTGCTTTGTTTCTTGTTAGAGAATCGCTTCATTTGTGATTCTCTCTCTCTGTGTACCTGTCTCATTTTCCCTTGTTAATTGTAGTACTGTATCAAATCTGCACCTGAGCATACTCCAGACGGTTTTGTCCTAAAATAACTGTCTCAGTGATACAACCTGACCTACACTTGTAGTGTATGCTTTGCACATTATGGGCCCAACATGTTTACCAAATTGGGTAACAACTGTGAGAGGTGGTAAGGCAGGATAAAACATTCATATTTAATGTGAAATCATGGCTTCACTTACAATGCTTACAATGCAATCCTAAACAGACTTAAAAGGTAAAGGTAAAGGTATCCCCTGTGCAAGCACCGAGTCATGTCTGATCCTTGGGGTGACGCCCTCTAGCGTTTTCATGGCAGACTCAATACGGGGTGGTTTGCCAGTGCCTTCCCCAGTCATTACCGTTTACCCCCCAGCAAGCTGGGTACTCATTTTACCGACCTCGGAAGGATGGAAGGCTGAGTCAACCTTGAGCCGGCTGCTGGGATTGAACTCCCAACCTTATGGGCAGAAAGCTTCAGACAGCATATCGCTGCCTTACCACTCTGCGCCACAAGAGGCCCTTGCGCCACAAGAGGCCCTTAAAACAGACTTACACACTTCTAAATGCATTCAAGTCAATGAGAGTAGATTAATGTAATTTCATTACGATTGTAAACCAGCATCAGATCCTGGTTTAAGACCGTGAAACTAACATAGATTTGTGAGAAGGCTAGGTTCAAGCAATTCACTATCAACAATACCTTTAAATAAAACATGGCTTTGTGTGATGTTTGAACTGAATCATACTGTTCAGCAGCTGTCTACAAATAAAATAACTCTTCTCCAGTTTACATTAACCACAAAACTCCACATTCCCAGAGGTTTTAGTTGAATATGTTGTTTAGTCCATTTCTCCTTTTTGTCGTATTAATTTGTTCAAATTACTTATGAAGCTGACATGAGCATACTTGTTCACATGGTCCTCTCTACCCAAATGATCATTCAACGCAACCAAGAGCTGGCAGTTGAACCAGAACCACTGACCACAGCAAATGTTCACTGGTATTTACGACAGCTTACCTCTGTTTTAAATCCAGCTAGAATGGTCCAGAAGTACCTTAGGGACTAACAGGCTATAAGCTTTTGAGAGTCAAAGCTCTCTTTGACAGATAAAAAGCCAGACTTTCAATTTTCTGTCAAGTTTGGAGCCTTTCAGCAATGGTTCTCAAAGAAGGAATGGGGGGAAAAGAGCAGGACGGTCACTACTGTTTGGCTCCTTTAGCAACTAATTCTACAAAATAATTGTAGAGCTGCCAAAGGTCTCCATTTTTCAATCCATATGTTCTTAAAAAGAGGCTGATATCACTTAGAATCCCTGGTAGGCAATAGGGAATGGGCACTGCAAGAAGAGGCAGAAATCAGTCAGACAGCTGTTCTCCCTGTGTTACTGAGATAACTATTATTTACTTGTGCTCACAAGATAGTACCAAGTTTCTAAGAACCAGCTTGGTGTACTGGTTAGGAGTGTGGACTTCGAATCTGGTGAGCCAGGTTTGATTCCCCACTCCCCCACATGCAGCCAGCTGGGTGACCTTTGGCTCACCCCGGCACTGATAAAACTGTTCTGACCAGGCAGTGATATCAGGGCTCTCTCAGCCTCACCCACCCCACAGGGTGTCTGTTGTGGGGAGAGGAAAGGGAGATGCTTTGAGTCTCATTTGGGTAGAGAAAAGTGGCATATAAGAACCAACTCTTCTTCTTCTAACATTTCAAAATTCTCACTTCACAATGAATAAACATTAGATTATTGCTGAAACAGCAGATAAATGTAAATGTTCTATGTAAATGTTTCAAAATGTTTTATGTAAACCACCCAGAGCCATAGGGAAGGGCGGTATGAAAATCCAAATAAATAATAATAAATAATATCAGTGGTCATCATTTCCAAGAAGAAAATTGCCCATTGCTCATAAAAATGGGGGAGAGCGGAACTTATTTCTAAAGCTCTGGATAGGATAGTTAGCAGATTTCACATACAGTATGAATAGATTAAAGAAGTTAGTGGCATATAGGTACATTAATAGGTCCACTATTAGCTGCGGTGATTACAGGGAAGCTCCATGTCCAGAGGCAGAATAACAGAATTTAGGAGGCAACATCAAGGGAAGGTCTTGGAATCCATGTCCTATTGCTGGTCAACAATTTGCAGGATCCTAGCAAGAACTCTGGAGGCAGAGAAGAGGAAGAGTTGGTTTTTATACCCTGCTTTTCACTACCCAAAGCGGCTTACAATCACCTTCCCTTTCTTTCCCCACAACAGACATCCTGTGTGGTAGGTGAGGCTGAGAGAGCTCTGACAGGACTGCTCTGTGAGAACAGCACTATCAAGGCTATGACTAGCCCAAGGTCACCCAGCTGGCTGCATGTTGAGGAATGGGGAATCAAACCTGGCTTATCAGATTAGAAGCTACCGCTCTTAACCATTAAACCAAGCTGGTCCAAGATGGAAATCCTAATTATGTATAGCACAGCATGCATCAGGCCACAGCCCAACGAGCCCCCGCCAGCCGCCCTGCGCCCGGCTGCCGGGGGCTCCCTTGCCTAGCGCCCGCTGTATTCAGAATACAGTGGGCTTGAATACTAGTAAGAACATAAAACCAGATCGTCTGTTTTTGCATAATTCCATTGGAATTCCATTCATAGCAACTCTATGTGAAATGCATAGGAAACAGGAGCTAAGTGTCATGTTAGAAACTATTTTTAATTTATAAACGGTCACACAAAGATGCTTTACAATTAAAAAGGATGGTGCAAAGATCTTGCCTATGTAACTGACATCCTCCAGAGTCTAAGGGCCATTCCTCACCAGGATCTATGTAGCAAACTGGTTGCGGAATGAAAAAACGCCATTTTAAATAGTGGAATTCATCGTTATGCACACCTGTCTTTGTAGTGGAATCCAGTTGCGTTTCTATAGTTTCCCACAGGTTTCCGGTCTCAGCAAAAATCGCTAGCCAGGAAGTGATATTGCCGAGCTTTGTCCCGCCCGTGGCTGTCAATCAAACAAGCAGCCAATGGGCGGCCGTTATCATGCTCCCAAAAAGCCCCTTTCCCTTTAAGGAAGGTTTAAAAAAAAAAAAGACACACGTTGCAATGAATCTGCGTTGATTCGTTGCAACCGAGAGACCCATCTAGCTAGCAGGTGGTGTTTGAGCTGCCGTTTCAAATGGGGCTGTGTGTTGCTTGGTGCTTGGTGGGGAGGGATTGCAGCCGGGGAAGCCTCGCTGGGTAAACTAAGGCTCACCGGTGCGTTGATCTCCGCTCGCTCCGAGAAAAAAAATGGCGATTGCTTCTCCGGAAGATCAGAGGAGAGAGCCAGGGGGAGGGACTTTGCAGAAACCTCAACAATGGTAACACACAGAACTTTCCCGCTAGTGTTGCAGATTGGTTGCAAGAGTATAGTGCTTTCCGGAGGGTGAATCCACTTTTTGGGATTTCCCTGAAAGCGCTACAACGAAGCGCTTTTTGCGGATCGGTTTCAGGAGTGTTACAGATTGTCAACGACATTGTGCATAACAGCAAATCAGTAGCAATTTCAATTTGCAACCATTGTGCAATTCTGAACGAGTGCGGAATGGCCCTAAGAATATTTTGTTTGGTTTTTGTTACTGCAAGAAAAAATTCCCTATTCTACCAGGACTACCCATCAGTGCTGGCTGTACTTTAATATTTTCAAGGGAAAATATAAATGGAAATTATATTTTAAGAGAAAGAATGGTCTCAGGGTACTTGCAGAAATCAACCAACCTGCATGTCCGCCCCCCCCCTTTCCTCCCTAGAATGCTGCAGATACAGAAGCAGCCGTTCCAGTCTGAAGCAGCCAGTGCCACGGCACGGGAGGGGGGTACGGGTGGCACCAGAACACCAGTTGGCGCACACAAGTAGGTGCAGAGCTCTGTGTCTGCATGCAGGTGCCGGGTTGCATGCCACCACCGGTGCCTACCTTCCCCCCTGTGCCACAGTGCTGGCTGTTTCGGCCTGGAATGGCTACTTTGGACATCGAAGCGCACCACCCTAGTTGCCAGTTCCTGGGTTGGGAAATACCTGGAGATTTTTTTTGGGGGGGGAGTGACCATGAAGTGGGAGGGTTTGGGAGGGGAGGGACTTCAATGGAGATGACCTTCCAAAGGGGCTGCTTTCGCTTCATGGACATAACTCCGTTGATGGGAGATAAACTGTAATTCTAGGAAATCACCAACCACCACCTGGATGTTGGCAATTCTATGTAACTGTGCAGGATTGCACTGTGATTTTCCCCAGGACTGAGACTACTAACATTTTTGACATTGAAGTTCTTCAATAATCTATGACGAGTTTTTGTTCTTGAAGTATGGAGAAAGGATTCTGCTCCCATAGGCAGCAAAATCCAGCAATGGGCTAAAGTCAGATAGAACCTGAATTTTTAAAAAATGTATTCATACATAGGTATTGGGGCTGCATATATGATGAGAAAGAAATGTCTTTGATCAATGTTATCTTCATTTCATCCACAGTAGTAAACAGAACATGCGGCATCTGTTTAATACTTTCATTTTACCTGAAGCCTTCCAGGCATCTTCTGCTACCACATGCTAAGATTGAAGAGGAAATAATGTGTTCTCTGTTATCCACTGGCAATAGTTATTATGAAATGGTTTACATAATAGTTTACTTTGAGGTAGCACTTCACTAACTTCTGTCTCTGATGTGTTTATATGATCAAGAAGTTAAATCAGTGGGAGAAGCAAGCTGAAAACATGATTTTTAAAAGGCCCAAATACCCAGGGGCTTGATATACTTGTGTTGTATTTTGCTGGGAAAGCAGCATGCTCTGCAGTATTGGCTGAGTGGAACTCAGTAAAAAATCAGCACAGGAATAGCAAACATCTAATATTAAAACTGTTCACAGGCATTCCTGTTTGTATTTGGGTCTCTACTATTGGCAACTTTAGCTAAACAAACGTGACAGTGCTCGCAGCATTATGTGTCTACATTGAGCCAGAAGAAATTATTGTACGGAAATGTCTTTTCATATTGTTAATTATATTCCAAAAATAAGATGGAGAATCAATATATCACTGAACTGCAAGAAACAAAATGTGATAATTGTAGAATACAAATGATGAAAATAACAACAGGGTGTATTCTGAAAATTGCATCAGATCATCATGGATTATCTCATTCCTAGGCAAGGACGCCAATGTCCATTTCCAAGCCCTCTCCCCTCCATTTCCTTTTCTAGCAACGAATGTGGGCATAACAGCATCAATCCTGAGGTGTTGTTCCTTAGGAGGTTTTTTTTTATGTTGTTCCCTGATGCAGCCATGATGCAGCATAAAGAAATTGGCAATCTACCTGACCCAATTGGCAGCAATGAAGCATAAATTGATATTGTATGAATTGTTCCTTAAGTGCAATTATCGCTCCTTCTCTTAGCAGTCTCTCCGTTTCCCTTTCTCTTTCTCTCATCCTGCCTTCATTTCTAGGGAAGGCGGGGGGAAGAGAAACGGGAAGATGACAGACGCAATATTTTTGCAAAATGAGATAATTATATAGCAGCCGCATGGGAAGATTAGATTAGTAAAAGATTTCAACACAGGGACATTTAATAAGAATATGACACAGGTACATGAAAGACCAGACAACAAAAAGGTCATCATCATCACTATCTTCTTGAGATTATGAAACAAAATGCTTATGACCTACTCGCTGCAGTAATTTCATTGTTATTGCAAACTCAAATAATACGATTATTTTTGTACAGACACATTTCCCCTTTTCTACACACCCTCTGCTGCTGTATAACTATAGTAGTTCAGACACAATACTATCTGAATTCATTTCAGAATTCCTTTTCCATTGTACAACCAGTGTTGCCACAGGCCATGTTGAAGGATCAGTCAAGGACCACAAATGGGGATTTTGATTAACTTGTGGAATGCTGTCCCGCGCTGACAGCTATGTTGGTAACAGCTTATGTGTAACTGACATTTCGCCAAGTTTACAATAATTTAACTTAAAATTACAGTTATCTTAAATTAGCCAAAATAATGCATTGGGACAGTATAATTTTCATTAATTGACTAGAGGTAAAGCCTGTTGTATCCAGGAATATAATGGGCACTAGAGCTTGGCAGTGGGAAGAGGAAGGGGAGGAGTTGTCCAGTTTGTAAGGGCATAGAGTTGAATGTGTGTTGTGTGGGAGGCTGTGGTGGCGTGGTGGCAAATGAGGATATGGATGTGGAGATATGGGTGTCAAGAATCTGTGGTGTGGACTGTTTGTTGAGTGTGGGAGAGGACTGACCTTTGGGAATTTTGGCATAGTGGTTACAGATGAGCTTTCCAGAGCCATGTCCTCAGATATGTGAAGGGAAAATCATACTGGAGACTCTTCTTAGGGGGCAATTACATGGCAACCAATTCCTCCCAGTTCTGCATCATTTCCCTTCTTGTGTGAATTAGGCCTCAGACACCGAAATGTCCCCCTGCTCTAATACACATGGGGTAGTCACAGTACACAGGTGCCCACCCTTCTGTCTCCATTTTTTCACTGTTGATAAAATGTTATGTACCCACATGCTTCATTCATGATGATGAAAATGAACTGGATTTTTGTACCCAAAGGAGTCTCAAAACGGGTTATAAACACCTTTTCCCTTCATCTCCCCACAATGTGATGGATGTGGGGCTGTGAGGGGTTTTAGAGAACTGGGAATGGGCCGCAGTGACCCAGCAGGCCTCAGGTGTTTCAAAGCAGTTTCCAATCGTCTTCCCTTCATCTCCCCATAGCAGACTCCCCATGAGGGAAGTGGGGTAGAGAGCTTCACATGGAAGCTGGCAACCCTAAGAGGAAGTCTCTCTGTGCACAGAAGTCGTGACCTCAGTAAGGTTTTTTATACTGTTTTTTAATTTACCAGGCCAAGGTTGAAAAAAAGTCAGTTCCCATGTCTCTAGCCATTTGCCTGTTCACTATTTACCGTTTCAGGCTGTAAATATTCTTTATTTAGATCTTCCTGTACTTTCCAGATTCACAGGACTGATGCTAGTCTGTCTGTCTGCACCCCAAAATACAAACAATTGCTGGTAAGGGTTGGCCATAGCCCATAGCCCAGGAGGGACACACCTGCACCACTGACTCTCAACTGCAGCCTGCAAGCCCCTACCATAGTATCTAGAGTATATTGATCTGCTCTGCAGGGAATAATGGCTCACTTGAAGGCTAGACTCTGAGGCATTGTATGATTTTGAAGTCCCACCTGCAAATTTCCAGAAATATTTTCAACCCAGGGGTAGCCAACCTCCAGATGGGGCCTGGAGAGCTCCTGGATTACAGCTCATCTGCAGAGTATAAAGATCAGCTCCCCAGGCAGAAAGGGCTACTTTGGACAGGATTGTGGTGGAGAAGAAACATTTAAGGTTGTTCTTGAATTGAAAGACTTTAGGCCCACTGCACAGGGTTGTTGTGCAGATGAAACAGGAGACAAAAGAACCTCCACAACAGCATCTAGTTTCATCTGCAGAATAACACTGTGCAGTAGGCCTCAGATCTGCAGAGAGTTGTGAAGAAGAAGTACACATGGCTTGGCTGTGTCTAACCCCCGGGCAGAGCAGTATTTTAAGTAAGAAGGGGCTTTTCTGTGGCCTCCCTGTCAGCCAATTGTTTGGCAGAAGGGGAAAGTTCCCCGCCCTCAAAAGGAATGCCCTCACCCATGCCCTGACGCTCCCCTGCATTGCTCTCGGAAACGCCTCCCTCCCCTCAGTCAGGGCCTGTCAGAGGCTCCTTCGCAGAAGGCCTGAAGGGAGGGAGGGGGAGGGAGTGGCAGCCTCCGGCCAGCTCTGTCAGTGTTCTGAGGCAAGTTGCAGGTGGACATAACAGTTAGGACAGCCTTGGGGCAAAAAGGAAGCTGTGTAATTACTTTGCTTAATTACTGAAGAAAGCCACTTTGCCAAAATGCAAAGTTCAGGGTCGCATTTGATAAAATTATATGATTTTATTCTGATTTTAAGCTATTTGGGCTACAAGTATTTTTTAAAATTTATATTTGTAATAAAAACATGTATTTTCCTATATTTGATAACAAATTTATTATATATTTATTATAAATTGCAATATAGCATTATTAGGCCCTTGGATTCCTTTAACCTTCTGGTTCTTAATTCAGTTTCTTGGTTAAGCTTTTTCTTGTCTCTCTCTCTCTTTTTTAATACAAATTTGGTCCAGGTTAGCCTGATCTAATCCAAACTTGGTTACACCTCCAAGGGATATACAAAGTCAAGCAATGGCAAACCACCTCTGAACATCTCTTGCCTTGAAAACCTTATGGCATCACCATAAATTGGCAGTAGCTTGAGGGCACGTTACACACACAATTGTGAATGTGGCTTTCCATGAACACAGAATGAGGACTACGATGTGTTAATAAAAGCAAGGATTGTTGTTGTTGTTGTTTGCAATGGTACTTTAATTAGCAAAATTCAAGATAAGATATTGGTTTGACTGGGCAAAAGCACAAAAGTGGACTAGAGAGTGTTTAGCACTTGCAAACTTTTCAGAAATTATTAACAGACATGTTCTTAGGTTTAAATGTATTGGATAAATACAGTCTACAAGTTGCCTCCTATAGTAATTACCTTTCCCACCTATCCCATACAGTTTTGCAGTGTCCTATCATTAGCAAAATCTAAGAAATGGCTAGATAATATCCTTTTTATGAACAACTTAGCTTCCCAGAAGTTAGCATGATGTGATAATGGAAACATATTATGTGAATCGCAAGAAATATTTAGCAGTCTGTCTTAAATCTCCTTCAATCCTACTTCAGCCTGTACTGCCTTCACAGAAAATGTGGCATTGCCAATATCAAAGACCCCCAACCCCCCCCCATATTTCAGGAGTACTGTGTTTGAACATGTGCAAAATGTCTTCTCTTTGGGAAGACAGGGCTTTCATACCTGCCAAGAGACTCAAAATCAGCTTATTCTTCACCTTCTCTTTAGAATGGCAGTGCCATAATTCTGGTTATGAACTAGTTTAATGACAAAATGCCTGGTAATCTGTGTTGGATTTTTACAGAGGGGCAGCAGCTCTGAATTTCTCCGTTCTAGATAAGAAGACAACATTCTTGGTGGACCTGAAGAGTTCAGGCATACTGGCAACCATAATTAACATCAGGAGTGAACATGCACAGTAGGAGATATTCACTCCAAAGTAAGCATTTTATTCTCATTCTTTATCTTTCACGTATACAAACACACAGTGATGTGTATTCAAACAACCAAACATTTACAAAAGATGCAGTTGCCACCAGACCAGGGCAGAGTCTGCACTTACTTTCTTTATTCCATTGTCAATCCTGTTGAATTCAGATCGATTTGAACTCGGGTCTTCTTCTCCCCCCTCCTCCCCATTGAAACAGGAAAGTCTTCTGCACGTGGTTAGGGAGGCTCAGAAGTGGGGGGGGGGTCTTTCTTTTCTTGAAGCCTCTTTCTTTCTTTTCTTGAAGGGGGGGGGGAAGCCAAGCAGGGAGCCTCTTTCTTTTCTTGGAGGGGAGGGGGAGAGGATCGAAAAAGGCAGAGGAGGGAGGAAAAATCCAGGACCGACAGAAGTTGAGAGAAGTTAGGGGCTTCTCCTTTAAGGCAAGCGTGTCACATGACCAAGTGTAGCCTATCAGAGGTTCTCTACCACGGAGCTTTCTTTATTCAGGATTTTCAGCGGTCTCAGATATGGCACAATAAAGGTAGGGTCACTCCGGATCAATCCTTCTTGCTGCAGAAGGAAAATTAAAATTGCCCAAAATCCAAATGAAATCGAATTCTGTGTAGAGGGCAGGGACTGAATCGATCTGGGGTTGGAATAAAAGCTCCGTGCAGTTTACACCCAGTTCTCGGACAATAGCTAAAAGCACTGCATGGTTGTTTCAGTACTTAACTGCTGATAAATGCTTTGTTTAAAAAAGTAATTAAAATTTTTAGTACCCAAATGCAAATAAAATTAACAATACGAATATGCTTCCAATTGCATAACCAAGTCCCCATCTTCAAGAACACGTTACAGTTTTATGGAAAATATTTGATGATTTGAAGTGGATCGAATTTTGTTGCTACCAACTGCAGGCTGACATGAATGCCCTCAAGGGGGCAGCACATGTTTCACATACTTTCCTGAAGTGTACTCTCAGAGGAGTGAATTTGTTCAGACACATTTGGCATAGAATCCTGCTCTCTGGTCCGCAGTGCAGATTTTATATGCACACAGCAGGTTTCTCAGATGCAGTTCTTCCCCTGCTTCCCTCCAAGGATCTTAGAGTGCTTTACATACATTAATAAATGAAACTTCTACACATTGCAAAGTACAGGGAATAAGCAGCTCATTTTAGCAGGGAGCATAGTGCGTATAATTTGTCACTCAGGTCACAACACTGTATTTGAAGCTGAGTCAGAAATAAAGCTCAGGCCTCCCACAGCGTGCCTGCTCCTCTCAGCACAAGACCAACACTTGCTTCACTTTTGAAGAAGGCACTTTTGTTCTGCAACAGCGTTCTCAGCTGTAATCAGTGCCATACACAGCATTGTAGCTGCTCAGACAGCTTCCTGGATCTCGAAAGTTGGGAGTGCTTCCACTCCCCCTGCCAAGGCAGGACCATGAGAAGTGTTTTGCTGGATAGAGGCAATATGGTGTAGTGGTTAAAGTGGCCCACTAGAATCTAGAAGACCAGGGTGTAAACTGCATGGAGCTTTTATTCCAATCCCAGGTCGATTCAGTCCCTGCCCTCTACACAGAATGCGATTTCTGTTTTGATTTTGGGCGATTTAAATTTTCCCTCTGCACCAAGGAGGATTGATCCAGAGTCACCCTACCATTTCCTCGATATTGGAATATTGCAGTTCAGAAAGCATGAGAAAGCACTCCCTCCGTGGTAGAGCAGTTCTGATTGGCCAGCTGACTCTGTGATACAGAAGCTCTGATTGGCCAAACCTGCGAAGCCAGCCAAGGCTGTTAGCTTTTCTTAAAGAGGAAACCCTAATTTTCTTTCTGTAGAAACTGCAGAAGCCCTTACTTCTGTGGATAGAGATTTGCCTCGTGGTTTTTTTCTTCCTTCTCTATTGTCTTCAAGCCCCCCCCCCCTTCAAGAAAAGAAAGAAAGAAATAGGCTCTGTTTGGGCTTGGCTCCCCCCCCCCTTCTGAGTTTTCCCAATCAAGTGCAGAACACTTTTCTGTTTCAATGGGAGGGGGGGAGAGGAAGACCTGAGTTCAAATCGATCTGAATTCAGCAGGATCCACACACACAAAAAAACAAAAGTAAGTGCAGAATCATCCCTAGATTCAAATCACAGTTGAGCAGTAGAGCATGTGCTCTGCATGCAGAAGATCTCCAGGTTCAATCCTCAGCATCTCCAGTCAAAAGGATCATACAGTATCTGGAGAATCATATGTGATTCCCTGATCCTCTTTCACATGAAGCCTGCTGGCGACCTTGAGCCAACTGCCACCACTACATCTTGTGGTAATGATCTGAAAGACAATGGGGAGTTCCTGCCAGTCAGGGTAAACTAGACAACACTAACACTGAGACAGTATTCCTCAGGATAAGGCAGTTACATGTATATATGTGTCATGAAGCACTGTGGGTATCTTAGGGCTAGTGTCTCTCTCTCCCTTAGGGTTGCCAACCCGAAGAGGACAGGTCGCTGGGGAAGGTGCGGGCCATCACTTGCCCTCTGAATCCCTGTCCATCTTGGCTCCTCAAGGATAGGGGGCCGAGGATAGAGAACAGCTCCTGGATATTGTTAACTGCTCCCTCCAATCGGGGGAGTTTCCGGAGTTGCTAAAGAAGAAGAAGAAGAAGAGTTGGTTCTTATATGCCGCTTTTCCCTACCCGAAGGAGGCTCAAAGCGGCTTACAGTCGCCTTCCCATTCCTCTCCCCACAACAGACACCCTGTGGGGTGGGTGAGGCTGAGAGAGCGCTGATATCACTGCCCGGTCAGAACAGTTTTATCAGGAAGCAGTGGTTTGTCCCCTCCTTAAGAAACCATCCCTGGACCTGCGGGACCCGGCCAGCTATCGACCAGTTGCGCATTTAGCATTTCTGGGGAAGGTAGTTGAAAGGGCCGTGGTGGACCAGCTCCTGGCATTCCTGGAGGAAACTTCGGCACTCGACCTATGCCAGTCTGGTTTCCGTCCTGTCCACAGGGTGGAGAGGGTGTTTGTCGCCTTGACGGATGACCTCCATCGTCAGCTGGATCAAGGCGGCTCTGCTGGGCTGGTTCTATTAGATCTGCCAGCTGCATTTGATGTGGTTGACCATGAACTGCTAGTATGGTGCCTCGCCGGGACGGGGATAAGGGGCACACCTTCCTCCTAAATCAGATCCAGAGGGTAGCGTCGGGGGACTAGTTATGCAGTCCGTTTAGACTTCCTTGTGGAGTCCCTCAGGGCTCAGTGCTCTCCCCCACGCTTTTTAACATCTTTATGTGCCCTCTGGCCCAGCTGGTGCAGAGTATGCGGATGACACCCAGCTGTATCTCCTGATGGAAGGCAGCCCGGTTACCGATTGCTGCCCGGATCAGGTTCACGGTTCTGGTATTAACCTTTAAAGCCCTACGTGGTCTGGGACCCACATACTTGACGGACCGCCTTGCACCCTATGCCCCCAGCAGGGTTTTACACTCTGTGGGCACAAAATTGTTGGTCATACCCGGGCCCTGGGAGGCGTGCCTGGCCTCAACCAGGGTCAGGGCCTTTTCTGTCCTGGCCATCACCTGGTGGAATGAGCTCCCGGAAGAGCTGTGGGCCCTGTGGGATTTACCAGCTTTCCGCAGGGCCTGTAAAATGGAGCTCTTCTGCCAGGTCTATGGTTGAGGCCGGTGCTTCGAAGGAAGATCTGGACTACCCCCCCCCCCCCAGGATTACACTTGGCGGTGAAGTGATTTCTGACTCCTTGCCCTCTGGGATAGGTTGGGTTAGACTGGGTAAGTTCCGCCGCCACTTGGGCCAGGGTTGGATTTTTAGGTGATCTTTTATTGTATTAGGAGTTTTTATTGGGGTTTTTATATGTTGCAATCCACCACGAGCATTGTGGCATTGGCGGGCTATAAGTCTAACAACAACAACAACTCTAGGTTTGGAAATTTGAGGGGAAAACCTGGGAGAGTGGAGTTTAAAGAAGAAAGAGACCTTGACAGGGACCATTTCCACATAGAGGTGCAAATTTCATGCTGCCTCCTGTTTGAAAACCTGCAGTTGTAAGCCACATATTTACCAGCTCCTTGGCTTGTCAATCACGGCAAGCTACCAATCACAGCACAATGGTTCTCACATGGATTGAAACTTTCACTCCACCCCCAACCCCCCAAATTATTATTTTTTAAAAGGCACTTCCACATTGCTATGCAGTAATCTCACAACATAGAGGCATTTTTAATAAAAAAATTAACACTGGATGCGTTAATCCAGTGCTATGGAGAAATGCCAGAATGATACAACACCCCTGTTTTGGGGATTTGTGGTGTTTTGGACTCTATTTATGTCTGTGAGGCTGGAAATGGTAACTGGACCCCAAAGAGTGATTTAGTGTAAACAGTAGGCTTAAAAACAAAGCACACAGATGCCTGGCTGATCGGGAGGGGTTTATTCCCCACCACCAGAAAACACAAATGGGACTGTGTTTTGCCTGCCTGATCCCAAAAAGACTTTTAACAGAAGATTTTATTTTACTTTTGACAAAGTAGCTTACTTCACCCTTAATTTTTTTTTTCTCAAAGCAAGAAATGGAGAGGGGCCGTGGGGCGAAGGTGGCCCACATTGGGGGGTGGGCGGGTTGGGAGGCACTTTGCGCCTCCCAACTGGTCAGTCCTGGCCCAAAGGGCCAATCGTTGTCCCCCCCCATGTCAGACAGCGCCCACCTCCACACCCCTTACTGCTTTATTTATACCGCAGAGCGGTGTAAAGATTGTCTTTACATAGTTTCAGAATAAATCTGCAACGCGGAACCAGTAATCCTGTCCTATGATCTGAACTTCTAAGATATTCCAGTTATCTAGGATTTTTCCTTGTGCAAGTAAAGAGTTGTCTTTCATAGTACCCTCCAGGGCTTGTACTAACATAAACTTGAATCTGGCCAGCTAGATGTTAGTTACTCAAAGGAAGGTGTTTTTAGGATTGCAGTGCTTTTCAGGGAAAAGATCAACCAGCATGACTCCTTCCATCAGGGATGAAAAATGTTGGCATAAAGATCTGCAGGACAGAATTCCCTCCATGCTATATTTCTGAGTGCCTTAGCTGAGTGCCTTTTTTGCACTTTGACATAAAAATATGGAACATTTTGTTTAAGATTTAGTCGGCTTCAGTTTAGAACAGCTGTTTTTTACATCCCACTTTTCACAACCTGAAGGAGTCTCAAAGTGGTTTACAATCACCTTCCCTTCCTCTCCCCACAACAGATACCCTGTGAAGTAGGTGAGACAGAGAGAGCTTTGAAAGAATTGCTGTATAAGAACAGCTCTAACAGGACTATGACTAGCCTAAGGTCACCCATCTAGCGGCATATGGAGGAACAAGGAATCAAACCTGGCTCTCCAGAGTAGAAGCTGCTCTTAACCACTACACCACACTGGCTTGCCTGCCCGCCATCAGTAGCACATTGCCACTTCCAACCTAGCTGTGTTTACATCCAGTTGGGCCAAAGAAGGCCCCTGCAGAGATGCTCTTTTGCATTGTCTATTTTTGGGGAGGAATGTAACCCCATGTATAGAGGATACCTCCATGTTTGTATGAATATATTTTCCATCTAGATATGGCTTTCCACCACTGAGCTGATGTTCAGAATCACATACAATGATAAACAATTTTATAAAAATTATAACCATAATAGTTATATATATTATATAACATTATAAAATTATTAAATGATGATGATTTATATAGTACCCTTAAAACATCCACGGTGCATTAAAAGCAGTATATAAAACAGAAAATAATGGTTCAGACAGAATAAAACAATATGAAGTCCAAAAGGAGGGTCCTCTCAGTGAGGGGCAGTTAGAGTAAGGTGACCAGATTTTAACATTGGTAAAGCGGGACAACATTGGGGGGGGGGGGGTTCTTGATTAAAAATGTGGTCTATATGGAGCAACCAAAAGTTATATATATATATATATATATATCCCCAGATGTCCCTCCAAAACTGAGACAATCTGGTCACCTTAAGTTAGAGGCCCCCTGGTGCTTTTCAATGGTGCACCAGCCCCTCTAAGTGGCTCTCAGTGGGGAGGGCCCTCCACCCCAAGAGCTAATCAGAAGGCTGGGACATTGTCAAAAGGACAGTCGTGATTTTCTTTGGTATGATATTCCTCAAGCTGATAAATGTATGGTACTACATACCTTTACTGCTGCAAGAATGTTAGTTGCACAGAGTTGGAACAGTGCAAAATATCTGAATGTAGGATTTCATATAAACTAGTTGTAGACTGTAGCAAAATTATCATCATTGATTGAAATAGGCTAAGTGATGAACAAGTTAATTGGACTTATTTTTCTGAATAGTGGAGTCCTTTTAATGATTTCTTTAGAGAAAGTTATTTTTGTCTATTGATGTATACGGTTGTGCATCATTTTAATAGCAAATTGGTTTAAAATTGCATTGATTAATTTATAATTGTTTAGGAACCAGGAAGGTGATATATTGGGGTTTTCATAAGCAGTCAATAGGCCTTGTTTAGTATTTGTCATCAATGTTGTTGTTTTATTATTAGCTGTTTTAAATATTCTTGTTCTTGGAACAAAAATCATTTTAAAACACTTAACAAAGAAGGTGACCATTAAAAGCGAAAGAGTAATGAAGACAGCAAGGATGAATATGTGCAAATGCAGCTACAAGTATCTGCTCTGGGACCTCCTTCCCCATGTTATCATCACAACAACCCTGTAAGTGGATATGGGGAACAGCATGCATAGTGGGGGACAACTAGAAGGAATATTTCCCAGGGATTTACAGAATCTTGAGCCAGACTTAAATTCACAGCTCACTTTTGCTGGAGCCTGTTCCAGAAGAAAACTGGAAATCAGGCTAGAGGTTCCTGTACTGTTATAGGGGTGAGTGAGTGGTTAAAGCAGGTGGAGCCTAGAAGAAACACAGGCTGCTTCTCCCATGCCCTTTCCCTATCTGGCAATATATGGCAACAAGCAGCCTCTGAAATCTACACACTCTGCCCTGTCACCCAAAATGAAGTTATGGGAGGGATAAATCTCAAACAAGAAGGGTCAAGCCTCAGAGAGTCCAGTCTTGCAAGGTAGCCCAATCCTTGCTATAAAGTTGGAAGGGTCCATACAGGGTATCTAGTCCAACCCCCTGCTCAAGGCAGGATCAGCCTATAGCATCCACTGCCTAAAGACCACCAGTAAGGGGAAGCTCATCACTTCCTTAGGCAGTGTCAAACCATAATCTATATGCATTTGCCATGCCATGTAACTGTCACTTGTGTATTGCCACCTCCCCACAGCACTGATAAAGCTGTTCTGACTGAGCAGTGATATCAGGACTTTCTCAGCCTCACCTTCTTCACAGGGTGTCTGTTGTAGGGATAGGAAGGGAGGGCAATTGTAAGCTGCTTTGAGACTTCTTCAGGTGGTGAAAAGGTATAAAAACCAACTCTTCTTGTTCTCCTCCACATGGCAACCTTTCAGATACTTAAAAAGAGAAAATATGTCCCCTTTCAACCTCTTCTCCTCAAGGCTGAACATTCCCTTGTCCCTCAGCCTTTCTTCATAGGGCTTGGTCCCTTGGCCCCAGATCATCCTTGTTGCTCTCCTCTGCAGCCTCTCAATTTTGTCCACAAGAAGAAAGTGGATAATGGCTACTCCCAAGGCCAGGCAGTCCAAGTAGAGTAAGTTGTTGGGAATGGCACTGGACTCTACAGTTGATGGACCCATGGCACCAGCCCACCCTTGGAAGCATGTCTGTGCATTTTTACATGGCAATGTCACTGAGGCATTTCTGTATCAACTCTATGATGAATGCTCTTCAACTATAGGTAATGTGGGGCATTGTCACTAGGCAACATCATGACTGTTGGGTAGTCGCGGTGCTGCCGCTGCAGCTGCGGGAGTATTTCCTGAAGCTGTCACGGTGTATCTGGTTTCTGCACTTAGTCTTGCACTTTCAACTGTGATGCTCAGATTACTGGGCACTGTGGCTATAGCATAGTGGAGCCCCTCGGACCAATGCTTAGTGGGTGTTCCCTCTAATTTATTTCATTTAAAGTAACAGATTACCTCTTTTGTCATTATTCCCTTGTAATTAGGAAATTATATTTTTATGAAAATATACAGAAAAGAAGAAAAATAGATTTTGGTTACAATATATCCCCATCCCTCGACCTCTCACAGTCCCTTTTTTTCTTGCTCCAAACTTCATTTGGAGAGATACTCCAGTAGAAGCTCCACTGCTCCTGGAATTCTTCCCTTGTTGTTTTGTTGACTATAGTCAACTCTTTTGTCATTATTTTTATCAAGCATATTAAAAATAGAAACAAACAAAACTGACATCCCACAAATCAACTAACATTTCCCATGGGTAAATAAAAAATGTAGCAACAGCGTACAAGGGGGAAGGGGCTGCAGATCAGTGTGAAAACATTTGCTTGGCAGGCAGAAATCTAGAAAGTCTTGGGTTCAATCCCTGGCATCCCAGCTGAAAAGGATCAGGTAGCAAGGACCTTCCCAAGGACCCTGGAAAGAGCTGCTGCCAGTCTTGAGTAGGCAGTACTGATCCTGAACTGAAGGTTTGATTCATTTTAAGGCAGCTTCACATATGTTTATGTATGTTCAATATTTGGAATACACATGAAATTTCTAGTTAAGGTTAAAATACTATTTGTATGAAAGGACTTGATGTTGATTCCTAATATGGCAGGAAGAAGAGGAGGCTTGAAACCTGTACATTAGTTTAATACATAATCATTGTTCTCTCTCATTAAATTTACATTTGGTGTGAAAGAATCACACCTCTCTTTTACAACTTGTATGTTCTGTTTCAGTTGCATCAGCCTCTACTTCATTTCACACTCTTGTTGTTGTTGTTGTTGTTAGGTGTGAAATTGTGTCCAACCCATTGCGACCCCATGGACAATGATCCTCCAGGCCTTCCTGTCTTCTACCATTCCCCGGAGTCCATTTAAGTTTGCACCGACTGCTTCAGTGACTCCATCCAGCCACCTCATTCTCTGTTGTCCCCTTCTTCTTTCACCCTCAATCGCTCCCAGCATTAGGCTCTTCTCCAGGGAGTCCTTCCTTCTCATGAGGTGGCCAAAGTATTTGAGTTTCATCTTCAGGATCTGGCCTTCTAAGGAGCAGGCAGGACTGATCTCCTCTAGCACTGACCAGTTTGTTCGCCTTGCACCACCCTTCTCTTGTGTGCTCCAAGACAACAGCCTGCAGTTGTTTCCTCCTCAAGGCAAAGAATGCCTTTCCCTTTACCCCTGGGCTGGTCCATTACCCTGAGATTGTGAAGAAGACTGCAGGCTTACCTGCAGCACTCCTTTCCAGCCTCTTGCACATGCCAGATAAGTGCTCCATCTCACACCTGAGCTCTTTCTCCTGTCCTTTACTGCTTCTTGTCTACATCTGCTTCCTGTCCCTATTGCTCTACTCCTGGGCAGGTCTTTACTCCTGAGAAGACCAACACATCAAATGGACCGGCTTGTCAGACAGCAACCCAGGAATGGGAAAGGTGCAATCTAAGAAGGGATCATATAGTACGTGTTACAAAGAATCTCCACACACAGGCAGTAGTTTGCCTCCTAATTCCTTTGCACTGTTGCCTTTACTGTCTTCTGACAAAGTGACCTCAGTCATGTTTCATGGCTATCCATAGGGAGGACATGTTCCTAAACTCATTTGTAAGGCACTTTTGTTTTTGTGAAGTATTACTATATATTGCAGTGATGATGATGATAACAAGAACAGTGATGATCAAAATGAAACTAATCAGTTAGGTCCAAATCAGGCTTCAGTCCAAGTCAAACACATTATTCAGCTGGATAAACTGAGTATTAAGTGGTGAAGAGATAGGGAAGCAGCTCTCTCCAAATGAATAATAGTCCTCACCTCTGCTCCACATACCATCATTCTCTTGGTTGAAAATGCAGACAGCACAGACTGTGAAATCACTGGCAATGAAATATACATCCTGGATCTAAAAAGTGCATATGTGGGTAATCTTTATAAAAGACAGCCACCACTATGAACCCCTATGTTTTGCTATCAAATAACAGGTCTGTCCTACCAAAAATGAGCGGTAATAACAAGTCATGAAAGATGTACAACTGCAACGGCCTAAGGCAGAAGACAAACCTAATTTTGTCCTATGAAGGATAAGCAGAGACCAAGTCACTGTTAAAATTCACTTGTGTTAATCATATTCAGCTCTTAGAAGTTTTTTTCTCCATTTGGCCTTCATGAAGTGCCTTTGCAAACAGGAATCAAAGCTTTCATACCCAATTACAGAATGGGAAATATGTGAAGTGAAACGCCTGATATTCAATAGTAGACGAATGGCAGAATAAAGCTATTGTAGTTCTCAACTCCTGAATAAGACGGGGCCAAGATGATTAAAGTGCTTTGAAAAAAGAGATAACAGAAGACGTGACCCATCCCAACCCATAACTCATTTCTCTGCTGCATTGCAATGGGAATCTTGGCAACTCTTGCAAGATGAGTGTGGAAGTGGTGAGGGAAAGAAAGATGGTATCCCCATTGGACTTTCCCTAGCAAAAGCATGTTTGGTAAGGTGGGGTGGGAGAATTATGCTCAACAGCAGAAATTTTCTTCCTTGTCATTCAGTGGGCTACCCCTGGTTTTATGGGCCTAAAAACAACATTCCTTGCTCATGCACAAACTCAGTCTGATTTGGTATTAATTCCAGAGAGCTTGCTGTGTTAGATTGTTAGAGTATCTCATTAATCGATAGGTACCACAAGACTTTTGTTTAATTATAATAAGTGATTCCAAACTGATTTCATTTATCCTATTCTTCCTGCAACTGTAAATATTTAGTGCATGCCTATAAGCATCCTTGAGTGCCTTGGAGGACCTTACACCAGTTCTTGCTGTCCTCATATATGAGGAGAGACACATTTTCTTCCAAGTGTTTGCCAGTGCTATACTGCCATCTGTTGGCAACAACATGAGCCAATTCCTCTCTAGTTCCCCCTATGGGATAAAGAAAGAGATCAGGAAATCGCCCAGGCAGGAGACTTAGGAGGAGGATGGAAAAAGAGATCTCTCCTCAAATGTTACAAAATTACAATACTTGTCTAAATGCAGGAACTCCCCCCCCCCATAAATATCATTGTTCTCGCAAAATATCCTGCAAAACAGGTAGAAGCGCTAACATTTTGAAAGTAATCTTATATTGCAGCGTCTCAGCTGTTTGGGTGATTCTGAGTTCATAACTTTAACAACTCTGTCCTTAATCTGCAAATGCCAGAGGCATTTTATAGGAGTTCTGTTTACATAGTGCATATGCCTACTAGTACATTTTCACCAACAGGCTAAAACCATTTGAATTTGTTGGACTTTCACCTTCACAAGACCATAAGATCAACATTTAAACTTTCCTTGTTCAAAAACCAACCTTCTTGCCAAAGTGAGACTCTCATCCTATCACCTCAAAGATGGTTTGCAATTCAAACCATACCACAATTGCAAGCTGTTCTGCATCTGCACAGTGACAGCATTCATCATGGCTCACAGCCAGGTCACTGCTGATCACACTTGTTTGATTACTACTCTTGATTACTACACTTGCGTACCACTGGGTCTCTTTTTTTAAGGGTATAAGTTAGGAGCTGCTTTTGTATGCGAGCAGTAAGCAGTGTTCATCAAGATCGTTTCTGCACTGGGAATTTTGCTGCCCTGGCTCACATGCCAAAGCACAAATCCTGGTGTGGATGCACCAGGCCAAATGCTCCCCCGTGCAGGAATAGAAAAAGGCGGGGCAACCTGCCCTGGCTCAAACTCCAGCCTGCAGCCTGGCACGGAGCCTCCAGTGCAGAATTGGTCAAACTGGCAACGTTCCTCTCCCTTCTTCTTCCACAAAGCCACAAACTTGTTTCTCTTTTTTGTTCTTTATTTCGCAAAGGATGCACACTTCCACAGCTAAGTGTTGCCAGCTAAGAAAGCATTAGTCAATTTCATTGCACTTTCCGAGTTTGAGAATCGCTCTCTTATTTGAACTAATACACTCCAGGCTCTTTCAAGGTATTGGAAATCAAACTTGACTTGAGTTGCTCAGTTTTATTTTCAATGCACTGGGTGAGCATCCAATGTGTTAGTTCAGATAGGAGAGCACTTCCCACACTAGGAAAGTGAAATAAAATTGACCAAGGCATTCTAAGCTGTGGTGAAAACTTCTGAGAAATATGTGGGTTGATGTTCCTTGCTGTTGAGAGCTCATTCCTAATTCAGAGACAACCTGCTTTTAAAAAATAATCCCTTCCCCCAAACCTTTGGGCAGGAAATGGTTCTTCTTCAGAAGAATTTCTTTGGCAGATATGTCCAAAAGAAAGAGGCAGCCACAGCAACACAATGTGAAACTGCATGTGCAAAGTATTTCAACCAATTCTGAAATGATTTAAAAACTGAACTTTTTCCTGAGCATTCAAGGGTGCTAATAGCAATTCACATGAGAACTGTGGTCCAAACAGAGGTGATTGGATGTTCTTGCTTTCAGTCACAAACTCCTGCAAAACTCCTTTTCATCAGGTATATTCTTATATGAGGGCACCGATCAGCTTACAACTATACAATGGACAAAACAGATTCTTCTTACTTATGGCACAACACACTAGCCAGTCTTGAAGGCGCTTGAAGAGAGCAAGCATTTACAAGCTACACCTTACAATTATACGTCCATTGCTTAAATGGGATGCCATGATGTTATTTCAAGTAAAATCAGAACAAAACTCCAAGCTACTAGCATGCAATCATAAAAGAATAAAACCTTAGAGCATTTCCACATATTTATGTTGAGGGAAATAAATACTCATTGCCTAATAAGCAGGGGCTTAATGCAATCCCACACAACCTTAACCATTCCAAAAATAGCAACTTTCCTTTATAATAACTAACTGCATCCAACCAGCAAGTAGATAAAGGCTTGAAGAACTTCATCTTTTGAAAGAAGGTAAAGAATTAGCTATTAAAGTACCTATTGAAGTTTAATCAAAACTGTAAAAGGCACAGTATATGACATGGCTGTTCCATGTGAGCAAACTCACAAAAACAGCTTTGTGAGAAAACTGAAGGGCAAACTTCCTGGCTTTGAATGATGTACACTTTTTCCAGTGACCTGTAGAAGCAGAAAACAAATAATGATGACAACTGAGATTTGGCAGCTTTCAAGAGATGTATCGAAGGCCACTAACAAGAGTCAGAAATGATAACACAACCCTGACATTTGCAGGATTGCTAGCTAAGTCTCCCATGAGCCAAGGGCAAGAATAACATCAATTCTTCACTCCTCAGGGACAAACCTCTCTGCTTCTAAGAGACCAGATTTCCAGAGCAGAACCCATTTCACATAAACATGAGAAGTTTGAATGGGCTTTATGTTTAGAACTAGTAGTATACCTAAGCTTAAAATTATTCCACAATGGATATCAAAGCTTTTGATCGGATGAAGAGATTGAATGGTCTTAAATGCCATTTGTACAACCTCCACACTAAGTAAGCTACCACTCATGGATTTCTACTCGAGGCTTTAATTCCGAGTCAGTTTATTACTGTGGAATTTTCTCATTAAAATCATAACACTGTTTCTTTATCGGTACTAGTTTTTAATTTCCTTATTCAATATATACTTTTAAAATGTGCGTATATTTCAAACATAGGACATATTATAAAATGGCTGCCTTTTCAGTGAAATATGCAATTGTGTTAAAATAAGAGATTTTTTTAAAGCCTGAGAGACATGAATATCAGTCCTGCATGCTAAAACTGCCTCTAGTAGATAAATGGCATTACATTCCTATACAGAAGTTATTAAATTTAAACATAGTCTGGATTCTGGCCATTTATATCCAGCATCAAACATCAACAGGCACATTCAGTTTAATTGAGGTTAGACTGCATGATGTATATTTTCATGCTGTAAAGGTTTCGTGTAAGGGGACAGAAACAAGGGAAGGACTTTGGGGAGGGCTTACAATTATTGTGAAATAATTCATCAGCATGTGTATTTTGAATACTCTGCTGCTTTTAGAGGGGACCATTGCCTAGGTCCATTATTAAAGGGGTTGAATCAATCTAGCTCAGTTCCTCACGGGGAAAACCGTCTGAATGCATTAAGAAAATAGAAACATTTGCAAGGCTTCTGCTGCTACAAGAGATTGAGCATTTTAATCTCTGTGACTGTGTATGAATGGGTTTTACAGTAGCTGAAGAAGAGAGTACAGAATCTTCTAGCAATAGGAAATGAGATCTTGTAAAAGGCCAAGTAAAGTACTCGAATCCATGAAGACACAGGAAGAAAAGTACATACAGCCTTTCTGGGAACATTCTGGGTGACCAGAAGAATTTGACAGAATTCTTGATTCCTGTGGCAAAAATCTTTTTTCATTTCTCTATACATCTATCTTTCTCAGCAGGAATGCACAGTAAGACTCGAGGAGAATACAAACAGGCCTACTTTGGTAGAAATGTGTTATGGTCTCTCAGATGATGACTATATATAACTGAGTCACCCATATTTACAAGCTAACATCTTAAGTCACAGCACCATGCAAACAAATCTAAAGAGAGAGAGAGAAAAAAAAATCTGGAATGAACAACATCGAGCCCTGAGAAACACAGGAGACGGAGTCTGAGCATGAGTTGGGAAGTGCGGCGATGGAAAAGTTTGATCAGTCAACCATGTCAACACAGCATGCTTGCTGCTGCCTTCCATCACTGATGCTGGCCATCCTTTTTACCTACCCTGAAACAAATGCCTATTTTAAAATTTATAAATAGCAAACAGGTATTGAACTGAAACTTAATTATTTGATTGACGTCCAACAGGTACAATGGTCTCACAAAAATGAACCCGAGATCAATGTCTCATGTGCGTACATCATGAATATAAAGGTAAAGGTATCCCCTGTGCAAGCACCGGGTCATGTCTGACCATTGGGGTGACGCCCTCTAGCGTTTTCATGGCAGACTCAATACAGGGTGGTTTGCCAGTGCCTTCCCCAGTCATTACCGTTTACCCCCCAGCAGCAAGCTGGGTACTCATTTTACTGACCTCGGAAGGATGGAAGGCTGAGTCAACCTTGAGCCAGCTGCTGGGATCGAACTCCCAGCCTCATGGATAGATCTTTCAGGCTGCATGTCTGCTGCCTTACCACCCTGCACCACAAGAGGCTCATCACATCATGAATATATATCTACATAAATAATGCTGCCTTGCTTGGGGTGCTTTTCTTATGTCCTGATTTTTTTCTTGTTACGTGAGAGCCAATCAATTCTAATGTTGAAGTGGAGGGGGATAACGGTGGTCTGTGTACACACAGTCTCTAGTAGTTCACAAAACCAGGTTCCCTGCCCCCCTACACACACAATAAATATTTCCCTTGCTTGTAGCTACTATTATTCAAGAGCAGCCACACTCAAAGAGAAAAAACAAGTGTCAGAACTGATCCTAAAGCTTTGATATTTCTAAGGGTTCACATTATATGACAGGGGTAAGAACTGTTAACATTCCTTCTGCCCTTTGAGGTTTGGGACAGGTGGCGACCCTGAGATTCACTAGGTATTTCAACTTTTTTTTTTTTTAGCAGAAACTGACAGATCTCTGAGATGCCGTCTACTGTACTATGATTTGTTGCCTGGCAGCAGTAGCAGCAACAGCAGGTTCCACAGTGACCTCAGAAGAAATTTGTTTTCTTACAAGAAGCAAGAAGCAGAGGGCAAAGAGCCAGATGACCTATAATGCTCAAGGAGGTCTCACACAATAGCCAGGGGCTGCTGAAAGAGAAAGGCAACAACACTTCTCTTTTCTATGCTCTTTACAATAGCTCTTATAAATGCCAATCAGGACTCAGGAAACTCAGGACTCAGGAAACTAGATATAACACCCATCAGCAAACTGGGAAAAAAAACTTACTAGCATTCATATACTAAAAAAAAAAAATTCTTCCCTAAGTACTGTGTTTGCATTCCTGAAGTGTTGCTTGTTTACATCTTAGCTTTCTCAGATGTACCATCACAGTCATAAGGTCACTGCTTCGACCCTTTATTATGGATATACACTTGATGATACAGATTTGAGGCTGCAGCTTCAGCAAGACCCTGGCTCCTTCTGCCATCTGTAATGCTAGATGGATTTAATGTTAGAAATCCTCAGTAGACAGTGATATCCAGATCCATCTTATGGCCGATAGACATAGAAAATCCAAATACAGCACAGCAGGGATGTACACTTATCAAAATCCAAACAGAAAGATATGCCATCTGTTAGTATAGTTAATCTGAGTTGAGAAATTAACACAGACTTAGAAATATTCAGATCTGGCACTTAATTGCTTGGTTTAAGATTCACAGAGAGAAGAAGGCTATCCCGTAGATATGCAACTGACAGGGAAATTTATCAATCAGCAAAATGACACACAGTTCTTTCCACCAGAGGATTGAACAAAAGGTATATCATGACAGGGATCTTGGGGAACTGGAGTTCCTGGAGCCAGTAGACTCAGAGTCATACTCTGCATGCCACCAGAGCTGCTGGCCAAATTGTTTCTGCATCATATCACTTTCCACAAGATATCTGTCAGGGAAAGGACATCCTGCCTATAAGGCCCAGGGTACAGTTAACTCAAAGTATAACAAGTTCTAGATGTATAAAACTGCTGCCTCCAATCTGTTTCCATCTGCCTGAGCAACTGGTTTATAGGGTGAAATCTGTGCTAGTTTTGATTATTCGGTTCTTACCTCTTTTACCTTGTAACTTGTCCCTGCCCTAAACTGCCTTGTGGATTCCTGACTCCTGGCAAACTCCTGACTATGATTCTGCTCCAGCATATGAATTCGTCACCTATCTCTTACTACCTGATCCTTAGCTTGCCTTTGGAACCTTCCATTATGCCTCAGCTAAACCCACCCACTTTCATGCCCGCCTAACAATATACTGTTTACACCAGTCATGCTAACTCACTGGCTTATGGGAGAGTTTTGATGTTATTAAGTGCTGTTGCACCTGGTTACTTGCTGTGCTGTTATCTCTTGGCACAAAAGAAAATGTTTTGCTTGCATATACAGCACAGAAACAGGTACAGACCTAGGGAACACCTGACATCCTCCTCAATTTGCAGACTTACCTCCTCAAATTAAAGTCTTTTGCCAAAATAGAATCCTGAAATGAACCCTAAAATATTATTCTTAACCTGGAGACCATGCAATGACTGCCCCCCCCCAGCAGTCTGCCTAGTACTACTGTACTTCATTCACATGGTGAACAGAAATACTTTTGGACCTTGCCTTTTCATGTTTTAAATAACTGAGTTCACTAGCAGTAATAAACCTATGTTGGTAAATCACTGGACTCAGAAAACCTTTATTGGCATACAGTAAATCACTAGTAGAAGTGTTCCTTGAAGCTGCACATGATCACAAATTCATAACAAAGCAGGCACAGGGGATTATAGAACATCCATGGTTAAAAGGAAATAAACTATCTCCCCCCCCCAATGAATAGTTCATTGCTGCATGAAAGACACTCACTGGTTTAATAAGACATACAGTGACTTATTTTCAGATTAGATATAGATTCTGAGTAAATATAACGATGCTGAGAGCAATGTTCAGAAATTATTGCAAGTTTCAGTAAGGGTAAAGGAACCACTCCAGTCACAAAAAATGTGACAGGCAGCAGAATGCATCTCAAGATGCTGCTCCATTTCACACAGGCTACTCTCATCCCAGACCTGTTGCACTAGAGCTATTTAGGAATGAATGATGTGTGGAACTAGGCCACATATTCCTTCTTTCCCGCACAGAACAAAGCAATGCAAGTCAAACAGGTACTATCTATACTTCTAATAGCAATGTGTGGTTGTTTTATCTGGATACCTAAATCTGCAGATCAGGGTGTAGTCTGCACGGGGCTCTTTACCCAGTCCCAGTCCAAATGAAACCCTTCTGTCTACATTTGCATTTTGATTTTGGGTGCTTTAAGTTTTCCTTCTGCAACAAGCATGATTAATTCATGTGACCCTACCTTTCCCCTGCAATATCCTGGAGTGGATATAAGCCTAAATATTTCAAAAACTGAATTAACTCTGCATGGTGCCTTGTGCCTCCAAAGCTGTAACAAGGTAGTCTTCCCTGATTGGCCAGGGCATCAGTTCAAAGTTCCCAGTTGCAAGGCTTGTCTTAAAGTGATTGCACTCCAGACTGCGCCCCCCCCCTCTGCTGTCTCCAATCCTCTCCACCACCACCTTCATTCAAGAAAAGAAAGAGGCTCCTGCTCCACTTGGCTCCCCCCCCTTCTGAGCTTCCACAATGGGGGGGGGGGGATAGAGGAAGACCCAAGTTCAAATTGATCTGAATTCAGCAGGATCCACAACAGAATAAACAATGTAAGTGCAGAATCAGGCCAGGACCACATTCATCCTAAACAGATTTTTCTGCAAACTTGGGGGACCCCTAGGTTTTCAAAAAATCTGAACCCTTAACAAAAAATAAATGGGTGTGTGTATTAAACTGCCTTCAATTAAAAAAAAAACATGCCATCTTCCTCCATGCACTGCTGGTGATGAGGGATCGTTGGAAGCTGCAGCCACCAGAGACAGTGGCAGTGGTGAAGGAGAGAAGCTTCAGCAATCCCAGTAGTCGAGCTGGGAGGCATGCCTGGCCCAGCTGTTTCAGCATCAATGAGAGGAGTGGCTGGGAGCCATGGGAGCCCCAGTAGCAGGAATAGAAATAGAGGAGAAAAATGCTATAGCAGTCCGGGTGGCAAGGCTGGGAGTGTATGCCTGGCCCAGCTGTGTTGGTGGTGAAAATGGGGTTCAGAGCAGTGTTGCCGGTTATGGTGGTGGGGTAGTCAGAAGCCCCAGTGGAGCCAGCAGCACCACTACTGGTGGGAGGAGCAGGAGCATGGTGCTCCTTGCAGTATTGCTTGTGGGGAGGTGGGGGTGGGGGGGTGAGTGAGTCCGAATAAGTCAACTTCATTGCTGTTGTTGAGACAGGAGCCATAGTCCTAGTACAGTTGCCATTGGTGAGGGGGAGAAATCCATTGGTGTGGGGAGAGAGTAATGTAGGTCGCTGCTGTAAGGTACTTCTGGTATATTTATTTTATTTATTTAGATTTTTATACCGCCCTTCCATATGGCTCTGGGCAGTTTACATAGAACATCACAGGATAATTATATAGAACATTGTAACAGATATAACAAGTTTAATAATCATAACATAACATGTCAACTAGAACAATATTTTAACAGGAACATTGACACAGCCTTGGGTAGGTTGGATTCTTCGGTCATGGAAGGGGGGTGTCTGGAGGGAGGGCCAGTGGGTGTTTTTGGGTGGGTCAGCCTCAAGCAAATGTCATTGGAGGTATTTTCCAGGTAGACAGGTAAATTCTGTCTGTGTATTCTGTCTTTGCACAGTGTACAGCAAAATTAAAGCACACCATGATACAATGCTAAACAAAACAATGTCTAAATTCAGATACACACACACACATGCTTCATACGTTTTATTTATGAACATGCCATTAGAAGCCTATGCACAGTCGGTGCATATAGCAGGAATAATATTTGGTTTTGACATCTAGATGAAGGTATAGGTTCAAATTCCCGTTTAGCCATATAGCTGTTGTAAAGCACTACCCACCTTTCTCTTTCAAACTAAACTATGTTATAGGGTTGTTGTAAGGATAAAATATTTTAAATTTATTATTTAAACTTTTATTCCACCGTATTTCAGGAGACCTGGGGTAGATAACAACAAAACATCATACATAAAATTCTAAAATAAAAAAAAATAAAGTCTAATTCAGCTTGAAATTACCAACACAAAATTAAGATCCAATATTGCCCATGAAATTTCTTATCACAGGATTGGGGAGGGGCATAGCATGGAGGGGTATAGTTTGGCAGATGCAGGCAAAGAGGTCAGTGAGATCAGATGTCAGGTACCAGGCCTCAATCATAGGCCTGGCAAAACAGGCCCAGCAGAACTGTCTAAGGTGCCACAGAGCTCTGATTTCCTGGCTCTGGCTGAGGTCAGATTGATCTCTTTGGGGCCAGGGATTCTAAGTAGATTTTGGTCACTGGTCCTTAATGCCCTTTGGGGGGCAAAGTGGGAGAGGGGGTCCTGAAGATATGAAGGTCCCAGACTATTTAGGACTTAGAAAGTGCAAACCAAAACCTTGACACTGATTTGGTCCTCAATCTGGATCCAGTGCATCTGGGAGAGTATAGGTTACATATGGGCTCTCTACAGTGTCTGTGTAAGGACTCTTACAGCCATGTTCTGGACAAGTTCAGCATCAAGGGTAGGTGTTCTGTGTTACTTAAAGAAAGGTTCAAATGAAAATCTGTTTGTTCACTTAGATAATACTTCGTTCCTGACAACAATACTAATGAACTCCGGTATACTCATGTACCCCAAACTAGGGTTCAACACATAGCAATATATAGTGTACCATGTGTATGTACAAATAAGTATGACTCTTCCCAGGCTCTGATGAAAAGTAGGAAGCTGATGAAAAGTAGGAAGCCATTGTCATATTGCGTCCAAAGGAAGAGAGTGAGCAAATTGACTGAAATCTGAGCACACAACAGAGACTCCTATACGATAGGAAGTCCCACCATATTAAATAAAAGGAAGCCCACAAAAAATACATGACTGCTCAGTACTGCTGAAGCTTGAATCCACTGTGAAAAAGGAGTAAAAGAAAATTCTTCCCAGTTATTGGCATCAGTTTGTCCCAAGAATTTCACACAAGGCTGTCAGATCTGCCAGAACTGATCTGCTCAAACAGGAGCAGGAAGGAACAAATAAAGCACAAAGAAAGACTAAATAAAGGAGCATACAGAATTGCAAAGATGGTTTTGTATGAAACAAGACCCCCTTGGGGAAGGTAATTGGCAGCAGCCTCCAGCAGCCTCCAGGGGGCCACAGTGGTGTCCCCAGTGTCCTCCCTGACAAGATCACATTGGACAGAGATACCAAACCAGTGGTGGAGGCACACAGGATGTAAGGGCATGTTCCCTCCCTTTCCTTGTCTGTGCGTAGTGACCTTCCTGTCAGTGCTAATTATCTCTGCAATCATGGACTCAGGGAAGAAACCAGAGCAGATAAACTTTCAATGGTATAAACAGCAGACGATGAAACAAAGGGAAATGAAGGAAATCAGCCTAACAGAATTATGCTCCAGTGCTCAAGTCCACAACCCCCCCCCAAAAAAAAATGAGTGTGGAGGACTGTCTTTGGAAAATTACACCCACTCCCCACCTTGTTAGAAAGGAAAGGCAATCGAATGCAATTATACAGACCCCTCAAAGTTTCCATGATGAATGCTATGGCAGTCAGAAGAGACTGGATTCATCAGGACAACAAGGAGCCTCAAACAATGGTTGCCCACAAAAGAGAAGAGTGAGATGAAAGAATCTGAGCTGATACAAACAAGGGAGCATGCAGAGCCCAGCCAAACAAACAACTGACTTTGTCTGTGCAGCAGGCTGGAATAACAACTTTTGATACCCAAGACACACTCACTGCACTTTAACTATTGTACCACTGAGAAGCTACAATAATACAAGAGAGATGGATGTTACTGTGACTCAGAAAACTGAATGTCATTCAGAGCACATCAAATCCAGCAAATTGGGGCTATTTTGCAGTTTCACTAAGCATCTGCAAATAATTCCATTTGGTATCAGGAAACATATAATGAATATAACAAGCTGGAAAAAAACAGTCATTCATTTTCTTATTTATTATCCAAGACTCATCCATAAGGGCATGCGAACTTGACCTTCAAAACCATCTGGATACTACATAGACATGTCTGCACTTACGCAGAAGTAGTTCCACCATGTACAATGAGAATTACTCCCCAATAAGTACTCATAGGATTGCAGCATTCAATTGCAATATGATAAGCAGCCTTAGAGACTCTGTGAACAGTTAGTTAAATCAGCCTTTGATGGAACCAATTGTGGACTCCCATCACTATAAAACAAAAATAAATATGATAGCTTCTACAATTAGACATAACAGAGTTTTCCACAGAGGGACAGGCTTGTGTAGTTTCTCCATTGCTGCTGTGACAGCTAATACAGTAAAGCAGTCACATGACTTTCACACAACAGACTTCTCTGGTCCTTAAAAAAACATGATGATTTAATAATCTTTAAACCGCTCCGCGGTATTAAATAAAAGGGTAAGGGCTAAGTGGGAGGAGAGTGGGCGGGCTCTGTCTGGGATAAAAACTTGGAGAAGCGGCACTCCCACGCATGCGCGCATGCACAGCCAGGTCACACACGCGCATTTGCGCCATGCACGGCCGCAAACGCGCATCCACGGCCGTGCATGGCACAAATGCGCATGCGTGACCTGGCCGCGCACACATGGCATGCGTGGCCAGGCGATCGCCCTCCCCGCCTCCGGCGGTCCGCAGCCTAGAAAAGGTTGCGGAGCACTGATCTGGAGGACTTGGGTCCCATGCCTTCTACAACTACATGGAGGACCCTTCCCCCAAAAAGACCCAATATGAACGGCTCTTTAAATAAATTGTTATTACAAAGCAGTGTTTCAAAAATAATGTTCAAATCCTAGTGTGAACAATTTAAAATGCCTAGATTCATTTCTGTACTGCCATAGTCTTAATGCATGACCTTTCAATTCAATCAGAAGTAGATATTTTGAAACTACAAAGGGCCCTTGGGCATCTGATTTTCATGAAAATTCACTGGAGCTATGGGACTACACATGCCCTTTTAACCTTTGAAAAATCTTTCCCTTAATCTCGCTGCCCTTTATTTCCCTGGCTACAAAAGAGACTAAGCAAATTACTCCATCTAATACTGGTGCCTGCCTGTAAAGGGAGGGGGCACTTTCAGAATATGGCAATCAGATGCTATAATAACAGGAAACAGAGAATACAGTTGACAATGGAACTGTACAGCTGAAATGTGTGTCACATGTTTGGGAACTAGTGTGGTGTATTGGTTAAGAGTGGCAGACTAATCTGGAGAACCAGGTTGGATTTCCCCACTCCTCCACATGCAGCCAGCTGGGTGACCTTGGGCTAATCATGATTTTCTTAGAGTTGTTCTTGCAGAGCAATTCTCTCAGAGCTCTTTCAGCCCCACCTACCTCACAGGGTTGTCTTTTGTAGGAAATGGAAGAGAAAAGTGTTTGTAAGCTGCTTTGGGACTCCTCTGAGCAGTGAAACGTGAAGTATAAAAACCCGCTGCTGCTGCTGCTGCTCCTTCTCTTCATCATCCAGTCCAAATTCCTGCAGTGTACAGATTGTACTGACTTATTTGCATGACCTTCACTAGACTGAAAAAAAAAATCATGTGTATTCATTTATGGAGATCTTCTGGTTGGGTCAGCATGCTCCAGAACAGGTTCTAAAACTCCCAACTCTGGATGGGGTCTAGTTATCTTCAGCCACTCTCAAGAGCCTGGGCATGACTCTGGACTCTTCATTATCCATGGAAGCCCAGGTGATGAATACAACCAGCTCTTGGCTTGCTGGTTGCTCTCATCCTGCTAGCGCAATTTTCAGGGGTAATCCAGTTTTCTGGATTTCCCTGCAAGCGCTATAAAATGGAGGATGTAGCAGCTGGTTTGCGGATGTAATGCTGGATGTTCACGGCATTGTGCAAAACGCCCAAAATGGCATTTACAAAAGGTAAGAATTTCACTTTATTTAACGAATGAGGAATGGCCCTGTGACTTCTTGCCCTGAACGCTCGGAATACAAGCCCAGAAATTTCCTCAAAATAGAAGACATAGCCTATGCATTCTGTGTCAATTTGCAACAACTTTCAAGATGATGAAGCCCTTCATGCCTGCTCATTGCTAAACAAAGAATAAACAGAGTCACAGTAGTTGGATAATAAAAATACTGCAACACAGCAATTACTGTGCAAGCATGTACTGATTAGCCATGGCAAACATTTAGAGTCTTCTTATCTTTTTCTCAAAACACCTTATTAATGAATATAAAATACAACTGTTTCAGCCTAACAACCAAAATGGCTAGAAGACACATGAAATTTAACATTCATACAAAATTTAACAGTTCATAAAAAAGCCACCAGTTCTAGCAATTCAGACATTCTGAAATAGAAAATAACACCATTAAACCCTCAAGCCTAGTTAAAAATCAAATCAACAAATAGACATATCGTTAACAGAAATCAGGTTAGAGTTTCAAATGGCTGTCAAGGCTCCAAAACTTAACTGGGAACAAAATAACATTTAACTCTTATGTCTTAATTTCTGACCCCTCAATGTATTACTAAGATCTCATACAACTTACTGAGATGACCCTATCTGGCTCTTACTGCATTCTATTACTTCTCTGTTTTCCTTAATCATTACGTACAGTCACAGACTCTGTTAATTTGAAACTTGTGTAGCTAGCTGGCTTCAACCTGCCTGTATTCCATTAAAGATATAGTGACAATTTTTACAAATGACAGCTCATTTCCACCTTCTGGTTCATCCCATATGGAATTAGGCTATGCAACCTAAAAATAATTTTCTTCCCTAGATAATAACATATCAATATTCGACCAATTGTATTCTGCCCTCTGTCGTACTTTCAAGACCAAGAACCACAAATCTTCTGCTTGGTGACCAGCTTCTAACAATGCTCAGTCATTGTAACTGTAGAAAAAAAAATGTCATATACATTTGTTTATGTCCATGGTCCAAAATATATGTAGGTAAAACAACCAGATAAATCAGTACCAGAGTTCTAGAGCATAAGTCAAGAATCGAGTAGCAGAGGTACAAATGACTGAGCATTTTTTAGAAGCTGGCCACTAAACAGAAAATATGAGATTACTGGTCTTGAAAGTTCTATCGAGGACAGAATACAATTGGTTGAATATTGATGTGTTATTATCTAGGGAAGAAAATTATTTTATTTTTAGTTTGCATAGCCTAATTTCATATGGGGTGAACCAGAACATGGACATGAGTTGCCATTTTAAAAAAATTGTCACTATATCTTTAATAGGAATAAAAGAAGGTTAGAGCTGGATGGCTACACCAGCTTCAAATTAACAGTCTGTAACAGTAGATAACTACCAAGAAAAGCAGAGAAGCAACAGAATGTGTGAAGAGCTGGATTTGGTCACCTTTGTAAACTGTATGGGATTTTAATAACACATCAAGGGGAAAGAATCTAAGACATAAAACTATTATTTTGTTCTCAAGTTGATGTATAGGAGAGTGAAATAATATTTTTTTTCTTAATTATTGTTCTGAAAGGAGAAGTTTAGTGTACCAGATTGGTTTGTAAAAGAAGAAAACTTATTCCTGTTCTTGATTGTATTTTGGAATGGTACCAAGGCTGATATGTTCTATTCTCAAGGCCAGAGACAATAGTTTATATCATGCCATTTTTTATGTTACCAGAGGATTGAGAAAGAATGGGGAATTGCCTTTTGTAACCTTTTCCTGGTGACTTAGCATAATGGCAATGGGGTGGTCCTGTGGGACGTGCAAGGGGGTAGAGACCCCAGGTTATCGGTTTGACCTGAAAAGCATCATCTTTCCCTGCCTTCAATGGAATATTATAAAATCTCATGTAATCCTTTGTTCGACACACAGGCTTTTTGGGACAACCCCCCTGTGTCATTTTGTTCTGCTGCAGTTGAATAAAATTATTAAAAGGTTTTCCAGTCCCTGGGCCATCAAAGTTTTGGAGCCATTCAAAAGCCTTGATAGCCATTTGGAGGCCCAAACTGCTTGATTTCTGTTCTATTCTGTAAACTGCCTAACCCTCTATAACTAAGAGGTCTCCTCAGTAATCAAAAAGCTCTAGCAGCAGCCGGGTCCTATTTCTCTGAAAACATTAGGGAAAGATGAGTGCATTGAATTCATTTAGGATGGAGGTCAAAATTCAACCCCAGGCTATTGTATATAAACTGGAGAAAACTGGGTGGATTACTGCTGACCTTTCAGTCCTGATGCTTTCTGAATAAGGAATAAAAGGTGGCTCAAGCTATAGAATATGAAGCCATTTCAACAGGAATTAACTAGGATAGCAGTGGTGTTTTGGGTGTCAGATTTATCTGTGAGGCTCAAGCAGTTTGTACGTGAGTTGAAATGAAGATTGCAAGTTCTATAGATTGCAATAGAAGTTAAGGAGGGCTTGGGGCAGACACATAACTGTACTAGAAAGCTAGTTGCAGGTGGGTAACCATGGTAGTCTGTAGTGGAAAAACAAGATTTGAGTCCAGTAGCCCCTTAAAGACCAACATGATTTCCATGATATAAGCATTCAAGAGTAAAAATTCCTTTCTTCAGAAGATGACAGAAGAAGCATTCAGGAAGGTGCATATACAGAGTTAATCCATTCTAAACCCACTGATTTCAGTGTGGCTTGACTGAAGTAACACTAAAATAGGATTATGTTTGGAAAGGTTAAAATTTAAGTGATCCAAGGATTTAAGAAAAGGAAATAATTCTCTGTGAGGAACATGGTTTTATGACATTAAAGGTAAAAGTATCCCCTGTGCAAGCACCGAGTCATGTCTGACCCTTGGAGTGACGCCCTCTAGTGTTTTCATGGCAGACTCAATACTCGGTGGTTTGCCAGTGCAGTTATTACCGTTTACCCCCCAGCAAGCTGGTTACTCATTTTACCGACCTTGGAAGGATGGAAGGCTGAGTCAACCTTGAGCCGGCTGCTGGGATAGAACTCCCAACCTCATGGGCAGACAGCTTCAGACAGCATGTCGCTGCCTTACCACTCTGTGCCACAAGAGGCTTGGGATACAATCCCCAAAATGACAGAATGATCTCAATTTGAATCCAAGGCAAACCATTCAACATCACAGTAATCCAGGTCTATGTCCCAACCACTGCTGCTGAAGAGGATGAAGTTGACCAGTTCTATGAAGCCCTACAACACCTTCTAGAAGCAACGCCAAAAAATGATGTGCTTATCATCATGGGGGATTGGAATGCTAAAGTTGGAAGCCAATAGATTACTGGGATAACAGGCAAGTTTGGCCTTGGAGTACAAAATGAAGCAGGGCACAGTCTGGTAGAATTTTGTCAAGAGAATACAATGGTCATAGCAAACACTCTTTTCCAACAACCCAAGAGATGACTCTACACATGAGCAACACCAGACGGTCAGAAACACAGAAATCAGATTGACTATTTGCTCTGTAGCCAGAGATGGAGAAGTTCTATACAGTCAGTAAAAACAAGGAGACGATTGTGGTTCAGATCATTAGCTTCTTGTTGCAAAATTTAGGCTCAAATTGACGAAAGTAGGGAAAAGCATTAGGCCACAGGTATGAACTAAATCATATCCCCGACGAATATACACTAGTGACAAATAGATTTAAGGAATTAGATCTGATAGACAGAGTGCCTGAAGAATTATGGACGGAGTTTCGCAACATTGTATAAGAGGTAGCAACTAAAACCATCCCAAGAAATCAAAATGGCTGTCTGAGGAAGCTTTACAAATAGCTGAGGAGAGAAGGGAAGTGAAAGGCAAGGGAGACAGAGAAAGATACAATCAACTGAATGCTGAATTCCAGAGAATAGCTAGAATAGATAAGAATGCCTTCTTAAATGAAAAGTGCAAACAAAGAAGAAAACACTAGAATAGGGAGGACCAGCGATCTCTTCAAAAAAACTGGAGATATGAAGAGAACATTTCATGCAAAGATGGGTATGATAAAGGGCCAAAATGGTAGGGACCTAACAGAAGCAGAACAGATTTTAAAAAGGTGGCAAAATTATACAGAAGAACTATACAAGAGTGAGCTTAACATCCCTGATAACCATGATGGAGTAGTCACTGACCTGGAGCCAGACATCCTGGAATGTGAAGTCAAATGGGCCTTAGGAAGTCTGAGCAACAATAAAGCTAGTGGAGGTGACAGCATTCCAGTTGAACTATTCAAAATCTTACAAGATGGTGCAGTAAAAGTGCTACACTCAATATGCCAGCAAATTTGGAAAACTCAACAGTGGCCATAGGATTGGGAAAGGTCAGTTTACATTCCAATCCCAAAGAAGGGCAATGCCAAAGAATGTTCAAACTACCGCACCATTGCACTCATTTCTCATGCTAGCAAAGTTATGCTCAAAATCCTACAAGCTTGGCTTCAGCAATATGTGGACCGAGAACTTCCAGAAGTACAGGCAGGATTTCAAAGAGGCAGAGGAACTAGAGATCAAATTGCCAACATACGCTGGATCATGGAGAAAGCTAGGGAGAAAGCTAGGGAGTTCCAGAAGAACATTTACTTCTGCTTCATTGACTATGCTAAAGCCTTTGATTGTGTGGAGCACAACAAATTGTGGCAAGTTCTTAAAGAGTTGGGAATACCAGAGCATCTTATCTGTCTCTTGAGAAACCTATATGCAGGCCAAGAAGCAACAGTGAGAACCGGGCATGGAATTACTGATGGTTCAAAAATGAGAAAGGAGTTCGGCAAGGCTGTATACTGTTGCCTTGCCTATTTAACTTGTATGTGGAGCACATCATGAGAAAGGCGGGGTTAGATGAGTCACAAATTGGGATTAAGATTGCAGAGAGAAATATCAACAACCTCATACAGATGATACCACTCTAATGGCAGAAAACGACGTGGAACTAAAGTGCCTTTTGATGCGGGTGAAGGAGGAGAGTGCAAACGTTGGCTTGAAACTCAACATCAAGAAAACAAAGATCATGGCATCCGGCCCTCTCAATTCCTGGCAAATAGAGGGGATGAAATGGAGGTAGTCACATATTTTATTTTCCTGGGCTCCAAGATCACTGCAAATGGGGATTGCAGCAAAGAAATTAAAAGATGCTTGCTCCTGGGGAGGAAAGCAATGGCAAATCTAGACAGCATCCTAAAAAACAGAGACATCACTATGCCAACGAAAATGCATCTAGTCAAGGCTATGGTCTTCCCAGTTGCAATGTACAGCTGCAAAAGTTGGACCATAAGGAAGGCCGAGCGTCAAAGAATTGAGGCTTTTGAACTCTGATGTTGGAGAAGACTCTTGGTAGTCCCTTGGACTGCAAGGCGAACAAACCGGCCAGCCCTAGAGGAGATCAGCCTGGACTGCTCCTTAGAAGGCCAGATCCTGAAGATGAAACTCAAATACTTTGGCCACCTCATGAGAAGGAAGGACTTCCTGGAGAAGAGCCTAATGCTGGGAGCGATTGAGAGCAAAAGAAGAAGAGGACGACAGAGAATGAGGTGGCTGGATGGATTCACTGAAGCAGTTGGTGCAAACTTAAATGGACTTAAATGGGGAATGGTAGAGGACAGGAAGGCTCATTGTCCATGGGGTCGCTATAGGTCGGACACGACTTTGCACCTAACAACAACAATCCAACTGTATATTCCATATAAACTTGACCTTCTAAGAAAAATAAGGAATAATAGTGGATCACATGCTCTCAGTTCTCTTTCTCAGTAATTCTGTGAATCATCCCCAACTCACAATTCCTATCTAATAAACATGTCTTGCTCCAGATATATCACAAAGCTGTTCCACAATGCAATGTCATTTGGAGCTTTCTGCTACCTGTTGTTGTAGTTATGTAGTTGAATATACAGTATCTGTGCAGCAAGGCATGATGTAACTACAAAATGCTATGTATTTTAAATTTAATTTTCAAGTATATTTTCTCCATGTTATATTAGACTTGTTTTAGACGTCAACATCAGATGCCCTACAATACATCTCACAAGGCTTTGTAGTTCATTTATAATTCAAAGTCTTTCCATATTACTATATTAGACCATTTATGCACTGGGAACTTCAGTGCCCCAGCTCCTGTGTAAGAGCACAAATCAGGTGTGAATGAGGCGCACCGGGCCAAATGCTCCCTCGTGTGGTTGCAGGAAGAGGTGGGGCAACCTGCCAGGACTAGCCTACAGCCCAGCCTGAAACCTCCTATGCATAAACGGTCTTAGTTGGGCTTTACCCAGAATCTTGGTTCATTTGCTGGTCCATATTTTCTGCTTGTATTTTTTTCAAACAGCAAGTTTCAAAGTCAAAGCACCTTTAATGGCAGAACCATAACAAAAGCATTTATGTTAAACGAGCTCTCCTAGTTCCAGAGACAGAATGCAAACAGTGATCTCCTTACTTTACCTATCCAGTTGTTCTAGTCAATAAGTCACAGCTGTGATGGCTGGTATGAGAAATCCCAAAAGAATATTTTCTTCCCTATTGCCAGGTGAGCTTTAAGTAGTACTTGTTCACTTCAACTGTGTTTTGTGCTTTAACAGACTTCTAAAAGTAAGTCAGTGTGGATTTCCAAAATAATTCCAAAAATGGAAATTAATGGTGCTTGAGTTGCAAAATTTAAAAGGCAACTCAGATGTGGGGAATTTGCATATGACCATCCTAGGTGTTCATTATTCTGTAGTATTTCTTCAGAACTCAAAATCTGAACGGTTTTATATTCCAATTTAGTATGTTTCTTGATTTAATACTTATGGTACTTGTCAGCCCTATGAATTAGCCAACAGAAATCAGTAAAACCCTTGGTTTGATGTGATTGTTACCAAATTATTGTTGTAAATTGCACCAACGGGACTAGTCAGGAGGGAGAGATATAGAGGCTTCAATATAAATAAATAAGTAAATAAATACAGTGCAATATTAATTCCAGGTATTTATACAGCACTGCAAGCTCTTCAACCTTATAGAATTTTGCTGCAGTACCTAGAGCACTTAGTTAGGTAAATCACATTCTTATCCCTGTACCGTATGGGAGATGCTGAGCTGAGAGAGAATGGCTTGACAAAGACCCCTCACGAGTCTTGAGAAAGTCCTTTCATGAGTTTGTCCAATAGTGAAGGTTTGAGCCAGGGACATTCAGATTCATAGCTAGTCTTTTAGACAGTGCACTAAATAAGGATAAGGCAAACACTATTTTCTTAAAGAACACACATACACACAATGCTGTGGCACCCAAGATTTCTGGCTTAGTGTGTAACTCACTGTGTTGTGAGGCAAAAATGAGGAAGGGAGAACCACATAGGTCAGTTTGAGCCCATAAAGGGGAGATAAAAATGTATTTGAATGACAGAAACATGAATATTACAAAAACTCATAGGTATTGAGTACGGAATATGAATCTGATGAACTTGTTTTCTGAATGGAAGTCTGTTACTTTGATCATTGTTACCCAACTTGTTTACAATCTGGAGATGGTATTTCTTCAGAAGCAAGCACTGCAGAGTTATCAACCTAATACTGGTAATTAATGGATGGAAGCTACAGTCACTAAGCATTCAAACTGTTTCTGAGCTGTAATTTTAGACATTTGCTGAGTGTTTAATTTTTTAAAAGTTCTTTAAAGCAAAAAAAAAAAGGGGGGGCTGCCATGGTTAGATACAGAACACCTACATATGGGAAGCCTTTGAGTGGGGAAACAATAGTGTCCTACATTAGTAGCTGCTGCTAAAATTACACACAAAATGAATTTAACCCAGAACAAATGACAATGCACATGTGTCCTCAAAAAAGCTTTTAACCTCAGGACATTTCCTTTGCAAGACATATTGCTCATGCTGAAAACACTGTCACACTGTAGAGAACGTGGGTTCCTATAATGAACTATATCAAAACAAACCCTCACACAATAGTGAAATGCTATTTTGGCCTTAGGTTTGTTAGTGGTTTCATTAAAGGGGGAGGGACACCTCTGCAACCCCAGTTTTGACTCACAGTTTCCTGTGAGTCTGAATATAGCACTGAATTTCGCTGAAAGAAAGGACATATCTTAGCACAAATCATCCAAGAAATAAATAGGGATGGGCACAAAACTTAAAATTCCAGTTCAGTTCGGGATTCAGGGTGGCCCCCGAACCAAACCCTTATCCCATGACTTTCTGCAGCCAGGAGAAGGGGGGGGGGGAATTGCCCAGGAAGGATTAAATGGCTTCAGACCATTTCAACCTAAGATCTGATGGGCAGATCCACCATACTGTTGTTTTAATGACTGGTAGCCATTTCAGCCTAACAGTGGGGTAGGTTCACCCGTCACCGGTTAGGCTTAAAAGGCAGGGCCATTTCACCAGTCCATTTTGCTTTTTCCTCACTTTGAAATGAAGGAAGAGAAACAGATGGGTTAAATGGCTTGCAGCCATTTAAACCTGATGGACATACCAACACTACACAGCTGTTAGATTTAAATGGCCCAAGTAGCTGAACTGAACTGGACAAAAGTCTCGTAAATGTTCAGGGGCTACAAACTGGTGCCAAATTTTGACTCATGAACTGGTTTGTTCCCATCCCTAGAAATAAAACTTGCATAAATCACATATTAAAGATAAAAAACATTCAAATCAAGGGAAGCTGTATGATGAAAAATTACAGCATTCCACAGACATTTATTTCTGAAAATGAACTTGTTCTAAGGAAAACCAGCACACAGAGAAAGAGAGTGACTGTCAGTGTAGTCCTATGCCCTATTACTATTCCCTAAACCCACAAATGTCAGTGGGCATAAACTCATTATTTCTAAATTCACAACTTTCTAGATAAAGTGTACTTGCCATTCTGGGATTAGTTTAATCCCATTCTATACCATCAAATATTCTCAGGCCATGTATACTTAGGTAAGTATTGACTGGATGTTGACTGGCTCCAATGAGATACTTCAGACTGCATTGCAATGTCCATGTGAGTGATTCAGCATATGCCTGACTTGCATCTCTAGTCATCACAAAAATATTCAACTTTGGTCAGGCAGTGCTAGCCAGGCCTAAGACAAAGCTATGACTTCTGGACATTCAACATATGCTAAATTCTTCATGAAGCTACTCAACACATTTTCTCAATCCATTTTCATTGTCATCAGGAATTGGCTTTGTGTCAGGGAGAGGGAAGAGCATTCCAGAAAATTACAACAATTTCATTGGTCAAGGTGGAATCTAATTTGGGGCTGACCAATGGAGAAATATGTGCATTCGAGTTTTTTCTCCATGGATGTCATGTTGAGTCATTTGTGCACACCCCTTTCCTCATTGCCATCCTTCCTCCCCCTCCCTGTTTTGAAACATCAGCCTTTAGAGTCAACTTGCAGCATCCAAAGGAAATCCAAAGCAAGGCTAAACCAAGGTATTTCTTCTAATGTGGAAATGATCAGAGTCTGTTCTCTAAAGCTGTCTTTTTCTTTTCCCCAGAGATCTGATCCTTGTAGTCTGGAGATCAGTTATAATTCAGGCTCCACCTAGATGATAGAATATTCAGTGTAGAATATTTTGCCATGTTAAGCGGGTGATAATTTATGGATTTTCATGAAGATCATATAAACTCAGTTCTAGAACAGCACCATACAACATATTTCAACATTAAAATTGTTTGAAGCCATTCCTTGTACACCCAGAAATATCGTGTTAGGCATGAAATTGTTTTCTTTGTTTTCAGCTATGGTGCACTTTTTTATTTATTTACTAATGGCATCTGCATTCTGGACCAGTTGTGGTTTCCAGGTCAAGAATAAGGGCAGGCTAGCATAGAGCGAGTTGCAGAAGTCCAATCTAGAGGTGACAGTTACGTGTGTAGACTAGTTTGATGGCATAGGGTGTTTCACCAATGAAAGAGGTTAAAAGTGGAGTCCCACCCCTATCATGCACCTAACAGAGCACATTTCATTCTGTCTTCAGAGTCCACGCCAAATAGCCTTTGATGATTAAAGGCACAGGAAAGCAATATTCACGGAAAGATGTCAAAGTGTTGTTTATACAACTGCAGACTACTGTGACTCCAGGAGACATTTTGCTATTTGAACGTATACAAGGTAATCTTACTTAGTTGAGGGATGACGGTTCTACCCCTTTCATGGGGTTGAAAGGCCTATAACTCAAGCTCACATAGGAGGTATCAAAGGGCTGTTAGGGCTTTTTTATGAGGGAAACAATAAAGCTATAATTCTCCTAGCTCACCACTGTATTTCAAAGTGTGATATTTCTCCTCCCACTCCTCTAAAAACATATTTTGGAGATAGATGAATGAATGAATGCATTAAGCTGACAATTTAAATCACTACCAGCTATGTGAAGGGGAAAAGCATTCAGAGCTGTGGTTGCCACTCCATCCTCCTCTTTTTCTCTTGAGGCTGAGGGACTGTTTAGGATCTTAAATCAGTATGCAATTGTACATGTTCAACCACGTGTAATCACAGCACCATGGGAGGAAGATGGAAAACAAAGACAAGCTAATAGTGTCCTTCATTTTATGATCTAAATGTATGGGTTAAAATGAGTTGTTTTTTTAAAAAAAATAAATTCATTAATTATACCACTTCTTTTTAATAATAACACTCAAGTGGCATTTGCTGTAGAATGAGATTCCTAGACAACATAAATGACTGTGCACTGGATCAGTTGGTCACAGAGCTGATCAGAGGGGCAGACACCTTGGACTTGTTTCTCAGCAGGTCTCAAGATTTGGTGAGAAATGTAGAGGTTGCTGCATGAATTGGGAACAGTGACCACAATGCTATTACGTTCAGCATTCAGGTCTGGCCACTGCCCCTAACTTAGCCCTTTGGACATCCCACTTTTGCTTTATGCCAATGATGCTGTCCTTATGTCCTGTTCATGAGTTGATCTGAAGTCCCTTCTTAACTATTGCCTAGCATATTGTGAAAGTAACAGGTTTACATTGAATTATAGGAAGTCCAAAGTATTGGTTTTTGCAAAATCGTGGAAACCTTATAATTGGAACATTCAAGAGAATATCATTGAACAAGGTAGGCACTTCAAATATTTGGGAGTACATTTTCATTACAGTGTGAGCTGGACTGTACATCAGAACCTTGTAATAAATACTGCATCGAATAGTGTCCGGGCCGTTGCCAGATTTTTCTGTAGTGAGGGTAACCAGTTTGTACCGATAGCACTTAAAAGTTTTTAATGCTAAGTCATGTTCTCAGCTTCTCTATGGAGTCCTGTTATGGATAAATGCTTTTAACCAAGCAGCTGAAAATATTCAGTCTTTTTTCTTGTGTATAATCTTAGCATCTCCAGCTGTGTACCCTATACCAGTGGTCCCCAACCTTTTTATCACCAGGGACGGGTCAACCATTGACAATTTTACTGAGGCCCAGGAGGGGGGTAGTCTTTTGCTGAGGACACCATTGCCGTCTGAGTCCACTTGCTTTCCTGCTGGCACCCCTGATGTCCCACCGCCAACTAGGGGGCGCTGCCAGCAGCAGCTGCGCAGTGCCAGGCCGAGCAGGAGCCCCAGCCATGGCGGCCGCTGGAGAGCACCAAAGATGAGCTTGGAGGCAGAGTGGCAGGGTAACAGGTATCAACTGATCCACGGACTGGGACCGGTCCCCAGACCAGGGGTTGGGGACCACTGCCCTATACTACAATCTGTTTGGAAACAAATCAAAGACTGCTAGAGACTAGGGCATGATTGCTAACCATTAAATTCTGGCTCCATTTAATCTTTAATTCTGAATCTTCCAGCTTTACTTTCTCAATTCTCTTGGAACAACTGTCCTTTCAGTGGTCCCCAACCCCCGGTCCGGAGACCGATCCTGGTCCGTGGACCAGTCCGTACTGGGCCGCAGTTCCTCTTCGTCCTCCTCCCGGGCTGCTGCCTCGGGGGCTGCACTGTCATTCTGCTGCCAGCTCACCTTTGGTGCTCTCCAGTGGCCACTATGGCTGGGGCTCCCCCTCGGTGTGGCACTGCACAGCTGCTACTGGCAGCACCCCCCAGCGGGCGGTGGGAAGTCAGGGGTGCCGATGGGAAAGCAAGGGGCTCAGGTGGCAATGGCAATGTCCCTCAGCAAAAGACTACCCCCACCCCCTGGCTACAGTAAAATTGTCAAGCGTTGACTGGTCCCCTGTGATAAAAAGGTTGTGGACCACTGCTTTAACTGGTTAAATGTTGAGGAAAAAATCAAAAACCTTGGAATTTCCTTGGATTCTTTGGCCTTACCACCAGCAACATCCTTACTACAGTTCCTCTAAATATTTCCGAAACGGCCATCTGGGCATCGTGCTCTGGGACACAGGAACCTGTCCGGGACACACAAATCTGCTGCCCGGGCTGTGCTTTGTTGTACATAGTTGTTTTACATTGTTGTATGCAGACATAACAAAACGTGTAACAGAATATGTAACAGCATTCAGGTCAATGGAAATTTACCTCTGAAGTTCAAAACTGTAATATCTGATTTTAAAAAGGGAACTTTACAAAAACGCAGGGGATAGTTACAGTCAAATCTCTAGAGCAGGGGTATCCAAACTGTGGCTCGCCATATGTCCATGGACTACAAAAACCATGAGCCCCTGCCAGCAGTAGTCCAGGGACTTTTGGAGAGCCATGGTTTGGCCACCCCTGCTCTAGAGGATGCTTGGAAACTATTTAGAACCACACTGATTGAAGGCCAGACAGAATGCATTCCACAGGTTAGGAAAGCCACTGCCAAGTCTAAAAGAAATCTTGTATGGCTAACAATGCAAGACAAAAGTATTAAAAGCTATTAAAAGTAAAGATGCTTCTTTTAAAAAGTGAAAAGTCTGCCTCAATAAACTGAACAGAAGGGACTAGAGACTCTTGGCAAAAGAAATGTAATTCAATAATTAGGCATGCATATGAACGTATGAAATTTATATTGAATCAGACCATTGGTCCATCACAGTCAGTATTATCTACTCAGACTGGCAGCAGCTATCCAGGGTCTCTGGCTGAAGTCATATCACTTCATATCTGATCCTTTTTACTGGAGAAGCTAGGGATTGAACCTGGGACCTTCTATATGCCAAGCAGATGCCACCTGGAGGCTGGCATCCCTATCCAAATTCCTTATTCCCAACATTTGGGGCATCCCAGAGTTAAATCAAAACAGTTAATTCTGGCTATAATTTTGGCTTGGGTATACATATTCATATGAAGAAACAAAATGTAAATAGTAGTCAGTTAAAATCAACATTGGAAATTCTTCAGTGCAGACACAGTATTCTAGCCAGCCAACTATGGACATAGCTAGTGGCCTATATGAAAGGCAGCATTCTGAAAGGATGATGAGTAAACATTATCTCCTATTTTTGTTAAAGTTAGAAGGTGCCCCTCTCTGCATGCCAGTGCCTGATAAGAAATTATTACACTTTGCATAGTGCTCTGTAATGTTTAGCTGATTTAAGCATAATCAGACTTAAATGCAAGCAATCAGAGGGAAAATATCTTCACAGGCACCTAATTTCCTATACTAATTGGCACAATGTATTACTTTTTCTTCCAGGGGAAGGCGAACAGTTAGGTCAAGATCTTTAAATATATAAAATGCACGCACCTAAAACTCTCTTAATTTCAGAAAGAAAAGATGAAAAATAAGAATGAGCAAGGAAGGAAAGCCCGCAAACTAATTAGAGCAACTGTAAAAATATGTATTGCTTTTTTTTCATTTTGAACACTAGTTCACAGAAAAATGGGAAGCAGAGTTGTAGGAACAAACTAGATCTCCCAAGGTTCTGTCACTGTTAGGATAAAATACAGGAACCAGTGCCAGGGAGTATTCTCTCTATTTTTCACCATCTGTCCTGTGCTTGAGGATATATACATACTGGCTTCCTAACTGGTATACCTTTGGTAAAATAAATATGTTTACCAACTTCTAATATGCCATACATTTTGTTCCTCCTACAAAATGTAGTACCATTGTCATTAAAATAACCCCTAGAACTCAGAAAGGCTCTCTGACCCAAAGACATCCTATGGGATATAGGGCCCTGAGAAGCAAGGATTATTTGGCCACTTTGGTGACAAGCAGTTCTGACAAGTTAGTTCAGGGTCTTTTAACATTCCACCCCCCCCCCAAAAAAAGAAAAGAACAGAAAAACACACACACACTCCATAGTAAGCTTATTACTTTCCTTGCCAAGTAGATCTTATATGGAGTCTTCATGATGCAGCCACTCAGTTTCCATTGGCCCTTTGATGAAGACACCAAACACTTGAGTGGGCATACTTAGCAAGAGATTCATAAACATTAAGGACTTTTGGGAGCACCATCACTAAAAAAATGATATTCTAAAAACACCATGTGGGAGCTAGATGGATAATATGCACTGATATTGAGAGTGATAAGGTGGAACTATCACAAAAGAACTTCATGACACTTCTTGTCAGCTTGGTCCTATCCCCCCCCCCCCCGCTTTTTCCTACTCTGGTATAGCTTGTTATTTTCTCTTGACAGGAAAAATAGTGTGTGTGTGTGTGTGTGTGTGTGTGTGTGTGTGTGTGTGTGTGTTTAGTCTGATGCTGAAAGGTGACAGGTGGATTGTCCTTCTAATCTTTCATCAGGCTTAACTTGGTGCTAAACTCTACATACCCATATTAATCTGATTAGTCCCATTAATGCCAAGAGGAGGAACTAGTATAGTGTAGTGCTTAAGAGCAGCAGGTTCTAATCTGGCATGCTGGGTTTGATTCTGTGCTCCCCCACATGCAGCCAGCTGGGTGACCTTGGGCTCGCCATGGCACTGATAAACCTGTTCTGACCGGGCAGTGATATCAGGGCTCTCTCAGCCTCACCCATCTCACAGGGTGTCTGTTGTGGGGAGAGGAAAGGGAAGGTGCCTGTAAGCTGCTTAGAAATTCTTTTGGGCACTGAAAAGTGGGGTATAAAAACCAACTCTTCTTCTAAGAAAGTAAAAGCGGCATGGTATTACTAAGCCACTTAAGTTTCTATCGCAGTACCATCCTGCACCAGAGAGTTCTTCAATTTCTTTGTTTCTTTCTACCAGCATTAAAAATAGGTAGGATTAAAACAGTGGCCTGATCAAAAAAGGTTGTCAAACTGATGTTACACAGTTAAATAGTCTCTGATTTGAGGCTCGTAAACTGTTCAATTTAATTTTAATAGCAAGTAAGGAGTGACTATTTAGGAGAATTAAACTAACTTCAACACCCAGTAAAATGGTAGATCAGATATTAATGTGAAGTTTTAAAAAGGCTAATGGATAATAAAACTGCCACATACAAAAACCCTCCAAAACAGCATTATTGAAAGGGAATTGAATTGCTTTTAAAAGATCAAATTATATGCCAATGATTATAAGAGAAAAGTGGTTGCTATTTATCAATATATCATCTCCAAAGTTTAAACTTGGAGATGTCAACAAACCAGCCTGTCCTCATTCTCTGGCCATGCCTATTTGAGGCTAGGCATTGAGTGCTCAGTCTGGGTGAGCTGCCTTGTCAGTGCCTGTGTATCTAGATGCCTACCCAGCCTGATCTCCTGCCTGTTTGTGATTCAGATTGACCACAATCTTAATGGATTGTGCCTGCCTCAACCCTCGGATCATCTCATGACCACACTGCTTTGCCACCTCCCCTCTGACTGTGTACCAACCTGCCTTCTATCTGCAGACTGCCATGACTCTGTGCGTGCTTCATCTTCTGGAAGAAGCTGTGTAAACATTCTTTTGCTGTGCTGTTGGCTTCCAGCCAGAACTGATAACAGCACAACTGGGAACTCTGCCAACTCCAAGGCTGAGTCCAGCCAGCATCTCCTGGACAGCCTGAAATTTCCAGTCCAGCTGGGGATGGCATTGTACTCCAGTGAGGTTCCTGTTATCCTCAGGCTCCATCCCTAAATCTCCATGAGTTTTCCAACCTGGATCTCACACGCCTAGCCCCCTCTTCCCAACCCATGCCATTGGCCAGGGGCAACCTGCCAACCCTAGTCATATGACTCAGTGGCAGCCACGCATCCCATCCCATCATGTATAGTTAGGGACTAAAGCTGCAATCCTTAGCAAAGTTAGGGGTGCCAGCTCTTGGGAGGTTTGGAAGGGTAGAGACATTCTACTGAATGGAAGGAGACACCTTGCAAGTAATGAGAATGCACAGAAGTCTAAACAGTGATGCTGAAAAAAAAGAACTTAAAATTATCCTATTGACCAAAGTTAATAATATGATGAAATCATTCCATAAACAGTTATTTAGAGACAATCCTGAAAAGTAATTGTTCCTAGTAAGCGGGCAAAAACCACCAGAGTGTTCCTATGGAGGGAACTCCAAAAGTCTGGGAACAACCAACAAAAAAGATTTGTCTCTTGTAATCACCTCTGGAAAAGGGAGGTAATATCCATCTAATCTTTATCTCATTCTTCCTCCAGGGAGTGCGGAGTTTGTTGGTCCTCGTTTCTCTCCCTCATAACTACCCTGTGAAACAGAGTAAACTGAAAATGCTTGACCCAGTGCCACTCAGCAAGGCCTCTCTTCAAAAAGGATGTGGACAAAATTGAAAGGGCACAGAGAAAAGAGAGGAGGAGGATTCAGGCACTGGGGACAAAACCCTGTGAGGAAAGACTGAGAGAAAGACTGAGAGACTTTGGAATGTTCGGCCTGGAGAGCAGGAGGTTGAGAGGGGACATGATTGCTCTCTTTGAAAGGTGGTCACTTGGAGGAGGGCAGAGAATGGTTCCTGTTGGCAGTAGAGGAGAGGGCCTGTAGTAATGGATTTTAACTATGTGTAGAATGGTACTGATTAGGTAGCAATAATTTTTTTTTCACAGAGTAGTTCAACAGTGGAATAGGCTGCCTAAGGAGGTAGTGAGCTACTCTTCACTGGAAATCTTTAAGCAGCGGCTGGACAAATACTGATCATGGATGCTTTAGGCTGATCATGCATTGAGCAGAGAGTTGGACTAGATGGCCGGTATGACCCCTTTCAATTCTATGATTCATAAGCAGGGTGACATATTTCACCATAGCCTTGCCCTGAGGTATGATTTGTGTCACTGAGATGAAGAAGGGGGAAAGTAAATTGGTTTAGAGCTGTCCTTCCATGTTGTGCATTATTTACAGACTTTTTGATAGTTGTAGCCCTGTATCATCAAAACAAGACTTTAGTCTGGATGACTCCTTACAAGTAATGCTACTTTGGCCTTGTGACAAAAGATTGTAAACATGGCTGCTGACATTGTTTCAAGGCAGCAGACAACATAAATATCTCTGATTCTATTGATTACACATTGTGTAGTCCCATGGCTATTTATTGTCTCTAGTATCCACTTGAAATAAATATGAAATTTTCAGAATAGGGAGCACACACATACCCATTTGGTGAAACACACAGCATGTAGTGGCTAGTGGTTTTTCTGCACAGTGGTGACTGTGTGTCCTACCTCCTAAAATACAATGCAAATTATGACTTCCTGAACATGCAGTATATGGGCAGATATTCCCATCATTCCGCCCTGGGCCTGCACCTTGTAAAGTTTGCAAATTAACCATTTTTGAGCAAGAATTCTAGTTCATTTCATGGACAGGGATGACAGCACCCAGGTACTTTCTCTGACCCAGCTTTTGATGGCTACTGATGGTGAAGCAAAAAGCAAAGGGCTGATTGAATGCATTACTGCAGAAGGCTGCTAGCTAATTTACTTAATCCTCAGCTCTGAACAAAATCTAAAGTGCCTTCTCTCATCACACTGCAGCTGCAATTTATATTGGGAGAGAAAGTGGATGAGTGCACATGAAATGCAGAGGCAGACTTGATTTTTGTACAGCTTGATTTTCCCTCTCTGCCTCACACCACTCCCCATGCTCACTTTCTTTTTGTTTGGATTGCTTTAAAAACACACAAACAATTTCTAGATCCTGATTTCACTCTCTCTATTCTCTCATCCCACCCATGGAATTATATATGCTACAAAGAAATAATTCTATAAGGAATACAGACTATTCTCAGCCATAGCAGGAGTCATTTAAAAACATCTTAACATTTATTTTTACTCCAAGTAACCATGCAATTAAATATGAAACTCTCCTGGATGTTTTCCTGTTTTTGCACTTTTCACTTTTGTGGTTTTTGTTCTCTTGTAACAACAAAATATGCTCTTTAAAAATCATTCTAGATTTTTTTGGACTGATGCACAGAAAATTATACTTTTTCAGTGGGTGAGAATCCCAGTTACACATGAGGTACAGTGTCTTGAAAGTATTGTTCAAGAACTGAAGTTGTTTGTCCCCATTACTGCAGCAGATGCAACCACTCTGCTTCACAAAATCTGAAGCCTTGCTTCAGTCTAAACTATAGTCAGTTTTTTAATCCAGTGGTCCCCAACCTTTTTATTATCGGGGACCGGTCAACACTTGACAATTTTACTGAGGCCTGGGGGGGGGGGTAGTCTTTTGTTGAGGGATGCCACTGCCTGAGCCCCTGCTCTGATTCCTTTCCCACCGGTGCGCCCCTGACTTCCCGCCACCCACTGGGGAGCGCTGCCAGCAGGAGCTGCGCAGTGCCATGCCGAGGGGGAGCCCCAGCCATGGCGGCCACCAGAGAGCACCAAAGGTGAGCTGGTGGCAGAGTGGCAGGGCAGCCCCCAAGGCAGCAGCTGGGGAGGAGGATGAGGAGGAGCCACGGCCTGGTACCGACTGATCCCCGGACCGGGGGTTGGGGACAGCTGTTTTAATCTATAGGAAGGTTCCAAATTTTGCTGAGTAGAGAGGCTGAATCCATGGTAAAGAACAAGCATAACTGGTAAGACAAATACCAGTAATATTTGATGCACTTTTTTCATACTGGGTCTCAATAAGCTTTCCCTACTTTTCAGAAAACTCTGCATATTCTCCACTGAATGATGCCTGATAATTCTCCATACATTTCTATAAAACTCACCTGGTTTAAAGAAAAAAACAAAAAATAAACAACTATGGTTCCTGCACTCTGAATTTAATTATGTAGGTGGCCTGTATTTCTGCAATACCAGAATCAATGCATTAAATATTACTAAATTCAAATAGAAAATATTTCAAATACTTCCATGTGTGTTTCCTTCCCTCATACAGTAATTGGCATGGAGTTTATCTTGGGCCAACACTCTGAAGAGTGTTGGCCCAAGATAAATCTTTATCTTTTCCTTTATCTTTTTCCCAAGATAAATCTTTATCTTTTCCTTTATCTTTTCCTTGGATGTGGGACACCCCACTCAAACTATTCTGATGCTCTTCTCAGTATGTATACCTTAATATATGCTAGGAAACCTGTCTTATTATTATGGAAAAGTTCAATGGAAAGCACCTTGCTAGACTGAACTCTCACTGGAAGAATTGGGCAGTAGAAAGAAAGCAGTGAAACTAAATGGGGGCACAGGTAATGCCAGGCAGTCATCAGCAATGCATTCAGAGTGCTATTACAAACACAGCATGACTGAAAGGGGCAGAAGAATCCATCATAGGGAGAGACAGAGAGAAAGCACTGATGGGATTGCAATAACCTGGGGAGAATATTGAGTGGAGAGATGGTGACCTTGAAATGTTTCATTGTGAAGGACAAAAAGAGCCCCAGTGATGTCCTTCTACCAATGTAACTGAAGGTAAGGCAAAGATTTTTTTAAAGCTCACTGTAAACAGTGGTCATGCTGACCAGGTCAAGCTGAGAAAAATAGCTAAATGAATGCAATACTTAAAGAGAAGTATAGACCTAGTGAGTGCTCACAGGTCAGATTCATTAGTTAGCAGGGCTGTTTGACAGCTGCCTTGTCCATGCTTTTTGAGATAATGCATTCAATTTAATGATGGGTTAGTATTCTGAATAAGGTTACATTGCTCCCTTTGGAGGCAAAGAACTATTTTCCAATAATCTGCATCCTTAGTTCAGTTAAGAAATCTTATATACTTCATGCATAAAGGCAAAATAATGATGGGTTGTTTGTTGCTCTTAACCCAGAGTGATCTATGCATAGATAAAAAGAATCAGGATTTGGAATAGGTTTAACTACATACCACTAACAACACTCTAGAAATTAGATTAATTAAGAAGCTAACATGCTAAAGATACACATCCGGATCTCATGAATATTTACTCATAAATAAGCTCTGTGTTTAATGATGCTTGGTCCCAGCTAACAGTGCATGGGATTGCAGCCTAAATTTCTCATGCCTCACTGGAAGGCCAGTGTCTAAAGCAGGGGTAGTCAAACTGCGGCCCTCCAGATGTCCATGGACTACAATTCCCAGGAGCCCCTTGCCAGCGTTCGCTGGCAGGGGGCTCCTGGGAATTGTAGTCCATGGACATCTGGAGGGCCGCAGTTTGACTACCCCTGGTCTAAAGATTGATTAAAAGTTCTCAGCTTAAACCAGGCTTTCTCAACTAGGGTTTCATGAAACCCTGGGGTTTCTTTTTGGTCCAGGAAGGGTTTTCTGAGTAGGTGGGAGTTAATTTTTTATATATTTTAAAACATTTGTTAAACATTTATCATTTATCAGGTAATATGACCACATATGGTCATGACAACCTGCTCCCCCCAGAGTCCAATGGGCCTAGAGGGAGTGGGAAGGGAAAGGGCCCTGGGTGGGCATGTACACAGCTATGCTTCCCAATCATATTCTGCATGATTTGCCATTTCTGGGGTTTCTGAAAGCCTGAGGAATGTATCGGGTGTTTCTCAACGGTAAAAAGGTTGAGAAAATATGGCCTAAACAAATGGACATGGGTTAGTGCAAGCTAAGTGTTCTTATGCAACCTCCTCAGACATCTGACCCCTTCAGAGGTTCTAAAATAGTAGAGTAAGGTTATAGTATGTGTAGTGTATAAGTATGTCCAGGGGAGTTGTGATATGTGCAGCTCTTGCCCACAAAGCCTGTGTGCATACAATTTGAATGTTCATAGGTTCTGTACAAAAAGGCACTATTAACAGATGAAGGCTAGAGAGAGCCATTTTAGGATATCTCAGAAGCTTTTTGCAGGCACAAGTTTTCTACCTACTTATTGTAAACAACAGAAATGCTAAACACCCAAAACACCAGAAATAAATTACTTGTCACATGTCAGAGTTTATACCATGTACTTTAGGCTTGTTTCACTTGATTCACCTTAAAGGCCCATAGATAGGAACCTTATAGTTAGAACAAAAATTGCTAATTGCTTTGAAATCAGAATGACCATTTCCACATGAGGAATCTGTTCCTGGATAACCTCTGAATGTTGGCGAGTTTTAGATCCCCCTCCACATGACATCGCCTGCATCCAGAGGCTGTCCAGTAGCTGGGTTGAGTTTTGGCCATTTTTAACTTGTGATTTCGGGAATCACCAAAACTGGATTACGTCCTTAAATTGCATGACCTATCAATGAACAACCAGAGAGCAACCAGCGAACAACCCCTTCATATGGAGGGGGAAATGCATGATAGTCTTGGCAGCTTTGTCCTGCCTTCACACCCACCCTCCCTACTCCATTTCCTGCTCTGGGTAAATTTTTTTAATGGGGTGGTCCGCATTGAAGTGTGACTGCAAAAGTAATAAAAATCTTTTAAATTAGCCATGGTCTTTTTGGGATCAGGCAAGCAAATTCCAGCACTGTTTCTGTTTTCTGGAGGTGAGGAATGAGCTGGGAAAGAGGGGGGCAAGTGATCAAGAAGCCTTCTCCTGATCATACAGAGGTCTGAGCATCTTGTTTTAAAGCCAGCCATTTACACAACATGTATTTTTGGACTCCAGGGACCATGTTCAGCATCTTAGTAATCCAGAGAGACAGAAATAAAGTCTCAAAGAGCAGGAATCCCCAAGGGGGAGATGCTGTATCATTCTGCCATTTATCCCTAGCAATGCAGTGGTGTTGATTTTTATTGAAAATGCATCTGTGTTGTGGCATTATAGTACAGCAACATGGAAGTGCCTTTAAAAAAAATTGGGTGGTTGGGGAAGGAGAAATTTTCAGTCCATGAGACAACTGCTGTGCTGTGATTGGTGGCTTGCTGTGACTGACAAGCCAAGGAGCAGAGGGAGAAGTTTGACTTGTTTTCCCTTGCAGCCTCATCAGGAGGCAAAAAGCCATGATGGGACAGAGGGAAAATGCAGGAGAGGTCTCCCCATAAGGAAGGCAGCAAATGTGAGATTTACCATCCCATGTTTGTAAGCAGGAAGCCACTTGCTTTTTCTCCTCCATGCGGAAATGGTCAATATGTTACTGAAAGAGTATTTTCAGATTAATATTTTGTTCCTTGGAAGTAAGGATGACATAAAGGTAAGAATACTAACTTGTCCTGGCCATCAGGCTAAGCCACAGGTGTTGGGTTTTAGCAAGATAGTTCAAAGATTAGTTAGCCATGCCAGATCAGAACACCAGAGGTACAGTCAAGCCAGAAAACAAGATCCAAAGTGGGTAGTGAAGGTTCCAATCTGAGCTCAGAATGTCCAGGAAGTCTGGCAGAATTTCAGGCAGCTATCAGGCAATATGAGTGGCAGCTTGAGCATTGTGCACATATGCATTCATGCAAGCCCAAGATCTCAGCTCCCTACTAAGGCTAATACCAGTAATTCTAGTTCTCATCCTGCAAATGCTCTCCATGTTCTGTTAATTGCCAGTGAGATCACATGCAGATGCTCCTTCTATGCCCAGTTCCTCTTGTCAGTGGCAATGACCCGCAGGTGTTTTGGATGGGGTGATCAGTAGCAGCTGGTCCCGAGCAGGGATGACTGCTGGACACAGAGGTTTCTGCTGGTACTTATGACTCAGCAGCTGGCTCTTCTGATTCCCCCAGTCGAGCCTCTGCCTGTGCCCCTTGGTTGCCCTCCAGCTCCTCCTCCAAAGAATCTGAAAACTGCAGCTGACTCATGACACACCTGTAGCTGGCAGCCCAACGGGAGATCCTGTCAGGTTCACCAGGAGATAGTGGTGAAGGGAACACTAGCATGAATGTTCGTGCAATATGCTACATCACTTCCAGCACAAAACTGGGAGTGATAATGTCATGTTATGCCAGAGTTCTGGGATTCATCCAAAAAAACTATGGTTTGAGGCAAAACCTAGTGCATTAGCATGAACTGATGATGCCATTTCTGGCTTTGTACTAGAAGTGATGTAGTACAATGTGTCAACACTGGCAAGTTCCATCCCCATATTTCTTCTGCCAGCCTGTGAAGTGCACGTTGGGAATGGGTGCCACCTGCCCCCACCCAGCAGACTTACTAACAGCAATATCCACTTGAGACTCCTTTAATTATTCCATAATCAGTTACACTGTCAACTAGCATAGAGCTCCAAATGTCAGAGGCACACGTACCAATACGTAAACTGTATTTTGACAAATTAAGAGAAGACCTATCCCAACAGGGCCAGTTTAGGCTTTAGAAATACCTGGAGGCTTAATAGGATGGGGATTTTTGGAACCAGGTGATGTTATTTACCTCCATGTCATAAAAAAACTTCCTTACTTATTTTCATACTAGTAAAAAAGCCCGCTGCCCCCGGAATACAGTGGGCGCTAGCGGGGCTTGGGCTTCTGCAGGTGTCAGTACCCTCTGTGGTACTGGCTGAGAGGTAAAAGAAAGACCCACTTTCCTGAAAGCTTATGCTCCTGTAAATCTAGCCAACCAGAAGATCTACAGCATATTTTCTAAACTGCCTTTTTCATGAGTCATGAGCTCAGTTCATCTATCCTTTGGTGAAGCACATATTAGGGCAAACTCTATTAAACAACACAATTACAGTTAAGAAACTACCTCCTGATGACTTTCCAGAAATTACTGTATCTGTAGCTGAATTTTGTCTGACAGTATAGAGTTTGTGGAGCTGCCAGGATTATGCTGTGAGAAATGAGACTGAGAAAACTTCATAGTTTAAGAACTATCTAACTAGTGAAAAACCATTCTCTTAACATTTTTTCATTTTAGTCCTAATTTTTGTCATAAAATTAACTACTAAACTTTTAATTATTTTTTTATATTTGTATTTGAGCAAAATGCTATTGCAGATAGAATATTTTCTCATTGATGCTGTAGACAAATTCCATGTTGGCAAGCTGCCAACAAAGCATCCCAGTATGACAGCTGAGACATGGATAAGGGAGAATAAATTGAATCTGAAACTAGACAAAACACAGATGCGAATATATCAAAACACCTTGAGGAGAAGACAGAGGGATTCTCCTTTCTCTGTTGCCAAAAAACCCTCTCCCCCTTAGCCATGCATACAACACATACACACTCCCATTTACACACAATTTAACCAGGATGCATGAAGAGAGTACAAAGGACAAAGTAGACATGTTAGGATGGAAGAAAGTGGAGGGCACTAAAACAACTGTAATGTTAATTACAGGTCTGGAACACCTATTCCTTCAGGGCTCTCCCAGCACCATTGATCACAGGGGTGGAATGTGTCAGCCTGGGGGGGGGAGTCAGTCGAGAACATGGCCATGTGGGTGGTATACTGATCACTCACTATGCCCCCAGATGCCCTGGCAGGCCTGATGGAGGAGGCAGCTGCCTGGACATTGCAGTTCCCCAGACTGTTGATTCCGGGGGACTTCAATGTCCATGCTGACTTGGCGTCCCCAGGACTTGGTCCAGATCTGGTGTTGGCCATGGTGACACTAGAGTTTTCACAATTTGTTACTGGCTCAACCCATCAGCTGGGCATATCCTTGATCTGATCTTTGACACACGGATGTATTTTAGTCTGCCCATGGAGACTTATGGAATCTGAGAGATTTCTGAATGCTCTGTGGAACCCGATGCCCCCTGGCATCTTGTTGGTGGCCTCGAGGGAAGACTGGTAGTCCCACCTATTGGCTGCCATTGACTGGATTGCTCCTGAGTGCGCCCTGACCTCAAACAGGCTCCTTGGTTCTCCTCAGTGCTTCAGGAGAGGAAGAGGGAGGTTAAATGGCTAGAGCGAGTGTGGCAGAACACTTGTGACGAAGCAGCAATAACATCTCATTACATACTTATGAGGGCTTATGAGATGTTGGTGAAAGCAGTGAAGCGTGATTATTTCGCTGTGGAAATCACATCCGCTAGCTCTCCCCCAGTCCAATTGTTTAGGGTAGTTTAGATTCTTATTGCCCCTGAGAAAGGGCACCAAAATACTAGTAAATTGGTTCTTGGCTGTGAGGCTTTAGCAGGGTTTTCTGCAAAGTCTTGTCACTCCAATGCTAACTTATTGCCACGGTTGATACAGAATGTGAACTGGAAGCTCCATGGCCATTGCAAAGGATTAAGTTTGATGGCTTCAGGCAGCTCTCTTTAACCAAAGTGGACAAATTGCTGGGGTCAGTGAGGGTGACCACTTGCCCCCTTGATCCCTGTCCATCATGGCTGACCAGCAGATAGGTGATCCACGTAGGGAAATTGTCAACCTCTCCCTTTCTCTAGGAAAGTTCCGTCAGAGGCTTAATGCTACAGTGGAATTTGCAGCTGATATAGAATGTGGCAGCACAGGTCCTCACAAAGTCATCTTGGAGGACCCATGTTCAGCTGTTGCTGAAACAGCTGCTCTGGTTGCCAATCTGCTTCCGGATCAAGTTCAAGGTATTGTTTTTGACCTTTAAGGCTATATGCGGCTTGGGGCCTACTTATCTGCAGGACCGCTTACCTTTTTATGGCCCTCGCAGGGCTTTTCGCTCTGTGGGTATGAAACTGCTGATAATTCTAGGCCCCTGGGAGGCACGCCTCAATTGATCAGGGCCAGGGTCTTTTCAGTCCTGGCCGCTACCTGGTGGAATGAGCTCCCAGAAGAGCTGTGGACCGTTGCAGAGCTCTCATGGCTCTGCAGGGCCTGCAAAATAGAGCTCTTCTACCAGGCATTTGGTTGAGGCTGGGTAGAAACCCTGGGGTTATGAGAATGGTCCCCCCTCCCTCTATGTTCTAGGACCAGCATTAGACCAGGTCCAGGACTTTTTGTTGATCTACCCCGCTTTCCACCACCAATTTCAACGGCTCTGGTGTTGGGGAAGGAGCTTTTATTGTTATTGTTACCGCCATTTTAGTTCTTTGTTTTAGAGGGTATTAATTTTATCATATTGCAATGTTTTTAGGTTACTGATTTGATGTTTTTATGCAATATTTATTTATTTGATTTTTATACCACCACTCCCATAACTGGCTCACGGTGGCTAACAAAATAGGAACATCTACAAAATTTAAAATCCCCATAAAACAATTAAAACAGTTTATAAGATATAGCAAATATAGCAAATGTGGCAAATGGCAGCGACCTAATATGACCATCCCCCCTATTCTGGGCAACGATCAGCGTAGATGAAATAATAAATGAAAGCACAACATAAGAGAATAAATGTGGCTAGAGGATGAGATTAGGCCCCTCAACAGTCTAGCACTGCAGTTCAATAGGGCCTTAGGAGGTGTGTGTGTGTGTGTGGGGAACCGCTGCGAACCAGCAGTGCTGGGAGCGGCAGTATAAAAGCACAATAAATAAATAAATAAATAAATAAATAAATAAATAAATAAATAAATAAATAAATAACTTATGAGCAGGTTAAACAGAATGGAACAAACTAATCCCTATGGCTATAGGAATAGGCTATCACTTTCTACATGTATCTCATCTTTCCTTCATTGTGGAACATTGCAAGACATGCATATGGTTTGCCTATTTCCTATGCAGGATCTTATCAGATCAAAGCCAATTAGTTTCAGCAAGGTTGTTGTGAAATGTGCCTTCCATCTGTGCCCATACCATACAACTTTAAAAAACTGCCGGTTTTAGTGTATAAAGTTTGCCTTCAGCACTCGATATCCACCTGCTTAGGCAGATTAGTGAGCAAAAGGTTAAGCAGTATTGTTAATTATTTATTTACTTTGCTATAAAGTCACAGCTGTCTTATGGGGACCCCATGGGGTTTTCAAGGTAAGAGATCTTCAGAGGTGAGTTGCCACTGCTTGCCTCCACATTCTTCCAACCCTGGTATTCCTTGGACATTTCCCATCCAAACACTAGCCAGGAACAACTCTACTTAACTTCCAAGATCTGATGAGTTCAGGGTAGCCTGAAATTTCTGTTCCAAAATTTACTTTAAAAAATACAGCCACTAATTCCTCTTATTCTCCTCTTGCTTTCATTTCTCTTTGCACAGTAATCTCTGCATTCTTTTGTATCTTTAGCCCTTGCAGTTGTAGTATCTCTCGTTCTTCCCCTCCTTTCTCCCTGTCAAGCAAGAGAATAGAGGAAAATGGAATCAACCATCATCTGAAACATCCACCTGGATGTGAAAAGGATGAGCCAGCTTTTCTCAACTGACCCGAAGCAGTCATGTTGTTGAAGCCTGAAGCTGCTCTTGTTGAAAACTACAATAAAATAAATTCTAAATATTACTAAAGCATTGGCTGGCATGTTTAATAAACCTTTCCTTTGCAGAAAATTAGCACTCATCTGGACAAGTACTGAAATGCTGTTACTTGAGGGCGGAGATTCAAAGATTTGGGTCTAATTTAAATAATTATTAGCATATTTCTGTTCTTAGTGTGTTGCTGAAATTACAAGGAGATTCAGTGCAGATTGAGTATAAGTGCTTTTTGTCTGCATATAATTTATTGATCTTGTTTCAATCATTCAAGTTCCTTGGTCTCTTCATTCTACAGTTTGTGCATTCTTACAGAGTAACCAAAATAGGTTTTCATAGACAAAGACAGTGATCAGTTTCAGCTCAGCTATTTTCATGGGTTTGACAGGAACTCTTGACTGATAGGTCAGTACCTGGTGCTCCTTACATTTGGTCCTGTATCAGAGGTGATCTTTCTGCTATTAGATTAAGTTAAGAGATTCAAGTGAACTGTATTGGGAAACACTTCACATGTCCAATTTTGGCAAATTGCCAAATAGACTTTTTTTTTCTTTTTTACCAAAAGCAGTTTACAGCAAAGTCTTGATGAGGAGCCATCATTGCATACTGAAAAGGAATGGAACCAAAGATGAATAATTTAGCAACACCATGAGGAAACTCATTAATTTCTTCTTCGGATTGCTCAACTTTTATGTTGTTATACTTCTGTCAGATAATATGAAAAAATAACAGCTCCAACACATAATACTGTGCTTGTATATCTTCAGGTAATAGTTATCTGTGAGAGACAGAAATTGCACTTTAAAAAAAATATACTTAGGTTGAACAACAGATTGATTTGGGTTCAAGAGTCTTAACATCATTGAGTCTGTACAAATTTTGGGGAAAACTATTAAAGTAAGTCTGTCTATTGGACTGTACTCAAGCCCCTCAAAAACCCTAAGAATACCTTATTGATATTTTTTGAGTTTTTTCTCAGCCAAATACATATCTGAGAATATTTTTGTCTAATAGCATAGCTGACCCCCCCACCCCCAAGAAAGCTGATTTCCCCCAGCTTCAGGGTATATTTGGTGACCCCTACCCATACTAAGTTTCCTAAGGTACAGGAAGGAGGATGGAAGGAGAAGTGGGAAATAGGATTGTAATCACAAAAGCTGTTTTTTTTTTCAAATTCTTCTGTTCATGGGCAAAGAGCATAAAAGCAGAGCCTAACTGAGCTAGGCTCCGTTCCTGAGAGAGAGATGGAAGGGTGCAGTCCTGGCTTTGGCTTTGTCATGAACCCCGCTTCATGCCCCCTCCTCTAACTGCATTCTCCCGGACTCCTCCAGGTCGAGTGTAATAAAATAATAAATCCTTGGGTTGGTTCCTGTCCACCTTTGCATACCAATGCTGCCCTCAGCGGGGCATCCTTATCTATTCCACTTTTAGTGACCTTGCTTGTCTCGCTGGAGTTCCAACAGACTGGGAATCTTTGTTACTTTTGCAAATGTACCTTTCTTGCCATTTCAAATCATCATCCCCCCTCCCATGCCTGGTCCCCCCTATAAGGACACCCCAATGTTCAATGTGTCTTTGTTTCTGCCAATTGCTCAATGAATCTTGGCCCACGTTAACTGCTGTACTGTTTCTGTTCAATAAAGCCTTTCTTTTGTTTCCTTACTCTGCCTGGACCTTGGTAGTTCCTTTATCACAGACTCTACTCACTAACATCTGCCTGATTCCTGACAGGCTTCAGCTGCTGCTAGCTGTGATGGACTGACTCTGCTGTCCACTTTGGATCCTGATCTACGTACTTGGAGAAGATGCCAACTGGTTTATGATTGAGCATCCATACTGTATAAACCACTCCAAAACAGTACCACTGAGAGGGGCAGTATATAAATCCTCAAATAACTAAGTTTTCTTATTATTGTTAGTGGCTGTTTGGGCCTACTGTCACTTGCTGTTTGAGCCTGGTGGGAGGTTGTGGAGGGGGGTGATGCCAAACCTTTGTTGTTGTTCCTTCTGGTTTTGTTCCTTGGTTTGCAGTGGGTTTTGTGGAATTGCTTTGAAACTATAGTTTTTAATTTTGGTGGTTTTTGAGCTTGTGTGTGTGTGTGTAGGTTCTTCTTAGTTTTTAAAAAGCTATTTTGAAGAAGAAGAAGAAGAAGAAGAATTGGTTCTTATATGCCGCTTTTCCCTACCCGAAGGAGGCTCAAAGTGGCTTACAGTCGCCTTCCCATTCCTCTCCCCACAACAGACACCCTGTGGGGTGGGTGAGGCTGAGAGAGCCCTGATATCACTGCCCGGTCAGAACACTTTTATCAGTGCCGTGGCGAGCCCAAGGTCACCCAGCTGGTTGCATGTGGGGGAGTGCAGAATCGAACCTGGCATGCCAGATTAGAAGTCCGCACTCCTAACCTCTACACCAAACTGGCTCTTTTACTTGAATTTTGTTTATCTGTCTGTCTCTCTTTCCTTCACCATCTTTTGGTTTTTTGTGGGGGTTGGGGTGGGATAAGGGCTTGAGGCTTTATTGCTTGCTTTCGCTGCTTCCCACCCCTCTTTTTTTTAGATCATGTGTGTATGCATGTGTGGAGGGGTTTTTGTGTGTTTCTTGTTTAAAGGATTATTGAATATACTTATATCTAGTAGTAGGTGCTAAATAGAGGTTTTTAATAATAAGGGTCTGTTAAAATTTATTTGAAAATTCTAATTAGTTCCTCCTTAACTAGGCTAGTGCTAGGCTTTTAAAAGAGGCAAGGTTGTGTCTTCAAAAACAGTAGTATAATTAGCCTAGATTTACTTTAAAACACACAAAACTTCTCAGTGCATTCCCTGAGCTTCTATACTTGAAGGCACGTACTTCTAGAAAAATTTCCCTTTAGGCTGCCCAGTAATTTTTTTACCTTTCAGAAGGGAGCTCCTATATCTACATAAAGGAAATAAGGTTTGCTCTATTGAAAACTAGTCAGGATAAGTTTAATAAAATATTTAAACTGCTATTCAGGATGGGTGTCCATATATCTCTGAAATCTGAAAGTACTTCCAGAACTTGGAGGATCCCTGCTTTGCACCATGCACCTATGATGTCAGTCATCTCTAGACTACCAGACTGCGGAACCATCTGAAGAGGCACCGACAGGCTAGGCTTCTTCAGGGGGAGAGAGAGGCTGCTGCTAGGGTACCCGAGCACCATTAGCCAGCATGGAGATTAGCCATATTATGACCACCTAGAGTGCTGTTCTTAAGCATTTTGCGGTAGGGAAGGGATACCAAGCATTTCTAACAGAGATGTTTGGTGAGTTGGACATAGTTTTGTGATTGAGGTGGTATTGCCACATAGGCCCTGGGCACTAGTACTTTGTGCTGGTTCTGCTGGGTTTGCAAAAATGTCCTTTTACCTTCAGTTTCTACTGCAGAGATTTTTTGGTTTGACCTAAGACCTATTGACTTTGCACTGCCACAGTAGCACTGATTCTGCTGGAGTTGCAAAAATGCACCCCTTTCAGTTTCTGCTGCAGAGATTCTGTGGGGTGGGACCTTGAAACTGTTCTGCTGAGCTTCTATTGCCATTTTTTTCTTCATTGGAAATGATGGTAGATGGGGGCATCTAACGTGGGGGTTCACAGAATTTGGCCCTTGGTTAAACTTTTGATACTTCGTGGTTGTTTTGAGGAGAGCCACTAGCAGCTATGCTAAAAATGTGGTGCCTTTACCTAAATGACAGCCCTCCCCTCAGATCCCTGGATACCTTTAGGAAGATTCTCCACTGACTATAATGGTCCAAAAAGAGTTGAACAAACGGGGATTCTCAAAAAAACCCATATCCAAATGCCATACCAGGACTAGGATTTTTATTTTTTGTCCAATATACCCAAATCCATACTCTTAAATCACAGTATCAAAAAAAAAAATCAAAATCTAGACAATTGCATATTCTATGCTGTCAGGTACCCTGCTCTCTTTAAGGGAGGGAATGACAACCACAGTAAGCGAATATCCTAGGTTTGTACAACTGGATATCCCCACCCAAGAAAGAACGGATCCAACTGACAAACACTCAACTATACTCTTATCCTGTCACCAAGGTAACCCCTTATACTTCAGGCTAATTCAGCTGGAAGTGATCCATGTATTGAGTGCCTTGACTTCACACTCAGCAGTCATGCCAGTAGCTCTCACAGCATATAAAATACCAATGATTTTCCTGCAAAGTAAGTGGTAAGTGGAAATCCTCTTCCTCTTAACTTACAAGCCCAGACACATTCAGCTAATGATCCTTCCATCTGTACCTCACTATATTGAAGTAAGAATCCCTGAAGGGCGTATTCTGCAAACCACAAAGAGTCTTAAGTTATCAATCTTGGCTCTCGTCAAAACAATACCAGACGCTTAGCTCAGGTTTAATGGAAGGAGCAAAGGAGCTGTACTCATTCTGTGCTTCCTGATGACTGTGGGGATGCCTGAGGCTAGAGATAATGTTACCAAGAAATAAATCTGAAGTGATACAATTAGCTGGGGTAATATTATGGCCCAGGTTTTACATCTGCTAAACATATATTGAATATAGCTACTTAGACAGAGTTTATGATGGTTAAATTTAGATGTGAGGATAGAAGAGGATTTTTTTAATATTCAAGGGAGAATTCAAGGTACGAATATCCAAATTGCTTCCCTGATTCCCTATAGTTCTCTTCTTTTCCATTATTTATTTTTCTTGAATATGAACATCTATGACCACCAATACCTGCAGTAGTTATAGGGCCTGTCTATAGCCCCATTTGACCCATGTTCAGATCCCCATACTGCTATGCAGACCACTAACAGATAATGAGTAAATCTCAGCCTAATGTCCCTCATAGGGTTGTTGTGAGGCTAAAAAAGGGTTGCAATTTGAAATATTACTGGTTGGAAAGTGCTTTTTATCATCCATGTTTGGTTTACTTTCTTAGATTTAGCTGACCTTGCCATGCTAATCCATGGAATCTCATGGGTGGTCAACTGTAATACCCTTTACATTGGGCTGCCCATGAAGACAACACAGAAACTACAACTGGTTTAGCATAAAAAGGTAAAGGTAAAGGTATCCCCTGTGCAAGCACCGGGTCATGTCTGACCCATGGGGTGACGCCCTCCAGCGTTTTCATGGCAGACTCAATACGGGGTGGTTTGCCAGTGCCTTCCCCAGTCATGACCGTTTACCCCCCAGCAGCAAGCTGGGTACTCATTTTACCGACCTCGGAAGGATGGAAGGCTGAGTCAACCTTGAGCCGGCTGCTGGGATCGAACTCCCAGCCTCATGGGCAAAGCTTTCAGGCGGCTGCCTTACCACTCTGCGCCAAAAGAGGCTGGTTTAGCATGTTGTATCTTTATTACTGTCAGGAGCTAGCCAACAGGAACACATCTTGCCAAATTTAAAACAGTTACATTGGTTGCCAAGTTGTCTCAAAATTGAATTCAGGGTGCTGATTATAATCTTTAAAGATCTTCATGGCCTAGAACTTAAATACCTGAAGGACTATCTCTACCCATATGTCCCGGTGTGCCAGTTATTCCATTTCATGTTAGTTTAATTCCATCTTAAGGAATGAGCTTGTTGAGGAGATGTGGGAGCACCATATTTAGAAGTTTATAGGGGGCACTGCGAGGCTGCTCTACTTGTGGGGCCTTTTAATGCTGTTTAAACTGCATACTTGGGGAATGTAAGTTAATGAAATTTTACTGTATCTGGTATATTTTTAATGTTTGGGATTGGAATTAAAGCTGTTTTGAGTCACAATGAAATGGCTGGTTATAAACATACTTCACCCTCCTTGGGTGCTTAGATCCTTTGGAGAAAAGCAGATATATAAATATTTTTATTTAAACAAATATTTTATTTCTATCACTTTGCTGGTACAGCTTCATCCATTACATTTGTACAGTACTATAAAGAGAATTTCTAAGGCTGCCATTAACACAGATGTGTAATTGCACACTGCCTTCTATGTGTGAATCAGTCATCACAGATTAATCAACACAGGACTTCCATATCATCTAGTGCCTACTCAAACATAATTTGTTTCAGCAGAGATAGTTTACATTTGACCAAGAGTTGCCATCATGGTAAGTCATAAAAAAGCAACAATTGCTTAATAGGCCCTTGAAGAAACCTGAAAATATTATTATTTAAGCCTTTCCTGACAATGGTTAATGGAATACATATTCATATCATTTATAATATACCACCAGGACAGATAAAGACAGAAGAAAAGCCCTTCTGGATCTTCGCAGGGTCCATCTATTCCAGCATCCTTTCTCCAACATTGGCCAACCATATATTTCCTTGATGCTCACAAGCAAGGAAAGAATTGTCCCTCTGCTTCTTATTCCTTGGATACTAGTATTCAGGTATATTTCCTCTGAATAAGGATGTTCTATTTAGCTAAGAAACTGGAGCCCCTCAAGAGATCAGCAGGGGATAAATACTTACCAACTAAAATCTACCCCTTCTATAAGTTCCTTAAGAACTTGAGCAGGTCAACCATCACCCTCCTTTTTTCTCCTGTGATTCTCAACTGCTGCCAGTGTTCTGATGCAGTGAGCATGCTCAGTTTGCAGTATAATTTTTTTTGTCTTGAGTTTTTGCAGTTTATAAACTAGGTAAATCCCTGAATATGCAGAGAAGCCAACTTTATTTCAGGTGGACATGTTTCACTGCACGTATGACAAGCATTAACTATGATTTTTGGTATCACAAAGAATGATAAATATACCCTCCTCCACTAGAGGCAAAGCCCACTGTACCCAGGGAAGGCATGTAGAAGCTGTGCCAGGAGATGGCTTGATGCCCCCCCCATGTCTTCTAACAGAAAAAGACCCAGAGACCAGGGCTACTTACTGGCATCAGGATATGCTCTGAGGCCAGCCCCTCTTCCACTCAGCAAACTTCTAAAACCAGCAGGAAATTCAATGCAAATAACTGATTCCTTATTAGCACTTCCTGATTCCCTACCTGATTGGTCCTCATTGGTGGTGTGCCACCAATATAGAGAGAGCACTCTGCTGTTCAAATTACACTCTGCCAAGCAGTTCAAATTACACTCTGTAAATGAGGGCCAATCAGCTCAAATTACATGCAGATAACTCACTCCCTACATGATTGCACCCCTCCCCCCAAATATTCCTCCAATATAAGATAGAAGATGTCCCTCAACCAGGAATGGCCTGCTCTAGTAGTTTAGCCCCGATTAGGAAGGAGCCCTCAGCAAAAAGGCTAATAAGAGATCAGCTGTCCACCTCCAACTTTCTGACAGTTTCAGAGGTTTGCTGGGTGGAAGAGGAGACAGGCTCATAGCATGTCCTACTCCCAGTATGTTAACTTGGTCTCTTGGGCTCTTTTGACTCAAAAGATATGGGAGGGAGTAAGCTGTCTCCTGGGGCACCCTTTATGTGCTTTCTTGAAGGGGCTTCAGGAGACCCAGACCCAGAGCAGCTAGAAAAATCCTCTAGCCAGGAAATATTTACTCATGAGTAAGTCATGGTCTCTAATGTGGTAATGTTTACTCATGAGTAAGTCATGGCTCTCAGCTGGGAATAGCCCACCCTGGTAGTTTAGCCCCAATCAGTAGGGAGCTCTCAGCCAGGAAAGCGTAATAAGGCATCAGCTCTCTGCCTTCAACTTCATGCTGGTTTTAGAAGTTTGTTGGGTGGAAGAAGAGCCGGCCTCAGAGAACACACTGCTGCCAGTAAGTTGCCCTGGCGTACAGGCTTCTTTCAACTCGGAAGACATGGGGGGATCGAGCAACCTGCCACAGCCTCTACGTGCCTTCTGGAGGGGGGCTTTGGGAGGCCCCCTGCTGGCTCTCCAGGACCAAGAGCAGCCAGGAAAAGACACTGCCTGGGAATGTTTACTCATTAGTAAGTCATGTAAGGTTTGTAATTTGTAATCTGAGACAGGAGAAATGCTTTGGAGGTAGCTATCACAGGCAATTGCAGCAGGGAAAATAATACTGATGTGGATGGGACTGGGAAGATGTAGACTTTCTATTTCCATATTGATACAAAACTGGTATTCCTACAATCTTTCCAAGACCATCACAACAAAGCAAATTTGAGATCAATAGCATGGAAGATGGGGAAACTGTAGATGGGGCAGAGAAGCATCATGAGGTCATAGGGACATGTGTAGGGGGAGAAACTGTTTCCCAGTAGCACTTTCCCAGTAGAGCCTCCCCAGTAGAAGAGTTGGTTTTTATCCCCTGCTTGTCACTGCCTAAAGGGAATCAAACTCCTCTTACCACATTAGAAGCCACTGCTCTTAACTAGCATACCAAGCTGTACAAATTGCCATTGCCTTAAACAGATGTAGCTAGAGCACAGGCAGAAGAAACTGTTGCAGGAGAATGGTCTAAGTCTTTTTTTTTACTTGTTCATTGGCTGTTATAGGATTCTTTTCCTTTAAATTTGGACATTCTGGCCAATGGCTTTTCAAGGAGGGAGGCATATATTTCCTACATGGAGAGGTGATTGTGTGGTTAATATGGTTTGCAATTTGAGAAGGGAGGGATGCTTTTGTCTTCTGTGTTCTCTCATTCTCTCTCTCTTTCTCTCGGTATGTGGGTGTATAGAAGGGAGTGCTACACAGCCCCCTGTCCCCATCCCAAGCAGCCCTTTTCTCCAGGGGAACTGATCTCTGCAGTCTGGAGAGAAGCTTTCAATCCTAAACATTGGCAGGGATGCTAGCTTACAGCTGGGACCTGGAGATCTCACTTCTGAGGTTTCTTGAAGCCTGAAGAATATTTCGGGGGTTTCTCAATGGTAAAAAAAAATTGAAAAAAGCTGACATACAGGAAATAATGGAGAAACCAATGGTAAGTTCTTTGCCAACCAATGTTTTTGGATTTGGATTGGATTGGATTGGATACAACTGTTTTGGATTCACTTTGATATTGAACTAAACTAAAGAACATACGGTTCTGTTTTGGATTCACTTTGATATTGAACTAAACTAAAGAACAATGGTAAGTTATTTGCCAACCAATGTTTTGGATTTGGATTGGATTGGATACAACTGTTTTGGATTCACTTTGATATTGAACTAAACTATAGAACATACAGATTTTCAGTTCAAGAAAATTTTGCTATCAATTAAATATTTCATTGAAGGAAGAAACTGTGACAAGTTTGTGAGTTATTTGATGTTTATTGTTACTAATAATTACTGCCATACAGCATTTCTTGTTGTTTCCCACCTGGAATTTCTGCACCTTCATGGAAACCAAAGCCAGAGTCCCCCCTCCCAAGTTTTTCTCCAAGGGGACTGATCTCTGTTGCCTGGAAACGACCTGCAATTCCAGCAAATACTGAGGTCCTAACTGGAGATTGGCATCCTGAAACCTCTCTGGGGCACAGTGCCACAGATTTCCTGTTTCCAAGCAAGTCCTTTTATCTACAGGAGCCTGAAGATAAGTTGGTATTGCAAGAGACCCCCCATCCAACACAGCCTTTTCCCACTGGGGAGCTGATCTCTATAGTCCAATTCCAGGATATTTCCAGGCCGCAGATGGAGACTGGTGCTCCCGGGAAAGAAATGTTCCTTGAGGTTTAGAGGAGAGGTCTCAAGAGTCCATGGGAGGACAGGAGCTTTTGCCATGTAGCCAGCCCCCAGGAAAGCCACAGTACAGGTATGCATCCTGGCACCCGTTGTTTCCTTGAGTTCAACAGGATTAGTATCTAGTTATATATTATATGATATAGACTGTCAAAACATAGCCACTTCTAAAGGAATGAAATAGAAAATGGGGAAGTATATGAGCAAATGTTACAACCATGTTGCTCTTTGTCTTTCAGAAAGACAGAATAACATAACTTCAGCCAAGACAGGAGAGGTCTGAGGTCCGCATTCTGCCTTTCTAATAGCCTAGAGACACAAAGCCTCTGCCTTGTCAGGATTAAGTTTCACCTTCATCCAGCCCATTACTGACTTCAGGCACCACTTCAGAACATCAATAGCATCCACAGAATTAGGTAGAAAAGTAAAGCTAGGTATCATCCACATATTGGTGACGTTGCCACCCATACTTCCTGATGATCCCCCAAAGAGGAACTTGGAACTATTGTAAACAGTACCCCTTAGTCCCAGCACTGAGAGATCAGTAGGATACTATTGCTAATAGCACTGAAAGCTGCTGAGATATTCAGCAGCACTAAATCCTTACCTAGTTCTCAACCGAGGTCATCAACCAAGGCAACCAAAGCAATCTCTGTTTCAAATCATGGCCTGAAGACTGACTTAAAGGGGTCATGAAAACCAGACTCTTCCAAGAAACACTGGATCTGAGAAGGAAACACCTACTCTATCATTTTGCCCAAGAATTAAAGATTGGAGACTAGCTGGAGGTTCTTGATATAGTAGGTCTCAGGGAGGGTCCCCCCCCCCCAAGAAAATCATTGCCTCTTTGAGCACATGTAGCATAATTCCTACTCTCAAAGAATCATTTAGCAATCTCCTTGCCCACTCAGCCAGTTCTCATCTGGAGGTAACAACTGAAACAGGTTGCGTTCTGCAGAGACACAAAGATCCTATATGAAGTCAGGCACTGAGACTATAACATTGAGATGGGTTTTTCAGTAAGACCCAGGAAGCAGAAAAAGTTTTGAACTAGGGATTGTGGATTTAAAGACAGCTTGTACAGCAAGCTCAGGAAATTTAAATACTTTGTGCTGGCCAACAAGGATTGCTGTTAAAAAAAAATGGATCACAGATTTTGGCACTAAACTTGCATTAAACTGATACAATCTCTTTAATGTTATCTGCAGGTTTTTATCACAATTGTATGTGCAATTTACATTCTTGTCCGCTGGGAAGGCTTTTTATTAAGATTTAAGAGATACTGACTTCAGATATTTTATATATTGTTTCAATGTCACTCAAATATTTTAATGGACATACACGGTTGAGAGAAGACAGAAAAGTTCTGCTAAACTGGAATAAACACCATCCCATTTCAGGTACATGACATGCAAGAAAGAGTATATAGTAGTAAAGGTAAAGGTAAAGGTATCCCCTGTGCAAGCACCGAGTCATGTCTTGGGGTGACGCCCTCCAGCGTTTTCATGGCAGACTCAATACGGGGTGGTTTGCCAGTGCCTTCCCCAGTCATTACCGTTTACCCCCCAGCAAGCTGGGTACTCATTTTACTGACCTCGGAAGGATGGAAGGCTGAGTCAACCTTGAGCTGGCTGCTGGGATTGAACTCCCAGCCTCATGGGCAAAGCTTTCAGACGGTTACCTTACCACTCTGCGCCACAAGAGGCTCATCACATATAGTAGCAGTGCCCATATTTAAGTAAATGTATATTCAAATTTGGTTATCTGACCAACATCAGATAAACTGGTGAATAGTTATTCAAGTTTTGATATACGTGCTGGTAAATAATGTGTTTGGTAGATACCATGACCTATAACCAAGGAGGAATATAAACAAATAACCAATGCATTTAGGGAGTGTTAGAAAAGCTAAAGCTCAGTATGAACTTAGGCTAGCAAGAAATGCTAAAAACAACAAAAAAGGGTTCTTTGGTTATATTCAAAGTAAGAAAAAGAATAGGGACATGGTAGGACCATTGCGGGGACCAGAAAGTGATTGTGACAGGTGATGAAGAGAGGGCTGAATTGCTCAACTCCTAATTCTCCTCAGTCTTTGCTTGTGGGAGGAATCGTGCTCAACTTGGCAAAATCATTTCACATGATGAAGGAGGGGAGCTGTGGCCTAGGATCACTGTAAACATCTAGTTTCTTTGAAAGAAACCGAATCCTCTGGGAAAGATGAATTGCATCTAAAATTGTACTAAAAGAACTTGCAGATGTCCATTATTTTTGATACTTCTTGGAGAACAGGTGAGGTGCCAGATGATTGGAGACAGGCAAATGTTGTCCCCATCTTCAAGAAAGGGAAAAAAGAGAATCCGGGTAACTATCAACATGTCAGCTTGACATCTGTAGCTGGAAAAATTTTGGAACAAATCATCAAACAGTTAGTCCTTGAGCAGCTAGAATAGATGGCTCTAATTACTAAGAGTAAGCCTGGCTTTTTCAAGAAGTCATATCAGACTAACCTTATATCTCTTTTTGAGAAAGTGACTACCTTGCTGGATCAGGGGAATGCTGTAGACATGGTTTGCTTGATTTCAGTAAAGCTTTCGATAAGGTTCCACATGAAATTCTTATTGACAAGTTGATAAAATGCAGTATGAATCCTATTACTGTTGGTGAATTGAGAACTGGTTGACAGATCACACCCAAAGGGTATTTGTAAATGGTTCGTCATCTTCTTGGAGAGGAATGATGAGTGGAGTGCATCAAGGATATATCCTGGGCCCTGTGTTGTTCAACAGATTTAGCAAACACACCCGAAGATAGAATCAAAATACAAGATGATCTTGACAGGGTAGAAAACTGGGCTAAAATGAATAAAATTAATTTTAACAGTGATAAATGTAAAGTTCTTGACAGGGTAGAGAACTGGGCTAAAATGAATTTTAATAGTGATACATTTAAAGTTCTTCACTTGGGTAGGAAAAATCATATACATCACTATAGGATGGGTGAGACTTGTCTTGGTAGTAGTATGTGTGAAAAGGATCAGGGGGTCAGGGGATGTCTTAGTAGACGAGACACTGAACATGAGTCAGCAGTATGACTCAGTTGCTAAAAAGGGAAATGGGATTTTGGGCTGTATTAAAAGTATGGTGTCCAGATCACTTGAGGAAATGTTACTGCTTTGGAAAAACCTCACTTGGGGTACTATGTTCAGTTTTGCACACCACAACAGAAGAAAAATGTAGAGAAATTGGAGCATTTCCAGAGGATACAAAGATGGTGAGGGGTTTGGAGACCAAGTTGCATGAGGAAAGGTTGAGGGAGCTTGGTCTGTTTAGCCTGGAGAGAAGACGACCAAGAGGTGATATGATAACCATCTTCAAATACTTGAAGGGCTGTCATATAGAAGATGGAGCAGAGATATTTTCTGTTGCCCAGAGGGTCAGACTAGAACCAATGGGTTTAAATTAATTCAAAAGAATTTTTGGCTAAACATCTGGAAGAAATTCCTAACAGAGTGGTTCCTCAGTGGAACAGGCTTCCTCAGGAGGTGGTGGGTTCTTCTTTGGAAGTTTTTAAGCAGAGTAATCTGCCTGAAATGCTGATTTTATGAATTTAGGCAGATTGTGAGTGGGTGGGCAGGAATGGATGTGCCAGTGTTTGTCTCTTGTGGCACTTCCTTACTTATCCAAGGAATTGCTGATCACCAGTGTAGAATGCTAGGTTAATTTCTTCCAGACCAGGCTAAATTCTGGAGATCTTTGGTGGGGGGTGGGGAGGATCACTTGGGTATGAAATTGGGGTCACTGTGGGTAGGTAGGTAATTGTGAGTTCCTGTGGGTAGGTAGGTAGCTGTGCAGGAGGTTGAACTAGATGACCCTGGAGATCCCTTCCAACTCTATGGTTCTATACTAATTTATAGAATCATAGAATCATAGAATCATAGAGTTGGAAGGGGCCATACAGGCCATCTAGTCCAACCCCCTGCTCAACGCAGGATTAGCCCTAAGCATCCTAAAGCATCCAAGAAAAGTGTGTATCCAACCTTTGCTTGAAGACTGCCAGTGAGGGGGAGCTCACCACCTCCTTAGGCAGCCTATTCCACTGCTGAAGTACTCTGACTGTGAAAAACTTTTTCCTGATATCTAGCCTATATCGTTGTGCTTGAAGTTTAAATCCATTACTGCGTGTCCTCTCCTCTGCAGCCAACAGAAACAGCATCCTGCCCTCCTCCAAGTGACAACCTTTCAAATACTTAAAGAGGGCTATCATGTCCCCTCTCAACCTCCTTTTCTCCAGGCTGAACATTCCCAAAACCCTCAACCTATCTTCATAGGGCTTGGTCCCTTGGCCCCAGATCATCCTCGTCGCTCTCCTCTGTACCCTTTCAATTTTATCAACGTCCTTCTTGAAGTGAGGCCTCCAGAACTACACACAGTACTCCAAGTGTGGTCTGACCAGTGCCGTATACAATGGAACTATGACATCTTGTGATTTTGATGTGATGCCTCTGTTGATACAGCCCAAAATGGCATTTGCCTTTTTTACCGCTGCATCACACTGCCTGTTCATGTTTAGTTTACAATCCACAAGTACCGCAAGGTCTCGTTCACACACAGTGTTACCTAGAAGTGTATCCCCCAGCCAGTAGGCATGCTTTTCATTTTTCTGACCCAGATGCAGAACTTTACACTTATCTTTATTGAATTGCATCTTGTTCTCATTTGCCCATTTTTCAATTCTGTTCAGATCTCGTTGAACTCTGTCTCTATCTTCCGGAGTATTTGCCAGTCCTCCCAATTTGGTGTCATCTGCAAACTTGATGAGTAGTCCCTCCACCCCCTCATCTAGATCATTAATAAATATAAAAAGTACCGGGCCAAGCACCGAGCCCTGAGGTACCCCGCTACTCACCTCTCTCCAGTCTGATGAAACACCATTGACAAAAACTCTTTGAGTGCGGTTCTCTAACCAATTCCCTATCCACCTGACTATCTGAAAATCCAGATTGCAGTCCTTCAATTTATCCATCAGAACATCATGGGGAACCTTGTCAAAAGCTTTACTAAAATCCAAGTAAATGACATCAACCGAATTTCCCCGATCCAGCAAACCTGTTACTTGGTCAAAAAAGGAAACCAGGTTGGTCTGGCAGGACCTGGATCACCAAATTGTCCTCCAGATGTTTGCAGATCGCTCCCTTTAATATCTGCTCCATTATCTTCCCCACATCAGAGGTCAGACTCACTGGTCTGTAGTTTCCCGGGTCATCCTTCCTCCCTTTTTTGAAGATCGGAATAACATTTGCTCTCTTCCAGTCCTCCAGGACATCTCCAGTCCTTAAAGAGGTTCCGAAGATGATGGACAAGGGCTGTGCAAGTTCTCTGGAAAGTTCTTTGAGTACTCTCGGGTGCATTTCATCCGGACCAGGGGATTTGAACTCATCCAGTGCAGCTAAATGAGCTTATAGGGATATGCAACATAAAACTGAAAGTTAAGAAATAATGCAGGTGTTACTTGCATGTGAGAGGTGGTCTTCTTCTCCACAGCTTATTTCATTGTTAGCTCCCTGATGCCTTTTGTCAAAATAAAATATGTACTTTCTGTTTGTCAGTGCCCCATAGTTGTTTGCTGATCACAGTATCCACAAAAGAAGAAGAAGAAGAAGAGTTGGTTCTTATATGCCGCTTTTCCCTACCCGAAGGAGGCTCAAAGCAGCTTACAGTCGCCTTCCCATTCCTCTCCCCACAACAGACACCCTGTGAGGTGGGTGAGGCTGAGAGAGCCCTGATATCGCTGCTCGGTCAGAACAGTTTTATCAGTGCTGTGGCGAGCCCAAGGTCACCCAGCTGGCTGCATGTGGGGGAGTGCAGAATTGAACCTGGCATGCCAGATTAGAAGTCCACACTCCTAACCACTACACCAAACTGGCTCTCTTCAAAGAAACAAACACAAGGATAACCAAGAAGAAGGCACTGTGAAATGTGTCGCTTCCCCTTTCTATTGCTCACATTCCATCTCACTAGTCAAGCAGTTAAGGGTAACCTGCACCTTTCAGCAAGGTACCAGTGAAGGTGTCTAAGTAGCCAATAAGCAGCAGGTACAGGCCAGGGTTGCTAAAGCAACAGAAAGTAATCTAATTAGGTACACATGGAGGTGATCTAGAAGTTGATGTGGCTGAACAGGTTCCATAATTGGAGAGGAGATCTCCTATGTTGAGTATTTCTGAAATTTAGCCAAGGGTTAGTGGATTTCTCAAATCCTAATATAGTCTGGGGCCTATTACAACAAGTTATGTCTGGGTTGTCAAGGGCCTTGACTCTTTGTGAGGATCTTGGCAATTCCCTCTACTCCCATTAAGATTAAGCTCAAGGCGTCTGGATAATGGAGGGACATGCCCAACTTTGAGGCAAAAGTCCCACATATCGCCTGAGTCTTCAAGAGTCCCAGGAGACTTTGCCTGCCTGCCAAGCACCTCCCCCACGCCTTCCCCTGCTGCTCACGTTGAGGGATGCAAGCCAGAGCCGGGCTTGGGGGCCACTGCCGGAGGGTCCACTGTGGGGTGATGGTGGTGGCGGGGCCTGGGGGCGGGTGGCACAGGGTGGGCTGCTCAGGGATTCGACGGGTAGGGGGTGGGGAGGGGCGGCAGCCAGGGTGCCTGGTGCAGGGCTCGGCCGGTTCTGTCCTTTTGATCGTTTCCCCCTCTTGAGCTATGCATTGCAAAAAGATTTTGTGTGCACATCTGGACTAATATTGCAGCCATTTAAAATTGTGGTACTGGGATGTATTTAAACATAATTTTGATCACATACAAGTATTTTGTTCTTTCTCAATCACCTATCCTTGATTATTTATCTATATTCTGGATTCTGCTTTCATTCAGAAGTCTGCCTATGAACTTCATACTATTGTATTAAAGTCCGTCTTAGATAGCTGTTGCATCCTTTCCTTTGCCTTATCCCAGATATTAAAATCTAAACTGCATTTTGCAGTGAAGTGGTTGAAGAATGGTTTGCCTGTCTGCACTGAATTTTGACCTAGGCAAGAAGCAAGTCCCATTCGTTCAGTCAAATATCTTCTATACCCATGTCTTCCTGAGTACAGAGTAATAAGGGAGCTAACCCGTTGTATGGATCAAGTTCTTGATCCATAGAACTTAGTTCTAACCATTAGGAAAAAAGAATTTTCCTTTAATCGACAATCCAACTGTCAAATGCATTCTGAGTGGGACCAAAGACCATTTTAAAACATGCTGATAATATGTACTGGGTTTAATGTTGCTTGTAGGAAAATAGAGCACAACTCAATTTATATTTACTTATTCATTCTCTTGCAACAATTTTTGTTACCAAACAGTGCCTTAAGGGCTCACAGAGGAACATGCAGAGTGATGTAATTTTATACAGAAACTTATTAAGCATCTCCTTGGGTGGGTAACGGCCTCAGTTCTACTTGCCATGGTTGTAACTGAAATGCATCCTTAGTGACCTAGAAAACAAACAACCGAGACTGTCCTAGAGATTAATACATGGATACAACTGCAAAAATGTATGCTCACCAAGTAGTTCCGTCACCCACACTGGCACCAAGTGTTTGTGTACTTGCTCTACCAACAGCTTTCCCATCCACTGTCAGCCTAGCCAAGCAGGAAGGAGCATGGTTGGGAGGAATGCATCCAATAGGTTTCTGTCCCTTTAGAAAGGACTCCATTTAGAACTATAATACATTTTCCAAGCCTAGTACCTGCTTTTGACCTGCTTTTGACAGGTACATAGTTTAGCACTATGAAAATTGGGTAAAACACTATAGGTCAAACATGATAACCACTATTGGCAGACTGCAGAAACCATACAATTTTCAGGATACCCCGCACACACAGAGATATGAATAATTCCCCACAGAGCATGACACTGCTTACAGAACTTCTGAAAGCAAAGTGAGCTGGGTTGCTGCCAAACTTGCCCTGGAGAAGAAAGGAAAATACACAACCTAATCTGCATGAAAGTACACAAGACCCTAAATCATTTTAGCATTATTAGAAGGCTGGCTACACTGTTCAATGAAAGGGTGCAATGTGGCTTTGACAGACTTGTTACAAACATCTGATTGCCCCTGATTAGATTAGACAATAAACTCCCGTCTTGGAGTTTGCATTGTTCAACTCCCTCTCTGCAATCTGGAAATTAGAATTCTAGACCTGAGAGATTACATTCAAATTGGATTACTGGATCTGGTCCAGCTCTTTAGAAACCACAACACAAACAATTTGGGGAAGCACAGAAATCTGCAGCACACACTTATGTATGTATGCACACACTTATGCACACACATGCTAACAAAATAATTAAATAAACTCATGCAGACAAGAAGCCAGGATTTGATTAGGAGTAAATTAAAAATATACATAAAACAACAACAACCAGCCTACAATTAAATAAATGGGAGAAGGGATGAATTGTCACTATTAATTAAGAAAGCAGGAAGTTTATACCTTTAAATGTTGTTTTTCTGCAGTTTAGGCTGTGTGGGTTTTTAAGACAAGTGTTCAGCAAAAGAGACTAATTTCCATTTCTATTGTTGGGTAGGCTTATGTGCTGCATGTCGAAGACTGCACATGTATACTGTGTCAATAGAATCCCCGTCCCCTAGGCTTATGAGAAATGCAAGGAAAATATATATTTTGTTTTTTTGAAGAAAGGAAAGGAATTCTATATCATGTAGAGCTCTCAAAAATAAACATTCTTTCCAAATTCTGCTACCAAGTTTCTATGTAACATTGAAAAAGTCATATTGGAGCGGTGTGCCTCGAGTTCCAACTAGCCATCATTGTATCTTAGATAGATGTATATTGTTGCTGCCTTTTAGGATATCACCTGCTGCTTCTAACCCTTTTTAGTTCTTACATTCCTGCCATTGAGTCCATGCGTATGCAATTAACACATTATATTTGATGGCTCTGGAATGAACAGCTCTCAGAAATCCATGGCATCTCCTATTTATGTAGTGATAGAGGGGACTGTTGCTTTACACTTTGGTACAGATGATGAAATACTATTTATTGCTTGGCACTGTTTTTTTTCTGCAGTATAGTTCTGATTGATGATTTTATTATTTTAGGTATTGTGATAGATTTTCTGTACACATAGAATCATAGAATTGGAAAGGGACATACATCTATTCCAGCCCCTTGTTCAGTGCAGGATCAACATCCCTGATTCTAAAGCAACCCTACCAAGTGCTCATCGAGCCACTTCTTAAAGCTCATGACCTCCCTACCTTCAGCTTTGGAAAGGCATAGAAATGTTCAAAATCAATAGAGTTCTAGGGGTGGGCAGGACAGAACGAGAAAGATAAAAAGCTTGCAGCGTATGAACTCTCTAACCCAGCCTTTTTCAGTGGTGACATGCCCCTTCAGAGATGGGGGTGCAGAAATAATATGCAGGAGCCAGCCAATCAAATTGATCAATCATTTCTACTGTGGAGAAAGAGACTAGGCTTGTAGAGCAACAGGAGAAGTGGGCTCCAGTGAAATTGAGTGATGTCAGCAACCATCTGAATTTCTGGGAATGGCTGCATAATACCTGGGGAGCTCATGCATAACCCCAGGGTTCCTTGGATCCCTGCTTAAGAATCTCTGCTCTATCCTTAAGTAACCAAGATCACACACTGCAAATGTACCTAACAGAAGATAATTATGTGTGCTTTATATTTAAACAGTACCCACCCATTCTTTTCTACCTCACCTTGGTGTAGTGGGTAAGAGTGGCAGCCTCTCATCAGGAGAACACCTCTCCAGGCAACCAGCTGGGTGACCTTGGGCCAGTGATAGTTTCTCTCCGAGTCCTCTCAACCTCATCTACCTCATAGGGTATCTATTGTGAGGTGAGTAAGGGTATGTGGTTGTAAGGGACTTTGAAACTCCATCGGTTAGCAAAAAGTGAGGTACAAAAAAACCCAGCTCTTCTCCTCACAAACTAGATGATTATTGCTAACACAATATTGAAGTAAGGCACAACAGGGTAAGATATACTGTCCAGATTCACAGTTGTTGCACATACGTTTACATAGTTCTTGAAAAGCTTCTTCTTTACATAGTTCTTAAAATGCAGCCTTACACGGTCCTGTATTTGAAACAGGAGGGAAAAGGTGCTTTTAGACATTTGCCTCTTGGTGAACAGTGAAATTGATTCTCAGAGCACTACTCCTTCACCGAATCCATTTTGATGGAGGTAGTCATTTATGAAATTTAATCTGGTGATTTGCCACTGAAGACAGCCCTGGTCACACAAGAACTTCTCGAGTGACCAGTTTCCCCCAAACATTCTATTCCTGATACGATGGTTACCTCTACACAGTTCCCCACTCTGAGGTCATTTTTTTCTCTACAAAAAATGTGGTTCCCTCACAGACTCAGCTAGCCTTGTAGTGTGGTTCCTTAGTTACAAAAATGAAGCCTGTCACTATTCAAACTTTTTGGCCTGGAACTCTTTGAGGAAGTTGTAGAGTCCTTTTTCATATAACCCTTTATCAGAAAGGCACTGAGGCATTTTAAACAACAAATAAATAAAATATTTTATTTTAAAAAAGAAATAGGGAAGCTGGAAGCTTTTATATTTAAAACACATATTATTTAGTTAGAAGTTCTTAGTTAGATGTTCATAGGTTTCCTGTTAAACATTGTGATTTCTTTTAAACTGTGAGGTTTCATTACTGTGTTTGTCCTAAACACATTGATTTTCTTTACATACGCCTTATTTCCCATGTCTAATTGGGCAGGAATCCTCCTTCTCTCCTTAGATTATCCCTTCCAATTTGGCCTGAATTGGGAGTTAATACCTTCCTGCCTAAATTCCTATTGCCAAATATTTGTCTTAGTTGTCCAGACACTATTTGGATTAGGTGCCAACAGAAAACTCAGTTCGCTAACTAGAGTTCCTCCTCACACAGAATCACAGGTGCTGTCAGAATCAGATTCAGAATGAAATCTCTCCAGCACACAGCTAGTCCTCTCAGCTGTGGCTAGCCAATCAGATTTCTCAGAGCAGCCTGTTGCTCCGGGTTCTCTCTACATAGTGAAAATTTTACCTTTCACTAAGGGGCTTTCCGCACTCCTTCAAAATTGCACAATGGTTGCCAATTGAAATCGCTACTGATTTGCCATTATCCACAACATCGTTGACAATCTGCCACACACCTGAAACCGATCTGCAAAAAGCGCTTCGTTGTAGCGCTTTCAGGGAAATCCCAAAAAGTGGATTCACCCTCCAGAAAGCGCTACACTCCTGCAACCAATCTGCAACACTAGCGGGAAAGTTCTGTGCGTTACCATTGTTGCGGTTTCAGCAAAGTCCCTCCCCCTGGCTCTCTCCTCTGATCTTCCGGCGAAGCGATCGCCATTTTTTTTTCTCCGAGCGAGCGGAGATCAACACACCGGCGAGCCTCTGTTTAGCCAGTGAGGCTTCCCCGTCTGCAGTCCCTCTGTTTACAGTCACTAAGCACAAGCAACACAGAAGCCCATTTGCTGATGTATTTTCCCTTTATTTTTCACACTGTTTTCGGCCGAAAATCGCGCCCATGGGGGGGGGATTTTTTTTTCACTCGGGGGGAGCGTGGCAACGATGAAACAGCAGCTCAAACATACCCGCTAGCTGGATGGGTCTCTCCGTTGCAACGAATCTACGTAGATTCGTTGCAACGGGTGTTTTTTTTAACCTTTCTTAAAGGGAAAGGGGCTGTTTGGGAGCATGCTAACGGCCGCCCATTGGCTGCTTGACAGCCAGGGGCGGGACGAGCTTGGCAATAGCGCTTCCTGGCTAGCGATTTTTGCCGAGACTGGAAGCCTGTGGGAAACGATAGAAACGCAACTGGATTCCACTACAAAGGCAGGTATGCATAACGATGAATTCCACTATTTTAAATGGCGATTTTTCGTTCAGCAAACAATTTGCTACATGGATCCCGGTGCGGAAAGCCCATAAATGTTGCTGTTATTGCAGCACTTGGGACCTGACTCTCAAAGTGCTGTCTGTCACACCTAACCTCTAGCACAGAGAAAGCAGGAACACCATACATTTGGGGGGAGTTTAATCACTTCTCTATGAGCAGTATGTGCATTTTTTCCTACAGGTTAATTACTAGGTAGAACATCTGTTTCTGGAATATCTCACTTTCCCAGTCTACAAGCCATAATTTTATTGAAAAAATGAAACAGCCACAAAGCCATGAGACAAGAGAGAAACAGAAGCAAGCTTCAAGGTGAGTACCCACTGCTGAAGGATTTCAACACAGGAGGAAACAGATAAAACCAGAGTCTCTGCTGATCTTAGCCACCAAACTGGATTAGGGACAGAGGAGAAATATTGACGGGAGCACAAAATATCTCAGTCCATTTTTAAAGGCTCTTTACTGTCCCCAACTGCTAAATTTCATTTTATTGGACAAGGTAAACTCTGATATATATTTTAATTAAAAAACAACATTCCTGGACAGCAGTTCACAGTGCAGAAATGGCATATTTCAAGAAACAACTTATTCCTGAAAACTACAGAATAATCAACATATGGAAGGCAAAATAAATTCTCTGGAGTGAAACACATCATATGAGAAATTAATAAGGATTACCAAACTATTGAGAGAGAATGTATACACACCATGTACAAATTTAATTCAGAAATCCAGTTATGTATCCTAATAGGTGCTTATCCAGTGTTACCAAAAATGCAAACATGTCCAAGTCATGTGTATATTTAGAGTGGGGAAAGGCTTGTGAGAGATTGGTAACATAGCGAATGGATTGCTTGTCAGTATTTATGAGGTAATTGAACCCTTTAGAACTCAAGGCAGACAACTGATAGTTATAGTAAAATTACAAGCAGTCTTTATTTGTAAGAAAATAATAAAATGAAATAGACAAACATATATCAGGCACACTAACAGTCAATGGGATAGGAATTCAAAGAGGGAAAGGGGTTGCAGTATGTATATTTACCAGTCATGGAGAGGAGAGTCAGAGATTTATTTATTTATTTTTGTATTTATATACCGCCCTCCCTGAAGGCTCAGGGTGGTTTACATGAAACAAGAAAAAATACAGTTAACTCCATTTGTAGAAATAACGTGGTAATAACAATAACTTTATAGATGGTGCAATACTGAGAAGAGCATTGAATTCAACTCATACTGAGGCCTAGTGAGTTGTGTGAATTTGTAGTGGACATCATGGAAGGGAGCAAGGGGGCCAATGGGAAGCAGTAGTTCAGGTTGACCTCAATCAAATGCCTGATGGAGTAGGTCCCTTTTGCAGGCCCTACAGAACTGTTGAAGTTCCGTCAGAGCTCTGATCTCCTCTGGGAGCTCATTCCACCAGGTGGGGGCCAGGATGAAGAAATCTCTGGCCCTGGTTGAGATCAAGTGGGCTTCCTTGGGCCCAGGAACCACCAGGAGGTTGGAGGTGGTGGAGCGCAAAGCTATTTGAGGGGTGTAGGCATAGAGGCGATCCCTCAGGTATACTGTGGCCTTAAAGGTGATAAGCAAAACATTAAGCCTGATCCAGAATTCAACCAGAATCCAGCGCAGCTGCTGGAGGATGGGATGGATGTGGAACCTCTGAGGTGTTGCTGTGAGGACCCTGGCAGCTGCATTGTGGAAAACCCAGCCCAAACCTCTGCATCAGCTGGACAACAGAGCACATAAAGATGTTAAATAGAATTGGAGAGAGAACTGTCCCCTGGGGGACTCGGCAAGCCAGTTGGTGATGGCTTGATGAGCTCTCTCCTAATGCTACCCTCTGTCCATGATTCTGGAGAAAGGAGATCAGCCACTGAAGGGCAGTCCCTCTGATCCTGGCATTGGTGAGGCAGTGACCTAAAAGTTCATGGTCAACTGTGTTGAAGGCTGTTGAGAGATCTAATAATATAAGCAGCACTGATCCACCTCGGTCCAACTGGTGATGGAGGTTGTCCAACAAGGCAACTAGCACTGTCTTTACCCCATGGCCAGGCTGGAAGATACGACAGCCAGCCCAGCAGTGTGAAGGTCCAAAATCTGAATCTGAATAGGTCCAAAAATCAGAAGCACACTTAGACTTGGCAAAGCCAGAGTTTTTATATCTTTTTGGGAGGAAGGGTGTTTTGCTTGGCTCATGGTGGGAGCATGATATGGGCATGGTGAGCGCATTATGGAATTTTCCATAGGTGAGAAGTTGGGAAATGGCCTGGCCAAGACTGGTGTTGGGTGCTGATGAGCTCAAAGCATGGGAACCATCATGTCTCAATAGGTCTAGCTGTTGGGGTGGGGGAGCGATTTCCCCTGGCAGATTGGCTTAGGTGAGTCAGACATGAGAGACAAAAGGGGCTGCCTAGAAGCCTCCAGGCAAACTTTACTCTGCCGGCCATTTAAACAGCAATACAAGGTGGGTGGGGGAGAGAAAACAAGATGTCTCTCAGGCTGCAGCTGTCATGTCAAATCTCCGGCTTGTAACTAAGTAGGAGAGAATATGGAGTCCAGCCCGACTGAGTCTTGGCAGACTTCAGCAGTGTCTGGCTTTGGCATAAGCCTGGACTGTTGAGGGGTGCCGCTGGCTGTTGGGGACAATATGCCAGTCTAGTGAGCAGGGTCCTTCCACGCATAACAGCAGTTTTGCTTTTGGTTAGACAAGACAATGACTCAATAAAATTGACTGATGCAACTTAATTTCTTGATTCTAGATGCACTGATATTTTACTTTGAACTATGAGTCATGATTATACTGAATTCTTGACCAATTTGAGTGTACTTACTATTCTAGCAAGTGTTTAAAAAGAATAGTACTGTCTGGGATAACACTTCCTACAGCAAAAGCATGGAAAGACAGCAGTCCTAACTGGACTGCATTATATGTTATTCTCTCTTATTGCTTAACTAGCTTCAAAGCCCTTTCCTAAGAACAGGCCTTGAAAGGGCCCCCTTCCCTGGCCCCTGGCTAGGCAGCTTAAGGTGGCTTTGGGCTGCAGCTCGCAGCCAGATCAAGTGGGGCAGATGGGGGCTGGGCAGCTCATTAGCAGGGCCGGGACAGAGCTCCTTAGCAAGCAGTCAGCAGGCCAAGAGGCCTTCGTTAGCATGAACCATCTCACTGTTGCTTTTGTCTATTTGCCCAGCAAAACTTGGGTGCAAAATAAATGTACATAGCTATGCATGACACTGTCACTTTCCCAATGTTCCTATAAACTAAAATTTTGGTTTAATTAAAAAGTCAAGCCGAATGACTGCATGTCTCAAGTCTACTGGCATCAGTATCAGTACTGGTTACCCCCACCATCCCTTCCATTCTTATGCTACAATAAGGGTACCCAGCCTTCAAGATTCTGACACCGGGTAGTTGACACAACACACACCAAGGAATTCAAGTGCAGGGAGAAAAGTGGTCATTAAAAACACTTTGGGAATTCAGGGGGTGTGACAGAGAGTAAAACAAGCACTGTGGTGGCAGCTGCCACTGAAACAATGTTAATTTAAATGACATATACAGACAGATCCTCATGGGCCAATCAGAAACCCCAGATGAGCAAGAGTCCCACTACCTGGCCCCATCCACTTTCTACAAGTGCCAAGAAATGTGTTGGCGAGTACTATGGTGCCCATGGGTACAATTGCTAAGTGGAAAGAACTTTTGTCACCAAATGTGGATGGATTTTTGTGTTTGAGTGGGTTCCTGGAACAGTTCTACCTTTCGGGGTGCCCTGCAGGGGGTAGTCCCACCACAATACTATAGCCCAAAGGCAACTTGCTTGCAGCTGCCTCTCTTATGTTGAGGGGGCCCAGTCCTCACTCACAGGAGAGGGCAGGATCATGTTCTATTGAAGAGATTTCTACTGACCCTTCCAGTCCAGTAAACATGGAGACAAGTTCACAGTTGAACCACAGTCTATTGATCAAGAACAGAACAGACAAAGCATCATCTTCCCAAGAGGTGAAGGACCGATTCCTTTGTCAAAGGCTGAGTCCCTTCCTACTCTTGAAGCAGGAAAGCATCTGCCACAGAAAGGCATACAATGAGCTAGGTATAGCTGTCTTTATGGAGCTCAACTTGGTACTTGGGTTCCCCAGATGCTAGCCCCCCCCCAGGTTGATGAGATGGTGGCCCTGTGCTTCTCTAAGGCTCTGCCTTTTATGGGGTATCCAAACCAACATCCCAACACCCACATTATACTGCTCATGCACAGCTGCATACAGAGCATGTGTGTCTCCCTGGATGTTCACTGTGTTGCAGATGTTTGGGGAGAATGAGAAGAACAGACTAGACCCCTGTGGGGTTTTATCTTCTTTGGTAGTGCTTACTCCTCCTGTGCGGGTTTCTCAGGGGCTCTCACTGTAACAAACAGGCCAATAAACCAGTCTCCTGACTATCTCTTGCTCAGCATAAAAGATCTTTCCAAAGAGTCATGCTGCTCCTGTGCTGATTTGGTATTTCAGGAAATCCAGAAATGCCTGCTGGTTTTTCACCATGGCTATGCTTTGGAAAATAGTGAGGCCCAGCTAAGGCCTAGTGGATGGCTCCAAAATAGCAAGGAAATGGCTCTGAGTTTGAGTAAGATGGCCCTACACTGCAAGGTTAATTTTATGTCACAGTGTTGCAGATCCCTGCAAAACAACTATACCATCTAGTTAACTAAACTCTGTTTCAGTTATTGATAGATATAATAAACTCAGCTGCTGTGTGCAAGTGCTGCATAATAATTTTACAAATATAAAAACCCACAATTAAAGCCTCGGTGCGATTTTTTCTGAAGATATAAAGCAAAAAGCCCAAATTAAAAAAGGGTTAACATTACAGCTTCACCATGCTGGCTGGTTCTAGAACAAATATAACAAGTTTATTCAGGAAGGAAATTATGCAAAATGGAAAGTTATATTGAAACTGTATGTCAAAATCTGAGACAACTAAGAACACACCATAACACAACTCTGACTGTTTTCTATTCTTCCTGCTCAAGAGCTGTTTGCAAATGAACATCATAAAGACACCCAATGGAGCAGAAAAAGCTGCTTCTCTGGAGAAGTTTAGACTAGTGGTTGAGACAATTTAGACTCATCAAGCAGGAGAGGTACACTGGCCATGTTTAAAGGTATTTCTAAATGCAGTCCCATAAATGGCAGAGATACTAAGAACCCCCAAAAAAGGAAGAAAGGGGGAAGCATGAGGCTATAAAAGGAGCTGCATGCTCAGAGCCCACCCCTTCTCCCTCCAGCTGAGCAGGACGGAGAGTGAGGAGGCCGCAGTGCACAGTGCTTAGCCCTGCAGCAGCGGGGGTGGAGGGAGTGGGAGGCAAATTCACTCACCACCACCGCCGGGCCTATGAAGGAACAGCCAAGGGATTTTTACCCTTTGCCAAAAATGCTGGGGATGTGTCCTCATGGCCCATGAAAGGCATCACCTCACTGCCTACACCCCTCAAAGAGCCTTGCACTCTACCTCCTCCAACCTCCTGGTGGTCCCTGGCCCCAAGGAAGCCCACTTGACCTCAACCAGGGCCAGAGCCTTTCCCATTCTGGCCCCCACCTGGTGGGACAAGCTCCCAGAGTAGATCAGGGCCCTGACAGAACCCAGACAGTCCCACAGGGCCTGCAAAAGGGAGCTCCTCCACCAGGCATTTGGTTGAGGTTGACCCGGACCATCACTTCCAAATTGCCCTCAGGCCCCCCCTCTCCTATTACGACTGCAACTAATCTGCCTAGCCCACTGGGTCCCATTTAGAGTTGAACTGAGGCTCCTTTGCAGTTCTATCATTTTATTATTGCTGTTATCATGTTGGGGTTATTGTTGCTGTACTGTTATTGCTGTTGTCACATGTGTTACCTCATGTTATCTGTACCTGTTTCCTGTTCCCTGTAAACCACCCTGATCCTTCGGGGGAGGGCGGAATATAAATATAAATATAAATATAAATATAAATATAAATATAAATATAAATATAAATATAAATATAAATATAAATATAAATATAAATATAAATATAAATATAAATATAAATATAAATATAAATATAAATATAAATATAAATATAAATATAAATATAAATATAGGGGATTGCTCCTGGCACTATGAGGGTCCACTTAGCGGGGCTGGCATTTTCCAGCAAGATGATAGGATCCTGGGATCCTGCTATATCCTCTGGCCCGGAGGGCAGTGGAGGGATGGGGATAGGCTCTTCCGCTTAGGCAGGATCAGAGGTGCCCCATCACAGCACCTTTATTGTACAAATTAATTCAGAAATTGAGGGTTCATGGTATGAGCGGAAGCTTTTTACAGCAGCCTTCACTGTGGCTTTCTTGGAGGCCTTTAGGACCTGCAAATTCCTCGCCCCATCTAGATCATGGGCAGGCATGACTCCTTTAGCACACTCAGATGTGAAGATGTTGGGTGACAGCGTGCTCCTTCTACTTCGAAGGTCCAAGATGGACCAGCAGGGATGGGGAACTGGGGTGCAGCTGGAGAGGAGGGCCTCACGGCCATGCCCAGTTAAGAGCCTGAGTCAGTATTTGGCAGTACAGCCTAATGTGTAGGGGAATTTATTTTTACATGCTAATGGGACATGCTTGTTAAGATTTCAGTTTGTGGCAGTGTTGAGGTCCAGCCTGCAGCAGTTGGGGATCCCAAGTAGCTGTTACAGGATGCACTCCTTTCGGATAGGGGCTGCCACCCATGCTCACCGATGGGGGGCTTCCCCTGAACAGATAAAACAGGTGGGAAGATGGCAATTGGAGGCCTACAAATCACATGTGAAGCCGGGGGCAATTACTAACATTTAACTAATTGTAGGAGTACCTCATGCCTTGGCTGTGTGGCTTGCTGAACACAGTTTCATTTATTGGGGGCATTGTTATGCTGTGCGAAGTGGCTGGGGCTCAGATCTGGGACTAGGGGACCACACGCTGGATTGGATGGGCCGGTGTGGGATGTGATGGGCTGCGCTTCTCAACATGACTGACCAAGCGGTGCATTAGAGAGGGGCCCCAGCAGCACTGATCATCCACGATGGATGCAATGACATACACCAGATGAAGCGGGCTGAACTCAAACACTCAACGATGGCAGACTTGACAATTCTTCGGCAGAGGCTGCCTGATACTTGTGTTCTGTGGTTCAATATAGTAGAGCGCAGAAGCTGGAAGGGTGCCGGCTCGGTGGCAAAGATGAACAGGTCTTTATGCAAAATGAATGCAGCAGTTGTGCAATGGGCAGGGACCTTTGAGGGATGGGTTATTAGCCACACAGAAATTGATAAAGATGACAATACATATTACAGGCCAGATGGTGTTCATCTTTCAGACTGGGGTCTGGACATATGGTTCCAGGAGATGAGGTCTGCTTTGGTGGCTTTGGTTGCTTCAGGGGTGAGTGTTGGTGGAAACAGAACTGAAGGGTCCTGTTCTGGTTGAGGGAAAGGGCAGGGGGAGGAGCTTGCATTAATGGAGAAATGCAGGTCAGGGGTACCTGATGACACCCTATAGGGGCATCTACGAGGTGGCAGGCTGTAAACTGCTGATCCAGATGGGGAAGGCATAAAGGTTTACAGGGCCAGATTGCCTTGGGTGGGCCGGTGTTGGTTTATGCCTCTAACAACACCCAAGGTGGGACATCTCCCTGGTGAGAACACCAATGGCCAGGAAACTGGTGACTGCTGGAGTGCATGGCAGACGCCCACGGTGCTATCGGGAATAAGCTTACAGCTCCTATTTCCCTGTGCTGCCAACACTCTTGTTGTATAAATTAATAAAAGCTGTGGCCTTTTGCTATGCCAAAAGAATTCATAGTGTGAGCGTCTTTCTTTGCCCAATATGCCCAACCTACAAATCAACACATCCCAAATCCATTATTGCCCATTCTGAGAGACACAATTAAGAATAATGCTCCAATGAACCATCTTACCTTTAATGCCCGGACCTTCTTGGCCAACAGGCTCTCAATATCACCTGCCACTTTTTCCACTATTTTCTTTGGGACATTCTCTTTTACTTCAAATTGGTTCTTTTTGTCATTGTAGATCTGTTGAGAGATGTAAGAGGAAGAGAGATGGATATTTAAACAAATAGGCTCAGTCTGCCATGAAAATATCATTTGAAAGAAACGTAAAGAATAGTCTAGAAAATGCTCAAGGGTTTCAGCTTCGTTCCCTTAATCCACCACAAAATTCTTGAACTAGACAATTTGCTCAGTCATAGAATACTTTCTTTAAAATAACAGTTGTGTGGCAAAGTTCTACTAGCCTTCATTGCGGGTGCCTTTATAAAAGTACTCTTTTGCTGTAACTTTCCACAGGCATAATCCAAACACTGCAGTCAGCGAGAGAATAAATGAATAAATGGTTGCAAGATGCTCAGATATTACAGTGACAGCTGTCATGTCACTGATATGATGTATTATTATAAAGCATAAAACTGTTAGATGTGATTATGTGTCCCATTGCTAAGGCAGCCTCAATCAACAACAAACAGCTACCTTTGAGCATGGAAATTAGATTAGAAATAGTCCTATGAAACACAAAGGTGTATCCAAACACCTGGTCTGCTTGATATTCTCTTTGAGATTTCTAACTCCCCCCTCACCCCCAAATTCTTCCACTCTGGCAAGCTGAGTGTGCCATACAGCCAGAAGCTTTTGAAAACATGTTTCTCATTTTCTCAAGATTTTTCATGGGATGCCCCCAAGCTTCTGATAGAAAAGTATTTCATGAAATCCCACATATGCCCGACTCAATTGATGAAAGCTAACGGACTACCCTCATTCCTCCCACTGTGCATATAATTCAATGGATACAGAGACTTGTAGCAGATGGTACAAGGCTGAAGGTGGTAGCAGAGTCAGTGAAGCTCAAAACAGATACACAAACAAGCGAGTATAATGACAATCTGTAAAACGAAAGCAAGGAAATGTTCAAGGTAAATAAATACTAATAGAGAAACAGCAATTTGAATGAATATTCCTAAAATTCATACAGCTCTGCTAGTGTTTTGCATTTTTACTCAATGATTGCATGAAATTGTAGGACACATTGTAAGTCACATCAAGCAATGACTGCAGTGAAGTTGCAAAGAATGGATTTATGCAATATAGTAGTGCTAATCCCTGCTTACACAAAACGCCAACACCATCCAGGCTCCCTCCTGGCCTTGGCCTGCTTTAGGGTCTCTGAGGTCCCGCCAGGGCAGGTCCATGCACAAGGGAAGAGACAGGCCTTTGAGGCCCAGTTCCTCTCCCTCCTCATGGTGTCCCTGCAAGGATATGAAATGGCTCATTTGGCTTCATGGTGCTGCGTTTGTACACATCCATGATGGTGGGATAGTGGCATGCTGCTATCCCACCATCCTGTGGCGAGATCCCTGCTTTCTTTGCTGCCGCGGCAGAACTTTCCTGCCCTGGAGTTGTGTACGTGCATGCAAAACTCTGGGGTGGACCATGTGTGCTGGGGGACGCTGTCCCCTGTGCAGACATGGGAAGCAGTGGGGCATGCTGCCCTGCCACTAGGAATTGGTGGTGGCCTGGCAAACCCAGCAACGTGTGTGATCAGTCTTAGCATCTAAAATTATATTATTTAGCATATCTGCAGGATTTAAAAGTATGAATGCCTTAGCTTTGTATAAACAAAACTGCAAATACATTAAATACTTGTGGGAGAACTGCAACACTGTATGCTATCTTACCATCTGTATGTTATTTTTTGCCATATGAGAGGTATGGGGGAAATTAAAGTTCAAATTTGATAATAAACACAATAAAGTGCATTATTTAGAAACAAACATACAGTCACAAACTGTATAAAGTTTAACTGGATTTCCAAACATAATAATTAAAACACTAGACTTTTAAGTAGCAGCATCTTAACATGTTAAAATTATTCACAATTAATTAATATATTATCCTGGAAAGTATGGTTGTTTACCCATGGAGACAACTCTTTGTCAACAGAGCATCCACTTGGGGGCATATGTGTGGCATTTTCTCACACTCACTATTTCCCATCCCTAGCAGAATGTTTTGCCAGCTTTTCAAAAGAAAAAAAGAAAAAAAAGAAAAAAAAAGTCAGTAGTAGCTATATCTCTATAGTAGTGCTTCCCAGTGCAGTGCCCATGGTTGAAATGGTGTCCACTTTCTTTACTGCCAGCTGAAGCCTAGATATCTGACATGAAAAGGCAGAAACAAGGGGGCAGGACTCTTTCCAAGGCTGTTTTTACTTTTGAAGGAGGACTCAGTGGAAACAGGCCTGACAAGCAACCAATTAGTGACTTTTTCCTCTGTGACCTGCATCATTTAGCCAGACCTGGCTACTTGCTGCTGCTCAACAGTAGCTACCCCACAACACCCAGGGTGGTATAGTTAGAGCTCCAAACATCCAGGTAGCACCTGGTAATATTCTGCTACTACAACTGATCTCCAGGTTACCAAGATCAGTCCCCCTGGAGAAAATGACTGCTTGGGAGGGTGGAGTCTGTATGGCATTATACTCTGCTGAGGTCCCTCCCCTCCCCAGGCTCCAGTTCCAAAATTTCCAGGGCAATTTCCGCACATCAGCAAAAATAGTGTTACGCCAGCTGAATGGCAAAGTACTAAACATTAATGTACCTCCCAGCCCCTCCTCGCCTTTTTGCTGTCTTGCCTTTGTCTGCTGCCTTTTCACGCATCTCACCCTCCACATACGCTGCTGGAAATGGCGGAAGAGAGCAACGCGCTTTATATGCGACTCTTTTCTGCCTGTCAATCAATCCAGGCAATCAATTCCTTTTCTTCATGTTTTAAAGGTCCTGCGATGCCCACTAATTTTTTTAAAATCATACTTCTTCCTTGAAACGCCTATGCATAGAATCATAGATGCATAGTGCTTTTTGAAAGTCACCCTGTAGTGGATCACAAGTCCTTTGATACTTTAAAAAATTAATCTCGTTCCTGATTTGGGGGTGGGGAGAGAAAACTTTGGAGAGGCACACTTTGTGTTACAACTTTGAGAAAAAAATTATTTCTGGCATTGCCTGCACACTTGTTCGCCTGTTCATTGCTCCAAGAAGTTAGCCATTTTAAAAAAGAAATTCCCATACCCAGGAACAAGGGAGAGAGAGGTGGGTGTGAGGGCGGGATGATGTTTCACACATTTGAGCCTCCATACCTTCCCTCTGCTGGTTGCCTGCTAGTTGCTCTCCAGTAGCTCGTGCTAAATAGGTTGGTGAATCCACTATTTGATTCCCTGACTCATGCTTGGAGGACGTAGCGAACCGGTTACTGCCCAGACACTGGATGTTACCGACATCATATGGAGGGACTGGAATATAGCAACTTCTTTTGGCAAACATTATACTACATTTAATGAGTGCAGAAGTGTTCCAGGTATTTCCTGGCCTACAGCTGGCAACACTAGGTACAGCAGGCTTTTGGAGTAGGATCTGACAGACCCACCCTGCCATGGAAACTCCATGGGTGACTTAGGCCAATCACACATTCTTTGCCTAAACTATCTCATAGAGTTGTTGTGAGGATAAAATGAATGAGGGGAGAATAAAATAAATTGCCCTGAATTCCCAGTGTGGAAAATGATGTCATATTAAAGTTGAAGACTGGATGGAGGAATTAATAAAAGGAAGTAAGGGAATGGAAAGGAAATAAGGAAGCTGGGAAAGGGGGGAGGATATGTGGGCTGCCAGGAGAAGAAAGAAGACATAGTCTTGGCTGGGATATATGGGGAGTAATGAAGTGACTCCTCCAAGTCCTTGCAAGTTCTTTGCCACACAGCATCTGGCAACATATAACTGGGTCCAGGCTGGTCACTGGCATTGCACAACTCAGCTATAGTTTTCTTGCACAGAGGCTGCCAGGGGGAGGGAATCTGAAGACAGGGAAGAGATAAAAGGAGGGTTGGATCACTAAGGGGGAGGAAGGAAGCAGGAATGGAATGGGAAGAGTTATACAAGTTTTTCTAAATATTCAGGTTTCTTGCAGGCATTCCTGATAGAAACTCATGTGCATTGAAGTCAATGTTTAAAAAATGCAATACTTTACTATTCTTTATCTGGCAAGAGCTGTTTCCATTACAAGTTATTTACCCCAGGTTCTACTATGCTGATAGGAAGTGGGGGATTTTCCTGTTTCCCCATAGCATCAAGGTACAGTTGTGCACCTTCCAGACTCCAATTTATGAAATCATGGAGATTTGGGGATCAAGTCTGGGGAGGGTATAAGGCAGCCATTTTCGCCAGGGGAATTGATAGCTATAATTTGGAGATCAGTTGTAATTCCTGGAGAACTTCATACCCCACCTGGATCCTGGCAACCATAGTTGTACCCTACATACACATACATCATTTACACATTAGATTCAATATGTAATGTCAGCAAGAGAGAAACCCATATCCCAATGTACATTCACTCTACACAATTTGCTTGACATGCGAATAGAGAATTAACAGTTACAGAAATAGATTTATGAATGTATGTAGGTTGTAGTCCAACCAGCTTATGGAATTGGAACAAACCAGAAATATTTTTCAGTTGTTGTTTCTAGATATATGCCGCTTCCATGTATTTTCTTAAAAAAAAAAAAAACTGCCTTGTGGAACTGCTGTTCATTGAACAGCCAGTTCCAAACCAGTAATATGAAGACAGCTGGAGATGCCAGAATACCAAATCTCTTTTCTCCCCCTGCTTGTCAAATAGCAAGGTTTGCATACGAGAGGAGGGGAAAAATACTTTGCTACAGCAACCTTTAACAAATGAGTACTGAACATAACTGATTCTTAGGACTACCTCCTATTATTCTTTGGGTAAGTAGCTGCCTAACAAAATAATGTGTTTTGAAGACAATGTAGGTCCAACTGAGCAGGAGCAATTGGGGAAGCAAAAGAAAAAGGACAACCTTAAAAGAGAAAATTTTGGATGCAGAGGGCATCCTGACCTCAATATTTCCTATTATGAACTGGTGAATCTGTCCCTATTGTCTACAGCTAGCTTTACCCATGATTAATAATCAGGGAGTGCTGCACTTTTGCCATATTTTTCTCTACTATGCCTCGTCTTAAAAGGCCGACCTCAGGTTTACTGGAAGATTTCAAAACGATGGCGTGACCAAATATTGTGTCCAGTTTTATGCTGTTATATACAAATGAACTGAGTAAGTTCATTATGGTAGAATAAACAGTGTTTGTCAAAATATTTTAATGATGCTAACACAGAGACATTTGTCCTCATGTTGACTGTGGGTCATGTTATTGATACACAACCAACTTACCCCCCCCCCCCATCATGATCCCCAAGTCACTGAACTATCAACAGTGCGCAAATTGCCTGTCATTGCATTTTAATTGCTATTTCTACTACCTACTGATGACAAACACTAGAATGTCAAGGTCTGAGATATAAGGAAGGAAAAACAAGGAAATCCCCAATGGGAAGTGTAAGATTTGAAAATCAAATTTAGAACTATCAAGCCATCCATTTCCGCTTATTGATTTTCTTCCTTCGGATAGGATTTTGAAATGAGAATGCAGTGTCTGAAACTCTTGATGTTTCAAAAATATTTGTACAGCTTCAACTTTAGCAAGATTTCTAGAAATTTGAAAAACGTGATAGAACAACACAGTGCAATTTCTGGAAATGTAATGTAGATCTGGAAATTTAATGTAGAAATTATGCAAATTGCTCATCTTTTGCCCAGCCATCCCTCAGCAACAAAGTACTTATCATGCAAGATGTACATTTCTTGCAAGAAAACTATTTTCTGTTAGATATCTTTCAACTTTCCAAATGAAACAAGCATGAGGTTCATGTGAATTTAAACTGTACATGTTAAAACAGCCAAATTTGCAACATTTGAATGTGTGATATACTACAATATATATTTTTCCAAACTAACCTAACCTGCTTTTGGCAATGCTTTTCTCACCCAGAGAATTAAAAGAATTCCAATGAAATCATCATCATCATCATCATCATCATCATCATCATCATCATCATCATCATCATCATCATCATCATCATCATCATCATCATCATTACATTTAACCCCATTAAAACCCATTAGAACCCCCATTAAGACTTTAAAATACCAACATGATGGCAGAAAATCCCCACCCCTCCCCTTCATAATAACGGAGATAATGGAGGAGAGCGATGTACAGTTCCTGATTCCCGGGGGGAGGATGGTGTCCCTGATTTGCTGCCTCAGCCATAGACCTGGTGGAAGAGCTCTGTTTTGCAGGTCCAGCGGAGTATCGTAACAGTCTGCAAAATCACTGGTCAGGGGTATCTCTGTTTTGAACTGTACTACAGAATTAGCTATGTATAAACAATTTAAGAGCCTCTTGTGGTGTAGAGTGGTAAGGCTGCAGAAAGGCTGACTCAGCCTTCCATCCTTCCGAGGTCGGTAAAATGAGTACCCAACTTGCTGGGGGGTAAACGGTAATGACTGGGGAAGGCACTGGCAAATCACCCCGTATTGACTCTGCCATGAAAACGCTAGAGGGCGTCACCCCAAGGGTCAGACATGACCCGGTGCTTGCACAGGGGATAACTTTACCTTTACCTTAAACAATTTAAATTTTTTAGCAGCCACTAGCCAGCTGGCCAGGAGCAGAAGTAGGTAGGTAGGTAGGTGGCAAAATATGCCATATGTGGCAAATTTAAACATGCAATTTTTATAGCATAGAATCTTTCTCAGTCCTGCTTTACAATGAAATTTGTGGAAAGGTTTTAGTAAAGCTTGGGTAGCTACTGGGTGAATGGGAAACACAACAGCCATTTCCCTCAACACTGTTCCTGTGGCAACTATTTCATCCCCCAGGTACCATGGCACTTCAAAAAATGAATATTAGAATACCAATATTATCAGAGTAACAATATTTGTAACAAGTTTTTAAATGGGCTTGAAAGGGGTGACAGGCAGGAAGGCTGTTTTAAGACCAGGAGTGTGCCCAGCTCTGCCCCTGGCTGCTTGGAAGCTGGGAGGGGACCAAAGGACACCCAACCAGATGAGAAGTGGTGTCATGGCAGGCCCTCCAGCGGAGAAGACTTACCTACTGATGGGTTCTTCTTCTGCTGCTCAGGAGGAGAAAGGTGAGTAGAAGGATGAGGAAGCCTCCAATTGGCCCTCAGTGGGGCAGTGCCCTCTCCATATTGGGGGCATATTCCCCATTGACGGCCATTCTGGTAGGGTGAGTCTTGTCTGCACAGCAACTCAACATTATTAATGCTAATGATATAGATATAATGATATTTTGGCATCGATTTTATTTTTTTAATTGCAAAAGTTTCAGCTGCCCAGGGAATGGAGGCAGATGCTGTTTGGGGGCTGGGATAGGGAAATTGCAGGAAAACTTGCTATGTGAAAGACCTATTGCCATTATGCTGCCATTATGACCAGTCTCACCAGCAACAGGGAAATCACACAAGCCTGCCCCCATGTGGCAATCACCCCAGAGACAACTCTGACCACAACCTGGCAATTCCTCATTGAGGAAATTGTGTCAACAGCTATCAGCCACAATGGTTAAATGAAACCTCTGAGTTGAAAAGCACTATCTTTGATTACTAGATGATAGGGGTAAAGAATAAGAGCTGATCACCTCTTTTATGTCCACATTGTCAGCTGTTAGGCATCTGGCTGACCATTATTGTCAACAGAAACAGAATGTTGAACTAGATGAATCTGAACAATCCATCAAGGCAGTTCTTGGCCCCTGTCTAGCACACCCTTTGAACTGCCTGAGAAAGAATCTGAGTCACTCCAGACCCTTCTGGGGGCAAAAGGTTGTTCAATTCTTTAGGCAAAGCCAGAAAAAGCATGATGCCCTCATTTCTTCGTTGTACCTACTGTTCTTAAATGTCGTTGTCTGGTGTTTACATTTCAAGGGATGACTGTAATCACAGTGCTGTCTCTGTTACATTATCAGAATGCCAACTTCTGTGTAGCGTCAGGGATAATCAAGCAGGCAGTGATGGGAGTGACATTAGGCCTCTCTATCAGCATGCTGGAATGATTGTGCTGTCGGTTGTATGTTATGTGGAAAACATCATGCAGCACACTAACAGCAGGCTGGTGGGGAGTAATGATAAATTCACATCAACTGATATAAAAGCAAATGTAGAATCAGAGAAATTAGGAGAATGGGGTTGACCTATGGGAATAAAATACTACCTAGCTTTTGGGAGAACCAAAGAGCCATTCCATACAGATCTACTAAGAATCCTGCTCAAGTCTTCTAAATGGAGCTTACTTCCAGGCAAGTGTTCTTATGAGTGAACTGCTAGCCAGCTGCAAGGCTGCCAGCAGAAGAGCAGCACCATTTCAGTACCATGGGACTTCAGGTCACAACTGCCCAAACAGCAGCAGTGTCACAAGTGTCTCAGAAGCCACTCAGAGCTGATGTTTGCTCTCTGCTCTCAGGAGGGAGTAAATAAAGCAATTTTAGGCAGGATGAACACATTGCTGACTCAGGAGTGAAATACTGGCAGGTGCCAGGACTGACGAATGAACTTGCAGTCTCTGCACCTGCTTTACAACCTCTACTACTTACAACCCCCCACATAAGAACCTTAGGCCTACAGAGAAGGAATGTTCATAAGAGATAATAAAGCATGGTATAGGAGAAGGACTGACATTTAAACACACTCACACACACACCCCTGTACACCTTGCAAAAAGCAGATGTCCTAGCAGTTCATTGCAACAGAGAAGTGATGGAGGAAAGTATGCAGTTTAGCTACTCCTTAGGGACAGCCAGCTATAATGAAGCAAACAAATTCAATGAGCAAAAAGTATCCCGCTGCCTTAATGAAACAACTCTGCAAAAAGCTGTAATGGGAACATGAGAAAAATGGAAGAATAATTGATGCTATAGTTTGACTTATCTGAAACAATCATGCCTTGTTCTACAGAAACTTATACTCTGAACTTTTTATCGCTCCCTATTTTCTTGCCTAATGAACTTCCTGCAGCAAGTTAATTAATAGGAGTGCTGTTTTTCTAAATGGGCAGGAAAAGAGATGGATATTGCTCATTTCCATATGCAAGCTCATTTAAGTATAGTCAAATGAGGACTCACTCGAAGTTTACCATAACGCTGTCCTAAAGATATCAGTAAGACAAAAAATCACCGACCTCGACCAATAAAAAAATTAATCACATGACAATCCTACTACAAGTGAATGCTGTGCCTCTGTCCATGAAAGTTACAGCCACTGATACACAAAGTAATTAGTACGAATAATTATTCAACTTTGTCCTGCACAAACAGTGGGCTAGGGCCAAGATGACTTTTGGCCTTGCAATCTAAATAATCCAAAAATGGTAACAGGAACTTTCAGGATTTGATAACAAATAAATAAGAGATGAGTGGGAGCAGGAGGGGAAGGAAATGGGGAAGCAGGCAACACTTCTTCCGGCTGCCAGGGAGGGGTCTGTGTTAAAATTCGGCTTCTGAGGAAAGAGTTTAAATCAAGAAAGATGATTTGATGGATGCAGGTTCAGACTCTTTGCTCACATAGACCGTTTATGCACTGGAGGTTTCATGCTGGGCTGCAGGCTGGAGTTTTAGTCGTGGCAGGTTGCCCCACCTCTTCCTGCACCCACATGGGGGAGCATTTGGCCTGGTGCACCTCATCCACCCCCTATCTGTCCTCCTGATAGGTGGGTAGGGCAGTGAAGTTCCCAGTGCATAAACGGTCATAGAAAAAAGTATGAAAGTTGGAGCAAAATAGCAGACATGAAAAAGTCTGCAGCATATGACTTGTGCAAAAAAGAGAACCAGGGAAGATGAGAATAAAGGGAAGACATAACAAGATTTAAGGACTTTGATCCTGAAGCTGATCCAAATATAAACACCATCCATGCATCTGTTTGACTGCTTTGAAGTGTTAAGGGTTTACTTAGCAATACATCAGCCAATTTCTTGTTTAGTGTTACTTATGATGTTTCTAGTGGTAAAGCAACTGCCTAAGGCTCAGGGCTTTTAGAGAAGACGTCCATTTTGTGCCAAACCACATCTCTGTATTTTTTTTAATGCCTGGGAAAATACAGGTCTGTGGTTACAGTGTATATTTTATAAATGCTTGACTGTGGTTTTGGCCTCTAGCCAAGACATGAATGTCAGTGGTATTATAGGTATTCAGAGGGCACACAATGTTACAACCTATCCCTTGCATCATAGAATAAATTAACAACAAAAACCCATCATCTCTCATAACTCTAGCAACACTATGCTCATGCATCTAAAGCCACTATCCTCTAAAATTCAAAAGGATCTGTGATCCATTTCATCAAAGGAATTCTAAGCATCAGCAGTTATAACTAGAATCCTAAATGAAGTTCATCTGCTCATGCCAGAATATGTCCTTGGATTTTCAAGATTGCTTTTCTGTCTTCTAGTTGATACAGCCTTTTCTATTACTGAATCATAAGAGTCCTTATTAAGGAACTCATAAAAGGCAGTGTGTTGCTGTAGTTAGACTGTAGCTAGTCATGAAACTCACTACCTGACCTTGGGCCAGGCTAATGTAACCTACTACACTGAGTTGATGGAATGATAAAGAAAAAACCATGAAAGCCACCCTTGGTTTTCTGGAGAACATTTTTTATAGGTATATTATTTAAAAAATGGGAAGAAAGACAGCATAACATAGCTTAATCTTGTCAGATCTTGAAAGCTAAGCAGAGCTGGTACTTGGATGAGAAACCACTGAAGACTCTGAAGGGGAAGGCAATGGAAAAATCATATCTGTTTTTCACGTGCCTTGAAAGCCCCTTGCTGGGGTCACTAAAAGTTGGCAACAATTTGACAGCACTTTACATACATAATTTAAATAGGTGTATATGGATAGAATCATAGAATCAGAGTTGGAAGGGACTTCTTGGGTCATCTAGTCCAATCCCCTGCACTATGCAGGAACTCACAACCCTATCGCTCATCCACTGTAACCTGCCATCCCCTTGAATCTTCACAGAATCAGCCTCTCTGTCAGATGTCTATCCAGCCCCTGTTTAAAAAATTCCAATGATGGAGAACCCACCACCTCCCTAGGAAGCCTGTTCCATTGAGAAGCCGCTCTAACTGTCAGGAACTTCTTCCTGGTGTTCAGACAGAATTTCTTTTGAATTAATTTTATCCCATTGGTTTTGGTCCGTCCTCTGGGGCAAGAGAGAACAACTCTGCTCTATGCTCCATATGGCACCCTTTTAAATACTAGAAGATGGTTATCAGATCCCCTCTTAGTCATCTCTTCTCCAGGCTAAACAGACCAAGCTCCCCCAACCTTTTTTTTCATATGTCTTGGTCTCCAAACCCCTCACCATCTTTGTTGTAAAAATAATGTAAATATAAGACCGCATAAATAGTTTCCTCCCCATTGCATTTACAAAGTTTTTTTTCTGACACACATGAGATGCGCTCTCTGTGAAGAGTAAAACTGTAGCTGAAGTATGTATGGATATATCCTGTTTGAAATATGGACATTTTTACATTGAAATTTTGAATTGTGGTCTTATATTTACATTATTTTTACAGAGTGGTGTTCCTAGATATCACATATTTTAGAAGGAGGTGCTCCAAAAAGAAATATTATACCAGTATTTGTTGGGGCTACATGTAACAGCTTACACAGAAAATATTAGACTTTTCCTTTTTAATATTTGTTCATTCTAACATGTTCCTACATTTATTTTTCCAGGATTTCCCTTCACCATACAGCTATACTTCATAATTGGTTTCAGATAAGAGTGCATTTTTCAATAATATTGACCACTGAGGAAGACCTAGTAGGGTCGAAACACATTTGGTCTATTCATGTGCAGTTAGATCTGTATTTATTTATCATACTTCTATACCGCCCTCCCCGGAGGCTCAGTTTAGTTTTTTAATATGGTTTTTACTTTGTTTTTAACCTAATATTGGTGCACTTTAATAAATAATTGTTTAAATTTTATATTGTTTTACAGCTCAACTTTTGAGTTCCTGTCCAGGTCCATATGGGAGACAGTCCTCTTCAGTCCTCTCTTTGTACATTCTGCATCAGAATCTGCCTCTGCCTTGTACTATTTCTTACTGGAGGATTCTTTAAATAATCCTAGTTATATTTTCACCCTTCCTTTTGGGGTCTGGAAACTTATTTATTCCTCTTAGATCAGTAGTTAAGATACTAACTTGATCCCAAAATATTATAATCAAGTTTTAGGTAAAGGTAAAGGTATCCCTTGTGCAAGCACCGAGTCATGTCTGACCCTTGGGGTGAGGCCCTCTAGTGTTTTCATGGCAGACTCAATACGGGGTGGTTTGCCAGTGCCTTCCACAGTCATTACCGTTTTACCCCCCAGCAAGCTAGGTACTCATTTTACCGACCTCGGGAGGATGGAAGGCTGAGTCAACCTTGAGCCGGCTGCTGGGGCTGAACTCCCAGCCTCATGGGCAGACAGCTTCAGACAGCATGACTGCTGCCTTACCACTCTGCGCCACAAGAGGCTCTTAATCCAGTTTTACTACACTTCATATAACCAGAACCTTTCCCAGGTGCTCTGTTCTAAAAGCTTTATTACATCTTTGTAAAATATTAGCCCTTAAAAAAATTAAAAGTATATGGTGGTTCTTTTTTATTATGTGTGTGTTTTGCAGGAGAAAGAACATGCTACAAATAATGCTTATGTAATCAGACTTTAGTACATTTATTAAAGGGCTATGGTAGAGCATCTGCTTTACATATAGAACAGTGGTCCCCAACCTTTTATCACCGGGGACCGGTCAATGCTTGACAATTTTACTGAGGCCTGGGGGAGGGGTAGTCTTTTGCCGAGGGACATCACCGCCGCCTGAGCCCCTGCTCCTCTTGCTTTTCCGCCGGTGCCCCTGACTTCCCACCACCAGCTAGGGGCACTGCCAGCAGCAACTGTGCAGTGCCATGCCGAGGGGGAGCCATGGTGGCTGCTGGAGAGCCAGTGGCAGAGTGGCAGGGCAGCCCCCGAGGCAACAGCTGGGGAGGAGGACGAGGAGGAGCTGCGGCCCGGTACCGACTGATCCACGGACCGGTCCTGGTCCCCAGACCTGGGGTTGGGGACCACTGAATAGAAGATCCCAGATTGGTCTCCAACATCTTCAGTTAAAAGGATCAGACAGTAGGCCTGGAGGTCCACTACTGGTCAGAGCAGACAATACTGAACTTGCTGGACCAAGAAACTGATTCAAAATGAGGCAGCTACTTATGAGTTCAAAATATTTTAAATTCTGTTCTGTGTATTTCAGTGTTGATATTATAGTGAGGAAAGAGCTGGTATACAGGCTTCTCTATACGATAATGACCCAATTTCATATCTAGAAAACAGAACTGTGGGATATCCCTACATGATTTCACTGAACATGAACTGGCCCTTTCTGATTTGGTTAAGAGTTAAGTGCCGTTACTGCTGGAGAAGTAAATAAATGCAGCTATAAAATGCTTTGTTCCATTTTCAGTTAACCCATATGAGAACTTCCTCCCTAGTCAATTTCCTCCTCAAGTCAACTCACCTGATCTGGCTACATGAATCCATGCCATAGTGAGCTCATGACAAGACTACTGTACTGCACTCTACATTGGTCTGTCCTGTAAAGTTAACTTAGAAGTTTCAGTTAGTTCAGGATGCTGTACCTCATATACTGTCAAGTGCTAAGAGAATTATGCATACTGTACCCATACAGCAGTAATTCCTCTCAGCTCTTGGGTTCAGTTCAAAGTAGTTGCTGTCACACACACAACTCTACATAGCATTGGGCCCTCATATCTGCAGCACCACCTCTTTCACTAATCTTTAAAAATGACAGCTTCACTCAAGTGTAAATGGATAAGATTCACAGTTGTCCATACATGTGTATTCTCTGCTCTTTGATTGCATTGTTTTACATGATGCAGTCTACCTTCAGTTTCAGTGAGAACGGCAGGCCATAAGCTAGGAAATACATAAAGGTTTTTCATAGGATTTGTATATAAAGAACATGTAAATGTAACAGAAATTCCCAGACAATTTCTGTGGAAATAATGTCATGTGCCTTGCCTGGGTTAATGTAAAGGCAGCACCAGTGAACTGGAAAGTTTAACAAGCAATAGAAATATATTGTTCCATTAAATGCTCTGAGACTACTGTAGTACCACAGAAAACCATCATAGTCCTCAATACTTACTTCATGATAACAATCCCTTATTTCCTTTCCTTTCCAATTTAATTAGTAGAATAGAAAGGATAATAAAACCAAAGAAGTTTATAGAGTACAAGAAATATCTACATCGTCTCACCACTAGTGCTGTTACACTCTTTTGTAGGCTTTATCTCTGCATAAAACACTTCACCGGGGTTCAGTGAAAATGATCACATGTCACATGCATCTGTGTCCGTATTGTTTCCACAATGACTCACTAAGAATCTCTGTAGGCTAAGATTTAATGGGTTAGAAACTGTAACAGTTTGGGAAGGTGCTAATTTCCCCAAGGCAATTTACCAGCCTTCACAAATGAAGGTGAATGAAAACCCAACAAATGGGACATATGGGGCATGTAATATCTAAATCATTGCACCATGTCCATCATAACTACCTTGCTATCTGCAAGTAGAACTGGTCATCTCCCTATCAACACTCTCAAGTTCATACAGTGAGGTTAGTTGGTTTCATTTCTTTTTTATCCAATCACACAAATTAGATGTGCGTCAATGGGGTTTGCAGCGGGATTTAACACTATAAAGGTAATTATTTAAAAGAAGGAAGTTTGGATCAACAATTCTTAAGAATAATTCTTAAGAGATTTTTAAAAGGAAAAAAGTATCCAGAAAGATGCACCACTAAGGTATATTTACTCAAGATCAAGGACAGATACTCCAGAATCTATATTCCTTTCTAGACTTGTTTGGAAATAATCATAAATTGCATGACTAAATTTGGTTACATCTGAAATTAAACATCCAAAACTACAGGTGAATCCCACACATTTGACAGATTAGTCTGATAATAACTTGCAAAACATTAGGAAGAATTGAGCTTAGGGAACTGAAAAAAAAAAAAACAAATGAGTTTTTTTAGATTACTGTAAACTTATTAGGATTGGACTGTTGGTTTACTAACTCATTCATTTGATTATTTATTTTGATGATTAGTCAGCTAGTATTATCTGATAAAATGAGGAAAAAAACATGAATACTCCACAAGCTGTGAAATAAAATTAGTCAACCAATAAAGCTTTATGAAGGAAATTAATTTTGTGCACTTGACATTGGGTGAAAATACATGAATTTACAAATGTAATTTTCTTTCAGCTGCGCTGCAGATCATGAAATATCCCAAACCAGTCCCAGTCTACTGGGATAATAAAAGCTGTGGCTAAGGTGTTTGGTATCATCAGAGTTGTGTGAAATCAATTAGTCAGGACCAATTTTAAAAAGAGAAATGGCACAGATCATATTCCAGAGATGTGTGGGATTGCAGGGATCGAGGGAACTTGGGTCAAGGACTTAATTGAACATAAAGACAAAGGAACAGCACTGGAAAACCTCAGTGCTTCAGCCTTTGTGAATATAAAGAACTGCTTTATACTGAATGTGATCCAGCTAGTCCAGTGCTATCTACTGTGACTAAAAACAGCTCTCCAAGGCCTCAATAAGAGGTCTTTCATGGCCCTCCTGCCTAACTGAAGAGATACCTGTGACTGAAACTGAGACCTCATGCATACAAAGCGGTGTTGTACCATTGAACTTCAGGCCCTCCAGGTATCTGAATTATTTTAATTTTGGGAATAGGAATTAGATGTTGGTTTCTTTTCTTTTTTTAAGCCTGGTATTCAGGAATTTTTAAAAGTTCTTCATTTTTGATGAGAGACAGAATTGTCTTTTTGTGCTCTAAAGCTCCTGTCATCACTTTCATGAGCCCAGAGTGTGCCATAACGCATCAAAAGATGTAGCTTTGCATCAGAAGAAAAGGCAGATTTCCCACAGAATAGTCAGATGATTTGCGTCAGCCCTGCTTCAGGGATATGCTATTTAAATATACATGCTGCTAAGGCATAGCCTCCCAGTGCAATGCTGCTACAGCTGTTACATCCTAGCCCTGAAGCATACCACAAGAGATACCCTTCAGATTAAACATAATGTATGGGAATGTGGCTACATCCTAGAAGAACATGGGAATCACAACTCCCTTCAGCATCTTTATACCTCAGCCATGCAATTCACAGAGACTGTTACCTATGAAAGCTCACCTTCACACAGGATATTGGATGAGACAGGAATGGCAAGGGATCTCACGAAGACTAGTCAGCATTCTCATGTCGAAAGGAAGTGTGTGTGTTTTAAGCAGACTGGTAAACAAAATTGGATTTATAAAGGAAGAAACAGTACTTCTCTTCTGAAAGAGGTATGTCTGGGAAGGAAAGGAACAACTCACTCTCCCTTTCTTTGTCATTCTCCCAGTATCCTATTTTGTCTTGGTTTCCACAAATGTACTGCAAAAGCTTAAGACAGGGAGAAGCTCTTTCTCCTTTGCTTACACACCGTTCAGTATTGCCACTATGTGGGGACTTACCTACAGACCTAACAATCTGGGATTAAGTAGAGCGGGGACTTATTCAGCTGGATTTTATTTATTTATTTATTTTAAACATTCATTAACTTCCTTATGGTGCCCAAGGCAGCTTACAACATAGATAAAATACATAAAACATAAATAAAACCAAGTACATAAAAAAATCTAAAATCACAATACAGGACTGTTAACCATCTTCCACTGTCTCCTTGAGAATTAAAGTGAAGTGGCTAAATGGACCTCCCTGGGAAGACTGTTCCATAATCACAGGGCTGCTTCTGAAAAGGCCCTCTCTTGTGTTCCAGCCAACCTTCCTTGATTGATGGGACAGCCTATCACTATGATCATAATTTTGGAATGGGAACATATGGGAGAAAATGTGTCCTTCAGACACCCCTGGATGTAGCATGCACAACTCAGAAAGCTTGAAGTAGACTGCCTGCTGATAAGTCAATCTCTTTTTACTTCCCATCCCCAGGAAACAAGGTCACATTTATTGTTGCTGGATTTACTTTAGTAATTCAGACCACTAACTCACATGGGCACAACTCACAAGAAATACCCACTAATGAAGAGCCTCAAATGTATCTGTTCTCATGGCAAGGAAATTGAAGGTAAAAATGAATTTAGAAGGGCTGTCTGATGTTTTCATGCTGCGGTCCTAGTAATTCCAAAAGTTAAATTTATCAACCCACCACTTGTTGGGCAGGAAATCAGATACAAATTAAGACATAATGTTGGTAGGCACCATAATAATCTATTTGAATGGGAACAAGGAAAAAATGGAACCAGAGTTATGGCCACAGAGCAGACACAAGATTCACAGTCTTGAAATGGCTGCAGTCCTTTTTCCAAGGGGTGGCACTAGGGGAGAGGAACTCACAGTGGCAGGCCTGAAATGCAGGGTCCCCCAAGGAGCGATTATCCCGTGTTATTCAACAGTTTCAGGCTGGGTTGTCACTGGTATGACACCCAGCTATTTCTGTTGATGGGTGGCCATCCATCAACACTCCCAGATTAATTAGATGTTTCGTGGCCATAGTGGATTGGCTCAAGCAGAGTCAGCTGTGTTAGTTGGTTGAATCCAACTAAAATGGAGGACCTTTGGCTGGGCTGAGGGTAAGGTAGTACAACACTCAATTTTTGACAGGCCCCATATGACACATTCAACCTCAGTCAGGAGTATGGGCATGATCTATGGAGGCCCAGGGACACAAATGTTACTTGCTTGGCATTTTATCACCTTTGTCAGGCATGACAACTTGCACCTCACTTTTCAATGCCTGACCTAGTCACTGTGGTCCATACAATGGTCACCTCCACACTAGACTTCTGTAACTTGATTTATGTAGGCCTACCCTTAAGCTGCTCATGAAACTCCAACTTGTCCAGAATTAAGCAGCTTGGGTCTTTATGAGGACCCAATCGAGAGCACATACTACACCAGTGCTCTCCCCCCACTGCACTGGCTCCAGATTGGAGCTCTAAATTTAGAACCCTTATGTTATGTATTTGGGAACAGTGCTAATTCTAACCACTATTCAGATTAAGGATTGTAAATCAGACAATCATAGGCTCACGTTACAATGAACTCATGGATCAATGAGAACTCCCTAATAAGGGCTAATCAGGTTTATTGGCAGGCTTGTACAAGTGTACATACGTTCTTTATGTCCCCTTTTCAGTGTTTGGTGTTTCTAGTTAGTGTTTGGATTAAATAAAAGAGCTGTTGTTTTTGAAGAGCTGTGTCCCACAGATTTAACAACTTGAATGTATGGGACTGCCTCTTTCCATATGTCCCCAAAAGAGCATTAAGATTGAGTAGTCAAAACCTGCTCAGGGTCCCCATAGCCAAAGATGTAAAAGTGGCCTCAATCAGGGCCAGGACCCTTTTGGCCCTGGCCCTGGCCTTGTGGAATGCTCTTTCTGATGAAATTAGGGCCCTCTGGGACTTTAAACAGTTCTGGAGGACCTGTAAGACAAGCTGTTTTTCCAGGCCTATGGTTGAGGCCATTCTACCTGAATTCCATTCAAAGGAAAACTTTAGACACAGTTTTCACCCTCGGTATACACACTTTATTGAAGAATTCGCAGCTTTTAAAGATTTTATAAACCAAATATATTGAATGTATCATGATATGTTATATACAATCCAGTTTGGACAGTTTTTAAAGCCTGTTGTTACCCAACCTGTGCCAAGGGCAGGTTGTATCGGGTGGAGGGGACTGAATTATTACAGAACTGTTATTTTCCTGCCATATCTTATCTTATCTTTTTTGATTGTATTTTATGTCAGGGGTTTTAAGGGGAGTTTTATAGAGGTTTATAACCCACCACAAGCCATTTGGGAGTGGCAGGTAAGATACGGAACTAATAAATAAATAATAAATACATTAATAATTATAACTATAACGATAACGATTATGATTATGATATTATTTTTATTCCAAACAATACAGAAGGGGGCAGGAATTCAACATGGAATGGATGGTCTTCATTTTTAATTTTAGCATGGGCCTCATTTTTTGCACTTTCAACCATTAAGTTCATCTTCCTAAACTTTAACCTGCAGACCTGCTTGCTATTCTAGCAACTGGCTTTTCCATTCCTCATAATTCTGCCAATGATTTTTAACACTGACATATGTCAAATTTTATTTAAGTTCTGCACCTGTGCCTCCCCTTGAGTTACAACTATAACATACTGAATTGCTACACAGTTCATTTATACTTTGCTAGACTCCAACAGCAAGTATAAGCACCAACGGTCACATGTATCGAAAAGCCAGGATTTGTGGATTATTATTTCTAGGCCTGCCACAGCTCTTTGACAAATCATGACCTCTATGTAGGTCAATTTCCTCATTTCAGAAATAAAATGATAAAATCCTCCTAAGGAGTCTGTCATTAAAGTTTTCAAAAATAAAAAGAACATGGCAGAATATACTATGAAAGCAGTATCTATTAATATTCTGCTGCAAATCTCTAGAGATGAAAGGAGATTGTTAAAGTTACTACAACGAGCAGAGAACACTCAAGTGTTCACACGTACACACACCAGAGTTCTCTAATAATCCAGTCTAATTAAACATTTCTCTACTGCTGCTTCAATACAGCATAGGACAGAACTACAGTAATTGAGAACAATGTTGCTTAAAGTTGCAGACATGGAAAAATCCACATACGCTATTCAATATTACTGTCCTACATTTCCAACATGGAGTCAGTCAGTAGCATAAATTAATCCTTCTTGACAGTATGCTGCCTATTTCCGATTTCACCTCTTCTTGATCTTCATCAAAGGAATGAAAATATATGATGATATAAACCAACTTTACACACTTCATTCTTGATCAGATGCACCCTTTAGCTCCAAATAATTGTTTTAAAACACAAATATAAATGTTCTTTTCCTCTGTCTCTCCTTAGATTATAGGCAAATACCAACACCCATATGTACCCCTATGAAAGTATCTGCTGACATAGCACAGAAAAGCACAATTTTTTGAGAACTAAAGACATAATTAGAAAGAAAGGGAAACAAAATCCAAAGAGTAATGTGGTATTTGAAATGCATAATCATCTCCTTTCCTTATACTTCCTTCATTTTCACAAATCAACATTGTAAGGTAAAAGTATCCCTTGTCCAAGCACCGGGTCATGTCTGACCCTTGGGGTGACGCCCTCTAGCGTTTCATGGCAGACTCAATACGGGGTGGTTTGCCAGTGCCTTCCCCAGTCATTACCGTTTACCCCCCAGCAAGCTGGGTACTCATTTTACCGACCTCGGAAGGATGGAAGGCTGAGTCAACCTTGACCCGGCTGCTGGGATTGAACTCCCAAACCTCATGGACAGACAGCTTCAGACAGCATTTCTGCTGCCTTACCACTCTGTGCCACTAGAGGCTCTTAAAATCAATATCGTAACTGTGCTCAAACCTTTAAATACTTTTTAAAGCAATACTCTAAAATGCCCAATACTCTAAAAGGTCCATGGAAATTCTGGAAACTTTAATGAAACCCTACCACATTCCTTCATAACTACAGGCCAGCACATACCGAAAAGTATGTGGAACAGCAGTCCCCTACATCAGTGGTCCCCAGCCTTTTTATCACCGGGGACCACTCAACGCCAGGGACCACTCAACGCCTTTTACTGAGGCCCAGTGGGGGGTAGTTTACTCCTCTACTCTCAACCACTGCCCTAACGCTCTCTGATCGCTAAGATAATGTTTAAACATCCCTTCAAAATAAGATACAGACACGCCACAACAACGAACATAAGGAACATTTTATTTTCATAGAAATTTTAACTCATGACAATGACAAATCAATGGGAACCCTGAGCTTGTTTCTCTGCAACGAGATAGTCCCATCTGGGAGTGATGGGAGACAATGACACCCGAAGTGTGTTGCAAAGGGCCGGGGGGGGGGATGAAGTAAAGGGCCGGGGGGGGGAGAAAGTGTCCTTCGGGGCCCACCTCCAATTAGTCGAAGGACCACATGTGGTCCGCGGCCCACAGGTTGGGGATCGCTACCCTACATTACCTTTTAAATATAATCTTTGAACTTTCACTTGCATCTTTAACCGCTCCTGCGGAGTGGAATAAATAAAACAGTAAGCCCTAAGGGGGAGGAGAAAGGGCGGGCTCTGTCCGGGATAAAAACTCGGAGGGCCCAATCAGGAGCTGCGAATCGGCTCCTGATCAGGCCCTCTGAGTGTCACTCCAGGGCCAAGCGGCCAATGGGGAACCGCACAAAGCCCGGCTCCTCATTGGCCGCTTGGCCCAGCCTCGTCTTGCCCGGCTGGGGGCTCACTGCACATGAGAAGCAGCCTTCCCCAACAGTGAATACTCCTGCTGGCTTCCCTTTGCCCAGACACACACACACTCACACACACATACACACAACCCCCCTGGCCACCCCCGCATCGTGCCACCGCTGCTTCCCCGCACCCAGACACAAATACACACACACACACTCACCAGCCAAACACCCCTGGCTGCCCCCCCTGTGATCCCCCGCTGCCGCTTCTCTGCCCCACAGAGAGAGAGAGACACACACACACACACAACCCCCCCTGGCAACCCCCCATTGCGCCACCGCTGCTTCCCCGCCCCCACAGACACACACCAGCCAAACCCCCCTGGCCGCCCCCCTGCACGATTGCCTCGCCGCTGCTTCCCTGCCCCCACAGACACGCACACACACACATACACATACACACACATACCAGCCAGCCACCCACCGTGCTCTCCCACTCCTTCCCCCACCCCACACACCCACACACACTCCTCTCTACCCCCCTCTTCCCTCACCACTTCCCCCTCCCAATTAACCCCCCCCGTGATTCCCCCAACCCTTCACACTCCCCCTGTCCCCTCCCCTTTCACCTACCTCTCTGCCTGCCTTCCTTTCTTCCTTCTTACTTCCTGACTTCCTCTATTTCTCCATCTCCTTCCTGTCTCTCTGTCTCTCTCTCTCACTTGCTTCCTGTCTCTCTCCTTTACTTCTTTCCTTTCTCCCTTCTACCCATCCTTTCAACCACCCCTTGCCCTTCTTTCTCCTTCCCATACCCCCTTTCCTCTTCTTCCTTCTTTGCCTACAGTCTGCCTCCCCATTCTCTAGCACCCGCTGTCTTTCTTCTACAGCAGGCTTAATTTCTAGTACAAAAATAAACCTGATGTGATCCAAGATCAGTTGTTCCTCTCAAACTTAGATTTTTCTAGAAAATGTGCTATATCATAAGAGTCTCAAAACTGGAAAGTGTTTACTCATAATAAACCGCACACTTCCTCAGGGTCCATTAGTCCACTTCATTCTACCCAGTGCTCAGAACCACAATTCACAGTTTGGTCACTTGATATATGTATATTCTTACTATCCACAAAACTGCTTAAGTCTCTTCCTCATAGTTTTTAAGTTTTCCATCACAACTCCTCTGGCTTCTTATGTCCATTGATGGCCAAATTCAAAGGGATCCTATTATGTCTTGAGAAGAAAAGTTCACCTGCTAAAATTTCTGCTTCTATCCAACTCTTAAGGCAACGGGGATTGTGTTCTTATTTGGTTATTTCACAAAGTATTTCACAAGGGGAGGGGCTGTAGCTGGTATGTGTAGTCTTGGTATACAGAAGACCTCAGATTAAAGCCCCAAGAGGTAGCAGGTGATGTGATATAACTCTACCTAAGGTCTTGGAGCACTGTTGCCAGTCTAAATAGGCTGGGCCTGAACCTGAAAAATTGAGGTTTCTGGGGGTTCACGGGTTGGGAGGGGCATCGCGAACCTTGAACCCCAAACCTACAGAGTACCAGTTCAGTTCATTGAGTTCATTATGTGGTAGGCTGTCTTTATGTGTGCTAGAGATGTGAAAATCACTGTGGAGCATCCCAAGTGTGTCACCTTATCATGGGCATGGTTTCCGAGTGTGGGCCATCCCTCTCCCCTTTGCCCCTGGGAGGTGATCACCCACCCACCTCCCTACATCATACCCTTAGAAGGAGGTGGTCACCCCCACACCTTTCTACGTCACACCTTTAGAGACAGTCTACCTGGGTAGGTCCGATGGGAGATAGATGGGCTTAATGGACTTCTGGTTGGGTTCCCTGAAGGTGGTTGGGCTTCATAGACTTCTGTGTAGATGTGCTGGGAAAGAGATGGGTTTTATGGACATCTGGGTATGTGTGCTGGGAGATGGGCTTAGTAACCTTATGGTTGGGTGCTCTGGGAGATGGACAGGCATTGTGGAGTCCAGGGTAGGTGTGCTGAGAGATAAATGGATGTGGTAGACTTCTGGGCAGATGCACTGGGAGAAAGAGTCTGGGTGGGTATACTGGAAGAGAGATGGGTTTAGTGGATATCTTGGTAGGTATATTGGCAGAGAAATGGTCTTGGTAGGCATACAGGGAGACAGATGAACATGGTAGCCTTCTGGGTAGGCATACTAAGAGATAGATTAATGTGGTGGACTAAGTGGTAGACTTTGGGGTAGGAGTACTAAGAGATAAAACATGGCTAGGTATACTTAGAGATGGAGCAGCATGATAGACTTTGTGTTCAATAGGCACTTTTTCCATGAGAAAGGTATAGTGCAGCAGGAGATGATGACAGAGAAAAGGAGAAATTAAAGATACGTGTGTTATTATTTGTTTGGGGTGAAGTGGTTTGTGAGTCTTTCTCAAGTACTGGATATCAAGAAGATGGATGATGGGTTGCATACAATACTCAGATCTTTCATTTCTGGCACTCCAGAAGGGGGAGATTCAGTGAAAGAAATGTGAACTCTCCCACCATGGGTGAGTCTAGGCATTAGCAGCGTAGCGTTTTCTCTGTTTGCTCTGCACACTGGTGGTGATGGAGCATGACAACAGATTCATAGCAAGATTCAAGAGGTTAGGCCATGTGGAGGACCTAGTTGGTGTCTTGGAATGGCTTGTTGACATGCACTATCTGGGCGAGGGTCAGCTACTTATCAGGGCTTATGCTCAGTTCTTTTCTCCATGTATGATTGGATTGGAGAACATGAAATCCTGCACCATGCTCCTCTGTTCCACCAGCTGCACTATCATTACATAGGTTTAATTCCACTGGGTGGCTACATCCTGCATGAGTTTGTGATCTGGAGCCCCCGCTCCACCTGCCTCTCATGCAGTAACTGAGCAGTCCTGGTGCCACGAGGGAAGCATGCAGCCAGTCAATGGCAAGTGTCCCATAATGAGCAAATTTCTAAAGTCACATTGTTCCCTGTAGTCATCACAGTGCTCCCTGACCAAGAGCCTCCCTCATTATGAGGTGCAGCATGTGAGCCACACAGATTATGCTTTCAAAGGTTTTGGTCCGGACAGCCATGGCTGATGTCACACACACCCGGTCACTCTCTCAGGCTCATCACAATAACTGCAGCAATGTCCTCTGACATGTGTGCCTCATCCATCCCCTGTGCATGTAGAAGAAACGCTCTGTATCCTGGAGGCAGGACTGTTCCCTCCTTGCAAGGTCCTAGCCTCAAACTGCTGGCAGTGACAGCAAGAGCAAAATGCCAAGAAATGAGATCACCCCTAATACTACCTCTAACAACTGTGCCAGGTGTTGGCTTGTGACTTTTCAATCTGAACAGGGGCAAGACTCCGGGGAATGGTAGAGGACAGGAAGGCCTGGAGGATCATTGTCCATGGGGTCGCGATGGGTCGGACACGACTTCGCACATAACAACAATAACAAGGGGCAAGACCCAAGATGTTTTCTCTGAGGACTGCCCCAGGAAGAAAAGCAGAAAGGCTATAGATTGTGGGGGATTTCTAGCAAAGGCAAGCCACAAACCCTCCAAAAAACAAAAAGGGTAAAACCTCAGCCAACCCCACCCCCAAATGTGAAGTTGAGCTGTGAGGAAACTGACTTTCAAAAACAATCCTAGGGAACAACTGGTTATTTGAGAATCTCTCCGCAAACTCTGCTACAAGAAAAAAAATTGAAAGAAAACCTTAAGAGTTTCCCCAAAATGCCCTAACAGTGTGCATTTTTAAAAAGCCAAATAAGAAAAAAACAGACAGCAGTAAAACTTCACCCAACAGGGGAAAAAAACTCAAATGAAAAACCCCTTTAGGCGGAGCGTTGCCTAAGACATTTCTGCATGTCTGGCCTGTGCTTCAACCTGCACGGGCCAATCTGGCTGCGCTCAGCAAAGCCTGGATTGGGCCGGTCCCTCGAGTGCCCGCCTACAGAAGCTGGTTCCAATGCATTCAGCCAGCTTCATGGCCAGATGCTGCCCGGCCGCTGAGGAGGGCGCTCCTGTTGTGCCCTGCCTGAACTTCACATCTATGAGGCCGCCAGCGACTGCGCTCACCCAGCTGGCTGTGACCCCATTGGCCCAGCCTCGGGCAGGGCTACTGGCTCAGCTGACATGTGCCAACCCAAGTATTCCAGCCACCGGCATGAGGACCATGTTGACCTCCACGCGACATGCTGCCTGCCGGCAGGGCTGTCCACCTGCGCGCCACACCCACTAGCTGCGCTGCTGTCACCCCAGCTGGAGGCACTAGGACCGCCTTAACTGCTGTGCGCTTGCCAGGACAGAAGGTAGGGTGGTGGCAGCCACCTCTGCTGGAGCCCGCTAGCGCCTGTTGCATTCCTGCCTTTAGTATAAGACAGCTTCATGTGTTCATGTGACTGCACTCCCATCTGTAACCCTCTTGCAAATTAACAGTTATATAAGTGAAAAGAACAATAACATCAAAGCCTTGCTTCAAAACTGCATTTATTTTCTGTGATACACAAACTGCAATCCCTTAAATCAAATGTTCATCTTGTAACCTAAGGATATTGAGTTATTTGAAGTACTGTGGAAAAAAGATGCATGCAATGGTGATGAACCTTTAAAAACCTACAAATGTACTAAACATGTATCTTTGTATTTCATACTGCCCAGTAATGCACTTGAACAAAGCAGAGATATGCAGCCATACTCCTGACTTGAACTCTATCTCTTCTTAACATGATATGCATAGACTAGCTGCATTCTAGGCAAGAGTAGATTCTGCAAGCTTTTTGCTGTTATCTTTAATACTGAAAAGAAATGATGTAGAGAGGAGTGTCAGAGGAGCGTAGTTTGAAAGGAATGTAGAGAGGAGCATCAGAAATTCAAATGCTTGAGAACCACTAGAAGAGATGAAATTCGTTTCCATCTAGTTTCTTACAGCAAGGAAAAAATGCCTGCCTCCTATTTTATACTAACAGGTTTCACTTGTTTCTCTTCCCACTGCTAGCTTCAGGGAAGTCATATCATTTTGGCATTTCCACTGGTTCACAGTTTGAAACCTCAGCTTCATTTTGGAATAATTTGGAAGACACCCTTCGTTGTCTATTCCAACCATGCTTTGTCATGGCCTCAGACACAATCCCGCCCCCCACCCCCCCCATAAAATCTCAGTCCTTGTTCCACATCCAAAGCTATATGGTTTCAAACAAAAAATGCAAAGCAACTCTAGTTTCAGTTCCCAGAAATTAAAAATGCTAACAACAAATGTGTCAGGTTTTTTCTTCCTTTATAGCTTTACTGATGAACGAAGCCAACATAATGCCAGATAATTCCCAGGAGAGACTGATCATAAAGCTGATGAGAATTTTATGGTTAGATTATTTTCTTCTCTCTTCCTATACATAATTTTCACATGAAAACTTCACAGCAAAACATAGATAGAAATCAACATACATACATTCCCTTTCTTTAAAATAAAAACTAGAATAATCTCCCCAAGCAGAACATGCCCTTCCTAGCTCAAGACATTTATTATTGTCTCAGTACAACTTCCCTAGGAATAGGGGAGAAAGCAGGGGAGGGGGGCGGAGAGAGGAAATGGAAAAGTTTTGTCATGGCTGTATCTAGGTCCAGCTATGCCTCGGAACATATTTAATGAAATGATCCATAAATCTTTTAAAATGATTTAAGTGTTTATTAACTTAAAGAGCAATAGCATTAGGGAAAACCCCTCAAATTAAAATTAAAGAGCATAGATGTTTACAGAAATATCAAGCAGTTTGACATGAACTGTGCATTGTTGTACAGAAATAATTCACCTCATTTTTCAGGAGAGCCAGCATGGTAAGTGATTAAGCATGGCAACTCTAATCTGGAGAACGGGGTTTGATTCCCCTCTCTTCCACGTACAGCCAGCTGGGTGACTTTGGGCCAGCCATAGTTCTCTCAGAACTCTCTCAGCCCCACCTACCTCACAGAGTGTCTGTTGTGTGGAGAGGAAAGGAAGGCAACCGTAAGTCACTTTAAGATAAAGATCTAGAGGTTTGTACAGGGAATTTTTCTAGGGCTCAATCTGCTCCTGAAGGTCAGCAGGAGGCCCAGCACTGTCAGCACTGTCAAGGCTTCTTTTGTTCCTGAACAGCAGGGGCCTGTTTCTGCATCCTTACCCACAACATGGTCCAAGTAAGTTCAACTTACTTCTGAGCAGGCAGAAGAATGCAAAGAGGCAATGAGTGCTGTTGACTGGGTCCAAGCAGCCAAATCAAAGCCAAGCTAAGTCTCCGCACCCCAGTTTAATTAGCCTTCTCTAGCCCATAGACCATTTTGAGAGATCTCTGCAGACAATCAGTGAGCGGCGGACCACAGTCTAAGAGGATTGACTGTAGAAGATGTTACAGAAAAAAGATGCTGCAAAGGAAAATGGAAACTCCAGGGTCAAGTTCTCCCTGTCTGCACATGAAGGGAATGGGAAGGGGGCGCTATAGAGGGGAGGGGAGGGGAGGGAAGGGAAGGGAAGGGAATGAAGGGCACTATAGAGAAGCACCAACTGAAAAAGAAAAGGAAAATACCTATTTTGGAAATGCAAAGTAGAGGAGAACTGGCTTTTTAAAAGTTATTTTCCCACTCATAGGGGGAAAGTTGTTTTAGGTTTAAAAGTGGGTTGTAGCAAGCACTAAATACCATGCCTTGTCTAATTTGCTTTTCAGCAGTTTCTGCAGGGCATCACTCTATATAGGCAAAGTTATCTTCCATGGAGGATACATTTATTAACAGCTTCTGCAGGACCTGCAAAACGGAGCTCTTCCACCAGGTCTATGGTTGAGGCCGGTGCAACAAGATAGATTTGTTGCCCCCCCCCCTCCAGGATAGCGTGTTTATGGTGGCTTTGGTTTCATCTGCCCTCTCTTCCCACCTCCCATATGAATTACTGGGAGAAGGAACAGGCTTTTAATATTTTTTCTGCTGTTCTTCTCTTTTATATTATGTTCATTTGAATTGTGATGTTTTATGTCTGGGGTTTTAATGGGGTTTTATTCAGACTGAGGTAACCCGCCACAAGCCACTGTGTTGCAGGCAATACATTCAATAACAATAACAATAACAATAATCTATACTATGTTAATCAAACCTCTGTGTTCAGAAGCATTATACCAAGAACAAAAATACCAAGGACAAAAATCAGGGGATAACTAGAATCTTCATGTTCTGATTGTGAGATTCAAGAGAGATCTGGCTAAGCATTGTTGGAGACAAAGTGCCAGACTGGGGCCTATTCTACATACAATAGACAATGCACTTTCAATGCACTTTAGAAGTAGATTTTCCTGTTCTGCACAGGAAAATCCAGCTGCCAAAGCACATTGAAAGTGCATTATCCTATATGTGCGGAATGGGCCTAGATGGGGCTGGATTAGATCCAGTTCCTTTATTTACATATTCTTAGTCTGATTTTAGTATGGATGTGGTGGTGGAGGGAAGGTGCACGCACACAGGTGTATGCTTGTGAGAGACAAGAAAAGAAAGATGGCTTACAGGCTAACATGGTGCAACTTTTGAGCAGTTCCCAAGAGAAAAAGATTCGCTGAGAAAGTGAGATTGTTAGGATGAAAAAACAATCTACTATTGGTTTAAACCTGGGCCCATCTTTCTTTTCATATACCAGACAAAAGTGTTCAAAGCAAAGCAGCTATTCAAAATGCAGTCTGGAATTACAATGGCAAAAAAGAAAGAAAAGTAAAACACATTTGTAGAAACGCTGAAATGCCAAACACATGCCTCTATTCCCCCCAGAGTCCCCAACAACAAAACAGCTATGATATTTTTAATAACTGTGGCACTAAATGATGTAATGCATATAGTATAATTATGCTTAAGTGCTTTCCATGTTAAATGTCATTTCAGTTATCACTTTTAAAATGCATTTTTATTGAGTGCACAATAATAATTGTGCTAGTGTATGAGCAACTTACCAAAAAATGGGAGCAGAGCTAGGTTTGGGAGACCTGAGACCCTATCATGAAATGCACTGGATACACAAAGATGCTGTCTCTGAAAGCTTTAAATAATAAAAAAAGACTCCAAAATTACAAGCCTGCCAATTGTAATAAATTACAGACTCCACCAAAGCAGATAATGGAAACTGAAAGGGTGAGGGAGGGGAGGTGGGAGAGAAAACTACAATTTAATGAGAAAGAAGAGTGAGAGAGAATAAAAACACCACTGTGATAATAGCTGCCAATGAAACACTGTTATTTTAATCTGCCCAGCCAATGGACTCTGCATTGGCCAACCAGAAGATCTGCTGGTCAAGTGCCCAACCTGGCCCCACCCACTTTCTAAAAGCACTTGGTAGGCACCTGGAAAGGTGTCAATGGGAGGTGCTAAGATGAGCAGGTTCCTCTTTGCCACTGGTGGGGGATGGCGTGGTAGGGTTGCCAGATCCAGGAGGGAAAATTCCTAAAGATTTGGGGATTGAACCTCGGGAGGACAGGGACCTCTGTAGAGTACAATGTCCTTCTAAAACATTATTTTCCCCCAGGGGAACTGATCTCTGTAGTCCGGAGATGAGCTATAATTCTGAGGGATCCCCAGTTCCCACCTGGAGGTTAGCATTTCTACATGGTGCTCCCAGGCAGCATTTGAGAGATCCCTGGATGGGAATGAGAAATAGTGGCTGCCCAGTTAGAATCAAAGCTGAGCAGGCATTGAGTCATATCTCTTCATTCCAAAACCTACACTCTTAATCAAATATACCTCTCTGGATTCCTGGGGTGGGGGAAGTCAAAGTTTACTTGGAAAAGGCAGAGGGTGTTTTGAAAATGGAGCTCAAAACTGGGCTGGGGCTGAGAGTTGTATGTGACAGTGCTTTTGCTATTCCTATGAGGCTGTGAACACTGCCCTTAAAAGCACTGTAACAGCAAAATACACTGCCACTGAGTGGTAGGAACACCCTATAAGATAAGGGTAATGAGAAGTGATGGAACAACTCCCATCACAAGAGCCCAGAAGGAGTTAAAATAAATGTTTCAAGGAGAAAAACAGCCCATCCTTGCCTTTAACATCAAGAGCTACAGCGAGACCGAGCTCCTGAATGAAAATGGAAAAAGCTATCACAGAGGCGGTTAAAAGGATGAACCTCTTGTAAATCTCACCTCAGTCACAAACTCACTAGGTGGCCAAACTGCTGTCTCTCAGTCTCAGTGCTTTCCAACTGCAAATTGGACAAGGAGAGGGCGGTATATAAATATAATAAATACATTAAATAATAAAATACATTTATCCCCAGTATCTTCCTGTTCAGACATGAAGATCTAGATGACTGCTTATGATGGCATAATATCAAATGACATGTAGAACCCTTGCATTTATTGTCAGCTTGTTAGAAAATGCTTAGAGCGTTCATCATCTGCCTTTTAAACAATTAATTAATTAAACAAATATAGCTTCATGTTAGCTAACAATGCCTCATATCTAGAATCAAAAAATTAAATATCCCTCTTGAAAAAGACCCTATTTTGTATTTTCTGTTTCCTGCTCTAGCCTACATCCCATAACCAAAATAGCACTTTCTCAATAAATAACCAATCATTTTCTCATCTTTCAGCCTCACCAATTAAAATTGTCTCCCAATGAAAAATTAAATCTGCAGTTGATTAATCGACCAGTTAAACCTCTTAAAGCTTGTATCCCTAATAAATACCAGTGCCTCTCCTACCTCTGGGAATGCTGTTAAGCCAATGGGACTATACTGTTAACTGTATGAAGGATTGCACTAGAGGAACTAATTTAGCTAATGGAAGTTGCAGTCTTATGCATATTGAATCAAGAGTAAGCTCCATTAAATGCAGAAGTGTTATAATCCTCAACCTACTTAAATAGAAACCTTTCCCCAGTGAATTAATCATTACTAGTTATTTCCAAATCAGATAGAGTTACAGAATCTGGTTTCAGTCATTCACATTATGGGTCCTTTCACACACACACATAATAACACATTTTCAATCCATTTTCAATGCACTTTGCAACTGGATTTTACTATGTGAAATGGCAACATCGACTTGCAAACAGTCACTGAAGTGGATTGAAACTATTATTTAGTGTGCGTGAAAGTGTTGGTTAATTTAGGTTGACCAGTCTCTCTTTCTGTTGCTCCCAGCAAATACCCAGAAGTGACTTCACATCACTGATGTGATATCAACATAATGCTCTAGGCTTTGGATGAAATGCTGTGGTTGGAAGCTGGGAACTGGCGAATACCAGACACAGGTTTAGGATCTCAGTATCTGTACCTGAGCTCATGGTCTCTAATTGTCCACAGAAACAATAATTGTGATAAAGAATCACCTTGAATAGCTCTGAAAATATTTCTGTAGCAGCCTACCTTGCAGGTTGCCATGACAGAGTCCATCTAATGGATTTTATTCCCCACCAAAATCCAGTGGTCCTGTTAGGTTCCTAGTCCTATCCTCAGAGGGCTTTGAAAACTCAAGTGTTCACTAGATGTGGTTAGCTAGGGACACACAAGAGAGGACACTAACAATCCAAAGCAGACCACTAGAAGTGCGCCATTTGTTACAAGGACACACAGTTTCAAGCAGGACCAGAGGCTATTAATTCAGGCAATATAAAGAGGCACAGCAAACCAAATGTTTTCCTGTCTTTTATTTAAAAAGACAAGTAGCCTCTTGAAGGTGACGATTTGGTCACAGTTATGGTCCTCACCTCATGTATGGCAGCACAAGTTGCTAATCAGGACACAAAGGGAGCAAGGACTGGCAGGAGCCAATCGCCATAATTTTCTTCCCAGCAGGAGCTGAATGCCCGCACTGCCCCATGAATAAGAAAGAAACAGCTTCAGCATTTCATGGGAGTGCAGAATAGAGGCTTCAAAAGGTTTTGCAGATGAAGGACACAAGGTTAAAGGGGATGCAATTTCCAAACAAAGAACAGTTAATTCAAGTGTCTGATCAGACCTTCTTCCACAAGGCTTAGTTTTCTGTTCTGAACCCCCTCTCTGTGAGCAGCTTTCAGCCATGCAACTGCACTGCAGCACTGCAGGATCTCCCTCCCTGTGTTCCATCCCTTACTCTCAATCATGATCCACCACCTGCACAGATATAGACTGCAGTATAATCAAGAGACTCTTAATTCTCACCACTTACACTGAATGACCATAAAATAAAGATAGTTGTTGTTAATTCTCCCTCTGTCTGCACCCCACCTTTCCACGCAAAAGGGAAATCTTTCTTCCATCTGTATGCACTTCTCTGCAGTCCTGCCTTGCTTAGTTTGCAGTACAGTGCGAAGCCCCTTGCTGCCCTATTTCAAGGCTCCCTGACTGTTCTGACCGAGCAGTGATATCAGGGTTCTCTCAGCCTCACCCACCCCACTGGGTGTCTGTTGTGGGGAGAGGAATAGGAAGGCGACTGTAAGCCGCTTTGAGCCTCCTTTGGGTAGGGAAAAGCAGCATATAAGAACCAACTCTTCTTCTTCTTCTATGATAGAATGATCTCCACTCCTCCATTTCTCCTCCTGTACTGAACTTCCGAGGCTTTGCCTGTCTGCACCTTCTCTTTTGTCATATTCCCAGCTCGTGCCTGCTAACAAGAACAGAGAGGTTTTAGTGCCCCTTGAGCTTGTTAAGTTCATTAGCTATGTTATGCCAAGTGGAACAGGGAATCACTGAACTTTTGTTAGCAGGGCCTCGAGGTACTGCTGGCATGACCATGTCACCCAAGCAAACAGCCCCCCCCCCCCGTGAATGCCAGCAGCCATCATGCCAACTGGCTTATCCAACTCAGAAGCACCAGCAGCAGCTTTCACAGAGGTGGCAAGAGGATTGACTGACAAATACCCTAAGGCAAACAAGTCAGAGTAGCAAAGAGAAGATGATTATATACTAGAACGGTGAACAAATGCTGCCCATCACCTTTTCTTCCTCTCCCTGCCCCCCCCCTTCTGTCTCACTTTGGACTCTATTCACTTATCTCTTTTCATTGGATTTTGCACTCAGTTGCTTTCTCAAATAGCCTTTCATACTATAAGTAATAAGGTTGTGAAAAACAAAGACGCTTTTTGTATAATTGGCCAATGAAGTATAAACTGGATGTTATTAACCACAAAATAATTTGAACTACAAGATTGCTATGGTTGCCAACAACCTGGAAATAAAATATCCTGTCCCTTTCATAGAAGTTTGATATGTAGAAACAGACAGCTTTCATGACATGAAGACTTCACTACATTATTTCTACCAGCATAATGCCATTTTTCTGCATTGTAGCTGCATTCTTTATTGTGTCTAATACTCCATCCCCCCCCCCCCACTTCATAATGCTGGAATTCTAGACTGTGTATTAGAACTCATAATACTGATTGCATCAATTTATGCTTTGTAACCCCCCTTGAGTCTCAGAGGGAAAGGTGGATTATAAACAGAGTACAGACAAACATCTTATGGTAAATAACATCCCGTTACACCTCTATTAAGAGGGCAGGACATTTTTCCTCCAAGTTCTTGGCAGCCCTAAAAGTGCCCCCAAAACTGCAGTGTTAAATATGAGATGGAAACCTTTCCCCAGTTGTAGTTTCTGGATTTCCTAGCGGTAAAAGCAAGAAGATGGGGGAACAGCAGAAATGCCCCTCCTTATTCTCTTTTCCCATTGGACAAGCTATTGAGATTTTTAAAAACATGCCCTTAATGTAACTTTATATGTAGGGTATTTCTTGCATGATAACATGTTACCAATTTAAGGGAATATACTTATGAGAGATGTTCTTGTACTGTTTCAGAGTCCCTCTTGCAATTTTATTGATCATATATGCTTGTGCAAATTATTGTGAAAATACAGCTCAGTTGCCCTGAGTTGCCTCTAGTGACAGATTCACTGACAGTATACTCCAACATGTTTTCTGTCTAGTGCAGCTAAAGAAAAATGAGACAGGCAGTGATTCACCTCTAGCCCACCAAATGATATTATAGCCACAAACCATCTTGGAAACATTCCCAACAGAATTGCAGTGTGTGGTCACAGTGAGCAGTCTTAAAACCCAGAGCGAAAAGGAAAGTGAACCTATGGCTTAGGTGACAAATAGATTTAAGGGATTAGATCAGATAGACCAGTGGTCCCCAACCCCTGGTCCGGGAACTGGTACCGGTCCATAGATCAGTTGGTACCGGGCCGCAGCTCCTCGTCCTCCTCCCCGGCTGCTGCCTCGGGTGCTGCCCTGCCACTCTGCCGCTGGCTCACCTTTGGGGCTCTCCGGTGGCCGCCATGGCTGGGGTTCCCCCTTGGTGTGACACTGCGCAGCTGCTGCTGGCAGCGCCCCCCAGTGGGCGGCGGGAAGTCAGGGGTGCTGGCGGGAAAGCAAATGGAGCAGGGGCTCAGCCGGCGGTGGCGACATCCCTCAGCAAAAGACTACCCTGCCCCCGGGCCTCAGTAAAATTGTCAAATGTTGACCGGTCCCCGGTGATAAAAAGGTTGGGGACCACTGAGATAGACAGAGTGCCTGAAGAACTATGGACAAAGATTCACAACATTGTATAAGAGGTAGCAACTAAAACCATCCCAAAGAAAAAGAAATGCAAGCCAGCCAGCAGCAGCGCTTGAAGGAGTTACTGGCGGTAGTGAGAAGGAGCCCTGCCAATGATGAGCAGGCCATGAAACAGACCACAGAGAGGAGCCACTGCCACCACTGCACGGCTTGCGCCAGGATGCTGCGCTGCCGCCAGCGGCTCAGCACCGCCACTGCTGCCGCAACACACCTGGCCCCCAGGCTGAAGACTGACACTCGCTATCTTGACATGTGTTCGACATGCCGCTCTGCCTCGCCCGCTGTTCCCTCACACTGCCGATGGCTGCCGGCAATACCCAGCCCAAGCCCGCCCTCTCCCGCACCCCACCTTCCCCACACCAGCTGTGCACCGCAAACGGAAGGCCAGCCTCATGGATCAACCCTCCCCACCCACCCGCCAGCTCCAACCCCCCCAAGCCCACACCCCCATTAGCGCCCACTGCATTCATACATGCAGTAGGGTTTTGGACTAGTTTACTTATAATTCTCAGTTCAATCTCACCCCCCTTCATTATCAGAAAGCTAAGAATTAAAATGTATCTATCAGCTTAGGTTTAAAAAAAATGTACATCCTTTAGAACAGTGGTTCTCAAGGTGGGGTCTTGACCCCTCGAGGGGTAATTTGACCCTTTCCATGGGTTGCAGTGGTGGCAGCATCATGGAATTGGCCTCCTTCATTTCACCTCGGAGCTCACATATGTGCACGAGCACCACCGTCATCACCCTGCTGTAGAGATTGCGGCATTATGGTGGTTGAGAACTGCTGCTCTAGAAAGAAGAATATAAACAGTGTGGCGTGGGGAAGCTACATTTAGAGACAGAAAATGGGGGGACACCACACAACAGACTGAGTGAGAAGTTGCATATTGAACAAACTTTAAGTCCTCTATTAGTGCTATCTGCTCCACAGAACAAGCTTCCTGCTTTTGCCATTACAAAGTATTGATCAGGACCAATAAAACGTTCCTAAGAAAATCAGCACCATTCAGTGATGTGTCACTGTAGCCTCTGAGACAATACCATCTAAAGACATAGGCCCGGGGAAATAGGGTCCTTTGGGCTGTGAAACAGGCAGAAGTTTCACCTATCAGCATATAAATGCCAAGCTACTGATGCTGCTGTATCAACAGCCCCCAGGGCTCTTTCTACAACTCCTTTCTCCCTCCCACTTATAGTCCTTCCACTTGAACGCTTCACTGCTGACAGCTACTAATGACTCAGAGTCAGATTCAGCCTCTGACGATCTAATCAGGGTTATGCTAAACAAGAAGTTATCAAGTCTCATCTGACCCTGGTTCCCCTCCTCAAGAAGGGAATTGATGACACCACATTGCAACAGGCAAACAACCAGGAGTAGCAACTCTGCAATCGTAATCTGAAAGAAAAAAAGCTACCACAGAGAAAAAATAAAGCCAATCATGTGTGCCCAAATCCTGATTTTTTTAGACGTTAGGAAAACAAAAAACAAGCACAGTCATGTACAGTGTTTCAACCACTACATAAAGGGAAATGTGTTTTAAGTTCCCCAATAATAATGTAACACACTTGTTTTCCCAGCCCTACAATATTTTTTTCACTTATGAATGATCAAACATTTACCAGCTGTAAAACAGTCAATATTTGTAAACTGTATGTAGATTGCAGGATGTTGAAGACATTGGTTTGGAAGTATTATTTTCCTTTCAAAACTCCCAAATTCTCCACTTGCTAATGGGCCTCATGGTTTCTGATTATTTAGCTGCTGAGATGTATGTAGAATAAATATACAATAACCGAAGTCTAAAGTTTAAAAATGACTTTCAAAAATCAAAATGCTTAAATTGATGCCCTATTAAAACATTTACAGTAACTGCTGAGGAATCCATATTACATTATCATCATGACAAGGGCCCTTTCTGCTTGCATAGCTTGATCACTGAATTGAAGATGGTATCCCTTTAATTCACATCCTGATCACTTCCTGATCCTGCACATTTCTTCTTTCTCTGATTTTTCTCCTCTAGATCATGCAGTATTACTCAGCGTAGTAATGAGAAAAACGAGATTACTGAGGGTTTATTTTTGGATGTGTGTCACTGGTTGTTGTCTCTCATTGATCAGTTTCAGTCAGACGGTGCCTTAGATTGAAAGGAAAGATTCTTTAAGCTGCTTTGACTTTTGGATAGCCATTTTAGAAGAAGATATTCCCACCTTGATCTTGTCTAGGCTCCAGTACTGCTTAAGCATTTAAATGTTTTATAAACCCTCCTCTTGTCTAGCAAGAATCTGGTTACAGCATAGACAAGACTTTGATATGGACCTCCCCCCATTGGCTCTCCCCTTCTTCCTCCTGACATTGCATCACACTACAGGGGGAAAAGGTTAAGAAGCACTCCAAAGGGCTGCTGTCGGCCCTTCCTCCCTTCCCCCCCTTGTCATTTTTTTTTAAATTAAGGGAACTAAGCCATTCATGGGAGGGTGATATACACATTTAATAATAATAACAACAACTTGGTACAGTTGGATTCCTGTTGTGGTTTTTTAAAAAAAGATTCTAGCCAGGCATTGCTTTAAAAAAAAACATCAGGAAAACCTTTATATGCTATTTATCTGCTCTAGACTCCAGCCTAAGCTGTATAGCTCAATTAGTAAGACAGCCTTAAGATCAGAAGTTCTAAACCTACCTGTCGGTGTTAATTATTTCCTCAAAGAATTGGCCATGCTGATTCAGTTTACATTTTTTTTGCTTTTGAAAAGCTCATGTTTAAAAAAAAGCAGTACCATATCTTCAAACAAAGTATACAAAGGTTTCCCTAATGAGTTTTTTTTTAAAAATCTGCACCGTTCCTCACTTCTAAAAAATTGCATTAAGCCAGCGCAATTGCTTAACACTATTAAAAATGATGTCCCCACCATTTCTCACCTCCTTGCTTTCTCACATTCTTTCCCCACTTTCCCATGTTTCCAGGCATTCTGCATGGCTGATTAAAATGGCTGCAGAGAGGGACTCGCAATACCAGTGAGTCTCCCCCCACCTGTCAATAATGGCAGCCACCCAATCAGCTTTCTCCTAGCTTTAAAGGAAAAGCAATCTTTTTTTTAAAGTAGAAATTCTCTGTTGCTATGCCTATGTATCTTATCATAGATGCATAATGCATATTTTAATGGCACCCTGTTTTGGAAATATAAGGCTTGAAGATCCACAAAAGTCATTTTTTTCCTGATTTTGTTTTGTGGGTGTTGAGAGGCATGCTTTGTACTGGTGGGTGGAATTATTTATTTTTTTACTCTGCCTGGCTTAAGCAACGTGTATTCTTTGCTCCCCCCTTCAAGGATCGCTGCCTTGCCGTGGCAAGGGGGCTTGCGTAGTTCCGTGAAGCTATGAGCCATGCCGTGCAGGGCCACCCAAGACGGACAGGTCATAGCTGAGAGCTCTGACAAAAGGTGATCCACTGGAGAAGGAAATGGCAAACCACTCCAGTATCTTTGCCATGAAAACTCTATGGACAGTTCCAAAAGGCAAAACGATATGACGCCGGAAGATGAGCCCCTCAGGTCGGAAGGTGTCCAATATGCTACTGGGGATGAGCAGACGGCTAGTACAAGTAGCGCCAGAATGAATGAAGCGACTGGGCCAAAGCCGAAAGGACGCTCAGTTGTGGAAGTAACTGGTGGCGAAAAGACAGTCCGATGCTGTAAAGATTTTTATTCCATAGGAACCTGGAACATCAGATCCATGAATCAAAGCAAGCTGGACATGGTTAAACAAGAAATGACAAGACTGAACATCGACATTTTAGGAATCAGTGAACTAAAATGGACAGGAATAGGTGAATTTAATTCAGATGACCATCAGGTATACTACTGTGGACAAGAATCTCGCAGAAGAAATGGAGTAGCCTTCATAATCAATAAGAGAGTAGGAAAAGCAGTCTTGGGATGTTGTTGTTATGTGCGAAGTCGTGTCCGACCCATCGCGACCCCATGGACAATGATCCTCCAGGCCTTCCTGTCCTCTACCATTCCCCGGAGTCCATTTAAGTTTGCACCTACTGCTTCAGTGACTCCATCCATCCACCTCATTCTCTGTCGTCCCCTTCTTCTTTTGCCCTCGATCTCTCCCAGCATTAGGCTCTTCTCCAGGGAGTCCTTCCTTCTCATGAGGTGGCCAAAATATTTGAGTTTCATCTTCAGGATCTGGCCTTCTAAAGAGCAGTCAGGGCTGATCTCCTCTAGGACTGACTGGTTTGTTCGCCTTGCAGTCCAAGGGACTCGCAAGAGTCTTCTCCAGCACCAGAGTTCAAAAGCCTCAATTCTTTGACGCTCGGCCTTCCTTATGGTCCAACTTTCGCAGCCATACATTGCAACTGGGAAGACCATAGCCTTGACTAAACGCACTTTTGTTGGCAGGGTGATGTCTCTGCTTTTTAGGATGCTGTCTAGATTTGCCATAGCTTTCCTCCCCAGGAGCAAGCGTCTTTTAATTTCTTTGCTGCAGTCCCCATCTGCAGTGATCTTGGAGCCCAGGAAAATAAAATCTGTCACTATCTCCATTTCTTCCCCTTCTATTTGCCAGGAATTGAGAGGGCCGGATGCCATGATCTTTGTTTTCTTGATGTTGAGTTTCAAGCCAACTTTGGCACTCTCCTCCTTCACCCGCATCAACAGGCTCTTTAGTTCCTCTTCACTTTCTGCCAATAGAGTGGTATCATCTGCATATCTGAGGTTGTTGATATTTCTCCCTGCAATCTTGATCCCAATTTGTGACTCCTCTAATCCCGCATTTCTCATGATGTGCTCTGCATACAAGTTAAATAGGCAAGGCGACAGTATACAGCCTTGCCGAACTCCTTTCTCAATTTTGAACCAGTCAGTGATTCCATGTTCAGTTCTCACTGTTGCTTCTTGACCTGCATATAAATTTCTCAAGAGACAAATAAGATGCTCTGGTATTCCCATCTCTTTAAGAACTTGCCACAATTTGTTGTGCTCCACACAATCAAAGGCTTTAGCATAGTCAATGAAGCAGAAGTAGATGTTCTTCTGGTACTCCCTAGCTTTCTCCATGATCCAGCGTATGTTGGCAATTTGATCTCTAGTTCCTCTGCCTCTTCGAAATCCTGCCTGTACTTCTGGAAGTTCTCGGTCCACATATTGCTGGAGCCTAGCTTGTAGGATTTTGAGCATAACTTTGCTAGCATGAGAAATTAGTGCGATGGTGCGGTAGTTTGAACATTCTTTGGCATTGCCCTTCTTTGGGATTGGAATGTAAACTGACCTTTTCCAATCCTGTGGCCATTGTTGAGTTTTCCAAATTTGCTGGCATATTGAGTGTAGCACTTTTACTGCATCGTCCTTTAAGATTTTGAATAGTTCAACTGGAATGCTGTCACTACCACTAGCTTTATTGTTGCTCAGACTTCCTAAGGCCCATTTGACTTCACATTCCAGGATGTCTGGCTCCAGGTCAGTAACTACCCCATTGTGGTCATCAGGGATGTTAAGCTCGCTCTTGTATAGTTCTTCTGTATAATTTTGCCACCTTTGTTTGATCTCTTCTGCTTCTGTGAGGTCCCTACCATTTTGGTCCCTTATCAAACCCATCTTTGCATGAAACGTTCTCTTCATATCTCCAATTTTCTTGAAAAGATCTCTGGTCCTCCCCATTCTATTGTTTTCTTCTATTTGTTTGCACTGTTCATTTAAGAAGGCATTCTTATCTCTTCTAGCTTTTCTCTGGAATTCTGCATTCAATTGGGTGTATCTTTCTCTTTCTCCCTTGCCTTTCACTTCCCTTCTCTCCTTAGCTATTTGTAAAGCTTCCTCAGACAGCCATTTTGATTTCTTGCATTTCTTTTTCTTTGGGATGGTTTTAGTTGCTACCTCTTGTACAATGTTGCGAACCTCCGTCCATAGTTCTTCAGGCACTCTGTCTATCAGATCTAATTCCTTAAATCTATTTGTCACCTCCACTGTGTTTGCCTTGGTCCACATGGTTTGCCTTGGATTCAAACTGAGATCATTCTGTCATTTTGGGGATTGTATCCCAAGACTGCCCCCCCCCACAGTCTTGGGATACAATCCCCAAAATGACAGAATGATCTCAGTTTGAATCCAAGGCAAACCATTCAACATCATAGTGATCCAGGTCTATGCCCCAAACACTGCTGCTGAAGAGGATGAAATTGATCAGTTCTATGAAGCCCTACAACACCTTCTAGAAGCAACGCCAAAAAATGATGTGCTTATCATCATGGGGGATTGGAATGCTAAAGTAGGAAGCCAAAAGATAACCGGGATAACAGGCAAGTTTGGCCTTGGAGTACAAAATGAAGCAGGGCACAGGCTGGTAGAATTTTGTCAAGAGAATACAATGCTCATAGCAAATACTCTTTTCCAACAACCCAAGAGACGACTCTACACATGGACATCTCTAGACGGTCAACACAGAAATCAGATTGACTATGTGCTCTGCAGCCAAAGATGGAGAAGTTCTATACAGTCAATAAAAACAAGACCAGGAGCTGATTGTGGTTCAGATCATCAGCTTCTTGTTGCAAAATTTAGCTTAAATTGAAGAATGTAGGGAAAAGAATGTAGGGAAAAGTGCCTGAAGAACTATGGATGGAGGTTCGCGACATGGTACAAGAGGTAGCAACTAAAACCATACCAAAGAAAAAGAAATGCAAGAAATCAAAATTGCTGCCTGAGGAAGCTTTACAAATAGCTAAGGAGAGAAGGGAAGTGAAAGGCAAGGGAGAAAGAGAAAGATACACCTAATTGAATGCAGAATTCCAGAGAAAAGCTAGAAGAGATAAGAATGACTTCTTAAATGAACAGTGCAAACAAACAGAAGAAAACAATAGAATGGGGAGGACCTGAGATCTTTTCAAGAAAATTGGAGATATGAAGAGAACGTTTCATGGAAAGATGGGTATGATAAGGGACCAAAATGGTAGGGACCTAACAGAAGCAGAAGAGATCAAACAAAGGTGGCAAAATTATACAGAAGAACTATACAAGAGCGAGCTTAACATCCCTGATGACCACAATGGGGTAGTTACTGACCTGGAGCCAGACATCCTGGAATGTGAAGTCAAATGGGCCTTAGGAAGTCTGAGCAACAATAAAGCTAGTGGAGGTGACAGCATTCCAGTTGAACTATTCAAAATCTTACAAGATGGTGCAGTAAAAGTGCTACACTCAATATGCCAGCAAATTTGGAAAACTCAACAGTGGCCATAGGATTGGGAAAGGTCAGTTTACATTCCAATCCCAAAGAAGGGCAATGCCAAAGAATGTTCAAACTACCACACCATTGCACTCATTTCTCATGCTACCAAAATGGTAGGGACCTCACAGAAGCAGAAGAGATTAAACAAAGGTGGCAAAATTATACAGAAGTACTATACAAGAGTGAGCTTAACATCCCTGATGACCACAATGGGGTAGTTACTGACCTGGAGCCAAACATCCTGGAATGTGAAGTCGGGGCTTAGGAAGTCTGAGAAACAATAAAGCTAGTGGTGGTGACAGCATTCCACTTGAACTATTCAAAATCTTAAAGGACGATGTAGTAAAAGTGCTACACTCAATATGCCAGCAAATTTGGAAAACTCAGCAATGGCCACAAGATTGGAAAAGGTCAGTTTGCATTCCAGTCCCAAAGAAGGGCAATGCCAAAGAATGTTCAAACTACCACACCATTGCACTCATTTCTCATGCTAGCAAAGTTATGCTCAAAATCCTACAAGCTAGGCTCCAGCAATATGTGGACCGAGAACTTCCAGAAGTACAGGCAGGATTTCTAAGAGGCAGAGGAACTAGAGATCAAATTGCCAACATACGCTGGATCATGGAGAAAGCTAGGGAGTTCCAGAAGAACATCTACTTCTGCTTCATTGACTATGCTAAAGCCTTTGATTGTGTGGAGCACAACAAAATGTGGCAAGTTCTTAAAGAGATGGGAGTACCAGAGCATCTTATTTGTCTCTTGAGAAATGTATATGCAGGTCAAGACGCAACAGTGAGAACTGAACATGGAATCACTGGTTCAAAATTGAGAAAGGAGTTCGGCAGGGCTGTATACTGTCACCTTGCCTATTTAACTTGTATGTGGAGCACATCATGAGAAAGGCGGGATTAGAGGAGTCACAAATTGGGATCAAGATTGCAGGGAGAAATATCAACAACCACAGATATGCAGATGATACCACTCTAATGGCAGAAAGTGAAGAGGAACTAAAGAGCCTGTTGATGCGGGTGAAGGAGGAGAGTGCAAAAGTTGGCTTGAAACATCAAGAAGCTAAGATCATGGCATCCGGCCCTCTCAATTCCTGGCAAATAGATGGGGAAGAAATGGAGATAGTGGCAGATTTTATTTTCCTGTGCTCCAAGATCACTGCAGATGGGGACTGCAGCAATGAAATTAAAAGACGCTTGCTCTTGGGGAGGAAAACTATGGCAAATCTAGACAGCATCCTAAAAAGCAGAGACATCACCCTGCCAACAAAAGTGCGTTTAGTCAAGGCTATGGTATTCCCAGTTGCAATGTATGGCTGCGAAAGTTGGACCATAAGGAAGGCCGAGCGTCAAAGAATTGAATCTTTTGAACTCTGGTGCTGGAGAAGACTCTTGCGAGTCCCTTGGACTGCAAGGCGAACAAACCAGTCAGTCCTAGAGGAGATCAGCCCTGACTGCTCTTTAGAAGGCCAGATCCTGAAGATGAAACTCAAATACTTTGGCCACCTCATGAGAAGGAAGGACTCCCTGGAAAAGAGCCTAATGCTGGGAGCGATTGAGGGCAAAAGAAGAAGGGGACGACAGAGAATGGGGTGGCTGGATGGAGTCACTGAAGCAGTAGATACAAACTTAAATGGCCTCCGGGGAATGGTGGAGTACAGGAGGGCCTGGAGGATCATTGTCCATGGGGTCACGATGGGTCGGATACGACTTCGCACCTAACAACAACAAATTCTTTGGTCCAGTCCGCTTGCTACAAAAAAAAGCCCCATTCCAAGGAGAAGGGAAAGGGAGGCAGGCACGAGTACAGGCACTGGAGACAGAGATCACACTACTTCTGGCCACTTTGGTTATGTACAGCTATTTCGCTGGTGGTTGCTGGTTGTCTCCTCCCGCTCACGCTACAAGGCTAGGAGAATCCAGTTTTGTGGATTCATCAGCTAGAGCTTTAAAATGGAGGATGTAGCTGCCAGTTTGCTGCTGGAACACTGGATGCTGACAACGTTGTGTAAAAGTTTTTTTTAAGTGTCTGCAAGAGGTAACCCTTTCACTTCATTTTCTGGGTGCGGAATGGTCCACAGCAATGCCTTTATAAATGTAGTGAAGGCATCTCAATGGAATTGTTATAGCACTAATGTACTACATTGGTTTAGCACTACAGTGCTCAACTTAATTTTTTTTTTTTAAAGATCACATAGCACAAAGGGGCAGAGGGGAAAGTAGTACTGTTTGAAATTATCTGGCCCTAGGGAAGTGCAGCCCTAGGGAAGCATGTCTAGCCTTGACCAGGGCCAGGGCCATTTCGGTCCTGGCCCCTACCTGGTAGAATGAGCTTCCGGGTGAGCTGCAGGCCCTGCGGGATTTGCCAGCTTTCCCCAGGGCCTGTAAAACGGAGCTCTTCCACCAGGTCTATGGTTGAGGCTGGGGTCAGCGAATCAGAAGCACCGCCCCTCCCCTGGGATTGGAAGTTACATCATTCCTCTCCATTCTCCCTTCTGTTCTAGTAGTGGGGGGTGGAATGTGATTTTTTTCTGTCATGTTGGGATTTTTTAAAGTCTTTTAATGGGTGTTTTAATGGGATTAAGACTACTGTTACCTATCACGACCGTTTTAGGGAGTGGCAGGAAATAAATCCAACAATAACAAAAATGGGACAAAACATAAGATGTATAAGGAAGAAAACAGAAGGATATCAGTTATTTAGTATTTTTCAATCATTTCTATTTCCAGATAATGATCATGCTTGCTTTCACTTTAAATTCTTTAAAAATATTTCCAACTATGTCAACTTTATGATAGATTTCTTTACCCTCATTCCACAGATGCATAAATTATCAACATTCTTTTTGCTTTTCTAACTGATCTCTATAGTCTGGAAATGAGCTGTAATGCCAGGGGATCACCAGGTCCCACCTGGAGGCTGGCATCACTAAGGAGAGCATTTGCTATGACTAAGTGGGGATGTTTAAATTTCTGCCATTTGGCTCAGACATTGCTCACCAGTGGAAAACAGGGAGCAGTTTTTTATAGATTTGTTTGGCTATTTGTATGAGGAGTTCAGGCCTGGATCTGGCCAACACCTGGCTTGTCCTCAGCTGGAGATTAGAAGGATCCATAAACCCCCCTTGTACCTCAGGCAGCCACTACAGACTCAGCCAGAACTCTCATGACAGGTCCCTAGGCAGTAGGTAATGGCAGCAATAGATCATGGACCTAGTCACCTCCCTCCTGGGTCAGAGAGTTTGAGGATTTTTGTGGTGATGTCATCTCCTGGTGCCAGGAGAACACAGATACCAGGGGAGAGCAAGTCTCATGGCCATTGGGCAAGATGGTGAACATGGAGGCAATCAGCAGAAGCCCAACTGTGATGGCCTGGACAGGGCATGGGAGGAGTCTAACTATGCAAAACATGGGAGAAGCCTTGTTGAAAGCCTCCTGGGAACTGGCCAGTGAGAGTAAGTGGAGAGCCACTCAGCAAAGATGGAACAGGAGACTGGAGGAAGTAGCATTCCAACCCCTGGCCCAAATAATGGCTCAGGTCATATAGGTGGGTCCAGGGGAGCTAGTATGACGGCTAGTCCCAGGCCAGGTTGGAGACTCAACTTGTCTTTTGGACTTGGCTGGAGATACTTGCTTGGCTTGGCCCATGCTGACCTTGGAGCAGGTACAGTTCTCAGATGTGCTGATCACTCCTGGGTAGAGGCTAACAACACAGCAAAGGAATTTATGCCGAGTCTCACCAAGCAGCTGGACATACAACACAGAATCAGAAGCTGTCTTTTACCAGTCTATGAGTGTGGAGGCAGAAATCATGCAGATCAATAGACAGTCCAAAGGTCAGCAGGCAGGTAGACAGGCAGTGTAGTCATAAAGTGGTCCAAGAGTCAAGGACAGGCAGCTGCAGCTCCTCTTCCTCCCTCTCTGCCTCATCACTTGAGCTGACTCACAACTAGGCAAGGGTGTGGAGGACACCAGTGTGATATAGTGGTTAAAGGTGGCAGACTCATATCTGGAAGACCCCAGTCTGACTCTCCACTTGTGCCATAGAAGCTCACTGGTTGATCTTGGGCCAGTCATACTGTCTTAGCCTAACCTACCTTACAGGGTTGTTGTGAATATAAAATGGAAGACAGGAGAATGCTATAAGCCTCTTTGGGCCACCATTGGGGAGAAAGTGACTATGCAGCTGCAAAGCAGTTTGTTCCAAGGCAGATGATGGGCAGGTGAGCAAATTGGATGTTTGGTTCATGGGTGATCCTAGGTATCAAACATAACATATGTATTCCTTCCTTCCCTCCTTCCTTTATTTCCCCAGGATTATAGAAGGGCTCTGTTTATCTGCAGACTATTTTAACTGTTATAGCACCCAATTATTCTGTATTCTTCTTCAACAAATAATTACAAATGATATAATTGGAAAACTGATTTTAATTGTTTAAACAATTTAAACAAAAACAACTTCACTGGATTTTTTTGTTTTGTTTTGAGGACACTTGCAAACAATATTTTGCTTCCTGAGTCTTTCCTCCTTTACTTAAACTGTATGCTGCAGATGAACACATGCTTCCTCACAAAGCCCTAGGGTTGTGTGTGGTGGTGTCTGAATCAGTCATTCCAGGCCAACACAGCCAGCACTGTGCTGTGGGGAGAGGGAGGCATGGGCGCCAGTGTGTAACTCGGTGCACACATGCAGGTGCCCATGCCTACCCTCCCCCCACCACAGTGCGGCGCTGGCTGCGTTGGCCTGGAATGGCTGATTCAGACGGCACTGCACACAATCCTACCCTGGACTGCTAGGCTTTACCTGAGTACCAGAGTGCAACCAAGAACTGGTCACATTACCGGAACAGAACAATGAGTGGCTGATGTTAATTGCTGAAGTGGCTCACTCAGAGGCATGGTAGATACTTCTACACATTTGGGTAATGCCCAAGATATGCTGGAAAATATGACTTTACTAGAAATAAAGCCCGTTGCACCCAGGGAAACAACAAGCGCTAGGATGCACACCTGCACTATGGCCGTCCTGGGGGCTGGCTACATTGCAAAAGCTCCTGCCCATACTTGGACTCTTGAGGCCCTCCCTCCAAACCTCAAGGAACATTCCTGACCGTGGGGTCACCAACCTCCAGGTGCGGCCTGGAAATTTCCTGAAATTGGAAGTCATCTCCAGACTATAGAGATCAGTTCCCTAGGGGGGAATTGCTGTTTTGGAGAGGGACTCTGCAGTGACAATTCAACTCCAGGCTCCTGGAGATGAAAAGGCTTGCTTTGGAGGGGGGAACTCTGTGGCACTGTGCCCCAGAGAGATTGCAGGATGCCACTCTCCAGCTGTAACCTGGGGATTTGCTGTGTAGCACCCCCCTCTACACAGACAGATACAGAAAGAGAGAGAGAACACCAAAGACAAATGCATTCCTCCCTTCTGAAATTGCAAAGCTTATTAGCCCCACAATCACCTCTCCATGTAGGAAATACCTGAGTCTCTCTCTCTCTCTCTCTTTGAATTGCTCTCAGAAGCCATTGGACAGAAGGTCCAAATTTAAAGGAAAAGAATCCCAATACAGTCAATGAGCAGGTGAAAAAAGAGAGATACACCATCCTTCTGCAACAGCTTATTTTGCCTGTGCTCCAGCTACATCTCTTTAAGGCAATGGAAATTTGTATAGCCTGGTGTAGTGGTTAAGAACAGCAGCTTCTATTGTGGCAAGCTGGATTTGATGCCCTGCTCCAACACATACTAGGTGACTTTTGGCTAGTCACAGTCCTATTAGGAACTATTCTCACACATAGGTTTCTTCCAGAGGTCTCTCAGCATCACCTACCTCACAGGGAGTCTGTTGTGGCGAGAGGAAGGGGAGGTTATTATAAGCCATTCTGAGATCCCTTTGGGCAGTGAAAAGCAGGGTAGAAAAATCAACTACTGGGAAGTTGCTATTGGGAAACAGTGTCTCCCCTGCACATCTCCCTATGACCTCATTGTGCTTTCTGTGCCCCATCTACAGTTTCCCCATCTTCCATGGCAGTGGTCACAAATTTGCTTTGTTCTGATAGTCTTGGAAAGATTGCAGCAAGATGAAGGTGGTATTCATATGGAAAAGGAAAGTTTACATCTTCCCAGGCCCACCCACATCAGCATTATTTTCCCTGCTGCAATTGCCTGTGATGGCTACCCACAAAACATTCCTCCCTTCTCAGATTGCAAATTAAAAACCTCACATGAGTACTCATGAGTAAACATTCCCAGGGCAAGAGGCTTTTTCTGGCTGCCCTGGATTCCAGAGGGCCAGCAGGGGGCTGTTTCTGGGCCTTCCACAGCCCTCCTTCAGAAGGTGCACAGAGGCTGTGCCAGGAAGTGGCTCGCTTCCCCCATGCCCTCTGAGTTGAAAGAGGCCAGGAGGCCAGGGCAACTTACTGGCAACAGAGTATGATCTGCGGCCAGCTCCTCTTCTATCCAGCAAACTTCTGAAACTGGTAGGAAGTTGAAGGCAGATCTGATTCCTTATTAGGTTTTCCTGACTGAGATCTCCCTTCTAATTGGAGCTAAACTACCAGGGCAGGCCATTTATGGCTGAGGGCCATGACTTACTCATGAGTAAGCATTCCCAGGATGGAGCCTTTTCCTGGCCACCTTGGGTCCAAGAGGTCCAGCAGGGAGCCATTTCTGGGCCACCTGTATTTCCTTCTTCAGAAGGCAACTTGTTCCCTTCCATATACTCTGAGATGAAAAAGGCCTGGAGGCCAGGGCAACTTACTGGCAGTGTGGCATGCTCTGAGGCTGCCTCCTCTTCCACCAAAAAAAAAACTTCTGAAACTGGTAGGGAGTTGGAGATAAGCTGATTTCTTATTAGCCCTTCCTAGCTCAGGGCTCCCTCTTGATTGGAGCTAAACTACCAGGGCGGCCCAGTTATCTCCAGGCCTACAGAAAAATACTAACCTCTCAATTAAAAATATATATATACCCTCCCCCCAAACAGCTTAATAAGGTCATTGTCCTTTCAACATCACTTGGGAGTCACCTGTTTAAAAACTGTGATTAGTATTCTCAGCTCCTGCTAGGTTAATTTCTGGAGATTTGAGGGCAGTGCCTGGGGACAGCAGCATTTGGGGAGGGGAAGGACATTAGTAGGAATGAGATGACAGAGTCTATTCTCTGAAGCAGACATTTCTTCCAGGAAACCCACCCTCTGTAGTCTGGAGAGCAGTTGTAATTCTGGGTGAATTCCAGGCTCTATCTGGTTGGTAAGTATATGCATATATAAAAATCTGCCTTCTAGGGTTACCAACCTTCTGCTGGGGCCTCAAGATCAGTATTAAAACTGCCCTATAGATGACAGAGCTCAGTTCCTCTTCAGAAACCAGCTGCACACTCCATGCAGTATTCCCCTCTTCAACAGACTCCATCCCCCCAAATCCCCATGAGTTTCTCAACCCAGAGTTGGCAAAATCCTAATAATGCCTTATAATATGCATTTAAGAGCTTATGGTAAGGTTATGGTAATATAAGAAACACTGACAGCATGTGTATTGATTAACCATATTGTTGTTTGGTCTGGTTTTGGGGGGGGGGGGGAGGTTGACCTTTTATAAATTTGTGGGGAAGGCTGTGTTGTTGAACCACTGCAGACCTCTAATAAAGTCTGTTCTTTTAAATAAGTGTTACATTATTATATAATAAATAAAAGACAGGGTTTGGAGGGGGAAGACTATCCCCATCATTATCTCCTCACCTAACTCCTCACAGTCTTGCAGTTTTTTATTAATATACTTGTTGTATCCTTTGATATTCAGGTCCTAGTTCATTCCTAAACCATATAGCTAATTTCAGAAGATTTTCTGGGTCTATTGCTTTGTATAATCTCTATCCCTTAAACAATAACACCTGAAACACATTTATCTGCCATTTCCCACAGCCTTATTTAACTTTGGACAACAATATCCCATCAGATGATCAGTGACATTTCCTCAGTTGTCTTAAAAAAACAAACAACCCTATCCTGCTGTGCCCGTTTCAAGCAGTATGAAAACCCAATATTGGCATCTCTTCCCTAGATCAGTGGTCCCCAACCTGCGGGCTGCGGCCCGGTGCCGCGCCATGGCCCGGTGCCGGGACGCGAAGGCCATGGCGCCGGGCTGCGGCTCCCTCTCCCCGCCCCCCCAGCAGTAAAAAACTTCCCAGGCCGCAAGCTTGCGGCCCGGGAAGCTTCTTACTGCGGGAGGGCGGGGAGAGGGAATCAGGGCTGGCCGCGCCCCGATGCCCTGCCGGTCCCCAACCTCAGACAGGTTGGGGACCACTGCCCTAGATCATCTCCTATATTGGACTCTGCAGGGCCCATCATGGATAGGAAGAGAAAGATCATCTGGGGAAGAAAGTCAAAAGCCAAACTGAAAAATATAACAAGAAAGCATTGCATAAACTACACATGCTGCCATTTGGCAGAAACAGTTTTAATCACTTAATATTTTTAATCCCTTAGCAGATAGATCTTTACCTAAGAGGATTTTGTTGTGTATACAAGGTTTGGAAGAAATGTATTTCCAATACATATATTCATTTAACATGTATTTGCTAAATAAATGTATATTTATTAGAGCCAGAAATGTGAGGAGCCCTTTCACTCACTTCTCATCTAAGCCAACCTCTCTTCTTCCTGGTTTCTAAGAAATCATTATTATTATTGCCCTTACTCAAAATTGATAGACAATGTTTTGTTAACAATTAACTCTGTTACACTTTTGATATAGATGTCCCAAGATGACCCAACTACTATGATTAGTAGTTGTCTGGGTATGACAGGAGTGTTAATATTCCTAATTTCAGAGGACATATGAGAATTTGATTGCCAGAACTCAGTTTTGGCATCTTTAGTAGTCATCCCCAATATGTAAGCATTTTATGCCTATCTCCCAATCCTCACATTTATGTTCTTTCTAATGTTTCTTCCCAGTTATCTACCGGTCATATGTTTCAGCCTGTGACAAGGACCTGCCAAGGACACGCAGTAATGGATTTAAACTACAAGTACAACGATATAGGCTTGATATCAGGAAAAAATTTTCACACTCAGAGTAGTTCAGCAGTGGAATAGGCTGCCTAAGGAGGTGGTGAGCTCTCCCTCACTGGCAGTCTTCAAGCAAAGGTTGGATACACACTTTTCTTGGATGCTTTAGGATGCTTTGGGCTGATCCTGCGTTGAGCAGGGGGTTGGACTAGATGGCCTGCATGGCCCCTTCCAACTCTATGATTCTAAGGAAAGAATGAAAAGGCTGACCAAACGGATGAACCAGTTAAAAACATCCATCACCAACCAATCAGATATAGCAACAACTTTTCCTTTCTCTGACTATAGAAGATAGCAAGTGTAGCACAGGTCAGGGAAAGGAGTTTGTCGACCCAAAATGGGTCTCTTAAGCTTTGCATTGTCTATACCTACTTTGGGGAAATATCAGGTTTCTTGGTAACCATTTGAAAGCTAGCGTGGTATAATGGTTAAGAGCAGTGGCCTCTAATGTGGACAAATGGGTTTGGTTCTTTACTCCACATGCAGTCAGCCAAGTGACCTTGGGCCAGTCACAGTTCTCCCAGAGCTCTCTCTTAGTCTCACATACCTCACAGGCTGTCTGCTGGGGAGAGGAAGGGAAGGCGATTGTAAACTGCTTTGAGACTCCTTCAGGTAGTGAAAAATCAGGTGTAAAAACCAACCCTTTCTTTACCAGTAAATCTCGCCCCACCCCGCACCTTTTGACCATTCTATATTCTCTCTCTGCAAAAATAACCATGTTAATTCACCTTTCTATTTTGTAAAGCTGTACATTTCTAAAGTAAAGATGTATCTAATTTACTCAAACTGCTAGGTCACAACAGAATACAAAATTTGATAGTGCTTTATTAGAGACTAGAATTAAGGCCCATTGTAGCTGATACAACAGGCGCTAGCAGGGGGGAAGGGGGAAGTAGGAAACAGAGAGGAAGGTAGAAAGGGAGTGATTAGGATGGAGAGAGCTTGGCATTGGGAAGAGTAAGGGTTGTTGTTGTTATTATTGTTGTTGTTGTTATTCAATTTATTTCCCGCCACTCTTTACAAGGCTTGTGGTGAGTAACAGTAGTCTTAAAATCCCCCATTAAAACTCCCACTAAAAGACTTCTAAAAAAATGCCCAACACGGCGGAAAATGCCACTCTCCCCCTACCCAATCAAGGGCATTAGAGGATGGAGGGTAGTTGTGTATACTTCAGACCCCAGGGGGGGCAATGTTCTTCCTTGCCAATCCTAGCCTCAACCATAGACCTGGCGGAAGAGCTCCGTTTTACAGGCCCTGCAGAATGCTGACAGCTCCCGCCGGGCCCGTAGCTCACCCTTTAAAATCGTCTTCCCTTCCCCTCACCATATTAGATTCCCCGTGAGGGAGATGGAGTAGAGAGAGCTCTGAGAGCACTGGGAGTATGCTGCAGCCACCAAGCAGGCCTCAGATGTACATTTTTGTAGGACACACCCAGATTGGTGCCATTGTTCTTCAGAAGATGTTTTTTTTTAATCAATTTTTTAATTGTTATTTGTTCTTATAAAAAGCATTTACAGAAAAATAAAAAACAAAAAAGCGACCAGCTGATAAGTATCATCAATACACGTATATCATACTTAATGTAGTCTGATATTATCTCAAGAGATATATAGTCAGTTCCCATTACATATTGGTCCTAATCTAACAGTTACTGCTGTCTTTCTTAAGAAAGTCCAAATAATCACTCCACTGCTCATCATATTCTTCCGGAGATCTCTTCTTAACCATGTTAGTGAGTCTTGCCATTTTTGCTAAGTCCGCTAATTTATCAAGCCATGTAGAAATAGTTGGAGACTCAGTCGCCTTCCAGTGCTTCGCCCACACCACCCGTGCCGCCGTAGTTGCATGGAAGAAGAGGATTCTAGTGGAAGTTGGTAAAGCAGTTGGGTGGAAGCTTAGCAACATAGATTCAGGCTTCATTGGGTATCGCATTTTAAATATTTCCTGTAACACCATATGTATTTTAACCCAATACTTTTTTGCTTTCTCACAATTCCACCACATGTGATAAAAAGAACCTACTGCTTTATGACATTTCCAACATTTATTATCAAACCTATCTGAGATTTTTGCAATGACCTTTGGAGTAATATACCATCTATAAAACATCTTATACCAGTTTTCCCTTAAAATTTGGCAGTTGGTTTGTTTAGGAATTTTGATCCAAACTCGTTCCCATTCCTCCATATCAATTATGGAGCCCAGGTTTTGCATCCATTTAATCATACAATTCTTTACTTGTTCTAACTCAGTCTCATATTTCAAAAGAAGTTTATAGATCTGGCCCTGTAGGTGTGGTTTTTTGAGCAATAACATGTTTTCAAAATCAGTAAGAGGCGAGTTTTTGTCCACTCGAATCTCAAAGTCTGTTTTTAGTCTAACTTTCAGTTGGTTATACTCCATCCATCGTAGCTCATATCCTTCTTTGTTTAATTCTTGCAGACTCTTGAGCTCACCTGTTCTCGTTAACAAGTCCTTGTACATTGGGCATGTAATTCTTTTTTGCTGCTGTCTGGAAAAATATGCCTCTATTGGCGATTTCAGTAAATATGATGAGGAGCAAAGTGTTGTTTTGTATTTATTCCAGATCTTTAGAAGGGATCTTGTCCAGAAGTTGACCTTAGGTTTTTCCTTTCCTTTTGTTTTCAAAGAGGGCCAGAGCATTTCATGGAGGCTTTGCTTACTATCTACCTTTTCCAGCACCAAATCTCTTGTCATTGGATCAATTATCCAGTCTGCCACTGCTGTCAGTGTTGCCGCATGTAGGTATAATTTTAGATTTGGGACGCCCTGTCCCCCTCTCTTCTTGTCATCTTGTAGGATTTTAAAGGCAATTCTTGGCCTCTTATAGTTCCAAATGAACTTATTTATTTCAGACTGCCATTTATTTACCACAGAGTCGTTAATATCTATTGGCAGAGTTTGAAAGAGGAAGTTACATTTTGGTAATATTGACATTTTTACTGTGGCCATTCTTGCTGACCACGAAAGGTTCAAGCTATTCCACTTCTTAATGTCCTGTTGGATTTGTGACCAGAGCTCCCCGTAGTTGTTAGCAAACAAGGTATCAGAGCGATTTCCAATTTGGACTCCTAGATATTTGACCTTTTTAGGGTTAATCTCACACCTTAGTGCCCTTTTGATTATCTCTATATTCAAGTCTGACATGCCAAGTAGCATAACCTTGGTTTTAGAGAGATTTATCTTGTAACCAGAGTGTTTCCCAAAAGTGTTTATCTCTTCGAACAACAATTCTAAGGTGGTGCTTGGATTAGTTAATACACAAACAACATCATCAGCATAGCTTTTAAATTTAAATTCTTCTCCCGCAATCGTAAGTCCCGAGAGCTTTGCGTTTGCTCGAATTTTACTAGCTAGTGACTCCAATACCAGGTTAAATAGTAGGGGGGATAGCGGACATCCTTGTCTGGTTCCCTTCCCAATTTGGATAGGGTCTTTAGTTAACATTCCATTAACCAAGATTCTTGCCTCTTGCTTTGAGTATACATGCTTAATTAGGTTCCAAAAATTGTCCCCACATTTTAGTTGGGTAAGCGTGGCCAGTAGGAACTTCCATTGCACCTTGTCAAAAGCTTTTTCAGCGTCCAAAAACACAAAAGCCGCTTGGATTCCTTTAGTGCGGACCACCTCCATTGCATTAAGGACAAATCTGACATTGTTTTTCATGTACCTTTTGGGCATGAATCCTGTTTGATCTGGATGAATGATTTCATTAAGGCATTTCTTCAGTCTTTCTGCTAAGGCCTTTGCAGTTCTTCAGAAGATGTTGGTTCTTATATGCCGATTTTTCTGTACCCAAAGGAGTCTCAAAGAGGCTTACAATAGCCTTCCCTTTCCTCTCCCCACAACAGGCAACCTGTGAGGCTGAGAGAGCCCAGATATTACTGTTCGGTCAGAACAGCTTTATCAGTGCTGTTGCAAGCCCAAGGCCACCCAGCGGGCTGCATGTGGGGAGTGCAGAATCAAACCCGGTTCACCATATTAGAAGTTCGCACTCGTCACAGCTACCTTGTCCACCCTCACTAGACAGCTTATAGATAGATGAATAAATAGACAGACATATATCAGTAATAGATCTCTGTAGCATTGCACTGTTATAATGGTCTAATGTAACAATGCAATAACTTCCAGGCCTTCTTGTTGCAGAGTTACAATATATTGGTTGCAGATTTTTTATTCTAACACCATAAGAAAGACAAGATACATACTGTCTGACCATTTCTTCATTTGTTTTAGTCTCATTTTGGATTTCCTTTGGATGCTGTGAGTTGAAGCTAGGCTTTCCGCATTTGGACTTTTCTCCCTTTGTTTCCCAGGCTGAAATTTCCCAGGCTGAAATAAGTCAGAAGCAGGCAGCCTCCCATCATGCTTTGCTCCCTTCCCCTTTTCCGAAGTTTTTTTGTTTGCAAAATGGTGCCTGCTTGCATCTAATTCCACCATTCTGTGCCCTCAATCACCTCCCCCACTTCCTTACCAGTAATATGGGATGTGATTTTTCAAGATACAGGTTAACTCATTACAATACTGCTGTAGCATTATGAACAAGGCTGTCATTAATTTTTTTTAATACATAGAGACAACATTGTAACACAATAACTATATATATATTTTTAAAAGTCAGATGTTTCAGGATAGAGGGAGGGGAAGGGAGGGAGGGGGAGGAAGGGAGGCTAGGAAGGATGGTGACGAGGAAGGGGGCATGCACAAATTACTCAAAAGGGCAGCAAGGGGAAAAACCAGAATGAAAGCATTACTTCATTGGGCAGCCCCAAATTAGATTCTACCTTGAAAAATGAAATCCCTATAACCCGTAATTCTTTAACAATGCAGTAAATGCAAGAGCAATTCTTGACAAGACGAATTTTAGTGCAGAAACAAATTAAAAAGTCAGTCTTTTTAAAAGGAAAATCCAAATTGTATTGCTAGTGCAGAAATAGTCCCTGTGTGTTTCAAATGACATCTGGTGATAAGTACATTGTTGCAGGATCATTATAACGCTATAACAATCTTACTATTATCAATTTTTAAAGCCCCCCGCACCTCCACCCCCTAGTTGCAGAAGGGAAATGGTAGCCAAGGAGGACTGAGACAGGGGAAGTTCAAGGAAAATGAACTTTCATGTGGATCTTCTATTACAATGGCTAATTTCTTGAAATTTGCAGCAGCAAAAAAGAACTACATAGAAAATTGTGGAGGTAACTAATTTTTCATTCTAGGAATTCTATACAGTAGCATGTAATTATAACTAAAAATCCACTAAATAAAATTGAAAATATTGAGACATATGCATAGCAACATGAGTTCATGGAATCACACATCCTCTGATTCATTGTGAGAAAAATCGAAACGGATTTTAATTTTGTAAAAATTGACATCCCATGCCAATTAAAGACAGCAAGAAATAACAGTTTAACATAATTGAAAATATATTTCCTCACTAGCCATAGCAATAACTCATGCATCTTGGTTCCTGGCATTCTCTCTAGAAATCACCCAGGAGCAGAGGAAGAAAACAGCTGAGCATTTCACTGGTTTCTGCTCAGTTCCCTTAGTCTTAATATCCATACTGCTCAATCCCAAAACCACACAAACATTGACTTCTAAGAAGATGCCATATTGCATTAAAGGCTTTGTGGTATTGTTTGTAGGAATGACTCATTCCAAGACAACTCTTTTGCCGCTGATGTTGATTTCCCTGAGGAATGTTAACAACATTAATTAACAAGGATGAAGCTACACCCTAGCACGGTTCAGTGGAAAGAATTACACCACAGTTGGGCAGTAGGGTCTGAACTGACTTGTGCTCTGCCGGTACCACAGTTTACAGCATCTCCTTTTGCGACGTGTTTGACCATAGTTCTGACCTATGGTACATGCTTGCCCTCCAAGACAGAATGGCAAATCACAAACTGGGATTACATGTGAATTGACGCAGTGTGTCCACTTCTGGAGGCCAAGAAGGATGTAGATAAAATTGAAAGGGTACAAAGGAGAGCGACGAGGATGATCTGGGGCCAAGGGACCAAGCCCTATGAAGATAGGTTGAGGGACTTGGGAATGTTCAGCCTGGAGAAAAGGAGGTTGAGAGGGGACATGATAGCCATCTTTAAGCATTAGAAAGGTTGTCACTTGGAGGAGGGCAGGATGCTGTTTCCGTTGGCTGCAGAGGAGAGGACACGCAGTAATGGGTTTAAACTAAAAATATGATATAGGCTAGATATCAGGAAAAAAATGTTCACCGTCAGAGTAGTTCAGCAGTGGAATAGGCTGCCTAAGGAGGTGGTGAGCTCCCCCTCACTGGCAGTCTTCAAGCAAAGGTTGGATACACACTTTTCTTGGATGCTTTAGGATGCTTTGGGCTGATCCTGCATTGAGCAGGGGGTTGGACTAGATGGCCTGTATGGCCCCTTCCTACTCTATGATTCTGTGATCTTGTGATTCTGTAATACACCTATGCATTACCATTTCCAGTCTTGTCACTAAATTGTTTCAATACTTAACTGGCATATTTCCCCCATTGGATTTTCTTTGCTATCTGATTTGTTATGAGCCAAGTCATGCATTCCTATAGCAGTGTGGCTGTTGCCAGAATTCTTTTTATATGAAAGAGGTTCTACAAAACTGCCAATAACACAGTGTTGACCACAGCACTCCATGTTCTTGCTGGAAGGTCAGATTAACTCTACAGTCATAGCAAACCTAAGCAGATCTACTCAGAAGTAAATCACATTTTATTCTGTGTGGCTTGTTAGGAAACTGGGCTTGCCTAGCATTTCCTTAGCTTTGCAGAAATGTTGGTTCAGGTTTTGGAACAAGTAAAATCATAGAAGGAACTTAATGATTTTGCAGTTTCAGAAAGAGAGATGAAGAGATGGGAGCTAGACACAGGTGCATGTGAGATAATTGGGAGTTTCCCCTTCATATTCCATCTCATTTATACAAGAAATCCTGGATGGAGAAAGGTGGCTTGCTTAAGTGCGTCTATGCACAGCTGCAGAGTACTTATTCACATTCTGGCAACACTTATTCACATTCTGGCAATCAGATCACCTGACGAGGAACACGTTTGATAGGTTAACTTTGTTGATGGGTTAGTGGCACAGCATGCAAAAATGCCCCGATTTAATCCCCAGTACCTCCAGTTAAAACACTCAGGTATTAGTGATGGGAAAGACCATTGCCTGAGACCCAGGAAAACAACTGTCAGTATGAGCTTAATTGATCCTAATAGACCAATGGTATGATTCAGTGAAGCAGTTCCGTACATTTATACGAATATGTTTATGAGATACTAATTAAAATAAAAGCTAAAGAAAAATACTTTCCAATAGCAAGGGGGAGAAGCAGCTGTTGGTGGAATGGTACACAAAACTCTTGTGTGGGTGCCCTCTTGTCAGTATGAAAGTCTCTACACCTAGCATAGCAATGACAAAGAAATGGAGAATCTTCACAGGGTGTCTGTGCAGCATCTGTCCCTGGAAATGTATTCCCAGTGGAAACAATACTATAAGATCCACTGTGCCCACAGATCACACGTCCTCAAATTACCAGGAGCAGGTCCTGTGATTCATTGACTGAAAAGTATGCTACTGCAACTTCAGAAATGGTCTCCATAGAGTACAGCTATATCTCTGAATGCTGTGGGCCTCTCGGTTTGAGAATGTGTCACTGGGGACATTTAGGGCAAATTACTTGGATAAGATTTTTAATGTCTGAACTAGCTCACAGACATCATATTTGGGGACTTGGTTGATTTCACCGTGAAGCAATCCTTATTTTTGGAGTGTTTTTTAACTTGTCTTTTACCAGCAGAGAGTTATCAGGAGGGGTATACTACCTTTCTTTCAGTCTTAATTTTATTAAGAGTAGCTTATCATAAACGGTCCCTTTAAGTCAGTCTAGTTTGAGCCATTTATTCATAATTCACTGTTCCCTTTGCTATAGTAATCTGGAACAGATTTTTTAAAAAGCTTTGAATATAAATGAAGACTCCTTACACACTTCTGTTTGGCATTAGAGAAGAAGCTAATAAATATACTCAGCGTTTTTTCATATTTTCTGTAGGGTAACAATGCTCTTATGCAATGGCTGAAATGAGCAAAAGATAGAAATAATTGAATGGAGATTTTCAAAGGCTTTCTGTGAGCCATATTTCCCCCCTGACATTTCTGTGATAGTTTTAGACCAGGAGTGAAAGTTTTTCCTCCCTACGCTGATAGATTAAAAAGTATAGTTCATGATGTGGGTTGGATTTCAGATGAGGCTACAGAATTTTCTGTGGTTCTTGCTTTTGCTCACTGAACAGGGCTCACTAAAACAGGGAATTTTCTCTAGTTCTTGCTTTGCTCACTGAACAGGGCAGGGCACAGGATCCAGTGAAAAGTGTTCTATGTAAGTCTTCTACAACCATACTTTTTTAGATACTGTGCTATTTTTGTGCTCTAATAGGAAAATCCAGCTGCAAATGACTGCTAAAGAGCAACAATGATACAATATGTGGGCAGATATTACCCAAGGCTTTTACTTCTTGTTCCAAGAAAGCTTTTATTTTCCATGGTAGACAAGGATAAGGTGACCAGATTTTAACATTGGTAAAGTGGGACACCATTGACCGGGGGTTGGGGGGTCTTGATTAAAATTTTGGTCTATATGGAACAAAAAAAAAGTTTCATAGAACGCATAGAACACAAAAATAGTATTGTGATATATATTTTTTAATTTCAACATAAGTACAATTTGCCAGGTGCCCCCAGATGTCCCTCCAAAAGTGGGACAATCTGGTCACCTTAGACAAGGGGGTTGATTCTCACAAATTATTTATATGCTACGTTACCCTATACTGTTATCACCGTCGGAACTGATGATGATCCACCATGAGTTGCAACTTATTTAATTCATTTATAAACCCACTTTTCTCACCTATGAGGTTCCAAAGTAGCTTTCATAGTTTCTTCCCTGCCATTTTATCCTTAGAAGAGCTTGTGAGATCAGTTAGGGTGAGTGTATGCAGCCATCCCATAGGTACCCAGCAAGTTTCCATAGTCTCCCAGATCCTAGCACAACAGAATGGGAAAGGGAAGCTGGGAGTCTAAAAGAAAAATATAGTAAGTAATCACTATCATTAAAAAATTATTTAAAAGTTATACAAGGAAACCTCCATCTCATGAATATCTAGGGCTGCTACCTGATGGGAGTTGTGGCTCCACCACCCCCAGTTACCAAAAAAATTAAAAAGAAAAATAAGTCCCAATCTAATTATAGGAAGCTCTTACTATAGAGTTCCTAGAGCTCTTGGCATCGGCAGGAACTCTATGGTAAAGGCTTCCTCAAAGTAGACAAGGCTTGCTTTTCTTTTTTTTAATTTCTTTAAAAAAAAAACTTTCTCCTGATATGCTGCCATCCCAAGCCTCCCACTGAATACCAGAGTTATATCTGACATCTTCTAATAGGAAATAAATAAACATGCTGTCAACGAATTCAGAACACTCAGGGGAATGGGATATTAGTGTTCAAGTTATATAGCTGGTTATTCCTGCAATAGTAATCAGGTGCTAGGCTCCTTCACAGGTTTGGTTCATGATCCTTTTTACATTCCCCCCCCCAAAAAAAAACAACAACAACAACAATGTTTTCCAGCAGAACAAGTAAACATGTAAAACATGCCTAGTTTAAACTTTTGGTTACAATGCCAGAAAGATTTAGGGGGTTGCCATAGCACATCAAAACAAAGGGTATTGATGATAAGGAAACAAAGATGCAAAACCCAATGTCAATGAGGAATTTATTTCAAGGTTATCACACCTGCAGCAAGTCCAGACAGTGCAACTGCTCTCTTCTAACCTCCTACAAAACCCAAAACACTAAATCCTCCATGCTATGAAAGTGGAGTTTAGGAAAGTGAGCTGCCACTGGATTAGTATCTGTCATTTTCTTATACTGGAACACTCCCAAGTCACATAAAACAACCTGAGAAGAACACCTCAGACAAGAAAACCAAACAGTTTTGTTCAATCTTAGCCCAGAGTTAAGCTAGTTCTTCTAGCTCTCTATACTTCTCATTTCATCAAAACTGTTTGGTACACAATCAATGAATAGAAGGACCCTCAGAGAAGATTTGTTCCCCGCTGTCATAAAACACCGAAAGGGAAGCATTTTAAAGGATTAAGTTTTGTATGTAAAATCATCTTTAAAATGTATGACAAGAGGCAATCGTATCAGTAAAGAATCCAGAAAGAGTTGTGCTAGCAAAGACATGAAAATGAGATAGGATTTTAGAGACTTACTAAATCGGTAACATCCTACCTATTTTGCTAAAAAGCGGCTCTGCACAGAGGGCTGTAAATATATATTTCCATACAGCAAGTAAAAACAGACTAAGACTAAATAAATTATTCCAGCTGGCAGAATTAATTGTGGAAAACATTACCCAATACCCAGATTGCAAACTGTTTCACAATGTTAATGGGCATTTAACCTGGGCAAAAGACTGTAGTTCTTTAACATCCCTGAAATAAAAAAATGCAGGCTTTTAAACAGACAATATATCTGACTTAGACAATGGTATTTCTCTCAGTTTGTAGATGCCCTTCATGGAGCACAGGGTGAAGGGGGCAGAGCTGCCTCAAGGGGGATGAAAGGTCTGAGACAAATCAACCTGCACAGGCCACTCCTGACATTTCTCATATTTCTTAGAATAACACACGTAACACTCAAGTGCTTTTCTATTTTGCCCTAATACTTTCTTAGGCCAGTCTTTCATATGGCACTACTACATCCACAGGGAGGGTTCATAACCACAAGTTCCCAGGACTAGTGTCTCATTCCTCTCTTCCTCCTCCTCTTGTTTGTACTTTCCAGCTCATCTGTATTCTCTCCTTGTTCCCCTCTTCCTTCTCCCTCTCTTCTGTCTTCCTACCTCTTTGTCAGTTTTCCCTGCTTGTTTGATCCTTAATCCCTTCATCTCTACCATCCTCCTCCAGGGTTGCCAGGTCCCTCATAGCTGCCAGTGGGGGTGTACTTTCTGAAAGTTGGGAAGAGCACAAAAATTAATGTGATGTGCTGATAACCCCTGGAAGTTATGTCAGCATGTTGGTGACATCAGGAGTGACAGTTTGGTTTTTGGGCAAAAACTCTATGGTAGAATTAGCTTCTTACCATAGAGTTTTGCCCTCAAACCAGAACATCACCAATGCGTCTGCATCGCTTCCGGGTGACATCAGCATGGCGTGTTTACTTCATGCTTCTTTCCTTCCCATGCCTGGCAAATTCCCACAGATCTGAGAGCTCCAAAGCAAGGGGAGGGGTTCCAAACTGGGGGATTAACAGGTCTTAACTGGAGAGCAGCAACTTTATCCTCCTCTGAAGTTCCTTTTTGCCCTCTCCTATGTCAATCCCATGAGGAAGGTAGGCACAGACAACACATGGACCCATTATGCATGGGGGAATAACGCGCATTCGGGGTGGAATAGCGGTGACTAAAATCACCGATAACGCACGGAGCCGGCTGCAACTGGCCGCAGCTTCGGTGCATGCCGCCGAAAAAGCCGCGTTAGCGAAACGCAGAAGAAAGCGCAGCTTCCGGTTGACCGGGGCGCAACCAGAAACGGCGCTGGGATCGCCGCATGCATAATCGGTTACTCTGGGTTTTGCCGCCGTCGCATCCCATCCTGTGCATAACCAGTGTGCTTCGCGTCTTCCCCCTCCACATTTTCCATGTGACCCGAAATCGCCGTTTCGGTGGCCATGCATAATGGGCCATGGAAATGACATCATAATGCTACACCACAGCCTCCTGCCCCACCTCTTTCATGAGCCTCTCATGTTAGCTAGCCACAGTCTAGCTGGTTCCATTGCTTCCTGGTAGCGACATGTTACAGTGAAATTCAAATGTAGGGGTACCCAAAGCAAGGGATTTGGGGCAGCCACTCCAATACACCCTGCCAAAGGGATGGTTCTGGTAAGGGGCAAACGTATTATTATACCTCAGAGACCCCCATATCTCTGACTTTTCCATTGTTAACAGACACTGAGCCACTAGTATAACAAACAGTTAAATGTGCCCATTTAGCAATTATGCATACCAAATATACAAATATCCTGCCAGATCCTACTGTTTCATTTCCTTCAATGAAAAATTACTTTTGCTATTCATCCACACACACCTCCTGCCCACCCTGGACTGCTGCATGCTAAGCAATAATGAATATGTATACTAGCATCTTGTTTTTATATTCAGTTTAACATTTCAGAAATAAAGAAGGTGGATAAAGCAAAGAATGGATTTGTTGCACTGAGAAATGCAGGAAGCAATGACCTGGGAACTATACTGAAACATGTACAAGGATCCCAGTTACAAAAGAATGGAAAGGGGAAAACTTATAATTTTACATTGTATATTTACATTTATGAGCCACTGGGCCAATTGTTTTATCTGAATTTTCCCTTTCACGTCATGGTATTAAAAATCAATATATAATTCTCAGTTCAGCAGTGGAATAGGCTGCCTAAGGAGGTGGTGAGCTCCCCCTCACTGGCAGTCTTCAAGCAAAGGTTGGATACACACTTTTCTTGGATGCTTTAGGATGCTTTGGGCTGATCCTGCATTGAGCAGGGGGTTGGACTAGATGGCCTGTATGGCCCCTTCCAACTCTATGATTCTAGGATGGTCAGGATGGAGCTATGAGCAGACAACACATTTCTTTACACATAACCTGAAAAATGCTCCAGATTTTAATCCCTATTATGGCTTTGAATTTTGCTGGGTGACTCTGGGTTTGTCATACACTCTCAGCTTAACCTATCTTACAGAGTTGTTGTAAGGATAACATGGAGGAGAATATAATGATGTAAGCTGCTTTGGGTTCCCACTGGAGAAAAAGGCAATGTATAATCTTATCCATCGTTCCTCTTAATATTTATGAAACTGGCCTGAGGGTGGAGCAAGGTGGAATAGGTGTGGCCAACGGCCCCTAAAGCTCCCGCCCCCTGCAGGTTGGCATCCCTATTATAAACAATAGATTGTCACAATAAAGTTGCCATTTTGTTTTACATGGAGGTCTTTAAAACTGTGGAAAGAGATCTCTTGATGGTCACTGCTTAAATAGACAGGGATAAGCTTCTTTGTTTCAAAAATACTTACATTTGTGAAGTCAGGAGCACATGTCCAATGTTCCTTCTTAAACACTTGATAGGAAACAACCCTTTTACTAGGAGTTGTGTCCTTCAGGGAAAGACTACTTGTCCCACTTTCCTATTTCATGATCCTTCCTTGATCCTTGACTCTGTTTAAGTTAATGGTTTCAACTGCCACTTACAGCCCTGAAATTCTATTTTTATCCCCTATCAAGTTTCTCAGATGGGATTAACACATTAACCATTTGCTGTCCATTATAGTTCCACACTTCACAATTGGGCCACAGTTTTCCTGGGTACAGTTTGCCAAGGGAAAAAAGGAGGGAAAGCAGATAAAGGGAGGTTGGTTGGTAAGTGGGAAGGAAAGAAGAAAACAGGAAAAGAGGAGAGGCTACAAAGAATTAGAGAGAAGGAACAGAGGAAATATTGCAGAGGGGGAGACATTCCCCTCCCTGGAAGTCCTTCTGAGTCCCTCACTTGTAAAATATAATTTTTGCATTTTCTAACATAAGAATAGCTACACTATTTTTTTGTCTTGTCCAGCAGAATACCTCTGTCCCTCAAATCATACAGTTTTAAAAGCAAGTAGGCAGAGAGGTTTTCATGATTTAGTGGTAAAAGGAAGATCCATCAATATGTTTGGAGAAACTTTTCTGAATTACTATTTCATATATTTCAAAACTTAGTACTGATACAGAAATTACATTCTAGAACTAAGTCTTACCACCTCTACCCCCAAGTACTACCTGTCACCTTCTCTCTCATAAATTAAAACACAAGCCCATGGTTTCTTGTCCTTCCTTATCGATACACTTGGAGACAGGCCTAAGAAACCCAGCCATCCACAGACACAAGAACCAACTGACATATATTCTCTCACTCTCAGTAAGATCCTGTGCATATATTGGGCTACTGTAGAGTACGAAGCAGGTTATTTCACACTGGTTGCTTATTATTTATTTGCATACATTCCTTGAAAGACTAGAAACTCCATTCATGAGGCAGGCAATGACAAAACACTTCTTAAAGTCTCCTGCCTTGAAAACCCTAGGGGGGGTGTCATAAGCTGTGGCTTGATGGTTTTTTCCACCACCACCATCACCACACTGTGCATGAAATGAGAAAGAAGGAGACAGGAGGCTGATGGCAGGAGGCTGTGGGACTCTAAGGTTACACAACAGTAATCCCATTCAACAAAAACAAAATTCTGCCTCTTATGGATTGGTGAATGATTTAAAACAGTGGAACTGTTTCCTCAACTTGCAGAGAGCTATATTAGCAATTGCCATCAAACAGAAGGCCCGAGGCCTGCACCAAAGGGAAGTTTGCAGTTTACCTGTTCCTCTTGGGCAGCCATTTCAGGGTGGGAATCACCTGCCAGCTAGAAGTCCCACTGTTCTGAAACACAGGGCAAGAACATGGGGGGGGGGGGCATGTCCAAGAACCACATGTGGCTCCCAAGCCACTGACTGTCATGATTTGGAAACAGTATGGGAGAAGAAAAAGAGCCTCTTGTGGCGCAGAGTGGTAAGGCAGCCATCTGAAAGCTCTGACCATGAGGCTGGGAGTTCGATCCCAGCAGCCGGCTCAAGGTTGACTCAGCCTTCCATCCTTCCGAGGTCGGTGAAATGAGTACCCAGCTTGCTGGGGGGTAAACGGTAATGACTGGGGAAGGCACTGGCAAACCACCCTGTATTGAGTCTGCCATGAAAACGCTGGAGGGCGTCACCCCAAAGGTCAGATATGACTCGGTGCTTGCTCAGGGGATACCTTTACCTTTTTATGAGAGAAGAAACTGAACAGGTATCTCTGCATCCAAAAGCAACAGTGTGCCTTAGCTGCTCATTTGCTGCCTTTTCAACTGGCATCTTTTGCTTTCATCATAACAGCTGTTGAAACAGACATGCCAGAAGAAAAATATCAGCAGATACTTTTTGCTGAGACTTTGGGGCAAAGGAATCCTGTCTGAAGACACTGTGGAGTAGAGGTTTGAAGAACCAGAAGACCAGGTTTAGATTCCCGTATAGCCATTAAGTTCACTGACTGATCTTGCGCCATCACATTATCTCAGCCTGACCTAACTCACTGGGACTGTTGTAGGCAGAACAATGTAAGCCACTGTAAGTTTCTTGATAGAAAGCCAATATAAAATTTGATTAGCAGATGGGAAACTGATAGCCTGATTTAAAGTTTGAGTCCAGTGACTCCTTTAAGACCAACAAAGTTTTACTAGAGACATAAGTTTTTGTGTGCAAGCACACTTCTTCAGGTACATTGAGTTGGAAGTTGCTGATCGAGAGATAATGAAGAGCTGATTTTTACCCCACTTTTTAATACCTGAAGAAGTCTCAATGAGGCTTACAATAGCCTACCCTTCTTCTCCCTGCAACAGACACCTTGTGAAATAGGTGAAAGAACTCTGAGAGAACTGTGACTGGCCCAAGATCACCCAGCTGGCTGCATGTGGAGGAGTGGAGAATCAAACCCAGTTCTCCAGATTAGAGCCCATCGCTCTTAGCCACTACACCAAGCTGGTTATAACCTACTGGTAGCTGGTGACTGACAACTTTGAATGTATCTGGAAAACTGTGCATGATCAAGGAAGCTTATACTTTGAATAAAACTTTGTTGGTCTAAAAGGCTGGAACTTTGTTCTGCTGCTTCAAACCACCTCTTAGGCTACCTACCTCTTCGCCTGATTATCTTTGAATTCTGTCACCATAACTTGTGGTACATCCTCTGTTTGACTCTGCTCTCAGGTCTTGTTCTATGCTCCTGATTCTTGTGTAGCCTCTGATCCAATCAGGTCTCAAAAGAAGGTGGAATAAGCAAATGGAAGTATCCTGTGCCTGTGTTTTTTCATACTCTTGCACATACAATCTAAAACCATTACTAAAAGTTAAAAATTTAGGTTCTTTTCAGAGAAAGGAAAAAGATAATTGTATTATGTGCCAAATTAAAATGTGGTATGAAGGTAAGGAATTTTGAGCATAGCCAGATTTAAAGTACACAAAGTGAGTGTGGCATCTTCTATGGCAGTGGTCCCCAACCTTTCCGAGGCTGGGGACCGGCAGGGCATCGGGCCGCGCCCCCGCGGACCGCGCCCGTGCGGGCCACGCCCGCGGATCGGGCCGCGCCCGCGGGCCGCGCCCACGCCGCGCCCGCGGGCCACGCCCACGCCGCGCCCGGGCCGCGCCCACGGATCGGGCCGCGCCCGCGGATCGGGCCGAGCGGGCGTGGCCCGCACAGGCGCGGCCCGGCCCTGATTCCCTCTCCCCGCCTCCCGCAGTAAGAAGCTTCCCGGGCCGCAAGCTTGCGGCCTGGGAAGTTTTTTACTGCGGGGGCGGGGCGGGGAGAGGGAGCCGCGGCCCGGTGCCATGGCCTTTGCGGCCCGGCACCGGGCCGCGGCCCGCAGGTTGGGGACCACTGTTCTATGGCACATCTATATACATAGAAACAAGCATGTACCTGTGAAAAATGAGGAAAAGTAATAAACAGAATAGAGTTTAAATTTGGAGGGTGGAGCTGAGGCTGCCATGGGACAGTTCCTTTCTATATATTAAGGATTCATGGTTTGCTTGCAAACAGAGATAAATCTGGCCACCCTGAAGGTCAGTTGTTGGTTGTCCTAGACAGAACTGTGTTCAGACAGGATGATTCATTGCCACTCTCCATAGAAGGAAGCCCATTAAGCAGATAGTAAGATAAGATCACAAGGTGTTAGGGACAATGTTACATGGTCTCTGGTTCAAAGCATTATTTTAAAAAAGCTTGTCAGAAATCAGTGCAGAAGAAAAACATTAGCCCACGCTGTCATTCTTAGCATTCTAAAACAAAGCAGAGAACTCACAAACCTTAGAAAATGGACCAGAGAAGCTCTTCAATCCAGCCTCCAGAAAACATTTAACAGCTGTTGCACACTTTGCAGTGAAAGAATGTAATTAAATCACTCCCTGCCTATTCCTCTGAAATGCCCTTTCTGAAATCTTCTCCCTGAGAGGCGTACAAGTGCCATTATTGAAACCTGAATGTGCCCTATTTAAGAGAACCTGATGCCAAGAGACTGATAGTTGAATCTAATGATACATTACTATAGAAAGAGCAAATTGACACCTTTCTACATAAAGTCTGGGTTCTAGAGGTTTCTATGGCCATTTGTTCTATTTTGCATGCGGGGGGGCAGAGATGCTTCCATTCTGAGTTCTGACTATATGTCCTTCCAATTCCGCAGGGCCTGCAAAAGGGAGCTCCTCCACCAGGCATTCGACAGAGGTTAATCTGACCTATAAACATCCAGCGGTCCCCCTCAAATCATACCCTCTGTAATTTGAACTTTTCTGACCTCCCTAAGGGCTCTGTTAAAGTTGTTCTGTTGAAATTGTTCAATAAGTTAATTTTGGTAACCTGTTAAACTTATATTTACTGTTGGACTTGTTATTGATATATTGTTGTTACTTTTATTAATTTATAACGTTCTATGTATCCCACAATGTTCCCATGTAAACCGCCCTAGGCCATATGGGAAGGTGGTATAAAAATCTAAGAAAATAAATAAATAAAAATAAATAAATAGGTCAAATGCTGCTCTGAAGCAGGATGCATTTGGAAGAAGCACAAAGAGGGTAACAAAAAGCAAGCAAAAACGATAGATTCTATAAATAAACTTTTAAATACTAGCTATACCTTTTAGCTTTACAATGATCCCATCATTTCAAAACTACAATCTCCCTTTAATCAGTGCAGTATCAATTGTGCAATGGTAGCACAGCACAGGTCACGTGAAAGTATTGGATGGCTGATCAATGGAATGGCCATTGTCCAGCTCTGCAGGAGTCACTTGCACAGCTGAGCTAGCAATAAGGAAAATGTGTGTGTGCTGCGCTAGCATGTCACATAACCAAAGGGCTTGTGAGACTGGAGGGGACAAAGAAAGTACGGAAACTAAGGATCTCCCAGTTTTACGGCTCATCTCCAAGTAACAGAGATCAGCTCTCCTGGAGAAAATGGCTGCTTTGGAGGGGGAACTCCATAGCATTATACTCCACTGAGGTCCCTCCCCATCCCAAATCCCACTCTCAGCACAACTTCCAAAGTCTCCAGGTATTTCCCAACCCAGAACTGGCAACTCTAATGGAAATGGAAAGGAATCTCACATTATATGAAATTATGAGATCAGTTCCTTTATTTTACGGGTCCTACGCACGCTTCTCTTCCTGTGGAAAATCCTCCATTCATACCAGAACTAGGCATGTAGAGGTAATGTAATACTGGATTTTTAGAGAGGCCTTGCATATCATCCATTACAGGTTTTTGAACATCTGCTGTTACCGTATGTTCACTTGAAGAGTTCCAAAGCAAAGAAACCAGAACAGAAAAAAGCTGCCTCATAGTGTTATGCTAATACCATATTTCACACAGAGATAGCCATATGTGGCAGGGTGCTAGAAGATTCCATGAATAAACTATGTATATAAATATAAAAACTGCCCTAGTGAAAGAATCAAAAGAGCAGCAAGCATTACATTTATAAGAAGAAGAGGGAGGAGGAGCTTTTTTTTTGTACACCGCTTTTTACTAACTAAAAAGTTACCCCGCTTTTTGAAACTAAAGGAGTTTCAAAATGGTTTTAAAATCCTCTAATCTTCCTTTCCCCACAACAGATACCCTGTGAAGTAGGTGGTGCTAAGAGAGCACTGAGAGAATTGTGACTAGCCCAAGGTTACCCAACAGGCAGCATGTGGAGGAATGGGGAATCACATTTGGTTCTTCAGATTAAACCTGGTTCTCCAGAAGCAAGAGTACATTTTATTAGACTTTGTTAATTCTGATAGGATAGTGATTGGAGACACCCCCTCAGAAACAACACACAACAAAATGTACCCAACACACACTCATCAACAGGTCTGGGCAACCCTGAGGTGTCATAACTGGCCACCAGGTCATTCCTCAAGAAACAAACAAATCCACCTCTAAACTAACTGGAACCAAAACAATAACCCAACCAAGCAGAAAACCACAACATGGAAAAGAATCCTAGAAAAGAGGAGGAAAGGGGAAAAAAGGAGAACCAACTGAAAATCCATAGGGAAATTGAGTGCAGAAATTAGAACTAAACATGAAACATGGACAGCCCACCAATACCAGGCAAAACTGAGGGAGAAATAACAATGGGGGCCCCAAGAGCATCAGGGAACCCAATAATAACAGACAGCAGTGGGAAGAGGTTGGACAAGAGAAGGGATTTGAGACATGTTCAAGCTCGAACCCCTTCTAACCTCTTCCCATATCTCAGGTCAGTAGGGTGGAAGCAAAGGTGAATAACCTGCCTCCGACACTGATGCTGTGCAATGCCAGGTCAATTAACAGCAAAGCCTCTACTCTGCAAGTCTACTTTGCAGAGCACAGAGTAGACCTGGCATGTGTGATGGAAACCTGGGCCAGGAAGGATGAAATAGATGCCCTTAAAGAGCTAGCCCCTGCCAGGTTCTCTGTCCTTCATCAGTCATGGACTGCAAGGTGGGTGTCAGGATCAGTGCCTGTTCCTGCCATAAGTTGACATGGGTTTCTCCATGTTTGTTTGCTTTGCCTTTTGCCTTTCTTTTCCTGGGGCCGCTTTGTAACCCAAGGCCCATATATTATGCTTGCATGCCTGAAATCGAAACTGTTGCATCCTGCTATCTCAGGGAGCTGTGAATTATTTGTCTTTTGAACCTGCCGGCTGGGTCTGTAACCATAACATCTTCCATTTTGTAACCATAACATCTTATCTTGTCCGGAGACGACCAAGGACGTGCGAGAAGTAACACTAAGGTTTATGGTACCTGGTGCCCCCTCTCCCCCTTCCCTGGGAACTTTCAAGTTTTAGGCGGGAGAACACTATTGAAAAGGGGAGGCAAATGTGGTCTCAGGCAGATTTGACTTTCTTAGCTTAGGTGTATGAAGTAACTTCTCAATAAACGCTTTCTTTATTAAAGAAGCTTGTTGTGAGTTCTTGCAACGCTTGACAGTGGGGAGGAATGGTGGCCTTCAGAGCACCCCCCATGCTGTCAATTACATGAATAGAATGTATTAGGCTAGGGTGGGGTAAACTGAGAGCGTGGCTATCTGGTTGGCATACCACGTGCCTAATGTACCATCAGATGCCCTCCCAGCCCTGCGGGAGGCGGGGGTGGCCTGGCCATGACAGTTCCCCAGACTACAAACTTTAATGACCTTTGAAAATGGGCTGGACCTGGTGTCAATCATGGCAACACTAGGGCTCTGCAAATTTGTTGCTGGCCCAACTCATCAGGCAGGTCATACACACTCTGGATCTTATTTTGAGTGTGGGGTTGGACATGACAATGGCAGGTCACACCCTAGATCTTATTTTCAGTGCACGGTTGGATGTGGAACTGGTTGTGGCAAATGTCACCTCCCCCTCAGTTGTGTGCCAAGCAGATATTAGCTTGCCTGTGGAGACCTATGGGTCCAAATGGATTCCTGTATGCCCTGTGGGACCCAATGCCTCCTGGTACTTCTCTGTATGGACTGGTCAGCCATTTGAATGACAGAATGCTGGATACCATCAATGAGATAGCTCCCCAACATCCTCTTCACCCCCATCTCAAGTGGGCTTCCTGGTACACAGAGGAGCTCCACAAATAGAAACAGAAGCTGAGATGACTAGAGTGAGTTTGGAGGAAGACTCATGGCGTAGCTTTGAGAACATCTTATAGAATGCACATCAAGGCCTATGAGATGGCGGTGAAGTCAGTAAAAGGCAACTTTTGCTCAACTTCCATCGCATCCATGAACTCACATCCAGAAAAATTGTTCAGGATACTTCGGTCACTCACTGCCCTAGAGGAGGGACACCAAAATAACGGTCAATCAGAAATCAACTGTGAGGCATTTATGAGCCATTTTGTGAACAAAATCTCAACATCCTGCCGTGATCTCCCTCCAATCTTAGATACAGGAAATGAAATAGCGTTCACTTGGCCGCCTCTCGAGGAAACTCTCACTGACTGAAGTGGACAGGATGCTAGCTTCAGCTCAGCTGACCACATGCCCATTGGCCCCTATCCATCATGGCTACGTAAAACAATTTATGTAAAGACAGTGACCCCCTCTGGGAGATAATCAACCCCTCTCTCACAATGGGAGAATTCCTAGACGGACTGAAAGAGGCAGTGGTATGCACGTTGCTGAAAAAAACATCACTGGATCCATGAAAGCCTGCCTACTACCAACCCATCTCACAGCATTCCTTGGAAAGATGGTGGAAAGAGTTGTCGTGGACCAAGTATCAGCATTCCTGGAAGAAACTATAGTCCTATACCCACGCCAGTCAGGCATCTGGCCTGGCCATGGAGTACAAATAGTGCTGATGAATGACCTCTGCTGTCAGCTGGACCATTGGGGGTCAGGACTGCTCATGTTATTAAGACTTCACACCAGTGCTTGACACAGTCGACCATGAGCTCCTAGCTCACCACCTTGCCAATGTTGGGATACATGGGACAGCCATACACTGGCTGACCTCCTTCCTCTGAGGTTGTAGACAGAGGGTAGCAATAGGAGAGAGACAGTCAAGCAACCACCAGCTCACATGTGGAGTCCCATAGGGAGCAGTTCTCTCTCCAATCCTATTTAACATTGTTATGCACCCTCTTGCTCAGATGGTGTGGAGGTTTGGGCTGAGATGTCATCAACATGCTGATGACACCCAGCTCTTCCTCCTGATGGATGACCGCTAACTCTCCTCTAGAAACCTTAGCCTGACGTCTGGAAGCAGTGACAAGGTGGCTCAAGCAGAGTAACCTGAAGCTCAACCCTTCAAAGATAGAGGTGTTAGGGCTAGGTAGGAAGGGTCCAAGCATGGAAGCATGATTGCCCATCCTGGACAGAGTACAGCTAACAGTAGCTCATTCTGCCAGGAATCTGGGTGTGATCTTTGACACCTTCCTCTCTACGGAGGCACAGGTCACGAGAGTAGCACAGCTAGTGGTCTACCACCTACACCAAGCCAAACTACTAGCACCCTGCTTGGCCCTGGAACACCTAGCAACAGTGATGCACACAATGGCCACCTCTAGGCTGGACTTCTGCAACTCACTCTACACAGGCCTGCCCTTATCCTTGATTCAGAAACTACAGCTGGCCCAGAATGCAGTGGCCATGGTCCTCACAGGAACACCATGGAGGTCATACATTCGGCCCGAGCTCTAACAACTACACTGGTTGCCAGTCAAATTCCAGTTCAGGGTTAAATAGCCAAGCCATAGAACTAAGAACCAAAACCAACAGTGTCCATAGAGCTCATAGTGTCCAAAAAGACTGAGGAAGAAGAAAAAGCAGGGGCCCTAATAGGGTCAGGGATCCCAATAATAAGGGGCAAAGGCAGGGACAGCGAATGGCGGAGAAACACCAAACCAAGGGGGCCGAAAACCAGCCAAACCCAGGCCCCCTCCAGACTCCGCCCCATTCCTCACAACACTAGGGTGGAGGCAAAGGTAAACAACCCGCCTCTGACACTGGTGCTGTGCAACACCAGGTCAATAAACAACAAAACCTCTACCCTGCAGAACTACTTTGCAGAGCAAAGAGCGGACCTGGCGTGCATGACAGAAACCTGGACCAGGGAGGGCGAAACAGTTGCCCTCAAAGACCTAGCCCCTCTGTCCTCCACCAGTCTTGGGCAGCGGGGCGGGGAGGAGGGGTGGCAATCCTGACCCGAGAGGCTTTCTCCTTCAGGGCCCTTCCTGTGCCGTCAATACCAGGCATTGAATGTGTTGGCCTCGGATGGGGATCAACCAAGAGCGTGGCCATCTGGCTAGTGTACCGCGCGCCCAATGCACTGCCAGATGCCCTGCCTGCCCTGCTAGAGGCGGTGGCAGCCTGGACGCTACAGTTCTCCAGTCTATTAGTCCTGGGGGACTTTAATGTCCATGCTGAGCTACCGTCCTCTAGAATCGGACAGGACCTGGTGTCAACCATGGCAACACTAGGACTCTCGCAGTTTGTTGTTGGCCCCACCCATCAAGCAGGTCACACCCTGGATCTTATTTTTGGCATAGGTCTGGATGTGGATCTCGTCACGGCAACTGCCGTGCCATGGTCAGACCACTACACCCTAAAGGCTCGGCTAAGGCTACCACCACCTCCTCAGTTGGGCGGCAAGCGAATTTTAGCTTGCCCACAGAGACTTATGGATCCAATTGGATTCCTGAATGCTCTGCGGGAAGCAATGTCTCCCAGCACTTCTCTCAATGGCCTGGTCAGCGATTGGCATAATAGACTGCTGACTGCCATTAAAGAGATAGTTCCCCGACGCCCTCTCTGGCCCCATCTCAAGCGAGCCCCCTGGTACACCGAGGAGCTCCGCAACAAGAAACAGGAAATGAGACGGCTAGAGAGAGTTTGGAGGAAGACTCGTGATGAAGCCTCGAGAACATCTTATAGAATGCAGATGAAGGCCTGTGAAATGGCGGTGAAGTCAGTAAAACGCAATTTTTACTCGGCTACCATCGCATCTGCAGACTCACACCCGGCTCAATTGTTTAAGGTAGTTCGATCTCTCACCGCCCTGGCTGAAGGGCAACAAAACAGTAGCCAATTGGACATCAGCTGTGAGGCATTCGCGAGTCATTTTGCAGATAAAATCTTGACACTCCGCCACGACCTCCCACCAACAGATACAAAAAGCGAACTAGAGGCCCCTTGGCCGTCTTTGGAGGAAACTATGAGTAACTTCAGACGACTCACGCTGACCGAAGTGGACAGGATACTAGCAACAGCAAGGCCAACCACATGCCCACTAGACGATTGCCCATCCTGGCTATTAAAAACAGCTAGCATAAGGATAAAGGGCCCCCTCCGGAAGATAATCAACCTATCTCTCACAACGGGAGAATTCCCGGAGGGATTGAAAGAGGCTGTGGTACACCCACTGCTGAAAAAAACATCTCTAGATCCGCGAGAGCCTAACAACTACAGACCGGTCTCGCATTTAGCGTTTCTGGGGAAGTTGATAGAAAGGGCAGTCACAAACCAACTGACGGAATACCTGGAAGAAGCTTCGGTCCTAGACCCATCCCAGTCAGGTTTCCGGCCTGGCCATGGGGTAGAGACAGCGCTAGTTGCCCTGACGGATGACCTCCGTTGCCAGTTGGACCGAGGCGGGTCGGCACTGCTGATATTACTAGACCTCTCAGCAGCATTCGACACAGTCGATCATGAGCTTCTAGCTCACCACCTCATTGATGCCAGAATACAAGGGACAGCCTTTCAATGGCTGATCTCCTTCCTCCGGGATTGTGGACAGAGGGTTGCAATAGGAGAAAAAACATCAGACCGCCGGCAACTTACTTGTGGAGTCCCACAAGGAGCGGTCCTCTCCCCTATCGTATTCAACATCTTCATGTGCCCTCTCGCACAACTGGTATGGAAGTTCGGGCTGGGTTGCCATCAATATGCAGATGACACCCAGCTCTTCCTCCTGATGGACGGCCACCCTGACTCTCCCCCAGAAGCATTAGCCAGCTGCCTGGAAGCAGTGACAAGATGGCTCAAGCAGAGTCGTCTGAAGCTCAGTCCTACAAAGATGGAATTCCTGTGGCTGGGTAGGAAGGGCCCATGCGAGGAAGCGCGTCTGCCTGCCCTGGATGGTGTACACTCTCTACGGCTTGCTCCGCCAGGAATCTAGGTGTGATTCTGGACGCTTCCCTCACAATGGAAGCCCAGATCACAAAGGTAGCGCGGCTAGCATTCTACCATCTCTGCCAAGCCAAAATACTAGCGCCCTACCTGGCCCCGGAACACCTAGCCACAGTGATCCATGCAACGGTCACCTCCAGACTGGACTTTTGTAACTCACTCTACACAGGCCTGCCCTTAGCCTTGACCCGGAAACTACAGCTGGTTCAAAATGCAGCGGCCAGGATCCTCACAGCAACACCGTGGAGGTCTCACATCCGGCCTGTTCTCCACCAGCTGCAATGGCTGCCAGTTGAATTCTGGATCAGACTAAAGGTCCTGGTTTTCTTTTTCTTTTCCACTTACCTTCAAGGCCATATGCGGTCAGGGCCCAGTGTACCTGAGGGATCGCCTCCCCGCCTATGCCCCCAAAAGAGCTCTGCGCTCCACTGCCACCAACCAGTTAAGGATCCCTGGCCCTAAAGAAGTATGCCTGGTCTCAACCAGGGCCAGAACATTCTCTGTCGTGGCCCTCACCTGGCGGAACAAGCTCCCGGAGGAGATCAGGGCCCTGACAGAGCTTAAACAGTTCTGCAGGGCCTGCAAAAAGGAGCTCTTCCTCCAGGCATTTGGTTGAGACCAGACACAATCAACAGCGACTGAAAGGCCCCTGCTCCCCCCCTGCCCCCCCTCAGAAGTCCACCAACATGCTCTGGACCTGTTTATATTGTTGCATTGTTGTACTGCCTATATTAGTTATGCTGTTACATTGTTATACGGTTATTATTGTAAAGCTATTCACATGTTTATAGATTGTTTTATGTACTGTTGTTGTTGTTATGTAAACCGCCCTGAGCCCCCAGGGAGGGCAGTATATAAATATAATAAATAAATACATAAATAAATAAATACATAAATAAAATAAAGTTTTGGTAATCACCTTCAAGACTGTATGCAATCTGGGCCCAGTGCACCTGAGAGACCACCTCACTGCCTACACCCCCCAAAGAGCTCTACACTCTGATAACTCCAACTGGCTGGTGATCTCTGGCCCCAAAGAAGTTTTCTCTGTTCTGGCCCCCACCTGGTCGAATGAGCTCCTAGAAGAGATCAGGGCCCTGCCTGAACCTCCACAGTTCTGCAGGGCCTGGAAAATGGAGCTCTTCCGCCAGGCATTTGGTTGAGGCCAACCGAAACAATGGCATCTACTGGGCCCCCAGAAAAACCCATATACTGAATCCCACACTGGTCTACCCATGTAATCACTGTTGCATAGTTAGTTAACAAGTTACTAGATCTTAAAAACCGTCCGAGACTTACCTCGGCCGAATGTTGACACAGCGGAGGGCTTGCTAGGAGAGAGAGGCGATCACCCAGAGGCCCTCCAGTGTGTGTGCTGCAGGAATGCAGCATGCACAGCATCAGGGGCAGGGCGGGGCCCGTGGTGACTATTTAAGTCACCATGTGCATGGGTCTCCCTCTTCGCCTGGAATGGTGCGGGAGCTGCTCCCCTCCCACCCACCCTATATTGTATACAGGATTGTTCAGGGTTTTAAGGTGGATGTCTTTGGCTTTGTTTTCCAATAATTGTCACAGCCGCTGGTTTGCATGGGATGGAGCCTGTTGGCAAGGAGTCCGGTGTGCGATCGGACTCCCTGGGGTTTGGGGCCTCTCTTGAGGTGGGGCGTATACGAGCGTGGCTTACCCAGCTGGGAGGCCAGGGGCTCGTTTGCCAGGTGGCCTGGGGGCAGTCAAAGCAGGTTGGCGCCTGGTGGCTCCCCCGCATAGGTCGCTTCCCTTAGTGGCGGACTTCAGTAGGCAAGGGGATCTGCGCTCCTGGCTGGGAATGGTGCAGGTCCCCAGGGCGCCTCTGGGCTCCGTGCGTTGTTGGTGCAGTTTACTGACTGCAAGGTCAGGCTCCCTCTCCCATTTGCTGTGCCAACTCTCCCATGGGGAGGTAATAAAGCTGTGGCTTTGTTCATCCCAACATTGGTGTCGCATCTTATTCCAGCATATAATGCCCTCCTGCAAGTCAATACACACTGTTATCACCAGTTAAAATCACTGTTAATATTGTTTTCTTGAACTTATGAATTGTTCTATACCTCTTCTTGTTATATGTACTTCCTCTTTGTTATATGTAAACCATCCTGAGCCAGAGGGAGGGCAGTATGGAAATATAAGAAATAAATAAGTTAGTAGGTAAGAAAGAATTTGGTAGAAAGGTGCAATAAGAATAAGCATCTATAAAGCATCTGTAGCAATGCTGGGAAAAAAACACTATGACAGCTAAAGGGTTTTAACAATAACCAATGTAGTCTGAATAGCCAAACATCCCTATCTTATTGATTCCCCCTCCCCCTTCATATCTCATGAAAGAGACTAAAAATCTGCCTAGCACACGTGCCATCATAAACCTTCTTAACCATATTGCCCTGCATCATTATAGTTTGCCATCTGATCAGGGAAATCACTTGTCATGGAAATTTTCTTTTCCACTTAACAACTTCAAACTCAATTTAAGTGTTTCACTCAGCAGGTTAATACACTGGCCTTTTGTCTATGAAGGTACAAATGAAAAGAGTTCACAGTATCTTCAGCCACAGCACAAAAATCTACAGTTCTCCTGCTACAGTTTAAAGTTGTTGGGTTCAGCAAAAGCACTTTCATGAAAGTAAAATATGATAGCTACCATGAGACTTCAACCCAATTGAGAAGTTGTTAGGAATTTACTCTGGCACTTTGCTAAATCCAATATTTGTGGCTGGATGGAAGTAATAGTGATACTAGTAAAACTGAACCAAATTTAATTCTTATATAAAATATAACTTCATGATAGGGCAGGATCATGCTTCATATATTACTGCAGATGCCTCCTTTAAGGGGCCATTTCCCCAGAAAAATACTTTTACCTCTGCATGCCCCTGCTCATATTGTGTAAATAGAATGTTTCTTTTCAAGGAAGCAAATACTTTTCTCTGTAAAACAGCACAGAGCAAAGAAATGCTTCTTATTCTTACAAGAAAATATTTGACTGAAAACTTGAGTCTGTAAATTGAGACTCCTTGCAAATGATGCTCCTAATGCTCCAGTAGTTCCAACGCATTCTTCAAAGCCTTGTAATATAGACTTATTCCTCCAGCTACTCAACTGCTCCCTCTTGCAATGCATCTTTAACTTTCTAGCAACCCTAGTAAATTAGCTACACCAGAAACCAGTTCTTCTCTAATTGGTTTATAAGCCAGCAGGACTTTTTGTTTTGAAATGGCTGATTAATTGCCAACCTGCACAGCACAAAACTGCAATTTGCCTGCCTCTCTCCATCTATGTAACAGAGCAGGCAGAGTTCTTTGTGTAAGAGACATCAGAAAAACAAATGCAGCCATGGTCTTCCCACCTTTTTCATGGTTTTGACAAGGATTTGCATTCTAGCCAAACCCTAACTGGTCAGTTGCTGTCACAGACAATCTTCTTGGGAGATGGAACAGAGGAGTTTGTTAACACAATTTTTTAAAAGAAGAATAAATATATTTATCAAGCTTAAGCAATGTTTGGCAGAGAGATGGAGCTCATTTAGTTTTCAATTTCTGAATGTAGTTGTTACCAGGCAAAAGCCTGGACATTAAAACTAATTACTTCCTTCACTACCCGTCCTTCTTCTAATCAAATGAAGAAGAGAAACGTACAAGATAAAGGATTCAGATCAAGTAGACAGAATTAGAAATCAGCACAAAGCTGGACAAATGCAGTTTTTCCTGCCACCTCCCCTCCACCTTAATTTGTTTATTTGCAATCTTTTTCAGGCAGCTGAGTCTCAAGCCATTATAATCCTGATTTTGTTCTGTTTTACTCTATTGCTGGCAATTGATTTCAATTAACATTTTCATTCCTCTGCCCATGGAAAATAACCACTTGGCAATTGAATTGCTCAAGTATAACACACAGTAGTTGCTTACTCCCAACCTGGCATCTGGGGGGAAAGAATCTCCAAGTATTAAAGCAAGAAGTTTCAAGTAATTTTGAATGTGAAAGGAGACTAGAGCAATTACTGAACAAAACAAAAGGCAATATGAGTTACAGCACAGAGAATGGATTTTAATAAACTGCTGGAGACTGGGCCATTTGTGTGAAGGACTGAGCACATATTCAAAGCAAAAATCACTGTGAAAAGAAAGTGCAAAATGGAGTCATTTTAATTGTGCAGTCTTTGAAACATGTTTGGCATAAGTAGAAACAATTATACTAGACTTAAGGTCAAAATAAATTCACTCTTTTTTGGATGCTTGCTATACATCTGTGTCCCTCAGCTTCACGCTCATCCATAACTGGCACTTTTTGATCAACATTTATTTTCACAGATTACACAGTGCACCTACACCAAGCAAGGCTATTAGTGCCATACCTGGCCCAGGAACATCCGGCTACAGTGATCTATGAGACAGTCACCTCCAGATTTGACTTCTGTAACTCGGTCTATGCGGGCCTGCCCCTGACCTTGATACAGAAGCTTCAGCTGGTGAAGAATGCAGCTGCTAGAGTCTTCACAGGAACGTCTTGGAGAGCCCACATCCAACCAGTTCCGAGGCAGCTGCATTGGTTACCTGTCCTGTTCCAGATCAAGTTCAAAGTTCTAGTATTGACCTTTAATGTCTTACGCAGTCTGGGCCCTACATACCTAAGGGATCACTTATCTTCCCATGCCCCCTGTAGGGTGCTTCACTTTGCAGGTTACTAACAGACTGGTGATTCCTGGCCCTTGTGAAGTATGTGAAGTATGCCTAGACTAGGGCCAGGGCCCTTTGGTCCTGGCCCATACCTGGTGGAACAAGCTCCTGGACAAACTGAGAGCCCTGACAGAGCTGGCAGTTTTACAGGACCTGCAAGACAGAGCTCTTCCACCAGGCATTTGGTTGCTGGCTCCCCCATCCCTCCCACATTTTCTGGATGATTTTCACCTCTGTCATTTCATCCTTCTATTTGCAATATAGAGTCCAGTGACTGCCTAGGAACTTCCGGTTTGCAGTTGCTAAGGTCTTGTGAATTGTATGCAACTATCTCCGTGTGAAAAAATTTGCCCCTGCACACCTCTCATGCTCGCAGATTTTAGTGCTGCTTCTACATGACATCAGCAGCAACCCATGGCTGTGCAGTTGGCACAAGTTTTTGTCCGGTTTACTCTGTGATGAGGGAAATTGCAAAAAACTAATTTCTTTTTCTTGTTGCGTTGCAAATCGGGGCGCAAACAGGGGCAAGCCTGTCTGAAGGGAGAAACACGCAACAGTCTCGCTAGCATTGTGCCCACCCTCGCCCCCTCCTTCCCTCTCCATTTCCAGATCGAATTTTTAAAAATGCCACAGTCCACATTGCTATAGGACCACAAAGCGACGTGCCCTCAGTACAAATACAATGTTCTCTTCATTGTGCATGGTAATATTGGGATTAGGCAGCAAAAAAACACATTCCTGTTTGTATTTTCTGTCGGTGAGGTATGAACAGGGTTGCGGGGGGGGGGGGAGTGGTGAGGCAGCCCTCTCCCTATTAGCTTGGCATCTGGGGCCCAGTTACCAGGGCTAGCCTATTATCTACCTGAACATAAAGATAGAGCATTAAATAAAGTATCACGAAAAGCGATCCAAGGAAATGTTTTATTGTTGTTGTTGCGTGATCCCGTAGCAATGCAGAAGTGAAGGTTTTTTAAAAAAATGTTTTACTATTCTGGCATTTCCCCATAGCAATGTGGAAGTGTCTCTTTTTAAAATTAATTTTGGGACTCAAGGGGACTGAAGTTTGACTTCCTAAAACAACCTCTGCGAAGGGATTGGTGGCTTGTATTGATTGACAACCCGAGAAGTGGGGGTAGAATTGGGGATTGTCCATGCCTTAGGCTTCTCCGCCACATTGTCAGGAAAGGAAAAGCCATAACGAAGTGGCAGGATAACACAGGAGGGGGTTCCCGTCAGAAAGTGTGCAAACGCATGGTTTCCTATTGCATATTTGCAAGCAGGAGGTTAGTGCACATTTTATGCCTCCGCAGAAATGGTCTCTGTCACGCCCCCACTGCTACCTACCGTCTCAGAGGAGTTGCCACAGCAACTCGATCCTGTTACACAGGGGTAGTCAAACTGCGGCCCTCCGGATGTCCATGGACTACAATTCCCAGGAGCCCCTGCCAGCATTCGCTGGCAGGGGCTCCTGGGAATTGTAGTCCACGGACATCTGGAGGGCCGCAGTTTGACTACCCCTGCTGTTACACATCCATCATCTGGGCAGCCGGCATCAGATGCAGATTCCTTCACACGACAAGAAATCTTGTCACCTTAAGGTTGGGGAAATTCCTGGAGATTTGGGGTTGAAGCTTGGAAAGGGTGGAGTATAAGGAGGGAAGGATCTTTAGCAGGGCATAATGCCATAGTCCTGCCTCCAAAGCATCCATTTTCTCCAAGGAGGACTGATTATTGTAGTCTGGACATGACCTGTAATTCCAGGGGATATTCAAGCCCCACCTGGAGGCTGGCATACTGAGGCCACAGCTCTATGAGACTATCCTGTCAAAAACAACCCCAAAAAGTTCTTGAAGGATGAAATGACTACAACATGGGGGGGGGGGATAAAGTGCCCATTACTGAAGTGCAGAACTGAAGCTCAAATTTAAAATCTAGCCTAGATTTTATATATTTTGAAACTGAATTTTATCACTCAGAATACATATGTTGATTTACCCAGTAGACTTCTGGGTCCCTTCCTGTTTTTCTATATTTGCCATCAAGATTCGTCTGACAAACTTAAATTGAATTGTGGTTTTTAGTAGGTTTAATTTTGTTAACCTGACAATTTGTTTTGATATTATTGTTATAACTATATAATGTTAACCACATCAGTAAATGTTCTAAAATATGTCAATAAACAAACATTGTTACTTATGGTTTCATTTCTTAGTCAATAGACTGGGCACAATTGATACCACCTTCCCAGAGTTATAGTTGCTTACAAGGACATGGACCCATGTTGCCAAGTCTTAGCTCTCCCATGGGATGCTGTACCCTTGCATACCTTCATCCTTCTCTTTGCCTTTCCCTTCTTCTCTGTTGGCTCATCTCCTTTTCTCTGCTTCATCCTCTGCCTCACTAGGACCCATTATGCATGGTGGCCACTACAGAGGGCGGCTGCTGTGCCACTGTGGTGGGGTAGGATGCCCTGAAATTTCCTGTGTATGCCCAGGGGCAGATGCCCTGGTGTAGCACACAAATACGTGCTATGCACCGGAGCTGGGATGCCCGTGATGCTGCCCAGCAGTGGCAGCAGTGAGGGAGGAGGAGGGGGCTGGACCCCCACTGCATGCTGGCAGAGAATGGCATGCCACCCTCCCACCTCAGCAGGGGCAGGGGGACACCCCAGCTGGCTCCCCGGAGCTCGCAGGGGCATGCAGTGTCCTTGCATGGACGCTGTAGGCTGGGGCGGGGCTGGGGTCGTAGGGGCAGGTGTTCAGGCCCATGTATAAGGGGTCTAGCAGTCTCTTGCTTCTGCCTGCCAGCCCTCTTCTTCCCCTTTCTTTATGGCCCCAATGCTGCTTCCTCCCCTTAGCCAGTTTTGTGTAGTGGTTAGGAGTGCGGACTGCTAATCTGGCAAGCCAGGTTCAATTCTGTGCTCCCCCACATGCAGCCAGCTGGGTGACCTTGGGCTCACCCCGGCACTGATAAAACTGTTCTGACCGAGCAGTAATGTCAGGGCTCTTTCCGCCTCACAGGGTGCCTGTTATGGGGAGAGGAAAGGGATGGTGACTGTAAGCCGCTTTGAGACTCCTTTGGAGAAAAGTGGCTTATAAGAACCAGCTCTTCTTCTTAGGCCAGTCTCTGGCCATTCTTTCTCCATCTTCCACCATTCTTTAATCAACTCTTCCCTTCCATCACAACAGAGTTCCCTTATCCAGCCCTCTCCCGTCTGGTGCCTCCAGGTAGACCAAAGCATTCTGGGCAGCTGTTCACCAAGGCAACTCTCCTGCTTTGTCAGCTCCAGCTGCTCTGCCCTAGGCAGTTTGTGTGGCTGCAGCAGTAGCTCCTCCTGTGGGTCCCACTCAGCACCCATCACTCAGTGCAGCCTCCAGTGGGTCTCAACCACTCCATAGGTTGTCTGACTGTAGCCTGCTTTTTTTTTTTTTTAATATCATTCTTAAGTTTTGTAAGCCAATAAACTGGTCTTTGGGATGAGTATGCAAGGTAAAAAGTTCAAATAAAATATATGCAAGCATGTAAAAATGAAAAAGCTCTAACAGTAATAGCAGCATTCACTGCACTTCCCCTTTCTGATTTACTTGAACTCTTCAGCCTGTGACATTATACCTTTATCTCCTTCAAGGTTTTTCTTTGCCAGCTGCTGCCCTTGCATCTATAGTAAATGTCTGTGATTCCTCCCCATTCTGAACTCTGGCTTGAGGGGGCAAAGAAAGGCAGTGATGACAAAATTAAAGCTGGCATCTTTGCAGCCTCAAGTCTAACTGAACATTCCCCTCTCACTTTTGTTTACCCTTCTCCTTTCCTAGCAACCAACAACATACAGTTTAGGAGAGGGCACAATTGAGTAAATGCTAGAGAAGGGGGGACGGAACAAGCTAGAAAAGCGGGGGACAGAACCTGGAATGAGGGAGGGGAAATAAAGCCAACCATATTTATTAGAAATGTTTATTTATTGCAATGTTTTTTTGCAGTTTACACAATTCAAGAAACAAAACAACACCCAATCACCCATTTCAAGTCACACTTTCCTAAAGATCTACTAAAAACAGAGGGGAGGAAAGTGAAAAAAAATAAATTAACAAAGGTTAAGCCAGAACAAAGATACATAAGGCAAGGAGGAGGGAAAATGGGGTGACAGAAAACAGGTCAGCTTAGAACTAAACAAAGAAGATCATTAATTAGATGGACCTGTCACATAAACATTTTAACACACCACATTCCTTCTGTCCACTGCTCAGTAGCAGGAACATGACAAGATTTCCTGTGTTCAAAGATTCTTCAAAGATAACTGCCACCCAATCTGACAGTGTTGTGGCACTGTGAAGATTAACAAATATATTGTGGCAAAGCTTTCATGATCCAGAACCTAATTCACCAGTTGCATTAATTGTTAAATTCAGTTACCTGTGAGATTTATACCCCAAATCAGAAACATCAGTTTTGGGAAGTTTTTCTTCATAATCTGTGCTATATGTAGATAGCAACAGATTTTATTTACCTTGGTCTCATTTGATATGGTGCCTAGTTGACTGTACCTGGATAAAGTACCTTTTGAAGTATCAACCTCTCTGATAGAAAGCAACCATATTAAATCCACAATGTACCATATTTACAAAACATCCAGGATTCACATAGGATTTGCAAAGGCAAAAAGATATGCACTCATGAAGCCTAACTTTCTCACCTTCCCCCACTCCTGCAGCCTGAAATGCCCCTGGAAATCAAAGTCCTAGGCATTTCCTCACCCTGAAGAGTGAGATGGGGTGAGTGAGCAGATTTCAGAAAGCTGCAAGAACAGGAAAACAACAGAACTGCATTATGTGGGTACATATCCCTCCACATGCGGAAATATTCTGGAAGATCTGAGACATAATGTAGAAATACGTATAATAAAATTGGATAAATGAGACCAAAATAAAATGCATACACTACTCTTTCTGCCAAAATCAGTACTTTTAGGGCAAAGTATGAACATTTGTAACTCCCACCCATGTTAGGAGACCTCAATGCCACACAGTTATTTAAAGGAGTTCACTGCCTCACCTGCAAATTAAGCCAGTTGGGAAATGTAAAGTTACCACCAACATTCAATATCACCCAGAGGGTACTTGTTAATGGTTCAGCATCTTCTTGGAAAAGAGTGACAAGTGGAGTACCCCAAGGATCTGTCCTGGGGCCTGTGTTGTTCAACATATTTATAAATGATTTGGATGAGGGATTAGAGGAGATACTTATTAATTTTGCAGATGATACTAAACTGGGAGGGGTAGCAAACACAACTGAAGACAGCAATAGAATACAGGATGATCTTGATAGGCTCGAGAAGTGGGCTAAACTGGATAAAATGAAGTTGCTGTTGTTGTTGTTAGGTGCGAAGTTGTGTCCGACCCATCGCGACCCCATGGACAATGATCCTCCAGGCCTTCCTGTAATCTACCATTCCCCAGAGTCCATTTAAATTTGCACCAACTGCTTCAGTGACTCCATCCAGCCACCTCATTCTCTGTCGTCCCCTTCTTCTTTTGCCCTCAATCGCTCCCAGCATTAGGCTCTTCTCAATAGGGACAAATGTAAAGTTCTGCATTTAGGTAGGAAAAACCAAATACACCAATATATGATGTGGGAGACTTGTCTTGGCAGTAGCATGTGTAAAAAGGATCTAGCAGTCTTAGTAGACCATAAACTGAACATGAGTCAGCAGTATGACTCAGTGGCTAGAAAGGCAAATGGGATTTTAGGCTGTATCAAACGTAGTATTGTGTCCAAATCACGGGAGGTGATGGTACCGTTTTAATCTGCTCTGGTTCGGCCTCATTTGGAGTACTGTGTTCAGTTTGGGGCACCCCAGTTGAAGAGGGATGTTGACAAACTGGAGTATGTCCAGAAGAGGGCAACAAAGATGGTGATGGATTTGGAGATCCAGACGTATGAAGAAAGGTTAGGGGTGTGTGGTCTGTTTAGCCTAGAGTGGAGATGACTGAGAGGGGATCAGATTACCTTCTTCAAGTATTTAAAAGGGTGCCATATGGAGGATGGAGCAGAATTGTTCTCTTTTGCCCCGGAGGGACAGACCAGAACGAATGGGATGAAATTAATTGAAAAGAAATTCCATCTAAACATCCGGAAGAAGTTCCTGAGAGTTAGAGCGGTTTCTCAGTGGAACAGGCTTCCTCGTTAGTGGTGGGTTCTCCATCTTTGGAAATTTTTAAACAGAGGTTGGATAGCCATCTGACGGAGAGGCTGATTCTGTGAAGGCAAACGGGTGGCAGGTTACAGTAGATGTGAGTGTCCTGCATAGTGCAGGGGTTGGACTAGATGACCCATGAGGTCCTTTCTAACTCTATTATTCTATGATTCTATGATTCTACCCTCTCATCAACAAAAACAAATCATAGTAATGATGCAGAATAGGTAGATTCTGAATGCTATCATCCAAAAAAGACTTTTCTGCTATTGGTGAATGGGGCTGCATTAATTCATTGCTTCCTCCTGGGAACAGGCAAAAAAGGTGTGACTAAAAGGGAAAGGGCAGACAGACCACAGAGCCTTTCTGGCCCAGAGAGTTTCCCCACTAAGGGGGGGCCTCTGCAGACTGACACTTTCCAAGCAGCCTGGATCTGCCAGGGCAGGCAAAACAGCCCCACTACTGGTTTTCCAGCTGAGCTCACTTAAAGGTGCCAGTGATGCTGTGTCATGTGTCTGCCCAGCCAGGGGAAAGAGTTGTGCAGCCAGCAGGTGAGGGGATCAAGGAACTGGCAGCTCAGTGGTGCCCTCCAGGAAGTGGTGCCCATCGCACATGCCATGGCTGCAATACCCTTGATAAGCACCTGGAGTGGGAGGCATGGCAGCATCTTCAGCATGTAAAATCAAAAAACAAAGTCCTCTTTTATTCCACAAATAAAGTATGCCAGAATGCAGACTGGTTATTAAGCGTATTCAAATGTATTTTCTTCAGTGGCAATCTTAACACTGTAATTAAAGAGAAAATCTTATTCCAAATAGTTCAGGGGACAAGCAAGTGTGGCAGCAGCCCACTAATTTTTTATGTCCACCCAAATATGACATATTGTCTTTTGTGTAGCATCTTCAGCATAGCAGGAGGCTGCTGGCAGCTGCCATAGCTATACAACCTCCCTTATAATGCTCCACCCACCATACCCTGGCCAATCAGGTGAGGCTTTATATGACTGAGGGGGTGGGGGCCAGCCACTGGCAGTGATATATAGGTGCCCACTGCACTGACCAGCCACTCTGTTTGGAGCTTCACCCCTCAGACCTCCTGTTTTTCAAGTTGTCATGGTTGGTTATTGTTATTATTGCTCTCAATATCACAGCTTTGTTAGCAGAACTGGGTGGATCCATTTTGGGGGAGATTCAGCCTGTGCCCCCCATTTTCCCCAAACATGGAGATTCCCTGAAGGGTTTTTGGAGTGAGGGCTTGCAGGGGACGCACCCAACTCAGGGGTCAAAGAATCTTCAAAGAAGTGGCAAGTCCAGGTGGAATCCTTCATACGGTCATCCCATGATATTTCCAGCAGGTAGGCTGAGGGTGTTGGCACATCAGATGGCCTATGCCGCACTAAGACTCTTTCAGCAGTAACAAATTAGTGGTCAATTCCAACCTTACTTGATTGTCTTGCTTACAAGCTAGGGGTCAACCTCATTGTCCCCTGCCTTCCACCTGCAAATAACACAGTTATCTATATTGGATGCTTGACAGATACCACCGCTAATCAATTGGCGTTGGAAGAATTTGACATGTGTCACCACTGCCAAGGTCAGTTATGTAAGATTACAAGTGATGGTGAAATTAATAAGTCTTAAAATAACATATCAACCCTCAGGAGTAGCCAAGAAACTGTCAAAGAGTACTGGGTAACTGGCTAGTCCCAGGGGTCTGGTGTTGTCATTATCCAGGGTGTTCTTGAAAACTGAAGGGACACAAGCATATCATTTTCTTTCAGTGATGTGGCTTTCTTCTAGCTTTCTTAAACTACTTAAAATCTATTTACTTTCACTATTTATGTGTTGATTGCTTCAGTATCCCAAAGGGAAATTGCCCCTTGACAGTATACCCATTCTCTCTTCAGACATCATCTAACACCCAGCAGTCAGGGAATTGCAAATTCAGCCCTTGTTCATACTGATCTTAGAATAATTGTGGCCCATTCTTTAGGACGACTTATAGACCTACGTATTTGAAGGTCTGCACCCTCTCTGCTGGATCAGGTTTAACACATTTGCCTAGAGGAAAAATGCCAATTCAAAAAATGCTTATAGCTCCCCAACTACTTTGGGACTTTTTATCTGAGGGCAAAGAGAGTAACAGGATTCCAGGGCAGCTGTTGCTGGAGAAGAAGAGTGTGACCACTGAAGGAAAGAGAGAGACATCTTGTTCCGAGTTATCTGAGACCAGCTTTTGGAAGATAGTTAAAAAATTGTCTTAAGTCCTTGAACTCTTTCAGTAAAATTCCATCTACAACCTGTGAATAAATTATAGGTTGAATACTTTCCTGATAAAACAAATAAACAAAAACCTACCACAGTTCATATGCTGGTTTGGTATTGTGCTTGGAATTGCAATTATATATAATTATTATTGATGATTTGTAACTGATTTAAATATCTTCGCTTTTCCCACTCCCAGAATTCTTCTCTTTTTGTAAATAAACCCTAATGTTTAAAGTACTATAGGTGAAATTACTTAAATGGTATTGCAAAGAACCTGGAAAGTCTAAAAGGGTATGAGGTACATATAAAAAGAAGGAAGTGAGATAAGGCCCATGCAACTGAGATATAAAGAGAGGGGCAGCTGGTAAGGCTTTCTGAAAATAACCTTATCTTTAAATTATAGAGGCACCACTGAGATTAGCTAGCTAGTGAAAGATTTGCCTCACCTCTGCAAAGCAAGGATAGAAAACAAATACTTGGATTGTGTATAGGAAATCAAAGGGATTCCAGATAAATTAAATTGTGAAAGAGTTTGACAAAAATATACTTCCCAAAGCCAGATAATTCATTCTGAAACCACATCAGAAGCTCTACAGCAGTGGTCCCCAACCTTTTTATCACTGGGGACTGGTCAACGCTTGACAATTTTACTGAGGCCCGGGGAGGGGGAGGTAGCCTTAACCAAGGAACGTCGCCGCCGCCTGAGCCCCTTTTCCATTTGCTTTCCAGCCGGTGCCCCTGATTTCCCGCTGCCCGCTGGGGGGCGCTGCCAGCAGCAGCTGCGCAATGCCATGCCAAGGGGGAGCCCCAGCCATGGCAGTCGCTGGAGAGCATCAAAGGTGAGCCGGCGGCAGAGTAGCAAGTCAGCTCCTGAGGCAGCAGCCGGGGAGGAGGACAAAAAGGAGCTGTGGCCCGGTACTGACTGATCTACGGACCGGTACCGGTCTCCAGTTGGGTTGGGGATCACTGCTCTACAGCTCATCATCTACCATGGCCATGTTTATCAGGATATATACTGGAAATGTTCTCAGTTCCTGGGATGTGGTATAAATCAAAGTTTGTGTCCAGTGGCACCTTTAAGACCAATATAAGCTTTCATGTATATACCCAGAATTAAACTTGCTTGAACTTAATGGTGCCACTAAGCCTCAAACCTTGTTCTATAGTTTCACACCAACATGGCTATCCACCTGGAATGTGATGCATATATGATACCTAACGAGATTATTATTGCAGACTATAATAACTAATGGGCCATTCAAGCTGTGTCAGCTAATGTCTGCTGAAAACAGACTTCCAGGACTGTGAATTCAGACTGCTAACAGCAGATGCAGTAACTGCTACAGAGAACTGGAAGAAATGAAGAAGATCTGGAGTTTTTTAAACCTTTAAAAATAGTTATGATCCTTCTTAAACACCCTCTGATAGAAGTGTCTTTTCCAAAAATTATTTTTGGAACAGTGGAAAATAACCCATGTGGAACAGTGTTTACGCTACTGGAGTAGTATGAGGAAGGCCTTTGTTTAAACTCCCATTCAGCTGTAAAACTCACAGGGTAACTCTGAACCAGTCACTCTCTTGCAAAATCTGGACTCTTAGAATTCTAAGGGTAAAACGGAAGAAGGGAGAATAACGCATAATACCCTGAAGAAATAAAATCATTTTAGGGTAAGGATTATGAAGCTGTAATTTTTAAATTCATTCCCCCCCCCCCACACACACACCAATACCTTTGGTGCTCTCCAGCGGCCGCCATGGCTGGGGCTCCCCCTCAGCGTGGCACTGTGCAGCTGGCAGCACCGCCTAGTGGGCGACGGGAAATCAGGGGAGCCGGCGGGAAAGCAAGTGGAACAGGGGCTCATACAGCAGCAACGTCCCTCGGCAAAAGACTCCCCCCACACGCCTCAATAAAATTGTCAAGCGTTGACTGGTCCCCGGTGATAAAAAGGTTGGGGACCACTATTTTATATGATATAATTAAACTATAAACTTTGTGTGGCATTAAATATGCACATTCCAACTCTATGATTCGGATAACCAAATCTGAGTTTACCAAAGAATGGCTTAGTTCTTTATACTCAATTTGAGACGCACCAATTATTTTTAGAAGTTTTCAATATACAACTATCCTTTTACCATATAAATTATTGATTATGGACCCCTATGTCAAACAATAATAAACCTTTACTGATGATCATCAATCCTAACTTGCAACTACCTGTTCCCTTCTTCTACTATTCTCTTCCTGTGGGAGAACTGCTCTTAAAGTGACATACAAACTGCATCAAAATTGCTCCAGTATAGAGATATTGTTGCTGGACTGTGCACTACTAGAGGATGTACTGAAAATTCTCATGGTGGACCTCAGTGTTTGAATGTGCATTCTCTATATTTTCATATTAGCTTCTCAAATTTAGCATGCTGCAAGAGGTTTGATAATGCTGCATTCCAAGCATACTCCTCAGAATTTGTGATTTTAAACCAAACAATGACTGTGAGTTACTGACATACTGTTGATTGTGGTGTATTGTTTTTGATGAGCTCCATACAAGTGAAAGTATAAGCTGTTACACAGAAATTTAACTGGGAAATGAGGGACAATCAGAGTAAATAAGCCTGATCGTGGATTTATCTCTTTCTTTTGGCATATGCAGAGGGGAGCAATGGGCGATACCTCCTCAAATTCTGGTGTTGACATGCTCTGCTCCAATGAAAACTATTTTGTCTATATGAAGCAACTCAGAGATCAGCTATAGATTTAATATTAAAAATCACAAATGAGCTGGTGGTATCTTGCTTTCCATAGGAAAGCAGCAATCACATAACTGGAGTGTGGGTGAGTGAGAAGGAATACACTAAATCATTGCCCCTCAATCTGTAGCTTGTGGACAGCCATGTTCACATTTAAAATGTAAAAGTTTATAATTACAATTAAATGTATAACCATATCTATAACATTTAAAATTACCAGAGTACTTCTGAACATGTAGGATTACTCCTCCCCATCATTATTGTACCTGTTTGAATCATGCACACTATAAGTTCTGTAGTGTGCATGATTAAAAAACCATATGAAGAATATCCTACTGGAGACATCAGTGGAGAGATGTATATCATAGAATCATAGAGTTGGAAGGGGCCATACATGCCATCTAGTCCAACCCCCTGCTCAATGCAGGATCAGCCCTAAGCATCCTAAAGCATCCAAGAAATGTGTATATCCAACCTTTGCTTGAAGACTGCCAGTGAGGGAGAGCTCACCACCTCCTTAGGCAGCCTATTCCACTGCTGAACTACTCTGACTGTGAATTTTTTTCCCCTGATACCTAGCCTATATCGTTGTACTTGAAGTTTAAACCCATTACTGCGCGTCCTTTCCTCTGCAGCCAACAGAAACAGCATCCTGCCCTCCTCCAAGTGACAACCTTTCAAATACTTAAAGAGGGCTATCATGTCCCCTCTCAACCTCCTTTTCTCCAGGCTGAACATTCCCAAGTCCCTCAACCTATCTTCATAGGGCTTGGTCCCTTGGCCCCAGATAATCTTCGTTGCTCTCCTCTGTACCCTTTCAATTTTATCTACGTCCTTCTTGAAGTGAGGCCTCCAGAACTGCACACAGTACTCCAGGTGTGGTCTGACCAGTGCTGTATACAATGGGACTATGACATCTTGTGATTTTGATGTGATGCCCCTGTTGATACAGCCCAAAATGGCATTCGCCTTTTTTACCACTGCATCACACTGCCTGCTCATGTTTAGTTTACAATCCACAAGTACCCCAAGGTCTCGTTCACACACAGTGTTACCTAGAAGTGTATCCCCCATCCAGTAGGCATACTTTTCATTTTTCTGACCCAGATGCAAGACTTTACACTTAACTTTATTAAATTGCATCTTGTTCTCATTTGCCCATTTTTCCATTCAGATCTCGTTTAACTCTGTCTCTATCTTCCAGAGTATTTGCCAGTCCTCCCAATTTGGTGTCATCTGCAAACTTGATGAGTAGTCCCTCCACCCCCTCATCTAGATCATTAATAAATATGTTAAAAAGTACCGGGCCGAGCCCTGAGCCCTGAGGTAACCCGCTACTCACCTCTCTCCAGTCTGATGAAACACCATTGACAACAACTCTTTGAGTGCGGTTCTCTAACCAATTCCCTATCCACTTAACTATCTGAAAATCCAGATTGCAGTCCTGCAACTTTATCCATCAGAACATCATGGGGAACCTTGTCAAAAGCTTTACTAAAATCCAAGTAAATGACATCAACCGAATTTCCCCGATCCAGCAAACCTGTTACTTGGTCAAAAAAGGAAACCAAGTTGGTCTGGCAGGTCTTGTTAGAGATAAATCCATGCTGACTTCCTTGGATCACCAAATTGTCCTCCAATGTTTGCAGATCACTCCCTTTAATATCTGCTCCATTATCTTCCCCACAACAGAGGTCAGACTCACTGGTCTGTAGTTTCCCGGGTCATCCTTCCTCCCTTTTTTGAAGATCGGAATAACGTTTACTCTCTTCCAGTCCTCCGGGACATCTCCAGTCCTTAAAGAGGTCCCGAAGATGATGGACAAGGGCTGTGCAAGTTCTGTGGAAAGTTCTTTGAGCACTCTCAGGTGCATTTCATCCGGCCCAGGGGATTTGAACTCATCCAGTGCAGCTAAATGCCTCTCGACAACCTCTATATCCATGTTAACCTGCCACCCAGACACTATCCTTTGGCTACTGCCATCTCTAGATGTGCCTAAACCCTTTGACCTGTGAGAAAAAACAGATGTAAAATAGGCACTAAGCCTTTCTGCTTTCTCTGCATCTTCCGTTAGAGTTTGTCCATCCGCACCCAACAGTGGGCCTATTGCCTCCTTTACTTTACGTTTGCTCCTCACATAACTGAAAAATCTTTTCTTGTTACAATGGGCTTCCCTGGACAATCTTAGCTCAGTCTCAGCTTTGAGAGTGAGAGTGAATAAACATATTTACATCAGGAACTTCCTGCATTTTTCAGATTATCTCCTCCAGTATTGGTTCATTTGGAGACTTCCTGCTCCTTTGAGCATACTTCCTCCCTGCTCGTGTCCATAACAGAACAATGAACAGTTAGATTGGTAGGACTCTCTCTCCTCTTTCTATACAAAGTTTGCTTCTTTTCTAAGTATCACTATTTTTTTCTTTTAAGCTGGTGCACCTTTTGGCAAATGTAAATTCTGTCAGCAGTACCATAGCCAGCCCATTTATACCTGGAGTGAGAACAAGTGCTTGCTAGTCAGACTTTATGGTATAAAACATTGTGCCAGCTTTCCAATTCTCCATAACTGTTTATTAAGCTGAATATTATTTTTAAAAATGCTACCCTAAGTTAAAAGATCCAGGTTTCCTTATGGAAATGGCAGCTAAAAACAGTTTGTGGCATGGAGGTAAATAATATCAATTGGTAAAACAAAATCCTGTCTCCCCCCCAAAAAAAAATGTCAGATGAGACTCCCCCCTGTCCACCCCCACTGGCCAGCTGATCAGCTGTAGAGAGATGGGGCCTGGTAGCGGGGAACCCCCACCCCCACCCCCATCCGGGGGCTGGTATCCCTAGTGGCAAATTGGGGGAGGGGAATGAGGCTTGGCATCTTTTAGAATAGATAAAACACAAGCAAGGGTAAGTAAGGGCAGTGGTAATGGTGGACAAATCTGGAGCCAGGGACATGTTTCCTAAATAGTATTAGTCAATTTGTTGCCTTAGGGGCAACTTGCACTTAATAGCTGAGGGAAGAGCCTGATCAGTTAATTATTACAAATTAGTTTTACTATATAATCTTGTCTTGTATCTTCACTGGGATTGGGGGATGGCTAATACAAAAATACAAAGCAATTTGCAATTTTTAGTATTTGCAGATTTTCAGACTCCTTAAATTTATATTACCATTTTGTTCTATTATGGAACTCACAAGTATCCCAAGGTCTTTCATCCTGCCACAACCAGACCCTCCTTCTTCAAGTGCTCCTCTATGATGATAGGACTACATTAGTTTCCACAACAGCTGAGTTAAATTTCCATGCTGTTTAGTGACCTATATGTGAGCACTGGCCTCTCTTTCTGTATGCATGTGTCTTTATCTAGTCCCATCCTCTGCTAGGTTTATCTACTTTGTATGCTTCATTATTTTTCCCTTTCATTAATTATCTGCTGGAAGAACAAAATGACCAGTCTCTAAGGGAAAGGAAAATTCCTATAAAATGCCTGCAGAAGTCTTTTATGTAGACCTCATTACATTGGTTTTTCGCAGTTGGCTCACATCTAGTCTACAATGGAAGGTCAACATGTACATTGGGGGCAGGGCATACACAACTTGAACTTATATTAAAACTAACTGTTACCATAGTCAGATGATGCATTTTGATGCCAAATCTGTTTTGGAAAGACTGGCACAAAACAGATTTCACTTCCAAAGTCTTTCCCAAACATGTAGAGAGAGAAAAAAAGGATAAGCAGAGGGGAAGCCATCACCAATTTAAGTTTAATGATATACAGGCCATGAGAATTCCATGAAACTTAGAGAAGGGAGGGCTCACTGCTAAACCATTGCTACTTCAGTCAGCATTAGAAATTAAACTTTTCTCCAGCCAGGTTCAAAATATGATTTTGGCAGAATGGTAGATACAATGGCTTGTTATTGAGAGAGAATGTGTGTGTGAATTATGCCACTCTTAACTATAACTAGTAATCCAATAACTAGCCATCTTCTATGTGGACATATCTGTTGGTCAATTGGCTTTCAGAATCATAGAGTTGGAAGGGGCCATATGGACCATCTAGTCCAACCCACTGCTCCATGCAGGATCAACCTAAAGCATCAATGAAAAGTATCTATCCAGTGAGGGGGAGCTCACCACCTCTTTAGGCAGCTGAGTCCATAAAAAAAAAACAAAAAAAAACATTAGCTCTACTTCTGCTCTTTGTACAGACCCATACTGAGACATCAGCCAGTGCAAAGACTGCTGGAGTCAGCCCAGAGTTCAAGTTCAAGTCATACACATACTTCTAGTTCTTGCTGCACTGGATCAGAGAAAATCAGAGATGCAGACAAAACCCATAAAACCCACATGAGGTTTTATGGCTATATTGATTTAACAAAGTTTTCTTCTTTTTTTCCTATTGTCCAATTATCACCCAAGTCTCCCCTCCACATTAATGCAATTGTTAGCAGCAGAAACTCCACGTAAATTTTAACTGTAATCTCATATAATAATTCAACACAACCAAAAAGCTTTAAAGAGAAGAAAAATGAAAAAGCTCACTATTAATGCACTTTAATAGAGAACATTATTGGAGGCTGTTCCACTCCTTCCATGCCCCTCCAATAGATTATGTTTCAGGTATTGAAAAAGGTTGTTTTTTAGTAAGTCACTAGGGGCCAAGCCAGCTGCATTCAGGAATACAACAAATGCTAGATTTGGCATAGGTGCATGTGTAGAAGAACTCTGTGGATGGCCTTTCCTTCCCCCCAGGGCCTGGAAATGCTGCACACTAGAAGACCCCGGGCACAGAATCCACCAGCAGGGGCAGCTCTCATGCTGCAGGGATCTGCAGCCTCTGGGCCTCAGAGGGAAGTGGAAGGAGGAGGGGGTGCTCAGGGGTGGGGGACAGAAGAAGACTGGCTGGCTGCTGGATGATAGGCAAGCAGGTTGGAGGAGGAGGCACTCAGGGACAGGACAACCATCCTGAGTAGGTGTTAAATGCTGAGTGGCACTTAAGCCATGAGACACACTCCTCCTCCAAGCCCTTACAAGAAATATATTATGTGGAACAGATTAACTAAGCAGCAAAACAAAATAAAGCCATAACTTTACTTATTTAAGGCAGCAGAGCTAATTTGTCAGTCACAGTCTCTGGTACCTTTGGATTAAAACATTTCCTCTCCTACTTATCTTATTTGAAAGAACTGTACTCATTGGCTCATTTCCAAATCAAACATGGTCCGAATCGGACCGTCACTACTCTTAAAATGGCCAAATCGAAAAGGTTCAGCCGAATCACTGCCGAATCAAATAGATTCGGCCGAATCACCAAGCTGTTGGCAGCCTCAAGGCTGCTGCAGCCTCCTGCCTGCATCCCCAGGGGCTGGGGAGGAGGGGTGTACGTTGCACTCCTGAAACTTCTTGGAGAGGTCAGGGAAGGTCTTCCCTGACTCCCCTGCAAGTTTCAAGAAGAGGGTACCCCTATCCGTTCCATTGGATATAATGGAGAGTTATATTATTTGGTTTTTACTTGATTCCCCATAGACTTCTATAAGGAATGGTCTTTGGGAGTCCCTAGGATGGGACTCCCTGGTGCAATCTTCCTGAAACGTGCAGGGGACTCAGGGAAGACCCTCCTTGAGCTCCCCTGCAAGTTTCAAGAAGATTGGACCAAGGGGTCCCATCCTAGGGGCTCCCAAAGAGGGTGACACCATTTCCCCTAGACTTTAATGGTGGGGAAAAATAATTTCAGCAGGTTAATTGCCAATTTCCTAGTTAAGTAACCTGCTGAAGTTATTTTTTCCCATTATGAAAGTCTATGGGAAATGGTGTCACCATCTTTGGGAGCAGGACCAATCTTCTTGAAACTTGCAGGGGAGTCAGGGAAGACTCTCCCTCAGCTCCCCAAGAGGCCACGGGAAATGCAGGGAAAGGATTTCCAATGCAAGTCAATGGCTCCATTGACTTGCATTGGCTCTGAATCCATTTGTATGGCTCTGAATCGAACCAAATTGGGACCCCCTTGTACAACCCTAGTTAAAACTGTTAAAACAGCAATTAAAATTAACAATATAGGAATCATAGAGTTGGGAAGGACCTCCAGGAAATTTTACCTGCCCGCCCATAGTGACCCCAATTCCATGCTTAGAAGATTATCCCCAACCCCCCCCTCCCAAATCCTTGGCCAGTCTTGCCTGGAGGAAATTTTCATCCTGACCCCAAAGTGGTCCACATAGTGCTTTGGCAAGTTCACTGGTAGGGCTTATTCGGTTTCAAATTTCCTGTGGTAGAGGATGAGAGAGGGGATTTTGATTCCATGTTGTTAATCTTGGCTTCAACTATATGTCTGGTGGAAGAGTGTCATTTTTCAGGCCTGCTGGAACTATGATAACTCTGATAGGGCCCGGATCTCTAAGCCAGGCTGATGGAGCCAGGCTGATTTCTTGGAGATGCAAAGATATAATAAAATACTGTTTTGTTGGGTGACATTTAAACAAATAGTCAGCACATTTAGGCATTTCCACACATATGTCAAGCCTTCTCCAAAGCTTCTATTTACTGCAGTTCCTCAGGCTGTATCAGCCTTTACATCAATAGTGAGGGGTACTATGGTCAGAAGAGGGGTCCCCTGGTTAACTGGTTACTGTCCATTATTTATTGTATTCACTTCAACTCCACATCTCCAAATACACAAAATGATGTACCAAATTCTTTCATACACATCAAAAAACACTAAAAAACATCCTCATTAGAAGTATTGTTCTCATGTGCATTGCAGTTGATCCACTTGACATTTCAGTTTCATTGACAAAATCTGTTGGACAGCATAGGTTGTGCTTCGTTTAGGAAGTTAATTTTAAATGGGACAAACAAAAAGTGACAGTTCTTGGTACAGTTATATAATGTCCTAAGTACTGTGGTCCATTGTAACCTGTTTTTAGTATTGTGGCCCACTATAACCTGATTTTCATATTGCTTAACCAGCAGAAGCTCTGAATATGCTGCTCCAACAAACAGCATTTTAAAGAATAAAGCTTTTCAGCTTATCTAAGATAATTTCAGTCGATATTATCTAGTGTATTCTTGGTCTTCTGCTACTTCTGCTACATCTGCCACTTGCCATAGAACAGGGGTAGGTGGGGGGGGGGAGAGAATTAGACAGGCCAATCAGTTTGCATGGTCACCAAGCACATAGTAGGCAGTTACAGATATCCCAGACTGACTACAATCTGAAGTAGAGATGAGAGGAGTTTATCTATATCTCATTTCTATTTTGTACTGTTTGTAAAAAAGTAGGGCTGCCATCTGATTAAAGAAATCTGTCAATAGTTTGGTTTGTAATCATGAGCTGGATCTGACAAGCAAGGAAAAAGCAATAAATTACCTTAACTGTGAAGAGAAAAGAGAAGGCAAAATAAGGGGTGTTACAACTCAACAGGTTGTATGGAGTGCTGCAGAAGTGTTTGTGCCCCGTGGTGGATTCCACACCCTTCTCACACCTCTGTCCTGATCTGTTTCCCATTTTTATCTTCCACTTCTGCCTTCCTTTCTTCTAACGACACCTTCCAACTCCTCCTTTCTCATTCTCAAGCTACTTTCCCTGCAGAGGCTATACAAAACTAAGCATCACTACCATACTGAAGCAGCTCACACCTTTCAAGTATCTGTATTCTCCATTTTTTTCTTGTACAAATTTTAATTTTAATTTTAAATGGTTTGTGATTGGATGGGGATGTTGAAAATGTTTATCTTTTTGAGGTCTGGTTTTTGTTTTATAGCTCTACTACAATAATTGTAAAGATCTTTCTGTGTTGTGTTTTTTGGGAGAGTGGTTTTATGATGTTTGGATGTTCTTGTTCTTTAAAAAAACAATTGTTAGCTTATGAAGAACATTTCTGCCTAAGTATTTCATAAGAATTAACTGAAGAAGAGGTTTTAGGTATTGTAAAGAACACAAAACTAACTTCAGCTTAGGGTGTTCAACAACAACAAAAAAAGGGCTTTAGGTAGGCTTCCAAAAACATAAGCCAGATGGTCTAACAAATTAATTGGGGCACTTATTGGAGATTTACTTATTATAAATACTTGGCTGATTTAGGCTTCAAGACAGGTGAAGTGGTTAAAAATAGAGTTAGGCTGATATTCAGTATTTAAAAAAATTGAAATCGGGTTTTTAGAAAAACTAGGGATTAGTTTGATCGGGATGGGGGATAGCCTTCAATTGGTTTGTGTTGTTGTTGTTGTTCTTAGGTGCGAAGTTGTGTCTGACCCATCGCGACCCCATGGACAATAGGAACACTCTTTAAGGCACACTCCTTAATCTCAGTTTGTTTTCCTAAAGCCCAATATAATTATTAAACAGGATTAAATCCTAGTTCGTGACCCCATGGACAAATGATCCTCCAGGCCTTCCTGTCCTCTACCATTCCCCGGAGTCCATTTAAGTTTGCACCTACTGCTTCAGTTACTCCATCAAGCCACCTCAATTTCTGTCATCCCCTTCTTCTTTTGCCCTCATTCGCTCCCAACATTAGGCTCTTCTCCAGGGAGTCCTTCTGTCTTATAAGGTAGCCAAAGTATTACAGTTTCATCTTCAGGATCTGGCCTTCTAAGGAGCAGTCAGGGCTGATCTCCTCTAGGACCGGTTTGCCTTGCAGTCCAAGGGACTCGCAAGAGTCTTCTCCAGCACCAGAGTTCAAAAGCCTCAATTCTTTGATGCTCAGCCTTCCTTATGGAAGGTTTGTAGGATGGGAGAAATGAATTAATAAAATAAACTAACAAAATAATTCAGTTCAAGTAAGCTCAGAGATAGATCAATCAATAGAGTGTAGTTTGAAAAAAGGAAACTGCAGGTCAGTTCTCAATCCAGACAGAAGAAGTCAAGGCAAGATAGCAAGTAAGGTACAAGAACAAGTTCTCCAACTCACAGTGTAGTGCAGCCTACTGGTAGCTTACTTTGATGAAATAGTCTGGGCGGGAGGAAGAAAATGCAATAGGAAGAGCATTCAGTGGGCTCCTGGAGGAAAAGCTAAGCAAAAGGATAATGGGGAGGAAGGGAGGGAAAGGGGAGGGGCTAGGGTTTCCAGCTCTGGATTGGGAAATACCAGAAACTTTGGAATGGAGCTGGGAGTAGGTGGGATTTGGGGCAGTGTCGGACATCAGTGGAGTGTAATGCTATGGAGTCCAACCTCCAAAGCAGCCATTTTCTCTGAAAGAATTGATCACTTTAGTCTAGAGGTGATCAAAGAATTGATCACTTTAGTCTAGAGGTAACCTATAATTCCAGGGGTTTGGGTTCTGCAGGGAAGTATGAGGTGGGTGCAGTGACTTGTGATTTAATGTCTGTTTCAGAACTTCCAGACTCTTACAACTCACTTCTCATGCAGTGTGATGGTTACCCTTCTGCTGCACTAGAAACAGGCATGGATGAATGTGCCAAAAACACCACCTGATTAGAAATCACAGCACTTTCTAGAATTTCACCTGCACCATACTTGAACATCTGTTTTAGTGGAGGAACAAGTTGACCTTGGACGTTAACACTGTGCAAGGCAAGAAAGAATTCAATCATGAGGAGCAAGTGACTCTCCCAGACAGTGGAGGTTCTTAAGCCCTTTAAGGAGTTCATTAATGCATTCACATCTGAGATGGCAAACCTGGGTATCATTATTCCCTTGAGCTAAACACTTCAGGTAAAAATGGCTCGTGATTGGATGGGGGTGTTTTCTAAGTCATTATCATTATGCCAATGAATGAAGTGACTGGGCCAAAGCCAAAAGTACGCTGAGTTGTGGAAGTAACTGGTGGTGAAAACACAGTCCGATGCTGTAATGATTTTTATTCCATAGGAACCAGGAACGTCAGATCCATGAATCAAGGCAAGCTGGACGTGGTTAAACAAGAGATGACAAGACTGAACATCGACATTTTAGGAATCAGTGAATTAAAATGGACAGGAATGGGTGAATTTAATTCAGATAACCATCAGGTATACTACTGTGGACAAGAATCTTGCAGAAGAAATGGAGTAGCCTTCATAATCAATAAGAGAGTAGGAAAAGCAGTCTTGGGATACAATCCCCCAAATGACAGAATGATCTCAGTTTGAATCCAAGACAAACCATTCAACATCACAGTAATCCAGGTCTATGCCCCAACCACTGCTGCTGAAGAGGATGAAGTTGACCAGTTCTATGAAGCCCTACAACACCTTCTAGAAGCAACACCAAAAAATGATGTGCTTATCATCATGGGGGACTGGAATGCTAAAGTAGCCAAATCAACCCTGGCGAATGTGAGGGCAATCTGGCTGCGACATCTGTCACCCCATTGATCGCCAGGGTTGAGTCTGCTAAAGTAGGAAGCCAAAAGATAACCGGGATAACAGGCAAGTTTGGCCTTGGAGTACAAAATGAAGCAGGGCACAGGCTGGTAGAATGTTGTCAAGAGAATACAATGGTCATAGCAAACACTCTTTTCCAGCAACCCAAGAGACGACTCTACACATGGACATCACCAGACGGTCAACACAGAAATCAGATTGACTATGTGCTCTGCAGCTAAAGATGGAGAAGTTCTATACAGTCAGTTAAAACAAGACCAAGAGCTGATTGTGGTTCAGATCATCAGCTTCTTGTTGCAAAATTTAAGCTTATATTGAAGAAAGTAGGGAAAAGCACTAAGCCACTCAGGTATGAACTAAATAATATCTCCGACGAATATACAGTAGAGGTGACAAATAGATTTAAGGAATTAGATCTGATAGACAGAGTGCCTGAAGAACAATGGACAGAGGTTCGCAACATTGTACAAGAGGTAGCAAATAAAACCATCTCAAAGAAAAAGAAATGCAAGAAATCAAAATTGCTCTCTGAGGAAGCTTTATAAATAGCTAAGGAGAGAAGGGAAATGAAAGGCAAGGGAGAAAGAGAAAGATACACTGAATTGAATGCAGAATTCCAGAGAAAAGCTAGAAGAGATAAGAATGCCTTCTTAAATGAACAGTGCAAACAAATAGAAGAAAACAATAGAATGGGGAGGACCAGAGATCTTTTCAAGAAAATTGGAAATATGAAGAGAACGTTTCATGGAAAGATGGATATGATAAGGGACCAAAATGGTAGGGACCTCACAGAAGCAGAAGAGATTTTAAAAAGGTGGCAAAATTATACAGAACAACTATACAAGAGCGAGCTTAACATCCCTGATAACCACAATGGGGTAGTTACTGACCTGGAGCCAGACATCCTGGAATGTGAAGTCAAATGGGCCTGAGCAACAATAAAGCTAGCGGTGGTGACAGCATTCCAGTTGAACTATTCAAAATCTTAAAAGACGATGCAGTAAAAGTGCTACACTCAATATGCCAGCAAATTTGGAAAACTCAACAATGGCCACAGGATTGGAAAAGCTCAGTTTACATTCCAATCCCAAAGAAGGGCAATGCCAAAGAATGTTCAAACTACCGCACCATTGCACTCATTTCTCATGCTAGCAAAGTTATGCTCAAAATTTTACAAACTAGGCTCCAGCAATATGTGGACTGAGAACTTCCAGAAGTACAGGCAGGATTTCGAAGAGGCAGAGGAACTAGAGATCAAATTGCCAACATACGCTGGATCATGGAGAAAGCTAGGGAGTTCCAGAAGAACATCCACTTCTGCTTCACTGACTATACTAAAGCCTTTGATTGTGTGGAGCACAACAAATTGTGGCAAGTTCTTAAAGAGATGGGAATACCAGAGTATCTTATTTGTATCTTGAGAAACCTATATGCAGGTCAAGAAGCAACAGTGAGAACTGAACATGGAATCACTGATTGGTTCAAAATTGAGAAAAGAGTTCGGCAAGTCTGTATACTGTCGCCTTGCCTATTTAACATGTATGTGGAGCACATCATGAGAAAGGCGGGATTAGAGGAGTCACAAATTGAGATCAAGATTGCAGGGAGAAATATCAACAACCTCAGATATGCAGATGATACCACTTTAATGGCAGAAAGTGAAGAGGAACTAAAGAGCCTGTTGATGCGGATGAAGGAGAGTGCAAAAGTTGGCTTGAAACTCAACATCAAGAAAACAAAGATCATGGCATCTGGCCCTCTCAATTCCTGGCAAATAGATGGGGAAGAAATGGAGATAGTGACAGATTTTATTTTCCTGGGCTCTAAGGTCACTGCAGATGGGGACTGCAGCAAGGAAATTAAAAGATGCTTGCTCCTGGGGAGGAAAGCTATAGCAAATCTAGACAGCATCCTAAAAAGCAGAGACATCACCCTGCCAACAAAAGTGCGTTTAGTCAAGGCTATGGTATTCCCAGTTGCAAGGTATGGCTGCGAAAGTTGGACCATAAGGAAGGCCGAGTGTCAAAGAATTGAGGCTTTTGAACTCTGGTGCTGGAGAAGACTCTTGCGAGTCCCTTGGACTGCAAGGCGAACAAACCGGTCAGTCCTAGAGGAGATCAGCTCTGCCTGCTCCTTTGAAGGCCAGATCCTGAAGATGAAACTGAAATACTTTGGCCACCTCATGAGAAGGAAGGACTCCCTGGAGAAGAGCCTAATGCTAGGAACGATTGAGGGCAAAAGAAGAAGGGGCCGACAGAAAATGAGATGGCTGGATGGAGTAACTGAAGCAGTAGTTGCAAACTTAAATGGACTCCTGGGAATGGTAGAAGACAGGAAGGCCTGTAGGATTATTGTCCATGAGGTCGCGATGGGTCGGACACGACTTCGCACCTAACAACAACAACATCATTATGCCAGACAGAGAACATGCAGACATTGATCCAACTTGGGTTGCCAGGTCTCCTCTGGCTAGCAGCAGTTGATGGAGATTTGGGGATGGAACCCGGAGAGGACAAGAACCTCAGTGGGGTACAATGCCATACAAGCAATTCATACTTCAAAGCATCCATTTTCTTCACGGAAACTGGAGATAAGCAATGATTCTGCAGATGACTCCCTTAGAACCAGTGACACTATAGGCTACAGACTTCAAAGAAACAACTCAGATGCCCCCATGCCCCTCCTTCTTGCTTTCTGAGATCCCAATCTCTCTATGTGTGTGTAAGAGAAAGGGGGGGAGGGAGGGAGTCTTGCCAAGTGTAACTGACTGCCATAGTACTGGTTTCCCAGATTGTTTTTGCTTGGTTTCCATGCTCTCCCATTGATTCTTTTGAGTTTGCAAAAGAGTCCCTTGCTTTAGCTGGTTTGGCTTAAATTCTTTGGGTTGAAACTGGTGGTGTTGGGTTTGCTATATTGACCTGTAGTTCTGCTACTATTCTCTGATTTGATGCTCGTTCTGTTTGCTTTTGGAGGCTTTTGGATAGTTGTTGCTTTTTCTTGTGCTATTGGTTATTGACTTAGCCCTGTAGAAAGCAAGGACCTTTTCCCCCCACATAGGAATCAATGGAGAAAGCTAGGATGGCTGGAGGCACCTTGTTCAGGAGTCTGTATAACAGAATTCTGTGATCCAATTCACTTGAAACATTGGCGTCTTTAGTTGACAGGCAGCACTAGGTCCCCTCAATTTTAGTGCGATTTGGTCAAAAAACAGCCATACCAGTCCCTCATGGGGAATAATGGAACCCAAATAATTCCAGAATTCACCCCTATCAAAAAGAATTCAGAAATGATATCAGGGACCCCCAAAATACTGCTATTTATACCCTTAGTGAAATCCAAATCTGAAAAGTATTAAGGCTTTTTCAGGTGTTCATTTTTAGCTGAGAACAGAACCGTGCTGCCAATAAGCCAGTGAAATGCTGATCTTCAATCTATATACGTGCAAACACTAATACAGTAAAAGCTAATTTTACAGAGTTCCACTCTGAGGACTCTTCTTTGTCCTCAGCTTGGGAAATTAGCAGTCCAGAGATAGAGAAATTAGAAGTTATTTTGAAATTCAGCATAAAACTCTCAGATTCAATGAGCTAAAAAATGATTGGGAAGGCATCAGTTTATGTGTGAAGGGAAAAGGGGGACTTCAAATGAAAATGGGGAAATTCTAGGAGAAAGAGGAACATTTTGGAAGCTGCTGGTTTGAAAAACTGAAAATATTTTTAATTTTTGTACTTTCTTATATTTTTCGGTTTGCTATCTTCCAAATGTATGTGAGGTCTCCAAAATTCATCATGTCTGTATCACAAGATGAGATTGATCCAACAATCCATAAACACAAGAACCACTATCCTCTCCCATGTTCCCCTCCCCCCCAGCAAGTTTATATTTCTCTGCTGCTTACAGATATAGATAATGATACAACTTACAGTGTCACCAAGTTCTGTGCAGCAGCGATGAAAATTCGTACTAGCATGGTCTGTGTCAAGTGAACTGGACAGCTGTGTTTATATACCTTCTTATTATGTATTCTATTTTGTATTAATATGATTTAAGTTGTTTTAATTCCTGGTTAATTAATGGATATTTTGCATCATCTTGTGTTGGTCTATGATCATAATAATAAAACTAAACTACTTTCTGATCTTGGGATAAAATACTCCAGAAGTCATGGGAGTTATGTTGAGCAATAGTCATATGGGCTGGTGGGCATCAGTGATGATCTCTTCCTTCTTCACCTTCCATCTGTGGAATGGATGGAACTGGCCTCCCAAAGTGACATATCTATTAGTCCACAAGGGTTCTACAGACTCAGGAATCAACTCTTCTAAGGTTAGAAAGGACTGTTCTTGGGGGGGGGGGAGAGAAATAGAAAGATCCACAACTATCAGCACTTTCTATCAACAGATCATAAGATCCAACCCATTAACACTTGAGGTTTTTTCTGCATCAGCTTTCAAACTGGAGTACCGGAGGGTGGGGGGGGGGGGGCGGGAATGACATCATGCTCTTATTGGGATTCAGTTGCCCTTTCCATGTCTTCAAAGCACACTTTCCCAAACCTGCTTTGTTCCAATCTTTTTGGGATGACTAAGTGCATCAACATGCCATCTGGATAGGAAAGCATACATTTTCAAAAGTCCCACTCACTTTAGTGTCCTTTTTCTTCTCTCAGTCCATCATAACTGCCATTTCCTTTATTTGTACCACCAGATGATTTTGGGGAGGGCTTTAGAAAAAACACAATTACTGCAGCAACAATATAACAATTGCTACTGTTATGCGATCTGAAGAGAAACCCAGATGATTTATTAGCAGAATTAGGAAATAATAAAGACCTAAGAGAGTGGGTTTTCTTCCACGATGGAAAAATTGACAGATCTTTAATTGTGCAGTCCTGGGTGTAAACTGCTTGGAGCTTTTATTCCAACCCCAGTTCGATTCAGTCCCTGCCCTCTACACAGAATGCGATTTCTGTTTGGATTTTGGGCGATTTAAATTTTCCTTCTGCAGCAAGAAGGATTGATCCGGAGTGACCCTACCTTTATTGTGCGATATCTTGGAGTGCTTTTAATGCTCAATATATTTTAAAATCCGGATTGGGAAACCAAGCTCTGTGGTAGAGAACCTCTGATAGGCCACACCTTGTTATGTGACAAGCTTGCCTTAAAGGAGAAACCCCTAATTTCTCTCAACTTCTATCGATCCTTGATTTTTCCTCCCTCCTCTGCCTTTTTCAATCTTCTCCCCCACCCCTCCAAGAAAAGAAAGAGGCTCCCTGCCTGTTACCTCTTTCCCCCCTCCCTTCAAGAAAAGAAAGAGGCTTGCCCCCCTCCCCCTTCTGAACTACCCTAACCACGTGCAGAAGACTTTCCTATTTCAATGGGGAGGGGTGGAGAGATTAAGACCCGAGTTCAAAGCGATCTGAATTCAACAGGATTGACAATGGAATAAAGAAAGTAAGTGCAGACTCTGCCCAGGTGTGCTCCGTGGTTTAAGACCCTTAAAAAAGATCACAGCAGAGCCCTATATCTAGGTAATATAAATGTCAGCAAGCTAAGCCCTGAGATTTCAGTCAATGCCCTCTTCTGTTTTGACTAGGAGATATGCTCAAATTCCTCTTTTACAATGTCTCTGTATTTGTGGGAACCCAGTAGTTGAAGATCTGCCATACTATCTACTGGAATGTCACTTTACACAGATCCAAGGAAGAAATTTCTAAATAAAATTATTCCAGGGGCATTTTCTTTAGGTCATGATAAATTTAGGTTTTTGCTTTCCAATACGGACCCATTTGTGACACAAAGGGTTGCCACCTTTGCTTTGGCATTCAAGCTGGCCTTATGGCAAATACTGTGGGCTAATGAGCAGACTGTATGGGTTAAGTGTAATTTTTATTCTGCATTTGTTCTTAACAATTTTATTGTATCTGATTTTGCGATGGCCTATGGCCTAGTGCAATAAAGTTTGACTATGACTCTACTGTTGTGAATAAGGACTTAGAAAACCCTTCTGTGGTATGGTGGGGAGAACTACAGAGAAAGTAAATTTACATTAATGAATTCACAGAGTGGAGTAATTACCCAGTAACATCCATCTACAAAGATACCCAGTTACTCAGAGCTTGCCTTCAACCTTTATTATATGAAACAGAGTCAACATGATACCTCTTTCCTTTATTTTGTTTAGAATGGAACACAGTAGGAGGCAGGGAATGGGCTCCTCCTTGCAGAAGCTTGCTTCAAGGAAAAGCCAGCCATATGACCACTGGAAAAATAGGGAAATGCAGTGAGTGTGACAAGGTGAGCTCAGAAAATCCAGTTTCTCAACCCAGGTCACCAAGCAAGCTGCAATCTATGCAACTGAGGAGAGCTACGTGTCTATTCCAGAGGATGACTGCGGTGAGGCCAGCTTCATTAATGTTTGTAAAGGGCATCAAGATCCTTCAGAGGGAGAGAGCTGAATGAGAATTTCAAATCAACAATACACCAGCTGATGGCAGCTTGCACAGAAATGGGATGTGCAACACACATACACATTTCGAAACAGAAGAATGGCTTCAGTGGGAGTTCATTATACTTGTTTATCTTCATTTTGTATGTAACTTATAAACAGCATAATGGCTTTGGATTTCCTGGATGCCTAAGCCCAAAAACATCCTAATGAAAAATAAATGTATTTACAGGGTGATGTCAAAACACCCAAGAAAAGTCAAAGTAACGTGTCTGCACTGGGGAATGAGTACTTTTATTTCATTGCCCTGCTATGGCCTTCAAGCAGATCACGCCGTGCAGAGAGATAAATATTTTAAATAGCGACACTTCGGCAATGCACGGGTGTGCTAGACAAGGAATAATTAGAAAATAAATTACTTTTTTAAAAAAAGCACCACATTACCATCAAACATTGAATGAATTAGATTACTGAACAAACTCACATCCCTAGCAGGGTTTCTATCAGCACTGAGGGGTTCTTACGCAAATCAGAGTGCAGATAAAAATATATTAAAGAAAGGTTGGGGAAACACAAATAAATGCAGCTCCATGAAAGTGCTAGAGATTTTCCCAGCAACTTTCATAAATCTAAAAGATGTAACGGTTTCTGCTGGCTTCCCACCAATAGTTTGGTCTAAAAATAGCTTAATCTCTTTGAGAGCAAAAGGAGCAATCAACACAACAGTCACACACTTTCAGCACACACATTTTCTGACAGCCACCACAATCCCTCTCATATCCTTATCCATGGTTCCTCTATATATTTGTGAAACAGCCTCTGGGGTGGAACGTGTCCGGCTGTCCAAGTTGGAATAGGGCCAGCTGGCTGCACCCTGATTGGCCCTGCTCCTACAGCTCCTGCCCTCCCTCCCTGGAAGCTAGCCATGTTCCTCTGAGACATGCCAGAGACAGAGAGAGACACAGAGCTCTGCTAGACTGAACATGAGCCTTCATTTCCTCCTATCGCTCCTGCTGTGAGGGAGGCAGAGAGAGACACAGAGAGAGCTGCCCCAAACTGCACACCAGCCCTCCTTCCATCCTAAGAACAAGCCCTAATTACCTGCTATACACCGACAGGCAGCTAGAGGGGGAGAGAGAGAGAGAGAGAGACAGAGACAGAGACAGAGACAGAGATCTGCACCTCCCGGTGTCCCATGGGTCCTAGCACCCATTGCATTCCTGCTTGCAATGGGCTTTCTTGGTAGTACTCATATAAACACACACAGAGAGAGTTGAATAGTTCTGGGGGTGGTTTTCCACTTCCTTCCCCTGAAGAGAAGAATCTTCACTGTCACTAACAGTGCCCTCCTAAGCAGAGCTACACTACAAGCCCTTTGCTTAGTAGGCTGTAACCCAGTTTAGGATGGGCTTGCTACTGACTGCAGGTGAAAGCCCCTGCTGTCCTCTACCAGTCCATGTAAGATACAGGGGCAGTGGCTTGCAAATGTCATGCTAAGTTTTGAAGAGACATGGAAATGACTGAAATGCCTCACTGCTTCTGCCCCTTTTCAAGTAATTCTGAAAAGTCTTGGGAAAGAGACTCAACATGAGAAGATTCCCTTCTCCCAAAGGCTAACTTGAGAAAAGCTTGAAGAATAGTAAGATCTCTCATTGCTCCAAAGTCAGCATGCAGTCTAGGAAATTCTCCTGCTTTCAGCTCAGAAGAACCCTAACAGAGTTTTTAAAAATACACTAGACTCTAGTGAGCATACTAGTGGAATTATTTAGCTTCATGAAGCAACGGAGAATCAACTTAACCACAACTGGTTTTTGTTTTGTCAGCCTGACTTGATGACTCTCAGAATGCAAGTGTATTTTCTTGGCAGCTTAATATCCATAAGTAAATAATTGTTTTAACCACTATATTTAGGTATCAGTGCACTTGTCCACATGCAAACCATAAAATGTATATCAGACTATTCTTCATTTGAGGCCTCCATTTGGCAAACATTAAACCCTGGAGACTGGCAAAAACAGCGTGAGGTGGGGTTGGGATGCACCACTGCAACTAGCAATCTCATACATTACCAGGCACTTAAGAATTCATATTAAAAGTTAGTTGTTCAAACATGGATTGAAACATGAAAGATATCCAAAATTCAGGCATACAACTTGTATGACTTGTAGCAGTGCAGCAGCAACTAGAAGAAAGCTCATACTGAAGAACAAACAGAGTGTATCTACAGTAGCAGCTATGAGAATGCATAAAAAATTACTGACAAAGTAATTGCTTTTTGTATAAATGTTCCTTTTTTATTAAATAGTTTTACCCAGCGTGGAAGTCTCTCTTTTAAAGGGAATAAATTTACAGCATGCCAATTTATTCATAGCCTGTAGATTCAGCATAATGAAATCCTCCTAAGTAAATATCTGATAAAAAGAGCAAATAAGTAGCACTTGAACCCAGAAGTTGCGTTTTCTTGACACGGTGCTCTAATGCAAAACAGCGGGCATCCCTGAGTTGCTGGCACTTGGAGTCAAGTGAATAAAAAGGGCTAGATTCCTGGAGGAGCTCAGTCCTGACTGCTCCTTAGAAGGCCAGATCCTGAAGATGAAACTCAAGTACTATGGCCACCTCATGAGAAGGAAGGACTCCCTCGAAAAGAGCCTAATGCGATGGGTCGGACACGACTTCGCACCTAACAACAACAACAACAACAACAACAACAACAACAACAACAACAACAACAACAACAACAACGAGTATTGGCAAAAGTTACAACACACCATCTCTAATCTGGATAGCCAGGTTTGACTCCCCACTTGTCCACATGCAGCCAGTGGGGTGAACTTGGGCTAGTCACAGTCCTAGAATCAGATTCAGAATGGACCTCCAGGGTCATCTAATTCTACCGCTACAGAATGCAGGAAACTCACAACTACCTGACTATCCACAGTAACCCCAAAGAGCGGCTGAGAAGGGGCCACAGTTGACGCAGCAGATGGGTGGGGCAAGGAAGACGCAATGACGCCGGCAGGGAGAAGAAGACGTCAGCGCGCAGAGAGGGGGCCGGGCGCTTTATAAGCGCCGCGTGGCCAGGGATCGCCCTCTCTGCCGCTGATCGAGCCGGAGGACAGACGCTGTCCTGAGGCTTGGAAGTCAGCTTTGCCGCGCATGCGAGGCTGGCCCAGCAGCGAGGGAATCCTTGCCTGCTGACAGCCTGGTTAGGAGCAGGGGCAGGACCAGGTCCAAGCAACCCCAAAGGGTAAGATCGGTCGCTGTGGGGGAGCCAAGGCTTCCAGGGAACGCAGTGGGCCTATCACCGCCTCTGCGGAGAGGAGCAGCAAAACCAGGAGGGCAGCTTTATCTGGTGTTACAGGCAGGCCTGGCACCAGGCGGTCTGCTGGTCGGGAAAGGCGGGGAGCGCTCCTTTCACTGGAAAATGCCACTTATTGGCGGGGTTATTCGGCTGCTCTGGCTCACATGGCTGGCAGCAGCCATAGTGGCTCATCCGGGGTCAGCCAGTCATCAGGTGGTTCAGGGAATTGACGGTATCCAGTTCTTCCCCAGGTGACAGGCAGGAACCAGAAGTACGGCCCTCAAGGGAATGGCTGCGTAAGAGAGACTGGAAGACCAGGCACAAGCTCAGCCCATCTTCTGGTGAGTCTTATTCCTGGGAAGGTGATGAAGACTTGCGTGAAGGCTGGTACTAGTTCGAAAGCGCCTGTGTACCAGGCCTACCACGCTGGGTGTTGAAGCAGAGGGAGGATGCCCTGCGACTCTTGGACGAGGAAGGGGTGGCGGAAGAGGACCAGTGGCCACCTGTGTGGTATACGGCCACTAATGCGCCTCTGGGCATTCATTTACCACCTAAAATCCGTGAGCAGACCCTGGAGGGGTTTTTTGTAGACGTGTTTGCCATGCTCCAGGGACAGGGAAAGGGAGGTGACACAGGGAAGCGGAAGGAGCCGCGCAGGCGTTCTAAACCTGCAGAACGAACCTTTGACAATTGGATGTGAGGGCTTTCTGAATATATGGCCCTGGTGACTACCGCCTACCCAGAAAGGGGGTGGCATACCTGGAAGTACCTCTCCCATATGCTCGAAGCAAGGGATTTGGTGGGGGATGAGGCGGCCCTCGAATATGATAAGGAGTTTCGGGAGTTGGCCTCTCATAACCCCCTGGCCTGCTGGGACCTGAAACACCACGATATGTGGATAGTGCAGGTGGGTCCCAGTGTGTGCCACCATAAGGAGACAGTGAAAAGCCCAGCACCCAGCTGGAAGTTAGCTGGCTTTATATGCTGGGACTTTAATAGGACCGGCTGCAAACGGTGGAGGTACCGCTTCAAGCACAAATGCGAGGAGTGTGGTGGAGGGCATGTACTGCCCGTGTGCACTCAAGCAGGGGGACAGCCCTTTCGGGGAACCCGGCCCATTGGTAAGAAGAACAGTGGGTCGGGTTCTGCAGGTTCCTCTTCAGCAGGAAAGGCCAAATAAAGCTGGGGCCCCTAGTTGATTGGCTGGAACTTTATCCTAAGAAGGAGGAGGCAGTCTATTTGGCAAAAGGTTTCACAGAGGACTTCCGGATCCCCTTCATGGGGGAACGGGTAGCCACTTCCTGTATGAACGTAAAATCAGCGAGGGACTCCCCTGAGATCGTAGCCGAGAAGTTGAGGAAAGAGTGCAGGGCGGGTTGGATGGCGGGACCATTTCGCAGCCCCCCGTTGTAAGCCCTTCGGGTTTCCCCGCTGGGGGTGGTCCCAAAGAAGGCGCCAGGACAATTCCAATTGATTCACCATTTATCCCATCCACATGGTGGATCAGTCAACGATGGCATTCCCCTAGCCTTGTTTTCCATCCGGTATGCCTCATTCAAAGGGCAGTGGCCATGGTGCGCACCTGCGAGCGGGGTGCATTGCTGGCTAAGAGTGATATACAATCGGCGTTTCGATTGCTGCCCATCCACCCGGAAGATTTTGGCCTGCTGGGGATCAAGTTTGGAGACCACTGGTATGTGGATAAGACCATGCCAATGGGGTGTTCCATTGCCTGTGTGGCCTTCGAGGCTTTTAGCTCTTTCCTGGAATGGGCAACCATTCGGAGAGGCAATTTCCAGGAAATCACGCATTAGCTTGATGACTTCCTGTTTGCCAGCCCAGGGGGGACGGGAAATTGCGCTGAGAGGTTGGGGGTCTTCCAGGAGTTGGCAACGGAGCTGGGGGTCCCTTTGACTCGGGACAAGACAGAGGGGCCAGCCACTAGGCTCACTTACCTGGGTATACAGTTGGATACAATGGCAGGTACCTCCAGCTTGCCAGGGGACAAGTTGGAGACCCTCCGTGGCCTCATCCAGACCTTATTGGGAAAGAAAAAATGAACCCTGAGCAACATGCAAGTTCTTTTGGGACACTTGAACTTTGCATGCAGAATGGTTTCCCCGTGGCGGGCATTTTGTTTGCGGTTGGCTCACTTCACCAGGGGTTTATCCAGGCCGTACCACCACCTGCGAATTTCACAGGGCATAAGGGAGGACGTTTCGGTCTGGGAGGAATTCTTGGTGCGCTTTAAAGGGGTGACCATATGGCAGGAGGCCTTGGTCCTGAAGGGTGAACTCTAGGTACACTCTGATGCAGCAGGGGGTGCGGGGTTCGGGGTCATTTACAGGGACCGCTGGTGTGCGCAAGCGTGGCCACAGTGGTGGACAGTCGAGCTATAATTGGATCTCAACTTTTTGGTATTTTTTCCAATCCTAGTGGCCGTTGTCATTTGGAGGGAGGAATTCCGGGACAAAAAAAATCAGTTCTGGTGTGATAACCAGGCTGTAGTCTGCATTTTGAATAAGCAGACAGCTAAGTCCCCACAGGTCATGCGCTTGGTAAGGCGCCTAGTGCTGGTGTGCTTGGAATCCAACATCACATTCTGGTCATGGCACATGGCAGGGGTGCAAAATGTGCTTGCTGACAGTTTATCTTGGTTGCAGGTCGAAAAATTTTGATTGCTCATTCCTCACACCCGCCAGGAACTGGACATCTTCCCGGAGAGCCTCTGGGCCCTTGGAGCCATGTGATATGGGACGGTGTACTCGGGTCTATTGCTCCATCAACGAGGTGGAGCTATGAAGTGGCAGCTCGGGATATCTTGATTTTTGCACAAGACATGGGTTGGAGCAGAAGGTGGCCCATGTGTTTACAAGCCCTTTTATATTACATGGCTCACCTGAAAGGTTGCGGATTGTCACACAAAACGCTCCAAGTCACAGTGGCTGAGTTGGCATTCTTCAGCAAGGCCATGGGGGCTTGGGATCCCAGTTCTTCGTTTCTCGCCAGGAAGGCAGTACAGGGCTGGGGGAGGCTGTCTCAGAGGAGTTTGGATGCCAGGCGCCCCATCACCCTCGACGTGATATCACAATTAGCACGCCAGTTGGGAAGTGTTTGTTCCTCCAAATACGAGGAGGCCTTCTTCAGAGCGGCATTTTCAGTAGCCTATCAAGGGGCGTTTAGGTGCGGGAAGCTTGTGGCATCGTCGAAATCCGACAGGGGCTCTCCAGCCCTCCGTGTCAGAGATGTCCAGTTCACTGAACCGGGGGTCTGGCTTTGGGTCCATCAATCGAAGACAGACCAGCAGGGAAAGGGGGCTTTGGTCCTCCTGCGAAGGTCGGCAGACCAGATGACATGCCCTGTGCGGACTTTAAGAAAGTACATGGAAATCCGCTCACAGGTTCCCGGTTGCCTGTTTGTGCATGGGGATGGGTCAAACCTGTCCCGCTTTCAATTTGCTGCAGTTTTAAAAATCTGCCTGAGGGAGGTGGGACTGAACCCGGAATGGTTTGGCACTCATTCATTTTGCATAGGGGCAGCCACCCAAGTGTTCCAGGACGGAGCAGACGCAGGAGAGATAATGAAGCTGGGGAGGTGGCGCTCCAAGGCATTCAGATTTTATGTTCGGGCAGGGCTTCAAGTTTAATGTGTTGCTTGTTGCAGGACTGGGACGGGCTTCGCCATATGCCCTGGTGATTGGACATAGCATTGTCTTTTGGGCGGGCCATTACACAATGACCTCAGGATGGGAGCGGCAGCTGCAGCTTGATGGCTGCCTGCAGTTACGATGGTCAGGTCACCGGAGCCTGAAGTGGCCTGCATTGATGAACATAGTTTCCCAGGAGGTCTTCGGGAACGGTACTCCGTTGGTCCTGATAATCCAACTAGGAGAAAACGACCTTCCCGAGAAAACAACCATCCCACTCCGGCGAATGGTTTTTTTACGACCTCCAGGTGTTACGGCCACATGTGCTTAATCTTTTTCTTACTTTGAACAAAACTAAAGAACCCTTTTTTGTTGTGTTTAGCATTTCTTGCTAGCCTAAGCTCATACTCAATTCAGGTGGCGCTATGGGACAGAGGTGGCTTTGGTAACTTTAATTCATGTCCTTGGTGTAAATGTAGACAAAGGTCAGTCTTCCCTGTTGCTCCTACTGGACTTATTGGCTATTGCTGACACAGTGGACTATGCCATCCTGAGGCACATGGGAGCAGAATTAGGTATCAGGAGATGTATGTTAGACTAGTTGAAATAATTCCTTATAGATCAGACTCAAGGAATTGCCATTGGAGACCAGTTATCATCAATGTGGGGCCTTTTATGTTGGATCACATGGGGAAGAATCCTATCCTCCATACTCTCAAACATTATGTAAAGTCCCTAGGCTAAAGCATTTGTGGTTTTGGGGTTGGCTACCATCACTATGCAGACAATACACAGCTATATCTTTATCCAAATATTCTGGTGATGTGGTAGAGGTCCTAGCTGCTGTGTTTAAATAGCTAAGAATGAAACCACACCCTGGAAAGGCAGAAGTAATACAAGTTGGGAAGTCAGACATCTTGAAGGGCATTATGAATCACACTTTTTATAGGGTTAAGACTCAGTTGATAGGGTTGCTGACTCAGTTAAGAAGCTTGAGGATATACCAACCCCAACATTATTTTTGGAGAAGGAAGGAAACCCAAGAGGCTGTCATATTACAACAGAAGAATATACAAGCATTAAATATAGCCACCATTAATATCCAAGGCCAGCCAAGCACAGATCAATGATATGGTAAAGAAAAATAGAATGTTGTTCATTCTGTCAACAAAAAAGAACAGGGTTAATTTCAATTTTCTCTTTTATATAAAAATAATTTATATAAAAAATGAAAAGTTAGATCATTAGTCTTACATTCATACATTATCTATCAACATTTTTAAAGAAAAAGTCCCAGCAATCAGAACCAATAGTATCATAACATCTTCAACAAGTCCCATCAAAGTGACTCGTAATCATACTCATACCTTTGGGAGACAAATACCACCTATAAAACATTTTGTACCAATTCTCCCTCAATTATTGACATTTTGTTAATCACATTTTTAGACCAAAGCTGTTTCTAAACGTTAAAGGAAATGTTTTCAGCCCATTCAAATGCTGCTAACAAGTCCAATAAAATTAGCAGTACAGACTTACCTTTAATAAAATCAGAGTCCAGTGGCACCTTTAAGACCAACAAAATGGATTCCTTGTTAAGAGGTGTAGAGGCTGAAGTGTGTAGACCAGACTTGTTGTCTCGAGAGGTCTGCTGCCTACCTAGTGAACGCATCAAGGATGTGACAGAACGGCTGGACAGGCTCATCAAGCGTACAGATCATTACCTCTTCCTTCTCAGAACATGGAACATATTAAAAAGACTTTGTGGATCTGGGGGGAAAGGTAAAGGACCTGGGAGCACAGGTTGTGTTTTCATCAGTCCTTCCTGTAAGTGGCTGAGGCATAGGAAGAGAGAGAAAAATTATGCAAGTAAATGACTGGCTACGTCAATGGTGTCGACGGGAACAATTTGGATTTCTGGATCATGGTCATCGATGTCAATATGAGGGGCTATTATCAGGAGATGGCATGCACCTCAGAAGGGACAGAAAAAGTATTTTTGGGAGAACCCTTGCACACCTGGTGAAGAGGGCTTTAAACTAGACACAAAGGGGGAGCGAGACGTAAATTCAGAACTTGGTTTGATGGCAAGATCTGAAGATGAGATGATCTCAAATCTACAGGGAATGTTACATAAGCAGGGAACTACTAGCTTACAAGGAAGTTCAAAAACCAAAACTATGAAGGACACAAAGGACGGATTACAATGTCTCTACACCAATGCACAGAATATGGAAAACAAGCAGGAGGAACTAGGAGTCTTAATGGAGGAAGGGGGCTATGACCTAATAGGAATCACAGAAACTTTGTGGGATAATACTCATAATTGGAATACTAAAATTGAGGGGTACAATCTATTCAGAAGGGAAAAACAAGAAAAGAAGGGGGGAGGTGTAGCAATATATGTTAGGAATCTTTCTACTTGTGAAGAAATACAGGTACCCGAGCATGAAAGTTCAGTTCAGTATATTTGGGAAAAATATAAAATGAGAGTGGTATTATTGTGGGGGTCTGCTAAAGACCACCAAGCTAGTCAGAGGACTTGAATGAGATACTGCTAGACCAAATTACAAAATTTTCAAAAAAAAGGGGGAAACAGTGGGCATGGGTGACTTCAATTACCCAGATATCTGTTGGAAGACCAACTCTACTAAAAAAACAAACTCCGTTAAATTCTTAACTTGCCTTGCTGACAGCTTCATTTCCCAGAAAGTAGAGAGGGGGACCAGAGGCTCTGCTATTTTAGACTTGATTCTCATCAATAGAGAAGAACTGGTAGATGAGGTGGAAGTAGTGGGCACGCTTGGTAGTAGTGACCATGTGATTTTGGAATTTTCAATTGTGGGAAAGAGAAAACCTTTATGTAGTCGTACGTATAGACTGGACTTCAGGAAAGCTGATTTTAACAGACTTAAAGGTATGTTGCGTAGAGCAGTGGTCCCAAATCCCTGGTCCGGGGACCAGGACCAGTCCGTACATCAGTCGGTACTGGGCTGCAGCTCCTTCTTGTCCTCCTCCCCGGTTGCTGCCTCAGGGGCTGCCCAGCCACTCTGCTGCTGGCTCACCTTTGGTGCTCTCCAGCGGCCGCCATGGCTGGGGCTCCCCCTCGGAGTGCCACTGCGCAGTTGCTGCTGGCAGCGCCCCCCAGCGGGTGGCGGGAAGTCAGGGGCACTGACAGGAAAGCAAGTGGAGCAGGGGCTCAGGCGGCAGCGACCTTCCTCGGCAAAAGTCTACCCCCCCCCCCCGGGCCATAGTAAAATTGTCAAGCGTTGACCGGTCCATGGTGATAAAAAGGTTGGGGACTACTGTTATAGACCATTTACACACTGGAGGTTTCATGCCGGGCTTCAGGCTGGAGTTTTAGTCATGGCATGTTGCCTCACCTCTTCCTGCACCCACATGAGGGAGCATTTGGCCTAGTGCACCTCATCCACCCCCAATTTGTGCTTCTGCACAGGAGCTGGAGCAGTGAAGTTCCCAGTGCATAAACGGTCATACTGAGCCAGTTCCTGGCAAGATCAGGCAAAAAGCTTATTATCAGTTACAAGCATATTCAGATGTTCTGATTTTGGCAATACAAACTTAGAGTCCAGTGGCACCTTTAAGAGCACAAAAATTTTATTCAAACTATGAGCTTTTGTGTGTCTGTACACTTCCTCAGATACAGTATAATGGAATGGAAGTAATTGGTTCAAACTTATAGGTAGAATGTGAGAGTATATTAACACATAGCAAAATGAAAATGGTGAACAGATTCCAGAGATAAATAGGAAAAAAACAGCAATTTGCATTTGTTCATGTTCACTTGAGATTTAATTGCATAGGAATCATTTGGCATACAATAAGTATGCCACATTAAGAGAATAATGGGCAGATAGGTAATCAATTGTTGGCAGCAGTTAGCTGAGATCTTGTCCTTCTGCCCCCTGTCTGTCCTCTAAAGCAGGGGTTGTCGGTACCGGGCCGCCAGCAGCCACGCCTGCCTCTTCCCCCCCACAACGAGAAGCTCGCCAGGCCCCGAGCGAAGTGGCCGCCAAAGCGGCCTCTTGGCTCACGGCCTGGCTAGCTTCTTGCTGTGATGCCTCCCCCCGAAAGAGGCAGGCGTGGCCTCCGGCACGCCAGCAGACGCAAACGGGCATGCGCGGAGCTAACGTGCATATGCGTTAGCACCCCTGCTGGCAAAAACACGCATGTGCGGCTACTCTGCGCATACGCGTTAGCGCCACCTGCTGGCAAAAATGTGCATGCGCGTCGCCCGGGCCGGCAGCTCTCCCTCACCCCCTAGGCGGTCCTCAACCGGAAAAAGGTTGGGGACCGGTGGCATAGAGTCCCATGGTCAGAAAGACTTAAAGAGATGGGTGTCCAAGAGGGCTGGGAGTTGTTTAAAAGTGAAATACTGAAAGCTCAATCACAAACAATTCACTTGAGAAGAAAAGATGGAAGGAGCCTAAGGAAGCAAAGTAGGCTCTATAAGCAGTTGTCAAATGATTTGAGGAATAAAAAAGAGTTATTTAGGAAATAGAAGGAAGGCCGTATTACCAAGGATGAATATAAACAAATAACCAATAATTGTAGGGAGAGTGTTAGAAAAGTTAAACTCAATATGAGCTTAGGCTAGCAAGAAATGCTAAACATAACAAAAAAGGCTTCTTCAGTTATATTTCAAGCAAGAAGAAGAATAGGGACATCATAGGACCACTGCGAGGACAAGAAAGTGAAATTATAATAGATGATGAAGAGAGAGCTGAACTGCTTAACTCCTATTTCTCCTCAGTCTTCTCTTGTAAGGGAAATAGTGCTCAATGTAGCAAAAAAATAACACAACATGGGGGATGGGAATGGTGGCCTAGGATCACTATTGGAGCAGTCCACAAATACCACTTTTCTTTAAATGAAACAAAGTCTTCTGGGCCAGATGAACTGCATCCAAGGGTACTAAAAGAACTTGCAGATGTCATCTCTGAACTTCTGTCCATTATTTTTGACACTTATTGGAGAACAGGTGAGGTACCAGATGATTGGGGGTGGGCAAATATTGTCCCCATCTTCAAGAAAGGGGAAAAGGAGGATCTGGGTAATTATTGACCCGTCAGCTTGACATCTGTAGCTGGCAAAATTTTGTAGCTGACAAATAATCAAACACTCAGTCCTTGAGCAACTGAGAGCTATGATTTCTAAGACTCAGCACGGGTTTTGCAAGAACAAGTCATGTCAGACCAACCTTATCTCTTTTTTCAAGAAGGATCAGGGGAATGCTGTGGACATAGTTTATCTGGATTTCAGTAAAGCTTTAGATAAGGTTCCGCATGATGTTCTTATTCACAAGTTGGTAAAATGCAGTATGGATCCTAATTCTGTCAGGGGGATAAAAAACTGGCTGACAAATCATACCCAGAGGGTACTAGTTTATGGTTCAGCGTCTTCTTGGAAAAGAATGACAGGTGGAGTACTCGAAGATCTGTCCTGGGGTCTGTGTTGTTCAACATATTTATAAATGACTAGTAATCAAGCCCGCTGTATGAGTAATACACTGGGCGCTAGGCACTTACCCTGTCGTGGGGCTCCCTCGGGCAGCGGGGCCTCCCCCGGGCGGTGGTCATTTGTCGGCGGCTCCTTCAGGCCTTCTTCAGGCCTCCTTCAGGCAGGGAACCTCCGGCAGCCGCGCTCCGCATGACTGCCGGGGGCTCCCTCAGGCGGCGGCCTGACACGGCGAGAGGCGCTTCGCGCCTCTCGCGGCATCAGGCCACCGGGCAGGGAGTCCCCGGCAGCCGCGCTTGCGGCCGGCCTGACGCGTCGGAGGCACTTTGCGCCCCCAACGCATCAGGCCAGCGGCAAAGGGAGCAACTGCGAGCCGCGCGCTGGGGCTCCGATTGTCTGTCCAGAGGAAGGGTCCAATCCGGACCCTTCCTCATCACGGACACATCCCACCCTAGAACCCCTTAGCCTTTTATTTAGTCCGTGGCGCCCGCGGCGCCACTCGCGGTTTAAAGATGGCGCCCACGGCGCCACGGGCGGTTTAAAGATTTGGATGAGGGATTAGAGGGGATACTTATTAAATTTGCAGACGATACTAAACTGGGAGGGGTAGCAAACACAACTGAAGACAGCAACATAATACAGGATGATCTTGATAAGCTCAAGAAGTGGGTAAACTGAATAAAATGAAGTACTCTTCCTCAGACTATGAATCTGTGTTGGTCTTAAAGGTGCCACTGTACTCTGATTTTGTTATGCTACTTCAGACCAACATGGCTACCCACTTGAATCTAGACTTACCCTTAGTCAACTGATGGTGAATTTCCTCAAGGCCAGACTGCCCAGGTTTTCTGGGGGTTTTGGAGGGAGGGCAAGATCTGGGCATGGAATTAGGGTCACTGTGGGTAGGCAGGTAGTTGTGAATTTCCTGCATTCTTCTCGAGTTTGGACTAGGTGACCCTGGAGGTCCCTTCCAGCTCTATGATTCTATGATACATATCCATCAAGGCTACTAGCGCTATCTCAATTGCAAACCCAGGCCTGAAGCCAGATTTGAAAGGATCGAATGCTGATGTCTCATACAGTAGCGATCCCCAACCTGTGGGCTGCAGACCACATGTGGTCCTTCGACTAATTGGAGATGGGCCCCGAAGGACGCCTTCTCCCCCCCCCTGCCCTTTAGAACACACTTCGGGTGTCATTGTCTCCCATCACTGCCAGATGGGACTATCTCGTTGCAGAGAAACAAGCTCAGGGTTCCCATTGATTTGTCATTGTCATGAGTTAAAATTTCCATGAAAATAAAATGTTCCTTATGTTCATTGTTGTGGTGTGTCTGTATCTAATTTTGAAGGGATGTTTAAACATTATCATAGTGATCAGAGAGCGTTAGGGCAGTGGTTGAGAGTAGAGGAGTAAACTACCCCCCCCCCACCGGGCCTCAGTAAAAGGCGTTGAGTGGTCCCCAGTGAGTGGTCCCCGGCATTGAGTGGTCCCCGGTGATAAAAAGGTTGGGGACCACTGTCATACAGGAACCCCTGAAGCTGTTCTACTACTGGCCTCTCAATCACCTTCCTGAGATAAGAAAGATTTCATATCAGGTGGTAATTGGTTAGGTCATGAGGATCGAAGGATAGTTTCTTTAGAAGGGGCCTAACCATGGCCTTCAAGGATCTAGGAAAGCAACCTCAGGAGAAAGAAAGATTAGTAATCTCTCTCAGGAGGTCTACAACTACTTCATGGTAGGATTTCACCAGCTGTGGGGGCAGGGAACCTAAGTGCAAGTTGTCAGCTTTACAGTTAAAATGTCAGCAGACAAGAACTAGTTGAAGTAGACTAAAAAAAGACCTTGATGTAAACATGGAACCTCCTTTATACTAGGAACATAGCTGGTGGCAAGTTTATGGCAGAATTTCAGTATTTTATCATTGAAGAATATTGCAAAATTATCACAGCTAATAACTGAATTTCTAATATTTTGGGACCTCACGTGCAAGGACCTCAAGTTCTGAACCACCATAAACAATTGTGCCAGATGGAAACTCACAAATGCAATGGAAGCAGAAAAATAAGCTTTCTTTGTTGCCTTCACTGCTACCTCATAGGCCTTCAAGTAGGCTCTATACTTAGCATCTATTCACAGACAGTGTCATAGGCACAGAGAGATACTAATTCTCAACATTTAAAATGTTTTTCCCCCCTTTCAATAATATGAGTTTTAAGTTGGAGGCAGCTCTGAATGCAGACAAAGTAGACAGGAGGCAGTAGCTGCAAACAACATCTTATCATGCATGTGCATGTGTCCTTTTCCTATAATTGGACATGTTCTTGCTGTTTGAATGCAGGTGAATGGTCCATCAAACATTCAGCTCCTGTGATCAGTACCTGCAAGCAGGATGCAAGCTGAACTGGCACATAGTTGCACATCCCTTATCCAGACAGCAGTATTTGCAGGAACAAGCACAAAGCCTAAGATAACATGTTGTATACTATCAGCCTCAATGCAAAGTGGGTGTAAATGTGCATATCCATTAAAACTACTGTGTTACATCAGATCATTTTAAAGTGCAGCTGGATTCAGTCTTCCCATGTAGTTATCAAATATGGCAAGTGGAGACCGCCTATGCACATTTATTTCCCTTGCTGGCTCAAACTGTTAACGTTTTCTCTCATAGGAATTTTGAGAAGGCAACAGATTCCAGGATCTGAGGCAAATTATAAAGTGCTACACACATGAGTTATGGCGGTAATAATGTTTTTGCTGCCTTGTTTGAAACCACTTTCATAAAAAGAATGTGAAATCGAAACACAGCTTGAATTTGTACTAAATGAGCTTACAAAAACTGTTACTATGACATTAAGAAAAATCAAAGATAAAACAAGGTGAGCTCTTTCATTCTTCATTAGCAATTTTTTATATATATATATATATATATATATATATATATATATATATACACATACATACATACATACATACATACATACATACATACATACATACATACATACATATACACACTAAAAACATACTAGCTTGGGTAAATGTTTTTCTAACATGGCAGAAAAGACTGCTCAGTAAGTAACACATCACTATCAATATGATGTAACGGCCTTACCAAACCAATTCAGCAACACTGATAGAAAGGCTAAAATTTAGTACTACTTGTAGACCTAAGTCCTCTTTCTCCTCCAATCAAGAGTATAGCATAAGTGTAGCTGGGCACTTGTAGAGATGCTTATTCTCCTAGTGCTATAGCTTCTTTTCACAAGGGCCATAATTTCTGAACCTGTCTTGATCACCTAATTTACTTTTTTTGCAGGACAAGAAGGCCATCTTTAAGATTTCTGCCAAAGTATTGGATCAAGGCTGAGCAGTAACTCTTTAAGATACTTTCTTTTACAACTGCAGTAAAGGTGAATGAGCAATAGAGATTTTTATTTCATGTCTGGTTTCAATAAATGTTTAACTCACAGGCACCTAAGGAATCACTGTAGTTTGTCAAACCTGATTTATTTTCTTCCCCCAGAAATGCTTCTAGCCCCTCAAAAAGTCACTACAAAAATGTGTATCAGAATAGTAGAGAAAGGTAGCAATATATTGCAATGGCTATGGAACCAATTACTGCTAGATGACGCTCCCTTCACTTCCCACACAAATACTAATTTAATAATTTTATCCCTCAAAACAAGTCACATAAAAGAAACAACAAAACATAAATAAGACATAAATAAATCATAAGAAACACTAACAAAAAATAAACCTATCAGCTTAAAACATAACCTTACTCTAACGGGAGAATTCTTATGCATGAAGGCAGGAGCTAAATTATTCATCTCACATCAGTGATAACTTAGCAATTGAACATGATTGTATAAAAATGAATGATTATAGGAGTGATAATAGGTAAAAGGTAAAGGTATCCCCTGTGCAAGCACCGAGTCATGTCTGACCCTTGGGGGTGACGCCCTCTAGCGTTTTCATGGCAGACTCAATACGGGGTGGTTTGCCAGTGCCTTCCCCAGTCATTACCGTTTACCTCCCAGCAAGCTGGGTACTCATTTCACCAACCTCGGAAGGATGGAAGGCTGAGTGAACACTGAGCCGACTGCTGGGATCGAACTCCCAACCTCACAGATAGACAGCTTCAGACAGCATTTCTGCCGCTTACCACTCTGCGCCACAAAAGGCTCTGTAGTAATAATAATAGTAATAATAAAATAGAAATAATAAAATCAAGCAGCATGGTGTTAGAATTAAGATGAAGGCACAAGCATGATATTGTACAAGCAAATGCAGCGACTACACATTTATAGTGTTACTAGGGATAAAGCCTGTTTATAAAAATGGGCAGAGGTTGGGCATAGTGAGAATGGGCTTCGGAGGGCGTTGGAGGGAGGAGGCGGCGTAGTATTGGGCGGCAGGCAGTCGTGCAAATGGAGAAAGCGGTGGAGCGTGGGCTGGGGGGTGGGGCGAGGAACCGGGAGGCAAAGGACGCATACTCGGGGATCCGGGCATGCATGCAGGAGTGTGGGGGCGGGGTGCCTGGGGCACAGCAGTGCGTTGGGCTCGGCAATCAGGCATGCGCGTGACTCCGCACCTGGTTCATTCCAGGGCCGGTGGAGCTGCCGGGCAGAGCAGGGCGGCTGGGGCCGGCATTGGTGAACTGGGAAGGAAGGTCCCGGGCTGCGGAGGACCGGGGAAGGTGAGCGTGGTGGCGGCGTGGCTGGATCGGCCTAGGAAAGGGGTGGTGGGAAAGGACGGGGACGGGAGCTGGGCGATAGGCGGCGGTGGGTTGTTTGGGCTTTGTGTCGGGATGGGAAGGGGTATGGGTAGTTTGGGGGGGGTGATCGGTCAGCGGGGGGTGGGTGATTGTGTGGTTGGGGGGGTGCTCGTGGGAAGCATTGGCGGGGCGGAAAGGGGTCTGGGGAGGGTGGGAGGGTGATCGGACGGTGTGGGCACGGGTGAGTGTGTGTGTGCGGAAAGCGTGGGAAGCAGTGGCGGGGTGTGGGGAGGGTGGGGGGTTAGCGGGCGGTGTGCAGGTGCGTGAGTGTGTGTGTGTGGTTGTTTTAAGGGAGGGAATCGCCGGGGGTGCGGGAAGGGGTGTGTGGATGGAGGAGGGCAGTTTTCGCATCACGGGCGTGTAGTGTGGTTAGGGGTGGGTGGGAAAGGAGCAGGGAGGCAGCGTCTTTGATGTGGCATCCCGGCTCCTTTCCCCAGGGCGATGGGAAGGTAGGAGGACTCACCGTGGGCGAAGGCTGTGTGTCCTTCGGCACGGCGAGTCCCCTGGCGGGCGGGCTGGGGCAAGCAGCCACTGGGGAGGCGCGCTTCGCTTCACGCGCCTCCCCAGCTGCCGCTTGGCCCTTGAGTGGCACTCAGAGGGGCTCCTGATTCCCCCCCCCCAAGTTTTTATCATGGACAGAGCCCGCCCGAACTCCTCCCTAATAGCCCTTAGGGCTTTATTTTATCCGCTCCGCAGGATAAAAGCATCAAGACAAATTCATGGAGGAGAGACATATCAGTTCTGATAAAGCAGCATAACTCCAGATAGTGGTTTGCTGGGGAATAAATATTTTAGCTTTCAATCTAGGAGCAAATATTATGATGTAATAGGCAAGACTTTCAAAGCCTTCCTTGCAACACTTTGGTGGGACAAAATTTGGTGGAATTCCACTTCTCCACTAATATTGTGCTTCAGATTCCAACAACAACTACAACAAACTCCCCAAAACAGACTTCCTCTCCATCGGACATGCCTGCTTAAGCTGGCATCAGTACAAGGCAACTTCATCTCCTTCTCTCTTGGCAAGTGTCACAAGATTCCTTTCTGACTAGAGGGGGCACAAACATCACACAACAAACTTTTCCATGCAGATATTTCTTATATATTATGCATAAACATTAGCTTCATTATGCAAATGAACTAAACGCTAGTGCATATGCTCTCCTGACATTTGATAGGATTAATGGCTATGCAGATTTTAGTGGAATATACAAAGAGAAAGAAGGTAAGAATCTTCCACAGCTTCTTCCACATAGTAGTACCACACAGACTCCTTCCTCCTTCTAATCAAGCCACTACAAAAAAGGGAACTATCTGTATCTGTGACAGATGATCAGATACACTGGGCTCTTATTAAAGTAATAAAGCCAGGCCTACAGGGTCAATAACGTTACTCATTACTGGTTTGCATAGAATATATTTAAAAATTATTACATCTAGAATCAAGTGACAGCCACTGCAGAGTCCCAGTAGAGAGAATCAGAGTCATTTGAAGCAGTATGCAAATGCAAGGTTTGTTGTTGTTATGTGCGAAGTCGTGTCCGACCCATCGCGACCCCATGGACAATGATCCTCCAGGCCTTCCTGTCCTCTACCATTCCCCGGAGTCCATTTAAGTTTGCACCTACTGCTTCAGTGACTCCATCCATCCACCTCATTCTCTGTCGTCCCCTTCTTCTTTTGCCCTCGATCTCTCCCAGCATTAGGCTCTTCTCCAGGGAGTCCTTCCTTCTCATGAGGTGGCCAAAATATTTGAGTTTCATCTTCAGGATCTGGCCTTCTAAAGAGCAGTCAGGGCTGATCTCCTCTAGGACTGACTGGTTTGTTCGCCTTGCAGTCCAAGGGACTCGCAAGAGTCTTCTCCAGCACCAGAGTTCAAAAGCCTCAATTCTTTGACGCTCGGCCTTCCTTATGGTCCAACTTTCGCAGCCATACATTGCAACTGGGAAGACCATAGCCTTGACTAAACGCACTTTTGTTGGCAGGGTGATGTCTCTGCTTTTTAGGATGCTGTCTAGATTTGCTATAGCTTTCCTCCCCAGGAGCAAGCGTCTTTTAATTTCTTTGCTGCAGTCCCCATCTGCAGTGATCTTGGAGCCCAGGAAAATAAAATCTGTCACTATCTCCATTTCTTCCCCTTCTATTTGCCAGGAATTGAGAGGGCCGGATGCCATGATCTTTGTTTTCTTGATGTTGAGTTTCAAGCCAACTTTGGCACTCTCCTCCTTCACCCGCATCAACAGGCTCTTTAGTTCCTCTTCACTTTCTGCCATTAGAGTGGTATCATCTGCATATCTGAGGTTGTTGATATTTCTCCCTGCAATCTTGATCCCAATTTGTGACTCCTCTAATCCCGCATTTCTCATGATGTGCTCTGCATACAAGTTAAATAGGCAAGGCGACAGTATACAGCCTTGCCGAACTCCTTTCTCAATTTTGAACCAGTCAGTGATTCCATGTTCAGTTCTCACTGTTGCTTCTTGACCTGCATATAAATTTCTCAAGAGACAAATAAGATGTTCTGGTATTCCCATCTCTTTAAGAACTTGCCACAATTTGTTGTGCTCCACACAATCAAAGGCTTTAGCATAGTCAATGAAGCAGAAGTAGACGTTCTTCTGGTACTCCCTAGCTTTCTCCATGATCCAGCGTATGTTGGCAATTTGATCTCTAGTTCCTCTGCCTCTTCGAAATCCTGCCTGTACTTCTGGAAGTTCTCGGTCCACGTATTGCTGGAGCCTAGCTTGTAGGATTTTGAGCATAACTTTGCTAGCATGAGAAATTAGTGCGATGGTGCGGTAGTTTGAACATTCTTTGGCATTGCCCTTCTTTGGGATTGGAATGTAAACTGACCTTTTCCAATCCTGTGGCCATTGTTGAGTTTTCCAAATTTGCTGGCATATTGAGTGTAGCACTTTTACTGCATCGTCCTTTAAGATTTTGAATAGTTCAACTGGAATGCTGTCACTACCACTAGCTTTATTGTTGCTCAGACTTCCTAAGGCCCATTTGACTTCACATTCCAGGATGTCTGGCTCCAGGTCAGTAACTACCCCATTGTGGTCATCAGGGATGTTAAGCTCGCTCTTGTATAGTTCTTCTGTATAATTTTGCCACCTTTGTTTGATCTCTTCTGCTTCTGTGAGGTCCCTACCATTTTGGTCCCTTATCATACCCATCTTTGCATGAAACATTCTCTTCATATCTCCAATTTTCTTGAAAAGATCTCTGGTCCTCCCCATTCTATTGTTTTCTTCTATTTGTTTGCACTGATCATTTAAGAAGGCATTCTTATCTCTTCTAGCTTTTCTCTGGAATTCTGCATTCAATTGGGTGTATCTTTCTCTTTCTCCCTTGCCTTTCACTTCCCTTCTCTCCTTAGCTATTTGTAAAGCTTCCTCAGACAGCCATTTTGATTTCTTGCATTTCTTTTTCTTTGGGATGGTTTTAGTTGCTACCTCTTGTACAATGTTGCGAACCTCCGTCCATAGTTCTTCAGGCACTCTGTCTATCAGATCTAATTCCTTAAATCTATTTGTCACCTCCACTGTGTATTCGTCAGGGATATGATTTAGTTCATACCTGAGTGGCCTAGTGCTTTTCCCTACTTTCTTCAATTTAAGCCTAAATTTTGCAACAAGAAGCTCATGATCTGAACCACAATCAGCTCCTGGTCTTGTTTTTATTGTCTGGATAGAACTTTTCCATCTTTGGCTGCAGAGCACATAGTCAATCTGATTTCTGTGTTGACCGTCTGGTGATGTCCATGTGTAGAGTCGTCTCTTGGGTTGCTGGAAAAGAGTGTTTGCTATGACCATTGTATTCTCTTGACAAAATTCTACCAGCCTGTGCCCTGCTTCATTTTGTACTCCAAGGCCAAACCTGCCTGTTATCCCGGTTATCTTTTGGCTTCCTACTTTAGCATTCCAATCCCCCATGATGATAAGCACATCATTTTTGGGCGTTGCTTCTAGAAGGTGTTGTAGGGCTTCATAGAACTGATCAACTTCATCCTCTTCAGCAGCAGTGGTTGGGGCGTAGACCTGGATCACTGTGATGTTGAATGGTTTGCCTTGGATTCGAACTGAGATCATTCTGTCATTTTGGGGATTGTATCCCAAGACTGCTTTTCCTACTCTCTTATTGATTATGAAGGCTACTCCATTTCTTCTGCGAGATTCTTGTCCACAGTAGTATACCTGATGGTCATCTGAATTAAATTCACCCATTCCTGTCCATTTTAGTTCACTGATTCCTAAAATGTCGATGTTCAGTCTTCTCATTTCTTGTTTAACCACGTCCAGCTTGCCTTGATTCATGGATCTGACGTTCCAGGTTCCTATGGAATAAAAATCTTTACAGCATCGGACTGTCTTTTCGCCACCAGTTACTTCCACAACTGAGCGTCCTTTCGGCTTTGGCCCAGCCGCTTCATTCATTCTGGCGCTACTCGTACTAGCCGTCTGCTCATCCCCAGTAGCATATTGGACACCTTCCGACCTGAGGGGCTCATCTTCCAGCGTCATATCGTTATGCCTATTGGAACTGTCCATAGAGTTTTCATGGCAAAGATACTGGAGTGGTTTGCCATTTCCTTCTCCAGTGGATCACCTTTTGTCAGAGCTCTCAGCTATGACCTGTCCGTCTTGGGTGGCCCTGCACGGCATAGCTCATAGCTTCACTGAACTACGCAAGCCCCCTTGCCACAACAAGGCAGCGATCCTTGAAGGGGGAATGCAAGGTTACTGCTACCATTTCTTCCCTTACAGCTCCTAGTAATAGATTCAGGTGGGTAGCCGTGTTGGTCTGAAGCAGCAGAACAAACTTTGAGTTCAGCAGCACTTTTAAGGCCAACAAAATGTGTGCATGTGAAAGCTTATATCGCTTGAATAAAACTTAGCCAGACTTAAAAGTGTCACTGGACTCAAACTGCTCAGCTCCTAATAATGTTTCAGATACAAGATCTGGTGTCACCGCATTCAGTATTTCTTTGCCATATAGACTGCAGCCAATGAAACAGGATGGATGACATCACATTGCATGGAGACATCATGTTGTCACACTTTTGTTTCAGCTGGGTTCAGAGAAACAGCAGTAACACTTTTAAGATAATGAATAATTTGGTGCTCAAAGAAGGGAAAGAAAGAAAATTACATGCAGAACTGAACTAACCAAGCAAGTAGAGAATGAGAGAGCCAGCACCACACTATGTAATATTTGCTTGGTTTTTATCCCCACCTTCCTCCATAGAGCTCTGGGCAGGATACATCATCCATCTTCCATTTTATCCTCACAACATCTTGGTGAATTTGATTTTGGAGAGAGTGTGTGTAACTAGTTTAAGACTGGTCTTTATGGCACAGTGGGGTTTGAACTTTGGTGTCCCTGTTGACTCAGATTTGTCTAGAACTCTATACTTCCTCTCAAAAAGCAGATGGGCAACCAGCAGTAACAGTAAAGAAACTTTATATATAATTTTACTTTATTTATTTGATTTTGTTAGTCATCAATTACTCAAAGGGTCTTGTAGCGGCTTACAACATTGTAACCATATAAGGTCAAAACAACTTAAAAACAAATAAACAAAATAAACATTGAAATATTAAACTATTAAACTATTAAACTATTAAAATGTGGCTAGCACTATCACTAATAAAAACTACCCAAATATGTGGCTTACACTCCAAAGGCTAGCCTAAACAAATTGACTTCACTGTCCTGTGGAAAATAAACAAGACTGCCAGGACATCAGTATCATATCTGAGTGCATTTCACAGGGTAGGGGCCACAACTGAAAGGGCCATTCTCCTGGTGACAACTAACTGAGTCATCCTGGGGCCAGACACCTGCAAGAGGCCCTAGCTGATGACTGAAGGGAACATGGGGAGTTATAGCAAGAGAGGTGGTCCCATAGGTGTGAGGACCCCAGATCATTAAAAACTTGAGCTTAAGATGGGAAGTTATATCTCAAAATGTTCCCAAAGGAACATATTTCTCAGTACATCAAAGACTACCATGGCAGGGGAAGTGTAGATTGAACATCTACCCATTTCATAATGGAGAAGACTTACTAGGAGCAGCAGAAAGCCCCATCCATTCTGCAGCAAAGTATCTGCATCACTGCCCACATGACCCAGAAGTGATGCCTTACTTCCAGGGTGACACTGATATTTGGGCAAAAACTCTGGTACATTTGACTTCTACCACAGAGATTTTGCTGGAAGAAGAAGAGTTGGTTCTTATATGCCGCTTTTCTCTACTTGAAGGAGTCTCAAAGTGGCTTACATTCCCTTTCCTTTCCCCACAGCAGACACCCTGTGAGGTAGGTGAGGCTGAGAGAGCCCTGATATTACTGTTTGGTTGGAACAGCTTTCTTGGGGCTGTGGTGAGCCCAAGGTCACCCAGCTGGTTGTATGTGGGGGAGTGTGGAATCAAACCCGGCTTGCCAGATTAGAAGTCTGCATTCCTAACTACTACACAATACCAGAGAATGGGGTGTGGCACTAAGAGAACCCCATGGGGTGGGGTGTGGCACTAAGAGTGCCTTCCGATTGGCCCCTCCAATTGTCAGTCCAGGGCCAAGGGGCCAATCGGAAGGTGCGCACAGCACGCCTTCCGATTGGACCCTTGGCCCTGGACTTACCCACCCATGCAGCCCGCAGTTCGAGCCAGCAGCCGTGCCCAGCTGAGGCGGAGCCGGTGAGGGAGCCTGCTCAGCCAGGAGAGTGCTGCCTCCCATGGAGGCATTGATTGCAGCTCAGAGGGCGCCGGGAGAGATTTGGCTGGCCAGCCCCAGGTGGTGCATCTGAGCCAGCAACAGGGGCACCTTCTCCCCCCGCGCCAAGCCCAACCTCCACTGCCGCTTCTCCCCCCCTTCCACATCCACAAGGCACTCTTCCCCCACCGCCCCCCTTGGGTCGCCCCACACCGCCGATCACCCGACCAACTGGCCCTTCGCCTCGCCCCCCCTCCTTCCCCCCGTGCCCCGTCCCCTTTCAAAGCCCATTTATTTAAAATGGGCTTTGAGGCTAGTATGAAAACATATTACCCTTAAGAGGTGCTTCAGAATTATGATATTCTGGTATGGTATTGGCTGAAGAAATATCTGGGGCCTATTTTTGCAATTGTTTCAGACACAAGCAATGTAGTCTTCTCGGAAGCTGGTATAACCTGCATTTTGGCAGCATTAATAGCAAAAAACGCACACAAGGAAAGGATGAGCAAAAGCCATCACTCAATCTATATAAATCAAACATCCAGCAACTCCCCCTGACAATCTATTTAAAGCTTCATTGTATTATATAGTTTGTACACTGCACTAGTTCCATGTCCATGTATTCATATGGAAAGTAACAGTATTCAAGTCAACATTTTATCAGCTCTTAATATCCCCTTAGAAGCTCAGCAAAAGCATTTAGGGTCACAAATAGGTAAAGCAGCATCTGACTCCAGATAAAGTCGCCTATTACATGAATATCACAGTTATTATACTGAAATATCATCACTGAAAAACAAGGTATCTGACTCCAGCTTCAAAAGCTGCTTTATCATGTGAAAAAAAATACATTCCTTCTCTCTCCCCCCCCCCCCCCAATATTCTTACAGGAGTGTCAATGACATTGCACTGATGCACTTGACTTTCAGCTCCATGCTGCCAAGTATTAATCTTCATGCCATGACAAAATATAAACTGTTCAGAAATTATCATTAGAGTGTTCACATGCACAGCTTAATATAAAAATTCACTTCCAAAAATGTTCCTAAAAAGATAGCCGAGAAAGAGTGACATGGGGGTTAGTATACTAAAATAGGATAAATCCACATGGCCAATCCCTGCATTCTTATCGGGGCAAAAAGCCCACAGCAGTATCCGTAACTGGGACCTTAGAGACATTAAGTGGATAATTCAACAAGTGTAACGTCGTTCTATTCCCGCCAAGAGGGAAGCAACAGGCTGACCAGCCACACAAGGAAGGAAGACTCAACGACAATTTACCACAGCAGTTTAGACAATAGCCTTGGACCTCTATAATAGCTTTCAGCAAAAAGTGGTCCAAAGGCCTTAGGCTACGCAATGAGAGAGGACTACTTAGACTGATTCTACCTTTTCTTGCTGCTGTTTGACAAGAACAGATGGAAAAGGGCCATCCTTGCAGCATCAGCTTTGAACATCAATAATAACTTTGTCACTCCACAGAACTCAGGGCTGACATTACTTATAGCAGATACAATAGATGATACTTCCAGCCCTGCTATCATTCCCCTTTAATCATACCCAATCCCATCCTCTCATAAGTCCCATGTAAATATTCACATTAAAAATTGGGATGGAAAGGCCTGGGTTACGTCTCCACCTCAGCCAGAACTCTGAACGTAAAACAGCAGGTGGAGCTGTAGGTCAGGACAGAGTCAGGAAAGCTCATGCAGCTCATGAACCCTCAGCCAATGCTTTTAGTCACTTCCACAGGCAGGCAAATTAATAAAGAGCAGACATACATAGCAAGTAGGCATGCCATACTGTGAGCATATAGTATGTCATTAGCCAAGATACAAAGACCACAATAGAAATGGAGAGTAGTGACGCAGTGAACCATTGCAAAAAGCTGTTTGTGAAAAACAAAATGTCACATCAGTTAGAGAAGCATCCCAGCCAGATTGTTCCACTCTCTCAGATTTACCTCAATAGCCTCCTTCTTATCCAGGGTGATAGGTGGTCAGATCACCAATGGAAGGTCTTATTTTAAGTGTGAGAAAGACTCTCCTCCTTTAGAAGAGCTTGAAAAGTCCTGGCTAGCAACTGTTTTTCCCTGCCCACTCCATGAGCTTTCCTTTGAGCTACGATGGCACCTGTTGAGGAGGATCAAATGTTGCTCCGCTGCAGGCTAGCCTGCTGTTGCACACTGCCAACAAGCTGTGCACCACTCCCAACCAATGGCACAAGCTTTCAGACCATCTGGACCTTTTTATGGACTGGGCGTTTTCTCCATCACAGCTAAGAGAGGATGCCAGGATTGACCATTACTTAACTAACTCATCATGGGATGATCAGGATACACAGCTGAGCTAAACAGAAGCACCATCTAGGCTCCTGGTCTCAAAAAAATGGCCAGAAAAATGTAAAAGAAAATAAAGCTGCCAAACTGTAAAGCAGAATGTCAGATATGGAGTGACCTGCTAACACTGAAAGAGTATGATTTCTGCACACTTGCTATATTTTCCTTTTCCTGGTGTCTTTGTACAAACCTCCTACCCTTTCTGGCAAATTTATATTAACAGAATAGGCTTTTGATTAAAATGATCATGCAAGGTGATGTGAAAACTTACTTCCTGCTCTGCTTTGAAAATAATTAGAAGAATTCAGGGTACTTGGCCAAACATCGAAGGACTTTCAGCAAAATAAGCCAGCCTCTGAATTGGTTTAAGAGTAAACAGGTCCCCTGTCTTATGAACTCTGAATAAATCAGGGCAAAGAAGGCAATGTGATGCCATGGAGAAAATACAGTTAGATTTTGACTCAGGGATCTAATCTTAACTGGATCCAGGGAGGAAGGTATCTCTGCACCATTATTCCAGCATTAATGTCATCCCCCCTCACAGGGTGGTCCACTGGGCAGTAATCACAGTCTGACCCTTCCCCCAACACAGTCCAAATTCTGCGGAAGATCAGGGGAGCCCACTTGTTTGAGATTTTCCGGAGATGTTGAAAAGATTTCTTGGTTTGTCAGGGATTTTGATGTGGCATGAAAAGCAAGCATCGTTTTGTTTTTTTTTTTGGGGGGGGGGTCAGAGTTTTACCTAGATTTAATTTGAAGTGTTTTAGTTTTTAGTTGTAAGCTGCCTTGAGTCAGAAGAAAAGGCAGGGTATAAACATTTTAATAAATAAATAAAATCAACTTGTCAGTACCACATGCCATCTGGCTGATTTTGAAAAGCAAGTCAAGTAGCAATAAAACCTGAAGAAAACGTTTTACCATTCCAGTTTGATGACTCCATTTTCAGCTAGTGTTTTAAAAGACTGCGGAGAAACACTTCAATTGATTTGAGAATGAAGAATGTGCTAGTGGCTCTATTATGGGGCTGGAGCTAGGGAGCCTGGGCAAGTTTCCTTATTCCACAACAGTTTGCAGTATCATTCCTATGCACTACAGTCCCCTGTCATTACACAATCAAATTAATGACTGAAAAGCACAAATAGTAAACAAATGCATGTGGTAGCTTTAAAAAAGAGAACATTCCTATGAGATTTTGACATATCAAAATGGGTGACTATTTTAACAACTGAAAGACATTCAGCTTTCCATTCACACGTTTGTTAATATCACAGTTCATATTTTAATGCTGTGACATATGCAACATAGCCATCATGTTGCAGTGGTTAGAGTGGCAGGCTAGACTCTAGAAGACCTATGCTTGAATTCCCACCTGGCCGTGGCAGCTGGCTGAGTGACCTTGCACTCTCTCTTTCTCCCTGCCAGACTTACCTTGCAGAGGGTTATGGTCAAGATGAAACAAAGGGGAGGAGAACAATGTTATAAGCATGCCGTCAGTTTTGATACATCTCATTTTTCTTGCTTTTCTTTCTTACTTTTATACTGTCTGCATGGTGGAGATCCATGAGGATTCATCAGGAAAAGAAATCTCATTACTTCTCCCACTGCTTCTTATTGCACTTCCTTTTCCCCCAGTCCACTTGCCCTGCCTCTGCTCTGTTCTGCTTCATGTCACATATTCAGCCCCACGTGACCCCCCCATTATCCACACTCCCAATGCTTGCCTAACCACCTACCTGATATTTTCTTCAGCTGAAGCTCCTCTTCTTTCTCTGCTTTCCCTCCCCCTCACTCTCCCAATTACCCAACCTCTTGACTGGGAGGGCAAAAAGAGTCTCCTTATCCCTCTGACTCAATGCTTGAGTTACTGGCTCTTCCTTGTTTTTGATAGCTCTTTCACATCCGCTGTGCTTTCCATTCTCTCTCTCTCTCTCTCCCTGCTTCTTCTTCCCCTACTATTTACCTCTTTTCATTGTCTGGTGCCATTTTGTGTTCTATTTCTGTTGGGTTTTAACACTTCAGTTGCTTTAAATTTTCAAGTTTTTCTGCAACCTGAGGTTTTGCTGGTCTTGGGGGACATGCAAATATTTTGATCCACTTAGTAGAGCCATACTTAAGAATCTATAAGACAAGTGGTGTCCCACAAGAATCCCATGGGTATATATGTGTGGACACTCATTTGCAGCTCCTGCAGCTTCTTTACTCCCACCTATATTTCTGCCCCCCAGGTCATTCCTTTCTTTGCTTCCCCTCAAACCTTCTTCTCTCTTTCCACCTACTTCCTTGCTCCATTTTTATTTCCTCCCTCCTACTCTAGTTGTTTTTTCTCCCTTCTCAGGCTCCTGCCTTCCCATTCCTGCTCCCCTTAGTTAACCTTAAAAATGAAACTGCCACAGCCATTTTGGATTAACTATGCAACAGCAGACAACATCTCCAAGATGTTGTGAGGTAATCACACATGATTTCAATGTTTTAAAGCTTTTTTTAAACATCTTTCTTTAAAAAAATGGTTTTCTCAGATTTCTCCAAGGTTTATAGAAACATTGACTCTTTCTGTCCCTCACTTCATTGCACTGCACCAACACATAAGTTCTTAGACTGCATGCACAACCAAAGATATACCAGCAAAACACGATATCCCTCCAATATTATATTGGCTGAGACTAAGTTTAACACATTTACTGAACAACAGGGTTTTCCTCAACTGCAGTGATTTGTGCCCTGCATCGGGCATTTCAGAATCTATTGGCCAAGGAACACAAATACCTCTAAATACACAAGACATTTTGGTTTCCCTTGTAGATTTCATTTCTGCAGGATCATTTGCATATGTTCCATGTTTTTAACAATGCACTTAAAATAATTAGAGATGGAGACTTTTTAAAGAAGAAAGTAGATGAGGGGTTGACAGTAAGATGTATGTAGAGCTTTGGGTGATATATGCTGTTGGGTGGAGTAATGAAACTGTACTCTACATATTGGGGGGAGTGTGTATAGGAGGACTGGGGGAAAGAGCAACCAGGCAGGGAATTTCTTTAAAAGGCACTGAACCATGAACATGCCCTTATTTCCAATACTTGGGTTAGACGTATGCGATTTAAAAATACTCCTGTGTGTTAGCATGATTTATGATTCCTAAAAGCAAGAACAATTCCTAAGTATTAATTATTTCTTATTTAGAAAGTCATTTTTTGGTTAAGCATAATATAAGCAGTCAAGAAACACTCAACACCATTACCATTTCAGATGCCATATTTCTGACGATATATTTCATGCCTCGTGCAACAGAGGTATTTGTTTTTGGTTAATAGCTTTTGGTTAATAGCCAAAGCCCAGAACCATGTCCAAACAGAGCAACCAAGAAGAGAAAAATTAAGAAGCAAAACTTTTAAAAGCTAGGAAAGCTGCATTATTATTATTAACCCAAGTGTCACCAGTTTATAGTTAAATCTGCATTAAACAGGGAAAGAGACATATTGAGGACAGCTCTGCCTCTCAGACTTTGTACATATGTTTGTCTGTCTGTCTCGCTATCTTTGTCGTCATTTCTCCCTCATACATAACACTGAGAAAGAAACAAACCATGAGAAATAGAAACTGAATTCAAACAAAATTTGCAGATGATGGTGTGTGACAGATCTGTAAGTCTTAGGCATTTATCTCCTTTGACATCCATGGTGCTATTTTTAATCACCAAGACAGAAGACTGAGTCACAATATTGAGAAAGGACAGTGTGAGGCCCAGAATGCCCAAGCAGGCATCATGCTCTGACTTTGCTTAGAGTCATGAAGAACCACAAAAAAGAGGTTCCTATTATGGCTTTGCTTGGGGGGTATTATTAGTATTCAGATTTCTAAAATCATTACTTCTATTTCTTTCAGCTTCTATTTATGTTAGCAAGCCTCCAAGCTAAGCATTAGGACCAAGATCAGAGAGCAACTGTATGGCTCACCCTGTCAGAATAGTTAAAGCCAATCTCTCTGTTTAAGGCTCAACAGAGTCCTATGCTGGAGTTATTACCAGTATCCTAGTACAGCCCCCACTAGAGATTCCCACAACCTGATGTATGTCTTGGAGGTATATACATCTCCAAGATATGAGCTGGTCTTAGAAAACTCTAGCTACAGCACAGGAAGGAGCTCCAATCTATGTAAATTTAATACTCTACAGAAATTTCTGTCATGGAAATGCCATCAATGAACGTTGCTTTGAAGAAAGCCGCTATATAGGAATTGGAAGGACTTGCATCCTGTTCTAATCTACCATTCAGCCTATTTTCCATATTGAAGAAGTGTTGATTTGCATACCCTGCTTTTCACTACCTGAAGGAATTTCAAAGCAGCTTACAATCACCTTCCCTTCCTCTCCCCACAACAGACATCCTGTGAGGTAGATGGGGCTGAGAGAGTTATGACAGTACTTATCTCTGTGAACTGATCTAACAGGACTGTGACTAGCCTAAGGTCACCTAGCTGGCTGCATGTGGAAAAATGTGTGAAAAATTATGAATGGAAATATTAAGACAGGTTTAGTTTTTGTAAACACTATCTTTGTCAGGGCTGGGAATTGCCTTGATAAAAATAAACTGTTTTCCTAGAATAATACTTCCTTGATATTTACCCTATGAGTTCATAAATTAATATATCATAGATTCATAGAATCATAGAGTTGGAAGGGACCATACAGGCCATCTAGTCCAACCCCCTGCTCAACACAGGATCAGCCCAAAGCATCCTAACGCATCCAAGAAAAGTGTGTATCCAACCTTTGCTTAAAGACTGCCAGTGAGGGGGAGCTCACCACCTCCTTAGGTGAACTACTCTGACTGTGAACATTTTTTTCCGGATATCTAGCCTATATCGTTGTACTTGTAGCTTAAACCCATTACTGTGTGTCCTCTCCTCTGCAGCCAACGGAAACAGCATCCTGCCCTCCTCCAAGTGACAACCTTTCAAATACTTAAATATGGCAAAAGATACTTCCAAATTTTGTTAACAAATAAACTTTAATTCATCTTATATAAATAGGTATGCTGGATGGGTGGGGCTTTTAGATATAAAATTTTATTAATAAAATCTAAATTTACTATAGTGGTGGACTGGAATAAACCAGATAAACCAATCAAAGCAGAACAACAAGAGTTTATATTTTTTGGAAAAGATGTTGTATGGCTCCAAAGAAAAATGAGACAACTGTAAAATAAATATTTTCCATCTATAAACAGTGCATAATCAATATGAAATAAGTTTAAGAAGCAGTTTAGTCCTGATTCTTCCACTTTAAATTATGTTTATTATTATGTATATTATTGTATACGGCACTGGTCAGACCACACCTGGAGTACTGTGTGCAGTTCTGGAGGCCTCACTTCAAGAAGGACGTAGATAAAATTGAAAGGATACAGAGGAGAGCAACGAAGATGATCTGGGGCCAAGGGACCAAGCCCTATGAAGATAGGTTGAGGGACTTGGGAATGTTCAGCCTGGAGAAAAGGAGGTTGAGAGGGGACATAACAGCCCTCTTTAAGTATTTGAAAGGTTGTCATTTGGAGGAGGGCAGGATGCTGTTCCCATTGGCTGCAGAGGAAAGGACACGCTGTAATGGATATAAACTACAAGTACAACGATATAGGCTAGGTATCAGGAAAAAATTTTTTCACAGTCAGAGTAGTTCAGCAGTGGAATAGGCTGCCTAAGGAGGTGGTGAGCTCTGCCTCACTGGCAGTCTTCAAGCAAAGGTTGGATACACACTTTTCCTGGATGCTTTAATATTCTTTGGGCTGATCCTGCGTTGAGCAGGGGGTTGGACTTGATGGCCTGTATGGCCCCTTCCAACTCTATGATTCTATGATTCTATGAAGAATTTTTATTACAAATATTTGGAAATACCAGAGATAGGTAGGAACATGATTTCCTATTATAGTAACTCAAATTAAGTTATATAGTGATTTCTTTGATAAGGAAAAAGTGTCCATTTCTTAACCAAAAAACTCCAGACTTTTACTATGAATAATGCCATACAGATTAAACTGTTTAAGGGAAATTTTAGTTAAGAGCAGTAGATTCCAATCTGGAGCATCATATTTGATTTTCCACTCTTCCATATAAAATTTGCTGGGTAACCTTGGACCACAGTTCTCAAATAATTTTTTTCAACCCCACCTTCCTCACAAGGTTATTGTTGTGGGGAGAAGAAAGGGAGGCAATAAGACTCCTTAAGAAAGAGAAAAGCAGGGTATAAAGAGAATTCCTCTTCCTCTCTGTGAACATATGACTAAAGCTGTATTCAGATAGCCAATTTAACTGCACTTAAATAAAATGTATGGAAACATGGTAACTATTAGGCTCACACACATGCCTAGTTTTTCCTCCTTTTCCCACTGGAGCACAATGAAAGAATAAAGATACTAGAATAGCTGGTTATTAATGATGCAAGGATATAGGCACACTCCTTAATCTCTGTTTGTTTTCCTAAAGCCCAAGATAATTATTAAACAGGATTAAATCCTAGTTCTAGTATCCCACTTACTGGAACACAAACAGCTCCTACTAAGATATGCAACTACATTCAAATATCAAAGATAACTGGATTTAATTTTAGAGCACGGCTCCATCATGGCCTGTTTGATGATCAAGTATCTTTTTTCCTGTTTATCCCTAAATTCATATTGTTGTTAGGTGCGAAGTCATGTTAAATAGGCAAGGCAAAGTCAAGTTAAATAGGCAAGGCGACAGTATACAGCAGGGGTAGTCAAACTGCGGCCCTCCAGATGTCCATGGACTACAATTCCCAGAAGCCCCTGCCAGTGAATGCTGGCAGGGGCTTCTGGGAATTGCAGTTCATGGACATCTGGAGGGCCGCAGTTTGACTACCCCTGGTATACAGCCTTGCCAAACTCCTTTCTCAATTATGAACCAATCAGTGATTCCATGCCCGGTTCTCACTGTTGCTTCTTGACCTGCATATAGGTTTCTCAAGATACAAATAAGATACTCTGGTATTCCCATCCCTTTAAGGACTTGCCACAATTTGTTGTGCTCCACATAATCAAAGGCTTTAGCATAGTCAATGAAGCAGAAGTGGATGTTCTTCTGGAACTCCCTAGCTTTCTCCATTATCCAGCCTATGTTGGCAATTTGATCTCTAGTTCCTCTGCCTCTTCGAAATCCTGCCTGTACTTCTGGAAGTTCACGGTCCACATATTGCTGGAGCCCAGCTTGTAGGATTTTGAGCATAACTTTGCTAGCATGAGAAATGAGTGCAATGGTGCGGTAGTTTGAACATTCTTTGGCATTGCCCTTCTTTGGGATTGGAATGTAAACCACAATCGGCTCCTGGTCTTGTTTTTACTGAATGTATAGAACTTCTCCATCTTTGGCTGCAGAGCACATAATCTGATTTCTGTGTTGACCGTCTGGTGATGTCCATGTGTAGAGTCATCTCTTGGGTTGCTGGAAAAGAGTGTTTGGTATGACCTTTGTATTCTCTTGACAAAATTCTACCAGCCTGTGCCCTGCTTCATTTTGTACTCCAAGGTCAAACTTGCCTGCTATCCCAGTTATCTTTTGGCTTCCTACTTTAGCATTCCAATCCCCCATGATGATAAGCCCATCATTTTTTGGCATTGCTTCTAGAAGGTGTTGTAGGGCTTCATAGAACTGGTCAACTTCATCTCTTCAGCAGCAGTGGTTGGGGCATAGACCAAGATAACTGATATGTTTGATTACAGCACAAATATAGATAGCACTAAAACAGATTTCTGGTGATGGAGGAGGAATATAAAAGGCAAGAAAGTGGCAAAACTTACCCCTTTCAGCTGTTGAACTCCCCCAAATATCCTCATCACTCCATCAATCTCTTGTTCCAACCTTCTGGCCCAATACTGCATTCTGCAAGAAAGAGAGTGGAGAGTACAAATGAGTAAAATAAGGAAATGCATGAGGAAAAATGGTTACAAATCAATGCCCAGAATTTAGCTTGCACACCTTCCTGCTGATGCTCCAGCTGAGGGTAGAACACTAAGAATGCCTGGCCTTTAAGAGATAGTGCTATGATGATAAGCGTATCGGATGACCAACTTCTTATATTTTAAATTTACACACACAACTTTCCAAACTTTGACTAAGACAGCTACATCTAGATGTAAACAGCACATAATATTTCAGCTATGACCCCTCAGAGCAAGCCATGCAAATTATGGGAGATTACTGGTTCGAGAGGGGCTGTGTATTAATTAATTAATTAATAATGCAACAATATTGTAACAGTTTGTTACCATGTTCAACTAGTTCCTTTATAGTCCCCACTTTCATATTGCCTATTATTTGGGACTTCATCAATTAAAAATATTTTTTCATTTTTTAAGATTGTTCCATTTCCTGGGCATCTTAAATCTCAATCACTATGTGGGGGATAGATTCATTTACTCTCCTCAGCATATCTGTAAATGCAAGCAATACTGGAAGGGGTGGTGTTAGCTAGAGCCCATTGTAATGAAAACTGAGGTATTAACAAAAATGTTAAAGGGTATGAAAAAGGCAACTTCCACATATCAGGAGCATGTAGGAACATGTATACGCATACACAAAGATACGAGTCTTATTACTCTGAATTGAGAAAGACAAACAAAAGGGGTATTTTGGGCAGAGACTTTATAAGCTAAATACTTCTTAATTTTGAAATAGAAACAATTTGGCCACTCCAATGCATGATATTTGCTAGAAAAGAGACACAAAGGTTATGATTTGGGATCTTCTGGATGAGCTGACTGAAGAGGCAGTCTATTCTAGATGAAAGTCACATGTTCCCTAAAGGAATAGAACTGCATTTGAGGGTATTATTAGACATAAGTCGGCAGATAGAAGTGCAGATTTTTCCTACAAATATAACTGTTCACTAACTTTGGCTGATGTGCCAAAAACTGCCATTTTTGAAAAGCAAGATTTGGCCACAGCTATCCATGTTCTCATCGCATCCACACCTAAAGTCCTGCTTAGAGCATGTGGTATTAATCCAATGTGCTCCACATTGGGCTAAGGGGAAGTGCCTTTGAAAACAGCCAAAAAGCTTTAGCTAATGCAAACTTCATTTAGCAGATTGCTGACTGGCATTAATAATATAATATAATATAACAGAGGTTATATTATGTTAGTCTTACACCAACAGAACTAGATGCCTATTCACTTTTGAGCCAACTCCCAAGAGCTGGTTATTACCTGTAATTCCCTAAACAATCTGGGATTAGGATCTCTAAAGTAGCGATCCCCAACCTGTGGGCTGCGGACCACATGTGGTCCATCGACTTATAGGAGGTGGGCCGCGAAGGACGCCTTCTCCCCCCCCCCAGCCCTTTACAACACACTTCGGGTGTCATTGTCTCCCATCACTCCCAGATGGGACTATCTCGTTACAGAGAAACAAGCTCAGGGTTCCCATTGATTTGTCATTGTCATGAGTTAAAATTTCCATGAAAATAAAATGTTCCTTATGTTCATTGTTGCGGCGTGTCTGTATCTTATTTTGAAGGGATGTTTAAATATTACCATAGCGATCAGAGAGCGTTAGGGCAGTGGTTGAGAGTAGAGGAGTAAACCACCACCCCACCGGGCCTCAGTAAAAGGCGTTGCATGGTCCCTGGTCAGTGGTCCCCGGCGTTGAGTGGTCCCCTGTGATAAAAAGGTTGGGGACCACTGCTCTAAAGGACACTAGTCCATCAAATAAGTTCCACCTGTGGCCCTGCTCTACTATCACGGAGGAGTGAGATGACCAATAAAAGGAAAATTGCCCTTTCAAATTGTGACACATCAATTATAGAATGACTTCCCCATCTCAGCCCATCTAATGGGAAGCTTGTTAAAATTTCAGCACTAAATCAAGACTTCTAAAAAATTAATGTATTCTTTATGTATGTATTTATAAAATGTCTCTAATGCCTTTCCAGATTTATTCAAGGTGGCTCACAACAAAATCCCAGGCATCTGGAGTTTGTATTTTTACTGGTTGAGTTTTAAATGTTTATTTATGTATTAGTTATGCATATTACACCGAGTTTTATAAGTTACCCATAGACTCTGTAATGAATGAAGACATGCATTTTTTAAACAAATGAAATGCACTTTAATCAAACATTTCACCAAAAGGTATTTTACTAGCAACCTACAGATATGCTTTTTGTCATTTAGCACATGAGAAGGAATAAACATATAGGTACATAAACTGGAATATCCTAATGCAACTTTTCTCCAAGAAGTGGGAAGCAAGACCTCACAGTTGCATTGAAACAGAGACAAACATATTTTGGAATGCCTGAAGCAGGCTTGAACAGCTGGTACTTTCCACTGAGATCCATCTACCTGTAGAACTTATGTACACGTTAGCATCTGTTTATCCCTTTCTCCTCTAGGCATGCAGTTTGCCAAATCTGGTCAGGCCAATGGTTCATTTATTCCAATATCCATTCATCCTTGAAAAAATCCCTTCTAAAGTATACCATGCACAATATTTCATTGTCTCTTAATTACATGGAAGACACCGTGCCACCTCCTCCCACTTCAGGAAATCAGCTTCATTTGGGGATTGGGATTATTCTATTTTAGCATTTGCTGGGATATATTTTTACATAACCCCTTCTGAAGCTAAATTTTTACTTATACTAAGTTTGAAAAATTGCCCATAACTTGGTGGATGGGGGTAATCAAAGTCCATGTAGTACAAGTAATGTGTATAGATCTTTAAAATTGATTTCAGTGAGTTATCTGATAACTACCAAGGAACAATGAGAAAATGGAAAGCCTAGTGTCCATCAGAAGGCAATTTGATCATGATATGAGAGAAAGGAACCTGTGAAACAGTGTAAAGGTAACATATTTTCACATGGATTTAATTTTTTAAGTGGATGTTGGAAATTGTTTTGTGAATTACAGCACCATGAGGTATTGGGTGCCAACAAGAATGTGTTTCCATATCATTTATAAGTCTGCTTTCCTATGGTCAGCAACTTTCAAATACTAACTTATCTCTTTACTTTTCATTAGCAACACTCTAGGAACACTCTAGATTTCTCTTCAGTCTCATTTGACTAGTCACCTACTTCTACACATGAAATGGAACCTCCTGCACTTTGACAAGTGACTCAAGGAAAGTGATAGAGGACAGACTATACATATATGTAATTATGGAAGCAACTCTGTATGGATAACTTAAATGATAAAACATGACAACTGTTGCTTTTAGGGGATATTATGGCTTGCCCTGGGTAGCGTTACAGAGCTGAAAGAGCAATAATTCCTCAGAAAGTCTTATCTTTCTTGTAGCATTTCATTTATAAATAATACATTATGAAATTAGCCAAGCCACTTACCAAAATAAACTATTGAAAGAGGTGCATTACAGCTCAAGGGCAGTCAGGATGATTCTTTCTGGCTATAGAAGAAGAGCTTCAAACTAGCTATAGAAGAAGAGTTGGATTTTATACTTGCCTTTTCACTATCCAAAGGAGTCTCAAATCAGCTTATAATCTTTTCCCCACAACAGACATTTGTGAGGTAAGTGGGGCTGAGAGCTCTGACAGAACTACTCTGTAAGAACAGCTCCAACAGAACTGTGACTAGCCCAAAGACACACAGCGGGCTGCATATGGACAAAGAGAAGGGAATCAAACCCAGTTCTTCAGATTAGAGGCTTCCTCTCTTAACCACTATATAAGCTAGCTCTTCTCCCAAGTTCAAACGAAGCTGCAGCCAGGAATATCTGACTTACTGATAATGAAGAAAATTTTCAGTGATGAAAACCCTCTCAGCCAGGCATCATGCCGGGCTTGAACTCTTGCAGAATGGAGTTCAGGATGTGTGTGCCCTCCAACATCCTTTCTTCAAAAGAATTTAGATTAGGGAGAGGAGGCTGGGGAGGGAGAACCCCCAGTTCCCTATCCACTTTTATACCAGTCATTTTGCTGCAAAAATATGGAACTGGCTGTAGGGAAGGTTTTTCTTTATATATAACTAGATTTAAAGCCCGTTGTACTTGTAAATACAACGGGGGCCAGGTATGCTTTTGGGGGTGGGGGGAAGTTTAAAAAAAGGTTTAAAAAAAAACACGTTGCAACGAATATGCCTTGATTCTTCCTAACGTAGAGACCCATCTAGCTGGCAGTTGGCGTGTGAGCTGGCGATTCATCATTACTACGCTCCCCCCAAGTGAAAAGAAAAATCCCCCCCCCGCACGGGCGCGATTTTCAGCCGAAAGTAAAGGGAACTTGCAAACAGGGCTGTGTTGTGCTTCGGGACTTAGGGGAGCTTTAATGCACTTCTGTGGAGGGACTGTAGCCAGAGAAGCCTCGCTGGGTGAATGAAGGCTTGCTGGTACGTTGCTTTCTGCTCGCTCCGAGAAAAAAAAATGGCGATCACTTCGCCGGAAGTTCGGAGGAGAGAGCCAGGGGGAGGGACTTTGTTGGAACCGCAACAATGGGAACACACAGATCTTTTTTGCTACTGTTGCAGATTGTTTGCAAGAGTGTAGTGCTTTTCGGAGGGTGAATCCAGTTTTCCCGATTTCCCTTTAAGTGCTACAACGAATCGCTTTTTGCGGCACTGTTTCAGGAGTATGGCAGATTGTGTGCGACATTTTGCGGAACTGCTCATTAGTAGCGTTTACAATTTGCAAGCCTTCTGCTACACTGAAGTCATGCAGAATGGCCCTAACTATTTCCCTCTATTATGCAATCTAATTGATTTACACTTTACTTTGCATTCCAATCTTATTGTTTTTCTCTGTCTTATAGATGTTGTCTAAGTGCGTGCTTGTGGCACAGCAGACAGCGAAGCCTTTGTGTGTTCTTCTCCATAAGTACAATTAACTTTACATTTAAATAGAGGCCTAATTCAGGTATAAGTTAATTAACAACAAATTATAAATTGCTATTACACTATTTTTCTAATACTGTGGGAGTCCAGGTTTTCTTTGATTATAACTGGGTTGTATGATTTTTCTTGGCGTTGTTTGCTTCTCTATATATTCCCCTGCAGAAGCTCATGCAAACAGGCTGAGCTCCTGGGTCCTGTTGGGAGGTGGGATTTATGTATATACGCGGGAGGCGCATCTGGCCTCAACCAGGTCCAGGGCCTTTTCAGTCCTGGCCCCCACCTGGTGGAATGAGCTCCCGGATGATTGGGGATTGTTTTTAGGTGTTTTTATGTATTAGGGGTTTTATGGGGTTTTTACATGTTGTCACCCGCTGCGAGTCTCAGGGGAGCGGCGGGTTAGAAATCCAATAATAATAATAATAATAATAATAATAATAATAATAATAATAATAATAATAATAATAATAATAATAATACATTGTAAGGAGACTTTATATAAGATTGTACTCTTGTGACTTTTTCATAACATATTTTCTTTTGATAATTTATAGAGTATATTGTATTTGAGAATAGTTTTGTAGGGTTTGTATATTGTTATTAAAATTGCATGTATACTTTTTCAGTTTGTATAACTTTGTAAGTTTGAGGTTCTTTGTGGCTTGCATATTATCCTTTCTGAATTTTTCCACTTTTTCCCCATTTTTTTTGTTTGTTTGGGTTTTTTGGGTTATTCTTCAACATAGGGTGGCATGAAGAAAGACAGAAATTCAGAAGTATTTGGCATAGGGCCCTGAGTAGAGGGGAAGTATGCCTGGAGAAATAATGCAAACTTGGCCCTTGGTGTGGGAGTTGTTGGGGGATCATCTCACTTGATGGGGAACTATGGGCCAGTTGCTGTCAAAGTAGTGTGGATATGCTGCAGGTGCCGGTGGAGAGTGGGGAAGAAGAGTGCCTTGGGTCTGTCTCAAGGCACATGTCAGCCTTGCAAATCCTGCACTCCACAACACAGGGGTCCCTAGGAATCTTTTGGAAGTAGTCCCAAAACTCTGGCTGAATCCTAGGAACCAATCTGGGACTGCGAGCCAGTCTAAGAGGCTCAAGAGCACTTTGTAGAAAAGTAAAATAGAAATCACCCCACTTCCAGAAAGAAAATTAGGAGAGCTAACTCAGAAAATGTTTCCAGGAAATCCCCCACACCTCACCGCTCCCAGAAAGAACAATAAATGTCTCTTCAAAGAAAAAAACATAAAAGACGTCTGCCTGCACTCGGTGAGGCTCCAACTGAGAGGCAATTAGCCTCTTGGGGGGGTGGGGGAGGTTTGAATGCCAGTCAGAAATGAGCAGCTGAAGACCCACATATTGCTGGAACCTAGCTTGTAAAATTTTGAGCATACCTTTGCTAGCATGAGAAATGAGTGCAATGATGCGGTAGTTTGAACATTCTTTGGCATTGCCCTTCTTTGGGATTGGAATGTAAATTGACCTTTTCTAATCCTGTGGCCATTGTTGAGTTTTCCAAATTTGCTGGCATATTGAGTGTAGCACTTTTACTGCATCGTCTTTTAAGATTTTGAATAGTTCAACTGGAATGCTGTCACCACCACTAGCTTTATTGTTGCTCCTAAGGCCCATTTGACTTCACATTCCAGGATGTCTGGCTCCAGGTCAGTAACTACTCGATTGTAGTTATCAGGGATGTTAAACTCGCTCTTGTATAGCTTTTCTGTATAATTTTGCCACCTTTTAAAAATCTCTTCAGCTTCTGTGAGGTCCCTACCATTTTGGTCCCTTATCATGCCCGTATTTGCATCAAACGTTCTCTTCATATCTCTAATTTTCTTGAAAAGATCTCTGGTCCTCCCCATTCTACTGTAGTCTAGAGCAGTTGTAATTATGGGAGATCTCCAGCCCCCATCTGGAGGCTGGCAATCATAGCATAACCTGTGTTTAAAACTAAAAAGATAATATTACATAACTGGATCGTTGATTATCAGGGTTCAGTTAATAAACTGTAAACCATTTCTCCCTTCATAAATGCTTTCTAGAGATCCAAACAGAATGGCAATATTTACAGTTTCCGTTTATTTTATTTTGACCCCAAAGATGGTATGAAGTATGCAGGCTTTCAAGACCTGATGGCTCTAGAGGTGATGACATGCCTGCAGGCAGTGCACCCCCTTTAAACTACCTGTTATTCATTTTGAATAGAAATGCCATGTCCCTAATGCAGAGCGTCCATAATTCCAAAAGCAGATCTGGAGACCCTGTTGTCATCCTCTCTTCAATGTGCTTTTCAATACCAATCTCACAAGCTATATTCTTAGTTCAAAATGAGAACAAAGCTTGTCCAAGCCATTAAAAGTAGGATAAAATTATGGAACACTGACTGAATCTTCTTATATTTTTCACTATTAAATCTGTAGGTTCAGTAAGACATGAACATTCAACTTCAACAACTTTACTGGAACTAGAAAATACTGAACACAGATAACCAGAACTAAAGAACTTATATACACATTCACAACTCCTACCAAGATGCATGATTGGCCATTAACATAGGCCCATGATTTGGTCCTTAAGTTTGTTTACTGATTGGCTGCCAATTGGAAACTAGCAATTCTTAGACATGGGTTTAGGTTCTGTCTCTGCTCCTGAGCTCGTGGTCTCTACATGTCCACAGACACAACACTCAACATCATTCTTCAGCATGATTATATGATCATCCTAAACTGCTTCATACTGAATTAGGCCTCACCAATCTCAGTATGACTGGCTGTTAGGGTTTCAATCTCTGTCTTGGATAATTCCTGAAAACTTGGAGTTGTTTCCTGAAAAGGGTGGAGATTGGAGAAGAAAGGGAGCTCAGCAAGGACATCATGCCATACAGTCTACTTTGGGACGTGGTCATTTCCTCTAGGGCAGTGGTCCCCAACCTGCGGGCTGCGGCCCGGCGCCGGGCCGCGAAGGCCATGGTGCCGGGCCGCAGCTCCCTCTCCCCGCCCCCCCCCCCGCAGTAAAAAACTTCCCAGGCCGCAAGCTTGCGGCCCGGGAAGCTACTTACTGCGGGAGGGCGGGGAGAAGGAATCGGGGCCGGGCTGCGCCCGTGCAGGCCGCACCCGCGCGGCCCGATCCGCAGGTGCGGCCCGCGGGTGCGGCCCGATCTGCGGGCGTGGCTCGCGGGCGCGGCCCGATCCGCGGGCGTGGCTTCCGGGCGCGGCCCGATCCGCGGGCGCGGTCCCCGCGGGCGCGGCCGGATGCCCTGCCGGTCCCCAGCCTAATAAAGGTTGGGGACCACTGCTCTAGGGGAATTGATCTTCTTAGTCTGGAGTTCAGATGTAATTCTAGGTGAATTCTAAGAAACACTTGGGGGCTGGTGGCACTACTGGCTATAACTTCCAGGAGTAGAGTAAGGTCTTTGAATCCCATAACCTGCTACTTGAGATCCTTTAACTACAGATTATAGGATTCAGCTTGGGACCTCCTTCATGTGCTCTGCCACTAAGTTCTATAACATTACATATGGTTGCTACCAAAATCAGCAAACATGCTTCCTAGTTGTCCAATAACATTTATGAATGCAAAACTTTTTACTAAAAAGGCCAGTGCTGAATTAGATTAAAACATGAACTGATGCATGCATCTTTTAAAATATGGCTTATTGCAGTTACTAGCACTGGATATGTGTTGAATGGGCTTACTTGCATAGCCACACTGTGAAACCTGTTGATTTATGCTTTCAAGATACTTACTCCTGATCTAAAAATCGTGCATACACAACAACATGCAGGCACACACATAGAATCATAGAATCATAGAGTTGGAAGGGGCCTCATGGGTCACACAAAGAAGAACATGTCACAGAAGGAATGAATAAGTCCCTGTCCAAAACAGTGTGGGCATTAGGTCAACATAACACTGCAATGACCAACATTTTACCAATTGTTTGCTGGTCCTCATTAGTTTTATGGATGTTCATAGGATATGCTCCAGTGATACAGAAGCAAGTAGGCAATCCGGCATTTTTTGGCATTTACCAAAGTATAAGTTAACCACTACATCTCATTTACTTATCATGGCCAAGAGCACTTCAGTTTTTGGACCAAAAGAGGTTAAATCAGCCTCAACTTGTACAGCCTGGTAGAATACACTCCTATGAGAAATCAAGGCCCTGTGGGACCTAAATCAGTTCCAAATGGCCTGCAAAATGGAGCTGTTCCACCGGGCTTATGATTGAAGCCTAAAATAACGTGCACCAATAAAGGCAAGCCTCACCGATGGAGGGAGGGAGTTGGAAAACTACTCCTTACAAAAAACCCTGTCTAGGAAATTTTAGCTGGGGCCATCAGTAAAGTTTTAGATATTTATTCTGTATATTTTAAATAATGTTACCCATCCTGAGTGATGTAGGAGGTCAGGATATAAATTATTATTATTATTATTATTATTATTATTATTATTATTATTATTATTATTATTATTATTATTATTATTATATTTGGCAAGGATAGAGACCTGGAGGAGAAAAAATTGATTTATTTTAAAACACAACTGTAAATGTCATCACTATGTCAAGCCATTAACTTGAATGGATTGGGAAATGGACTCTCACTTGTGTGTCAGCTTTCCTTGAAAATTGTGTGATTTGGAACAATTTCCTCTCCCTTTATGCACCCAGTAAATATTCCACATATCCATTTCATCTATATATCAGATGGATCTTTAGAACAGATAATTACAATGCAATCCTGAACAGAGTTACTCCCTTCCAAACATACCAGTTTCAGTAGATGTAGAAAGATGTGACTGTCCTTAGGACTGCACCATAATTTACTGTGTAATCTATAAAAAACCATTTATCAGACCAGGAATCTTCTGCATTCTATGTTATGATGATTAGATGACACTTAGGAAGGCAGCATTAGGGCCTGCTTCCTAAAGCTGGACCAATATTCCTTCACATTTTACATCAAACTCACTTTAGCCATGTTCAACTTCATTTACATGTGTTTACCACAAATATGCTAAACACTCTCAGAGAGAGCCAATTTTAGGAAAGCAAAGCAGGGAATTCATGGAAAACAAATTTCAAGCTTGAAAACTGATGGTTTTGCTATCTCAGATTTGCATGCTGCTAATCAGGGAACAGAAATATCATCTAGCAGCCACATACTAAAAAAAGAAAATAAAAAGTTGGCATGAAACCAGAGTAAGCAGGATGAGGGCACAGCAGCAGTGTAGCACTTTACAACATTAGAACCAGTCTTGCCAGGTCAGTGAAACTTCTAATACTTTCTTGTGAAACTATTAGAAGAGCATACGGATTCCACTTGCCACTAATTTTTAAGTCCTCTTCCAATTCACCTTTCTCATTAAGCATTTATATTTCCTCTATCATGAAGAGCCCGACTAAATTATTATCATATGGCTAGATAGAATATGCACAAGGTGCTTCTTATCCTCAAATCAGAATAAGTGGGAGTATGCATTTGGGAAAACGCTTATGATTTTTCTCACATAAATGGTCTCCTGATTAGGTTTTCTAATTTCCCCCAAAAATCAATTTAAACCTCACATTTGATCGTTTTTCTTTGCTACCAAGTGAGATTGAAAGGACTTCCCTTTGTTCCAAGGTTTTACGGGGAGGAAGAATCTCATGATTGCAGGTCAGTGCTTCCCAGAGCCCTCTTAAGTGCTTGGAATGATAACTTTGGATGTGTATGGTCCATGCTGCATAGCTGCTCTGGTAGATGCATGTGTACAAGCAGTTTATTGTCATTGCTCTCATTGTTGAAATGGATATTTAACCTATAGACAAACTATATATTCCACCTGTCATAATCTATCATTTGTTTGCTATGTTTGTCTCTTCAAAAACCTCCCATATGTTAATCAACCTATTATTTGTGGCTGTTAGCAGTCCTCATATCCCTGAGTTCTGTGGCATCTGGAGACAAGTTGAGCAATGGAAGCATTTGTCCTCGTGTTGCAATGTTCCAGAAGGTGCAAGCTGCAAAAGACCAAACAACTGAACTTGAGATTGTGAATAAATAGCTGAGTAGGTAATATGGGAGACCAGAGGGCTTCTGTAGACTATACTGCTGGTGGAAAGGTAAAACCCAAGTGACTTTAAAAGAGGAGAAAAGAAAACTTGTAAAGGGGAGTTGATGGCTTCCTGAAACTTTTTCCTTTGCAGGAAAATCTGGTGATGACTTACACATTTTCTTTAATTCTCCAGGAAGACATTTCCACAGTGGTTAATGGCAACTGTGCTCTTAGTCTCCAAGGTAGTTAACAAATGAAAGGGATAGGGATAAGTGTTTGGGGGGGTACATTCTCTGCTACTTGCACATATAGATAACGATACAACCTATAGAGTTGCCAAGTTCTGTGCAGTAGCAATCAAAATTCGTAATAGCGTGGTCTGTTTCAAGTGAACTGGACAGCTGTGTTTATGTACCTTCTTATTATTCTATTTTGTAATGTTTTAAGATGTTTTAATTCCTGGTTTTAATGGATGTTTTTGCATCATCTTGTGCTGGTCTATCCCCCCAACCCTCCCAATAGTTTTCAGGCTAGGCAACCCTATAAATAATGCCAAGCATTGGGAGTCTCATAAATAAACATTGCTTTGGCCTTTTTCACAGGTGGACTTGGTGTTGTGACAGGTAAGTGTGGCTTGGGTAAACAATCTTCCATTAATCCCCAAGTCATTATGTCCTACCATGGTGAAGATAGTGCCAATAACTGGTGAGTTTTCCTGCCAAAAACATTTTAGTGTCTCCTCCTGCCACCTCAAACTGTGACAAAGGTCTACTATAGATGCTACAGGAGGCATAGTGATTCCATTTTACTTTCATAGGAAGTGCTGCTCTAAGCAAGGTACTACTGTCTTCTAGCATCACTGCTCCCTATTTTCTGCTTTTACTTAGATTTAGACTTGGTAAGATGCATCACAGTACACAACTCAAGGGGATATGAATGAGGGTCACAGTTTGGGTAGGGAGATAACCCCTCCCTTCCCAGTTTCCCTGATAGAAACTGGTCCTCCCATGTCAGCATCAAATTACTAATCTGCATACTCAGGTCAACATATTGTGGCTAAATTATATGTTGAGAAGCCAGTTGCTCAACCTCAGCATTATAAGTAGCTTGGTCCTCTGTTTTACAAACAGAGAGAAAACTGAGAAGCTGAAAATATGCTGTTTCTTTTATATTCCCATGATAACAGAGAGAGCCCTGAAAAAAGCACCACTAATGGAAGCTCAGCAAAGACTGAATTATTAAGGCACTTTATGAGACGGTGATAGATGCATAAGGTTGTTTGCTCTGTATATTATCCATAACACTCTTGGGAGGAAGAAGAGGAAAGGAAGGGCATCATGGAAAGAAAAGCAGCATCAGAAAATGAAACAGTCCGGAAGAACATCCCTGCTTCTACTAAGATACAGGCTGGGAATTTCCTGTGTTAGAGAGGATGGGAAGACAGAAGCCCTGCTTATAAGACCTAGCCAACTGAGAATTCTGACACTGCTAAAGTTGGCAGGAACTCAGAAGCCATGCCAATGTCTTGGCAAAGGACACTACTTTCATAGCAGTTCTTCTGGTCAGCATTTTAGCTGTTCTGTAATGATGTCTAAAACTATGGCAACAAAATATTTCTTGGTGCAATTAGAAACAAAGGAGGACTCATTTCTTTATAATAAACCATGCATTAGTTTGAATCTTTAAAATGAAATAATTTAAATGTCTACAATTGTAAAGAAAGTCTGTGACAATGTTTGGGAGTCATTCTCTGCCAACATTCATTCAAGGTTTGAATGGGGAAGGGTAATTCTTATTCAATTCAGTCTCTGAGTCTCTGTTTTGCTCCTCTTTTTTATCTCCATCAACCCAGGTCTGGATTCTGCAAAATTTGGGCCATTTTTATAAAATGAGGTATCATGGAGGCAAATAAGGAAGGAGAAGTGCTAAAAATATTAATTATATGGAAAATTAACATAACCAACATTTACATGTGTGTTTTAACGGCAAAGGGTATGTTGAATAAAACAAAACAATAAAACAGCAGCAATGGTACATGGGACTATACCAAGAGTTACAGGAACTCTTGATATACCAATACGTTTTTCCTCACAATTATTATTCTAGGTACAAAATAGTAGCAACAATTCTGGGTATAAAACAATTATATAGCGCATTGACAATAAAGAGATATATTTATATCCTACAGGTAGAATGAGCAATTTACTAACTATGAAGGACACGTAATTTTATAGGCATGAACATTCCCCGTGAAGGATAGCCAAACATCGGCTGTGATACAATTTACAGGACATCTTCCCATCTTTCCCCTCTCTATGACCTTGTATATATCCATTCAGTGGCCTTCAGTGCTGAATGGGAGATTTCTAATGGTGACTGACAACTACCTGACAACTTGTGAGGCTTCCTTGGTGAAATCCTACAGAAGACTACACTGTTCACTCTTTATTTGCTTGTAGGCATAACAAACATTAGTGACAGATTTTATTTTCCTGGGCTCCAAGATCACTGCAGATGGGGACTGCAGCAAAGAAATTAAAAGACGCTTGCTCCTGGGGAGGAAAGCTATGGCAAATCTAGACAGCATCCTAAAAAGCAGAGACATCACCCTGCCAACAAAAGTGCGTTTAGTCAAGGCTATGGTCTTCCCAGTTGCAATGTATGGCTGCGAAAGTTGGACCATAAGGAAGGCCGAGCGTCAAAGAATTGAGGCTTTTGAACACTGGTGCTGGAGAAGACTCTTGCGAGTCCCTTGGACTGCAAGGCGAACAAACCAGTCAGTCCTAGAGGAGATCAGCCCTGACTGCTCTTTAGAAGGCCAGATCCTGAAGATGAAACTGAAATATTTTGGCCACCTCATGAGAAGGAAGGACTCCCTGGAGAAGAGCCTAATGCTGGGAGAGATCGAGGGCAAAAGAAGAAGGGGACGACAGAGAATGAGGTGGATGGATGGAGTTACTGAAGCAGTAGGTGCAAACTTAAATGGACTCCGGGGAATGGTAGAGGACAGGAAGGCCTGGAGGATCATTGTCCATGGGGTCGCGATGGGTCGGACACGACTTCGCACATAACAACAACAAATAACAAACATGTATAATTTATACATTTATTAGGAAGTGCATGTTTTGCTAAACTGATCAAATTCTACTGCATGACAGTTGTCAGATACAATCTATCTCTACAAGATAGATACTAACAGCTACTTCATTTAAGTTAGCAAATGCTTTGTATCACATTTTCATAATTCCTTTTACCACAGCAGTTTGAGTTGCATTTTGACCATAAAATCCTAATTTTAAAATGTGTGAGTTTTGAGTCTCATCTCTAAAATGTAGACAAAGGGTAGAGTATCATTATGGAGGACCTAAGTGGTCACTGGACTTTAAAATGCAGGACTTCTTCAAAGTTCTTAAGGTATTGTTTAAAGACAGTGCACAAAAAAATTAAAAGCAAAATAGAATATATTTTGCACAAGTTCAGGGTTTCAAAAGATTTTGACCACTCCCCTTCAATGTTTCTAGGTGCAAAAATCTATTGGTTACTGGTGCTGGTTAGATTCCTCCCACACACAAACACACAAACACACACAAGTCCCATGCATTACACATTCCTGGGACTTTGAGTGCCAGCCTGCTCAATATGTCCTTTGTTAAACTACCATCTTGAACAACCCCTTTCCCCACCACTGCTGCACTAGGAAAAGTTCTTAGCTCCTGAGAACAGCATCATTAAGAGAGGGTGGAATAATCATAGTTATTATAAAGCACTTAGCAATGTTCACTCAGTTCTCTTGATAGCCAAGCATGCAGAACCCTGTCATTTTACATACAGGGTACTTTGTTCCAGGGAGCAGTCAGTAGGATTTCTACTTTCCAGAATAGCACTGGAGGGAGAAAGAGCAAAAATGGGGGGGGGGGGGATTGAATATCTTGCCATTAGGTCAATGCAATTGTATTTCATGTCTATTGTGTCTTTACATCATCATGTAATATTGTAATTAATTGCACTAACCCAGCCTTTACTATTTCAGTATCCACTGATAAGTAAAAGGTTTTTCAGGTTGATTTTTTTATATTAGTCTCTCCACATCACTTTAGGCATATTGCTCACACACACCCATAAACTGAAAACAAGCAAATGAAAACCATCCACTTCCAACTAGGAATATGAGCAAAATGGAAATTAAGGTTAGTTCATAATACCTAGCAGATAACTGGGCAAATCTAGATGGTGCAGGAGCCCAGAATGCTAATTTATAAGTGGCTTCTAGGGATCAGGCAGTTTGGAGAGAACAACCTGTTCTCCATGCGGGTAGATTTCAGCCAAATCAGTTTGATATAACCTGGTGCATATATTCAAATCAGATGTGCCCAAAGTGATTAGCACAGTCTTCCATTTAAATGAATACAGGGAAAACAATGCTGCACAAGAGGAATAACCTGAGCTTGTCATAACTACAGATGCCTCTTTCCCAGAACCAGTCAACATTAGGTGTTGCTATGTTTAGAGTGAAGCAAGATTAATACTGATATTCACATTACACTTTTGGGGAAAGTAGCCATGCTCGTGCCATGTCTGATTTCTTGAGGTTTTAAACTTTTACAGCTTCATCAGATGCATAAAGCAGACTAAGAACATAGTGGTACGGATCCATAAAAGATAATATAAAGGAAAATCATAAAAACAACAAATGATGCAGAAACATGAATACTTTCTGGAGGATGAAATCATGTCTAGGACATAGTTGTTGCAATGCCAGATGGGGCACAGGAAGTATTGCAAAAGCCATATTCAAACGCTGACTGAGAAACAAGGACACTAAATATCATGTGGATTCCCAGGGTGTACCTGCTTATTCATTCTTGATATTGGGCCAAAATGTTATAAGGATAAATTGATCTGAAAATGGTGAGTACAGAATGAAGGACCATTCCATTCCATTCTCTTTTTGGATCTTCTTAGCAGAACTGCTTACATTCAAATAGTCTCTAAAACTGGCTGAAACCCAATTATGTACATGCAGTAAATTGGGAGAATATGTACAATGAAATCCTGAAGATAAGTGACTTCTTTTCCTTTTGTATCTTCTGCAGTGCTAGTATCTTTTTGGTTTTGTTCAGGATTGGGCTCATATGACAATTTTTAAGCCTCTAATTTTTCCTCTAAAATGGCACTGGTGGTCACAGGTTGGATCCCTGGCCATCATAATATGTAATTTGGCTCTCATTTGTTGGAGGACATGCTATGATACCATCATCTGTGAAGCATAGAAAACTTAACTACAGATATGCCAGCCTTGATCTTAAAGACAGCTTCAGAAACATCCTGTACGATGGATGTCACAGACTAGAATAATATCAGAAGTTTTGTTCCTGCTGGGAAGACCACCATGACACACAAACTTCTAGGTTTATTAGTGCTGAATGTTTCTACTGAAAAAGGTCATCTTAAGAAAACAGCAAAGAAAAAGGCCTAAGCCGTAGAAGACAACCTATTACAGAACTCACCATTTAATAACACACAAAATCGCCAGTAGAATCTACAGTTCATTGCACAAAGACCACAATCAATAGTAGCTGTGATAGTAGCTGTTACCATGAACAGAGTAACTGCCCAGTGGGGAAGCAGACAGTGTTCCATATGCCACAATGATAGGGAAAGGAACATTTCAGATACTAGCCAAGCATCTAGTTGGAGTCTACAATAAGTATTCATTATGACATAATGTGAGAAGAAGATTTCAGTTATGGAATTAGATGTCACCTATACCTGCTATGGGACTAGATGTCAGCCAGGCTATCTCTCAGGGAGAGGGACCAGTCCAGTTAGGATGAGACTGGCTTCAAATCTTAAAACTAGAATGGATTGGCACAACATCCTGCAACCCAATAGCAAAAAATCACAAGGCCTTTTACCCAAGGTTCTTAAGTGATAGGAGTTTGGGAGCTGAAGGACTGGAAGGTTTATATTCAAATAGGTCTTGAAGTAAGATCTACACTTTGCAAATTCAGAGCTATTCTCCATGTGCTGTAAGCCATAATAGAAGCAGAAACGAAATGCCTCAAAGCAGCTAGTGTCATAGAACCAGTCACCTATTCCAAACGGGCAGCTGCACTTCTGGTGGTGGAGGAAAATGCTGTTAAATTGCAGCTGACTTATGACACTCTATATATGGTTTATAAGGCAAGAAATATTCAGAGGTGGCTTGTTTGCCTCTTCATAGCAGCCCTAGTCATTCTTGGTGGTCTCCCATCCAAGCATTAACCAAGGCTGATCCTACTTGGCTTCTAAGATCTTGCAAGACCAGGCTGCCCTGGGCTGAATCTGCACTTACTTTGTTTATTCCATTGTCAATCCTGTTGAATTCAGATCGGTTTAAACCCAGGTCTTCTTCATTACTTTCCCCGACTTGAAATAGAAAGTGTTATGCACTTGATTTGGGGAGCTGAGTGGGGGAGGGCAGAAGAAGTTCAGCTGGCATGTTTCATTTCTCCTCTTTTGACTGCCGGTGGAGAAGCCTAGAGCAGCATGAGGCTCTTTCTCTAACGAGTGTGAGGGGGGAGGGGGGAGCCGAGCAGCCAGCCAGCCAGCAGCCTCTCAGACAACAAGGCAAATATCTTCTGATTCTGGAGCACAGTCACAAAGAGAAAAAAAAATCTTGGGAGGAAAGTTTTGCAACTAGGAAGCCTTTGAAGTGGCCAATCAGGGTGTTGGAGGCTCGGCAGCAAGTTAGTTTGGGGAAAAGCAGAGAACTGCACACTTTCTCATGCCGATTTTTCAAACATCGAGGGTTATATCCACTCCAGGATATTGTGGGCTAAGGGTAGGGTCACTCCGGATCAATCATGCTTGTTGCAGAGGGAAAATTTAAATCACCGAAAATCCAAACGGAAATTGCATTCTGTGTAGACGGCAGGGACTGAATCGACCTGGGATTGCAATAAAAGCTCCATGCAGAGTCAGCCCTGGTCCAGGTCAGCACAGCTACAATTGTAGAAAGCATAGGCCAGCCTTTTTCAACCTTTGACAATGGAGAAACCCCTGAAATATTTTTCAGGCTTTGAGGAATCCCAGAAGTGGTGACATGCCCCTTCAGAGAAGTAGGCACAGAAATAAGATGCAGGGGCCAAACAATCAATCAATACTTTATCATTTTCATTGTAGAGAAAGAAACTAGGCCTGCAGAGCCATAGGGGTTGCTGGGTAGGCCAGTATAGAAGTTAAATAAATGGTCTCCAGTGATGTCTAGTGATGTCAGCAGCCATCCAAACTTCTGGGAAAGCTCTCGGGCAGGCAGATGGGCTTCTAAAAGCTGCAGTTGTATCAGTTTCAAAGCAGGACATGCTGGTCTTTGGATAGTATAAACAACAGTCAAGAAAGCTAGGAAACTAGAGAACTACACAATTTCTAGATTGTAAGAGGTTTTCAACAGTCTTGGAACCACAGAAAAATCTCCTCAAGAAATGTATAAAATGAGTATAGGGTCATGCCCAGCAGTGAGCACTCCAACCCTTTTAAAATCTACAAAATTACTGGTCCATTTCAAAACCACTTGTTATCATCTCCAGGTCAGAATGTTGCAAATGAGATGGACTAAGTTGTAGACTTACCTGACCACGACAAAGACATCACTACAAGAAGTGGTCCTTTCATTCCACCAGTTGGAATTAGCCCCTGTTGCAAAACAAATTAGGCCTATGTGAAAACCCTGGGGAAAGGGGCCCCATCCTCCTAGTGCTGCATTCTTCTTTCCATAGTGCCAAAGACAAGTTGACACATCAGAAATGTACAGTTTGCCATTTTAATTGCTTGGATCCTTTACAATGCCCCCCTTAAAGTCCTAATGTATTCCTCAACATGTTGAGGGGTGAACTGTGGAGGTAACAGCCCACAGGCCATTTACAGAGGCATGGGGAAGGACCTGGCAATATACCCATCTTTCTTGCCAAGAAAATTTTATGGAAAGTACGTCAACTATGATATGGAGTGGTAGACACCCAGGCCACAAAGTACTAAACAAGCCACTGGGGAAGGGTGACAGCTCTCTGTTGTACAAGTGTATGCACCAACTCTATGAACAACCAAAATGCCATTTATACACCTGGACATCTCCTGATGGCATACACCATAATCAGATCTATTGTATCCTTTTGCGTCAGAGATGGCAGAGCTCCATTCTAGCAGCAAAAACATTTCCTGGAGCAGAACTGTTGGTGGCTAAGTTGAAAGTCAAGTTATGTAATATCAAGAAAAATGTACCCCCAAAGAAGTTTGATATCACCAAGATTCTGCCAGTATATGCCAAAGAAGTGAAGAACAAAATAGAACTGCTTGATACTACTGAGAAGCTACTTGAGGAATTGCAACAAGAATTTCAGTCTAATGTCATAGAAGCTGCTTTAGAACATATACCATACAAAAAGCCGGAAAGAAGATGCAATTGGTTAACATCTGACACCACCAAAATTGCTCAAAAACGAAGAGCAGTAAAAACTGCTGGCAAGAGATACAAATTCAGGAGGCTAAATGCAGATTTTCAATGTGCTGCCATACAAGATAAGGAAGCGTATTGGGAACAACAATGCAAGCAACTGGAAGAGAAGTGTACTAGAGGCCACATCAGAAGCCTTTTTGCTCAGGTGAAATGAGTCCGGAGCACCTTCACTGCTCGTAAAGTGACCATCAAAGACAAGAATGGAAAAGACTTGACTGACCAAATCAACATCAAGGATCGATGGTGACAATATGCAAAAGAATTATATACAAACACCAAGGTGCCTCAGTCACCAGCCAAAAACACCGGACATGAATTGGTTCCCCCTACACTGGAAGAAGTAGTAATCTGGGCTCTGAAACAGCTCCCAAATAATAGGGCTCCTGGCATAGATACCATTCCAGTGGAACTACTCAGCTCATTTCCACCAGCAGTAATCACAGTATTATGCCAAAAAGCCTGGGAAACTGGAACATGGCCAATAGACTGGAAAAGGTCTGTTTTTATCCCATTACTAAAGAAAGGTGATGCTCGCATCTGCTCAAAATTTCGAACTATAGCCCTGATCTCCCATGCGAGTAAAATTTTACTGGAGATCACTCAGAACTGTCTCAAATCAACCATTGATGCTCAGCTACCGGATGTCCAGGCTGGTTTTCGACATGGTCGCGGCACCCGAGAACATATTGCAAATTTGCGCTGGATTCTTGAATATCAAAAGGCCATCTATCTATGCTTTATTGATTATTCAAAAGTGTTTGACTGTGTTGATCACAAGAAACTATGGGATGCCTTACATGAATTGGGAGCATCGTCCCACTTAATCCACCTCGTCAGTTCATTGTACACCAACCAGGAAGCCACAGTGCGAACAATATATGGAGACACTGATTGGTTCAAGGTCAGCCAAGGCGTGAGACAAGGGTGTATCTTATCACACATTCTTTTTAACCTTTATGCAGAAGCTTAATTTGGAAGAATCTACAATCAGAGTCAAAATTGGAGTTTGTAACATCAATAATCTCTGCTATGCAAATGATACAACACTTCGTGCTGAATTGGAGTGTGATCTGAAGAACCTGATAAAGAGACTAAAAGAAGAAAGTGAAAAGATGGGACTATACGTAAATATCAAAAAGACCAAGATCATGACAACTACTGGCAGTAATACCAAAGTCACGATTGACAATGAGAACATTGAATGTATTGATGATTTCATCTTTCTTGGCTCTATGATCATTCAAAGTGTGAAATCAAATAGCAAATAACACTGGGCTGGAATGCAATGTTAAGCATGAACTGAATAGCGAAAAGCAAAGATATCAGCCTTAATACAAAGCACCGGCTAGTCAACACCGTTGTCTTCCCCATAACAACCTATGGATGTGAAAGCTGGACCCTGAAGAAAGAAGACAGGAAGAAAATAGATGCTTTCGAATTATGGTGTTGGAGACAAATGCAGCGAATAACATGGACAGCCAAAGTTACCAACAAAATAGTTTTAGAGAGGAGCAAACCAACTATGTCATTAGAAGGCAGGATATTACAGCTAAAGCTTTGGATACTTCATGCGATCACACTCGTTAGAAAAATCATTAATGCTCGGAATGGTCAGTGGCAAAAGGAAACGTGGTCACCAAAGGATCAGCAGGCTTGACACGATCAAAGCCAGGGATGACCATGAGCCAACTAAAAGAAGCAGTCATGGACAGAAACATATGGTGAAAACTTTCCTATAGAATCGCTGAGGGTCGGATACGACTGAACGGAAAACATCATCATCATTTACAGCGCCAATTCCAGAGGGACTCTGTAGCTCAGCCACTTCAACATTTATCCTCTCCACCTGCTGGGTACTAGGGCTGCTTTCCATGCCTGAGTACTTCTCACAGCTCATGAAGCTGCTGTGCCCTTTCTGCAGAGCTAAGCCAGGGAGAAGCCGGTCAGATGGTTGCCAATCTCCAGGTGGCACTTGAGGATGTCCTTCTGTTATTTCCAGACAGACATGATCAGTTTCATTGAAGAAAATGGGTGCTTTGGAGGGTGGTTTCTATGGCATTATATATAGCTGAGATCCCTTTCTGCCGCAAATCTGCCCCCCCCCCCAAGTCTCCAGGTATTTTCCAACCCAGACTTGGCAACCCTACGTAAAAACATGCAAGGCACCAGTTGGCTTGTTCTCTCCAGCCAGCAAAGGCCCCAAGCCTGATTGTCCACTGATCCTTCCCAGCTGAAGACATCTTCAGCAGGAACTTCTTATCCAATTCCCATTCCTGCTTCCCTGTTCCTACTCCTAAGCAGGACCTTTCTCTTGAGGAGTCCTTCACTGCAAAGGTTGGTTTCCCATGCCCTCCCATCTGCTTCTCTTTGCTCTTGTAGGCCCAGATTACTGGGTACTTTTCTTTTGTTCTGTAATTAGGTTGCTAACTTCCTTAAATCTGTGCCCCTGCTCCACCACTTTCCTCCAGGGTTAGCATGTCCCAGGCTATTACAAACCTGTACAGTTCAAGATCCAGTCTTATCACAAGCATCAGCTGATATTTAAAATATCTGGCAGGAAGGCTCCTGTTAAATCCTCATCACATATGAAGAGGATACCTGAATCTAGAGGTTGGAGATAAAGGCTGCCAGGTTCCATTAAGTATACTATATTGACTTGGATTAAAGAAGTTCTCTCTCTGTCAGTTCCTTTCCACCTAGAGGCTGGCATTCTTAGGCGGAAGTGAGTAGTAATACCATCCCTAAGCCTTATCAACTTTATAGGGAACTTGATAAACCAACACTAGATATGTGAGAGAGTAACTTCCACTCCACAGCCAAACATGAAAAATACCCTGTGTCTTAAGCGTTCTAGCAACATCAACTATCTTCCGACTTACAAATGTTTCTGGAAAAAAGCTACAAATTATTCTTACTTCCAGGGATGCTGTGAATTTTAACATGAATGCAATCACCTTTTTACCTTACTGTGTTCAGACTCCTTTTTATGCAACTTGAGCTTTCATGCGTTTGTTTCAAAAACAATGTATCAAATAGCTTTGCACCTACACGGCACCTACTTCTATGCTATGATATCACAGATATGTCTTGCTTTGGTAAATTTCTAAATTATGTGTCGCAGCTTGTGGTAGCTTTTGCATTGTGCAGTCAGTGGACTAAATTTCCTCAAACCAGTGAAGAAATGACCTACTTTTCAAGCACAATTCACTCACAGTTGCCTCCCTCCACTTTGCACCTGTGTAGTCAAAGGCACAGTTCAAGTGACATACCATGTGGAAATGATGGGCCAGAACACAAAGATGAAGCAAGCTTCGCAACCCAGAGTCCTCTATTTATTTATCAAAGATGTTTAAGAATATGCATTTGGTATACATGAAGGGGGGAATAACAATTCCTATCAGATGGTATAGATATCCTATCAGATGGCATAGATGGCCCAGATCCGGTTCAAGGTTTTGGTTTTAACTTTCAAGGCCATACGCGGGTTGGGACCCACATACCTGAGGGACCACCTACTGCTCTATGCCCCCCGCAGGGCCTTACGCTCTGCGGGTGAGATCCTGTTAGTCGTCTCCGGCCCGAAGGAAGCGCGCCTAGCCTCGACCAGGGCCAGGGCTTTTTCAGTCCTGGCCCCTACCTGGTGGAATGAGCTCCCAGGTGATCTGCGGGCCCTGCGGGATTTGTCAGCTTTCCGCAAGGCCTGTAAAATGGAGCTCTTCCACCAGGTCTATGGTTGAGGCTGGGGTCAGCGAATTAGGGATATCGCTCCCCCCCCTAGGAGTTGGAGTGTATGCTACTCCCCTATCCTTTCCTCTTCACCTCTTTAATAATTGGGGGAGGGATGGGATTTTTAGCTGTCATGTTAGTAGATTGATGTTTTAATGGGAATTTTAATGGGATTAGTTGTTGTGACCCGCCTTGAGCCTGTCGGGAGAGGCGGGAAATAAATCTAATAATAATAATAATAATAATAATAATAATAATATGTGCAGGTGTGAACTGACAACACGTGTGGACAGTTTAGTAATCAATATCATGTCACACAGCCATAGGAAGACATTTCACAAATAAGTCACTAACTGTTAAACAGCAGAGATATGCATGGAAAACACTAGATGAGGCAACATCAGTAACAGTTGTTGGGGAACTGCAGAAACTCAATGACTGTGCATGTACAACTGACTGTTTTGCATGGCTCAAGCACGCTGAGTCATAGAATCATAGAGTTGGAAGGAACCTCCAGGGTCATCTAGCCCAACCACACGCACAATGCAGGAACTCACAACTACCTGTCCACTCACAGTGACCCCAATTTCACTCCCTCCACCCAAAATCTCCAGAATCCCGCCTGGCCTGGAGGAAATTCACCTACCAGCCCACAGTGGCGATCAGTCACAGTTGGACAGTTTGTCAAATGCTTGATCATTTGCAAACAAACCAACAATAAAACCAGCAGTTTGTTGAAATATCACTGGTTATTTTAAAAACTGTACGTGCAGCTTATAATTTTCAAAGAAGTAGTTTTAAAGAAATAGTAAAGAGCTACAGAACGAAAATCCCACTACTACTTGCAGCCTCCTTCCACTAGGGCAGGGCAGGAAGTCACCACCCTCCCTCCTCACCCTCCAGTGCAGTGGCAAGGGAAGGAGGAAGAGGGCCAAGCCTCTGCCTAATGGAAGATAGGATGACCCATCTCTGTTTCCTGCTCCAGAATTTCTGAACAGCTCTGTCAGAAAAAGTAGTGTCAAACAGGGAACTTTGGTAAGAGTATAGTCCATATTATTATAGGACCAGAAAGGATAGGGATGTCAGCCTCCAGGTAGGACTTAGGGATCCCCTGGAATTATAGCTCATCTCCAGGCAACAGAGATCAATTCCCCTGAAGAAAATGGCTGCTTTGGAGCATTATACTCCACTGAGGTCCCTTCCTGCCCATTCCCAGAACCACCCCGAAGTCTCCAATTATTTACCAATCCAGAGCAGGGAATCCTAAGAAAGTAGGCTGTAAGACTACAAACTGCAGGACTACTTTCCATGGAGCAACATTCAGTTAGGGTGACCAATACGTTCAAGATCTGAAAATGCTCTCTTCACCCAGCCTTCCTCCTAATGCAAACTTTCTCAACCAGGGTTTTGTGAAACCATGAGGTTTCTTGACAGCCCTGGAAGGGCTGAGTGGGAGGGAGTTAATTCATTTGAATGTATTTTTAAATTTTTTAACCACTTATTGGGTGATATGATCATATATGGTCATGTTGACCCCCCTCCCAAAATGGTCAATGATGGGCCTGGAGAGGGTAGGAAGAGGAGGGGGCTCAGGCGGGGGAAGGAACACAACTATGGTTCCTAAACATATTCTGCACAATCATGGAATTTTTGGGATTTCTTAAAGCCTGAAGAATGTTTCAGGGGTTTCTCGATGGTAAAAAAAAAACTGAGAAAGGCTGCTCTACTGTCATATATCTGCGACTACCAATACCTAGATGGGGTTTATGCTCACCGTGCTCAAAAGTAGTTGGGAGTCTAGTGGAGAACAGAAGGTGGGATATAAAGAAAGTGGGATTTGTTAGGTCTTTGTTATCTTGTCTTCATACCACCATCAGCTGTTTTTTACCTATGTGGGGCCTGCTCTTATGCTGCTCTACCGTGGTCAGATACAGTTTTATATATGAGGGATATGGGGCTGTGAGAGGTCTGAGAGAACTGAGAATGGGCCGCAGTGACCCAAGGGTACTAAAAGAACTTGCATATGTCATCTCTGAACCTCCGTCCATTATTTTTTACACTTCTTGGGGAACAGGTGAGATGCCAGACAATTGGAGGCGGGCAAATGTTGTCCCCATCTTCAAGAAAGGGGAAAAGGAGGATCCGGGTAATTATCGACCCGTCAGCTTGACATCTGTAGCTGGCAACATTTTGGAACAAATAATCAAACACTTGGTCCTTGAGCAGCTGGAACTGAGCTGTGATTTCTAAGACTCAGCACGGGTTTTGCAAGAACAAGTCATGTCAGACCAACCTTATCTCTGTTTTTGAGAAAGTGACTACCTTGCTGGATCAGGGGAATGCCGTGGACATAGTTTATCTGGATTTCAGTAAAGCTTTTGATAAGGTTCCACATGATATTTTTGTACACAAGTTGGTAAAATGCGGTATGGATCCTAATTCTGTCAGGTGGAGCAATAACTGGTTGACAAATCGTACCCAGAGGGTACTTGTTAATGGTTCAGCATCTTCTTGGAAAAGACTGACAAGTGGAGTACCCAAGGATCTGTCCTGAGGCCTGTGTTGTTCAGTATATTTATAAATGATTTGTATGAGGGATTAGAGGGGATACTTATTAAATTTGCAGATGATACTAAACTGGGAGGGGTAGCAAACACAACTGAAGACAGCAACAGAATATAGGATGATCTAGATAGGCTCAAGAAGTGGGCTAAACTGAATAAAATGAAGTTCAATAGGGGCAAATGTAAAGTTCTGCATTTAGGTAGGAAAAGCCAAATACACCAATATCAGATGGGAAAACATGTCTTTGCGGTAGCATATGCAAAAAGGAACTAGGAGTTTGAGTAGACCATACATTGAACGTAAGTCAGCAGTGTGACTCAGTGTCTAAAAAGGCAAATGGGATTTTGGGCTATATCAAACAGAGTATCATGCCCAGATCACAGGAGGTGATGGTACCGCTTTGCTCTGGTTCGGCCTCACTTGGAGTACTGTGTTCAATTTTGGGCACCCCAGTTGAAGAGGGATGTTGACAAACTGGAATCTGTCCAGAGGATGGCAACAAAGATGGTGACGGGTTTGGAGACCAAGATATATGAAAAAAGATTTGGGGAGCTTGATCTGTTTAGCCTAGAGAGGAGAGGACTGAGAGGGGATCTGATAACCGTCTTCAGGTATTTAAAAGGGTGCCATATGGAGGATTGAGCAGAATTGTTCTCTCTTGCCCCAGAGGGACAGACTAGAATGAATGGGATGAAATTAATTCAAAAGAAATTCCATCTAAACATCCGGAAGAAGTTCCCGACAGAGCAGTTTCTCAGTGGAACAGGCTTCCTTGGGAGGTGGTGGGTTCACCATCTTTGGAAATTTTTAAACAGAGGCTAGATAGCCATCTGATGGAGAGGCTGATTCTGTGAAGGCAAAGGGGTGGCAGGTTACAGTAGATGAGCGACTGGGATGTCAGTGTCCTGCATAGTGCAGGGGATTGGACTAGATGGCCCATGAGGTCACTTCCAACTCTATTATTCTATGATTCTATGATTCTAGGTGTCTCAAAGCAGTTTCCAATTGTCTTCCCATAGCTGACTCCCCGTGATGGAGGTAGGGTAGAGAGCCTCACATGGAAGCTGGCAACCCTAAGAGGAGGTCTTGCTGTGCACAGCAGTCTTGACCTTTGTAAGATTTTGTATACTGTTTTTTTGTTTGCCAGGCCAAGCTTGAAAAAACTCACTCAGTTACCATGTCTCTCCAGCCATTTACTTGTTCACTATTTACAATTTCAGGCTTTAAATATTCTTTATTTAGATCTCCCTGCACTTTCCAGATTCACAGGACTTATGCTGGTCTGTCTGTCTGTCTGTCTGTTTGTGCCCCAGAATACAAACAGTTGCTGGTAAAGGCTGGCCATAGCCCATAGCCCAGGAGGGACACACCTGCACCCCCCCCCCCAATGCAGTCTGCAAGCCTCTACCACAGTATCTAGATTGCTGCTCATCTCTAGATTATAATGATCAGTTCTGCAGGCAAAAATGGCTGCTTTCGAGGCCAGACTCTGAGGCATTGTATGATTTTGAAGTCCCACCTCCAAACCTCCAGTAATATTTCTAACCTGGGGGTAGCCAACCTCCAGGTGAGGCCTGAAGAGCTTCTGGAATTACAGCTCTTCTTCAGAGTATAAAGATCAGTTCCCCAGGCAGAAAGGGCTACTTTGGAAAGGGTTGTGGTAGAGAAGAAACATTTAAGGCTTCCCACACAGATTGTTGTTGAATTGACAGACTTGATGCCTACTCCACAGGGCTGTTGTGCAGATGAAACAGGAGACAAGAGTACCACCGCAACAGCATCCAGTTTTGTCTGCAGAATAATGTTGTGCAGTAGGCTTCAAATCTGCAGAGAATTGTGAAGACGAAATTCACATGGCTTGGCTGTGTCTAACCCCCGGCCCGAGCAGTATTTTGAGTGAGAAGGGGGTTTTCTGTGGCCTCCCTATCAGCCAACTGTTTGGCAGAAGGGGAAAGTTCCCCACCCTCATAAGAAATGCCCTCACTCCCCTGCGTTGCTCTTGGAAAAGCCTCCCTCCCCTCAGTCAGGACCTATCAGAGACTCCTTTGCAGCAGGCCTGAAGGGAGGGAGGGGGAGAGAGGGCACTCACCAGCCTCCTGCCAGCTCTGTCAGGGTTCTGAAGCCATTTACAGTTGGACATGACAGTTAGGACAGCCTTGGGGCAAAAAGGGCTGGTGCAGCCTGTCCAAGCCTCATTTTCCTTGGCAGCCCTACTGACCTCTTCTCCCTACGGGAGTCAGGGGCTGACTGGCAGTGATATCTCCAGATTTCCCCCTGGCTGGGCCGGGTGAGCAGGCCCTGTCAGAACTTTGGCCCAATGATTGGGCTAACCGCCCACTTAGCCCTTAGGCTCCACAGGTGGGGGGTGGAACTGTGGCCTGTCCTGGTAAGGGCCCAATCAGAAGGCTCTTCGCGCATTCCAATTGGGTCCTCACCCAGACCAGCCCTGCCCACTCTCCGCCCCCCAGGCCCTTAACCAAATATGATACTGCTCAGCGAGCAGCTACAGATCTTTTAGTGGCTTTTGATAAAGTTGGTGTTAGTGAGGTAATTCAAGCACAGAGCAAGATTATGGAGAACTGCAATCAAGTGGTGTTTGGTCTTTTCTATCAGAACAGCCGCAGAGGATGAAGCTGTATCTGCACTGTGGGGTTTCTCCTATTTGAAAGTTTAAAGCTAAGAATTTCCCCCTGTGTTTATTAATATTTGTGTAAGGTATTGAGCAAGATCCTCCAAAGCTTGAGGGTTGGCTCTTACCATTATGAAACCTAACTCAGTATTTTGTTATATGAACTCCTAGAAACTGCTTATCTATTCTAGTCCAGTACCCGGACTAGCACTGGGTTAGCTATGACGATCCTGTAATCTGAAGGCTGAGACATTTTAATGTACTGTACACATTGAAGACCACTTGGAAACTTCAATTGGTGCAAAATTTGTTGCACGATCTTTGACCTGACCAAATTGTTTTGTCCCTATAACACCTATGCTTAAAAGATACCACATAACTTGTTTGTTTATGCAACCTGTGTTCTCTTTAATTTTAAAAACTTTTGCATACTTAAGGGACTTTCACTCTCCATATGTGCACCTTCATTCAGTGCAGCAAAATCTTCTTTGTTCTCTCACCATTCAATTGGGCACTTTTTCAATAGCTGTCCTATCACTGTGGTATAGTCTGCCTTTGTCAGACAAGTCCTCATCCTTTTGGCTTTTAGAAATCTATGCAAGGCCAAGCTTTTAAAGACTTTAGATCAGGGGTAGTCAAACTGCGGCCCTCCAGATGTCCATGGACTACAATTCCCAGAAGCCCCTGCCAGCGAATGCTGGCAGGGGCTTCTGGGAATTGTAGTCCATGGACATCTGGAGGGCCGCAGTTTGACTACCCCTGCTTTAGATGACACTTGAGTGTTTAATATTTTTGTGTTAACTGCTTTGGCTGTTGTTCAGATTGTATGTTTATACATTATCTTTGCTACTTTATCTAAATGTGTGTCATTTAGTTTTAGCTTTTTTAGCCCTTTTCCCTACTGGAAAAAAATGTGGGATAGCTGTGGGTTTTTAAAACAATACAGCTAACATAAAGATGAACATCAACTGCCACTCTTGGGCAAAGCCAAAAGCAAACTATTTCTTAGATTAATCACATTGCTCCACTTGAACTTTAGAGCCCAAGCTGGGAGCCTAGTCTACCTTATGCTGTCTGATAAGTTTCTATCACCCTGGTTCATGAAGATTAACAACAAACTAAAGTCTTTAGGCCTGTCTATTGAGCTCTTGGAAAACCTTGAAGAGAACCAAGCTTACAATACTATTAGGAAACAAATTCTGCATATTGGCTATCAGAACATTTTCGCTGAAGCATGCAGAACATGCTCTCCCACCTTTTTTTGAAATCTATCCCCCAGTAAGAAGGATCCTGAAGTACTTTACATCTTTAAAGTCACTTTCCCTGAAGCGATTTTTTATGCTAGCAAGCTAAACCTATTACCAACAGCAGTGACTAAAGGTCGATATGTTAAAATCCGATATGCCACAGACCCTGTCCATGTCCTGCAAAGAAACCTGAGTCAGTGGATCATGTTCTGCTCTTCTGTGAGCAACACAACCATCTCAGAGAACGGTATATATACCCTCTCATGGGGGCGAGCAAGATTCATGGTGCCGTGACTGTAGTGCACTTTCTTTTACTGGATCATAACCCTTAAGTAACCGAAGGCATTGCAAAATTCCTCCACGGGATTTTCTCCAAGTGATCTGGGATCAGAATTGCCTGGTATTTTATATAGATGTTTTGCTATGATTATGCCAATAAATGTATTTGAATTTGATTAATCTCTCCCAAGACTGTTTCTGTGTGTCCAACGTGTGCTGTAGATTAAGAATGTAAGAAAAACCCTGTTGGATCAAGCCAAGGAACGTATGATCATGCATTTTATTAATTGATTTTTGCAACAGTTAGCAACCAGATGCTTTGAAAAGCTTACACACTTGTTATCGGGGCAACAGTCCTTTCTTGTTATCAGTATGGACAAGAGAAAGTTCTGTCACCTTTTCTTCCACATTCAGATCAGACCAATCAGATCTGAAATACCGAATGAAAAGTTGGAATGAAAAAATTTAAAAACCTGAGGTGTCTTAACATGCACTGACCAACTTCAGGTGAAATTGTCATTTTGAGGAGTCAGGTGGTGTGTCACAATTTCTCCACTTGCACCTGCTTTGTAGACCCAAACACTTGTCTTCACTCTGTATGTAATTCTAGTTGATGTACTGAAGTAAGAGTATGTTGTTTCTACCTCTATGCACCTGGTATGGGGGTAAAGGGAGTAGTAAGAAAATACATTATTTATATTGGACACTTTCCCTATATCATTGTTAATCAGCTGTCCTTGTTGTTAATCAGTCTGAGATATGTCATTGCTGTCAAGATCAGTTATGTAAGATTACAAGCATCCATGAAATTAATTACTCTTAAAATAGTATATAAAGCCTCGGGAGTATCCCTGAGACTGAAAGCTCTACACAGATTGAAACTACCATTGGCCAGTTCCAAGGGGTCCATCCACTGTTATTCTTTCAAGGATTCCTGAGTTGAAGGAATATGATCATATTATTTTCTTGCATCGATTCTTCTGTAGATATTGTTTTATTTTGTTTTCTAATTTCCTTCATTATTTGTGTGTTCACTGCCACTGTATGCCTTTGACAAAAAGATCCATTGGCCCTTGGGTACACACAACTGAAAAAGGGGGGAGTTGGGTTTTTGCAGAAGAGATTTAAAGTATTTTGGAATAGGCAGAGATTCCTATAGACACTTCAAATTCAAATTTATTTAATACAGCACTGAGGCCAGATAAAACAGGTAGCAAAGAACATTCATTGTGCAGCAGAAATTACATAATCTGGGAACAGATACAAAAATTAAAATATTTAAAATTCCATGCTTAACAGATATGTTATCAAAAATTGCATAGTAAAATTCCTCTAAAACATCTTAGTTGTCTTTCCCGTGTGCTATGCACATTAGCACAATTTTTCGCAACCTGTTTAATAATATGGACCTTACTGATCCACAAGAGAAATCTAACTTTTCCTTTGTCTGAGCTACTGGAGAAATCCCTGAGTAATGGGAGGATACATTTATTTCTTGCAGAGTTGAAAGTAGGGCACCTTCAGAGCACATGTTCATTTGATTCTATCCCCTATAGACACTTCAGGCTTATGCGCTGTGGCCACTTTGGCGGCCTTTCAAGCATGAAGCAGCCAGCACCGCAGCGTGGGAGGAAGGGTGGTGGTGGTGGCATGCCAGTCAGCGTGCACAAGAAGGCTCCATGTCACGTGCCACCACTGGCTCTGCCCCTCCCTCCCCCCACTGCAGCACTGGCTGCCTCGGGCTTGAATGGCCGCCAAAGCAGCCGAAGTGCACAAGCCTACTTTCAAGTATTCTTTAGACAGGTAGGGTTTAGGTGCTGTTCCAACTTTTTTATAGGAAAGTGTTAAGGTTTGTATGGTTATTGTTTCCACATCTGAATCTCATATAGAGAACATATTTCAGAACCAGTAAACCCAAAGTACCTTGCTGCTCTGCTAACTTGTGTCATCTATCATACCTGAGTGTGAAGGCATTAAATGCCATGCTTACAGATGTAATGAACTTAACTGTATTTGTTACCCTTGAGTCCTTTGTTCTCATCAAGCTATCAAGCTAAATAACCCAAAACAAACTGTGTAGCATTCAGGGAAGGGGGGGTTCTGATTGGTTATCTGCTGTGTTCTCTGCATTAAGGATTAAGGAAGCTTGCATAAAGAAAAAAAGGAAGCAATTCATTTTGTCTCACCCTCCTAAAGCTTACGGGAGACCTTCAAAAGTAAAAGGAGGTTGTGGGTGGTGAGGTGGTTCACAACTTCCAGCTTGAGGATATGGAGTGGATAAAACGTATGAAAAGTGAAAGGCTTGAATCCAGGCTTGTAAGAGTAGCTTGTTCCCAGCTTCGGATAATTTAAAGGTTCCATTTAGTTATTGTGGCTAATACAAACTGATAGCTCTAAAATCCATAGATATACCCGATCCTATTTCCTGCAGAATTTGACTCTAGTATTGATCTCAAAGTACGAGAACTGGTCTCCTGTTGGCAATGATTTTAAAAATGGAGCAAACATTGGTAAAATCTTTTATATTAATTCTGTAAACAAGCAAAAAAATTAGTAAGTCCGTTATATCCATATCCATGGTTCTTCTATATATTTGTGAAATGGCCTTGTGAGAGAAGTGTGTCTGGGGTTTCTGCGCTTGAATATGGGCCAATCAGGGTGTGGCCAGCACAGCTGGCCGCACCCTGATTGGGCCAGCCCCTACATTCACCGCCCTCCTGAGCAGCCTCCCTCACAGGAGTGGAAGGGAAGGCGATTTTAAACTGCTTAGAGACACCTGAGGCCTGCTGGGTGACTGTGAACCATTCCCAGTTCTCTCAGAGTTCTCAACCCTCTTCCCTCACAGGGTGTCTGTTATGGAGGGAGGAAGGGAAGGAGATTTTAAACTGCTTAGAGACACCTGAGACCTGCTGGGAGACTATGGGCCATTCCCAGTTCTCTCAGAGCTCTCAGCCCCACCACCCTCACAGGTTGTCTATTGTGGGGAGATGAAGGGAAAAGGTTTTGTAAACTGCTTTGTGACTCCTTTTGGTAGTAAACAGCACGGTACAAAAATCCAGCCCTTCTTCTTCTAAGCTGCAACAGTGAAAGAAGCATGTGGGCACATAACAATATATCAACAGTAAAAAAAATGGAGACAGAAGGAGCAGGGCCACAGAACGGGGCAGAATTGCTTGCCATGTAATCTCCCCCTAAGAAGAGTCTCCAGTCTGCTTTTCCCTTCACATCTGAAGACATGGCTCTTGAAAGCTCATCTGTAATCACTATGCCACAATTTCCAAAATTCAGTCCTCTCCCACACTCAATTAACATTCCAAACCACAAGTTCTTTATACCCATACTCATATTTGTCACCATGCCACCACAACCCCCCACACAACACACATATTCAACCTCATGCCCTTACAGACTGGACAACCCCTCCCCTTCCTCTTCCCAATGCCAAGCTCTCTCTCTCTTAATGACTCTCTTCCTTTCTACCTCCCCCTCTCTTTGCTATTTTACTCCCTCCCCCCACTAGTGCCTATTGTATCAGCTATAAAGGTAAAGGTAATGGTATCCCCTGTGCAAGCACCGGGTCATGTCTGACCCTTGGGGTGACACCCTCTAGCGATTTCATGGCAGACTCAATACAGGGTGGTTTGCCAGTGCCTTCCCCAGTCATTACCATTTACCCCCCAGCAAGCTGAGTACTCATTTTACCGACCTCGGAAGGATGGAAGGCTGATTCGACCTTGAGCCGGCTGCTGGGACTGAACTCCCAGCCTCATGGGCAGACAGCTTCAGACAGCATTTCTGCTGCCTTACCTCCCTGCGCCAGAAGAGGCTCTTGTATCAGCTATAACGGGCTTTAAATCTAGTTCTCATATAAAACAACATTTGAAATAAGCTTACCTAACTCTATATGATATCTTCATAGAGTTATGTACTACTCATCATAAGTTCCCCTACTTTAAAGCCACATAAAATGTGCTTTCTCCACTGTCAGGTTCTTCATTCACATTCACTTCCACTGGTCTAATGCCCTGAACAGCAGAATACTTATCTCCTCTTTTTAAGGCTTTAGAGCCAAATTAAACTTTACAGCACCATGGGTTTGATCTGTCACCACTGCTCCATTTTGCAGATGAATTTAACCATTTTAAAATACTGTGAGACCACAGTCCTGATCAGGCCCATGATCTTGTCTTCCCTGTACCTTTTTAAATACTAAAACTTTCCTGGGGGCAGTTTCGGGACATACAAACTTATTAGGGATCAATATCAACCAGTCCCTTTGTACCTAGACACAAAATAAGATTCATATTCTTATAACAAACACAAAGCCATCAGTGCAAATTAAATGATTATATAAATTAGTAACTAGAGTTAGTTCAGGAAGTTGCTTTAAAATGTTCTAAATTCAAATACAAGTTTTAGAGAACATTGTATGCGAAATTATTATGCAGCCCAACAGCCATTTTTATTTAAACTGGATATTAAAAATTGGGGGAAAAATCCAAATTGTTCTTGTTCAGACAAAATGCATGGATGATCAGAAATTGAGTGTAAATTTGTTGCTGGAGGCAGAAAGAAAAATCTGGAAGGGCAAATGATTTAAAGTGCAGGAAATTCTCTCCTAATCTGTCCCTCCACTGTTCTTCACTGTTACTCATCTCAGCATTCTCACTCACATCCATTTTCTCTGCTACTGATCCACATGCATGTCTTCAGTCTAGGAGGAAGACATGCCTTCAGTCTGCACTGGCAACCCTTTTTCTTTTCAACATTTCCCCTTCTGTCTTGAACACTTCTTGCTCCCCCACCTCTATTAAGCTGTTCTTATGTTGAGGAAAGAGTTAGATATGGAATCTGAATCATGCCCACAGGGATTTTGCTCAGGGTAATCACCCTTCTTCAGCCCTAGTTGATGCTTAACAAGTTTTTTTCATGTGACCAGCTGTTCCAAAAAGTGGGCAGAAATGATCATTAGAATATTCATCCCACTGAAAATACAATATAGATCAATGGAATCCACATTCTGGTGATCAAATAGGCCTATTATGCACGGCCGCTGAAACGGTGGCATGGAGAACGAGGAGGAGGAAGAAGCGAAGCAAACCGATTATGCACAGGACGGAACACAACGGCGGCAAAATGCAGAGTATCCGATTATGCACGCAGATACTCCGGAGTCGTTTCTGGTTTCGCCCTGGTCCCAGGAAGCTCCACTTTCTTCCGCATCTCGCTAATGTGGCTTTTTCGGCGGCATACGTTGACTCTGCATCCGGTTGCCGCCTGCAGCGTGCATAATTGGTGATTTTAGCTGCCGCCATTCCACCCCGAATGCAGACTTTCCACTCCGTGCATAATGGGCCTTAGATATGCATTGAATCTGTGGTGCTGATTCCTGATCCAGCAAATGACATGCATGGAGAAGCCTGTTTAATGTGCATGGGTCTCCTTATTGGGATCTATGTGAAAGCCATAAAACAACAATCCTACCTGTAGCAGTGACATTATGGCACAGCTAAGATCAATGGTGTACTGACTTTTCAAGTTGCCATAGTAATACAAACATACAGCAGCTACTAAGCCCCACTTCTTGAATTCCCAGTTTGAAAGAGCTCCAGACCATCCTGGGAATAAGCAGAAAATGCTGGACAAAATATTTGTGGGATATTTGAGGACCAAACAAGTGCTATTAAGCCATAGCAATAACTGCCAAACTTAACTCTGCATGTCAAGAGGAAGTGAGGTGGCAAGAGTAGATACCAAAAGAAGATTTCTAGTTCTTATTTTTATTATGTTGCCACACTGTTAACAAATCAACATATAGCATTTTTGCCACAATAATCCTTTTATTGTTATTTATATATGGCTCAGAGCTCTTCATACTACTGACTTGTATGTTACCTTTCTCTAATAATTGCACCTATTTATTTATTTCTAGAATTTCTATAAACTAGGGATGGGCATGAACAGAAAAAAATCCAGTTTGATTCAGAGATTTCCCAAAATGAACCCCAAACCAATCTAGATCAAAACCCCAAACCAAAATAGTCCATAGGTGCCAGTCCATTTTGTTTTCCCCTGCGTAGAAGCAAGGAATGTGAAACTGACTGCTGAAATGGCTGCCAGACATTTAAACTGTCCATTTTACTCACAACCATTTAACCAGTTCATTTTTTTCTATCTCTTTGAAGCAGGAGGGAACAAAATAATAATAATAATAATAATAATTATTATTATTATTATTATTATTATTAACAATAATAATATAAGAACAAAATAATAAAAATAATAATAATTGTTGTTGTTGTTATTTTAATTTATATCCCACTGCTCTCCATAGACTTGTGGCAGGTTACATAAAACCAATAAATCCCCCATAAAACCCCCAATAAAACAGTCACAACTAATATCCTAAAACACAAGAGGCGGCATAGCCCCCATTCTTTCTCCATTCAGCAGTCAATTGTTATAGGGTTGAGATTCGTAGATTGGTATCATGTTGGTTGGAGGAGAGGGCCCAGTTGTTCCTAGTACCAAACTTAACCAAAGATCTGGCAGAAGAGCTCTGTTTTGTAGGCCCTGTGGAACTGAGAAAGCTCAATCACGGCCCTCAGCTCTTCTGCGAGCTCATTCCACCAGGTCAGGGTGAGAACCAAAAAAGCCCTGGCCCAGGTTAAGGCCCGGTGTGCTTCTCTGGGGCCAGGGACCACCATCATATTAGTAGCCAAAGAGTGGAGGACCCTGCAGGGGCATAGGAAAACAAGAGGTCCCTCAGGTAGGCAGTGTCCAAGCTGCAGTTGGCCTTGAAGGTTAATATTGATCACTGAAATGGCTGCCACATATTTCAGCCTAATAGTGCAGCAGGTACACACGTCTGCTACTAGGCTGAAATGGCTCAAAACCATATCTGTGATTTGTTTCAGCCATTTCAGTGGTTTATTTTGCTTCCCTCTTATTTCGAAGCAGTGGTAGCAAAACAAATGGTTTATATCAGTGGTCCCCAACCCGCGGGCTACGGCCCGGTGCCGGGCCACAAAGGCCTCGGCACCAGGCCGCAGCTCCCTCTTCCCGCCCCCCCCGAAGCGAGAACCTCGCCAGGCTGTGAGCAAATTGGCCGCCAAAGCGGCCGATTAGCTTGCAGCCCGGCAAGCTTCTTGTTTTGGGAAGGGGGGGGGGGAAGAGAAGCTTGCCGGGCCGCAAGCTAATCGGCTGCTTTGGTGGCCAATTTGCTGGCGGCCCGGAGGGGCGGAGAGGGAGCCGTGGCCGCTGACATGGTGGTGGCACAAACGTGCACGCATGGAAGTGCTGCGCATGCGCACGTGCACGGACTGCCGCACATGCGCATTTGTGCCCCCACTGGGCGCAAACACGCGCGTGCAGCAAGTCCATGCATGTGCGTTTACCCTGGGGCTGCCCCGCGTGCGTGGGGCCCCGGGCCGCCCTCTCCCCCCACTCCGGCGCAGCGGTCCGTAGCAGCCGGAAGGTTGCAGACCGCTGGTTTATATGACTACCAGCCTTCAACAAGCTGTTAGGTTTAAGTGATTGGCAGCCATTTAAGTGATTGATTTTTCTCCCTCCCACTTTGAAGCAAGGGGAAGCAAAACTGATTGGTGAAATGGCTTGTAGCCATTTCAGCCTAACAGCGGGGGAGGGGGGGTTGAGGCGTGCATGCCTGTCAGCTGTTAGCCTGAAATGGCCAGCAACCATTTCAGTAATCTGTTTTTCTTCCCCCACTTGGAAGCATACAGCCATTTAAACCTAACAGATGATGTGTAGACCAGGGGTAGTCAACCTGTGGTATTCCAGATGTTCATGGACTACAATTCCCATGAGCCCCTGCCAGCATTTGCTGGCAGAGGCTCATGGGAATTGTAGTCCATGAACATCTGGAGGACCACAGGTTGACTACCCCTGACTGCCTTGCCCAGCTGATTAAAATGACCTTAACCCCCCATTAGACAAAAGTCTGGGAAATGTTCAGGGAGGCACTTTCCCCTAACCTCAGTTCAGGGACATGAACAAGACCAAACTGGTGATGAATTTTGGCTCATGAAACAGTTTGTGCCCATTATTATTTGTACCTATTTCTTCCCCCAGGTTAATTACTTGATGCTATAAGAATATGCAAGTCAGTTGGGAAAATGCTAGAGACAGAGAGAAGGCTGTAGTGTGTAATTACTAAGGCATTATAATATAAAGAAGAGAACAAAATCTGGACAATGTGTTATATCTACAGAACTAGGCTGTTTTCTTAACTCAAAAAGGACTCCCCCAGGGAAAGGCCCTTAATGCTAAAGAATTTAGAACAAGTGTAAGTGATCTGAATTGAATTTGCTACCTTCATTCATTTTCAGAGTATCTTATTTAGCTACTCTTCACTTTTTCCTTTTTGAAAAAACATCCTGCCAGATTCAGAATAATACAGCGAATCTTTTAAACTGAGAGATTCATTTGAGCCCACTTGGGTAAACATCTCTTGCATTTAGTAATATCAGCTGTATTGGCACTAGTAGTCCTGGAATTGATTTTACCAGAAGTGGGATAATCAGTATTCCCATTTATATGAACTGGGAGCGAGGGGAGTTTTCCGCCTACTCCCCCTCCTCTTCTCCATTGCAGCCAAAAGTGACTCAGACTCCTCCCCCTCCAAACCAGTGATTCAGACTCCTCCCTCCTCCAACCTTTTCTATTACATCCAGTGTGAGTCATAGACTATGATCAAGGAACAGAGAAAAGAGAGGCATATGCAAGTGATCAAACTGTTCTTTGCTACCTTAATATTGTAAGGAACTGCATTGTAAAAGATGTTTGCAGGATAATGTCTTAAAACCTGGCATGAAGATCCTGATCTGACACTAGGGTTCAGATGGTGATTTCCAGAGGTATATGGTATACAAACATCCAGAAGTAGAATCAGCATGTTAGAAGAGTCCATGTTTGAAGGTTGAAACTAGAGATGCTCCTGAAATTCATCAACCATGGAATCTTGATTGAATTCTAAAATTCTGTCTATACCAAATATTGCCCTGAAAATTGAGGCAATCAAAGCCAAACCATCAGTGCTTTGTATTAAATCCATGGGGCATTCATGCAGGAAGTTTTCAGTGATACACAGCAGCAAGCTATTTTGTATCTAGTGACACCTATCTTCTCACTAACTCACACAAACCAAGCCACCTACTATTATTTCATCCAATCCTACAGTAACATCTTTTTACACCAAAGAGAATACTGAATGTTTAATCCCCCGTTCCTGTTGGTTCCATTCAGAATAAAGGATCTGAGCCCATAAAACCTTTTCAGCCCTGGAAGGGTTTCCTGAATGGGTAGGAGTTAATTTGCATATATATTTTTTATTTTGTAAAACATTTATTGGATGACATGACCATATATGATTTAATTGATTTTATTTGATTTATTAGACTTCTTACCCACCACTCCCAAATGGCTCATAGTGGGTTACAAATGTCTGTATAAAAAACCCAATAAAATACCCCTTAAAAACACAGACAAAAAATACATCAGATAAGAACAACAAGATGCGGCAAAACCATTGAATTCCCAATTCTGTCCCCATAGAGAGGGCAAGGAAGGGCAGATGACCCCAAGTCCACCATTCAGCTAGCGATGTCTTTGTCCTGAGGGGGGTCACAAATCTTAGCGCGCCAGCCTCAACCATAGACCAGGCATAAGAGCGCCATCTTACAGACCCTGTGGAATGCTGAAAGCTCCCGCAGGGCCCTTAGCTCTTCCAGGAGCTCATTCCACCAGGTAAGGGCCAGAACTGAAAAGGCCCTGGCCCTGGTTGAGGCCAGATGCACTTCCCAAGGGCCAGGAATGACCAACAGATTTGTATCCGCAGAGCGCAAGGCCCTGCGAGGTCCTTCAGGTATATGGGTCCCAGACTGTGCAGGGCCTTAAACGTTAATACCAAAACCTTGAACCGAATCCGGACTGCAACTGGCAACCAATGCAGCTGCCACAGCACTGGCTGGAAATGGCTCCTTGTAAGGACCTGTAAGGACCCTAGCTGCTGCATTTTGTACCAGCTGCATTTTGTACTAGCTGCTGCATGGTCATGCCAACCCATTCTCTTCTCCCAAAATAGCCATATTCCAAAATAGCCCAAAATAGCCAAATAGATGGGCCTGGAGGGGTTGGGAGGGGAGGAGCCCCAGGTGGGTGTGTACACAGCTATGCTTTCCAACCATATTCTGCATGATAGTACCACTTCTGGGGTTTCATGAAGCCTGAAGAACGTTTCACAGGGTTCTCAATGATTTTAAAAAATTGAGAAAGGCTGATATAATGTGACACCAAGCAAAAGGAGCATGTGCATAAATGACTGAAGACGTATACTACCAGGATAATATTGTTGCTAAACTGGAATGGATTCAATGGTTACTTCTGATCTGCACCATGGTGAATTAAGACAGGTTGTATCTCCAAGCAGCAATCATAACACAGGAGTGTGATTAATCATCAGTCAGGTACAGGAAAAATAAAATGACAAGATTTGGAGAGCTATACAGTAGTAAGAGAAGCACTGATAGAATCTGAACATACATCATTTGTGACTCATTTTAAACAGGGATTCCCTTAAGACTGACCTGGAGATTACAACTGATCCAAAATGCAGCAGCTCAGGTCCTTACAGGGACCCAGTGGCCTGTGCACATGACACCAGTGCTTGCCTAACTGCATTGGCTCCAGACTGGAGATTAGATTCAAGGTTTTGGTGCTGACCTTCAGAGCCCTAAATGGTCTAGGATCAGCATATCTGTGGGACCGTCTCTCCCATTATGACCCCCAAAGGCATAATGGACCAAAATCTGTTCAGGGTTCCTGGTCTCAATAAGGGCCAAGACTTTTTCAACCCTGGTCCAGGCCTGGTGGAATGCTCTGCCAACTGAGATCAGGGCACTGAGGGACACTAATTTCCATAGGGCCTTCTCATAATGTGCTCTGCATACAAGTTAAATAGGCAACAGTATACAGCCTTGCCAAACTCATTTCTCAATTTTGAACCAACCAGTGATTCCATGTCCGGTTTTCACTGTTGCTTCTTGACTTGCACATAGGTTTCTCCAGAGACAGATAAGATGTATGTATGTATGTATGTATGTATGTATGTATGTATGTATGTATGTATGTATGTATTTATTTATTTATTTATTTATTTATTTACATACCACCCTCCCCAGAGGCTCAGAGGCTCTGCTACTCCCATCTCTTTAAGAATTTGCCACAGTTTGTTGTGCTCCACACAATCAAAGGCTTTAGCATAGTCAATGAAGCAAAAGTAGATGTTCTTCTGGAACTCCCTAACTTTCTCCATGATCCAGCCTATGTTGGCAATTTGATCTCTAGCTCTTCTGCCTCTTCGAAATCCTGCCTGTACTTCTGGAAGTTCTCCGTCCACATATTGCTGGAGCCTAGCTTGTAGCATTCTGAACATAACTTTGCTAGCATGAGAAATGAGTTCAATGGTGTGGTAGTTTGAACATTCTTTGGCATTGCCCTTCTTTGGGATTGGAATGTAAACTGACCTTTTCCAATCCTCTGGCCAAATTTGCTGGCATATTGAGTGTAGGACTTTTACTGCATCGTTTTTTAAGGTTATGAATAGTTCGTCTGGAATGCTGTCACACCCACTAGGTTTAATGTTGCTCAGGCTTCCTAAGGCCCTTTTGACATCACATTCCAGGATGTCTGGCTCCAGGTCAGTGACTACCCCATCGTGGTTATCAGGGATGTTAAGCTCACTCTTGTATAGTTCTTCTGTATAATTATGCCACCTTTTAAAAATCTCTTCTGCTTCTGTTAGGTCCCTACCATTTTGGTCCTTAAAAATGCCCATCTTTGCATGAAATGTTCTCTTCATATCTCCAATTTTCTTGAAGAGATATCTGGTCCTCCCTATTCTTTTCCTATTATTTTATTGATTATGAAGGCTACTCCATTTTTTTTCTGAAAGATTCTTGCCCACAGTAGTATACCTGATGGTCATCTGAATTAAATTCACCCATTCCTTCCATTTGAGTTCACTGATTCCTAAAATGTCCATATTCAGTCTTGACATTTCCTGTTTGACCACATCCGGCTTGCCCTGTTTCATAGATCTGACATTCCAGGTTCCTATGGAATAAACATCTTTACAGCATCAGTCTTTTCGCCACCAGTTCCCTCCAGAACTGAGCGTCCTTTCAGCTTTGGCCCAGTCACTTCATTCATTCTGGTGCTACTCATACTAGCTGTCTGCTCATCCCCAGTAGCCTATTGGACACCTTCTGTTCTGAGGGGCTCATCTTCCGGCGTCATATCTTTTTGCATTTTGAAATTGTCCATAGAGTTTTCATGGCAGAGATACTGGAGTGGTTTGCCATTTCCTTCTCCAGTGGATCACCTCTTGTCAGAACTCTCAGCTATGACCCTGCACGGCATAGCTCATAGCTTCACTGAGCTACGCAAGCTACTTCACCATGTCAAGGCAGCGATCCTTTAAGGGGATGTGGAACCTTATCAAAAGCTTTACTAAAATCCAGATAATCTATGTCCGCAGCATTCCCCTCATCCAGCAAGGTAGTCACTTTCTTGAAAAAAGAGATAAGGTTGGTCTGACATAACTTCTTCTTGTGAACCCTGTGCTGAGTCTTAGAACTCATAGCTCTATGTTCCAGCTGCTCAAGGACCGACTGTTTGATTATTTGTTCTAAAATTTTGCCAGCTACAGATTTCAAGCCAATGGGTCAGTAGTTACCTGGATCCTCCTTTTGCCCTTTCTTGAAGATGGGGACAATTTCCCCCAGTTTGTACCATTCCCCACAAGTTGATGGATCGATTGGGATATTTACAGTAAATGTTTTAAATGTAAAATATGAGCCTCATGGGAAAGGTGGGTCAGAAAAATAAATATTTTATAAATATTTTATAAATATTTTATAAATATGTATGTATTTATTTATTCATTCATTATTTACATTCTGAAATCCCATACCTTTGCAAATTTGTACTGGCTTTTAGATTCAGTATCCTTATGACACAAATTGAGATGCTTTAAATAAAAAAATCTTAAAAGTATGTTGATTTATGTTTGCTTGTTTTATTATCATCAGCAGTCCTGGTAGATTAACCACATTAAAACAGATAGATCATTTTTATTTCTATTTTTAGCATCAGTACTTTCTCTTAAATTAAAAAAAAAATCAGCCAAACAAAACCTATTTTAGATACTATTTTGAGCTTTTCCTTTTTTCCAGAAGACAAAACAGGTTTTTAATATGGTCTTTATGACATCATCAACCCTTTCTATTTAGAATAATGACTTTTCCCACACGCCAAGAGATTTGAAATTACCTGTGAAATATATTTCCCTAGGCATAGGCTCAAGAAGCATGTAAATTACCCAGCTTAATGGTCTCTAGAGTTTCACAGTCATATGCACACACTCTCATACAAAGTCAGATATATTCAAACGAAATCACAGAATCTGTGCAAAAAGGTAAATATTTCAAGAGTGGTAAAAGTTTATGGACCTAGTATAGGACAAAAATATGAAAAAAAATTCTTTAAAAGACCATGATTACTCCATAAGAAACAGATTGGTACAAACTGTAATTTTCAAAAGGCATTTATTGGAGAAAAAAGCCAGGTATAATTTGCACAGCATACAAGAAGCCAAATGTAAATTACAATTCTGTTGCAGAATTTTCCCATTTATTAAATCTTAATATTGTAGCATATTGAATAATTTGCAGTAGATATCCTGGACTGTCTTTTAACTGTGGAAAAAATTCTGGACTAGGGTTGGTTATGGCATAACCGTTATGCACAACAGGAAAACTTACAAAAAGTCTGCAAAAAAAGACATTTGCTTTTACGATTCTGCACATGGCAGTGGTTTCACCATGGAAAACTCATCGGAGTATTTTTGATTATGCATGGCACTCACTCCTCGTGGCATTTTCTGCACTGTTTCCTTGTAATATTGTAAACTTGTTTTAGTAAGATTTTTTCCTTTAAGCCAGTTCCAGGGACACTTTTTATGGCATGCATAAACGTTACCATGTTTTCTGTCTCCTCCCCCTGAGCTCTTATACCAGTGGCTGAATGGAAAGCCCATGAACTACAATTCCCATGAGGCTTTGCCAGTGGCATGTGTCAGTCAGGTGACATTGCTGCTGACCACAGCCTACCAATGAGCATCTAGTACAGTGAATGACATATTCTCCTACTTGATGAAGGCTCACTCAATGATATAATTGTTTGCTTCCCTTTACTACAGTATGAAAAAAAACCCAAACACATTTTGAAAAGGGGCAATTTAAAAAGGGGTGATTTAACACTGTCAGTGATCTGACTTCGATGAAAAACTGTGAGTGCATGACCACACTAGAACTGCAATTCCCCAACCTAGATAGCTCCAGGCTTACCCAGTCTCATATGTTGAAAACTAAGAAGAGTTGGCCCTGGGTTAGAATTTGAATAAGAGACAGCCAAGGAAGCCCAGAGTTTCTACGCAGAGGCAGTCAATGACAAAAAACTTCTATGTGCCCTTTGCCTTGAATGTCGAAATAAGCAAGATATGTAGTGCACCTGATTCAAAAGCATATAAAGAATATCCAATAGGAGGAGATGTGTATTTAGCATAGTTAGATTAAGAACTCCCATATATTCTCATCCTGACTGGCTCGTTTAGAGACTTTCTGCTCCTTTGAACATTCTTCCTCCTTCCGTGCCTCAAGAACAGACACAACAGGTTGAATGAACAGTTAGACAGGACTGACTCTCTCCTCTTTCTATAGAAAGTTATCTTCTAAATAAAACCATTCTTTTAAGCAGCCTGGTGCTTCAACCCTCTTTGCAAATTCAAACTCTGTCAACATTATGAATCACCATAGGAGAAAATCACCATTGGAGAAAAGGAGGACCCTAAGGATCACTATCGTGACTTGATAGCAAATAAAATAAAATATTGCAATAATAAGAACGGGTTTCTGAATGTAATAATTGAATAATATGAGACTTAATTCCGGGTAGACATACTTAGGGTTGCTTGATATATATATAACCTAGTTGTCCAAACTCTTTCTCCACAAGAAAGAATTATTCATAAACTCATAGTGAGTAGAAGGAAATGGTTAATCTTATGAAATGACAATCAATAAAGTGAGCCTGGGTTAATATATTTTTAAAAAATACTCCTGACAAGCAAACTCTCAAAGGTTATGTGGGACCTGGTCTGGAGTTACTTGGACAGGGATCCCTCCTCCCTCACAAACATACATATACATAAACACACACACCTACCCTTGCCCCCTTACCTGTTGGTTTCCCAACCTCCCCCTTGATTCCTCCCCCCTCCTTCCATCCATACACACACACACACACATAAATTAATTAACTCCCACCCAATCAGTGAAACTTTTTGAAGATTTTTTCAATCATCAGAAAGGCTAAAGCTGAGAGTGAGCTAAGATTGGCCAGGGAAGCCCACTGTAACAAGAAAAGATTTTTCAGTTATGTAAGGAGCAAACGTAAAGTAAAGGAGGCAATAGGCCCACTGTTGGGTACAGATGGACAAACTCTAACGGAAGATGCAGAGAAAGCAGAAAAGCTTAGCTCCTATTTTACATCTGTTTTTCCCCACAGGTCAAAGGGTTTAGGCACATCTAGAGATGGCAGTAGCCAAAGGATAGTGTCTGGGTGGCAGGTTGACATGGACAGAGAGGTTGTCGAGAGGCATTTAGCTGCACTGGATGAATTCAAATCCCCTGGGCCAGATGAAATGCACCTGAGAGTGCTTAAAGAACTTTCCGGAGAACTTGCAGAACCCTTGTCCATCGTCCTCGGGACCTCTTTAAGGACTGGAGATGTCCCGGAGGACTGGAAGAGAGCAAATGTTATTCCAATCTTCAAAAAAGGGAGGAAGGATGACCTGGGAAATTACAGTCTGACCTCTGTTGTGGAGAAGATAATGGAGCAACATCTGGAGGACAATTTGGTGATCCAAGGAAGTCAGCATGGATTTGTCTCCAACAGGTCCTGTCAGACCAACCTGGTTTCCTTTTTTGACCAAGTAACAGGTTTGCTGGATCGTGGAAATTCGGTTGATGTCTTTTACTTGGATTTTAGTAAAGCTTTTGATAAGGTTCCAAATGATATTTTGATGGATAAATTGAAGGACTGCAATCTGGATTTTCAAATAGTTAGGTGGATAGGGAATTGGTTAGAGAACCACACTCAAAGAGTTGTTGTCAATGGTGTTTCATCAGACTGGAGGGATGTGAGTAGCGGGGTATCTCAGGGCTCAGTGCTTGGCCCGATAGTTTTTAACATATTTATTAATGATCTAGATGAGGGGGTGGAGGGGCTACTCATCAAGTTTGCAGATGACACCAAATTGGGAGGACTGGCAAATACTCTGGAAGATAGAGACAGAGTTCAACGAGATCTGAACACAATGGAAAAATGGGCAAATGAGAACAAGCTGCAATTTAATAAAGGTAAGTGTAAAGTTCTGCATTTGGGTCAGAAAAATGAAAAGCATGCCTACTGGATGGGGGATACGCTTCTAGGTAACACTGTGTGTGAACAAGAGCTTGGAGTACTTGTGGATTGTAAACTAAACATGAGCAGGCAGTGTGATGCAGCGGTAAAAAAGGTGAATACCATTTTAGGCTGTATCAACAGGGGCATCACATCAAAATCACAAGATGTCATAGTCCCATTGTATACGGCACTGGTCAGACCACACCTGGAGTACTGTGTGAAGTTCTGGAGGCCTCACTTCAAGAAGGACCTAGATAAAATTGAAAGGGTACAGAGAGCGACGAAGATGATCTGGGGCCAAGGGACCAAGCCCTATGAAGATAGGTTGAGGGACTTGGGAATGTTCAGCCTGGAGAAAAGGAGGTTGAGAGGGGACATAATAGCCCTCTTTAAGTATTTGAAAGGTTGTCACTTGGAGGAGGGCAGGATGCTGTTCCCATTGGCTGCAGAGGAAAGGACACGCAGTAATGGGTTTAAACTACAAGTACAACGATACAGGCTAGATATCAGGAAAACAATTTTCATAGTCAGAGTAGTTCAGCAGTTGGTGGCGGGACTTACCCCAGCCGCCCGTTGGCCGGGATGGGGCCGGCGTGATCGGAGCGGCTCGCTCCTGTGGCACTTGCGGCGCGCTCGCGCTGCGTGCGGCAGTGCGAGCGGCGCGACGGAGGAGGGCGGTTCAGCCTAGCTAGGCTCCGCCCTCCTGCTTCCCACCACTCGCATCTGGGACAGGCAAGCAGCTGGACGGTTGCAGCCTTGCTCCGGAGCGAGTTTGGACGGGCGTTAGGCCTGGGCGGCGGGAAGCGATCTTTGGCGGGGTGATAGGAGGCAAATTGATTGCAGGAACTCCAGTTAGATCGCCGGACTAGCAGGGAGCCGGTAGCGGGCCGAGCCTAGCAAGGGCGCGCGCGCGTACAAAAACAACAACAACAACAACAACTTTTGAGGAATCAAACGGGGTAGACCAGCGGGTGGGGGAGATGGCCCCTTAAGAGCGGGTGGGTGAGATGGCCCCTAAGAATAGGGCCGGGGGTGGCAAGGCCGCCAAGAAGACGGGGGCCGGGCGCAGCAGAAGGGCAGGGGGCATTGGGGCCTCAGAGGGTGGCATGCCGTCAGAAGCATGTTGGCCACAGCGCCGGGCCAGCGCATCTAAGGCTCGGGAAGCTTGGTTGCCAGTCGTGCCCACTCCTTGGGGGGTGGGAAATAGGGATAACAGCAGCAGCAGGCCAGGCACTGCAAGGGACACAATGGCTCCCACCAGTAAAAGGAGGGACGTGAACCCCAGTGGGGGAAAGGGAACTAGGAGATCGAGGTCCACTGGGAGTAAACAGCCTCCTGCAAGCACTAGGCCCCGCGAGGCAGAGCCAGTCGGACGGCGCTGGGCCGGCTTCAGCATGCAAAGGAGCTTCCAGCCGCGGGCGCTGATTAGTAGTTCAGAAGGGGAATCTAATGGTGGGGATGTTTCTCCAGTTGAGCGGCCAGAGCATAGAGGGCACCACAGATCTCGGCAGCCTCCCTCTGGGTCATCAGCCAGGTCTACAGAACCGGGACCTAGCAGGGCCCGGCGCAGGGCCAGCTGGGGTGATGCGAAGCACAGTCGTTCTTTATCTGGCAGTGCTGACCGCTCCGACACTCCGGGGTCTAACTGCTCATCATTACGGGAGGGGGACAGGAAGGAGGCGCAAGACGGATCTCCTCGGGACAGCGCATCCTATTGGCAGGGTTATGCGCAGGCCTTGGAGCGTTTTTCAGAGTCTAAGACCAGACGCCGGGAGCCTTCTCGATCCAACTCCTCATCGGGGTCCAGCACAAGTGATAACTTATCGGTTCGTGTCTCAAAACAAAGGGGACAAAAGCACGGAGCCGGGCGCTCGAAGCACCAGGGAGCTTCCAGCCACAAACGCAGACGCTCCGCACGTAACAGCCCTTCGTCGGGTGAGTTCTCTTCTGGGGAAGAGGGGACAGACATCCGGCGTGAGGGTTGGTATTGGTTGGAGGGGACATATGTGCCGGGGATACCGGCATGGATGGACGCCAGGCGTTCCAATTCAAATCGCCTTCTAGACGAAGCAGGGATCCGAGAAAAGGACAGGCGGCCACCTATAAAATTTAAGGCGCCTGAAGCGCCACCTGGGGTGCACCTCAGGGCGAAGATCTGCAAGAGGGCCTTGGAGGGCTATTTTGTGGATCTATTTGCATTAATCAGGGGAAGGGGTGACGGTGGAGACACGGGCAGCCATCGAGATAGAAAAAGGCAAAAAGAATCGGCCGCATCCGAAAGAACCTTTGAGAACTGGATGAGGGGCTTTACCGAATATCTAGCCCTCATCGTGGGTGCCTACCCAGAGAGGGCCTGGCATCTAGTTCGCTATCAAGCCCACATTTTAGAAGCACGTAACCTAGCGGGCGATGACGCCACTATGGATTACGACAGAGTTTTCAGAGAAATGGCCTCCCAGAATCCTGATACTAGGTGGGACAAAGGACACGGATCTATGGATGGTTTACGTGAGGCCCAGTGCGTGCAGACCCTCAGAGAGAAGTCATTCAGGGGGTTCCGGGAGGCGGTCAGTAGGATTGCCTTGCTGGGACTTCAATAATAAAGGCTGCCGTCGCAGACGTTGCAAATTCGAACATAAGTGCGAGTCATGCGGCGGAGGTCATCCTCTCCCTTCTTGCACAAAACCGAGCTCACAGGCGCTCTTTCGAGGGGTCCGGCATTCCGGGAAGAAAGACGGAGGGTCGGGAACAGCCAATTCCAACTCTAACAAAGCTGCATAAGGCAGGAATCGATTCACTCCGCTGCTTGGCCCCGACACCGGTAAGTTTGCCTGAATTGGCTAAATGGTTGTTACACTACCCAGATAGGGCAGCAGCGGAATACCTTAAGCAGGGTTTTTCGGAAGGTTTTTGGATCCCATATACGGGGCCACGGATTGCCACCCAGTGCAACAATTTGAAATCGGCGTGTGCCATGTCGGATATACTGGCCAAAAAACTTGAGAAAGAGTGCAGGGAGGGAAGGATGGCCGGCCCGTTCGCCAGGTGGCCCCTCCCGCATCTCCGGGCGTCACCGCTGGGGGTGGTGCCAAAAAAGGAGCCTGGTGAGTTTCGATTAATACACCACTTATCATACCCCAGAGGGTCATCGGTTAACGACGGCATCGATCACGAATTATGCACAGTGCGCTATGCCCCCTTCAACCGTGCGGTGGCTTTGGTGCACGCGTGCGGGCGGGGGGCTCTCATGGCAAAATGCGACATACAGTCAGCATTCCGATTGCTGCCCGTGTACCCGGGAGACTTTGAGCTGCTAGGCTTGCAATTTCAAGATCAATGGTACGTGGACAAGGCCATGCCCATGGGATGCTCCATAGCATGTGCAGCATTCGAGACGTTCAGTACGTTTCTGGAATGGGCGGTTCAGCGCCGGGAGGGCTTCACGGAGGTCACTCATTATTTGGATGACTTCTTTTTTATGGGGCCACGCAATTCGGAAGCCTGCGCATACCGCTTAGCCACTTTTCAAGCCCTGGCAGCTACCTTGGGGGTTCCTCTAGCAGCCAACAAGACCGAGGGGCCCGCTGCATGTTTATCATATTTGGGGATAGAAATGGACTCCATACAAGGGACGTCCAGGTTACCCGCTGACAAGATACGAGCTTTGCAGCGGCTACTGTCAGACATGGTCGGGCGCTCAAAATGCACATTGAGAGAGATGCAACGGTTGCTGGGGCATCTCAACTTCGCATGTAAGGTTATCACGCCAGGCCGAGCATTCTGTGCCCGTTTAGCACACGCCATGTCAGGAGTTAAGCTCCCTCACCACCACATACGCATCTCTAAGCACATAGTGACCTGCAGGTGTGGTTGGACTTCATGGAGTCTTTTAACGGCGTGGCGATATGGCAATCACCGCTGTCCTTAGCTGACTGTCTGCAGGTTCATTCCGACACCTCTGGAGCCTTGGGCTTCGGGGTGTTTTATGAAAAACGCTGGTGTGCAAAGCACTGGCCTAAGGCATGGGGGGAGGAGGTCCGGCGGGATCTCACATTTTTGGAGTTGTTCCCCATAGTGGTAGCAGTATCACTTTGGGGTGATTTATTTGCCAACAAACGGGTCACCTTCTGGTGTGACAACCAGGGGGTGGTTCATGTGGTGAACAAGCAGACGTCTCGCTCGCCGCGAGTCATGAACTTAGTGCGTAGGTTTGTTCTCATATGCCTCCGTTTAAACGTTACATTCAGGGCGTCTCATGTTTCCGGTGTTCACAACGAGGTGGCCGACGCCCTCTCTCGTTTTCAGGACAAGAGGTTTCGGCAGTTGGCCCCCGGAGCGCACCTGGACCCGGACGAATTTCCAGAAGACCTCTGGGAACTTGGCGGCGATTGATCCTGCAAGGTGTGACAGGATCCTTGGCTCCCTCCACTCTGCATGCCTATCAGGGAGCAGCCCGAAGTTTTACATCATTTGCTGCGAAGTTAGGCCATTTTGATCAGTGGCCCATGAACGAAAGACTCCTGCTTCAGTTTTTGGCACATCTGCGGGTTCGAGGTTTATCCCCCAAAACCATGAGAGTTACGCTAGCCGGGCTATCTTTTCACAGCCAGTTGAGAGGGGGTTGGGACCCTGGGTCCTCTATTTTGGCACGCAGGGCCATAAAAGGCTGGGGGAGGGACTCCCCAACCGTCGCAGATGCCAGGCGGCCCATTACAAAAGTGTTGTTGGCCCGGCTTTTACAATCCTTGCCTAGGGTATGTTTTGATACTTACGAGGTTTTTCTAGCTGTGGCCGCCTTCACCATGGCTTTCTTTGGGGCCTTTCGCTACAGGGAGTTGGTGGCCCCTTCTAAGAAAGGCGTGGGTAAGGCACATTTCATGAAGGGCAACATCCGCGTCACCTCGGAGGGCCTGCGGGTCACACTCCGCAGATCCAAAACGGATCAGGTGGGACGTGGCACGGCGGTGTTCATCCCTCCATCACCTGAACGGGAGATCTGCCCGGTGATATGGGTTTCCAGGTATTTAATGCTCCGGCCTGATGGGGAAGGGGCCCTCTTTATCCACAAGAATCAGGAGTGCCTCTCTAGGTAAAAGTTGTCGTGCATTTTGAAATCGTGCATAAGTGCAGTGGGGATGAAAGCCGAATTGTTTGGCACTCACTCCTTCCGTATTGGGGCAGCCACGCAGGCACATCAGGACGGAGCTGGGGAATCCCAGATTATGCATCTGGGGAGGTGGCGTTCAGGGGTCTTTCGACGGTACATTCACCCAGATATGATTGACTAACTTGTTCCCTGTCCCAGGGCTATGCTTGCCGGGAAAGACAGTGTTCGTTGTGGGGCACAGCATTGTTTACTGGGCCAGCAGATACGCAGCAGAATCCGGCTGGAATGTTCATCTTGGGCTTGAAGAGCACATCCGATGCATCTGGAGCGGTCATCGCGGCATGAAATGGAGCTCTTTGTTCAACATAACATCTACGGCGGTGCATCGGTGGGGCCCACCCATTATCATGGTTATCCAGCTCGGCGAAAATGACATTCCAGAAACACCGGGATGCCGTTTGATTCAGTTGATGTCTGACGATTTGCGTATTCTACATTATCGGCTGCCCAAGACGTTTATTATTTGGTCAACATTGTTGAGTCTGCGAAGTTTGATGACCAGATGCTCCTTGGGGTAACCAAGGAGGTGCGCGCCCTTTGGCCCCCCACATGGACCCTCTCCCTAGTAGGAGTCCAAGAGACGGAGTTACGTAATCCCCAGCGGGGGTGTGTTGACGAACTCTGATGGGTGTGGACTCTGGGGAGGCAGTGCGTTCACTGCTTAGGTCAGGCTCATCCTGGATGCTGCGCCAACCCTCCAGCGGGAGTTGTTTCAATAAACGCCGTGGCCAGTTATTTGCCAAAGATGCTGAGTCGCGTATTATTCACGCCAAAGTGGCCTTATACTGGCCAATGGAATAGGCTGCCTAAGGAGGTGGTGAGCTCCCCCTCACTGGCAGTCTTCAAGCAAAGGTTGGATACACACTTTTCTTGGATGCTTTAAGATGCTTAGGGCTGATCCTGCGTTGAGCAGGGGGTTGGACTAGATGCCTGTATGGCCTCTTCCAACTCTATGGTTCTATGATTCTATGACTGTCAAGAAACCCCGGGGTTTCTCGAAAATCTGGGTAAGAAAGCCTGGCATAATGCATGTTGGCTTTATTCAATTTAATAAACAGGTTATCTTCCCATAAATATTTAGATTACTGAATCTGGTCAGGCTTTATACTGAAAACATTTGAGAGAAATCCCTCACCCATTTTTAAACTGTAAAATGGAGAAGTTTGGAGGAGCACTGAAAAAAACTCAAGTGTTTAGTTTGTTTTGAGAAAGACACTTTACTCATTTCAAATGTTTGAGGATGTCCTCAATTTTTGCAATAGAGATTTTGGGAAACTGTAGGGAATGCCAAAAAATTCATTTTATTTTTGAATTAGTGAAATACTTTAAAAGGCAAGGTTTTATTCAAAAAATTTGAAGAAGAACAACGTAAAAAAAATTAGCCTCATTTAATATATTTTTAAAAAACATCCTGCTATGGATGTGACAATCATATCCTTAAGTTTATCTACAGCAGTGGTCCGCAACCTTTTCTGGTTTGTGGACCGCTCGGAGGGATGTGTGGGAGGGAGTGAACCGGGGCGCCACACCTGCATGGCAGTCCTGCACAAACATGCATGCATGGAGCTGCTGCGCATGTGCTTTGCGCCTGCCAGGGGTGCCAACGGGCACGCACAGCAGTTTTGTGCATGGGCTGAGCTGCCACACACACACGCTTGTGTTCCCGGCGGGGGAGCCAACGCACACGCGGCAGCTCCACGCATGCACTAAACTGCCGCGTTCGTGCGTTGACGCCCCCAGTGGGTGCAAACGCACATGCGCAGCAGCTCCACGCATGCGCGTTTGCAGCCGCCAGTGTGCCCGCGGCCGCGCTTCCCTCTCCCCCCCTTCCACAGTGATAAGCTCGCCAGGGCTGCAAGCTAATTGGCCGCTTCAGCCCAGAGGACGACACGGGACATCCTGAAGATGGCTTTTGGAGAAATCCTGGGATCGCCCCGCTGTTCTCGGGATGTATGGTCACTATATACTATAACCTCCAGTGGTGCTGCAGAACTTCAGAGAAGTAGATCTAAAGTTCCTTCCTGGAAAAACTCAGGATACCAACCAAGGCACAGTATATTACACCGGCACAGTGGGCTCTGTCATGATGCAGTTCTATACACACTTGGGAGTAAGTTCTCTTGAACTCTGAGGAACTTACTCCTGTATAAATATGAATAGAACATGGGAGTAAAAGTGAGCTGAAGTCAGCATTCAATATTCCAAATACTGATAGATCTTAAAACTGTTCATTGTGGCAGTAATATGTCAGAAATACTCCACAATTCCATGTATGGTAAAAGGGATATAACAAAGATTGCCTTTCCTTCTCATGATAAATTTTAGCATTTTATTTGTTCAATTAAAGTCCCATGTAGTGAAAAAAAACTGTCCTTTCTCTTCATGTAATATATTAGATATACACTCAAAATATAAAATATATTTCCATCAATTCAGTTAATTAGTTAAAAGCCAAGCAGTTAATTGATAACAAATACTGACACATATATGATCCTAGAGAAGAATATTTGTGAGATCAGTGGTATTATATCTTACAAAAGTTTTGTCAGTTCCTGAATATAAGATACTGTCTTTCACTCTTTTTCTATCATTGCTCAGACTTAATATTACACACCTTATAAAACCCATCAATGCTACAGCTTAGGAATGGATGGTACTGCTGGTGAATGGGAGAATACATCTGAGGATTGGAATCAGCAGACTAAACCACTCACATGCTCATCTTGGCTGTAGGCACATCCTCCACTCATCTGTGATTCCCATATGACATGGCAGACCCACTTCCCGATGGGAGAGCCATATGCTTACTTCCCAAAAGCCTTTAGACAGCAAATTCATTTACTGGCTGTTTTAAAATGGACTGATTTCAGTGTAAATAACCAGGTTTATATATTGCATGAGTTGGCAGAATATTCTATTTGGCCCAATGTGAGAAAGAAAGAGATTCCCCCCTCCTCTCTCAGCACGCACACCAGCCTCACAATCAGGAACTGTCAAATGCAGAATGTTGTCTCTGTACACTGTGAAACCTAACTAGATAATATTGTACCTTCAAAAGGAGATGAGGCACATACAGAAAATGGCAGGGTGGTATACTGGTCTTCTTCAGCCTTCCCAGACATGAAACTCAACTATTACATGGCAGCACAGGGCCCACTAAGTTCTAAGCATGTGACAACAGAACATGACATAACAAGCACGTGATATTCTAACATGATAGAAACAGGAGGAACCTGAGTTTTGACACCATTGATATTAAGGCCCGAACTGACAGCACCAGTCCAAGAGAGCCAAACACAGGAAACATACGTGAAGCAGGGGAGAAACAAGCAAGCACACATGTTGTTGTTCAGAAACAACAACATAAAATATTTATTTTGCCTTCTCCTCATTACAGCGGCTAGCTCTTACCACCTGTCCAATGCTTTTTATCCATGTGTGCAGCACAGTCCCATACCCATCTGTAAAAGATCAATTTTCTTAGGGGGCCTGGTTTGGCAGTTCAAGGCACTGGAGGCATGATTGCAATGGATGAAAGTGATTGTAGCATGGAAGAGGAGGGAGAAGAGAGATAAAAGGCAAAGGAGAGCTTTCATGGGCATGGGACTCAATGCCATGTGTACTGAGCACTGGAGGATCAACTAATGGGGCTGGGCTTGCTGGGTGTGGGCAGACCAGGAAATAAGAAAAGGGAACTATTATAGGCAGGGTAGATCTTTGAACCCATCATTGTTAAAAAGGAATTGTGCCCACTGCTGAGAAAGCTTACCTTGCTATTCTGCCACTATTCTCAACATGTATGCGATGAGGCAAGAGTGACAGTCTATTTACATGCACACTAGCACCATGTCCCTCCAAACAGTAGCCAAAAATGGCAGCTCTGTAAGGACCTGCATCTCATCAAATAGGGCTTCATGATCCCTCTGGGGTCCTAACCTATAAGTTAAAGACCACTGTCATTTAAGGTATTGGAGAGCTAGGGAAAAACAAAAATATTTATCTAAAAAGAAACAATGGTGAGTTCAGACCCTGAATAAAAAACAAAACAAAAACAAAACTTGGTTGTCTAGTACCTTTCATTTGCAGATGAGCACAATCCCACACTTCCCTCTCATTATAATACTGTATGAGAAGAACACACAGACTTCTGTGTGTTCTTCTCATTACTTACAAACCAATTTAATCAGGGTTCTCTGACAAGAAAATACAAATTTTGCTCCAAGAAAAGCCAAAATCAGCCATAGGAACAAATTATGTAAACAAAACAAATGGGCATACATGTGTTCCTGTTGCATAATTCAGCTTATGCTATTCAATGGAAGAAAGATAATGCAGAGCAATGAAGTCCAGTCACTACAGATTAAGCTTCTTACCCCCACTCTGGATGATGTGATTTGCCCTGGCACCATCCACAAGAGTCAAAAGCATATCAAACTTTGATTACAGCCTTGCTGAGATTCTTAGGACTGTGACTCCCAAAATCTGCACTGAGATCATTTAACTGCAGAAGCGATTTAAGGTTTAATTTAATATCCCTTGAGATGTCATCTTTGCAAGATGAAGGCCACCCACTCACCATGTACACAACACACAAAAGTCTACATCTCCACAGTGAAAGCTCACTGTACTGTCCTTTATGAAAGGAATTGACTTAGGACTCATACTTTCCAGCTCAGGACTGAGACTCTCTTGAGAACACCATAAAATCTGAGACAGTCACATAGCATTCCTAGATGAAAATGGCTGCTGGCTGTCACTGCTTAAATAATGCTTCCAATGCAGAGTCTAAGAAGCAGGTACAGAATTAAAGACTGCCTCACAGAAAAGCACAAGATATCTTCAGTATAAATACTGCAAGAGGCAAAACTATATTGATCTTAGATACAAATTCACCACTTACATTCAAAGTAAACTTTGTAAAATTACCTTACAACTCTGTAGAAAACACAGAGGTTTATAATTAGAGTACGTGTGACAGACTAGAGAACACTTCAATGCAGCAATGCTATTTCAGAATAGATAGTTCAACCAAAAAGAATATTGCTTTGTATCACAAAGTCTGTGCAGGCTTATCCAATTGTAGGCAGATAGACGATTCCTTCTATTGAGCTCATGTAGATTTCACCCAGTCTCTGAGGGTTGAGGAGCACCACCATGCTTTGGTAAGAAATGCAATACCATTAGTTTGGTCAGGGTCATCATACAACACAAACAAGCTTCCAGAATTACTAATGACAGCATTGTTGGGGTTCAGAATTAATTAATTAATTAATTAATTAATTAATTGTTTAGACTTATTGCCCACCACTCTTATAACTGGCTCATGGCAGGTTACAACAGTCCATGTTAAAAGCCCCATTAAAACCCTATTAAAACACTTCTGGGCATTCATCCAGTACAGAACACACTCCTAAGCATTTAAAAACCATGGCAGTCAACAACCCACTAACCCCCAAAAAATCTAATGCAGGAATGGGAGCGCAGATCACATGGGCCCATTATGCACGGCCGCCGAAACGGCGATTTCGGGTCACATGGAAAACGCGGAGGGGGAAGACGCGACGCACACCGGTTATGCATGGGGCGGGGCGCGACGGCGGCAAAACCCAGAGTAACCGATTATGCACGCGGCAATCTCGGCGCCACTTCTGGTTGCGCCCCAGTCACCCGGAAGCTGCGCTTTCTTCCGCATTTCGTGAACGCGGCTTTTTCGGCAGCATGCACCGAAGCTGCGGCCAGTTGCAGCCGGCACCGTGCGTTATCTGTGATTTTAGTCACCGCCATTCCACCCCGAATGTGCGCTAAAACCCCCGTGCATAATGGGTCATGGCGGGTGCTTATGCTCTTAACACTGGGGGGGGGGGCAATCAGATCTTCCTTGCCACACCGGCCTCAACCATAGACCTGTTTTGCAGGCCCTGCGGAACGTTGAAAGCTCCTGCAGTTCAGTCCAGTGTCCTATACGTCTTTGCACAAGTAGGAAAGAGAAAGTCTGGTACACTTAGTGAAGCTATAGTGCACACTTAACTGGCCACAGAAGAGCCTCTTGTGGCACAGAGTGGTAAGGCAGCAGAAATGCTGTCTGAAGCTGTCTGTCCATGAGGTTGGGAGTTCGATCCCAGCAGCCAGCTCAAGGTTGACTCAGCCTTCCATCCTTCCGAGGTCGGTAAAATGAGTACCCATCTTGCTGGGGGGTAAAACGGTAATGACTGGGGAAGGCACTGGCAAACCACCCCGTATTGAGTCTGCCATGAAAACGCCAGCGGGCGTCACCCCAAGGGTCAGACATGACTCAGTGCTTGCCTTTACCTTTACCTTTAACTGGCCTCAGGCTCACAGTCCTGTAACTCTCTCAAGCTTTGAGGCTTGAATAATTAAATATGGTTTTCTCTGCCTTGCTATGTGAACAACTGCATAGGGTTTAGCCTTGCAGTGAAATGAAACACTTTTCCAAAAACAAGAAAACAGAAACAGCTCTACCCTCCCAATAATTTGAACGAGACAGCATGGTGTTTTGGCTTGTCCTCATCTGCAGTGTTCATTTTAGAGCAATAAAAATGCTATGCAAAAACTCATAATCCAGAATTTTGGCTGAACATTTGACACCTGTCAGAACAGCACAGAAAAAGAACCCTTTGGCTTCATATACTAATATTCACACACCAATCATTTCATAAACGGTGTTCTCTTGCCACTGTGTTATCCCTTCTGTGGGGCAATATTCTTTTCCATGAGAGAAAAAGGCACTATTGCATAAAACTGTACTGACTCAGGAAAGCAACTATAAATCTCTGGTTTCTCTAGACAGACTGCTACAAGCACAAGAGCTTTAAAATAACTAGTTCTTAAAGTTCAAAAAATTATATATATCTGAAAGCTATATGTGTATACCCACAGATACCTAACTATGAAGAAAGAAGGCAAGACAAAGCTATCACTCTAATTCTGTCACACAATTGTTCTGACTTTTATATAATGTCAACAGAACAGTCGTCAGACAGTTTTCAAAGCTCCCTGTTATTGACAGAAGTTCTTGAACCCAACATAAGAATATACAAAAAGAGACCCATAGTAAGGGAAAGCCATTTCATTTATTTGAATGTAGACACTGTCTTGATTTCTTCATTGAGTACAAAGAAAGGACTTGTTTTATTTGGGAAGCTAAGGTACTGAATATGATAGAATAGATTAGATAGAAAGATATTCATACACCAAGTAAAATTCTTGATGGCAGTGATATTTAGGGAATAGGTTCTGCATCAATAATACATACAGATAATGGAAGAATTTTCTATTCAGGTTGGTTGTGGACATTAGGGATTTTGCTTAGGGTTGTCAGCTCTAGGTTGGGAAAGACTTAGTGCATTTCCGCACATCATCAAAAAATAGCGTTACGCCAGCTGAATAGTGTAGTGCTAAATATTATCGTGCCTCCCGGCCACTGCACAACTTTTTGCAATCTTGCTCAAGTCTGCTGCCATTTCGCACTTCTTCCCCTCCACAAGTGCTGCTGGAAATGTTGGAAGAGAGCAATACGGTTTATATGCAACTCTCTTCTTCCTGTCAATCAAGCCAGGCAGCCAATCCCCTTCCTCCATGTTTTAAAGGGCCCACGAAGCTCGCTAATTTCTTTTTCAATTCATTCATTCATTTAAATGCCTATGCATCTTACCACCCCTTATGGAATCACGAGTCTTGATACTTAAAAAAAATAATCTCCCCTAACCTTTCTAATGTCTCCTTGAATTCCAAGGAGGAAAGGCAGAATATAAATCTAATATATACCAGAAAATCAGCCATGAAGGCAATATGTAAACTGGAAACTCAAAAAGTAAAAACAAACAAAAAGACTCTAATGGTATGGTATGGACTGAGTTTTCATGGAGTTTTTATGACCTTAAATATACAAATAAATTTTCAGGCGATAATGAAGTAGTCATGTTATATATCATTTACCTGAGGATAGCTTATAGTTCAATAGTAATACTGGCCACATTTTGGATACTTAAATCTGGTGGGATCTATTGCAAAAGAAGGTAATATATACATACACACACACACAAACATATACATATGGGTAAGTCAAAACATATACATGCAGACACACCTATATACATGAAGGTAAGTCAAAAAGTATTGCTACAAAATCATGAAAACCTTTATTAACAAAAAGATCAAAATTGGATGCTATTATTTCTTGACATATCTTTCATCTAGCTCTAAATACTTCTAAACGTAATGTTTCCATCTCTATAACCCTTCCTTGAAGAATGTTGTGCTTTTCAATGTACACCATATCAAAATGGCAGTTATGGCATCCTCAAGTAATTCAAATAATTATCCTTTTAAATATTCTTTGGGCTTTAGGAACAAAAGATATCTGAAAGGGCAAAATCAGGGCTGTAGAGTTGATGGGGTAAGGTTTCCCAATGAAATTTTCATACACAGCAATTTCTGCCCTTGAAGAATGAATAGGTACATTGTAATGAAAGAAAACGCTTGCTATTTTTCTCACCAATGCAGTTTTCAGTTTTAGAATCATAGAGTTGGAAGGGGCCATACAGGCCATCTAGTTTGCAGCCGTGCATGGTGCAAAGGCGCATGCGCGGTAGCGCATGCACAACATGAGCGGCCGGCCGATTGCCCTCCCCGCCGCAGCCGGTCCGCAGCCTCAAAAAGGTTGCGGACCACTGTCCTAAAGCATCCAAGAAAAGTGTGTATCCAACTTTTGCTTGAAGACTGCCAGTGAGGGAGAGCTCACCACCTCCTTAGGCAGCCTATTCCACTGCTAAACTACTCTGACTGTGAAAATTTTTTTCCTGATATCTAGCCTATATCGTTGTACTTGTAGTTTAAACCCATTACTGTGCGTCCTTTCCTCTGCAGCCAATGGGAACAACATCCTGCCCTCCTCCAAAGGACAACCTTTCAAATACTTAAAGAGGGCTATCATGTCCCCTCTCAACCTCCTTTTCTCCAGGCTGAACATTCCCAGGTCCCTCAACCTATCTTCATAGGGCTTGGTCCCTTGGCCCCAGATCATCCTCGTCGCTCTTCTCTGTACCCTTTAAATTTTATCTATTTCCTTCTTGAAGTGAGGCCTCCAGAACTGCACACAGTACTCCAGGTGTGGTCTGACCAGTGCCGTATAAAATGGGACTATGACATCTTGTGATTTTGTTGTGATGCCCCTGTTGATACAGCCCAAAATGGCATTTGCCTTTTTTACCGCTGCATCACACTGCCTGCTCATGTTTAGTTTAACAGAAGAAGAAGAACCTATCCCGGGCTATATTAAACAATTTAACAATAAATACAAATAAACGTTTCTTATCTCTTCTTATATTTTTATGTGTATAAGCACAACCAGAACGGCCTCTAGATTAAACCGTTTTCAATTTTGTTTTCCTCAGTGGTTGTCCTTCTAAAATACAAAAGCATACAATTAATACAGGCTTATCAACCATTTTTACAAAACAGAAGAGAACATATTTAACTGAACATAGTCATTATTCTAGTCTACAATAGTACATACCTCCTATAATTTTTATAAATATACAGTCATTGTTTCTTTAATATATATATAAATCAAAAGCCAGCTTTTTGGCTATTATCGTAAAACTTATAAAAATTATACTAAAGGGCCAAGTCTTACCTTTAAATTATATTATATATATGTGGCCTTTGGCTCTCAGGTTTGGGGAGGTCCTCAAACCTGAGAGCCAAAGGCCACATATATATAATATAAATTAAAGGTAAGACTTGGCCCTTTAGTATAATTTTTATAAGTTTTACGATAATAGCCAAAAAGCTGGCTTTTGATTTATATATATATTAAAGAAACAATGACTGTATATTTATAAAAATTATAGGAGGTATGTACTATTGTAGACTAGAATAATGACTATGTTCAGTTAAATATGTTCTCTTCTGTTTTGTAAAAATGGTTGATAAGCCTGTATTAATTGTATGCTTTTGTATTATAGAAGGACAACCACTGAGGAAAACAAAATTGAAAACGGTTTAATCTAGAGGCCGTTCTGGTTGTGCTTATACACATAAAAATATAAGAAGAGATAAGAAACGTTTATTTGTATTTATTGTTAAATTGTTTAATATAGCCCGGGATAGGTTCTTCTTCTGTTACAATAATTTTGAACCGTCCCTTTCTTTTCGTGGTGTGCTCATGTTTAGTTTACAATCCACAAGTTTTCTTAAAACTTCTTTAAAATAAACCTCTGTGATTGTCCTGTGTCCTTTGAGAAAATCATTTTGTTTTGAAATAAGTGTTTTGTTTGGCATAAACCTATTTATGTATGAACTGGAACCCTAGTAGTAAACATTTTGACTTACCCTCATGAGTGTGTGTATGTGCGTGCCTGGGTATACAGGTGCTTCTTTTATCATTTTAAGATTTTTTAAAACCACCCTTAATACATACACACACACTATCATCTGTCTGTCTGTCTGTCTGTCTGTCTGTAGGGTGGTTTTTAAAAAATCAAAAAATGATAAAAGGAACACCTGTACCTTAAAGAAATGTATTTTTGCAGTGGTTGTTGCTAGGTAACCACAGTATTCCAGGTTTCAGTTTCTGTCAGTAGAAGGCAAGAGGGGGCAGCAGGCAGAAGCCTTTCCAGTTCTACTGTGTCCTTTCTGGAGAATTTATGAAGTCTAAAGAGTGCAGCTTTGGGGAGGGGAGAGGCCTCAGCATGGGATAATGCCACAGAGTCTAACCTCCAAAGCAGACATTTTCTTCAGAGTGATAGATGACTGGAATTTAGTTATCCAGGTTGCTGTCTCTAGGCCTGGCAGCAAGCTCTGGGTGACTTGATACCACCTGACTTGCATGACTTGCATGACTATTCAACAGCAGCCACCAATGTGGTATAGCAGTTAGAGCTAGAAAGTAGGGTCTGAGAGACCCAGGTTCAGATTCCCATCTTGCTGTGAAAGCTGATTGGGTGGTTTTGGACCAATTGCATATTTTCAGCCTAACCTACCTTATGGGGTTGTTGTACAGACAAAAGGAAAAGCAGGAGGATCACATAAACTGCTTTATTCCCCATATTTATAAAGACCATAGTTTTCCTAAGTAGAGGCTGCAGAGAGGTTGGACAGCGGAAGACAAAGGGGCAGATAAAGGTAGATTGGCTGTTGGGTAGGAAGGAGAAAGGATCACCAACTCCAGGGTAGGCAATTCCTAGAGATTTGGGGGGGGGGGTGAAGCCTGAACAGGAGGTTGAAGGAGGGATCATAGAAGGGGAATATGTCATAGACTGCAATTTCCAAAGCAGCCATTTCCTCCAGGGGAACTAGAATTGTCAACATTTGGGTGGGGGCTGGAGATCACTTGGAATGACAATTGCTTTCCATAAGACAGAAATCAATTCCTCTGGAGAAAATGGCTGCTTTTGAGGGTGGACTGTACAGCACTATACCCTGATGAGTTTGCTTCCTTCCCGAAACATCATCCAATCAAGGCTCTACCCCCACCCCAAATCTCCAGGAATTTCTTAACCTAGAGCTGAAATAACGGTAATGACTGGGGAAGGCACTGGCAAACCACCCCGTATTGAGTCTGCCAAGAAAACGCTAGAGGGCGTCACCCCAAGGGTCAGACATGACTCGGTGCTTGCACAGGGGATACCTTTACCTTTTACCTTTAGAGCTGAAAACCTTAAGGGGAAATTGATCTAGCTGGGAGATCAGTTGTGATTTCTGTAGAGCCATTTCCATTAGTGCTGCTGTGGAGGGGAGGGAGCAGGTAAGCAAGCAGATGGGAGACTGATGGATGCAAAAAGAGAGAGTGATGGAATGGAAGGTAAAGAGAGAAGTGACAGGCATGGAGGAAAGAGTGTAAGAGTATGAGTGACATGAGATAAAGAGTGAGAGACAGAGAAGTAGGAGGAGAGGGGAGGGGAGGAAGAAAAGGTGGGGGAAAAGGGATAGCCACTCCCACAGGTTTCTTGCAGGTCCTCCTCACTTGTATAAACATGGAAAACCTTGCTTCATTGGATTAGTACTGACCTAGACAGTATCCATATTGCCCCTTCCAGGGCAAAGATTTTATGACATACACTTGTGTTTTTTTTTCTAAATTCCCCTTAAGGGGGACACATGCTATCTATTGCTAACATTTCAGAAAACAGTTTTAAAAGAACAATGCTCCCACAAGTGAATTCAATGTTAATTAATGAACACAAATAGTTTAAAAGCACTTGGCATAAGAATTCTGTCCTACATGACCTCCCACCTAGCTGCACTTCCAAGGGAATGGGGTTATCAGGGGAAGGGTCAAACCCATGACAATAGCATTAATGGAAAGTCGGCCATGCTCAGTTTGATGGGCCAGAAATTGCCTTTAAGCTATCTAAATGCATTTTTCAGTCGGTACCAGGCCGTGGCTCCTCCCTGGCTTCTGCCTAAGGGGCTGCCCTGCTACTCTGCTGCCGGCTCATCTTTGGTACTCTCTGGTGGCCGCCATGGCTGGGGCTCCCCCTCGGCATGGCACTGCGCAGCTGCTGCTGGCAGCACCTCCCAGTGGGCGGCAAGAAGTCAAGGGCGCTGGCAGGAAAGCAAATGGAGCAGGGGCTCAGGCAGTGGCAGCGACATCCCTCGGCAAAAGACTACCCGCCCCCGGCCTCAGTAAATTTGTCAAGCGTTGACCGGTCCCCAGTGAAAAAAAGGTTGGGGACCATTGCTATAGAGTGCTTTCTAGCACATGGTGCTGTCATGTAGCATTATCAACAATTAAAGATAGACAACACACGGGAAAGTCAATGCATGATGTATAATACGTTATTATCCAATGTCTCTTCAGCATAACAATTGTCTAGGTCTAAAAACAAACAAGTTAAAAAGCACAATAGATACTGCATCCTTATTTCAGGTGAGATGAGTAGCAACCTGAGCAATGGCATACTCTGTGGTACCAAATTTGTAGAATGCCCTCCCCAGGGAGAATAGTCAACACCTGCTTTCCTCTACCATTATCTTCTGCCAGATGACATTTTTGTTTCACTTGGTCTTCCCTTATTGACCCTTTTTCGTAATTATGTTTACACACACACAATTGGAAGCTTGCAAGGACTTGCAGGAGTTCTCATTTCCCCCTCACCCAGTATTTCCTCTTTCCCTTTCCTGAAAGCCCCATAGCATTTCTCCTTTTCCTCCTCTCCTTCTAGGATTGCCAACCTGGAGATGTCTTGGAATCACAACAGATCTTCCAACTACAGAGATCCTTCCCCTTAGGGTTGCCAACTCACATTTACCTGCTCTTCTGTCTTAAGCTGCCCCTCTTCCCCCACACCCTGGTAACCTCTATCTAGGAAATCCATAGCCCAACCTAGGAAAACTACTAGGTCACGCCCACTTGCATGGTAGAGAGCCCACAGAGACATTTGGGGTGGCACCACACTTTCCTCTTCATTCCCTGTCCACATTATTTCCTCTTTCCCTCCTCCTGGCAACCCCCATATCCTCTCCCCATTGCCTGCCTCATTCTTTCCCTTTCTGCCATTCACCAACCAATTTTATTTGCCTCCCATCTTCAGCTATATTTATTATTTACTTAATTTATGTTCCATCTTTCTCCATCTTATATTATTCTTCTCTCCTCATTTTTATCCACACAAAAGCCTATGAGGTAGATTAGAAAGTATGTGATAGATCCAAAATCACTCTGTGAGCAGCAAAATGGGTAGTTGAATCTGGGTGTCCCGGATCCTACTTAGAAGCTTACACACTGGCTTTCATAGGGCGGCTGGTGTTGAACAGTAGCAAGCAGCTAGACCTAACTGAGTCATGCAAGTCAGTAGGTATCAAGTCACCCAGGAATTGCTTCCAGGCCTAGGGTTGTCAGCGTCCAGGTGGTAACTGGAGATCCACTAGAATTACAACTTCATTCTAGACAACAGAGATCTGTCCCTCTGGAGAAAATGGCTGCTTTGTAGGGTAGATTCTATAGCATTATATCATGCTGAGACTTCTCCCCTCCCCAAACCGTGCATTCCTTAGACTTCATCACAACATCTCCAGGAATTTCTCAACCTGGAACTACCAACCCTAAATAGGCCTGGTCCCAAAGGGTCCTCCCTCAAAAAAGCCAAAATAGGCCTGGATGGGTCCTCCTTGAGAGAACCAAGCTTGGAATACTGTGGTTGTTTAGCAACAGCCACTGAGGGAATCTGTTCCTTAATGCTATAGGTGCCTCCTTTATCATTTTGGGTTTCTTTTAAATCCTCATTTTTTAGATGCTGTTATTCATGTTGTTATTCATGTTGTGTTGTGAACTGTTAGTTGATATATTGTGTTATGATGTTCTATTAAAATGTATATGCTATAGATTGTTATGTTTCGTGTAAATTTATGCAATTTTCCATGTAAACCGCACAGAGCCGTAAAGAATGGGCGGTCTAAAAATCCAAATAAATAAACAAATAAATAAATAAATAAATAAATAAATAAATAAATAAATAAATAAATAAATCCTGGAGCCCTTTTCAGGTTTGTAGAAAGATCTATCTTGACCATTTTCAATTCCAGTCACCAAATTTAAATATCCAATTTTGGCCAACTTGGCTGTGTGTACATGTGTAATTGATCAGTTTTTAATATTTTCAAATGTTTACTGCCCTGAGAGCCCAAATTGGGTGGAAATGTACCAGTGTGCATGACCTTTGCATTCCTCAAGGTAACGGAAACAAAATGGGTAACCCTTCCCATGTGGAATAGGCTTCACTATATTACTTGAGATTCAGTTGGAAAGCAGTTCCGCAATACATTCCCATCCCCTCATATAAAATGGAGGAATGATGCATCAGATGACACTGAACAATTTACTTTTTATTTTTCACATTTCATTCTCATAAATATATACTATTACAAGATGTAGCATTACAGGGTCTATTTCATTATTATTTGGCACATTATGCAGAACCAAACCCAAAGTTTCAATCAGGCCTACCAGAGCTCTCTCTTTGCAGCTTACCTGGCTTCTCCTTTTCCCTCTTGACCTCATAACCAATCTACTAGAGGGTTGCTGTGACCCAGTTTCAGATTCCGACAAAAAGTCTGTACGAAGTGATCAAAAATACTATCTTACATGTTTACTTTAAGAGTAAACTCCCTACATTTGATCACTTAATCTGAACTCTATTAAATTGGCTGTAATACAACAGATGTCATATAAAAGAAAGTGACAAATTTAAAATCAAATTTGCCTATTACCTCAAAGGCCTTCCAGAATAACAGTCCTAGTAGCTTTCTAACATCTAAGCAAAGCTAATCTCATGAATGAAATAGTATGAGAGAGGAAATGGTTTCCACTGTTATATGTAAACTAGATTTAAAGCCCATTTTATTTCTGAATGAAATGGGCACTAGGCCCCCCCCTCCCCGGGGAAGCCTTCGCAGGGCAAAGGCTTCCTGGGGCCTGCTGCACTGCACCTGGAGGCTCCGGGGCTGGTGCGTGGGCGTGGGTGGCAGGGCCAATCCCTGGCAAAGGCTTCCCGGGACCTCGCATGAGGCGGCAGGAGGCTTCAGGCAGCGTCAGCAGGCCTCAGCAGTAGGTGCCATCCCCACCGAAGCCTTTGGTCCCCCCTACCACGTGCCTTCGCCATCAGAGATGCGGCGGCCCTGGCTCTTCGCATGCCTCGCAGCCTCTTGGGCGCAGCCTCCCCACCGAGGAAGTGGCTTCGGGGCCGGGAAAGAGGCAGGGGCTATGCGTCAGAGACGCGGCAGCCCTGCCTCGTTCGCATCCCCAAAGCCTCTTTGCCGGCCGCTGTCAGCCAAGGAGGCGGCTTTGGGGCCGGCAAAGAGCGAGGTCCGGCAGCCGTCCCTTCCTTGCTGCCTGCCGGCCGGCCGAGGCCCGCAGCCTACCTGTCTTGTCCACGGGCAGGCTGGTAATGGCGGCAGTCAGCTGAAGGCAGCCAACGTTGGGGGGGGTGCGCTGCGCATGGCTCGCAATTGGTCCCTTGGTGCCAGACTGACAATCAGAGGGCCCAATTTTCAGGTGCTTCGTGCCTACCGTTTGAGCCCTCCGATTGTCAGTCCGGGGTAAGGAGCCAATCAGCACCTTTCATCATCCTGGACAAGGCCCGCCCTCAAAGCCCTTACTGCTTTATTTTATCCACTCCACAGGAGCGGTTAAAGATGTGAGATTTGGTTGTCTGGCACTGGAAGTATGGGTTTTTTGGTGACTTGGTTCAATTCCTAGCTACAGATATCATTATCAAAAATGGTCAGAACATGACTGTAATGGCTGGACAGATTCATATAGGAGGCAATTCCAAGCAATATAGAGCTTTAAGGTTGATATAGAATATAGAGCTTTAAGGCACCTTGAATTGGGTATGGAAGCAAACTTGTATACAGTTGCAGAGGCACAATGAGAAAGCATCGCCTGCAAATATTGCTATCAGATACAGATAATCCGCTAACTAGCAAAGTAGCGAAATTTGCGTGGCTAGCTTTAAGAATTAGTAAGATTGGGTCACTCATGTATAGCTATAATAGATCCACAGAACTTCTTATGTTTTTGGTTAGTAGATATTATCGCACGTCTCTTAATCTTGTCTTTTGTTTTATATTTTAACAGCTTTACTAGTTTTATTGCTTTTATGGCTCATTTTATCCTTGTAAAATAGTCAATGGCAGTTAATGCTTCTAAATGTTGGCTTTTATGGTGGAGAAGTTTTAAGTTTTATTGTTGATGCATTTTTAACCTTTTAACCTTGTATACAGTTTAATTGAAACAAGTCTAGAGTGATACAGTCTCTACAACCCACTTTGTTCAACATTCTTGCTGCAGCAGTGCATAATAACTATAGTTTCTGGGCACTCTCCAAAGGCAGCCACAAACAGAGCATATTGCAGCAATTTAAGCTAGATGTCACCGGACATACATCACTGTGTCACCAGGTGCCTTGTGAGGAATGACCCTGCCCCACCCACTGTTGCCCGCTCTCTCCATAGTGAACAGCAGGAGAAAAATGGGGGAAGGGAAACACTGCAGCTGATATTTGACATAATTCCCAAAGGAAAACCTAGAAGTAACATCACTGCCCTCCCCTTTAGGGTTGCCAAGCAGGAGCTTCAGTAGCAGGGACATGGTGTGTGTGTGCAGAATTGTGTGCACTAAGATGTCACTTCTAGGGAAAACCAAGAATTGATGTCAAGTAGCTCTGGGGATTGCCAGAAATGTTATGATTTAAACCAGTGGTCCGCAACCTTTGTCAGGCTGCGGACTGCTGCGCCGGGGTGCGGGGAGAGGGCGAACCGGGGCCCCGCGCGTGCGCGGCAGCCCCGGCGCAAATGTGCATGCGTGGACTTGCCATGCGTGCGTGTTTGCTCCCCCGCCAGACGCAAACGCGCATGCGCGGCAAGTCTGCATGTGCGCGTTTGTGCCGCCGACATGCCGGTGGCCGCAGCTCCCTCTCCCCGCCCCTCCAGGCCGCAAGGAAATCGGCCGCCAAAGCGGCCGATTAGCTTGCGGCCTGACAAGCTTCTCTTCCCGCCCCCTCCCAAAGCAAGAAGCTTGCCGGGCCGCAAGCTGATCGGCTGCTTAGGCGGCCGATTTGCTCGCAGCCTGGTGAGCTTCTCGCTGTGGGGGGGGGGCGGGAAGAGGGAGCCACAGCCCAGTGCCGAGCCCTTCGCGGCCCGGGGGTTGGGGACCATTGATTTAAACCATAGAGTTTCCAGAAATTCCTAGATCTACTCAGAGCAATGAGTAATGTCAATGGAGGTCCTCCCACTATAGCAGGAAACCTGGTAACCCTGCCTCCCACAGCACTCTAAGAACTGATAAAATCTCTAGGGTACTTACTATAAAGTTTTTCAAATTCTTATAGTACTCAGAAGTGACGTAAAATTGGTGAAAGGTGCATCTGGCTACCTCTGCATCTGATTATCCAACTGAAGGCTCAAGCTCCCCCTAAGCTGTGACTCTGTTTCTTTAGGGGAAACACAACCCCATCCAGAAAGAGGGGATTTAAATAACTGGCTACTAGCAACTTAGAGAGGGTCTTAGGGTTTTATGGTTTTAATTTTAAAAGAATTATTGATAGAATTATATTGATGCTTTTACTTGCATATACTATTATTGAAGAGCCTCTTGTGGCGCAGGGTGGTAAGGCAGCAGAAATGCTGTCTAAAAGCTGTGTGCCCATGAGGCTGGGAGTTCAGTCCCAGAAGCCGGCTCAAGGTTGACTCAGCCTTCCATCCTTCTGAGGTCGGTAAAATGAGTACCCAGCTTGCTGGGGGGTAAACTGGGGAAGGCACTGGCAAACCACCCCGTATTGAGTCTGCCATGAAAAAGTTGGAGGGTGTCACCCCAAGGGTCAGACATGACCTGGTGCTTGCACAGGGGATACCTTTACCTTTTTACTATTATTGATGTAAACTGCCCAAAGACAACAGGCTCAATAGGGGCAGTCTCTAAATAGAAAGAATAGAAAGAATAGAAAGAATAGAAAGAATAGAAAGAAAGAAAGAAAGAAAGAAAGAAAGAAAGAAAGAAAGAAAGAAAGAAAGAAAGAAAGAAAGAAAGAAAGAAAGAAAGAAAGAAAGAAAGAAAGAAAGAAAGAAAGAAAGAAAGAAAGGAAGGAAGAAAGAAAGGAAGAAAGGAAGAAAGGAAGAAAGGAAGAAAGGAAGAAAGGAAGGAAGAAAGGAAGAAAGGAAGAAAGAAAAGACCATCCAGACTTTCCATTGGCACTTTCAGAAAGATTTGAAGGACAAGGACCAGTATTCTGGTGTGCTGCTTTAGGATTCATTTTTTTTTTAATTCCATACTTAAACCATAGAGTTTTTGGCAAATCCTAGAGTGTTACCTTTGATGTCTTACCACCATGTGATGATATGATGCTATTGTGCCCACTCCACTCTCCTTCTCCTTTCTCTTCCCTTTTCCTTCCATTCTATGCCCATACACACACACACACACACACACACACACACACGGCAACTCCATCAACAAAATGAATAGCCTGAAGGTGAATGAAGACAGCTGTGGGTGGGAGGTTGGTTATTTATTAATCATTGTTTTATTGTTTCTATTGATGTTTCTCTTTTATAATACTGTAAACCACCCTGAGCCTGTCTATGGGGAGGGGTGGCATGGAAACCTAAATATAAATAAAATAAATAAATAAAATTTTCCTTTGGCACAGCTGGCAATGGAGGAGACACCCAGCGTATCTCCAACCATAGCAGAAGATCTGACATGCCTTGCTTCTACCTACCAGTAACACCTCTGCCTTGTCAGAGTTATAGGATCCCCTAAAATCTCAAATTTAGAAGAGAGTTCTGTTCTAATATGTTTGAGAGCCACTGGTGCATGGAGATGCAAGTCTAACTCACTGTAGATGGAAAAGATAAAACCTTGTACAGTCAGTCACCTTGCCCTTGGTAAGCCATGTTGATAGATGCTGAACACCATAGAAGAAATTGCCTTTCCAGTGTCATCTGACAGAATTGAGGTTAGTGTTATATTACAAGAATAGCTGTGTGAGAAATTTAAAATGAAGAAGAACTAGGCTGTCCAGGAATACCGAAGATTTTGCCAGTAGGACTTCATTAGAAACAATATATACATTAGTATGCTGATCCATGTTACTTCTGTATTGATTTCATTTTTGATTGAAGTAGCTACATCCAAAATAAAACTGGATACAAGTGAAAGGAGATTTAATGAAACACTGAAATACTGCAAGGTATTTTTACTGTCTGCCTTTTCTGTGTTTGGACCCATAACTGCCAAGCTTTTCAACAAGTAGATATGATGATAGCTTTTAGTGGACCATCTTCTGTTGATAAGAGTTTACAACCTTTCAGGTTTCCACAAAATGATCCTTCAGGCAGAGCCAAGATTCTCACAGATAATACTGGTAAGAGTCTCAAAGTGCTGCAGGAAGGACATACCTTTATTAAATCCACAGTCTTCCCTATTACTGCTCAGTACATGGAGCAAGCACATATTAAACAAAGTTTGAGCCCAGTTGCACCTTTAAGATCAACAAAGTTTTATTCAAAGAATAAGATTTCATGTGCACAAACAGTTCCTCAGATACAAAGTATGCTTGCACACAATAGCCTATATCTTGAATAAAACTTTGTTGTTCTTAAAGGTGCCACTGGACTTAAATTTTGGTCTACTGCTTCAGACCAATATGGCAATAATTGACCAGCTATCATATTGTTCTAGCTTCACAGCATCCAAAAATGTGGTATTAGCCATTCTGTTTCCCTACACCCTGATGACAGGGAATCTGTACAAACACAGAAAAAGGTCTAAAGAGAATTTTCTATTAACATGAAGATGCAACAGAAAATAACTTGGGATTAATGAAAACACAAGGAATGACAAACAAGAGCAAACATTTAAAGATTACTCTGTGTTTTTATGGTCACCATAGTAAGGCTGATAACCAACTCCTTGCCATTTTGAATTGCCTCTCAGAGGAATTAATATCTGTGACTGAACTAGGAACTGAACCAACAAGCAAGCAAACTATGTTGCCAGACAATAGGATTAGTTAACCAGTTCTCACATTTATGGATAACAGTAGAAACCTTTACTCTTCCATAGTAAGAGAAACAGCTCTCTATTCTTTAGGAAATGATACAAGTTATTTCATCTTAAAAGATAAATAACCTTTCTGTTCTACAAAACAAGGCATACATTTCCTTAGTTATAATACTGGTATCAATTTATACTTGTTGCATCTGATGAAGTGGCCTTTATCCCATGAAAATTCACACAAGAATTACTTTAATCTTTAAAGTTCCGCAGACTTCTTCCTTTTTTTCCACTGCTACACATCTCAGGAATATATGTTTGAATTATGTTATACTAGTTCCATTACATTACTTCCCATAAATAGTTCATAGAACAGGACAGCAGCTTCCCTAATCACCAAATGTTGTACCGGATCTTTTTTCAGTACCACAAATCTACATGGTATCATGCAGAGGCTTCTGACATATCTCCACAAGATCCTGCTTTTATTCACCATCAGTTAGCCAATGCCTAAAAGTATTTAAAAGGAAAAAAATCAGCACAGAAGAGCAAAGCCTTTAATCCTATTTTTGTACACAGGCATACCCACACACAAAAAGCAACTTGTCAGTCTGATAGATACCACCCAACATGCCTGACAGAATGGGCCTGTTCCAATCTGGGGGTTTGATTTTTTTTTTAATCTCAATGAGAAATTCTACATTAGACAGCAGGCTGAGCCAAGCCTTCCTTAGCTCAGCTTAAGATGATTAAAACCATGCTACCCAGGAAAAGAGAGATAATATGAAATGCCAGAGGTTTTACCAGGGCACAAAATGGGGGAACTGATATGCAAAACCACTGTGAAAAATTTAAATCGTATCTGAGTTTCAGCTATCCAACTGCAAATACAGTAATCATTCTGTATGCTGCAGGCAAGAGGGCCTACTGTAATGGAAATAGCTCTAAAACTAGAAGACAAAGCCAAATACTTAAGGAATGTGTACATATCACACACACACACACACATGCATATGCATATATCTTGTTCATAAATGTAGAGAAGCAATTCAGCAAGAACATGTAAAAAGTAAGAGTGTTTCTAATCAGACTTAACACTGCTTTCAGGTGATGCAGTATCCCTTAAATATTCCTTTAAAAAACCCTCAGAGGTTTATCTCCTAAACCTCATTGCCAACTGAGATGCTGTAAGTACATTGAACTGCATTTTCCCCACTTTTCCAAAATATGCTATCCTTGACTCTTCCTTTCCTCTGCCTCCCCCATTGCACAGTTTAGCTATCTTCTTGAGACCAAGGACCATTTATATTTTTCTAAGAAATTGTTTAAGCCCCATCTACATCATTGGTGCTGTATAAATAAACCAATGTATGCATACAATTAAAAAAACATTGTATGGAAAATATTTCATATTTGGAAACATGCTGAGAATCTTATTTTGTTGTAGAAATTTAATTCTGACAAATTCTTTGAAACTGTTCTTTGTGACCTACTTCAATAACTTGAATTTGATTTCTAAATCATGGGTCATTTGAATGAGGTTGGCACTTGGAAATAATTCAGATGGGATTGTGTATTCCTTCTTCTGTATTATTTCTGCTTTTAAGTATTAAATTGTACATTGATGTGAGCCCAGGAGAGCAGAAGTTGCAGTATAGCTCTCATGTTAAAGGACATAAGCCAATAGTCATACATCCACTTCCAATAACCAGTCGTGCCTGTCTCTTCTTTCAGAAAGTAACAACGAAAGCCAAAACAACAAAGTGGCAAATCAAAATCTGTATTTTTTAAATTTGTTTTCAGCTACAATATCAGCTGAGATTCATTCATATACACCCAAGTCATATGGTATTTATGATTACATTTTCCTCAACTACTACCTCACATAAAATATCATCATAATTCCTACTGGATCAATCCTCTATTGATTGCACCACACTCTGACAATCAGTCACCTCAACAAGTGTTTTTGAAGCTTCAGAATACAGGATCAGGCCCATGGTGGTAATACTACTATCATGACTAAACAAGAACTAATAAGAAATTATGACATGTATTTCAACAATTTTTACTTAGTAGGATTTACATCGGAATGTATACAGCATGTCTGTGAGAATGGCAATATTTATAAACTCTACACCAGCCTACATACTCTCTGTAATGTAGTTTCAATTTAGACATTCACAACTACAAAAAATACTTCCCTTTTAAGTTGGAAGTGTTGTTACAAATTCAGTATCTGAGAAGTACTGAAACAAAAACTGGGGTGATTTCTATTATTCACGCAGGGAGATGGGGACTTCTATAGGATTGCTTGCTTGAGTAAGGAGTACTCATGCACATAGGAAGTCTGCAAGATCAAACTCTAAACATTTAGCACTGGACACGTGCAAACATCTTGTCTACCTCAACACAGGTAGAAACCTTGGGAACTTTATATCCCAGTGGAATCTGCATGAATGTTTGCCAGCAAAAGAGCCCAGCAGCTCTGACCGACAGCTCAGTCTCAGAGGTCAACAGTATGTGGAGGCTCAGAAGAATGAATGCAACATTGCACTGCAGAACTGGAAGAGTCCATGTGATGTAGTAGGTATAATAATAATAATAATAATAATAATAATAATAATAATAATAATAATTCAGGAACTTTGTGGAAGGGGGCCTTCAGCAAGCATTTGACTACAGTGTTTCCAAAGGAGAGCCAAAAATGGTCTGTGGGGAAAAGAGCCCACATTGCATCCTGAGATGAGTTTATGAGCATCTTTCAATGACAGGTATGTCCTTCAGCAGGTCATATACATTTAAAATATTGTGTTCAATCCCACCATTGACCACATTTATTGTATCACAGGGGAATGGCAGTAAATTAAGCCCTATATGAAGCTCACATCCAATATAGTCAAACAAAATACCAACCAGAAGCAAAGGTCATCTTTACTAATATTGGCTCAAGTAACCGAGACATTTCCCTGGTTAAAGAAGCAGATGTCAAATACACTGCCAAACTTCATGTGTCATAACAAAAATACTGCAGATTTGTACATTTTACACTGTTACCATGCCTCAGAAAGATTTAAGGGAAGAGATTTTGAGATAGTGCAGCATTTATGAGAATCTTCCTAACAGCAATTTACTACTGAAAGATATTTGGCATATTGCCTTTCACCTTCCCATCTCATAAGATACTTTCTAAGGTTCTGGCTCAGCAGACTAGAATCAAAGTGTGTCAGTTCAAGCATCACAATGGTACCAATGATAAGAATAAAGCATCCTTGGACAGCCTGCAGCTTTACACCTTTTAATGCAATACTAGTTTGTCCTAGAATTTCCGTAGATATCCCTACATTGCAGAGATAGTGCAGGTGCACCTGTACACCATAAAAGCAGTATCTGCTTCTCTCTTGGCTGAAATTTTAAATTTCAGCATTTCTTTAACCTAGAAAGGTTTCTATTTATTAACTTTTGTCAATCTTTATTAGGCTTCAACAAATGATGCATTCTATTCATACCAAATATTTTTGAACAAAGAGGGGAAGAAAGGAGGATGAAGCCACATGAAACAAGAGTTTAAAAATAGTAACTAACTGGGCTAGTCACTACTGCCAACCCTTATCCTGAAATCACCTACACAACTCTAGGAATAAATACGTAGCACAATTAAACACGTTCCTCACTATTTAATCCTTTTCAAAACTTTGTGTACAGGATGAGTTCCCCAATGAACTATGCCAAAGCAACAACAACAACAACATTAGCCTCGTTGCGCCAGTTATGGAAAGGTTTCTAAGGTCCATCTTTTGCTGTTTCCAAATGTGAAGAGTAGACGACAAAGCGTGTCTGGAGGCCACCTGGCATTAACACATTCGCAACTTCAGCCCACTACTTTGGCAAGGAGCCGGAGTCGGGCAGAGTTTGGATCCTCGACCGCACCGCGCCGCCGTGTGAACGGACTTGACTGTGCCTGGTGGACACCGGGGAGGACGGGAGCCGGAGGCAGACGGAGCCGCTGAGCCGGCGAGTTTCCCTCCCCCTCGGCCGGACGGGAACGCCGACAGCCGCGCAGCGCCAAGCCGTGCCAAGCGGGCTTGCAGGAGGTCTCTGGAGCGGGCAGGGCGAAAAGGCGCTCCCGTCGCCACCAGACGCAACCCGAGTCAAGTTGCGAGAAAAGCGCCCGCCAGGCAGCCTGAGGCGGCACTTCCCTCCTGCTGCTGCCGCCGCCGCCGGGTGCCTGGCCCGGAAGGCGGCGGGAAGGAGGGGTGGGCGAGGGGCTCTTACTTACGTGTACTGCTGGGGGAAGCTGAAGCCCTCCGCGGCGGGAGTCGAGAGGACGAGGCACAGGAGGAGAGGGCTGCACAGAGCCGGGACGAGGCAAGATGCGCCGCAGGTCTGAGCCGAGAACGCCATGTTTCCATTAAAAATGCAGCGGCGGCACCAACAACTCGCTCTCTCGCGCTGTCTCCCCGTGGCGGCGCTGGGCTGTCGAGGCACCCCTGCTGGGGTTCTGGGCTCCTGCAAGGGTTCGGGGGGGGGGGGGGAGGTGGCCGCTGCCGCTGGGTATCTTCCAGCTAGTCCGGAGAAGCGAGCCAGGCAGCCAAGCAAACGGCGGCGGTCTCTCTCCCCGCACTGAAATGCCACGAGCGGGGCAGTTCTCAGGAGGCTAAGGCGGACGCGGGGGGACGGGGACTGGGCAGCTGGGCTCGGGCTCCCTGCACAGCGAGGCAGGTTCCTGCTGCTGCTGCTGCTGCTGCTACCGCCGCCGCGGCTCGGTCCGGCCCTCACGCGGCGGGCTCTGCTCTGCCGTGACAAACACTGAGCGAATACAAACTGCTACTTTCCCTCAAATAGGCGGCCAACCTTCCCAGCCTCCTCCCCTCGCATCCCTCCGCCTCCCCCTGCTCGCTGCATCCCTCTCTTTTCCTCCCTCTGTTAGGAACGTTCTCCATCCTTGGCAGCCACCACGGCGCATGCTCCTCAGACTGGCGAACGAGCGCTCTCCGTTTCTGGACCATTTGGCTGGGCCCGGGCGGCTGTCCCGCGCCCTGCGCAACGTTCGCGCCTTTCTGCTGGCGCTCGCCGTGCTTTTGCCACCCGGGGCAGGTGTGGTGGGTTGCATCGCAGCTGGGGCGGCCATATGGGGGGGGGACTAAGGATGAGTCCTGCCCCCCCCCTCCCAACACCCAGAAATACGTAGATTCTGCCTCTTCGGATGCCATTTTCAGATGGAGCCCCTGCCGTTTATCTCAGCCGAGCCCTTGGGGTGCAGCCCAACTTGCCGTTCCACTTCACCTGCGTGTCACACCTGCAGACCAAATCGACTTCTCAGGGGCTAAGACATTCTGGCTACCATTATAAGGAATCAATGGGGGAGATGTTCAGCATTTAATGATTAATGGAAAAGCCTATTCTAGCAGCTGCTCTGAGCCCTCAAATTTTAGGGGCATGCCAGTGATAACTGAGTTTTTAAGGACACTTGCCAAAATTGGCAATTTAGATATCCCCGGTGCTATGCACACAATAGATATTGATCCATCTAATTTTAACATTTCAGCCCAGTTCAAAACTTAGCGATAACCAAACATGGGCAGTTACTATACAGAGTTCCCCCCTTCAATTGTGTTGTGACATTCCCACCAATCTCAAATGTGCCCCTTTGTGGCAGCTCATAGTGCCTCAATGAGCAAGCAATGGGCTACTGGTTTTTATAGGATTCTAGAGGCAGCTGATTCCTATATAAGGCACAATGCACAATTTTTAAATAATAGAAATATGTAGTTTATTGTAACATTTAAAATAGTCCAAATGTGGTGATCCATTTCTACCCTCTTTGTTGAGTAAAGAGAGAAGAAACAGAACTTACACGCTATTTAGTACTTTCCAGCAACTGCTGTACATGCAGGAACTTTCAATTTACATGGAAACAAGTCTGTGGGGCTTATTTCAAAGCCATCCCAGGAACCAGTGTTGGTTTAGTGTGTGGCATATTTTAAATCATAAATGTTCTTACTCTGGGCAAAAGCTGTACATAATGCTGAAATTAGTCCAAGTGGCCTGCTTTGCAAAAGAGAATGGGAAATAACACTGCACCATATTTGAACAATTGGATACATCCTATGTTGGATACTCTAGTCCTGAGCAGCATTTGGTAACTCAGTTCATTAGCTGCAGTGACAGGATGATCTGCACTGAGCACATAATGCTAAAACTCTATGGAGGAGAAAGTAAGGGGACAAAGAAAAGACTGACTGGCCATAAACGTGTGTGTGTTAAGTGCTGTCAAGCCACTTTGGACTCATGGTGACCCTATAAATTAATGACCTCCCAAACATCCTTGCTCATGTCTTGCAAAGTGAGGTCTGTAACCTCCTTGATTAGGTCCATCCATTTTATGATTGGTCTTCCTATTTTCCTGCTGCCTTCAACTTTCCCTGCTGCTTTCAGCTTTTCCTTGTATTATTGTCCTTTCCTGTGATTCCTATCTTCTCATGTGACCAAATCACAATTGTCTCAGTTTGGTCAGTTTAGCTTCTAGAGGTAGTTCAAGATTGATTTGATCTAGAACCCACTTATTTGTATTTTTGGCAGTTCGTGTTGGCTGCATAAGTAAGGTATTAAACAAAATTGCAGCATATTCTTTAGGACTAATAGCATTTCCAGCACGAGAACCAATTTAGGTGTTCTGTTCAAAATTAATCCCATAGTGGAATGAATAGCAATATTTAATAGTTAAAACTGGAAGATACGAGATTTCAGTTTGGTCTACTAAATAAACCCACTCCTCCATGGGCAAATGGTACCACTTCGATGATCTGTTCTACAAATTGCCAGAGTGAAGTATTACCTCTGGCAATATGTGCAGAACTTCTTAATGTTCATTTCTCCTGCAGGAATCCTGCAGGAGTCCAGCCGAAACAGAATGGTGATAATACTGAAAATAAAGCATATGATTAAAAAGAATCATTGATTTCAATTATTTATATCTTTAAAATACTTCTATACCACTTTTTATCATACTCAAAGCTTAGGCAAATATAACTATCGTAACTTGGCACAAAAATGCAGTAATGAAAGTACACTGAGATAGGTTCCATCTCCAGTATCCATCCACCTAATTTCTGAAGACAAGGCACCTATAGAAGTTCCTTTGAATATGACCTAAAAGATCAGGGAGATTCATTTGGCAGCCAGCAGTCTTTGTTTCCAAGACTCTGCTCAAAGCCCTACTGGATTCTTGACTTGTGATTTCTTCTTAGGAAAGTCTGGGTATGCCTATTGCAACAAAGAAATAATTTACAATAACCTTTGAGTCTTATTCGTAATATTCTAATTAGAATCTTGCACATAATACTAAATGCATACATGCCAAATAAGGATGCTTAGAACACTGGTGACTGCCTTAGCGGAGGGTATTTTTGCTATCTTTACTGTCTGGCTCCATGTGGTGAGCAGCCTGATTATTTAGCCCAGGGAATGGCTGGGATAAGTTCTTGAAGTAACCTTGCTGAATCTACGCAAACCTAGGACTTATCGGTCTCTGCATAAGAGAGGGCCTGAGAACTGTGTGGGTGCTGCTTGAAGTTCCATGAAAGCAAGGCTGAACATGTAACTCTAAATACTAAATAAAATGAATTATTTAAAATTTTAAAAACTGTTTCCACATGTGTAACCTACAACAGGACAATTATTAGGACTGACTATCAAAGTTCACTTTTTCCAGCAGTATGCATAGGCCTCCTTGGAGTTCTTTATTGTCACTTTTCTTACTACAGGCTAATCTCCCAAGATTCTTACTCCGTTTCTTTTTGCTATAATATGAGTTGCCTTGGATTTCTTCTTTCTGCCTGAAGAGCTACAGCTACTCAAGAGCTAGCAAACCCTGGTAATCTCTTGTCTGCTCAGCAGTGTCAGTTGCAGTGGAACTCACCCATATCCCTCCCAACTGATGAAAACTGGGGGAGACATCAGATGCCAAGAATTAAGAACCTCATACTGGAAAGTCTGGCTTGGCTAAATGAATGTTTGGAATGTCAGAATCATCCACAAGGCTAAAGTAGCAGCCCTGCACACACACATTGGAAGGCCAGAATAAAAAGATCCTTCAGTATATTTGGCTGTTGCTGCTCCTGTTATCAGCCTGGCTTGCTTGAATGTAGAATTGCCAACTACCAGATGGAGCTTGAAGATGTCCCAGAATTATAACTATATCAGATTCTCATGTTTATTCAAATTTCTGATTGTATTAGATTTTTGAAAATGATATATATATTTAATTATACCTGTCTAAGCTGCAGATGGTGAGGGTGAAAATTAAAACACAGTATCTACTTTGTTAGTTATACTTTCATGGACCACTGTGGCATCAACTATTTTTAAGGTGAAGTATAAGAATACTAGGGGCAAAGCCCATTGAATCCAGGAATACAACGGGCACTAGAGCTTGGCGGTGGGAAAAGAAAGGGGAGGAGTTGTCCAGTCTATAAGGGCATGGGGTTGAATGTGTGTGCTGGAGGTTGTGGTGGCGTAGTGACAAATGAGGGCATGAGTGCGGAGAGATGGGTGTCAAGAAGAAAGGTTTGGAATGTTAGTTGAGTGTGGGAGAGGGCTGCCCTTTGGGAATTGTGGCATAGTGGTTACAGATGAGCTTTCCAGAGCCATGTCTTCAGATATGTGAAGGGAAAATCAGACTGGAGACTCTTCTTAGGGGGAGATCACATGGCAACCAATTCCTCCTAGTTCTGCTTTAAACCCCATTTCCCTTCTTGTGTGAATTAGGCCACAGAAACCAAAATGTTCCCCTGCCCTAATACACATGGGGCAGTCACAGTACACAGGTGTCTACCCTGTTCCTTCTGTCTTCATTTTGTTAATGTTGATAAAATGTTATGTGCCCACCTGTTTCACGGTTGCTCCTTAGAAGAAGAGCTGGATTTTTGTACCCTGCAGGAGGAGTCTCAAAGTGGTTTACAAACACTTTCCCCCTTTGTCTCCCCATAATAGACAACCTGTTGGGCTGTAGGGCTGTAATAGGTCTGAGAGAACTGGGAATGGGCTGCAATGACCCAGCAGGCCTCAAGTGTCTCAAAGCAGTTTCCAATTGTCTTCCCTTTGTCTCCCCATAGCAGACTCCCGGTGAGGGAGGTGGGGTAGAGAGCCTCACATGGAAGCTGGCAGCCCTAAGAGGAGGTCTCTCTGTGCACAGCAGTCTTGACCTTAGTAAGGTTTTTTATACTGGTTTCTATTAGCCAGGCCAAGCTTGAAAAAAGTCACTTCAGTTCTCATGTCTCTCCAGCCATTTACTTGTTGGCTGGTCGGTCTGTCTGTCTGTGCCCCAGAATACATACAGTTCCTGGAAAGGGCTGGCCATAGACTATATCCCAGGAGTGACACACCTGCACCACTCCCTCCCAACTGCAGTCTGCAAGCCTCTACAATAGTATCTAGATCGCTGCTCCTCTCTAGATTATTGTGATCAGCTCTGCAGGCAAAAATGGTTCCTTTGAAGGACAGACTCTGAGGCAATGTATGATTTTGCAATCCCACCTCCAAAACTCCAGGAATATTTCCAACCGAGGGTTAGCCAACCTCCAGGTGGGGCATGGAGAGCTCCTGGAATTACAGCTCAACTGCAGAGTATAAAGTTCAGCTCCCCAGGGAGAAAGGGCTACTTTGGACAGGGTTGTGGTAGAGAAGAAACATTTAAGGCCTCCCATACAGGTTGTTGTTGAATTGAAAAACTTGAGGCCTACTGCACAGGGTTGTTGTGCAGATGAAACAGGAGACAAAAGAACCACTGCCTGCAGAATAATGCTGTGTAGTAGGCCTCAAATCTGCAGAGAGTTGCGAAGAAGAAATACTCATGGCTTGCCTGTGTCTAACCTCTAGCAGCTAGGCTGGCCAGAGCAGTATTTTAAGTGAGAAGGAGCTTTTCTGTGGCCTCCCTGGCAGACAACTGTTTGGCAGAATGGGAAAGCTCCCCCCCCTCAAAAGGAATGCACACCCCCATGCCCTCAGACTCCCCTGCGTTGCTCTCCGAAATACCTCCCTCCCCCTCAGCCAGGGGCTGTCAGAGGCTCCTTTGCAGCAGGCCTGAAGGGAGGGAAGGAGGGAAAGTACTCACCAGCCTCCTGCCAGCTCTGTCAGTGTTCTGAGGCAAAGTGAGGGAAGGTACAGTTGGACGTGACAGTTAGGACAGACTTGGGGTGAAAAGGGCTGACAAAGCCTGCTAAGCCTCTGTTCTCATCCCACTCAGCAGCCCTACATACCTCCTCTTCCTGCAGTGGTCAGAGGCAGACTGGCAGTGATGATTCCAGATTGCCCCTGCCTGGGTTGGGTGGGCGGGCCTTATCAGAAATTTGGCCCAATGATTGGGCCAAAGTCCTGAGTGGGCATGACCTGTCTGAGGCAGTGGGCCCTGCCTCTGACAGGCCATGCCCACTCTCTGCCCACCTAGCCCTTAGTGAATTATTATATAACTAGAAAGATAGCCCGCTGTAAGAGGGATACAGCGGGCGCTAGGAACTTACCCAGCATGGTGTCCCGCGGCGACGGCTGTCTGCGGCTGCTCCGTGCACCGGGGGCGGCTGTCCGCGGCGGCGGCAGGGAGGCCCCGGCAGCGGCGGCAGGGAGGCCTGCGGCGGCGGCGGAGGCAGGGGCTCTGTCTTCGCGCCTCTCGCCGCGTCAGGCCGCCGGCTGTAATAGGTCTGAGAGGGGCTCCCTCGGGCAGCAGCCTGACGCGGCGAGAGGCGCTTCGTGCCTCTCACCGCATCAGACTGGGAGCAACTGCGAGCCGCGCTGCGCGCGGCTCGCAGTTGCTGGGGCTAGGAATCAGAGGGACCTGCCAATTGGTCCCTCTGATTGTCTGTCCAGAGGAAGGGTCCAATCCGGACCCTTCCTCATCACGGACAGATACCGCCTCATTACCCCTTAGTGAATTATTTAGTCTGCGGTGCCGCGGGCAGTGTTTCGACTAGGCTTCAATGCCTGCTCGTAAGAACGGGCTTTGAAAGGGATGGGCCAGCGCCGGCAGCCCCCGCACACCCGGGGACCCCTCCCCGACCAGCCGCCCCTCTCCTTGTTGAGTCCCCAGCTTTCCTGCGGGCCCTGGAGCAGGCCCGCCACGTCAGGGACATGGCGGACCTGCTCCGATACCCGCAGAGAAACCTCTCCACACGAACTCAAGCCAGTCGAGTGACACTTCACGCCTTCCAATTGGCCCCTCACCTGGACTTGCCCCGCGCACTCTCCGCCCACCTACCCGTTAGTCAATTATGGAGACACAGCAGCACGCTGTGTCAAGATAGCGAGCCCGCTGTTACAGATTTCAGAATATAAATGCTTCAAATAATCTTAATGTCAGTAAGTGTTCACACATGCTTTCAGATCCTTTGAAGTTATTTAACAGGGTTTTTTGAGTAACTAGACCCTTGAGTAACTGAGGGTCAAGGGAGAAATGATAGTTGATTTTTAAACTGTAAAAGTTGAGAACATAATGCACTCTGAAAATGCCATAGGGGTAAATGCCATAGGGGTAAAATTAACTTCTCTTTCCCAGTGCTTTGGCCCCAGTTTGGAAGCCCTGCAACAGCTACTTAAAAACAGTAGGAGCGCCTCACATCTGGTTTTACCCTGAGTAAAGCAATTTAATGTAAAATGTTATAAGCATAGCATGAATACAGAAGGCTCTTTAAAAAAGGTCTGCAGACATCTAAAATGTTACACAGGCAAAGGTGTCTTAGCAGCATGAAGAAAGTTATAGTGAGGGTTGAGAGTGTTTCTGTGTTTACAAAAATTTTAATCTTATTGTTTCCTTTAAAAACTCTTTACATTAAAGCTACCATTTAAGAACTTAGTTGGACTCTTAAGGGAGGTTATCCCCAGCACCCAGACCTATTCTCAAGCTTGGTGCCTTTTTGTTGTTGTTAAAGAGGGTTGAGTCAATTTCCACCAATTCCACTTTCCCTCTGAAGATCCGCACTTGCCTGTTCCTGAGAGTCTGCTCTGTTTTTCTAACAGAGTGGGGTGAACCAGTGCATGACAATCAGGACTTAGGAGAGTCATGAAAGAACTGCTAGTACTCAGCACTAATGACTCACATCACCTCCCCCCCCCAAAAAAAACCCCTCTCTACTCAAGCTTTTTTCCTTAAGGTAATTGTGAACATGGAGGAAAGGCTCTTTAGGACAGAATACCACTGTCTTAGACTCTCATAAGGGTCTATCTTAAGTACAGCTACACATTCACAGATGCCTTTAGTACATTTCCTGCTGATTGAGGCCTTCAGTTTCCTCCACTACTACTTCTGTTTCCTGTTTCCTCAATTTTGGGGGAACAGCTTGGCCCTTCTTTCACATCACCGACAACCTGATCCTTACCGGAGATTCCAGGGATTAAAACTTGGACCTTCTTCATGCCCTACCATTGAGCAACAGTGAAGTAATGACAGACATGAGGCTTGCTTCTCTCTCTCTGCTTGCCTGCTCCAAATTTATTCAGTTTTATAGCTCAGGGAAAACTTTATGATACACATCCTTGGACACAGAGGTTTACAAAAGCTTAATTATGTACACATTCCATTGTTATCAAGTTTCAAGATGTTGTATAGCTTACCTTCACACAGCAAGGTTTCCTGCAAGGTATGCTCTTTGCCTCTTCAAAAAGAGGCAGAAGAACTAAAGATCAAATTGCCAACATACGCTGGATCATGGAGAAAGCTAGGTTCCAGAAGAACATCTACTTCTGCTACATTGACTATGCTAAAGCCTTTGATTGTGTGGAGCACAACAAATTGTGGCAAGTTCTTAAAGAAGAAGAAGAAGAGTTGGTTCTTATATGCTGCTTTTCCCTACCCGAAGGAGGCTCAAAGCGGCTTACAGTCACCTTCCCATTCCTCTCCCCACAACAGACACCCTGTGGGGTGGGTGAGGCTGAGAGAGCGCTGATATCACTGCTCGGTCAGAACAGTTTTATCAGTGCCATGGCGAGCCCAAGGTCACCCAGCTGGATGCATGTGGAGGAGTGCAGAATTGAACCTGGGATGCCAGATTAGAAGTCCGCACTCCTAACCACAACACCAAACTGCACCTGAAGCAGTAGGTGCAAACTTAAATGGACTCTGGGGAATGGTAGAGGACAGGAAGGCCTGGATGATCATTGTCCATGGGGTCGCGATGGGTCGGACACGACTTCCCACCTAACAAACACGACTTCCCACCTAACAACAACAATGCTCTTTGCAAAACCCCTGTGCTTCTGATGATTACACAGAGATCAGAGCCTGACCTTTTGACCCTGCCCCAGCGTCTGGGTTTACCCAACAGCCAAGAGCAGAGACAAAATTAGGCAGATCTCTCCACCACAGCTCTTCTTCATCTTCAGAAAAGTGTTTGCATAAGTCCTTTTGTTTGTTTATTCATTTATTCATTTATTGTTTATTCATTTCATTGTTTATATTCCACCTTTCCTCATTGCTTATAGCATCTTATAAGTCCTACATTAAAATAGTAGTTTAACAGCAACAAAATAGGCCCTCTAAATTACCCCTATCTCCCCAAAAGCTACCTGCAGTATATATCTAATTAAAAGTCCTTGAAAATAGGCTAGTAATACCTTCTCCCCATGGTCAGAGCTACAATGAAGAAGCAGGGTGTTCTAGTTGATTCCAGATAGGCTACTTTAAGAGCTTGAACAGCAGGTGGCACACAGGGTATATGGGAGAAGACAATCCTTAGATATATGGGTCCTAGGACATGAAGGGCTTTAAAGGTCCATGCTTGTTCTCTCCCCCCCCCCCCCCATCTAGCTATATCCACTGTAAGGTTGGTCAGGTATTGGTGGCTCCCTTGGAGTGGGGAGGAAGCATAGTATGGAACTAAAAAGGGGGAAAGAGGGAGGAAAAGGGGAAAGGGAAGTACAATTGGATTATAGGCTGCCATGATTTCAACCATAGACCTGGTGGAAGAGTGCCATTTTGCAGACTCTGCAGAACTTCGATAGTCCATTTGTGACATTTTAAAAGCACAAATATGTATGGCCTGATCAGCTATGAAGAGTGAGAGTTGGTGAGCCAGAAGCAGATGATAGAAGGCTACTACTACTGCTGTTTTCAAACAGCAAGGTTGGTCAATGAGCACTAACAAGCTCTTAACTTCTTTCCAAATGCCAACTCCATTCTATTCACTATGAATGGATCCAGTCCCTCTAAACACCAGAGTTCCTAACTGCTTTCTTGTCTGGTTTCAGCTCCAGCTTGTTTGGTCTTAGACATTTGACCATGGCATCAAAGCACTGGTTCAGAATCAGAACTGATACATCTGGAGGCTTGAATGATGAAATACAGACTTGGTGCCATGTGTATATGGATTATATCCAACACCAAATCTCCAGACAATCTGTCACATTCAAAAGCCTCATATAAATGTGTCACAATCCTCAGAACAAATCCCACAAAGTTAATTCTAACTCTCTGGTGGAAATATTTTGTTTCCAGTCCAATTGAAGAGACTAAAATTACCAATCTGCTGCTCCTTAACACCAACTCCATATTCCAACCACTGAATAAGAATGGTCAACTGTGTCAAATATTGCAGATAAATCATACAGTATTAAAAGAGAAGACTGTCCCTTGTTCATCTTTAAATAGGCTGACCATATTATCTTGATACAAATCGGGGACATTAGGATGGCAAAAACAGGATAGGAGTTAAATAGTCTGTATTAATGAAAGGAAGATGATAAAAAGGTATTCTTCAGTGACAGAACCCATACAAAAATTTAGGTAGATGTAGGCCAAAATAATTCAGCTAGGGAAAAGGGTTTTAACCATATCTTTAATTGATGATGATGTTAGCCATTCAGTCGAGTCCAAATCCTGGTGATCCTATGGCTCAGCTGTTGCATGATGTTCATTCTTGCACCGTTCCTCTTAGTTTTGTAATGTTCTGGCTGGTGTCCAATTTGATTGTATCTAAACACCATGTTCTTTATCGGCTTGGTTTCCTTTTACTATTGGCCAATCCTAGCATAATTGCTTTCTCCATTGAGTTGGATTGCATGATATGGCCCAAGTAAGTGAGATAGAGTTTTGTGATTTTGCCAACCAGTGATATATCAGACTTTATGCCCTGTAGTATTTCCTTGTTTGTGTCTTTTGCTGTCCATGGAACTCACAGAAACCATCTTGAACACCAGAGTTCAAATTAATTGATTCTTATCTTGACCGATTTTTTCATTGTCCAACTTTCACAGTCATGTGACTATTGGAAATATGATAGATCTAACTAATCTACATTTGTTAGTCAGGCTTATATACTTCCTTTTCCATGTATGGTTCAAGCTAATCATTGCTGAGAGACCCAAAGCAATATGATGTTTTATTTCCATACTGCAATCACCATTCTGATCAATTTGTGATCCAAGAAAAATGCATTCTTGAATGCTTTCATTACAAAACCCCTTTCTTATTGCAGCCCTCTGATTATTGGGCCTATTGTATACCTGCAAATAAATTAACAGTTTAAAGTCTTCTCTCTCTCTCTCTCTTTCTCTCTCTCTCTCACTGCAGGCCAGAAGAACTGAGGTTGTGGGGTTCATGCAGCTAAAAGTTTGCCAACTGTCCATGCTCCATGACCTTTTGCATCGTAGGCCCAAATTCTATTTAATAGAAATCAAACATAAATGAAAATGGCATGGGTTATATTCGCATACACACAAAACAAAATAAAGAAGAGTAATGCTACAGCATGTATATACCTTTTATTCAAAAAGGGACATTTTTATTAAAATGGGACAGACGGGAAATGTGAAAAATGGGTACTGTCCCCTTCAAAAGGGTACATATGGTCAGCCTAGCTTTAAACAAGAATAATCCATCAATGCAGCGCAAGCTGTCTCAGATCCAAATCCAAATCTGACGCCAGTTTGAAATGAATGAAGGGCAAATGTATCATCCAAGAATCTGTGGAGCTGCTTAGCCACCACATGCTCTGTTACCTTCTCCAAAAAAAGGAAACTGGGAGACCAGCTTGTAATTGGCTGGCCTATAGTTAGAGAGTAGACTTTCCCCCACATGTTAGGATAAGCATGGATCAAGAGCATAAATGTTGGTTGTCTCTTTCCCAAAGATCCTGCCGGCATCCATTGGCAAGATCCATCTGTAAGTATTCATAACACAACCCCAAGCAAATGCTTCTGACAACTCAGGTGCTGGATCTACCCTCCGAGTCACAAAGACTGAGAGAGATTTTATCAGCAAAGAATCTTTCAAATATGCTGCTGTGCTGGGGGTTCAAACTAGCATCACTGACATGGTTGGGCTTAAGTCTGACCAAGTCATGAACTACATTAAACAGTTCATGTGGACAAGATTTGGTTGATACAGTGCTGTTAGAGAGGGGAAAAAACCTCTCTGCCATTAAATATGATTCTAATTCTCCCTCTCTGGTCTAGAAAGCTATAGGCTTTTAAGGATTCTTTTACCACTTTAAAGCTAAATGTAAAATATTCCTGAGATGAAGGGATTTCTTAGCACTTCTACAAATCTTGCCTTTTTCTAGCTGCAAACCGCAAATGAATCCTGAAATAGGATGTGTGTTTAGTCTTGGGGAATGTGCCTCATGAGGCACATATCTTCTGACCACTGTCATTACAACAGGGTAACTGCGCTATTTCATGCAAAGATGGGTATGATAAAGGACCAAAATGGTAGGGACCTAACAGAAGCAGAAGAAATTTTAAAAAGGTGGCAAAATTATACTGAACTATACAAGAGTGAGCTTAACATCCCTGATAACCACAATGGGGTAGTCACTGACCTGGAGCCAAACATCCTGGAATGTGAAATCAAATGGGCCTTAGGAAGGCTGTGCAACAATAAAGCTAGTGGAGGTGACAGCATTCCAGTTGAAGTATTCAAAATCTTAAAAGACAATGCAGTAAAAGTGCTATACTCAATATGCCAGCAAATTTGGAAAACTCAACAGTGGCCACAGGATTGGAAATGTCAGTTTACATTCCAATCCCAAAGAAGGGCAATGCCAAAGAATGTTCTTTGCACTCATTTCTCATGCTAGCAAAGGTATGCTCAAAATCCTACAAGTTAGGCTCCAGCAATATGTGGACCGAGAACTTCCAGAAGTACAGGCAGGATTTCAAAAAGGCAGAGGAACTAAAGATCAAACTGCCAACATATGCTGGATCATGGAGAAAGCTAGGGAGTTCCAGAAGAACATCTACTTCTGCTTCATTGACTATGCTAAAGCCTTTGATTGTGTGGAGCACAACAAATTGTGGCAAGTTTTTAAAGGGATGGGAATACCAGAGCATTTTATCTGTCTCTTGAGAAACCTATATGCAGGTCAAGAAGCAACAATGATAACGGGCATGGAATCACCGATTGGTTTACTAACTTGTATGTGGAGCACATCATGAGAAAGGCAGGGTTAGATGATTCACAAATTGGGATCAAAATTGCAGGGAGAAATATCAACAACCTCAGATATGCAGATGATACCACTCTAATGGCAGAAAGCAAAGAGGAACTAAAGATGCGGGTGAAGGTGGACAGTGCAAAAGCTGGCTTGAAACTCAACATCAAGAGAACTAAGATCATTGTATCTGGCCCTCTTAATTCTTGGCAAATAGATGGAGAAGAAATGGAGGTAGTGACAGATTTTATTTACCTGGGCTCCAAGATCACTGCAGATGGGGACTGCAGCAATGAAATTAAAAGACACTTGCTTCTGGGGAGGAAAGCTATGGCAGCATCTTAAAAAGCAGAGACATCACCCTGCCAACTAAAGTGCTAGTAAAGGCTATGGTATTCCCAGTTACAATGTATGGCTGTGAAAGTTGGATCATAAGGAAGGCCGAGCATCAAAGAATTTAAGTTTTTGAACAATTTTTGAACTCTGTTGCTGGAGAAGACTCTTGCGAGTCCCTTGGACCAGTGGTCCCCAACCTTTTTATCGCCGGGACCACTCAACGCCTTTTACTGAGGCCCGGTGGGGGGGGGGTAGTTTACTCCTCTACTCTCAACCACTGCCCTAACACTCTCTGATCACTATGGTAATGTTTAAACATCCCTTCAAAATAAGATACAGACATGCCACAACAATGAAGTGTGTTGTAAAGGGCTGGGGAGGATGAAGTAAAGGGCCGGGGGGGGGGGAAGAAGGTGTCCTTTGCGGCCCACCTCCAATTAGTCAAAGGACCACATGTGGTCCGCGGCCCACAGGTTGGGGATCGCTACCTTGGACTGCAAGGCGGACAAACCGGTCAGTCCTAGAGATCAGCCCTGACTGCTCCTTAGGAGGCCAGATCCTGAAGATGAAACTCAAATACTTTGGCCACCTCAGAGAAGGAAGGACTCCCTGGAGAAGAGCCTAATGCTGGGAGTGATTGAGGGCAAAAGAAGAAGGGGGTGACAGAGAATGAGGTGACTGGATGGAGTCCCTGAAGCAGTAGGTGCAAACTTAAATGGACTCCGGGGAATGGTAGAGGACAGGAAGGCCTGGAGGATCAATGTCCATGGGGCCGTGATGGGTTGGACATGACTTCGCACCTATCAACAACAACAACAACTGCGCTATAGCACTAGTCTGTTGACCTTTAGCACTCACAAGTTACCCATCTAGCATCAGTATTTCACACTCTTGCATTACTGTGCTATTATGAGGAATGTCTCAATTGATCATCTCCCCCATCCTGTGATTTCTTCCAGGCCTATAGTACTTTGTTCTCTAAACAGACTCAGAGTTCATTCACTTTCAAATATTCCCAAATTTAATCAAAGGCCCGGATTTGCTTATTTTGCTGACTGAATAGTCTAGCAAGTGGAACCTAGATAAATTGTGAAACTAATGTAGTGTAGTGCAGTGGTCCCCAACCTGCGGGCCGCGGCCCGGTGCCGGGCCGCAAAGGCCATGGCACCGGGCCGCGGCTCCCTCTCCCCGCCCCCCCCCCCCCGCAGTAAAAAACTTCCCAGGCCGCAAGCTATCGGCCCGGGAAGCTTCTTACTGCGGGAGGGCGGGGAGAGGAAATCAGGGCCGGGCCGCGCCTGTGCGGGCCACGCCCGCTCGGCCCGATCCGCGGGCGCGGCCCGATCCGTGGGCGCGGCCCGCGGGCGCGGCTCGGGTGCGGCCCGATCCGCGGGCGCGGCCCGGGCGCGGCTCGCGGGCGCGGCTCGGGTGCGGCCCGATCCGCGGGCGCGGCGTGGGCGCGGCCCGCGGGCGCGGCGTGGGCGCGGCCCGCGAGCGCGGCCCGATCCGCGGGCGTGGCCCGCACGGGCGCGGTCCGCGGGGGCGCGGCCCGATGCCCTACCGGTCCCCAGCCTCGGAAAGGTTGGGGACCACTGGTGTAGTGGATAGATTTAGGCTCACCCACTGACCTGGATAGCCCAGGCAAGCCTGTTCTTGTCAGATCTTGAAAGCAAAGAAAGGTCTTATCTGGCTAGTATTTGTATAGGAAACCTCCAAGGATTGGGATAGAGTTCCTCCAAGTAACACTAGGAGTCAAGAGACAGAGGCAGGCAGCGGTAAACCACCTCCAAACATTTCTTGCCTGCTGCTAGACAATCCTAGGACTGTTTCCACTTGAGGAATCTCCCCCTGGACAGCCTCTGGTTGCTGGTGAGTTTTAGAGCCCCCTCCACATGATGCCACCTGCATCCTGAGGCTGCCCAGGGGCTGGCTTGCATTTTGCTCAGATTTGCCTAGGGATGAAGGAAATCGCAAAAAGTGGATTTGCCATTTTTTATCTCACATCCCATCGGTGAGCAAATAGAGGCAAGCATGTATGGAGAGGGAAAGCCGACATAGTCTCTGCAGTGTTGTCCCAACCTCACACCCACCCTCCCCTCTCCATTTCCTGCTCCAAGTATTGTTTTTAAATGCCATGGTCTGTGTTGCAGCGCAACCACTAAGCTACAGTGTCAAGGGTACAATAAAATCTTTTGCAAAGTGTCCATGGTTCAAAAGAACACGAATCCCAAAGGGGGGGGGTCTGTATCATTCTGGCATTTCTCCATAGCAACAGAGCAGTGTTGATTTTTATTAAAAATGAATCTGTGTTGTGGAATTACCACATAGCAATGCAGAAGTGCCTTTTAATTAAAAATAATAATTTCGGGGCTCAGGGAAGAAAGTTTCAGTCCATAAGAGAATTGCTGTGTTATGATTGGTGGCATGCTGAGATTGACAAGCCAAGGAGCAAGGGGAGAAGTTCAGCTTGTTTTTCCTTGCAGCTTCATCAATGGGGCACAGGGAAAACCCAGGAGGGGTCTCCCATGAAGAGGGCTGAAAATGCAAGGTTTACCATCCGCATTATTATTATTATTATTATTATTATTATTATTATTATTATTATTATTATTATTATTATTATTATTATTATTATTATTATTATTTTACTTTTAGCCCGCCACTCCTGGAAGGCTCGAGGCGGGTAAAACTCAATAAAAATCCCAATAAAATACCCCTAAAAATACAACAATATCCTGATAGAACCCAACATCCAAGACATATACGGTGACATAACACAACTAAAATACCCCCCTAAAAACCAACTCCAGAGGTGGCATGGAAAATGATCGCAATTGCCCGCAGAATAGTTTAGGAGAGGGGTCCAGATCTTCCTGGTATACTGGCCTCAACGATAAACCTATCAGAAGAGTGCCATCTTGCAGGCCCGGCGGAACCCCGAAAGATCCCACAGGGCCCTTAGTTCTTCCTGGAGCTCATTCCACGGAAAAGGCCCTGGCCCTGGTTGAGGCCAAGCACACTTCCCTGGGGCCGGGAATTAACAGTAAATTTGTCCCCACAGAGCGTAAGACTCTGCGGGGGGGATAGGGCTGAAGGCAGTCCCTAAGGTATGTGGAGCCCACACCGCGGAAGGCCTTAAAGGTAAGAACCAAAACTTTGAATCGGATCCAGGCAGTAATCGGAAGCCAGTGCAGCTGCCTCAGCACAGGCTGGATATGGGCCCTCCAAGGTGTTCCAGTGAGGACCCTAGCAGCTTCGTTCTGTACCAGCCGCAATTTCCGGATCAAGCCCAAGGGTAGGCCCGCATAGAGCGAGTTACAGAAATCTATTCTGGAGGTGACTGTCGCATGGATTACAGTAGTCAAGTGTTCAAGGGGGAAAGGGGGCACTAGTAGCCTAGCCTGGCACAGATGGAAGAAGCCCTGGCTAGCTACTTTTTTGACCTGAGTCTCTAATGTTAACGAGGCCTCGAAGGTCACACCCAGATTCCTGGCCTGGGATGCAATGATCAGTTGCGTCCCTACCAGGGTGGGTAAACGCGCTTCCTGGGCTGCCCCCTATCACCCAGCCCAGAGGACCTCCGTCTTGCAGGTGTTGAGTTTCAGGTGACTCTGCTCAAGCCATGTTTGCAAGCAGGAGGCCATGTGCATTTTGCCCCTCTGTGCAGAAACATCTAGGATCTCCTGTCTATACCACACACATGCCATATGATAAATAAATAAATAAATAAATAAATAAATAAATAAATAAATAAATAAATAAATAAATAAATAAATAAATAAATAAATAAATAAATAATTCCACTGGCAAATATATCTCAGTGTGTCCTATGCAGCTACAAGTACAAAACTAAAAGCTTCCTACCATTATTGTCTCTGTTTGCTTGGAATTGGTATAAACTTGCTCTCTTGAAATAAAATATACCTGGTTTGAGATTTTTTCCTTAGAAGTCCTGCTGCAAACTTCACTTCTGTATTTATCTAGGTGATTTCCTGTGGCAGTTCAGACCCTTGTCTCCCCATTAATCATACAGCCTTTTTACACTTGCAATTGTAAATGCTGTTAACCATGTTATACTTTGTTTATTGCAAGCCAGGCAGTCTGAGAACAGGCAATCTGTAGAAAAGAAACCATTTGAAAGTAATCATAAATATGTTGGGAGAAAAATGAAGGGATTAGTTAGAACATCAGACAGGGAACATGCTGGTTTATACCTGCTTGTTTCTAGATTAGCCCTGACACTGCACAAAGCCAGTGTCTGCTGCCTAGGCTACAAATGGGAATTAATGTATTAGAAGATTTTTTTTATACTATCATATTTATACAGGCTGTTATACAGCATACAAACTTAGTAAGTATATAAGCAATTGGGGTTTACAGTGGAGCAACATCCTTTAGAAATATGAAAGCTGTACGCGGTGAAGGAATATAACACTACTGGCATTTCTATCAAGATACAACATAACTTTGACTGGGGACTAAGAAAGTTTGTTGTCTCTGTTTCTCAACATTTTTCTCTTCCATTGACCAAGTGATGTATGGCAGCGGTCTGCAACCTCTTTCTGGTTGCAGACCGCTGCCAAGGGGTGGGGGGAGAGGGCGACTCAGGGCCCGCACAAACACACATGCGCGGACCTGCCGCGCATGCACAGACCTGCCGCACATGCGCGGACCTGTCGTGCATGTGCGTTTGCTCCCTACGGGGCCGCAAACATGCATGTGTGGCAGTTTCATGCATGTATGCATGCACAAAACAGCCGCATGTGCGTGTTTGTGCCCCGTCGGGTGCAAATATGCATGTGCGACAGGTCCATGCATGCGCGTTTGCGATGCCGTTGGCCCAGTGGCCATGCTTCCCTCTCCCCCCCTCCCCCAGCAAGAAGCTTGCCAGGCCGCAAGCTAATCAGCCGCTTTGGCGGCCGATATGCTCGTGGCCTGGTAAGCTTTTCACTGCGGGGGGGGGGGGACGGAGAGAGGGAGCCGCGGCCCACAGCCCGTTGCCAAGGCTCCCGTGGCCCGGCACCAGGCTGTGGACTGGGGGTTGGGGACCACTGATGTATGGGATTACAATCACCTCAGTTGTGATTGGTTTCTGCCTATTATTACTAAACTGTGAGGTGGATCCCCTTGGGGTGAATGGGATAAGTTGAAAGGGGAACAAAATGTTTTCAAAAGGGATGACGGAGCTTAAACAGTTCCGCAGGGCCTGCAAAAAGGAGCTCTTCCACCAGGCATTTGGCTGAGACCAGACGTAATCAACAGCGACCAAAGCGCCCTTGCTCCACCCCCCCCCCCTCAGAATTCCATCAATAAGCCCTGGACCTGTTTGTACTGCTATATTGTTAGACTGTTATATTGTGTTGTTGTACTGTTATCTGGTTACAATTATTAGTTATTAGTATAAGGTTATTACATGTTTTTATAGACTGTTTTATGTATTGTTCCTTGTTATGATGTAAACCGCCCTGAAGCCTCCGGGGAGAGCGGTATATAAGTATGATAGATAGATAGATAGATAAATAAATAAATAAATAAATAAATAAATAAATAAAATAATTCTACTGGCGCATGGTTGGTTCATTCTGAGACTATTTGTGGGTTTTAACTGCTTGTACTGCCTCTCATCACAACCCAGTCTGGGAACTCTTAAAAAGCAGTTGTTTTATTCTAATGATATTTGACTGGTTTGAAAAGGGGGTTGGGGATTTTGTCCTCTGATATTCTTTTGAGGGAGATATCCCAACTGACAGATCAAGGGTAGGCAATCTTTTTGCCCTCATCATCAAAGGAAACAGAAGATGTTGGTGCGCCAGCAAACAAATGGATGGGCGGAAGATGAGGGTTGTGCAGGCCTCAGAGTTGAATGCCTTTGAAGAGAGTGGCAATGACAGTTTCTGCTCTTCAGAAAGGTAGCAGCAACTGTGCTCTCTGCACAGTCAGACTATACTGAGCAGCAAGGCTTCATGACTGTGCAGTAGAACACTAGTTGGGGCAGGGCAGCTAACATGAGCTGGGAAGGATAATTAAATCATTTAAAATTTAAATACATTTAAATTAAATTTAAATAAATAAATAAATAAAATAATTAATTAAATCATTTGATTAATCAAATCATCATTCCAGGTTCAAAAAAACAAGTCCTGGAGCTGTACTCTAGCCTCACTTGGCTCAACTATACCCCTGCTTTTTGGGGTAGAGCGAGAGAGCATTCATGTTACGTAGTACAGACTGCCATGCCACCATTCACTTCATGGGCTAGAGGTTGCCTATTTTCATCCGTAGATTCTTGTACACATGGTTAGGTGTCCACGAAAGGATCTCCACATGCAGAACAGGGAACTGATGCTAAACTGGGAGGTAGGGTTACCATCCTCAAGGTGAGGCCTTAAGTTCTCCATGAATTACAAATGATCTGCTGCCTACAGAAATCAGGCCCTCTAGAGCAGTGGTCCCCAACCTTTTTTTCACCGGGGACCACTCAACGCTTGACAATTTTACTGAGGCCCGGCGGGGGGGGGGCGGTAGTTTACTCCTCTACTCTCAACCACTGCCCTAACGCTCTCTGATCGCTATGGTAATGTTTAAACATCCCTTCAAAATAAGATACAGACACGCCACAACAATGAACATTGTTCATTCACAGGTTGGGGATCACTACTCTAGAGGAAATGGCAGCTTTGGAAATTAGACTCTGCCACCAAATCCCCACCAAATCCCCTCCTTATTCCTGTTAAAATATGCAAGATCTGTAGTGTGCAGGATTCTACAACATATATGAAGAATATCCTACAGGGGACATCAGAGGAGATGTGCAGATAGCACATTTAGCTCAGGAACTTCTTCATATTTTTTTGAAATTATCTCCTCCTGTATCATGACTGGTTCAACTGGATCCTCCCTGCTCCTTTGAGCATACTTCCCCCCTGTTTGCCTTCTGATGAAGAAAATCAGTTAGACTGCTAGAACTCACTCTCTCTGTCAAGTTTTTTCTCTTCTCAATAAAGCTATTCATTCTTTAAATGGCTAGTGCCATTAAACTCAGCCAACAGGAGTCTGGGCCCAGTGTGAGCATTCGGGATGAAAATACAAGATAGTTTGATAAAGAGAAAAAGAAATACAAAATGGTAGCTTCCTGAAACATTCATCATAACTACCTACTGGATAGGATATTGAAGACAACTACCTAATTTGGAAAGAGAGAGAGAGACTGAAATGTCAGCTGTTAGAGATGGGATTTTAGCATTAGTGACCTCCAACTGAGAGATGACCAGCAGGCAAGACACAGGACATAGGATTTTGATAACAATAAGGCAAGAGGAACCCTGATCAAAGGTTTGAACAACAGGAATGTTTTGAGGTTCATTCAAATCCACAAGCAGTATGGACAGAGAGAGTCTTTATGCTAGTTCTTCTCTGAAAAGCCTGCTGTATTTACAAAAGAGTCAATTAGATGCATAACTGAACAGCAAAGAAATTTCAGGACAGGGTTTAACTGTGTTAGTTTTCATAAGTTTACCAAAGATGTCCATCACCCAAACGGGGAGGGGGTGGCACCCTTAGTTGGGCCTTCAGGGCATGGTGGTCTGTATATGAATACACTTACAGTGGCCATTACACCTCGTATATATGTTCAGAGGAGAGGAAATTGCATTGAGAGTGGAGAGGATATGGGCACCCTCACTGCCCATACTTTATAGGGGAGCAAACCAGGAATGTTTCTTCTAATCTGGCCCTACTTTGCGTTCAGCTGTGGTCTGGCTGCATGATGGAGCAATCGTACAGTCCCTTCACTTTGTGCTTAATTCAGTTCACATCCCCTCAAGTCACAAACAGCATATCTGCTTTGATGTGACAGAAATTGTAAGCATACGTACCAGGACCTAAGAGCCAATTTAAATGTTAGCTGTGCAACTCCTAAAAACTCTTACCTGTGATGGAACTGCATACAGATGCCATAACACTAAATGTTCCTAATGGAGAGCTTGCCCAATCATGTGCAGAGAATGCATGTCAGGATGGTGATGGTACATTACATATGGAGAAAAGCTTTTTAGCAGACTATACAGGATACATTAAGGTCAAGCCTGGCTGCAAGTCCCACTGAACACAGTGGGGCTTATTTCTGATTCACCCTTTTAGACTGAGTTCTAAGTTGCTTTGGCTGCATTCAACACTAGAGTAACACCACTGAGGTGTCCTAGTTTTCCAGGACTATTTATCCCTGTGGCTAAGATTTAATTAAGTGTTTATTTGGATTTTTAACCTGTCCTATTTCCAAAGGCGCAGGGTGAGCAAAGCCAATTAGAAGTAAATAACAAACAGTACAATCCTAAACACATCTACAGTCTTCTAAGTCCATTGAAGTCAAGAGACTTAGAAGGGTACGATCCTGTTTACAACAGAACATTAAAATATTTCTATATTTTCCTGCTTTAAAAAAAATTAAATTAGCAACTTAAGAAGATATCCAACTCATTCCAAATCACAGAAGAGAGTGCCCAAATTCTATTGCTTCCAGCAGTTCTGAGTATGCCTACCAAAAATTTCTTGTGTAGCTTCTGCTGAGTCAGAGAATGGAAAACCCAAGATAGTTTACAAGGAAGGTGAAACAAGTAAGAAACAGAGGACTTTGAGCTTATGAACTACCTCCCCATTTGCACACAGCACTTCCATTTTCACAGCAAACTATAGTTTGTTATTTTTTCTGAACCACAAGCTGTGATTTCGAGTAAAAAATAAGAAGGGAGAAAACTTTAGCCAGAGGTTCATGAATGACAAACTATGGTTTACAACAAATATGGAAGCATTTAATTATGGAGCAGCACAGAGGGGAAAGAAGGAGTGGGAGGAACCATGCATGCATAAGGATCTTCCAGACTTATTGCCATCATGCCAAACCTTGATCACTCTGTGGTTTGTTATAATGGTCTGAAAGACACCTCACTCCATCAATCAATCAATTAATTAATAAAAATTAATAAAATTAATATTGAAGACAACTACCTAATTTGGAAAGAGAGAATATTAATAATATTTAAAAAAATAAAAAATAAATAATTATACTTATATATCGCCTCTCCTGAGGCTTTTATTCTTCTGTCTGAGTGTTGAATGCTGGATGCTTGAATGCTGGATGCATGTTTCACAGAAAATAAGTGTTGTTTTTTTATATGCCCCTCTTCTCTACCAAAGTGGCTTACAGTCGCCTTCCCTTTCCTCTCCCCCACAACAGACACCCTGTGAGGGAGGTGAGGCTGAGAGAGCCCTGATATTACTGCATGGTCAGAACTGCTTTCCCAGTGCTGTGGTGACCCCAAGGCCACCCAGCTGGCTGCATGAGGAGAAGTGGGGGATCAAACTCAGCTTGCCAGATTAGAAGTCTGCACTCCTAACCACTACACCAAACTGTGTACAATTGTGTTGTAAACTGCCACAAGACAGCTGGCCCAAGAATGGCAGTTGATAAGTACAATAATAAAATTAAAAAATTATCAGAAACACGAATATAAGAAGTAGCTGCTGTACTTTGAATGAACTGTGCTACATGTAGGGAAAACAGTATAGTTCTAGTGACACAGCTATTTGAAAACTTTTTGTACTGTGCACAACAATGGTGAAGGCAAAAACTAATCCTATTGCTTGGCAAGAAATAAACTATATACAGTTTCCCAGAAGGAAGGGTACCCTTTGAGTCTCACCAGAGCCTACATTAAAACAGAACAAACCTTACATTTTTTAGTCTCCTGCCTACATTCTGTGACATGTTCCTCTTAATTAATTGCTGTGATAATTATGTGGGTAAGTGCAATAACAATGGCATCCTGGTTTTCAAAATTCTGCTTTTAAGATTTGATATATCTTACATATGTGAGCTAGGAGTTTCACTTGGCAACTGATGACCCATTGCAACCACTTTTTCACTTTGTGTTTTTTTAAACAAATAGTAGGAGATCCACAGTGCAGCCCTAAACAGAATTATACCAGTCTATATCCTATAAGATACTTCTTTCTTCTCAGCTGGTTTGTGTTGGAAGTTCTCCTCCTTTGGCAAGCTACTTGCCAGCTTTTGTTTACATCATGGATTAAGACTGGCATGAACAACTGTGTAGTTCTAAACCGAGTCCATTGAAGCCAATAGGCTTAGATTGGGGTAACTCTGTTTTGAATTAGAACAAAGTTTGCATCCAGTGGCATCCTTGAGACTGAAGAAGTTTCATTCAAGATGTAAACTTTTGTGTGCACACTAAAGCTTGTACCTTGAATAAAACTTTGTTGGTCTTAAAGGTGCCACTCAGAAGGATTTTTCTGCTGCTTCAGACCAACATGGCTACTCACTGGAATCTATTTTGGATTGTACGCCCATTAGTCCTCAAGCTTTCAAAACATGTTCTACCAAGTTCACTCATTAACAACCATCATATTAGTGACATAGTGGCCCGACCCCCTAACCCGAGAGGCGTGTTGCTTGCCAGGGGCGAAAATTAGGGCCTTTTCGCACAGGGATCTTTGTTGCAAATTGTTTGCGGAATGAAAAATCGCCATTTAAAATAGTGGAATTCGTCGTTATGCATACCTGCCTTTGTAGTGGAATCAGTTGCGTTTTTTAGCGTTTCCCACAGGCTTCCGGTCTCGGCAGAAATCGCTAGAAAGGAAGCGCTATTGCCAAGCTCGTCCCGCCCCTGGCCGTCAAGCAGCCAATGGGCAGCCGTTAGCATGCTCCCAAACAGCCCCTTTCCCTTTAAGAAAGGTTTTCAAAAAAAAAAAAAACGACCCATAGCAACGAATCTAGGTAGATTCGTTGCTACGGAGAGACCCATCCAGCTGCCTAATGTGAGCTGTCGTTTGATTGTATGATCATTTGCATGCTGCCTCGAGTGATAAAAAAAAAATCCCCCCCCCCTCTCACGGGCCCGATTTTCGGCTGAATTTATTTGTAAAAAATAAAGGGACTTTATTTCAGCAAACGGGCTTTTCAGTGGTTTGTGCTTAGTGACTAAAGGTGAAGGACTGAAGCCAGGGAAGCCTCTAAACAGAAAGAGGCTCGCCGGTGCGTTTATCCCCGCTCGCTCGGAGAAAAAAAAATGGCGATCGCTTCGCCGGAAGTTTGGAGGAGAGAGCCAGGGGGAGGGACTTTGAAGAACCAGCAACAATGGTAACGCACAGGTCTTTAGCACTACTGTTGCAGATTGGTTGCAGGAGTGTATCGCTATCCGGAGGGTGAATCCACTTTTCTGGATTCCCCTGAAAGCGCCACAACGAAGCGCTTTTTGCTGATTGATTTCAGGATTGTTGCAGATTGTCTACGACGTCGTGGGTTATGGCAAATTAGTAGCGTTTCCAAATAGCAACCATTGTGCTACTTTGAAGCCGTGCGAAATGGCCCTTAAAGTTGTTTCAGAATGGCTGCCCAAACTCCTCAAATCTACGGATCGCTACCCATTTGTGATGGTCCATGTGGGAATGAATGACACGTCCCTGAATACCATCACTCCTATTAAAAAAGACTATCAAAATTTGGGGAGGAAGCTCAAGCAAATGGGGGCACAAGTGGTATTCTCTTCAATCTTGCCTGTCAAGGGAAGAGGAATGCATCGGGAGAGGAAGATAATGGAGGTGAATCAGTGGCTACGTAGTTGGTGCCGGCAGGAGAGATTTGGTTTCTGGGACCATGGGATAGGCCTACTTGAGGAAGGCCTACTAGCACCTGATGGACTGCACTTATCGAAGCTGGGGAAGAATGTGTTTGGCAGGAACATGGGGAGATTCATCAGGAGAGCTTTAAACTGAAGCCACAAGGGGAAGGAGACGATCAACGTAGGGAGTGTAAGGAAGGAGAACGATCGGGGGCAGCCCAACCGGCAAGGCCAGCTCACAGGGAACCAAAAGTAAAAGGATTCAGATGTCTTTATACTAACACCTGGAGCATGGGCAATAAGAAGGAAGAGCTGGAACTTCTCATGCTGATGGAAAGGTATGATCTAGTAGGCATCACAGAAACTTGGTGGAATGATTCTCATGACTGGAATTTAATGGTGGATGGATATGAACTGTTAAAAAAAAAACCAGAATAGATCGAAGAGGTGGAGGAGTGGCACTGTATGTGAGGAAAGGGCTTACCTGTCAGGAAATCCTAGTAAAGGAGAGCATATCTACAGTGGAAAGCATCTGGGTGGAAATAAGTGAGGGGAAAACAAACAGTGTGGTGGTTGGTGTCTGCTACCGACTGCCTGACCAACGAGAGGATGTGGATGCTGCACTTTGTGAGCAGCTTGAGAAAATATCCAAGCGGCAGGACCTTGTCATCATGGGTGACTTCAATTTACCAGATATGTGCTGGGAAACAAACTGCAAAGCATCCTCAGTCATGCAACTTTCTGACCTGCCTGGCTGACAATTTCACTTATCAAATGGTAGATGAACCCACAAGAGGTTCAGCCATACTGGACTTAATACTGACCAACAGGCAAGAGTTGGTGGATGAGGTGAAGGAGGTGGGGACCCTAGGGGGAAGTGTCCATGTCCTCATAGAATTCCTTTTGAGATGGGGAGTCAAGGAAGCTTGTAGCCAGACACGGATGTTGGATTTTCATAGGCCAAACTTTAATAAACTCAGAGACATGATGAGTGTCATACCATGGACGAGAATGCTGGAAGGGAAGGGAGCATGTGAAGGGTGGACGCTACTCAAACAAGAGTTATTGCATGCTCGATAAATGACTATCCCAGAAAGAAGAAAACACTGCAGGAGCTCTAAGAAGCCTATCTAGATGAACAGAGAACTTCAAGAGGAACTAAGAAAGAAAAGGGAAATTTTCAGGAAATGGAGGGAAGGACAGAGCTCTAAAGAGTACCTACAGGTTACTAGGCACTGTAGATCAATCATCAGAAAGGCCAAAGCTGAGAGTGAGCTAAGATTGGCCAGGGAAGCCCATTGTAACAAGAAAAGATTTTTCAGTTATGTGAGGAGCAAATGTAAAGTAAAGGAGGCAATAGGCCCACTGTTGGGTGCGGATGGACAAACTCTAACGTAAGATGCAGAGAAAGCAGAAAGGCTTAGTGCCTATTTTACATCTGTTTTTTCCCACAGGTCAAGGGGTTTAGGCACATCTAGAGATGGAAGTAGCCAAAGGATAGTGTCTGGGTGGCAGGTTAACATGGATAGAGAGGTTGTTGAGAGGCATTTAGCTGCACTGGATGAGTTCAAATCCTCTGGGCCTGATGAAATGCACCCGGGAGTGCTCAAAGAACTTTCCAGAGAACTTGCACAGCCCTTGTCCGTCAATAAGACCGTTATTCCGATCTTCAAAAAAGGGAGGAAGGATGACCCGGGAAACTACAGACCAGTGAGTCTGACCTCTGTTGTGGGGAAGATAATGGAGCAGATATTAAAGGGGGTGATCTGCAAACATCTGGAGGACAATTTTTGGCTAGCAGGGTGATCTGCAAACATCTGGAGGAAGTCAGCATGGATTTGTCTCCAACAGGTCTTGCCAGAGCAACCTGGTTTCCTTTTTTGACCAAGTAACAGGTTTGCTGGATCGGGGAAATTCGGTTGATGTTATTTACTTGGATTTTAGTAAAGCTTTTGACAAGGTTCCCCATGATGTTCTGATGGATAAGTTGAAGGATTGCAATCTGGATTTTCAGATAGTCAGGTGGATAGGGCATTGGTTAGAGAACCGCACTCAAAGAGTTGTTGTCAATGGTGTTTCATCAGACTGGAGAGAGGTGAGTAGCGGGGTACCTCAGGGCTCGGTGCTCAGCCCAGTTCTTTTTAATGTATTTATTAATGATCTAGATGAGGGGGTAGAAGGACTACTCATCAAGTTTGCAGATGACACCAAATTGGGAGGACTGGCAAATACTCCGGAAGATAGAGACAGAGTTCAGCGAGATCTGAACACAATGGAAAAATGGGCAAATGAGAACATGATGCAATTTAATAAAGATAAGTGTAAAGTTCTGCATCTGGGTCAGAAAAATGAAAAGCATGCCTACTGGATGGGGGATACACTTCTAGGTAACACTGTGTGTGAACAAGACCTTGGAGTACTTGTGGATTGTAAACTAAACATGAGCAGGCAGTGTGATGCAGCGGTAAAAAAGGCAAATGCCATTTTGGGCTGTATCAACAGAGGCATCACATCAAAATCACAAGATGTCATAGTCCCATTGTATACGGCACTGGTCAGACCACACTTGGAGTACTGTGTGCAGTTCTGGAGGCCTCACTTCAAGAAGGACGTAGATAAAATTGAAAGGGTACAGAGGAGAGCGACGAAGATGATCTGGGGCCAAGGGACCTAGCCCTATGAAGATAGGTTGAGGGACTTGGGAATGTTCCGCCTGGAGAAAAGGAGGTTGAGAGGGGACATGATAGCCCTCTTTAAGTATTTGGAAGGTTGTCACTTGGGAGGACGGCAGGATGCTGTTTCTGTTAGCTGCAGAGGAGAGGACAAGTTGTAATGGGTTTAAACTTCAAGTACAATGATATAGGCTAGATATCAGGAAAAAATTTTTCACAGTCAGAGTAGTTCAGCAGTGGAATAGGCTGCCTAAGGAGGTGGTGAGCTCCCCCTCACTGGCAGTCTTCAAGCAAAGCCTGGATACACACTTTTCCTGGATGCTTTAGGATGGTTAAGGTTGATCCTGTGTTGAGCAGGGGGTTGGACTAGATGGCCTGTATGGCCCCTTCCAACTCTATGATTCTATGATTCTACGATTCTAATTCCTATATGCCACTTAAAATGCTTTCAGCCTCCTGTTGTTGGTGTGCAAGTGTGAGAAACAGGCAGTTGTTGTTGTTGTTGTTGTTGTTGTTGTTGTTGTTATTATTATTATTATTATTCGATTTATTTGATTTATTCCCCGCCACTCCCTTGCGGCTCGTGGCAGGTTACAACATCTTAAAACCCCATTAAAAGTCCATTAAAACAATAACTACAGTTTTAACTTTATTAGCTAACTAAAATGGCAAGATCGGCTAATCAACTTCCCTCCTTCCACTACTGGCAGGTGGAGAGGGAATCCTGATGGTTCCTAGTCCCAAATCCCAAATCCCAGATCCCAGATCCCGGGGGGGCATAGATGTCAGCCTTGGCCTCAACCATAAACCTGGCAGAAGAGCTCCATCTTGCAGGCCCTGCGGAACGGTGGAATATCCCGCAGGGCCCACAGCTCTCCTGGGAGCTCATTCCACCAGGCAGGGGCCAGGACCGAAAAGGTCCTGGCCCTGGTTGAGGCCAGGCGTGCTTCCCTAGGGCCAGGAACGACCAACAGATTTTCACCCGCAGAACATAAGGCTCTGCGGGGGGCATAGCTTGATAGGCGGTCCCTCAGGTATGTGGGTCCCAATTCGCGTAAAGACTTGAAGGTTAGAACCAAAACCTTGAACCGGATCCGGGCAGCAATTGGCAACCAGTGCAGCTGCCTCAGGACTGGCTGAATGTGGGCCCTCCAAGGTGTATCAGTGAGGACCCTGGCAGCTGCGTTTTGCACTAGCTGAAGTTTCCGGATCAAGGACAAGGGAAGGCCTGTGTAGAGCAAATTACAGAAATCTATTCTGGAGGTGACCGTTGCATGGATCACTGTGGCTAAGTGTTCAGGGGACAGATAGGGCGCTCGTAGTCGGGCCTGGCGCAGGTGGAAAAATACCTGGCCCGCTACTTTTTTGACCTGCGCCTCCAAAGTCAGGGAGGCGTCAATGATCATACCCAGGTTCCTGGCCTGGGACATGATGGTAAGGTGCGTCCCTCCCAGGGTGGGTAAGCGCGCTTCCTGGTCCCACCACCTATGTCCCAGCCACAGGACCTCTGTCTTGGAGGGGTTGAGTTTCAGGCGACTCTGCTCGAACCATTCTGTCACCGCTTCCAAACATCTGGCAAAGGGTTCTGGGGGAGAGTCCGGGTGGCCATCCATGAGGAGATAGAGCTGGGTGTCATCAGCATACTGGTGGCAACCCAGCCCAAAACTCAGCACCAGCTGGGCCAGAGGGCGCATGAAGATGTTAAACAATGTGGGGGAGAGGACCACGCCCTGAGGGACTCCACAAGGAAGTCTGTAGGAGCGCGAGAGCTCATCCCCCACTGCTACCCTCTGGGTCTGGTCCTGGAGAAAGGAGCGTATCCAGTGTAAAGCTGTGCCCTGTATCCCCATGCCGGCGAGGCGGTGGACCAACAATTCGTGGTCCAGGGTGTCAAAAGCAGCCGGCAGGTCCAGAAGAACCAGCACTGCCGACCCGCCCCTATCCAGCTAGCGACAGAGGTCATCCAACAGGGCGACCAATACCGTCTCCACGCCATGACCAGGTCGAAAGCCAGACTGATATGGATTGAGTGCCGAAGTTTCTTCCAAGAATGCCAGGAGCTGGTCTGCCATGGCCCTTTCAACCACCTTGCCCAGGAACGCTAAATGCGACACTGGGCGGTAGCTGGCTGGGTCCCACGGGTCCAGCATAGATCTTTTCAGGAGAGGGTGAACCACTGCCCCCTTCAGCTGTTCAGGAAACTCCCCGGAATCCAGGGAGAGGTTGATGATGTCCCTGAGCTGGTCTCCTATCCTCTGGCCACCTCCCTTGAGGAGCCATGACGGACAGGGATCAAGGGGGCAAGTGGTCGCCCTAACCGAACCTAGCAACTTGTCCACTTTGGGTAAGGAGAGCTGTCTGAAGCCATCAAACGTCACCCCCAAAGGCGGCCAACAGGTCTCCAGTTCGTTTACTGTATTAACTGTGGCGGGAAGATCACGGCGGAGTGACGGAACTTTGTCCACAAAATGGCTCACTAAAGCCTCACAGCCTAGTTCCAATTTGCGACTATTTTGGCGCCCCCCAAGGGCGGCAAGAGATCTAACTACCCTAAATAGTTGGGCTGGGTGAGAACTTGCGGACGTGATTTCCGTGGCAAAAAATTCACGTTTTGCCACTTTCACCGCCATCTCATACGCCCTCATAAGCGTGCGATAAGATGTTCTCGTAGCTTCATCGCGAGTCTTCCGCCACACTCGCTCCAGTCATCTCATTTCCCTTTTCTTCTCCTGAAGCTCCCCGGTGTACCAGGGAGCCCGTTTGAGTCGAGGGCAGAGAGGACGTTTAGGGGTGATCTCATCTATAGCAGCCGATAGGTGGGACTGCCATTCCACCACCAAAGCGCTAGTGGGTCGCCAGCAGGCATCGGATCCCGCAGAGCATTCCGGAATCCAATTGGATCCATGAGTCTCCGCGGGCGGGCTAAAATGCGCCCGCCGCCCCACTGGGAAGGGGGTGGCATCCTGAGCCGGGCCCGCAGGGCCCCCACGGCACAGCTAAAGCTGTATCCAGATCCACTTCTATCCCAGCGCCGAAAATCAAGTCAAGTGTGTGGCCGGCGTGATGGGTGGGCCCAGCAACAAATTGTGAAAGTCCTAGTGTCGCCATGGATGACACCAGGTCTCCGCCATGGACTGAAGGGGGCACGTCAGCGTGGATGTTGAAGTTACCCAGGACCAGAAGCCTGGGGTACTGCAACACCCAGGCGGCCGCCGCCTCCAGCAGGCGGGGCAGGACATCTGGCGGCGCGTTGGGTGGACGGTATACCAACCAGTTAGCCACACTCTCGACCCATCCAATACCGACACACTCCACCCCCTCGATTTCTGGCGCCGGGTAAGCCCTGTAGGTGAGAACCTCCCGGACCACGATAGCCACCCCCCCTCCCTCTTGTGGGTCCGAGATTGGTGGAGGACCGAGTAAGCTGGTGGGGCTAGTTCTTTTAGGGCCGCTGACTCGCCTTCCCTCACCCAGGTCTCGGTCACGCAAGCAAGGTCTGCCTTCGACTCCGCAATGAAATGTTGCAGCGCCGAGGCCTTGTTCTTAATCGACCTTGCATTGCACAAGACCAATGTTGGACCCTGTACCCTAGCCTCCACCCTCACATTCCTAGGGATGGGCCGGAGGTTAGAAGGGGATCGGGCACACCCAGGGCGCCGGCCGTGTCTCCACGGCCGGGTCCTATATGGGGCACCAGTGCTCCCACCCCTTCTCTTGTCCAACCTCCTCCCCCAGCCATAATGCCCCTGGCCAGTGATTGTTGAAATCCCGGCCCCGGTACAACCCCCCCCCCCGGTTGGGCCTCCCTCTCCATAATCCTGCTCGCCAGAGAGAAACAACCAACTAATCTCCTGTCTTCTCCCCCCACTTAGCTGCACTAACCCCCCTAACCCCCCTACCCTAATTAAGCTATCACCACCCAACCCTCCCTCCCCCCACCCTAATCTGAACTAGCAGCTGGTGAGGTACGGGCTACGCTGCCTAATGTGGATAATGAGTGTTGGTTTTTCCGACATATGAAAACCAGCAAAGTAGGCTTAAATGCTCTTATACTAGTCTTGTGAATTGATAGATGACTGTTCAGGAAGGTTAATTTACAATCACATCCCACCTTTCCTGTGCTTTATGATGCATGTGTGATTTCAGCCCATGAAAAGAATCAGTTTTAAACTAAAGTCATTGCCCTTCTGTCCATTTCAGGAAATTGGAAATGGACTCATAGTTCTAAAGGATAAAAAATTATATCGTGGCAGTTTGTTGTGGCTTTGCCATATAACGACTACAAAACATTGTTCACATGGTTTGGATCTGAAACCCATTAATTATAGTAAAATATAATTCAAATTAAGGATAATTATAATCAAAACCTAAATATGTTTACCTTGAAGTAACTAACCTGACTTTAATAGCATTTGCATCCAGATTCTGTGTATGGTTACTTAGAAGTAAAACTAATTATGTTCAGTGGGCTGTAGTCCCATGAAAGTATGAATAGGATCGAAACCTTAGCCCAGACTTTCGCAATTATTTTACCACTGAGAAACCCCTGAAACATTCTTCAGGCTTCAAGAAATCACAGAAGTGGCACAATCATGCAGAATATGGTGGGAAGCTTAGCTGTGGACGTACCCACCTCCCCTTCATACCCCCTCTGGGTTCATAATTGGTTGTTTAGTGGGGGCAGGTCAACATGACCATATATAGTTATATCACCCAATAAATGTTTAACAAATTTTGAAAACATATTAAAAATTAATAACCCTCACCATTTGGGAAACTCTTCCAAGGTCATCAAGGAATCCCAGGGATACATGAAACCCTGGTTAAGAAAGTCTGCATTAGCCAATAGTAAATAGTTGTCTCTCGTTCCTTGTTTCTGAAGACACTTCTTCCGTTTTTGGAAGAGGTTGAACATTTTTGCCAATTCCTCCTCCTGCTGCAGATTTCTGTGTTGTCCCTATGCTTTTTTAGAGAGTCTACCTGAGGAATAAAATTTCAGGGGTATTAACAAGTTGCTCTGAAAGGAGGAAGTAGGAAAGTATCAGCCTGTGAATTTCACTGTCAAAGTGGCTCTCACTGGATACATACCAAGGGTTTGCAAAGTCACCCAAGGCCAAGGGATGTAGGTAGGGTGGGAAACTCACGGAGGTTTGAAAGTAGAGCCTGAAAAGGACAGTGGGGTATGATGCCATAGAGTAGGGATGAGCACAAACTTAAACATTCTGTCTCAGGGTAGCCCTCTCAACCAAACTGAACTGCCCCAAACTAACCAGTTCAGACCCATCTTTCTCTCAGTCATGGCTTTCTGCAGCCAGGAGAAGGGGGGGAGAATATTGCCTGTGAAGGGTTAGATGGCTGACAGCCATTTAACCCATCCATTTTGGTTGCCGCACTTTGAAGTGTGGCAGGGGGAAGTGAAATGGAACAGTTTAATTTAAGGTGGGCAGGCTGTTAGGTTTAAATAACTTCAAGCCATTTCACTGATCTATTTTGTTTCCCTCTGCATCTAAACAAAGGGAAGTGAAACCAACTAGTGAAATGGGTTATAGTCTGATGGTCTGCAAGCCATTTCAACAGTCCCCTTTACTTGCCCTTGCTTGGAGGCAGGGAGAAGCTAAAGCAATCAGTGAAATGACACACAGCCATTTAAATGGCACACAGCCAAGACAGAGGTCCTCTGGCTGGATAGGAAGGGGCAAGACCAGGAAGTGTGCCTTCCCTGCCTGGATGGGGTACAACTGTCATCTGTACCACAAGCCAGGAATTTGGGAGTGATTTTTGATGCCTCCCTATCTATAGAGGCTCGGATCACTAAAGTAGCTCTGATAGCATTTTTACATCTGCGCCAAGCCCGGCTACTAGTGCCCTACTTGTCCCCAGAACACCTGGCCACTGTGATCCACACAATGGTCACTTCCAGGCTGGATTTCTGTAACTCACTCTACATGGGCCTACTCTTGTCCCTGACCCGGAAATTGCAATTGGTATAATTGGTACAAAATGCGGTGGCACGGGTCCTGACCAGGTTCTTCCTGGAGGACTCATGTTCAGCCACTACTTAAACTACTTCATTGGTTATCAATTTGCTTCTGGATCCGGTTCAAGGTACTATTTTTGACCTTTAAGGCCTTATGTGGCTTGGGCCCTACTTACCTTCAGGGCTGCCTGCTTTCTTATGCCCCCAGGGAGTTCCCTGAGCTACTAAAGTGGGCGGTGGTGCATCCTCTCCTCAAGAAACCATTGCTGGACCCACGGGACCTGGCCAACTACCACCCAGTTACACACCTAGCATTCTTGGGTAAGGTGGTTGAAAGGGCCATGGTGGACTAGCTCCTTGCATTCTTGTAGTAAACTTCAGCACTTGACTCATACCAGTCTGGCTTCCATCCTGGCCAAGGGGTGGATATGGTGTTGGTCACCCTGATGGATGACCTCTGGCGCCAGCTGGATCGAGGTGAGTCAGCCTTGTTGCTTCTATTAGTTCTGTCAGCCTCATTTGATGTGGTCGACCATGAACTACTGGCCCAGCGCCGCACTGGGATGTGGATACCGGGCACAGCTTTATGCTGGTCACACTCCTTTCTCCATTACCGAACCCAGAGGGTGGCTGTGGGGAAAGAGTTGTCACATGCCTATTGACTCCCATGTGGGATCCCTCAGGGTGTGGTCCTCCCCCCACTCTTTTAAACATCTTTATGTGCCTTCTGGCCCAGCTGGTATGGAGTTTGGGGCTGGGCTGCCATCAATATGCTGATGACCTCCAGCTCTATCTCTTGATGGACGGCCACCAGGACTCCCCCTCAGAACCATTCGCCAGATATTTGGAAGCAGTGGCTGGATGGCTAGAGCAGAGTTGTCTGAAACTCAACCCCTTCAAGATGGAGCAAGTAGGTGGGCAGGATAGGAAGCACATTTGCCCAGCCTGTCCGGGATTTAACTTGCCATCGCATCTCAGGCTAGGAATTTAGGAATGACAATGGGTGCCTCACTTACCATGGAAGAAGAAGAAGAAGAAGAAGAAGAAGAAGAAGAAGAAGAAGAAGAAGAAGAAGAAGAAGAAGAAGAAGAAGAAGAAGAAGAAGAAGAAGAAGAAGATTTGGTTCTTATATACCGCTTTTCTCAACCCAAAGGAGTCTCAAAGCGGCTTACAATCCCCTTCCCTTTCCTCTCCCCACAACAGACACCCTGTGAGGTAGGTGGGGCTGAGAGAGCCCTGATATCACTGCTCAGTCAGAACAGCTTCATCAGTGCTGTGGCGAGCCCAAGGTCACCCAGCTGAAGAAGAAGAAGAAGAAGAGTTGGTTCTTATATGCTTTTCTCTACCCGAAGGAGGCTCAAAGCAGCTTACAGTTGCCTTCCCATTCCTCTCCTCACAACAGACACCCTGTGAGGTGGGTAAGGCTGAGAGAGCCCTGATATCACTGCTCGGTCAGAGCAGTTTTATCAGTGCCGTGGAGAGCCCAAGGTCACCCAGTTGGCTGCATGTGGGGGAGCGCAGAATCGAACCCGGCTCGCCAGATTAGAAGTCCGAGCTCCTAACCACGACACCAAACTGGCTCTCAAACCGGAGGAACAAGTCAAGAAGGTAGCCCACCTTTCTTCCATCTTCGCAAGGCCTGGCTAATAGCGCCCTACCTGTCTCCTGACCACCTGGTCACAGTGATCCAATGGTCACCTCCACGCTAGATTTCTGTAACTCACTCTATGCGGGCCTGACCTTGTCCTTTACCCAGAAATTGCAGTTGGTGCAAAATGCAGCAGCCAAGGTCTTCACAGGAACATCTTGGAGGCCCTATGTCCAGCCTGTGTTGAGGCAGCTGCACTGGTTGCCAGTTGCTGCCCAGATCAGGTTCAATGTTTTGGTTCTAACCTTTAAGATCCTTCGCAGTTTGGGTTCCACATATCTGATGGACCGCCCTATGCTCCCCAAAGGGCCTTGCACTCTGTGGGTACTGTCTTGTTGGTAATTCGCAGCCCTAGAGAAGCATGCCTGGCCTCGACCTGGTGGAATGAGCTCCCGGGTGAGCTGCGGGCCCTGCAGGAGCTTTCTGGGTTCCACAGGGCCTGCAAGACAGAGCTCTTCTACTGGATCTATGATTGAGGCCAAAGCAGTGAGGATGAGCATGGCCCCACCCCATTGGGTGCTCTTTGAGTGCCCCTTCAAGTGCTACTGCTACTGTTTCCTAGCACTGGGTTATGGAACATAGATGGCCATCTCCTTGCCCATGTGACCAGATATTGGTAGGAGGGTTGTGTTAGGTTTCACCATTTCTTGTTTATTGATGGATGTCCTGTTTTTAATGGGGTTTTATCTGGGTTTTATGATGGACTGTTGTAACCCGCCATGAGCCGGCTTCGGGAGCGGCAAGGAATAAATCACATCATCATCATGATCATCATGATCATCATGATCATCATGATCATCATGATCATCATCATCTCCAGCACTAATTAAAAACTCCCTCTTGTAGAAGGTAGGGGGAAGGGATGAGGGTTCTGCCATTCTTGTTGATATCGTTATTATGCTGTGCTTGTCTATTTTAATGGGTTTTTAATGGGTGGACTTTTGTAAACCGCCACGAGCCTCTCGGGAGTGGTGGTTATTAAATTATAGAACAACAAAAATAACAACAACAGAAACCAGCAAGTCTCACCAGTAAAAGATGTTTGTTGTTGAAAAGCTCAGTGTATGGGTGGGTTAGTGATGAACTGTTGTATATTTATGGATTAACCTGAACTAGGGCCGAAGCTTTAAAAGCCCTCAGGTATCCACAGTGGTTTAAACTAGGAGCCTATCATAACCTGAAAATATATTGGTTATATAATGAACATAAAGAAAAATAGCTTTTAAAATGGCCTGTAAACAAAAGCAGAGAAGCTCTGTAACCTAGAAAAAGCTGCTTCAAAAGTGATTTGAGGATAGCATCCAAATGGGGTTATTTTATTGAAATGCACTTGATAGGTTACATACAGTATATCTTCCCCTCACCTCAGGTCTTTCTGACATTCTCTAGCTATTTACTCTACTATACTGTTATTAAAAAAAAGAATAAACAGCAAAATGATTCAAAGGCCTAAGAGACTGCCAGAGAGAAAAAAGTGTATTTTCTGAATCAGTTCTCCATGAAATCGCGTAAACTAGATTTGTCCTGGAGGATAGCAGACTGGATCATTAGGTGCTTCAAAAAGTTCCTACTTGATTTTGAAGTCACCCTGCTAGCCAAAAAATCTACATTTTCAGAAAAAAAAAATTAAAACACAGGGTCCCTTTAAATAAAAAAAAATACTGGGAGTGAAAGTAAAAAGATTTTTAGAGGAAAGGAATTTCATTTTCTATTTTAAAATGTTCAGAAAAGATAGGTTTGAAATTGTCCTTTCCTCCTCTGGTGACTTAATCACATACAATAACTGTATAAATCAAATCTCTCCCTTTTCTCTTTAGTATTGAATTAGCTCATCATAATTAGGCCACTGGACAAATTTCCAGTTAAAAAGAAAAGCATCTTATTAATAGGCTAGAATGACTTTTGTGAATGTAAAGGTTAAATCATTGGTCTTATGCAAGCACAGCAGGGATCCAATTTTAGCCTCATTTTCAGTGGTTTGACCCCAGTAATCCTCATTACTTTCTCCAGCTTCCTATGGGTATAGGTTAGCAGAGGCTTCTGCCTGCTACAAGCAGTCATGTTGTCAGTAGGGCAGAGAATACCACTGAGAATGCCACCCTGTGATGGTTTTCATTCATGAGCAGTCTCTGCAAGCTAGTTCCATGATGAACAAAGTTTGAGTCCAGTGGTACTTTTAGGACCAACAAAGTTTCATTTTGGGAATAATGCCACTGGACTCAAACCTTGTCCTGCTGCTTTAGACAAGTATTGTTACCTGCCTGAATCTAGCTCCATGATGGAAATTGTAAAGTGGGAGATCATAAATGAACTTTTAAGGCCATCTGCGGTCTGGGCCCAGTGTATGTAAGGGGCTGCCTAACTCCCTATGCCCCACACAGAACCTTGTACTCTTCAAATTCCAGCAGGATGGAGGTCCTTGGCCTATGGGATGTTTGCCAGGCCCTGCCCGCTGCCTGGTGGAATGAGCTCTCGGGAGAGTTGAGTGCCCTGACGGAGCTATCAGAGTTCTGCAGGATCTGCAAGAGAGAGCTATTCCACCAGGCATTTAGTTGAGGCCAGGCTGACTAGAAGATCTTGCCCCTCCTTTGAATGTCAAACTGAAACAACTACCTGGAGACAACAACCAGGGGGGAGTTGGCTTGGTTGGTGAGGGTTGGTATGGAAATGAGTTAGAATGTGTTTTATAGTATTTTACTATTGTTTTAACCCTTGTTGTAAGCTGCCACAAGCCAGCAGGTCCTGGAGTGGTAGCTATGAAATTTAATTAATAAATATATTAAAAAATCTAAATATACCGATGAGACATGTTGTTAGAAATGGCTCATAGAACTGTGTCTAACTTACATATCATCATTAACACATGTCTTTCATTTCCTTACATTTTTTCAACGCAGCAGCAGCTTGTAGAAGCATTCTGTTCAAAACATTGTGGTGCAGACCTCCTACGTCTTCAGGTGATAGATCTCATGTCTGGATTTTCCCCCTTGTAAAAAAAAAACCAACCCTCCCTGCACATAGAAAACTTGCCCATCATGAAATGGTTAGGCTTTAGTCATTCCTCTGAGTTTCTTGGATGGTTAGAAAGATTTACATAATCCCTTGACTGCCTTCTGGAGTAATATAGTCCCATGATGGTTGCACCATGTGCCCACCACTTTCAATGCATCTGTCAGCCCACATTCTTCAAGAATCCCATGTAATAAAAGCAGCTCAGTAACAGCAGTGTATTTGTACTGGCATGCCTGCAAATTTGGGACTGGCTACCACAGGACTTAAGCTGTTGTCAATGGCCCAGGTGACATTCGTTTGTTTAGAGAGGAACCATGGAAATGGGACATTCAAAGTCCTTTCCTCACTGTCACTATTTATCCATAACTCTGCTTGAGATCCTGCAACACCAATGTGCTAGGAGTCTGAGTCCTAAGCTAGATGATCAATGGTCTACTTTGGATTTGATTTGTCCTCATATAAATGGTCCCAGAGAACACTTCATCATGGATAGATATTATCCTTTTGTTGAATTTTAACAGAGATACATAAAGTTATGGCTAGAGGTTAATTGCCCAAGAAAGTGTTGAGGGTAAATATACTCAACCAAAAGTCCTCGCGAGTCTGGAATTCTGCTGCCTCATCAGTTAAGTTCCTCTACCTGTACTTCCACTTATCCTATACCAAATTTCTGCTCTTTTATGCAGTCCCATCAAGCAAGTGTACCATGGTTTCTCTTGTCTCCAGTGGCCATTGTTTCATATGCTTGCATTGGCTGCTATAATGGGTGGGCTGTGGTTCCTGATCACCTTGGAAACTGTGATGTGCGGTGAGGGCCATTTGCTTACATTTTATTTAAGCCATATTTATTCTTTATTTAATAACTCTATTTCCAAGTGAGCTCCTTCACTACAGGGGGAAGCATAGCATGCTCTGTTCATGCTTTGCTCATTCTCTTCCATCCCAAAGATGCTCCCCACCCCAGCAGGAATTCACTGTTCACATACAGTACTTTGACAAAGAAAATGGTGGGAATAAAGGCCCAGCATGCCCAGGGAAGAGATGTGCAATTTTCAGAACTCACTGAAAAGAGGGATGCTCGATCACTTGCTGGTTCAATTTGCCATCTGTCTGCAGGTTGCCATCAGCACAGTTGAATGTTTGGCAAAATCTTCCTCTGTGTTCAAACAATTTGAACATGTTCAGTTGTTCCTGAGAGCTGATTGTGCATGCACAGTTACTTCCCTGCAGGTTTATCAACTTCTGTTTGTGCCCCCCCCCCCAAAAAAAGAAAACTTTTTGCAGTAACTTACGGATGCAAAGAACCTCCCTTATAGTTGCCTGACTTAATGCCAAAAGCAGCTGGATCCGTTTGCATATATGTATATCTTATACTGTCTTGTAGAAGACTCTCTTTGTGACCGCCAAATTCTAATTAGTATAATTTGTTTGGTTAATAAAAGTGCTATTTTGTGACCGCATGCCATGTTTGTTCACGAAAAAAGACAACTTTTTTATTTTGGGATTTGTAGTTCATTGTAGTTCATCCCATGTGCTTCATGGGATTTGTAGTTGTGATTATCTGCACAGATGAGAAGATCAGCAGGCACAGTGAAGCTCATTTAGACAATGTATTCTTGAGCGGGCACAAAGAGAAGGTGATCTTACGCTTAAAAATTATTGCAATATTATGACCCAAATATTATCCTGAGTAATACATGCCTTACTTTTATGAGTGTGAAAGAGAGGTTTCAGGCAATATAGTGATAAAAGTTACTGCAAATTAAATTCCTATGTTACAAGTGTTCTTTATTTACCAAGACTCAACCTGTCCATTTCTTTACTTCATTCGTTTCCCACCTTTTCCCCCAATGGGAATCCAAAGCAGCTTACATCATTCTCTCTTCTTTCAGGTTATCTTCATTACAACCCTGTAAAGCAAGTTAGGCTGAGAGTGTATGACTGTTCCAAGGTCAACTGGCACACTTCCATGGCAGAAGGGGAATTTCACTTTCCTTGTCCAGCACTCTACCCACTGCACCACACTGGCTGTCTTCCTTGACCCTGTGGTGTAAGAAGCAAGTTAATGCTGGGAAGCTTACAGAAAGTCTGCACATTTGAGCAAAATAGCAAGGTGAATTCATGAGGGGTTCAATTTGCATGTGAATTGGAAATCAATCATTGTAAGTTTGGATGCCAATCACATTTGTGTCAACGTTCATTAAGTATCCATTATTGAAATTACTGTATCTTTCTTACTAAACTCTTTTGGGAACCTTTGGAGTTGAGGCCAGAATGTGTTACCTGCTAGTCCCTGTGAGACTAGATTTAGGAGTCTGAAGCTGCATGAAAGGCTGAAGAACAAAATAGGCGTTCCTTTTGTTTTCTGTGAATGTGGTACATACTATTCCTTGGAACTCAGCTTTTGAATTGGTTGAGAAACCATTACTAACTTTTCCATGTCAGTTTAGTTCTAATCTTTGACTTCCTACTCATTCCCCGTGACTTGTATGAAGGATTTTTCTGCTTTGACCTTCCAAGACTTACCGTCTGTCAAATCCCATCCATGCTTGTCTACTTTAGTCAGGCATCAAATTAGTTCCACAGACATCATCCATCATAATGAAGAGAGGTGTTATAACATTATTTAGTCTTCACAATTGAGTTCCATTATTCCTTCAAGGAGTTCAGTGTAGAATATATAGGATAGCTCCATTTTATCCACATAATAACCCTGTGAGGTAGATTAGGATGAAAAAGAATGGGCGATCTAGGGTATGGGGACAAGGCAGCCAACCTTCCCTAAAAACTCCTGTTTATTTGAGAAAAGATAAAATCCCAGGTCATCTTCCAAGTTTGGTTTTAAGTGGGGAATTCAATCTGAATAGTTATTTTGATTATATTATTTGTCGTTTATGCTCACACAAGGAAGTGGACTTTAAAACAAAACATGAAAACATCAAGACACACAAGCAAGGAAGAGGATTAGCAAGTATTAGTGAAGCCATGACAACAAAACAAGAAAGTCTCCACCTGCTCATGAAAGACAACAACAGGAGGACAGACATTTCTCCCTGCGGAAAGAGGTCCAAAGTTTCAGTGCCATGACTGAGAAGGCCCTTTCTTGTTTAAATATGCAACCTTCAAGATTCTGTAGTGTTCATGATTCAACAGTATAAGAAGAATATTCTATAGGGGGCATCAGAGTAGATAGGTAATTAGCATATTTAAATTAGGAACTTCCTGATATATTCAAATAACCCCCTCCTGTATCCCAATTGACTCAAATAGAGACCTCCTCCTCCTTTGAGTACACTTCCTGTGTGCTTTTCCTCCAGAACAACAGTTGGGTGGCTAGACCAGTAGTACCCAACTCCCGGGCCTCAGTACCGGGCTGCCAGCGGCCATGCCTGCCTCCCCCCCCCCCCCCGCAGTGAGAAGTTCGCCAGGCCGCGAGGAAAGCGGCCGCCAAACCAGCCGCTTTGCTTGTGGCCCATCAATAAACAAGAAATGGCGAAACCTAACACAACCCTCCTACCAATATCTGGTCACATGGGTTAGGAGAGGGCCATCTATGTTCCATAACCCAGTGCTAGGAAACAGTAGCAGTAGCACTTGAAGGGGCACCCAGAGAGCACCCAATGGGATGGGGCCATGCTCATCCTCACTGCTTTGGCCTCAATCATAGATCCAGTAGAAGAGCTCTGTCTTGCAGGCCCTGTGGAACCCAAAAAGCTCCTGCAGGTCCCACAGCTCACCCGGGAGCTCATTCCACCAGGTCGAGGCCAGGCATGCTTCTCTAGGGCTGGGAATTACCAACAAGTCAGTACTCACAGAGTGCAAGGCCCTTCGGGGGGCATAGGGCGATCCCTCAGATATGTGGAACCCAATCCTCCAGCAATAGGGTCTACTTTGTTTCCCAAACTTTTGCTACCACCATTCTGGCTGCTGTTAAGGCATACAATAACAGTACATTCAAATCTTTAGGTATTTCTTCACTCATTACACCTAGTAGAAATATTTCTGGTTTCTTTTTGAAGTTACCTCCCAACATTTTCTTAAGATCTATATATATTTTATTCCAAAATTTAACCATCCTTGGGCAACTCCACCACATATGGAAAAAGTGACCTTCATTTATCTTACACTTCAAACATCTCTTGTCAACATTCATAGACCATTTTGCCAATTTTGACAGAGTTAAGTACCACCTAAAGTAGAAGAAGAAGAAGAAGAGTTGGTTCTTATATGCCGCTTTTCCCTACCCGAAGGAGGCTCAAAGCGGCTTACAGTCACCTTCCCATTCCTCTCCCCACAACAGACACCCTGTGGGGTGGGTGAGGCTGAGAGAGCGCTGATATCACTGCTCGGTCAGAACAGTTTTATCAGTGCCGTGGCGAGCCCAAGGTCACCCAGCTGGCTGCATGTGGGGGAGTGCAGAATCGAACCTGGCTTGCCAGATTAGAAGTCCGCACTCCTAACCACTACACCAAACTGGCTCTCCAGTACATTTTATAAACATTTTCCCTCAAATCATTACTATCTAAAAACTTAATTTGTTTCTTCCATAAGTGTTCCCAAGTTTTCATATCTATTGGATAGCCTAGACCTTTGGCCCACTTAACCATAACTAATTTAACACTTTTCATTTCAGTGTCCCATTCTAATAGCATTTTATAAGCCTTTGATATAAGTTTCTCATCCTTGTCTATTATCTCTATCTCAAATCTGGATTTCTTTAAAATAAAACCTGTTGCTTTGTCTCTCTTAAAACATTCATATACCTGGTGGTACTGAAAACATCCATCCACTGCCTCAGAAATTTCTTCCCACCTCAACATTTTAATGCCTTCTTTTGAGTTAGTCAAAATATCTCTGTATCTAATCCACTGATCTCTCATATTCTTTTCTGATCTTTTAACTATCTCTTTAGGAGAAATCCAAAGCGGGGTACACCTCTCTAACCTAACTTTATATCTATTCCATGTCTGAAGTAAGGCTCTTCTTACAAAATGATTCTTAAAATCTTTATGTATCCTCTCTTTATCATGATACATGTAAGCATGTCATCCAAATCGTCTGTCAAAACCTTCAAGATCTAATAGTCTGGTATCATGCAATGTCACCCAATCTTTAATCCAAACTAATTTAACAGCCTCATGATATAAATATAGGTTTGGAATAGATAGCCCACCTCTTTCCTTTAAATCTGATAAGATTCTAAAACTAATTATTGGTCTTTTCTCTTCCCAAACAAAATTTTGAATATCCTTCTGCCATTTCAAAAAACAATTTTCTTAATTATAATCGGGATTGATTGGAATAAATGCATCATCCTTGGAAACACATTCATTTTTATAGCTGATAAAAAGTGAGAGGTTAAGTTTGTTCCATTAAGTTAGATCTTTCTTAATATCCTCCCATACTTTCTCATAGTTATTACGGAATAGTATTAGATTTTGATTAGTCAACCAGACACCCAAATATTTTACCTTTTTTTCACATCGCAAACCACTAATCTCCTGTAAATTTTCCACTTCTTCATACTTCTAATAAGATCTGTAGTTATTCCAAATTCCCTAAGCCTTTTTTGGGATTACCCAAATAAACCTCTCTCTTTATTTACTTGTAGGAAGTGTGATTGTGTTTTCTCTTTGAGTTCTAAGTACATACAAATGGATCTTTCTTTCTTTCTTTCTTTCTTTCTTTCTTTCTTTCTTTCTTTCTTTCTTTCTTTCTTTCTTTCTTTCTTTCTTTCTTTCTTTCTTTCTTTCTTTCTTTCTTTCTTTCTTTCTTTCACCTGTCCCTTAGAGTGGGGCTCAAGCGGCTAACAACATAACAATACAATAGCAATAGCAATAGCAATAACAAAACCTTAATTTTAATAACATCCAATTTACTACAGTTACCGTAGGGAAACAAGGAAGAGGTTATTCCATCACAGCCCTTCTTTTCCATCCCCAACTGGATTAAAAAGGGCCACTATTCTGAGCAAAAAAAAAACATGAGCCACAGGGTCTAGCTATTCTATGGTTCAGGGCAGTAGTGACATCTTAATTTTGGGGGCCCCCAGTTCCTTTACCATATACAAGCACAAACCCCTCTTTTAGATTATCACTGCACAAGAAAATCCAGCTTCCATTGATCCCACATTCCAATCTTCCCAACCCAAGTTCAATATTATATCTTCTACACCAACATTTCCCTGTATCATAATGTGATTTAGGCATGGCCAAGATGTGATCTAGATACTAGGTGAATCATAACCTTCAGACGATCTTCCCACTAATTTAAGTAATGTGTGAAGGCTTCAAAATATGGCAAAGAGACCTTCTGAAAAGTTCATTCTTGATCTTTATTAGAGTTCTGAACAGCAAAACAGGAAGTTTGATACTTTTGTATTATATTGGATGAAATAAATAAATGGGTATTGTACAGCAGTGGTCTGCAACCTTTGTCAGGCTGCGGACCGCTGCGCCGGGGTGCGGGGAGAGGGCGACCCGGGGCCCCGCGCGTGCGCGGCAGCCCCGGCGCAAATTCGCATGTGCAGACTTGCCGCGCGTGCGTGTTTGCGCCCCCGCCGGACGCAAATGCACACGCGCGGCAAGTCTGTGCGTGCATGTTTGCGCCGCTGGCATGCCGTTGGCCATGGCTCCCTCTCCCCGCCCCTCCAGGCCGCAAGGAAATCGGTTGCCGAAGCGGCCGATTAGCTTGCGGCCCGACAAGCTTCTCTTCCCACCCCCTCCCAAAGCAAAAAGCTTGCCGGGCCGCAAGCTGATCGGCTGCTTCGGCGGCCGATTTGCTCGCACCCTGGCGAGCTTCTCGCTGTGGGGGGGGGGCGGGAAGAGGGAGCCGCGGCCCAGCGCCGAGGCCTTCGTGGCCCGCCACCGAGCCGCAGCCTGGGGGTTGGGGACCACTGTTGTACAGCATTTTTCTCAATGCAGTGTGCTTTATAATATTGTTGCATAACTCATAATTCACGCTAATTTTACTCTAGCTACAGTAAATAGTATTAGGATGATAGTTAAGTTTCAAGCAAAACATCTGTGTTAAACAATATCAGCTCAATAAGTAAAATACGAATAACTGGATCATACACAATGCAAACTAAACCGCAGAGTGAAAATAAAATGCTAAATTATGTGAGCACTCCTCAAACCCAATTTAAATTTCATCCACTGCTGAGACTTCCATTTACTGGCATCATAACTAATAACAGAAATGTTGCTGAAACATCAATCAATTTGTGAAGGCTGTTCAATCAATTTATTTACGGTCATAGACCAGCCAGTAAAAAAGCATAAAATTACAAATATAAAATCAATTATAAATGGGTGAAAACTAAGAAAATAAGAACAATTGTATATAGATCCAGTATAAAAGAGAGAGAGAGAGAGAGAAAAAAAAAAAAAAACACTAGGGAACAGGGTTGGTCCAGCTCTGCCTTATTTTTATAGCTACCCAAGCAAATCTAGCGATAATTTTTGTTAGATCTTTATTTGTGTCTGAAAGTAGTAGCTTAAGACGCTGTTTCCTCAAACCTCTGGGGCATTCTGCGAGCAATGAGGCCAGTGAATTTGTACGGATGTGACGATAGAGCCTGCACTCAAATAGGACATGTTCAGCTGTCTCTATTTGACCTTCGCCACAGACACACTTACGTGCTTCTATCGGTAGCCCCTTGAACTTTCCTTCCAGGAAAGCGGAAGGGAGGGCATTATAGCGGAGAAGAGTAAAAGATCTTCTTTGTTCAGAATGTGGAAGATCAGTTAGATATGGCATTAAGACAGCCTTATTAAGAAGGTCTTTCCCAAAAAGTGGGTCCAATATCTTATTGATATCATGCTGTCTTTCTACATCTATTACTCTGTTCCTTATTAATTCTTTCGCTTTGTCATGTCCCAGGCCCAGAATAAATTGATAGGACAGACCATAGGAACACAGCTTCTCTGGTAGTGCTTTTAGCCAGGGTGCGACAAATGAGTCTGTTAGTAGAAGGCTGATAAGACCCCTCTGCCGAAATACCAGTTTAAGCCAGAACATAAGGGTTGCCATCCAGAGCCTAGTCTGAACATTAACCATTCCAGTCTCTATCCTAATTGCGATATTGGAGATGTTATTTGGCAATTGGAGAATAGTTCTCAGAAATTTAGACTGGACCTTCTCTAGGTTAGATAGATTGCCAGAGATGCTTATTGGGGCCCCATAGGTTAGTTGTGCAAGAGCTTTAGCCTTAAAGATGTTGATGGCCGCTTGTATGCATCTTCCACCTTTTTGCCAAAAAAATTTCTGAATTGCACTTGAGCTTTTCTGCGCATTTGATGAGATATAATTTATATGTGCAGTTCTAGCTTGTGTGGCCTGAATTATGACTCCCAAATATTTGTATTGTTTTACTTGCTCTATCAGGGTCCCATTTATTCTCCAAATGTGAGATTTTGGCTTCTTTCCACAAACCATCACCTGAGTTTTATTATGGTTCACTTCAAGGTAGTTTGCTTGGCAATACAAGTTTAAGGCACTCAAAGCTCTTCTCATTCCTATGGGAGTCCTAGAGAATAAGGCTAGATCATCGGCATAAAGCAAAAATGAGATGTGTTTTCCACTGATTTTTGGAGGATGGAAATTTGGGTTTTTGAGATAGCTGCCAATGTCATTAATAAAGTAATTAAATAGGAGGGGGGCCAATATGCATCCCTGCTTAACTCCCTTTGTTGTCTTGATTAAATCTGTGAGATGTCCTTGAGGGCTACATTTAACTCTTATGGCAGTATTTTCATGTAGTTTTTTAATAAGCACAAGTAGCCTCCTGTCAATGGAGGTCCTGCCTAATTTGGCCCATAACAGATCTCTTGGAATAGAGTCAAATGCAGATTTAAAATCAACAAATGAGATATAAAGGGAGGTTGATTTCTTTGAGGAGTATTTAGCTATTAGGTGATCTACCAGCATACAATGATCCAGTGTGGAATATCCTTCTCTAAAGCCTCCTTGTTCCTCTGCTAGGATGTTCTCTTCTTCTAGCCAGTCTCTATATTTCCAGCAAAGGTGCCTAGCATACAGCTTACTTATGGTGCTGAGGAGGCTTATTGGTCTGTAGTTTTGGGGTTCCTTCCTATTTCCTCTCTTGTATATGGGTACCACCACTGCTATTTCCCAACCTTTTGGAAGGATACCTGTTCTATCAATTGTTGTAAACAGCTTAGCCAATACTGGCACCCACCATTCTATGTTCCTTCTAATTAGTTCAGGAGGTACTAAATCATAGCCAGGGGCTTTCCCTGATTTAAGGGTACCAATGAGCTTCTTGACTTCAGAGTGATTAACTTGTGGCCATTCCGGTATCCTGGTCAGCTCTCCCACATCTGTTGCCTGAATTAGCTTTATCTCTAATGAAGAGTATAGCGCCTTATAATGTGCTTCCCATATTCCCGGTGGGATGGTTGAAGCTGAAACTGATTTTGCTTTACAATCAGACACTAGTTTCCAGAACCAAGATGAGTTTTTATCGAGAACAGCTTGCCTGATTTGTTCCCAGGCTTCTCGAGCAGCCTTCTTCTTTTTAACAAGAATCACGCTTTTATACTTCTGTTTTAATTGCTTGATCTCATTTCCTATAACATCAGAGGGATCAGTTCTATAATATATGTATTTATCTCTTAGGGCCTGTTTTATGGCTCTACATTCTCCATCGAACCAAGTATTGGAATGGCTGTTTGTCTGCTTATTTTTACCTTGCATAGCATTAGATAATGCATCCTGAAAGACCTCAATCAGGCTTTCATACCTGTTTAGGATTGAGGTACTTTCAGAGTTAGAGAGAAATTCTTTTGTTTTGTTAATAAAAGATGTTAGGCTAAACAGATCATTAATTATTTTGTCTGTCTTGATGTTCCATTTAATTCTTGGTAGACAGTTCTCCTCAGCTGCAAGCCCCTCAAAGCACTGGGTTAGCCGAAGCCGATTGAATGGAAGAGTACAGGATATTACTAAGGGAAAATGGTCACTATCATAGAAGGATGAAACCTCAAATGACCTCAGAACTTGTATCAGATTTTTAGAGACAATTATATAATCAATTGTACTCATTTTATCCCCAGCCCAAAATGTAAACTCCGCTGGATGGTCCTCAATTGCTGCACCATTTAAAATAACTAAATCCAATCTATGTGCCATCTGAGCCAGCATAAGTCCAGCATAGTTGTATTTGGTGTCTTTGAACACTCTTGCGAGTAAAGGCTCAGGTGTGTCTATTTCAGGTACATGTAAATTATAGCCAGCATATAGGGCACAATCATCATAACCCATCCTAGCATTGAAGTCTCCTCCAAGTATAAAACGTGCAAGGGGATGAGCATGCATTAGTTGACTTACATAGTTCTCAAAGCCCTCCCAGGAAGCCTCCACTTCTGCTTTTGTTCCCCCTGGGGGAAAGTATACATTTACAAGCAAGTATTTCATCTGTTGGAATGACAAGATCACAGCCATGGCTAGCTGTCCAAAATTAGACAATGATTCTGATTTTATCGTTAGCTGAGTGGACACTAAAATGGCTAGCCCCCCTTTTGCTCTACCATGCAAAGAAGCCTGTGCTGGAAGATCAAATGACTTATAGCCAGGTAAATATGGGGAATTTAGAAGCCATGTCTCCTGAACCATGATAACATCAAAGATGTTAAGAAACTTGGAGACTTGTGGATCAGTTTTCCTATTAATCCAACCTCTGGTGTTCCATGATATCAAGGTAAGGTCCTGCCCTCCCACAACCTCTTCCCTCAGTTCTTGCTTATCTAGTCAGTCCAAAGTGATAAGATCCAGTTGACCATCTTGATCATTGAAAACACATCCATTCTTTGGTGGCAAAGGTTCGTTCCCCATGATGTGTTGATGTTTCTGTGGCGAATTATTATTAAGCAGCATCTGGGGTAGTTGTCCAACACAATCACTGGTGTTCTTATGTATGGAAGGCACATCCAGATTCACATCAATGGGCTGAACTGATTCCTTCGTTGTACTAACATTTTCATAAGGGGTTGTATAGGCCGTTTCCATTCTATTTACACTGGTCGCTACTTCTTCTAATTTAGCCCCAAGATCCTTCAAGCGTGATGTTATTGCATCCTGTTCAACCTTGGGCAGTTTTCCAAAAGACTTTAAAAGATCTTCTTCTATCGAGTTTTCCAGATAAAATGTCCCACTCTCTGTCTCTTTTTGTCCATTATTTTTACTTTGATTAGTCAGTGACTGTTCTGATAAATTTTTATTCGAAGCTGCTGGGATATGTTTCAAGACTGATTCTTCTTTCAGCTGATGTTTATAGATTAAAAGAGGCATGATGTCAATGTTCTTAAATACCCTACAAGGGAACAGCCCCATCCTAGTTAGCCTTTCCTTCTGCCTCATCAACAGCCTAGGGATAGCTGCAGAGCTAAAAGTTAATACTACTTTTGTTGTTTGTTTCGGGCTGTTTAGCAACTCCGTTGCAATCAGGTTGATGGAATATAGTGGTCTCCTTAAGATGTTGCTCAGATGTCTTATTGCTATTCTTAGAGGGGCCCATGGTGGTAGGAATCCTCCAAGTGGGCAGACTGTCAGGCAAATTTTTTCTTTTTGGAGAATAAGCTTCTGGATATGAGACAGTGGTTGGATAGTCTGAGCTGTTGACCAACCAATACGTCCAGGCTTCTTCTCTAATGGCTTAGTGAAGTACTGGGCATTACTTCCTTGTTTTGACTGTACCACATTTATTAATGATTCAATTTTTAGAGAGAGATCTCTCAAATCCTTTTTGATATCACCTACCATATCAAAAATACTCGATACAGTACTTGCGGTCAGAGTTGCATATCTTGCTATTAAGCTGGCTCCAGTCTCCTCAGAGCTTATCTCCTCATAGCTAATTTCGGGCTTCTCATTCCCAATCTTCCTCTCAATTTGAGGCTGTGGTCCGCTCGGGTTGTCTTGCCTTACTGACAAGGTCGAATGGTGATTTGAGACTGGCACGTTAAATGTTGTAGATCCTTTCTTTTTAAAAAAATCATCAATTTTCTTTTGCTTGTTAGCTGGCAAAACCACCTCCTCCTCTTGGCTATCCCCCTCTGCGTTTCTTCTCCTCTTACTTCCACCCATTGCAGTGCTCATTAAAGTAAAATATCCTGCTACAAGTCAGCAACTACTAATATCTTCCGGTATTCAAACTTCCAGACTTAGCTTTCAGAAATATTTTCTATAGACGTTTTGCAAGGTCTTGCAAGGTTTTACGGCATACGTGGGTGGGGTGGAGAGCGTGAATGAGAGGTAAGAAGGTCTCGGTAGGGAGTCCTTATCTTTGTGCTCAGCTAGACGAAACAAATAGTTAAAATTCCAAAGCAGAAGACGGAGCTCCTAAAATCATATCACTGTACTGACTCAATTAAGAATTAGATAAAAGTCTCAGCTGTTAATGTTATAATCCTCAGTAGAGAGAGAGCCGCCATGCGTCCTACCTCGTTAGTAGCTCCCGGAAGTCTCCTTGCTGAAACATCAGTTTTGCAAGGAGCCCATTAGGAGAATGAGAAAATAGAGACATCATAAAAGAGAACCAGTCTTTCTTTTTAAAAAAATACCGCACTGTAGAAGCTCCTTATATAAACACACAAGGCTAGTGGGTGGAAATAATAACAATGTATTGAATTGGCTGTTACCAAACATGCCCAACACCCAACATTTCTCACAGCATTACTATTTGGGGATTTCCTATGACTAGAACTGGTCCAGGCAATAACTGACTGTATGGTAGGTCAAAGGGGGAACAGCAGAAGAATCAAATGAGGTGCTCCACATTTAACTTGCTCATCTGAAATCAAGTGTAGTAAGTTAGGATGTGGTAGCAGTTGGATATGAGAAAATGTAGTGATTTGATGTTTTTTCTTGAGGTGACTGGCTATCTTCTCCCTTTCTCCCACTAGCCAAAAAGACAATTGACTTATCAAACATCTAAAATGTAAAACCTCAGTGTTCCTGAAATGAATATTTAACTATATTGTCAGAGGCTGGAACAGCCTTTTTCAACCTTTTGACCATGTAGGAGCCCTTGAAATAATTTTTAAAGCTTTGAGGAGCCCTAGAAGTTATGTCAGCGGGCCATGCCTCCCCTGCCAAAACCTTGGACACCATCACCTGCATTAACTGGCAGGCTTGGGTAGGACTGAGTGGGGGAGAGATGGGAGGCAGTAGGACTGAGAGAGGAGAGGCAAGAGTGCAGGCCCTGCCCCCTCCCAGATGCAGAAACAACAAGAAAACTCACTCATGCTTGGAAGAGGGGGAGCAATGGAAATGACCCGTTCCGTCACTTGTGGCCAAATCTATTAAGGCACAAGTGAAAAGGCTGCAGACCCCCACCAGAACTCCCGTGGACCCCCACGGATCCATAGACCTCTGGTTGGGAATCCCTGGGCTAGAAATTGGAATCTGGGAATGGTGTTGTCAACTGGTCTGGATAAAAAAAAATGTATTGTCTCAATAGGAGAGGCTTAACAGGGTGTTCAGCATGTGATGTTATGGACCTCCATGCCACAAAAAGCTTCAATGGACAATTTCCACATATTAAGCCTCCGCTAAACGGTAATGACTGGGGAAGGCACTGGCAAGGCCACCCTGTATTGAGTCTGCCATGAAAATGCTGGAGGGCGTCACCCCAAGGGTCAGACATGACTCGGTGCTTGCACAGGAGAAACCTTTACCTTTACCTTTAAAGGAACAAAATAATGTTTTTTCCTCCAGGACTCTTGGTGACCATGCAGATGGAAGCTGCTGCCTCTTGCTAAAATTCTTGGAAATTTTAACTAGAACAAAGAATTACCTGTATCACTGAACCCTGCCGAGATTTACATCCAATACCAGATGATGTAAAAAATCTAACAAAATGTACTTTGAGACTACTTTATGATTTTTGCATGAAAAATACCCCATGAATGTCTGATTTACTTTCATAAGTTCTTTAAAAAATAAAATAAAAAATGGTTTCTGATGTACCTATCCCTATATTACCCACCTTAGATATGCTATCAAAGTTTGTTCCTTGGTAATATTGGGGTTTCCTTCGCTCTTTCTGTAGAAAGTTTAGAATAACGTGTGTTACAACCAAACCTAAGAAGGACTGCTGGGAAGAAAGACCCATTTTATTCAACAGGGCTTATTCGAAAGATAGTATTTTTTTAGGATTACAGCATCTGTCACCTAAAAATAAATAGTGGGTGGCAGCCAATGGTACAAAGTTTTCTGTAACATGCTAAGAAAGGAGATGTCCCCAATCAAGGAATACAGGAACAAACACTTTGCAGGTTCCCAGATGCTAGGAAATATTCCTCCAGCATCCTTTCCACCACAGAAGCAAGTGGCCAACAAGGAATGGATATGTTTATATCCACAATGGAAGGACCAGGTTTTTATTGTGAGGATGGTACATGATTTAATGTTGCCCTGCAAATATTAAATATACATTTTACATTATTTACTGTTATCTAGGCACACTAATGAAAGTTATTCCCATACACATGCAAACTTATTCTTGAATGAGGAAAAGATGCAATAGGTTTCTTCACAGAACAAGAGGAGAAAATAATGAGCATAATGGATGTCGTTTGATGCTTCCTTACCAGGACATTACCAGGTGCATGGGGCTGACCCAGGTAGCTGGAACATCCAAGCCCACATCTCATTCCTTTCTAAGGGCCAGGTTGCCAAGAATTAAATGACACCCCAGACCAATTTTAATAGATTCAATATTTTTAGAGTCCAAATTTATGGCACTCCATCTGGCTGTCCAGTCTTGGCAGTATTGTACTCTGACCATTATTGACAATTCACTGAAATCTCTAATGAGAGTGAACTGCAGTAAGTCACGCATAGGGTTAAATTTGGTAATTTCATTTGACCAAAAAAGTATTCCTTTTATAAGCTGATAGGAACCTGGATCTCAGTACTCCTCACTATGTCAGAAGAACATCCAGTTTTCTCACAGAATACACTATAATGAAATTACTGCACATCTTTGCTTATTCAAGAGGTCTTCTATTTTTCAGCCCATTGCTCAAATGTTTAGGTCTTTCATTTCAGAAATCTAAGAGTGGCTCAGGAAAAAGTCAGTTTTAATGCTAAGTGTCTTATTATTGGCAATTGCAGCCTTCCGTTGCCTAGCAAAGTACTTTTTATCATCTTACGGCAAGCCTGGAGAACATTCTGGAATGACCTGGAATGAAGGTGGCATGTTCAGGCAGGAGTGGTTTAAGGGTTTGCATGTCCCGTAGCACCAGAGCTATTTTGATCCTTTAAAACACTTGGGGTAGGAAAAGAGTTCTGCACCACAAGCTCAAAGTAAATACCTGGTTGCCAACTCTATGTGGGAAATTCCTGGAGATTTTGAGGATGGAGTCTGGGGAAGATGAATTTGATTGGGTAGTCTGAAGGTAACAGTCCCTGAACTCTAGCAGGAAGACTAGAAAATGACATCTGACATCCCAAGGTGAGGCAATTGATTAGTGTTTTAACACAGTGGTCCCCAACCTTTTTATCACCAGGGTCTGGTCAAAGCTTGACAATTTTACTGAGGCCCGGGGGAGGGATAGTCTTTTGCCGAGGGCCGCTCCTGCCACCTGAGCCCCTGCTCCACTTGCTTTCCCGCCGGTGCCCCTGACTTCCTGCCGCCTGCTGGGGGGTGCTGCCAGCAGCAGATGCACAGTGCCACGCCGAGGGGGAGACCCAGCCATAGCGGCCACTGGAGAGCACCGAAGGTGAGCTGGCAGCAGAGTGGCAGGACAGCCCCTGAGGAGGAGGAGGAGGAGCCGTGGCCCGGTACTGACTGGTCCACGGACCAGGGGTTGGGGACCACTGTTTTAACATATTGACAAATTTGAAATTTGCCCATCCTGGGTAGATCAGCTATTGGGCTCTTTTTGCTCAATAGTTAGATTGGAGGTGATAATTTCCCTATCAACTAGAAATGATCCTTATTGCTGCGATGAAGGATTCCTTAAAGTAGTGGGTGTGGTCGTTTTATGCATGCCTTGAAGCTCGGGATATGAGCTCTCAGATATCCACTGTTGTATTTAGGCTTTCAAGGGGGTGCCCTTCAAAACAAAAGAGGAGTCCAGGGATTAAATTGAGGTGCCTCAATTGAGAAGGAGGCAGTTGTGTACAAGTGTCACAAAATCCTCACTGATGATAGATTTAAGTAGATGTTCATGTGGGGAAACAGATATGTGTACATTCATCACACATGACATGTATAAGTGGGATACACACAGTTTCTGACATGAGTCATACTTATGAAACAGTTCTTCAGCTGTGAAGCTGTCCTGTCTCAAATCTATTAACAATATGTATATCTTTCTGCTTTATTTTCTAGCTAATCTGTCTGCAGTTCCAGCTAATTGGAAAAGGGTTTATTTCCCCAATTTATGTATATTTCCAGAGTTAAATCTTCAGTGATATACTACCATGCTGTCACAGCACCATTAAGTGTTTAGAGAACAATTGTTCTCAAAAGACTTTCATTTTTTCCAAACTTTCTGTATCTAGAGAAAGGTAGTGAAAATAAATGAAAACACTGCAGGCTAAACAAACCTTGGCATTTTTGAAGACAACTATTTCAAAAGGAGAAGCAACAGTCCATACCAATGCCTTGTACCATGACAAGTACTAAGTTTCCTGATACTGAATTTCTGTATGATAACAGGAAAATTTCTATGCTCAACAGTCAAAAAAGTTGTATAACAGGAATAACTTCTGAACTGTCAAATGTAATTTTGAAAAACCTCTCTATTTAATAAAAAGTCAGACAGGTTCAATTAGTAAGAAATATTCCATATGAATTAGATTATTTTAAAAGCCTTTCAAGATTATCAAATATTTTCAGTAAATGAACAGCTGTCAACTGGAATCATTTGTATCATTTTATTCCTTCTTTTTTTTTCCAAATCTCATTTTACTCAGCCACAACTTTATCATAAGTGCCCATTTACAGAAGGAAGTATGTCTAATGGTGACAAAAACAAAACAATTCCCTGTATTTTTTTAAAAAAATCCCTTTAAAGCAGTGGTTCTCAACCTGGGCGTTGGGACCCATTTGGGGGTTGAATGACCCTTTCACAGGGATCGTGGCAGGGCGAGCAGCCCTTCTCTCCTAGGGGGCCCCACAGTGTCTTCTATTTAATTCACATAACAGCCTTGCGGGGTAGATCAAGATAGAGCATTCATCTGTCTGAAGCAGCTGAAAAGAGCGAGATCAGAGGCAGAACTGAATTGAGAAACCCCGGGGGAAAAACAATTTATATCCCATCATGAACAATGGATCTTCATTCCATTGGTCAGTTTCGGTTTAATTTCTGTGAAAGAACACTTGCAGAATTTTATGGTTGCGGGTCACCACGACATGAGAAACTGTATTAAAGGGTCGCGGCATTAGGAAGGTTGAGGATAGGATTATGTGCGGTGGCGTCCAATTCAGCCATTCCAGCCAGTGCTGTACTGCATGGGCAGCAGTGCGCAACTCAGTGCACACACACAGACACAGAGCTCTGCACCTGCGTGTGTGTGCCGACTGATGCACCGGCGCCCACACCTCCCCTCCCCCCCCCTTGGCGCAGCGCTGGCTGTGTTGGCCTGGAACGGCCAATTCGAACACCGCCACGCACATCCCTAGTTGAGAACCACTGCTTTAAAGTCTAAAGCATAGCCATCAGCCCTTCACTAAATTTGATTCTGTGGTCTTTTGTCCAATTCTGCCCTCTGTATGGACATATTCATAACTTGGTTGGTAACTGATGACTTATGTGTGTGACCACAGATAGAACTTTCAATTTGAAGCCCCATGCAGTTGACAGACATACAAGAAAGCTCATGAAAAACAGCAAAGTGGTCTAAAGAAACAATTGGGGTGGGAGTGGGGGGTGGGATTCCAACAGGTAAGTAACATCCAACAGTGCATTCAGCTAAGCAATTCGCACCATGAATTAAAACTTGAGTGCCCCACTAATACATATGGAGGCACTTACATTTTTCAAGAGGCAATTTCTTTTAAATAGAGCTTTCAAAAAAATCACAAAAAAGAGGCTGTGTGTTAAAGAGAGGCTGTTTAACTTGCTGATCAAGTGCTGCTCACTCATGTGCATTTTGATATATAAAAACCCAAAACCTAAGCAAAAGAAACCACTAATGAATATCATTGTTATAATGAAAATAAAGGAAAATTACCCACCAACAATATTCAGTAGCATTTGTCCCTCTATGTTTTTCCAGCACCTGTCTGGTTTGGCTTAAGGTTCACTGGCTTCAGGGGAAGACGACAAAGAGGAAGGGGAGTCTTTCCCTTTCACTTACAGTGCACATGTTATGGCTGCTCTCTGGGCCAGAGCTGGGACCGCTGCCACTGTTTTCAGCACTGCCAGGCTAGGCAGAGAATCAGCAGGAGCCAGTAGATCAGTGGGCAAAGAATCTCTCTCCCACAGGATATTAATAATGCCAGACTCTTAACATTTCCCAGAGTTTTCTAAGGTGTATTTGGAGTATCTTGTTATGTTGTTCTAAAAACAAGCTCAAATAAGTTTCTTTAATATTGGAATTAAAACTAGTCTCTGATTGTCATTTCCATTAGTTTCAATAGCTGGTCTGTAAGATAAAGACTAATGCAATATAAAGACCAAGGTATAAGTCATCAATCTGTACAGGTATCTGATAGCAGACTAAAACCCTGTCTGTGCAGAGATAAGTGTTTTAAAATACAGATGAAGGAAGAAATGCTTTCAAGAATCTATAAATCAGTATGCTACACATGAGATTTCAGACTCCTGATTTCATTGATTCCTCAGCTGAGACTGTTTCAAGATTTGCCTAAATTGAGATTCAGCACAGTGCTTAAATCTCCCCCAAAGACCATACCAATATGAACATTTGATTTTTTAAAAAAAGAACCCTGTGTGTTACGTTAACTGCCATCAAGTTTCTTCCAATTTATGTCAATAATATGAATTAAATGACCTCCAAAACATCCTATCACAAACAGCCTTCCTCATGTCTTACAAACCAAAGGCTTCCTTTAAGTCTTCTTACACTGGGTGTTCTTCTTATTCTGCTGCCTTCAACTTTTCCAGTCATTCTTTTTTCATAATGCGACCAAAGTATGATTTTATCAGTTTGGTCATTTTTGCTTCTAGAAAGAGATGTGGTTTGATTTGATCAAGAACCCACTTATTTTTCTTTTTGTCAGTCCATAGTATCTGTAAAACTTTTAGTATCTGTTTACTAAAAACATGGCCTTCAAGGAATAGTCCAAGAAGTAATTGTTCTGACAGAACCATTCAGAACACACCACTGCTGAGCTGGAGCTGCGAATGCTTTAGATTTGCAGTCATAATTATCAGTTGTGGTGCTGAGCTCAGTGTGATTGTAGGCTCTCAGACTGTTACGCTCCGAAATTTCTAAAAGAAGCAATAGAGGGACAGATGAAGTAGCCAAGGCAAATCACTTCAAACAATCAATTGTCCACATTGCCATGGGATTAAAAGTATTCAAACAAACAAAAAAGCCAAATATATTTTGGTGTTCCATTTTATTGTCTCAAGTTTGTAACACTTTTGTAACACATTTTCAAGCCTCCAGTGGGGGGGGGCATGATCTTCCTCGCCGACCGGCCTCAACTATAGACCCAGCAGAAGAGCTCTGTTTTGCAGGCCCTGCAGAATGCCAAAAGTTCCCGCAGGCCCACAGCTCCTCTGGGAGTTCATTCCACCAGATGTGCAGATCTCTGCTTTTTGCAAATTAACTTGCTGCCTCATGCCTCCAACACTGTAGCAAACCAGTCTTCTCTGACGGGCCAGGGCGTCAGTTCAAAGATTTCCTGGTTCCTGGTTGTGAGGCTTGTCTTAAAGTGACTGCGCTCCAGAAGCCCTAAATTCCCTCAGCAGATTTATTCCCCCTCGCCTGCTGTCTCCAAACCTCTCTCCCCACCCACCCCCACCCCCATTCAAGAAAAGAAAGAGACTCCTGCTGCACTTGGCAACCCTCCCCGTTCTGAACTTTCCCAATCTAGTGCAGAACCTTTTGTTTCAAATGGGGGTGGGGGGAGAGATAGAGGAAGACCTGAGTTCAAATTGATCTGAATTCAGCAGGATCCACAATGGAAAAAACAAAGTAAGTGCAGAATCATCCTAGAATTCCCAAATGTTTCCCTCTTTAAAAAAGAATGTGGAATGTGGAAAGAATATGGTGCTGCTTGATCTCATCAGATCTCAGAGGCTAAGTGGGGTTGGTATTTTGGATGGGATATCACCAAGGAGAATCCACAAAGGCAGGCAATGACAGGCCACTTCTGCTTCTCACTTGCCTTGAAAGCCCCTTGCTGGGGCCACTATAGGTTGGTTGTGACATGTTATATTTTGTGCTTATTAATAGCCCTATTTATGGCATATTGTATGTGTGTGATATTATATTCAATGGGTAGCTTTAGTCAGAAGAATATGAGCAGGATCCTAATTAACTGCTATGTCCTAACTAGGCTTGTGCTCCAGGGGCCTGATCTGGACCGATTCGGCTTTGGTGTGCATTGAAGTCGATGGTGTCATTGACTTTAAAGGGATATCTGGCATTCCTGCCTTTCCCGGGGCCAGGAAGGGGTGGAGTTCTAGTTACAGCCTTAAAACTGTCAGGGTAGCTCTGGGAGGGTCTTCCCTGATATCCCTACACATTTCACAATGATTGGACCACAGGGTCCATGTCCAGGGGTTCTGAAAGAGTGTGCCCCCATCTCTTCATTCTATCCAATGGTCCATCTTTCAGAACCCCTGGACGTGGACCCTGTGGTCCAATCATTGTGAAATTTGGAGAGGGGGTTTGGGAAAGAACCTCATGGAGCTATCCTGAAAGTTCGATGTAACTGGAACCCCCACCCCCCAGGCCACTGGAAAAGCGGGACCGCTGGAATTCCCATTACAGTCAATGGAGCCATTGACATTAAAGGGCACCGAAACAAAATCAGTCCAGATCGGGCCTCTGGTGAACAAGCCTAGTCCCAACCCCACTCATTTAAAAAGTGAACTTAAGAACACAAAAATGGTTAAGGAGACAAAAGAAACCACAGTAAGCAATCATGACCTCTTTCCCATCTTCTTGCCTTGCTTCTTTCCATCTTCTGTTTCTGATTCCAGTTTTTCACTTTGTTTCATGACTGAAAGTCAGATGGCATCAGCACTGCCTTCTCAAATCAGCTCTGCTGATCTCTCTTCCCTGTAAATGAATACTGCGCACCTACTATTAGAGTCAGCTTTACTATTATTATTTCCCCCTTATTTATCACAGAAGCCCTACAGGGAGAAAGCTTTTGTTAGCAATAAATGTGAGGCACAAAGCAACTTAAACTTATCTTATTAATTACTTTAGTGACTTCCCAAATCCGATCACTTGGCTTGTTATTAATCGACTACTACAGATGAGTCTCCAAAATGAATAGTTTCTGTTTGAATTGCACTGCTAGCACGAAGGAATAACAGATGCTGACTGCTTGTTGGAGAGGGCTTTGATTGGGCATGACTCCCACCATGGACACTCCTGCAATTAGCAGATCTTCTATTTTCCAGTGCATTTGCTACTTTTTAAAAATCATGGTTCCTTTGATTTTTATCAATAGCAAGGTAAGTAGAAACTTACAGTACAATTCTAAGAGCCTATTCATTTATTTGTGCTTAGAAAGATGTAGCAGTGCTTAGGATGGTACTACTAGTAGAGAAAATGTTTCCAAAAAGTGATGAAAAAACTTAATCTGCTACATTTCTTTATTTCGTGTAGATGATAAAGGTCCAGGAGCTTCCACTGGGGGGAGGGGAATGGCAGCCATGTTTAGATAGTGAGCTTGCACAGCGCGCTGTCTTTGAGATATGTTCTTATTGGATGGTGCACAGAAAATATAAGTGTATACGTGTAAATTTCCGTCAAGTTGCAGCTGACTTATGGTGACCCCATAGGGTTTTCAAGCCAAGTGATTAAACAGAATGTTAACCTGTGTTATTTCCAGCCTAAACCTATTTGCAAGAGGGATTTTTGTAATCTTACTCTCAGAAGAACACTTCAAGGAAATAGAGAACTCCTGGTTATAGTGTTTCATGGGATTTTATTAATATATAAATTCAGACAAGGTTTTTCTCTTTTAATCACATTAAGAATTTCCAGAACCACATAAAAAATATTTAGAGAATGTAGCTTAGCTCAACCTAAATCAGGGATTCCATTACTTGAGAACTCCTTGGTGGTTACATGGCCTTTCTCAGTCCAGATGGCCTCTCCCTTGATAGCATCCATCTTGGAATTGCATTTTCTGTGACACTCACTCTACTTACCATCCATAGTTTCCTCCAAAACCATCCCTTCAGAAGTTTCTGGTATATGCAAAAATACAGCATTAATTTGTATGGCATAGCATTCATAGTTATATGTAAGTTAAGGTGGCCAGATGTCCCGCCTTTTGCAGGACAGTCTCGCATTTGGGGCATTTCCCCCCGGGTCCCATGGTGTTTTCTAATTGTCCCGCAGTGTTCTCCAATTTAATATATATATATATATATTTATTTTATTTTATTTTTTGGGATTTATTTTATTTTTTGGCACCACACAGCAGCCCAGCAGGCAGCCCAGGCTCAGGAGGCCCCCGCACAGGCGCCTGGGCTCCAGGGTGGGGCTTCCCCGCCAGCTCTGCTGCCGTCTGTTGGGGCAACCTTTTCTTCCATGCCTTCCTGCCTCCTCGTCCACCGGGCTCTTCCCAGGCCGCCGCCACCCTGAGGCCAGTCAGGGAGGGAGGGGAAGGGAGGGCCCACCTGCCGCCACCACTTCCACCACCACCACCACTGCCTCTGCCGTCACCATCGACCTGTCACCGCTCTTCTGAGGCCAGTCAGGGAGGGAGGAGGAGGGGGAGGGACCGTCTGTTGTGGCAGCGGCGGCAGCAGCGGCAGCGGTGGCAGCAGCGGCAGCGGCGGCAGCGGCAATGGCGATGTGACCCGCCTTGTGGCCCCAGATTTCTGGTCACTTTAATGTAAGTGTAGCATTACAAGAAAATCTCAAACAGAGGAGGAGGTATGGGGAGAAACCTTCATGTGTTGTTCATTCAGCTTCAGTTATTGCTCAAATCTGTCCCAGAACTTGCCTCTCCTTTTCAGCATCAGTTGTCTGGTCATGAAGGTTTTTATGCGAATTAGACCCATCCTTTTCTTATGAAAAGGATTTTTTCTTCTATTTATTTCCATGAGGGAAGGGCTTTTCCTATGGAACTCTTCTAAAGGTTTGAAATCTAAGCTGAAAAAGTTCTCTTCAATTGACCTGGTTACTGCAACTCAGGTAATTTGCAGGAAGCAGGAAGTCTGAAAATGAGCCTATCAGGACATAAGGGGAGACTATTTGACAAAATATATCAGGTTCCTATGTAAATATGCCAACCACATCACTTCCAATGCTCCCTATAAGATATTCTTCTTATGCTTCTGAATCATGCACATGGAGAAGCCCAGCAGAACTGCTGATGGGCCATCTTGCATATTCTGACATTATAACGGCTGAGATGAGATCTTTCTTCCATTTTTCCTCTGTCTATCTCTTAGGGTGATGGTCCCCAACCCCAAGTCCGGGGACCGGGACCAGTCCCTGGATCAGTCAGTACCGGGCCGCAGCTCCTCCTCGTCCTCCTCCCTGGCTGCTGCCTCGGGGGTTGCCCTGCCACTCTGCTGCCAGCTCACCTTTGGTGCTCTCCAGCGGCCTCCATGGCTGGGGTTCCCCCTCAGCGTGGCACTGCACAGCTGCTGCTGGCAGCGCCCCCTGGTGGGCGGCAGGAAGACAGGGGCGTCAGTGGGAAAGCAAGCAGAGCAGGGGCTCAGGCGGCAGTGGTGACATCCCTCGGCAAAAGACTATCTCTCCCCCCACAGGCCTCAGTAAAATTGTCAGGCGTTGACCGGTAACCGGTAATAAAAAGGTTCAGGGCCACTTTCTTAGGGTACTTATTAAAACTGTAAACCATTAGAAGCACACATTCATACACACACAACTATCATTCTCTTTACTTCAGTCCCAAAACCCCACCTATATCACTGATTTGTTGGTGATTTCATCATTTTTGCAAAAGGCACGGACCTTTGAGCCTTATGGATCTCCTTGTTCTGGGAGATCAGCCAGTATCTATATAGTTTCCTGCCAGCTAAGTTTTGACAAATCAATGGAAATTTTTACTTGCCTCATTAGATCTACTTTTAGATAAAAATTTTAAATAGAAAAAAATGGCTTTTCATTGGTTCAGGCCTTCTGTAGTCTAACGTGAAGTGGTTTGTCATTGCCTTCTTCTGCCCTGTCTTCCCTAGTGGTCTCCCATCCCTACTTAACTTCCAAGATGTAACAAGATCACTAAGCCATTCCACATTCTCAGAGTTTAGGTTTTTTATCAAGCAAAGTTTGTTAAGATGATGGCTTGCTTTTCATGTTTTTCAGTTCATGTTTTTCACAGCTCGACAGAACAAACTATCGGCTGACAAGGGCTGCCTACTCTGGCAGAACCACGTGGTCATGCCACCTAAACTTCAGTCCTGGGTGCTGGCAGCACTGCACGATGGCCACCCTGAGATAGTTCATATGAAGGCTTGCAAGGAGCTATGTTTGGTGGCCTAGCATCAATGGGGACATTTCGCCTGGGTAAACGCTGTACCCCCTGCCAGGAGAACCACCCTGAGATGCCACAAGCTCCCACAGAATGGGGAGTTGACTAGGATGCCTTAGTCCCACTTACATTTGGACTTTGCTGACCCCTTCCAGGGCCAAGCATTCCTTTCAACAGTTGATTTCTTTTCCAAATGACTTGAGGTGGTGCTAGTTTCATCTATGACATCCCTAAATGGTCATAAAGACAGTACTTTTTGCAACACATGGGCTACCGGACACTCTGATTTCCAACAATGGAACCCAATTAGTGTCAGAAGAATTCCAGTCATCCACCTCCAGTCAGCTCATCACCTCAGCCCCATTCCACCCCTCTACCAATGGGTAAGCTGAACAAATGGTGCGAACTACAAAGGATTCAGTAAAGTGGATTGTACATGGGGACTGGCACCAATGCTGTGTTGCATTCCTGTTTCACCAGCACATCATCCTCTCATCCATCACTGGGAGAAGCGCAGCAGAACTGCTGATGGGCCATCATTTATCCTCGATCCTAGACCAGCTCAATCTGGACCTAACTTCACCCTCCCGGCTGGGAGACCAGGAGACTCCATGATCCTTCACGGGCAGATCCATGGTCTATGTCCAGAACTCTGCCAGTGAACCCTGCTGCATACCAGCTTGGGTCCTTCACAACATCGGGCCAGTATCATAAGTGGTGTAGACCAGTGGTCCCCAACCTTTCTGAGGCTGGGGACCGGCAGGGCATCGGGCTGCACCTGCGCGGCCACGCCCTTGCATCGGGCCGCACCCGCGCGACCACGCCCCCGAATCAGGCCACGCCCGTGTTGGCCACGCTCCGCATTGGGCCGTGCCCGCGCATTGCGAATGCGCAAATGCGCCATGCGTGGCCGAATCGCAGCCCGGCCCTGATTCCCTCTACCCGCCCTCCCGCAGTAAGAAGCTTCCCGGGCCGCAAGCTTGCGGCCTGGGAAGTTTTTTACTGCGGGGGGGGGGCGGGGAGAGGAAGCCGCGGCCCGGCGCCATGGCCTTCTAGGCCCGGCACCGGGCCACGGCCCGCAGGTTGGGGACCACTGGTGTAGACATCCAGTGGCAACATGCTGCACCACCACATAGACCAAATGCAGGAACATCTTCCCACCATCACAGAGGGTTTGCCAAAACCTGCTGGATCCTGAGGATCCAGATGATGACAGGCTGGAGGAACAAGCTCCAGATAGCAAGGTTGAACCAGCAACTGTGGTACCCTCCCCACTGATGTCATTGCTACCACCTGTATGGACCCCACTGTCTGTGGCAACAACCACATCACCTTCAACTTCAGCATCAGAGACACCAGTGCCAACACCTACACCAGCAGCTCCAGAACTCAGGATATTCTTGCAGGCAATGTTCTGCACCCAAGTACCTCACAGACTTTGTTGGCAACCTGGTAGGTTCTTATCTTAGGGGAGAGGGGTGTTATGTACGTGGACAGTCCATATTATATGCAAATGATGGCTTGAGGGCCAGCCAATAGTAAACTGAACTGAACTCTAATAATGGACCAATCCAGGTGCATGGTTAAGAGCCAATCAGGCTTCCCCGTTAAGGGCCAATCAGAGCTCTCAGCAGGCGGCTTGAAATGTATATAAGTTGCCTGTGGGCCTGTTTTTCTCTGTTCAGTGTTTGGAGTAGAAGTTGTTGATAAAGAGCTGTTGATTTTCAAGAACGTGGAGTCTGTGTCTTGCCAAATTCACATATTTATTAATTGTATTCGCTTTAGGTTTTGTTCGATAGAAACTGCCATGGATGTCCATTTCTTCTGCACCAGGGCATTGTGAATACAGGGCCTGCTAGCTACTATTTTAAATCCTACAAAAATGTTTTTAATCTCCTAGTAATAAAATTTGAAGGATACATTTTTGCCCACCTCTGAAGAAGGTAAAAATACTTTCCTAAAGCAAAAGTGGAAATTATCAAAATCATACTGAGCCTCATAATTTTCAGGGCTTCAGCTTGCGATAAAATCATTGGAATCAGCCACCTTGTGAATACAAACATCTATCTCTTTAAGTAGTTCTTTTATATTCAGATTTCCTCAGAGAGGTATGTTTGAAATCACTGGGAAATCATCTTTGACAGAAGCCCCTGAGATTTCAAATGCCAACATAGATAATGTTGCATGCAAATCTTTCTTTCAAGAGTGATCCAGAGTCTTTACTGAGTTTTTATGACTTGCACATAGTGTATTATTAATAAGCAGCTTTGGTGAACAGAGACAAATTAACTAATAATAAAACCCTCATTATAAATTAAGTGTCATTTTAATCTTAATGTATTCAGAGCCAAGTTAACCAGGCTACATATTTAAATAGTAGTGAACTATTTCAGTTCCTTTTTACAATTTTTTGCATGTTAGAAGCCCTCTTGCACTGTTAGTTTAGTTGAGAATTCCTAATATTATCAAAGAAATCCTTCCACTTGACAAAGAACCCCCCCCCCCCCAAAAAAAAAAGATTGTGCTCTGTATTTTTGTTTGGCACAAATACACCTTGAATACAGCCTAGGAACATCTCTGGAACTGATGCAGATCATTGCTGAAGGATGTGTGCATTGTATACAGTTATATAACATTAAGAGGGAAAAAAGAGATTGGTAAACTTAGAACAACTTGGGTGGCAACAGAGAGGCAAGAGCATTGGCTGAAAGATGTTTACTTCTTTTCACTGACTCTCTCCAGCAAATGCTTCCTTCCAGAGATCTTTGGCTTTGTCTAGGGGTGAGAGGAGTTAGGAACAGCTGGGGGAGCATTTGCAAGGATAAATCAGCAAGCATATTAATTCTCCCAAAGTGCTGCCCTGCCCCCAAGGGCTGTGAACTGTATGATTAACTCGAATGTGTAGCTGTGGGCTGAGTTACTAATTTTTCAAGGCACTTTCTAAGTTTGTCAGAAGAAAATATCTCGGGAAAGGAATAGCTGTGAGCTGTAAGAGTGAAGACAAGCATGTTGTGGGATCTGGACTTTTAAGTGGAAAATGCAGTCTTGAATCAATATGGTCATATAGTCATTGAACCTATACCACAATTCAATTCCTACTTTGAGGGAACTTGGTGGATGTGAAATTGATTGGATTTGGAGAATTATTTTCATGGTTTAAAAACTGGTTTTGTGTCTTGAAGATCCGCTGTTCCCTGCATAGTGAACATTGGCTTTCAGTTCTGCTCTCACTGGCTTCCTGTGAACAAACTAACAGCTAGAAAATGTAGAGAAGCATGACTGGATCTTGAAGTGCTGTTTGCTTTGTTTGGTTTTGTTGGGGGGGGGGGGCTGAGCTAAAGCAGAACAAAAGAAGCTAGTGGAATAGGTTTTATAATGTAGTAGAATAGTGGGAGTGCAGTTGAAGGGATGGGAGAAATCTGTGAAAAGAAGTTCATTTTGGCAGATTATAGATTTGTTGTTGTTGTTAGGTGCAAAGTCATGTCTGACCCATTGTGACCCCATGGACAATGATCCTCCAGGCCTTCCTGTCCTCTACCATTCCCCGGAGTCCATTTAAGTTTGCACCTACTGCTTCAGTGACTCCATCCAGCTGCCTCATTCTCTGTCGTCCCCTTCTTCTTTTGCCCTCAATCGCTCCCAGCATTAGGCACTTCTTCAGGGAGTCCTTCTTTCTCATCAGGTAGCCAAAGTATTTAAATTTCATCTTCAGGATCTGGCTGTCTAAGGAGGAGTCAGGACCGATATCCTCTAGGACTGACCGGTTTGTTCGCCTTGCAGTCCAAGGGACTCGCAAGAGTCTTCTCCAGCACCAGAGTTCAAAAGCCTCAATTCTTTGATGCTCGACCTTCCTTATGGTCCAACTTTCCCAGCCATACATTGCAACTGAGAATACCATAAAAAGGTAAAGGTAAAGGTATCCCCTGTGCAAGCACCGAGTCATGTCTGACCCTTGGGGTGACGCCCTCTAGCGTTTTCATGGCAGACTCAATACGGGGTGGTTTGCCAGTGCCTTCCCCAGTCATTACCGTTTACCCCCCAGCAAGCAAGCTGGGTACTCATTTTACTGACCTCGGAAGGATGGAAGGCTGAGTCAACCTTGAGCCGGCTGCTGGGATTGAACTCCCAACCTCATGGGCAGACAGATTCAGACAGCATATTGCTGCTTTACCACTCTGCGCCACAAGAGGCTCTGAGAATACCATAGCCTTGACTAAATACACTTTTGTTGGCAGGGTGATGTCTCTGCTTTTTAGGATGCTGTCTAGATTTCCCATAGCTTTCCTCCCCAGGAGCAAGCATGTTCTAATTTCATTGCTGCAGTTTCCATCAACAGTGATCTTGGAGCCCAGGAAAATAAAATCTGTCACTACCTCCATTTCTTCCCCATCTATTTGCCAGGAATTGAGAGGGCTGGATGCCATGATCCTAGTTTTCTTGATGTTGAGTTTCAAGCCAGCTTTTGCACTCTCCTCCACCTGCATCAAGAGGCTCTTTAGTTCCTCTTCGATTTCTGCCATTAGAGTACTATCATCTGCATATCTGAGGTTGTTGATATTTCTCCCTGCAATCTTGATCCCAATTTGTGACTGATCTAACCTTGCCATTTTCATGATGTCCTCCGCATACACGTTAAATAGGCAAGGTGTCAGTATACAGCCATGCCGAAGTCCTTTCTCAATTTTGAACCAATCAGTGATTCCATGCCCGGTTCTCACTGTTGCTTCTTGACCTGCATATAGGTTTCTCAAGAGACAGATAAGATGCTCTGGTATTCCCATCTCTTTAAGAACTTGCCACAATTTGTTGTTCTCCACACAATCAAAGGCTTTAGCATAGTCAATGAAGCAGAAGTAGATATTTTTCTGGAACTCCCTAGCTTTCTTCATGATCCAGTATATGTTTGCAATTTGATCTCTAGTTCCTCTGCCTCTTTGAAACCCTGCCTGTACTTCTGGAAGTTCTCAGTCCACATATTGCTGGAGCCTAGCTTGTAGGATTTTGTGCATAACTTTGCTAGCATAAGAAATTAATACAATGGTGCGGTAGTTTGAACATTCTCTGGCATTGCCCTTCTTTGGGATTGGAATGTAAACTGACCTTTTCCAATCCTGTGGCCACTGTTGAGTTTTCCAAATTTGCTGGCATATTGAGTGTAGCACTTTTACTGCATAGTCTTTTAAGATTGTGAATAGTTCAACTGGAATGCTGTCACCTCCACTCGCTTTATTGTTGCTCAGACTTCCTAAGGCCCATTTGACTTCACATTCCAGGATGTCTTGCTCCAGGTCAGTGACTACCCCATTGTGGCTATCAGGGATGTTAAGCTCACTCTTGTATAGTTCTTCTGTATAATTCTGCCACCTTTTAAAAATCTCTTCTGCTCCTGTTAGGTCCCTACCATTTTGGTCCTTTATTATACCCATCTTTGCATGAAATGTTCTCTTTATATTTCCAATTTTCCTGAAGAGATCTCCGGCCCTCCCTATGCTATTGTTTTCTTCTATTTGTTTGCACTGTTCATTTAAGAAGGCATTCTTATCTCATCTAGCTATTCTCTGGAATTCTGCATTCAATTGGGTGTATCTTTCTCTTTCTTCCTTGCCTTTCACTTCCCTTCTCTCCTCAGCTTCCTCAGACAGCCATTTTGCTTTCTTGCATTTCTTTTTCTTTGGGATGGTTTTAGTAGCTACCTCTTGTACAGTGTTGTGATCCTCCATCCATAGTTCTTCATGCACTCTGTCTATCAGATCTAATTCCTTAAATCTGTTTGTCACCTCTGCTGTATATTCATCAGGGATATGATTTAGTTCATACCTGAGTGGGCCAGTGCTTTTCCCTACTTTCTTCAATTTAAGCTTAAATTTTGCAACAAGAAGCTGATGATCTGAACCACAATCAGCTCCTGGTCTTGTTTTTACTGACTGTATAGAACTTCTCCATCTTTGGCTGCAGAGCACATAGTCAATCTGATTTCTGTATTGACCGTCTGGTGATGTCCATGTGTAGAGTTGTCTCTTGGGTTGTTGGAAAAGAGTGTTTGCTATGACCTTTGTATTCTCTTGACAAAATTCTACCAGCCTGTGCTCTACTTCATTGTGTACTCCAAGGCCAAATTTACCTGTTATCCCGGTAATCTATTGGCTTCCAACTTTAGCATTCCAATCCCCCATGATGATAAGCACAGCATTTTTGGCGTTGCTTCTAGAAGGTGTTGTAGGGCTTCATAAAACTGGTTGACTTCATCCTCTTCAGCAGCAGTGGTTGGGGCATAGACCTGGATTACTGTGATGTTGAATGGTTTGCCTTGGATTTGAACTGAGATCATTCTGTCATTTTGGGGATTGTATCCCAAGACTGCTTTTCCTACTCTCTTATTGATTATGAAGGCTACTCATTTCTTCTGCGCGATTCTTGTCCACAGTAGTATACCTGATGATCATCTGAATTAAATTCACCCATTCCTGTCCATTTTAGTTCACTGATTTCTAAAATGTCGATGTTCAGTCTTGTCATTTCTTGTTTAACCACGTCCAGCTTGCCTTGATTCATGGATCTGACGTTCCAGGTTCCTATGGAATAAAAATCTTTACAGCTTCAGACTGTCTTTTCGCCACCAGTTACTTCCACAACTGAGCGTCCTTTCGGCTTTGGCCCAGCCGCTTCATTCATTCTGGTGCTACTCGTACTAGCCGTCTGCTCATCCCCAGTAGCATATTGGACACCTTCCGACCTGAGGGGCTCATCTTCCGGCGTCATATCGTTATGCCTATTGGAACTGTCCATAGAGTTTTCATGGCAAAGATACTGGAGTGGTTTGCCATTTCCTTCTCCAGGAGATTAACTTTTGTCAGAGCACTATGCTATGATCTGTCCATCTTGGGTGGCCCTGCACAGCATCGCTCATAGCTTCACTGAGCTACGCAAGCCCTTTCGCCACAAGGCAGTGATTCTTGAAGGGGCAGATTATAGATATCTGTTATAAATTTGATTGCACACATAAAGCCATCTTGGACTTTGGACAGTGGGGTTTGGGTCTCTGTTTCCTCCTAGTCCTTTAAATCAGTGGTCCCCAACCTTTATTAGGCTGGGGACCGGCAGGGCATCGGGCCGCGCCCGCGGGGCCACGCCCACGCTTCTGGCCGCGCCCGCAAGCCGCGCCCGCGAATCGGGCCGCACCCGCGGTCCGTGCCCGCGGATCGGGCCGCGCGGGCGCGGCCTGCACAGGCGCAGCCCGGCCCTGATTCCCTTTTCCCGCCCTCCCGCAGTAAGTAGCTTCCCGGGCCGCAAGCTTGCGGCCTGGGAAGTTTTTTACTGCGGGGGGGTGGGGGTGGGGAGAGGGAGCTGCGGCCCGGCGCCATGGCCTTCGCGGCCCGGCGCCGGGCCACGGCCCGCAGGTTGGGGACCACTGCTTTAAATTACTTGGTAGCGGGAGCTTTCGGGGTTCCATAGGGCCTGCAAAACGGAGCTCTTCCGCCAGGTCTATGGTTGAGTCTAGGGAGATCTGCATGGCCCCCCTTCCAGGATAATGGTATGAGTGGCGGTTGCGAGTTCCATCTGTACTCCTCTTCCCACCCACCTTTCTAGGAGATGTTTACTGGCGGGATTGAGATCAGTGAGGGACTTGTTTTTCTACCGAATCTTCTTTTTTGATCAGTGTGCTGTTTTATGTCTAGGGTTTTAATGAGGGTTTTATGGGTTTTTTCATTCAGACATACGTAGCCTACCACAAGCTGTTTGGGAGTAGTGGGTAATAAATAATAATAATAATAATAATAATAATAATAATAATAATAATAATAATAATAAATGCAAGCAATATTTGGATTAATATTTTGCTACCAGCACCATAATAGCTTGAAAATTAATATGGCATTTTGTTGTTCACTTGCATAATACTCTTGTCTATACAAAGCAAAGTGGAGCTTTTGCATAAAAGCATGTCTTTTATTTTTTCTGGGATGATATCACTGATCTTTTTTATCATTTGTTAGCTGATTGTGGTTTCATATCTTTGTCTTCTGCCCATTAAAAAAACCCTCTTTCTAACTTAATGGAGTTGATTGGCTTAAACACAAATTTTCTTTGATGATTTTTAAATAATCCAGGGTGATCATTGTAAAAGTTCTGTAGATCAAGATCTCTAAGGGACATAACATTTTTGAATTCTTAGAAATGGCCAAGATAATAACACAGCCTGCATTATATGATGTCTTGTCAGTGTTCTTTATATGGCACAGTTTACCATTATCATTTAGATTATGACAGAGGATGTGGAAGTTGCTGTGTATCAAAGAAGAAGGCTACACCAATGATCTCCACAACTCAGCTTTAAGAAGAAGAGCTGTTTTTTATATTCCCCTTTTCTCTGTCAGACGTCTCAAAGTGGCTTATGCTCACCTTCCTCTCTCCACAATAGATACCCTGTGAAGTAGGTGAGGCTGACAGAGTCCTGATATTCCTGATCAGTTAGCTCTGTCAGGTGACGAGCCCAAGGTCACCCAGCTGGCTGCATGTGGGGAGTGGGGAATCAAACCCGGCTCACCAGATTAGAAGTTACTGCTCTTAACTACTACACCAAGCTGGCTCTCATGACAACAATAACTCTTGCAACTGGCAAATGTAACATTCTCACTCCCAGCCTTATATAGCCAGCATTTCCTGCCCAAACTTCCCTTGCGTGGGAAACCTATATAGTGATTAACACATTCATTCTCTGTTCAGCCAATACATTACAGAAGTTTATATATCTACATTGTTCCTCATGATCATTCTCTAGACCAGATATCCTGACTGGTTTAAACCATCTTGGTATTTTCAGCATTATCTCCCTTAATTACAGAGGGTTATGCTATCAGCTAGTACATCAGAAAAGCAAACATCAGACTCAGCTTTAATAAAATAAATACCCTAAATTCAAATATTTCAACACTTCCGTGTTTATAAACAGATTAATTGATCTAGCATATTACTAATATTCTCGGATTTGATACAGGAAGGTTTAAATATTAAAAACAAACCATACAGGCAAAAATGTTTTTTAAGTATGGAAAGGGCCTCTAGACTTCTTTTTAAAATTTTGCTCCATATTAAAGGTAAAGGTAAAGGTATCCCCTGTGCAAGCACCGGGTCATGTCTGACCCTTGGGGTGATGCCCTCCAGCGTTTTCATGGCAGACTCAATATGGGGTGGTTTGCCAGTGCCTTCCCCAGTCATTACCATTTACCCCCCAGCAAGCTGGGTACTCATTTTACCGACCTCGGAAGGATGGAAGGCTGAGTCAACCTTGAGCCGGCTGCTGGGATCAAACTCCCAACCTCATGGTCAGAGATTGAGGCTGCATGTCTGCTGTCTTACCACTCTGTGCCACAAGGGTTAGACTAATATGTAGTAGGAGTAGAATAATATGGCTCCTCCTCTGGAATTGCCATTTTATGTGGCTGGCAGGTAGAATTTGTGTGTTTTTCAAATGAATCGTATCTGAAACTAATATTTACAGCATTGCAAAAGTGGACTTTTTCAGCATGACCTGCTGTGTTTTATCAATATATAGAACCTCAGTTGTTACCAAGGATCCCCTGCCTTGATATGTGCTGTTGGCCTTCACTCCATCTTGACCAGAAGCATCATTGTAGGCGTCACTGGAAGGCTGGGTTCTCAGAGAGAGGGAGAAGACTCTTCCTTAATAGAATCTAGAAGTACATTTTATTGTGTCTAGAGATTATGAAGGTACTTTAAAGAGCTCAAGAAGTTAACTGAGATAGAGGCTTTGATTTGTCTTATATAAAGCGCAACTGCATTCCTAACCACTAAGGAAAGATCCTTGAAACCAAAATAAATCTGGAAGTCAATCTGGCCGGACTCCAAAGAAGAGAAAATGTTTTGAGAGTGTTTTGTTAATTAACTTGGTAGCCTCCTCACACAGGTGTCTCCTGTTTTTCTTGTAAAACCCACAGCCATTTTAGGAGCCATTTTAGGAGCCAGCAATCCCTCACTTTGGAGAAGGTGAAATCAGGCTATGCTGTTAGGTGTGAAGTCGTGTCTGACCCATTGCGACCCCATGGACAATGATCCTCCAGGCCTTCCTGTCCATCAGGCTATGCTACTGAGTGAGAAACATCTTGTTCAGGAAGCTGACCCACTGATGGTACATCTGTGGCAACATCTACCTGTTACTGTAAAGGATTGCAAAGTTAGATGCCCATGTCAATTTATCACTTAAACTTGTCAGCAAGTACAGATTTTCCTAATTGCAAAATCTAATTACTATCAGGCTGCCAGGTGGGCTTGTTTACTTTTACTGGCTTGGAAGTTTACTGAATTTTAATGGTGGTGAAACCCCCATCCTGCTAGTCTCTTGAGATGGTTTGAGTTCTGCCTAAGTCTTTCATGGCCCCCTTGCTAGCGATGAGAGTTCATCCAATGAAGTTGGTGAGCTGGTTTTTGAGGAACTGAAGCAGTTGTGAGCTCAGCAGATGAAGGAATGCAGCCAGGTGTTTCAACAAAAGCTGAGGGGCACAGCCTGGAACATCTCCCATGCAGATTGCTCAGCCTGATTTAAGGAACAGCAGTGAAGAATGCAGTGTGGATACAACATGCTTGGTTTCTAATGCAGTCTGACTCCATGCTTTTGTTCCTACATTTCCTGACAACTGCAAACCAGTAACAATTATCTTGACTAGACATTCCTTGTTGGCTTCTTGACTTTGCCTCTTTGACTTGTTCTGGAAAGAGAAGAAAGAAACCCAATTTAGCATTCTTGTTCAGGACTAGAAAAAAGTATATGCTGAACTACTACCACTACTGCTAATACCAATAGTACTCCTCCTTCTCCTAATGATGATGATGTTAAATAGGATCAAACTTTTGGAATGGCACTCATTTTCCTATGCTGGAGAAAACAAGCCTCACCATTTGCCTAACAGCTGCTCTACCAAGAAAATAATATTCATGAGTCATGTACATGTCAATCATTCCCATCACCTGAGGATCTGTGTGCACTTTACAAACAGGGATAAATTAAAACTCATACCCTTGCTTATAGGCAAACAAGTAATAATGTACCTACTTTGCCAGATAAGAAAAGTAAGGTACTAAAGGAGAAGTCATTTTTTTTCATGTTCAAAGAGCAAATAACACAGAAAAGCACACAGACAGATTTCTAGTATCCAGTCCTTGCTGCATGAATAGTTCCAAATAAGCTTGACCCACAGCATTATACCATTTAGCTCTTGTAAGCTGCCGTCCATTTCTGGAGAAGTAGAGCTGACTGTTCAGGTGGATCTTGTGGGTTTTCTGCATGTTTTAGCAATATGTAACTGGAGGTTCAGGTAGCAGCTGTTACATATATCAGAAAACAACTTTCCCATATCATTTTTACCATCTGTTAAAACTTGTGGGTGGGGGTGGGATATCTGGTTGATGATTAGCAGAGTCACATAGAAAGTCCTACTTGATCATGACTGTGATGCTGTGGACTCAGCAGCTTATGGAGTGTGTCCAAACTAAAAAAAACTAAACATTTTCCTCCCTATCTGTCATACAAAGTTGATTTATGGACATACACAATCCTTTCCAACCATGCAATCTCATGAGTCATGAAAGAGAAATGTCTATTTTATTTCTGAAATGATAATAGTTAGTCATATCATGGTAAGAGGCTTGCAGCTTGGATCCAGAGGCCTTTGGATTCATGGCCTCAGTAAACTGTATCAGTTCCCCACAACCAGTTTTCTATGTTGAAACCATGTACCTAACATTCTGGAAAAAATAGGAGGTGACTCTGCTGGATTTCAGGCTGTTTTCTAATGATCTTACACATTCTTTAAAAGGGCCAAACTAGTTATTACAGAAAAAATATTCCTGCCCTTTACAAAAACCCAATTGCACTCATGAAACAGTAGAGGCAAAAGCTACTCCAAATTGCTCTGCATCTGTGTTTCCTGCATTACTTTTCTAATACCCCTAATAAGATTTTTTTAGTGGAGATGCCAGGAATTGGACCTGGGACTTTTTGCATGCAAAGCTATATTCTTTCACTGAATTATAGCTTTTCTCCAGCTTTCTCCTATTTCTGCTGATGAGCAGCCATCTGCCTACACCACCAGACTCTTTGGCCAAATGTTTAGAGGCCATGGTGACCTGGCTGTTTAGAGGCCATGGTGAACTACAGCTAAGATGTAGTTCTTCTGGTGGGCTGGAATGCAGATAGGGATGTAGTGCAACTCCCAGCTCTTGATGGGATAAGTTCAACACCTTCAACCATTGTCAACAGCCTGGGTGTGATTCTGGATACCTCCTTATCCATGGAGGCCCAGGTCACAAATGTCACTTGCCTGGCATTTTACCATCTTCTCCAGGCATGGCAATTTTCACCTTATTTATCAACATCTAATCTAGTCACCATGACCCATTATGCACGGGGGTTTTAGCGCATATTCAGGGTGGAATGGCGGCGACTAAAATCACCGATAACGCACGGAGCCGGCTGCAACCGGCTGCAGCTTCGGTGCATGCCGCTGAAAGAGCCGCGTCAGTGAAATGTGGAAGAAAGCGCAGATTCCGGGTGACCGGGGCACAACCAAAAGCGGCGCCCGGATCGCCGTGTGCATAATCGGTTACTCTGGGGGGCTTTCCGCACTCCTTCAAAATCGCACAATGGTTGCCAATTGAAATCACTACAGTTTTGCCATTATGCACAACGTCGTTGACAATCTGCCACACACCTGAAACCGATCCGCAAAAAGCGCTTCCTTGTAGCGCTTTCAGGGAAATCCCCAAAAGTGGATTCACCCTCCGGAAAGCGCTACACACCTGCAACCAATCTGCAACACTAGCGGGAAAGTTCTGTGCGTTACCATTGTTGTGGTTTCTACAAAGTCCCTCCCCCTGGCTCTCTCCTCTGATCTTCCGGCGAAGCGATCGCCATTTTTTTTTCTCTGAGCAAGCGGAGATCAAATCACCGGCAAGCCTTCGTTTACCCAGTGAGGCTTCCCCGGCTGCAGTCCCTCCCCAAAGCTCTTTACAGTCTCTTTACAGTCACTAAGCACAAACAACAGAGAAGCCCGTTTGCTGATGTATTTTCCCTTTATTTTTTACACTGTTTTCGGACGAAAATCGGGCCCGTGAGGGAGGGGGGGATTTTTTTTTCTCACTCAGGGGGAGCGTGGCAACGATGAAACAACAGCTCAAACACACCTGCCAGCTGGATGGGTCTCTCCGTTGGAACAAATCAACACATATTTGTTGCAATGGGTGTGTGTGTTTTTTTTAAAAAAACCCTTTCTTAAAGGGAAAGGGGCTGTTTGGGAGCATGCTAACGGCTGCCCATTGGCTGCTTGACGGCCAGGGGCGGGACGAACTCGGCAATAGCGCTTCCTTTCTAGCGATTTTTGCTGAGACCGGAAGCTTGTGGGAAACGATGGAAACGGAACTGGATTCCACTACAAAGTCAGGTATGCATAATGACGAATTCCACTATTTTAAATGGCGATTTTTCGTTCAGCAAACAATTTGCTACAAGGATCCCGGTGCAGAAAGCCCCTGGGTTTTGCCACCGTTGCGCCCCGCTCCGTGCATAACCGGTGTGTGTCGCGTCTTCCCCCTCCGCGTTTTCCATGTGACCCGAAATCGCCGTTTCGGCGGCCGTGCATAATGGGCCCATGATCCACCCAACAATCACCTCCAGATTAGACTTCTGCAACTACGTTGAAGCCCCCTTTTGTTTAAGAACAACATGGAAACAGTGACCAAGGCTGTCTCCTGACCAATCTGAATAAAGCTAAAATAGTTCTGCTTAACTCTAACAGGTTACCAGGTAATCCAGCATTACTTATTCTGGGGCAGGATGGAATGTTCGGCTCACAGGAAAAACCTGCATGGAGAAGGTGGTGTTAGTATCTATAAGTCTCTATCCTCCCCATTTCCTGAGCTCCATGAAGTAACAGCCCTGGTTCCAGTCAGCCTCTATTGTATTAAAAAACTAAGGTAAGTACTCTCGGCTGCCAATATCCTTGTAGTAGAATGTACTAGTGATATTTATATTCACAGAAGGTTCTAGAAACAACATAATCCAAGAGTTATTAACATATCAGGCTTGGGAAAAACCTGTAAAACAAACTCCACATATTTCAGAAAGGAACCACTAAAACAAGACACCATTACATTTTGAAGTATTATGGCTGAAATGGATTTCCTCCAGCCATAACTTGAGGAGCTTTAATCTCCTTAGCAAGTGCTTCCTGATGGAAGAAAGTTACAGGATGAGCAATGCTGAGGGACAGGAGGGACACCCCTCATCATTATGTTGCTTCAAGCAGCATCAGAGGGACACAAATGCACAAAGTCTTCTCTGCAGCCCTCTTGCTGTTGTTTTACCATGGACAATGGGGGGGGGATCCATTTCTTTTTGTGAAACCTCTAAACATCTCAGAAAGAGATGCTAAACAGCACCTTAGGTTTCCAAAATTTTCAGGCATCTCGGGCTTAAATGGAGATGAGGCTGATGGTATGCTAGAAAGGACATGTTCCATGGGCCAAGGACTCATTTTTCTCCTGTTTTATTCCAACAGTATTTTGAGATTTGAATAGTCCATCTGGTGAGCTGCAGATGGAAAGTTAAGCCCCACTTCAGCAATAGTGGAGTGGGTGAGCATTGCTTACTTCAGGTATAAACAAAAGTATAAAACCATTTAGGCATTTCTGGTGAAAATTTCTGGTTTGTCCTGGGCCCCCGAGATGTCTGTCTGGCCCTGGCCCCAACCTAGTGGAATGAGCTCCTGGAAGAGCTAAGGGCCCTACCGGGGTTGTCAGCTTTCCGCAGGGCCTGCAAGATGGAACTCTTCCACCAGGCATACGGTTGAGACTGGCGTGGTACTCTCAGTATTACTTCTGAGGATCTCGGAGTTGTGGTTAGTTAAGTTCCTGCTCCCAGGGAAAAATGTAAAAAAAGGAAGATCTATTGACCCGTTGCTGAACGGGAGGGGAGAGGAGGATGTAAATTATTCAGCATCTGTTGTTTTATTAAGGGGTTTTATGGGTTTTAATGTATTTTATTTTATTGATTGTAAACCACCACGAGACACTGAGAGAGGCGGTATATATAAATCTAATTAGAAATAAATAAATAAATAATAAAAAAAGTGAATGTGTAATAAAGTGAACTTCAAAATAACATAAGATCTCAGTCAGGTAAGGGATAAATCAATTCTGCAGGAATTTTAAGATGTCCTAAAATGGTGTTAAAAATTAGGGCAGATATTTAAAAGTCATGCTTGAATTACAGGCTACATTGTCAGTTGGTTCGATTTTTCTTTTGTTCATATTGGCTACTTCTGGATATATCTGATGCAAATGAGATTAGAAACAATATTTTAATAAGATTTTCCAATTCAATTTGCCTCCTTCTCCAGATGGATTTTGCTGCCTAGACATACTTTCCTCTGGGCCTTGTCCTATTTCCAAATATAGGACCTTTTGCAGTATTTGCAAGACCGTTAGTGGTTTTCTATGAGGTAAATGGAAATTTGCTGTCAGGGGCCCTTACAGCTTACTGTAAAAGTTCTGTTTGTAGATAATGTCATTAAATCAAGATTTCCAAAATGGAAGACATTCTGTACCTAGCAGCAGGGGTGTTTCAGAAAATAAGACATTAATTGTACATTATAAGTTATATCAGGTAAGCATGCTTTTGTGAAATATAACCGTTGCCGCTTAGACCCTGGCTATGATTTCTACCTGCCATGTAAAAACCAGCCAGAATGTGACTTTTCAGAACTGGCAGCACTGTCTTGACAGAGGAGAGCTAGAAGTCATATATCAAATGATGGGGAGACTGCTGGCTAGTAGGCTTTCCCATTCTGTAATTTCCAGTTGACTGGCAGGATGGCATTTCCATCTGAATCATATAAAATTGACATTAACATGGCCACAGCATTTATTGCAACCTTCCACCAGAGGAAACCTTCCTGGCAAATAGATGGGGAAGAAATGGAGATAGTGACAGATTTTATTTTCCTGGGCTCCAAGATCACTGCAGATGGGGACTGCAGCAAAGAAATTAAAAGACGCTTGCTGCTGGGGAGGAAAGCTATGGCAAATCTAGACAGCATCCTAGAAAGCAGAGACATCACCCTGCCAACAAAAGTGCGTTTAGTCAAGGCTATGGTATTCCCAGTTGCAATGTACGGCTGCGAAAGTTGGACTATAAGGAAGGCTGAGCGTCAAAGAATTGAGGCTTTTGAACTGTGGTGCTGGAGAAGACTCTTGTGAGTCCCTTGGACTGCAAGGCGAACAAACTGGTCAGTCCTAGAGGAGATCAGCCCTGACTGCTCCTTAGAAGGCCAGATCCTGAAGATGAAACTCAAATACTTTGGCCACCTCATGAGAAGGAAGGACTCCCTGGAGAAGAGCCTAATGCTGGGAGCGATCGAGGGCAAAAGAAGGGAACGACAGAGAATGAGGTGGCTGGATGGAGTAATTGAAGCAGTAGGTGCAAACTTAAATGGACTCTGGGGAATGGTAGAGGACAGGAAGGCCTGGAGGATCATTGTCCATGGGGTCGCGATGGGTCGGACATGACTTCGCACCTAACAACAACAACAACCAGAGGGTTGGCCCAGAAAGGAAGCCTGACCCCACAGTCATCCGGCTGCACTACTCTGAGGGTCCAATGACACCCTGGAAGCTGGTTCCTTCCCAGCTAGTGGAGCAGGCCTCTAGTGTCATGGAATCCCTTCCCTGGGAAGTGACCTGATAGGGGTCAACAAGCACCCACCTTGATACTACAGTTTGACCATGTAGGAGGCTGATACATCAGAACAAAACAGGTATATGAAGAAAATAACTTCTTTGTCTGACCCACATGGCCAGAGGTCATATCCCCACAAAGCTATCCCATTTTCATCTAGAGTTGCCACACACAAGTCAGGACTGAAGTAATGCAGATGATTCACTTAAATTATTCAGATAGTTTACAAGAAGTTGGCTCCAGAGATTACCAATCATCTTTCAGTCAAACCAATTCCTCAGTCACTACCTTCACTTGCTTTCCCCTGTGCTGCATGACTGCTTTCTCAGCATTGGTCTCTTACCCAATTCTGTTAGCTCTGGTCTCTGGTTGCTGTACTCTTTCTGCACAGTTAAGCTGTGAAATAATTAGACTGTCAAGAGGCCTGGAGGACATGCTACTTGCATTCATGTGGCAGCACAGGGTAGGGTGTGGAATGGATGCCCCGTTGGCTCATGGTAGAGCCATAGCTGGATCTCCTTAGCCTGTGAGTCTCTGGCGGCACTCTTGGAGATGAGGGGGGCACCCGACCAGGAACATCACCTTTCTACTGCCAAAAAGGTTTGGGTCCCTACTGGCTGGAGACTTTTATCCCCTTTTCCCTTAGTTATTTTCATTCCTGCCTTTACCTCTGCATAGTCCTTCTCCCCAAAAAAGACCTTTACCCCAGAGGATGCTTTTATTCCACAGGCAGATAGTACTCTTTGTTCTTCCTGCTGTCTGCTCCTCCAGTGCTTCTGCAGTCCCATAAGATTCTTTCCTTTGCTCGGTGACTGCAGTACTACCTTTCTTAAGTCTATGCCCCTGTTATCTCTGTCTACCCACATTTGGGGATGCCTGTTCTACCCCAGAGTTAGGGGGTCTAAGGCTGTGACTCAAGTGATGACAATAATACATGATCACATTATTAACAAATAACTTGAAGCTGGAAGTAACTGTATAAAAGAGATGGGTGAAATTAGGATTTTGAAACTGGAATAGGAGGGCAGGAAGAAAAGGAGTATTTGTAATAGGAGTATACAGGTTGTTTTGCATGGTGCGATACAACAGAGGTGTTTAATGTCATATATGAGGTATTTGATTTTGGAATGAGCAAGTAAAAACTTTATCGCTCTTTGCCAGTCTATAGATACAAATAGATTTGGAGTTCAAAAAACCTCTTCTCTGATCTACTGTTTTTCAATTTAACATCTGTAAACCAGATGCCATACTTGGGTTCAAGTCCTCCCTTCCAACAGCAACACAGCAGCAATGGGAAATTGCTATCAGAAAACTAGAAGGAGCTTGATTTGGCTAAAACCTGGTGAGTGTGTGTGTGTGTGTGTGTGGGGGGGGGGTATCTGTGACATTTCTCTGCACTAAAATGGCCATGCTAGGAGGCTACTGTTCCCTATTTGCAGCTGCAAAAATAATATCCTCCAGAGTAATTTCATCTTGAGTAAGTAGTGTGCCCTTCATGAATCAGGCTTCCCCTTATTTCTTAAAATGACATTTCATGCAGTTTATTTATTTTGCCATTTATATCCAGTTTTGTGTCTCTGATATGATGTCAGGTTTTACCTTTACTGCAATTGAGCCTCAAATCCAGTGCTTAGATTTTCTCCATAGATCAACCATTCTCTACTCTTTCACATATGAAAAGGATCCTGCCATTGTAGTAGGGGTTAAATCTTCTACTGATACCAGCCATTCAGAATCAAATGTGCATGTTTGATGTACATGCTTAATGCCCACTTAACTGTTCCTAAGTATGTAATATAGATCTAGTGAGTTGGCTATAGGAGCATCAAGGGAATAAATCACATATTATGAAGCACAGGTGAGGTCAACCAAGTTCCTGTTCCCCTTTCAATGGGTTCCCAGGATTTCAAATCTGTGTAGAAACATTAACAACATTCAGCCACTCCATGTACAAAACTATTAAGCATACAATAGATGCAGGCAGTTGTCCAGAAGCTTGATTACATTTGGTCTGAAACACACAATTTGTGGGAACTCTCCTTCTCTCTGACCCAAATGGCTCATAAAGGTTTGAAATCGGAGGTTTGGAAAGCAATGGGTGGCTCAAAATTTAAGCTTGAACATATGAAAATAAGTAAGTCCATTTATTCAGTACTAATTACTCTGACTGGTGGAGGCTGTCCAAACTCTTTCGCAGTCCTGCTAGCTGGCATAGTTTTAGCATGAGATTCCAGGAATTCTCCAAATGAGCTGTTAAAACTAGGATGTCTAATTTGTCTTTCCAATAGGCATATGCACAAATATTGCCTAATATTTGAAAGATACAGTAATAACTGAGCATGCATTTCTACAAAGAAAGCTGAAATTTCAGATCACACTGGCTTCAAAGCCTTCTTGGATCTGCATGGAAGAAAGTGATTAATATGCAAATGAATCATGTCATCAGCTATGTAACATTTCTGTGTTTCCCTTTACTTCAACAGAGGAGGCAGTTAGTGTCTGTTCTCGGCATGCCTTCGAGCTCTCCGGATTAATCTTGCTTCCGTAATGAGACTCTTTTGTCCCATCTAGGGGCAGGCAACTGTTTCCGAGGTGATGACAGTTGTTTAACATTGTATAATGGTTCTGGGTATCACAGAGGAATAAGCTTAATCACTCAGAAAACCAACTGGGAGGGTTTCACTAGGTAGACAAAATACTCAAGTTACAACTTGCCTACTGGGCCAAATGTTTGTAAAATCTGTTAGACTGTTGGCAGCTACCATGAAGTATTAGTGGAATGATTCCCCAAAACTATTTTTCCTATGAGCACAGAAGCAGCCTGTTTGAGATTGTCCTTATGTAGTGACCTGTTCAGTGATTACAGAAAACCCCCCTATAAATTTCTATAAATTCTTATGTGCAGTAATATTCCCATGTATTTCCTGTTCTTCTGCCAAAGAGCTTCCCAGTGGATAGCACCCAATGGTAAAAACATTTTTAAATGTTGTAATGGGCACAGATTATTATTTTAAGAGGGTGATATTGCTACCTCTCCCAGACAACAATGGAGAGAGATTGGCTATTGTTTCATTGTGTATGATATTGCTCAGAATTATGTAATCTACTAGAATTAAACCCCGTTGTAGCTGATACAACAGGAGCTAGTGGGGGTGGGGAATACCAAAGAGAGAGTGAGGTAGAAAGGAAGAGAGTGATTAAAACAGAGAGAGTTTGGCATTGGGAAGAGTAAGGGGAGGGATTTTCCAGGCTGTAAGGGCATGAGGTTGAATATGTGTGTTGTGGGGGGCGGGGTTGTGTTGATGTGGTAACAAATGAGGGCATGGGTGTGGAGTGATGGGTGTCAAGAACCTGTGGTTTGGAATGTTCATTGAACGTGGGAGAGGACTAACCTTTGGGAACTGTGGCATAGTGGTTACAGATGAGCTTTCAAGAGCCATGTCTTCAGATATGTGAAGGAAAATCAGGGCCATTCCGCACCAGGATCTATGTAGCAAATTGGTTGCGGAATGAAAAACGCCATTTTAAATAGTGGAATTCGTCGTTAGGCATACCAGCCTTTGTAGTGGAATCCAGTTGCGTTTCTATCGTTTCTGGCCTACTAGCCAGCAGTCTCCCTATCACAGGTTTCTGGCCTCGGCAAAAATCGCTAGCCAGGAAGCGATATTGCTGAGCTTTTTCCCGCCCCTGGCCATCAATCAAACGAGTAGACAATGGGCGGCCGTTATCATGCTCCCGAAAAGCCCCTTTCCCTTTAAGGAAGGTTTAAAAAAACACACACACAAACATTGCAACGAATCTGCGTTGATTTGTTGCAACGGAGAGATCCATCTAGCTAGCAGGTGGTGTTTGAGTTGCCGTTTCATCATTGCCACGCTCCCCCTGAGTGAAAAAAAAAATAACCCCCCCCACCGCATGGGCGCGATTTTCGACCGAAAATAGAGTGAAAAATAAAGAGAAAATAAACCAGCAAATGGGGCTGTGTGTTGCTTGGTGCTTGGTGACTTTAAACAGCTCTGGGGAGGGACTGCAGCCGGGGAAGCCTCGCTGGGTAAATGAAGGCTCGCCGGTGCGTTGATCTCCGCTCGCTCCGAGAAAAAAAATGGCGATCGCTTCGCCGGAAGATCAGAGGAGAGAGCCAGGGGGAGGGACTTTGCGGAAACCGCAACAATGGTAACGCACAGAACTTTCCCGCTAGTGTTGCAGATTGGTTGCAAGAGTGTAGCGCTTTCCGGAGGGTGAATCCACTCTTTGGGATTTCCCTGAAAGCGCTACAACAAAGCGCTTTTTGTGGATCGGTTTCCGGAGTGTTGCCGATTGTCAACGACGTTGTGCATAACAGCAAATCAGTAGCAATTTCAATTTGCAACCGTTGTGCAATTTTGAACGAGTGTGGAATGGCCCTCAGACTGGAGACTCTTCTTAGGGGAAGATTACATGGCAACCAATTCCTCCCAGTTTGCGTTCAACCTCATTTCCCTTCTTGTGTGAATTAGGCACCAAAATGTCCCGCTGCCCTAATCCACATCGGGTAGTCACAGTACACCAGTGTCCACCCTGCTCCTTCTGTCTTCATTTTTTTACTGTTGATATAATGTTATATGCCCACATGCTTCTTTCACTGTTGCCCCTTAGAAGAGGAAGAGCTGGAGTTTTGAACCCTGCTGTTTACTACCAGCAGGAGTCTCAAAGTGGTTTACAAACACCTTTTCCCTTCACTTCCCCACAACAGACAACCTATGAGGGATTTGGGGCTGTGAGATGTCTGAGAGAACAGGGAATGGGGCACAGTGACCCAGCAGGCCTCAAGTGTCTCAAAGCAATTTCCAATTGCCTTCCCTTTTTCTCCCTATAACAGACACCCTGGGAGTGAGGTGGAGTTGTCACCCAGCAGGCCTCAGGTGTCTCTAAGCAGTTTAAAATCTCCTTCCCTTCCTCTCCCCATAGCAGATTCCCCATGAGGGAGGTGGGGTAGAGTGAGCTCTGAGAGAACAGGGAATGGTCCACAGTCACCCAGCAGGCCTCAGGTGTCTCTAAGTTTAAACCACCTTCCCTTCCTCTCCTCATAATGGACATCCTGTGAGGGAGGCTGTTAGGGAGGGCAGCAAGCATAGGGGCTGTCCCAATCAGGGTGCTGCACCCTGATTGGCCTGTATTCCAGGCCGGACAACCTGGACACGCTCCTCCCACAGAGGCGTTTCACAAATATAAAGAACCATGGATAAGGATAACAAATTTTTAAAAGGATAGATTCAAGTGAGTAGCACAACACAATCAAGAGTCCAGTAGCACCTTTAAGACTAACAAAGATTTATTCAAGGCATGAGCTTTCGAGTGCAAGCACATGAACAAGAGCCATTTAATTTAGCAAATTAAATGACTCTTCCTTCAGCATAATTGTGAAATGGGCCAGCTAGCTTCCTTCTCCACTGAAGAAGAAATAGAAGAGTCAGGCCAACAGAATATTTACCTGAGCAGCTAGGTTGAGAAGTAGAGCAAACAAGAGAAGTATCAGGAAATGTGAATGCTTTACCATTGCAGCCAGGCTCCTCATTATGGCAGGAGAAGAAAGAAATGACACAGAGGTCAGAGCATCAGTTGCTACCGGTTTCTCCTGAACTAGCAGTGTACAGAAGAAGGAGAAAGTGCTTAAGAGCTTCACAGAGATGAAGAAGTGCCTGTGGCATTGCTCAGCAGTGATCAGTATTAGTACCTGGAGCAGAGTCTTTGCAGGAGCAGGAATGACAAGCTGATAGGGAAGCAAAGGACTTGCACCTTGAGGATGATGAACTCAGCAGTAAGAAGCAACACCTTTGCCATGAAAACCCAATGGACAAGTTCAAAACGCAAAACAATATGACGCCGGTGCAAACAAATAGAAGAAAACAATAGAATGGGGAGGACCAGAGATCTTTTCAAGAAAATTGGAGATATGAAGAGAACGTTTCATGCAAAGATGGGTATGATAAGGTACCAAAATGGTAGAGACCTCACAGAAGTAGAAGAGATTAAACAAAGGTGGCAAAATTATACAGATGAACTATACAAGAGCAAGCTTAACATCCCTGATGACCACAATGGGGTAGTTACTGACCTGGAGCCAGACATCCTGGAATGTGAAGTCAAATGGGCCTTAGGAAGTCTGAGCAACAATAAAGCTAGTGGTGGTGACAGCATTCCAGTTGAACTATTCAAAATCTTAAAGGACGATGCAGTAAAAGTGCTACACTCAATATGCCAGCAAATTTGGAAAACTCAACAATGGCCACAGGATTGGAAAAGGTCAGTTTACATTCCAATCCCAAAGAAGGGCAATGCCAAAGAATGTTCAAACTACCGCATCATTGCACTCATTTCTCATGCTAGCAAAGTTATGCTCAAAATTTTACAAGCTAGGCTCCAGCAATATGTGGACCGAGAACTTCCAGAAGTACAGGCAAGAAGGACTAAGATACGCCTAAGAAAAAGATTTTGAATAGTTTCTAGGCTGGTAATAATATCTTCCTTCCAACCTTTCAGCAGCATACAAGAGGTGAGGGACAGCCTGACTAGCAAATAGTTTCAGGGCTGGGCCTATAAGATGTCCTCCCTACAACTCATCACCTGAGAGTAAAGTAGTATCAGGGAAGTAAACCTTATTCTGATGATGCTTCTTATTTATATGGTGGACAGTAAATGATTAATGCTGTAACCTGGTCTGAGAATCTTGACTGACAGGGGATTCAAATAGAATTATTCACTTGAGAGAGTCAGTTATGAATGGCAGTTAAAAACTGACAGTTGATTGAGAATGGAGACTGAGTGAGAGGATCAAGAAGGGGCCCCATTCAAGTCCAAAGGACATGGTGATCCTGATCCAGATTGAAGGTGAATATCAAGAAGGACAGTATCAAGAAGCCCATCCCTAACTAGTCTGAGGAAATAGCTCCTAAAAGAAGTGGTGATCCCTACTCAGTAGTAAAGGAAGGAAGGAAACTAGAATTTGTGTGAATGTTTCTGTCTTCACCAACCTAAGTGTTTGTAAGCCAAAGAAGTTTATCCTTGTGTATTTAAGCAGGGATTGTCAAGAAGTCTCTCTCAAATTTTAAAGACCTATCTGAATAACAGTAAGTTTACCTCATAAGTACTATACCTGATAGCAACCTGACCATTTCCCCTCCAAGTAAAAAAAAACACTATATTATTTCTGAGCTCCCCCTTCAAGGATCGCTGCCTTGTTGTGGCAAGGGGGCTTGCGTAGTTCAGTGCAGCTATGAGCTATGCCATGCAGGGCCACCCAAGACAGACAGGTCATAGCTGAGAGCTCTGACAAAAGGTGATCCACTGGAGAAGGAAATGGCAAACCACTCCAGTATCTTTGCCATGAAAACTCTATGGATAGTTCCAAAAGGCAAAATGATATGACGCCGGAAGATGAGCCCCTCAGGTCGGAAGGTGTCCAATATGTACAGATTTTTCTTCCATAGGAACCTGGAACATCAGATCCATGTTCTCATACAGCCCAACTGAGTTTTATTCCCCCCCCCATCTTTGCTGTATAACTCTCCATTCAACAGACAATTGTTTAGATAGTTCACTAACAAAACATATAAACTATTCATTAATAAATACTATATTTCAATAAAATCCTACCTTTTCTTGTTCATCTGGTAATGGCTGCTGACAGGTTTGAATCAGCAGCATCTCTGCACACATGCAGTTTTGTAAAAAGTCAATGCAAACCTATCTGGCAGGCACTCATAGCTGCTCAGTACAAACCAAACAGATCAAGAGGCCGGCTCACTTCTGATTTCCCTCTTTGAACAAGGTAAGTAAACATACCGGCAAAGAAATTCGCAGCATCCCTACTGATGATGAAACCTTCCCCTTTATTTGTCACTCAGGACAATGAATGGCATTGGGGGACTCAACAATCAATTATCTTAATGGCCTGTAGGTTCATGTGGGTAGCCATGTTGGTCTGAAGCAACAGAACAAAGTTTGAGGCTAGTGGCACCTTTAAGAGTTAAACTTTGCTAGTCTTAAATATGCTACTGGGCTCAAACTTGTTCTTAATGACCCTATAGCTGACAACAACTATACTGGCTATTTATATCCTGCCTTTTTGTTGAAGCAAAGCAAACAGTTAAAACAGCATGAATAAATCAATTATAAAATGATTTTAATATGAAGTTGAAATACATATAAAACAGGGCAGCAAATTAAAACACAAGTCAGGAAGGAGGGCTCATTAAGGCAACAGCCAAAACAGTCTTCACCGGCTGGTGGAAGATAGTGATACAAGGGGCAGAGATCTCTGAGGACCAGTTCCATAATTTTAGCAACCAAGATGGCCCTCTTTTGGGTTGTTACGTGTCTAATGACATTAAGCTATAAGGACATGAAACCATTGTTTCTTAAAGGCTGATCTAGACAAAACATAAACATTTCAGGACTTGGTAGAAGAAAGTGATAGAAGGGGACAAACAAATATTTCCAAGGAGAAATAGTTCCATAATATTAGCCCAATTACTCAGATGGCCCTCTCTTGGGTTGCCACTTATCAAATGACATGTAGCCATTATGGTATCTAAGGGCAGATCTAGGTCTTAAAGAAGAGACTGGGCTGCTGCTTCAAAATGAAATCTCTGCATCTGTTTACCCTCTCCCCTAATATTTAGTGATGTCATCTTGCTATGAGCTTTTTAGTCCCTGGATAGTGGTCAGTGATGTGACGTGGTAAAGGAAACTTACATCATAGGGAAGGGAAGTTTTATTAAAGGTTATGGAATACAGAAGAGCTAAACTCTGGGAAGGTGTTTTTGTGGGTCATGTCTTTTTTAAAATAGACTTAATTTGAAGAAGAGGGATCTTCTCAACCTCCAAAGTGGAAGTCTTGTTTCAATGCAGCTCACAACTCCAGCTGGAAAGGTTATGTGTATGTAGATGCATGATCCTAGAAACAAAAGCCTCAAGTCTTTGAAATGAAGGCTTCTTTTTCAGCTAGGTGCTAGTATCCATTGAAAGGGTACTGAGCATCATTTTTAAAAATAGTTTCATGCCTCCATTGTTTGCAGAGTCTCTCACAGGCTCAGAATGATTTTTCCCTTACTGATTTGGTTCTTTTCCTTTTCAGTAAGCAATCATTATTCCTCATGTCTTTTAAATGAAGCTGAAATTAGCTTGGTTATTTTTGTTTAACAACAGCAAACTCTATGTATGTGGTGCTTTTGCCCTAGAAAAAAACCCTTAGCTTTGTTTGTTCTCTGGCATCGTTGATGATGTCAGCAAAGCTCCTGGAAGAGTGGCTGTTGTTAGTTAATTGCTGGCTGCTTCACAGTCAGCAGAGTAGTAACAAAATGATGTTCTTTTGCAGGCCACATAAAAATATCCTCAGATAGGTTTCTTGGTACATATGCTACATTTGTTACAGGAACCCACAGTGTGGAAGGGCACAACCACATACAAGATGTTCAGTTCACAGCACCTCCTGAACCAAACCCCAAACTAACCCAAAAAGGTCCCACCCAAACCAAGCCAGTCTTGTCAATCCTGCTACAGCTGAACCCACAGAACTGGCGACAGAAGGTGCTAGTCTGGAGAGGTCACTCAACCTGCTTCCAGAGCCACTGGGAGACCTGGGTGTAAACTGCACGGAGCTTTTATTCCAACCCCAGATCGATTCAGTCCCTTCCCTCTACACAGAATGCAATTTCCATTTGGATTTTGGGCAATTTTAATTTTTCTTCTGCAGCAAGAAGGATTGATCCGGAGTGACCTTACCTTTATTGTGCAATATCTCAGAGTGCTTTTAATGCTCAATATCCATTGGGAAAGAAAGCTCCGTGGTAGAGAACCTCTGATAGGCTACACCTGGTCATGAGACACTCTTGCCTTAAAGGGGAAGCCCCTAATTTCTCTCAACTTCTGTCGATCCTGGATTTTTCCTCCCTCCTCTGCCTTTTTCGATCCTCTCCCCCTCCCCTCCAAGAAAAGAAAGAGGCTCCCTGCCTGGCTCCTCTCTCCCCCCCCCTTCAAGAAAAAAAAGAAAGAGGCTTGGCTCCCTCCCTCTTCTGAGCCTCCCTAACCATGTGCCGAAGACTTTCCTGTTTCAATGGGGTGGGGAGGGGAGAGGAAGAATCGAGTTCAAAGCGATCTGAATTCAACAGGATTGACAATGGAATAAACAAAGTAAGTGCAGACTCTGCCCTGGCCTTGGATCTGCCCAATGATGGGAACCCTGGGCTCACTCAGGCTGAGACACAGCCCTTCGTGCTGACCTTTGTGAAGCCCCAGGAAAAAACCCCATGCCCTACAAAGAAGAGAACAAGATAGCAAAAAGGTAGGAGAAGCACCCCTGTGTTTATGTGGATCCAGTGACATTAAAGATTGTATATGCAACTAGCAGAAAAGCCCATTGTATAAAAAATACAACAGGCTAGAGTCCAACCCCGCCCGCACCAGCAGCCCCACTATAAGGCCTTGCAATGCTGCTCCGAGGCTGGTCATGGTGGGGGAGAGCTGAGTTGCATATTCCCCACCTCCCCCGCCACCCACCTGGGCAGCTCTGCTGAGGCCTCTCAAGGCTGCTGTGAGGCTGGTGGGGGCAGGGGTGAGCTCAGGTGGGTGGTCATCACCTCTCCCCACCTGCCCGGGTAGCCCCACTGAGACCTTGCAAGGCTATTGGGGCAGGCGCAAGCTTGGCCAGATGCCCCCTACCTTCCCGCCACCCACCCAGGCAGCCCACCATGGCAGTGAGGCTAGCTGGGGTGGCGTCAAGCTTAGGCAGGTGCTCCTTGCCTCCCTTCCCACCTATTTACCCACCCACCTGGGCAGCCCTGCCAAGGCCTGTTCAGGCTAGGGCCACTTTACCCAACTGCCGACTTTTTGCAAGGCTGGAAGGCAGAGGGGGTGGCAGTCAGGGATGACTGGTCTTCTGGAGGGCCTACATGATTGGTCTTCTGGAGGGCCAATCAGGGATGTGGAGGCAGTTAGGTGTGGGCCATCCTCTGCTTACTTGGTGGTCCTGGGTGAGTCACTCCCCAGAGGCCCAATTAGGTTTGGGATGAGTCCCAACTCCTCCCACCATCCATGTCTGGCTTTATTTATGGATGAATTATGATACAGATAGTTAGGACTTCAAACTGAACCCATTAACTAATTGGTTACCAGTAGTGTATGTGCAGTGTGGGAGTCATACGAAGATTCTTTTACTGCCTGACAGTTGCCAGGAGCCTTCAAGTTGTATTTAAAGGCAGACCCATTAGAATGCATTACAGAACTCTAGCCATGAGATAATGATAGTTTGGATCCATGTGCCTAGATCAATCAAATCAAGGTTGGGAATCATCTTTCAAACTAAGTGAAGTTGGTAGAATGCTTTTTCCCAGCTGCATTATCTTGCTTCTCCAGAAGTTAAGCTACCGACTCAGCAAGAGAGATTTGGACCCTATCAAAAGTAAAGCAGAAAATCTGAACTCAAATCTTAGCATTACTAATGTATTTTTTCTCAGTTGAAAAATATGTACAAATATAAGGAGAGGGACCATGGCTCATCAGTAGGGTGCATACTTTGTATGCAAAAGGTCTCACTCATATTTTTAATCTCTTGCAAAAAGGGTGCCTGGTAACAAGTGCTAGTAAAGATCTTTCTCTAGCTGAGATCCCAGAGAGTGGATGTTATTCACGGTAGGCAACACTCAAGTAGATATTTCAGTGGTCTGATGATATAAGGCAGCTTCATATGTAATCATAAAATCCAAAACAAATATATCATCATCTACAATATTAATGTATCTTGTAATGATGAATCATGGAGCATAAAAGAGAGATACAATATGTGTAGAATGGTATTGGCTAGATACCAGGAAAAAGGAATCACAGTCAAAGTAGCTCAGTGGTGGAATCTACTGCCTAAGGAGGTAGTGAGCTCCCTCTCAATGGCTGTCTTCAAGCAGCGGCTGAACAGGTACTGGTACTTATTCTGGATGCATTAGGCTGATCCTGCATTGAGCAGGCAGTTGGACTAGATGGACTCTATGATTCTGTGTGGTGAATATAGTCATACAAGAGCAAGCCTAAAGCTGTTCTCTGACTGGCGAACAAAAGAAGCCAAAAATATCATGAATTACTGGAAGTCAAGACTTGCTACTATCTAGCATTCTGTCTCGCATCATGAGATATTACTCAATAATTATTCACATGTACATGATCCTGCAAAAAACAGTATATTGCCCCAGAGGCAGGAGATCATCAGTATCTACTGGAAAGTAGCTCGAACCAGGAACTGGGTAAAAGGCACTTTTTCTGCAGTGAGAAAAGCACATTGTCTAGATTCAGGACCTTAAAATAAAGTTGGTTTAGTTGACCAACTCTGAAGCAACTGAAGAGGATACTTCATCTCTACATGCTCAGTCAACTTATCAAAAGCTTTAGCAATCAAAGAGCAGATTGTTTTGCAGGTTTGGAACATCATCTTGATGGGTTTTATATAGCCTATGGGTGTTCACAAGTGGCTGATATCCATGGTCCAGGACTAGAAGTTTGGACTCTAAAGAATATGAAAAAGCAACAAGTAGAGTTTAATTTAATTGCAATTCATTAATCCAAATACTGGAGTTTATGCTGGTCATGTCTGTTTAATCTCTTATTCCCTGGAGAATTGGTTAGAAGCATCTTAGTTTGAGAAACAACAAATCCTTAAATGGAACTATAATATTTACTATGCAGCCCTATACAGAGCTCCTTTCTCCCCAGTGTGAAGTTACAGCTGACTTGGGGACCCCATGGGGTTTTCAGCATGAGTGACATTCAGAGGTGTTTTGCCACTGCCTGCCTCCGTGTACTTACTCTGCTATTCTTTGGTGGCCTTCTATCCAAATTCTAACTGGGATGACCAAGCTTAACTTCTGAGATCTGATGAGACTGGGCTGGCCTGGGCCCAGAACTACTCTAATAGAAGCCAACTGAAGCTAATATATTCAGAGTGCAATCCTTCTGAATCCACTGAAGACACTGTTAGCTACCTGGATGTCGAACAGTTTCTAAGGTTCCTAGAAATCATCTTGTCTGTCTTGTTTGCTTCCTGTGAAATCCATGCTCTACAAAGGAGAAAACAAGATAAAGTGATTTTATGGCTTCACTGATCATATGTTCAAAGCTGAATTCATATAAGGTAGTTTTTGCTCCTAACTTATCTTACTGGGGGGTGGGAGTAGCACAGAATAAATTTAAGGAGAGACAGAGATTGTATCAGGATATAATTCAGCACATTAAGAAATCAGAATTCCTATCTTTTAAGGCATCATTCCTTGATAATGAGGTCTACAATTCATCCATCACTAGGTTACCTACAATGCAATCCTAAACAGTTAAGCTCATTAACCTCAGTTGATTTAGCATGGTGTTACTCTACCTAGGTGCAAGTTCATTTAGAAAAGGATATGATTCTGTAGAGGGTATCATCACACATCTTCTAGGGATATGACCACTATTGCAGTCCCGTCTAACAGCCGCCATAGATGTGATTGCCCCTAAACGTCCTCTCTGCCCTTGACTCAAACAGGCCCCCTGGTACACGGGGGTGCTCTGGGAGAAGAAGAGGGAATTGAGATGACTAGAGCGAGTGTGGTGGAAGACCCGCGGCGAGGCTATAAGAACATCTTATCGCACGCTTATGAGGGTGTATGAGATGGCGGTGAAAGTGGCGAAACAAGAGTTTTTTGCCATGGAAATCGCGTCCGCAAGCTCTCACCCGGCCCAATTATTTAGGGTAGTTGGATCTCTCACCGCCCTTGAGGGGTGCCAAAATACTAGCCAACTGGATCTCGGCTGTGAGGCCTTAGCGAGCTATTTTGCAGATAAGGTCTTGTCGCTCCGCGGGGGCCTTCCTGCCACAATTAATACAGTAAAGGAACTGGAGGCCTGTTGGATGCCTTTGGCAGTGAGGTTTGATGGCTTCAGGCGGCTCTCTTCTTCTGAAGTGGACAAGTTGCTGGGGTTGGGCAGGGCAACCACTTGCCCCCTGGACCTCTGTCCTTCTTGGCTCCTCAAGGGAGGTGGCCAGGGGATAACAGGCCAACTCAGGGACATTATCAACCGCTCCCTGAGTTCCAGGGAGTTCCCTGAGAGGCTGAAGGAGGCGGTGGTTCACCTTCTCCTGAAAAAACAAACGCTGGACCCACGGGACCCTGCCAACTACCGCCCAGTATCACACTTAGCATTCCTGGGAAAGGTGGTGGAAAGGGCCGTGGCGGACCAGCTCCTGGTTTTCTTGGAAGAAACTTCGGCACTCGACCCATATCAGTCTGGCTTCCATCCTGGCCACGGGGTGGAAACAGTGTTGGTCGCCCTGCTGGATGACCTCCATCACCAGCTGGATAGAGGCGGGTCAGCTGTGCTGGTCCTCTTAGACCTGTCAGTGGCCTTTGACATCATGGACCATGAAATCCTGGTCCACCGCCTTGCCGGCACGGGGTAAGGAACACAGCCTTGCGCTGGATATGCTCCTTCCTCCAAGACCAGACCCAGAGGGTTGCTGTGGGGGAAGAATTCTCGTGTCCTTATAGACTCCATTGTGGGGTCCATCAGGGCGCAGTTCTCTCCCCCACCTTGTTCAACATCTTTATGCGCCTTCTGACCCTGCTGGTGCGGAGCTTCAAGCTGGGTTGCCATCAGTACGCTGATGACACCCAGCTCTATCTCCTAATGGACAGCCACCCGAACTCTCCTCCAGAACCATTTGCCAGATGCATGGAAGCAGTGACAGAATGGTTCAAGCAGAGTGACCTGAAACTCAACCTCTCCAAGACGGAGGTCCTATGGCTGGGAAGAAGGGGGCAGGAACAGGAAGCGCGTTTACCCACCTTGGCGGGAGCTCAACTCACCATCGCACCCCAAGCCAGAAATTTGGGGATGACCATCGACGCCTCCATGACTATGGAGGCACAGGTCAAGAGAATAGCAGGCCAAGCATTCTTTGCCAGGCCTGGTTACTAGCAATCTACCTGTCCCCTGACCACTTGGCCACAGTGATCCATGCGACAGTCATCTCCAGATTAGATTTCTGTAACTCGCTGTAAGCGGGCCTACCCTTGTCCTTGATCCAGAAACTTCAGCTAGTGCAAAATGCAGCTGCGAGGGTCCTCACTGGCATACCTTGGAGGGCCCACTTCCAGCCGGTGCTGAGGCAGCTGCACTGGTTGCCAATTGCTGTCTGGATTCGGTTCAAGGTTTTAGTTTTAACCTTTAAGGCTTCACGCAGGTTGGGACCCACACACCTGAGGGACTACCTATCGCCCTATGTGCCCCGCAGGGCCTTACACTCTGTGTGGGGAAACCTATTGGTCATTCCTGGCCCCAGAGAAGCGCGCCTAGCCTCAACCAGGGCCAGGGCTTTCTCTGTCCTGGCCCTTACCTGGTGGAATGAGCTTCCAGAGCTACAAGCCCTGCGGGAGCTGTCAGCATTCTGCAGGGCCTGTAAAATGGAGCTCTTCCGCCAGGTCTATGGTTGAGGCTGGGATTGGCGAGGAAGAACATTGCCCCCCCCCCCCGGGTCTGAAGGGGAGAGTGGTATTTACCGCTGTGTTGGGTATTTTTATAGTCTTTTAGTGGGGGTTTAATGGGGGATTTTAAGACTACTGTTACCCGCCACGAGCCTGTAGGGAGTGGTGGGAAATAAATTGAATAATAATAATAATAACAATAACAATAATAACAACAATAATAATAATTTTCAATGTTTGCATTTCTCTCTCTCTCTCTCAATCTGTAGTCCTTATTTCCAGCCTGAGTTTTAAGCAGTTGTATGAAGTTGGGATGTAGACAATAAATTGCATGTCTCAGGAAAGTGAGGAAGTTTGTAGGTCTGATTCCAGGGATGGGCCTGTCCTCTCTAATGTTCCCTCCCCTTCTCTGTAACTTCTCTGCAGAGAAGAGTGAATAAAATCACCAAGGCAACCACCCAAGAAAAGAACAAGATACTCATAATGGGGTCGTTTTGGTGCGGGGCACTTTGACAATCTTATTCTCTTACTTTAACTCATGCTAAACAGAGAGCAAGAAAGCAGAGAGGGGAAACCACACTCCTGGTACAAAAATGTTGACTAAGGCTCCATGGGGAGAGCTGTGGGCAAACAGGTACTCCACTTTAACAATTAAACAATTGTAGTTATATATAGTATCTTATACTATTATATATGTGTTCCAGACAGCATAGTTATGTTGGTGATAATTGCAAATGAGGACTACTGATTCTTGTTAAGAGGTTTTGTTGTAAAAAAAATATTTAAGGGACTTCTCATGTTTATTCAGCCTGGCTTTTAGAAACTTGGAGATCTTTCCACTTGGTGTCATGTAGAAGTGTAATAGTGACAGCCACCACAGAATTCTTTCCCAGATGTTCCAGTAGGGGGAGAAATTCTGTTCAGTCCCTTGGTGAACCACAGCCTTCGCAAAGGCGTTCTCATGCCTGCCCAAAAAAATTAAGGAATGCCCTTTCTCTTGAAATACACCAAAATCCAAGCACACTTCAGTAGCTTGGATATTACAGATGTTGGTTTTGAATGTTGTTGATTGAATGTTGTTGATTCGGAGATGGTTTGTACATGTGCAGATGTGTGTGTGCTGAGAGAATTTTCCTTTTTTCCTTTTGCTTATTGTAGTTTTAGAAGAGCATTGAATACTAAGGAAGTTTGTTTATAATCTTGGTGAATAAAACTGGGGCAAGCAAGAGAAGTAAGAAATGACTGTGCATTTTGATTTTTTGATTGAAACAGCAGTTTTAGTGGGGCAGAAAATGAAGTATTCCTCAGACACTTTGATTGAAGAAATATTTACCATTTTCTAGCTTTATCAAGTGCCATTATTACTCTCTGCTGCTTTAAACTTTTTCTTGGCTGCTGTTTGCTTCTTTTAGACTGAATACACTGGAATTGGGGAATTATGCAGTGGACAGGGTGTCATAATGCTACAAACCTAATTGACTATATAATGACAGAAGTACACATGAGAAGCCTTGCTGCCTCAGACCAATGGTTCATCTAGTCCAGCATCCTACTTCATGCAGTGGTCAGCCAGATGTCCCTGAAGGGCCTACAAACAGGGCATTGAGGCTCAAGACTGTCTTGTTTTTCAGAAACTAGTTATTAATGTGGTTACATTAACATATCACTGACCTCGAGGACAATGCTTTCTGATTGCTTATATGAGTGATCCAAAATGCTCAGAGATCATATAGTGACTGCAATGAAGCCAAATCAGATGTAGCTATATAGTAGGATTGCTAGGCATGGCCTGACAACTAGCAGGAGATAGAAGAGGTGGGGACTTTGGATTAGGAAAGAGAATTGTGATTGGTGTCCCCAGTGCAATGATGTTGCTTCTGGTGAGACACAGAAGTGATATAATTATACTAGGAGTTACACTCTAGCATTCACCGAAAACTCAATGGTTCTGGTAAGTGCTAGAGTGGCACCTTGCATGATTATGTCACTTCTGGGTTACATTGCAAACAACACCATCACTCCAGGAAAAGTAATACCGGCCTATTTCACCCCCAGCGCTTTCCTCTACTGCTCATCTGAGTGGTGACAAGAAGCAGGAGCTGGATGTAGAGATACCCTGCCCTCAGCAGTTAACTGGCATTGCTACTAGATGATGATGGGACAGATGGCAAATGAAGTCACTTGATAAAGACAGCAATTGGGTGAATGTAAATGAATAGGAAAATACTGAAAATAGCTGGAAAGATCTTGGAAAACACTGTTCAAAATATTCACCAAAAGCAAAGTATTTTTTACTCAGTCCTGTATAATGTATTTTAATGTTGTTCTTCCCTGCTTTGATCTTTAGGTACTGCGAGAGTTAAAAATATAAACAGATAAATAACACTCCTCTTCCAAGCATAGCAAAATATGTTAAGCTGAAAGTGCATAATTTTCATTCATGTATTAGCAAAGGGAGGTAAAGTAAAAGCCTGCTAAATCTAAAGGCCTTGTGGGATAATTTCTGCAACCCATCCCATTCCAATTTCACCGACTTTAAAATCCAAAACATAAGAACCAAGGTCAGAGCATAGCCCTGGGCAAACACTGCAGAGAGTGGAAAGATAGAAAGGAACATGTTTCTTAATTCCTGCTGGCAGCATCATGCCATGTCACACAATAAACTCGCAACTGTGATGCCCAGGCCTTATCAGAGGCATTTATCTGTCCCTACAGACAGATGAACAGGAGGATGGGAGTTACTAAGCCCCTGTCGATTCCAGGCTCAGACGTGTGCCGAGGGGTTAATTCCCCCCCCCCCCCCCGCTGAGTCTCGTCAGCCACTCTCCTTTGATGGAATCCTCATGCAGATTCTCCAGCAGTGAGAAAGAGGGCAGGTTTTTCCCTTCCAGGCTTTCATTATGTTGCAGTTTTCATGATCTTCCAAAGCTGCCAGCTTCATGAAAATTAATGCAATTCAGCCAGACTGTTTCGTTTGCATCTTATGTGTCCTGATGCATTATGAAAGTCTTCAAGGGACTGAAATTTCCCTTTCATTGCGTGCAGACCATCAGAGCTTAATTCACACATTTCCAGGAGCGGGCCCCTGACTTGAGCTGTGCTAAGTGGCCAGCTGTACAAAGCAAAAGGGTCTTCTATAAACGAAAGCATTTGTTCAAATGCCTCTTCCAGGTTGATGGCATCAGTTCATTTGCTGGGAAGAGCTGTGCTGAGTCAATAGACAGATTTCACAAAATATGTCAATGTTGTAGAATGTCCAAAGCATTCACTCTTTCAATTTACTCCCAGCCAGTGGGAAGGAAAGAGATTCTAGATAGGAAATATTTGCTTCATGGGAGCTATGAGAGGCCATTGCATTGAGTGGTGGAATAGTGGGCCAGCAGAATAGATAATTTGTCCTTTTGCCTGGTAGAATCTTGCAGAGTGTTCCAACAATGGTTAAAAACAAAACAACACTACATAAAAAATGGGGCCTGACATGGCACACAGCATTTACCCAGTAAGAAAGATGAGGTATAGGATGCAGGCATAAGATGACTCATGATAGGCTCATAGGCAGTGAACATCCTTCAGATATGTTGGACCCAAGCCATATAGGGCTTTAAAAGTCAATACCAGCACCTTGCCCAGAAACAAATTGGGACCAGGGTAGATGGGCAAAGCTTGGAGTGTCCAATCTTTTTCGGACATGCTATCCTGCCAATTTGGTGCCACTACCTCAGAGCCCCAGATATTAGATCAATTGTCTATTATATCCTATGGGGTCCACTGACTGTAATGGTCCCCACAGGCAATAATGAAACTGAAAAAAATCATTGTTCTTGAATGTTTAATGAATTTGAACACCATAGTGGTATTGGGATTAGGGAATATCAGGAAATAATGATATTTTTCAGGTTCAATATACCCAAATCAGAAAAATACTGTGGGTTAGTGGTTTTTCATTTTGCACATCCCTAAGGAACTGGGTGGTTAAAGCTGAGATTGGATTAAAGTGGTTGGTAAGATCTGGGAATGGCAATAAATTAGCATACAAATATAAGAGTTGACATATATATGAGAACTAAGTTAGAGTTTGTTGAAGACTGACAAAGTTCAGTTCTGGATATAAGCAAAAGCTGTGAGAGACTTAGTGCTAATTAGAGTCAAGATGCATAAGTACAGCTAAGATTGGAGTAACATATTTGATAAGACATATGAATAGCAGCAAAGTGGCCTACAGATACTAAAGATGGTAACAACAGGTGAGAGAATTAAGTTTGACTCCAGTGGCATTTCCAAGACCAACAAAATTTAATTTCTGAGTATAAGTGAGAACTGAGTTGTCCAGCACGGGTAATCAGATAAGAAGCCAACATCTATGTTGAGCCCTGTTGTCACATCTGTTTGTTAACTCTTCTATTTATATGTTATTTTACTGCCATTCACAGATTTTACCAACCACTTTAATTTAATCTCAGCTATAATCACCCAGTTGCTTATGCAGCTTGACTCTAACTAGCTTTTTTGGGCAACTAACTCCCTCTTCCTATTTGTAATGGTTGGGGAAATTCTGTTCCACAGTATCTGAAGAGGTATGCTTGCACATGAAAGCTTATCTGTTCCACATAATATATTTCTGATAAGGGCTTGGAGGAGGAGCATGTCTCGTGGCTTAAGTGCCAGTCAACGCTTAACACCCACTCAGAGCGGCCAACCAATTGCCTTCCACCCTCCACCCATGAGCACCCCCTCCCACTTCCCTCCCAGGCTCAGAGGCTGCAGATCCCTTTCTGTGTGAGCGCTGCCCCTGCCGGTGAGTTCCCTAACAGCTGCCTGCAGACTTCCCAGGTCCTGGGGGAGGGAGAGGCTGTCTGCAGAGTTCTTCCACCCTACCCCTCCAATTTAGCACTGTTTTATTTCTGAATGCAATGGGCTTGGTGACTAGTACCTTGAATAAGACTTTGTTAAAGCTGCTATTGAACCTTTAGTTAAAGCTGATAAAAAGTACTCCTGGCCATATCTGCCATCTGCTCATCCAGTAGTAGGCCTGGATCTAAGAGCCTATCCAGATGAACCTATTTCTTCAGGTTCATTCCAAAACTGCCTCCTGACACTGGTTCAGGATTTCTACAGCCTCCCTCGGATCAGGCAGATGTGCAAGATGGAGCTGAGTGACATCTGCATATTGGTGACAACCCAGCTGTATGATCTCCCCCAACACTTTCATGTAGATGTTAAAAAGCAAAGGGGATAAAACTGAAGCCTTGAGTGACCCCATAGACCAAAGAACAAGTGGCTGAGCAGAAAATCCCCAGCACCACCTTTAAAAAAATGCCCTTCAGTTAAGATCAGAACCACTGCAGAATTTTGACATAAATGCATGTGTCCATAATAGGCTCAGTCTTTTTTTTTTTTTTTTTGGTGTTCCTGCTAACATCTGATTTATTTTATTTTTATTATATTATAGTTATATATACTACCCTCCCTTGTGGCTCAGGGCAGTTAACACTGGAACTGTCTTAATATAGTACAATAAAACATCTTGGTTGGAAATGCATAGCATATTTAGCAGTAAGACTTTCCAAAAACTTTCATAATACAGTAACAGAACAATTTGTTTTGTCATTATAGTTTGATGTTCAATTGTGGGACTTGGTCTTGCTGCACTGCTACTTCAGATTTTTCTATGAGTGCATCTGATAGTGGAAGAGGCCTCTAGGCTCTGGTTGTTGTTGGTTCACTCAACACTACCAAAAGCCTGGTGGAAGAACTGCAATTTGTAGGTCCTACAGAATTGTTTTAGGTCTGGCAGGGCCCTGATGTTGTCTTGGAGCTCATTCCACCGGGTGGGGGTCAGGACAGAGAAAGCTCTGGGTCTGGTCGAGATCAGGTAAGCTTCTCTGGGACCAGGGATCACCAATTTATTGATGTTGGTGGAGAGCAATTCTCTCTGTGGGGCAGAAGTAGAAAGGTGGTTTCTCAGGTACTCATGGGCCCAAGCCACATATGGCCTTGGAGGTGATTACCAGAACCTTAAGCTTAATCCGGTAGTCAGCTGGTAGCCAGTGCAATTATTGGAGTGTGGACTGGATGTGGGGCCTCCAAGGTGCTTCTGTGAGAACTCTGGCTGCTGCATTTTGTATCAGTTAGAGTTTCCAGATCATGGATAAGGGAAGGTCCACAGAGTGAGTTGCAGAAATCTAGCCTAGAGGTGACAGTCACTTGGATCACTATGGTTAGGTGTTCTGGGGCCAGGTAGGTGGCTAGTAGCTTGGCTTGATGCAGGTGGAAGAATGCCAACTGAGTTATTCTTGTTATCTGTTCTTCCATGGAGAGGGAAATCTCAAGGATCGTGCCCTGGTTCTTGGCTGAGTGTGCAACTGATGGTTGTAAACCATCCAGATAGGGCAGTCACACTTCCTTACTTGAACCTTTCCTATCAAACCACAGTCTTTGAAAGATTAAGTCTCAGAAGGCTCTACTTGAGCCAGCAGCTGGCTAATGAGTCTGGGGGAGTCAGGATGCCTATCCATCATGAGGAAAAGCTGGGTGTCATCTGCATATTAATGACATTCCAATCCGAGCCTTCGTATCAGCTGGGCAAGAGGTCACATAAAGACATTAAATATGATTGGGGAGAGAACTATTCCTTGTGAGAACTGCTCCCTGCATGGGATATGCCAGAGATGTGATTGGTTCTCTTCTATTGCTGCCCTCTGTTCATGACCCTGGAGAAAGGAGATCAGCTATTGAAGGACTGCCCCTAGTATCCCAGCACTGATGACGTGGTGAGCTAGTAGCTTGTGGTCTACTGTGTCGAACGCTGCTGAGATGTCAAGTAGTATTAGCTAGCTGATGGTGGAGGTCATTCATCAGGGTGACCAGTGCTGTCTCAACCCCATGGCCAGGCTGGAAGCTTGACTGGGCAGGGTCTAGAATCAAGGCTTCCTCCAGGAATGCTATCAGTTGGTTTGTAACAGCTCTTTACACCTTCTTCTCTAAAAATGCTAGATGCAAGACGGGGTGGTAGTTGGTGAGCTCCCGTGGATCCAGGGAAGGTTTCTTCAGCAGAGACTGAACCACTGCCTCCTTCAATCCCCCCAAGAATTCTCCAGTTGAAAGGGAGAAGTTGATTATCTCCTGGAGAGGGCCCCTATCCTTACATCTGACCTTTTGATTAGCCACAAGGGGTACAGGTCCAGGGGGCAAGTGATTAGCCTTGTTGGTCAGTTTCTTTTCTATGTCCAAAGTTGGTGGAAGGTCACGGCAGTGCCAAGACTTTATCCGCAAAGTAGCTCCCAATTGTCTCACAGCTGATATATAATTTGTCTCTCTTTTGGCACCATTTCTGAAGGTTGGTGAGTGATTGGGCTACCCTAAATAGCTGTGCTGGGCGCGAGTTTGCAGATATAATGGAAGTCGAGTAGAAGTTGCGGTGTACTGACTTCACCAAATCTCATATTGCATTCTACCTCAATTTCAATAGGTTGTTATGATTATAGAATACCTCTTGAGCCAGCAAACAGACATGATGGATATTCCAAAATTAAGATAATGTTTGATAGATCATAGTATATAGGGCTGCCAATCACCGGGCATGGCCTGAAGATACCTTGGAGCTAAAACGGATTTCCAGAAGGCAGATCAGTTCCCGTGGAGAAAATGGCTGCTTTGCAGGATGGACTGTATGTCAGTAACTCTTACTGAGGTTGTGTTCCTTCCCACACCCTGCCCTGGCCTCCCCAGGCTCCACCCCTAAAATCTCCAGGTATTTTCCAACCTGGATTTGTCAGTCCTAATTAGTATATTAGTATTTAATACTGAACACGAGACAGAATGGATTTCCTCTCTCTCCCTGTCCTGTCAATATGTGAAAGGATAATAATGAGAATGACAAGGAAAAGAATTACTTTAAAAGCTCTTCTGCTTCAATGGCACAATCATAGCTAAGAATCCAAGAAACAATTAGGATAGAATGTGTCATTGCTGGCTGTCTTGTGGTTTTGCATCTTGAAGCACTAGCTTCTTGAAATCCAGGGCACCTTTCCATCTCCCCATTTAATTTAATTTGTCAAAGTATTCATTGCCAATTCACCAAGGAAAGACAATCTGTCCGAATGCTAATGACAAACTGGAATTAAATTGTTGGGAAAGTATCTGGGGCCCCAGGACTACAATGTATAAAGTGGCAATTTGCATGAGGCAGATCCAGGAATGAGAGTCAAAAGCCCATCTCATGACCCCAAAAGGCGATTTAAAAAGGCTTCTAGAGAATGTTGGACTCACTGATGGAAAACTAGTGTGCTCACAATGACTGCCCAAAGCCATGCTGTTTCCTGAATCCCATGTGTTTCCATACTGAAAAACGTGTTTCATTAGCTTTGGCCAAGATTGTTGTATCTCTCGTTTGAGTTGGATGCTACCCAGAGGTAATGGTGGTGTGGAACCTAAGCAGTTCTTAACTTACCTGGTACAATATTTTATCAGATGAGCATGCGTCTAGCATTTGTTCACCATACTTACATGTGGTTATTCCATTCTCATATTTGAAGAGGGTTCCTTTCAAAGTAACAGAAAGTTCAGAACAGTTTTTCCTCGGAGTAGAAGTTTTGGGGCAGAACACAGTAGAAGTTGGCAAAAACTGAAGAAAAACTAGTGCAAGACCCTTTTTGGTCCTGTCCCCGACTTGGTGGAATAAGCTCCCAGAGGAGCTCTCAGTGTTCTGCAGGGCCTGCAAAACAGAGCTCTTCCTCCAGGTTGTGGGATAAGGCTGAGCTGCAAGGACGATCTGTCTCCCTTACAGCTGCAGTAGCAAAGTCCATCTGGAACCCTCTGTCCTCCCCCCCTCTATAGTGGGTTACCGAAGAGTAGTGCAGATATGACCTGAGCTTTTTTACTGCACCTTGTTTTACTGTCTGGGGAATTGTGTAGGATGTGTTTTTATATGTTTTATTGTATGGTTTTAGTGGGGCTCTTATATGTTGTATTTCACCTCGGGCCTCTGGGGAGAGGGGAGGGATAAATCTAATAAATAAATAAATAATAAATAAATATTGAAACAGGGCAGATCAGAAAAGCAGAGCTTCTAACATAAACCCAAAGCTAGCAACTTAAGTCCTTTTTTCTATTAGAGGAAGAGTCACTTCTGCAGGAGGAATGCTTCTGAGGTGGATGGAAAAGGTAAACCATGCTATGGCATGGTAGCATGTATCCCAGTGGTTCAGCATCAGCCAAGTTAAACATTAGTTTCCACACAGGCTTACATAGAGGCCTTATACATGCAGGGTTATGTGATGGTGGAATATCGAGGTGGAATTATACCACGTTAGACTGCAGGTGGTGGATTTCAGTTTTGAATGCTCTTCTGCTTTAAAAATTCCTTGCAAAGAGAAAACTAGCACAACAAGGAGAAAGTATATGCTGCCTTTCTTTGCTGTGCTGATTTTCTATCTATAGGGAGATTTTTCTTTTAATTACAGTTTGAAGTGGTACAGTTACTTCTTCCTCCTAGGGTGGCCAGTTACCTGCTGCAACAGGGAACATCCTGCCCTCAAGCTCTGCCCCTCACTGCCACTTGAGATGGTAGAGCAGAAGAAGAACTGGGGTATAATACCCCACTTTTCACTACTGAAGGAGCCCCTAAGTGGCTTACAAACACCTTTCCCTTCCTTGCCCCACCACAGACACCCTAGATTGTTGTCCTGACATAACAATGTCACTTTAGTTTATTTATTGGATGTGATGCCCTGCACTGATGCAATGCCAGTGCCACTCCATTTCCTCACTGGATCTTTGAAGCACCTACTCAACATGATATCTGGGACCCATCAGGATATTTCAAGTTCTATAAAGCCCTGAATTGCAAACTGCCTATTCAGTCTGGACACCTTGTCAAGTTATGAACAGACCTAACTGAAAATTGCCCATCCCTTTCCTGTTCTGCCTGTTACCTTCCTGTAAATCAGACTTTGCCTGCTTGCAATTATGTCCATTGACTCTGGCCTCAGGAATCATCACACTCCTCTGAGAACTGCCTACTTTTGTGTATTCCCTCTAATCATGTGTGTGCCCCCCCAAAAGAAAGAAAGAAAGAAAGAAAGAAAGAAAGAAAGAAAGAAAGAAAGAAAGAAAGAAAGAAACCGAGTCCTGGTACTCTGATGCCACCTATCTTTTCATTTATTTGCAGTTCAGGTCACTGTTACATCAGTTGCTTCTGTAGTTGGCATGTTTGGGTCATTGTTACATCAGGATCCAGTAGACTACTCCTTTTCCTCTGACTCCTCAGCAGTTTACATATTGAGATCATTGTAACATCATCAAAATCCAGGGCAGTCCTCTGTCATCTCTGCCTCTTGGAACATTGTGACATGATCATCTTGTAGTCCAATCCTCTTCCTTTCCCCTTATTGATACTTCTAAGGCAGTATTAATCATCATCCCATAGACCAGTCCTCTCCTTCCTGTAGTTGCTTTTGAGCCTTTGTGACATGAACAATCTCTGGGCTAATCTCCTTTATTTGCATGGTTGTACCATGGTGAGATCATCATTCACTAGAATAATTCTCTTTCTTCTTGGTTCTGGGGTGGTCCCAGGCCTGGCATGTCTCAGGCCCTCAGTTATCCAGCAAGGGAAGGTAGATAAATCCATGTTCCCTTTTACACTGCGGGTATCAGCAGGGCATATGTCGGGCCTGGGCCA